>NC_090336.1:2797046-4240008 GCF_035084215.1 Heptranchias perlo | reverse complement strand
TGGAGAGGGGAAGATTGGGGTGGGGAGAGGGGAAGATCGGAGGGGGGAGAGGGGAAGATCGGAGGGGGGAGAGGGGAAGATCGGAGGGACATTGGGGGGAGAGGGGAAGATTGGGGGGGGAGAGGGGCAGATCGGAGGGGGGAGAGGGGAAGATCGGAGGGGGGAGAGAGGAAGATTTGAGGGACATTGGGGGGAGAGGGGAAGATTGTGGGGGGAGAGGGGAAGATTGTGGGGGGAGAGGGGAAGATCGGGGGGGGGAGAGGGGAAGATCAGAGGGGGGAGAGGGGAAGATTGGAGGGGGGAGAGGGGAAGATCGGAGGGACATTGGGGGGAGAGGGGAAGATTGGGGGGGAGAGGGGATGATCGGAGGGGCAGAGGGGAAGATCGGAGGGACATTGGGGGGAGAGGGGAAGATTGGGGGGGGAGAGGGAAGATCGGGGCGGGGGGAGAGGGGAAGATCGGGGGGACATTGGGGGGAGAGGGGAAGATTGGGGAAGATCGGGGTGGGAGAGGGGAAGATCGGAGGGACATTGGGGGGAGAGGGGAAGATTGGGAGGGGGAGAGGGGAAGATTGGGAGGGGGAGAGGGGAAGATTGGGGGGGGAGTGGGGAAGATCGGAGGGGGGAGAGGGGAAGATCGGAGGGGGGAGAGCGGGAAGATCGGAGGGGGGAGAGGGGAAGATCGGAGGGACATTGGGGGGAGAGGGGAAGATTGGGGGGGGAGAGGGGAAGATTGGGGGGGGAGAGGGGAAGATTGGGGGGGGAGAGGGGAAGATCGGAGGGGGGAGATGGGAAGATCGGAGGGAAATTGGGGGGAGAGGGGAAGATTGGGGGGTGAGAGGGGCAGATTGGGGGGTGAGAGGGGAAGATCGGAGGGGGGAGAGGGGAAGATTGGGGGGGAGAGGGGAAGATTGGGGGGGACAGGGGAAGATTGGGGGGGACAGGGGAAGATTGGGGGGGAGAGGGGAAGATTGGGGGGGAGAGGGGAAGATCGGAGGGACATTGGGGAGAGAGGGGAAGATTGGGCGGGAGAGGGGAAGATCGGAGGGACATTGGGGAGAGAGGGGAAGATTGGGGGGGTGAGGGGAAGATCGAAGGGACATTGGGGGGAGGGGGAAGATTGAGGGGGGAGAGGGGAAGATCGGAGGGGGAAGAGGGGAAGATCGGAGGGACATTGTGGGGAGAGGGGAAGAAGGGGGGGGGGAGAGGGGAAGATTGGGGGGGGAGAGGGGAGGATCGGAGGGGAGAGGGGGAAGATCGGAGGGAAATTGGGGGGAGAGGGGAAGAAGGGGGGGGGAGAGGGGAAGATTGGGGGGGGAGAGGGGAAGATCACAGGGGGGAGAGGGGAAGATCACAGGGGGGAGAGGGGAAGATCACAGGGGGGAGAGGGGAAGATCACAGGGGGGAGAGGGGAAGATCACAGGGGGGAGAGGGGAAGATCGGAGGGGGGAGAGGGGAAGATCGGAGGGACATTGGGGGGAGAGGGGAAGATTGGGGGGGGAGAGGGGAAGATCGGAGGGCGGAGAGGGGAAAATCGGAGGGAAATTGTGGGAGAGGGGAAGATTGGGGGGGGGAGAGGGGAAGATTGTGGGGGGGAGAGGGGAAGATCGGAGGGGAGAGGGGGAAGATCGGAGGGAAATTGGGGGGAGAGGGGAAGATTGGGGGGGAGAGGGGAAGATTGGGGGGGAGAGGGGAAGATCGGAGGGGAGAGGGGGAAGATCGGAGGGAAATTGGGGGGAGTGGGGAAGATGGGGGGGAGAGGGGAAGATTGGGGGGGGAGGGGAAGATCGGAGGGGAGAGGGGGAAGATCGGAGGGAAATTGGGGGGAGAGGGGAAGATGGGGGGGAGAGGGGAAGATCGGAGGGGAGAGGGGGAAGATCGGAGGGAAATTGGGGGGAGAGGGGAAGATGGGGGGGAGAGGGGAAGATTGGGGGGGGGAGAGGGGAAGATCGGGGGGGGAGAGGGGAAGATCAGAGGGGGGAGAGGGGAAGATCAGAGGGGGGAGAGGGGAAGATCGGAGGGGGGAGAGGGGAAGATCGGAGGGACATTGGGGGGAGAGGGGAAGATTGGGGGGGGAGAGGGGAAGATCGGAGGGGGGAGAGGGGAAGATTGGGGGGGAGAGTGGAAGATTGGGGGGGAGAGGGGAAGTTGGGGGGGGGAAGGGGAAGATTGGGGGGGAGAGGGGAAGATCAGAGGGGGGAGAGGGGAAGATCGGAGGGACATTGGGGGGAGAGGGGAAGATTGGGGAAGATCGGGGTGGGAGAGGGGAAGATCGGAGGGACATTCGGGGGAGAGGGGAAGATTGGGGGGAGGAGAGGGGAAGATTGGGGTGGGGAGAGGGGAAGATCGGAGGGGGGAGAGGGGAAAATCGGAGGGGGGAGAGGGGAAGATCGGAGGGACATTGGGGGGAGAGGGGAAGATCGGGGGGGGAGAGGGGCAGATCGGAGGGGGGAGAGGGGAAGATCGGAGGGGGGAGAGGGGAAGATTTGAGGGACATTGGGGGGAGAGGGGAAGATTGTGGGGGGAGAGGGGAAGATCGGAGGGGAGAGAGGGGAAGATCGGAGGGCAATTGGGGTGAGAGGGGAAGATTGGGGGGGAGAGGGGAAGATTGGGGGGGGAGAGGGGAAGATTGGCGGGGGGAGAGGGGCAGATCAGAGGGGGGAGAGGGGAAGATCGGAGGGGGGAGAGGGGAAGATTGGGGGGGGAGAGGGGAAGATTGGGGGGGGAGAGGGGAAGTTGGGGGGGGAGAGGGGCAGATCGGAGGGGGGAGAGGGGAAGATCGGAGGGGGGAGAGGGGAAGATTTGAGGGACATTGGGGGGAGAGGGGAAGATTGGGGGGGGAGAGGGGAAGATCGGAGGGGGAGAGGGGAAGATCGGAGGGAAATTGGGGGGAGAGGGGAAGATTGGGGGGGGGGAAGAGGGGAAGATTGGGGTGGGGAGAGGGGAAGATTGGGGGGAGGGGGGAAGATTGGTGGGGAGGGGGGAAGTTGGGGGGGGAGAGGGGAAGATTGTGGGGGAGAGGGGAAGATCAGAGGGGGGAGAGGGGAAGATCAGAGGGGGGAGAGGGGAAGATCGGAGGGAAATTGGGGGGCGAGGGGAAGATTGGGGGGGAGAGGGGAAGATCGGAGGGACATTGGGGGGAGGGGGAAGATTGAGGGGGGAGAGTGGAAGATCGGAGGGAAATTGGGGGGCGAGGGGAAGATTGGGGGGGAGAGGGGAAGATCGGAGGGACATTGGGGGGAGGGGGAAGATTGAGGGGGGAGAGTGGAAGATCGGAGGGGGGAGAGGGGAAGATCGGAGGGATTGGGGGGAGAGGGGAAGATTGTGGGGGGGAGAGGGGAAGATCGGAGGGGGGAGAGGGGAAGATTGGGGGGGGAGAGGGGAAGATCGGAGGGGGGAGAGGGGAAGATCGGAGGGGGGAGAGGGGAAGATCGGAGGGGAGAGAGGGGAAGATGGGAGGGAAATTGGGGGAAAGGGGAAGATGGGGGGGGAGAGGGGAAGATTGCGGGGGGGAGAGGGGAAGATTGGGGGGGAGAGGGGAAGATTGAAAGGGGGGGAGAGGGGAAGGTCGGAGGGACATTGGGGGGAGAGGGGAAGATTGGGGGGGGAGAGGGGAAGATGGGAGGGAAATTGGGGGAGAGGGGAAGATGGGGGGGGAGAGGGGAAGATTGCGGGGGGGAGAGGGGAAGATTGGGGGGGAGAGGGGAAGATTGGGGGGGGGAGAGGGGAAGGTCGGAGGGACATTGGGGGGAGAGGGGAAGATTGGGGGTAGAGAGGGGAAGATCGGAGGGGGGAGAGGGGAAGATCGGAGGGAAATTGTGGGAGAGGGGAAGATTGGGGGGGGGGAGAGGGGAAGATTGGGGGGTGAGGAGAAGATTGGGGGGGAGAGGGGAAGATTGGGGGGGAGAGGGGAATTTGGGGGCAGAGAGGGGAAGATTGGGGGGGAGAGGGGAAGATCGGAGGGAAATTGGGGGGAGAGGGGAAGATTGGGAGGGGGGAGAGGGGAAGATCGGAGGGGGGAGAGGGGAAGATTGGGGGGGGAGAGGGGAAGTTGGGGGGGGAGAGGGGAAGATCGGAGGGGGGAGAGGGGAAGATTGGAGGGACATTGGGGGGAGAGGGGAAGATTGGGGGGGGAGAGGGGAAGATGGGAGGGAAATTGGGGGGAGGGGAATATTGTGGGGGAGAGGGGAAGATTGGGGGGGGAGAGGGGAAGATTGGGGGGGGAGAGGGGAAGTTGGGGGGGAGAGGGGAAGATTGGGGGGGGAGAGGGGAAGATTGGGGGGGAGAGGGGAAGATCAGAGGGGGGAGAGGGGAAGATCGGAGGGAAATTGGGGGGAGAGGGGAAGATCGGAGGGGGGAGAGGGGAAGATCGGAGGGGGGAGAGGGGAAGATCGGAGGGGGGAGAGGGGAAGATTGGGGGGGGAGAGGGGAAGTTGGGGGGGGAGAGGGGAAGTTGGGGGGGGAGAGGGGAAGATCGGAGGGGGGAGAGGGGAAGATCGGAGGGGAGAGAGGGGAAGATGGGAGGGAAATTGGGGGAATGGGGAAGATTGCGGGGGGGAGAGGGGAAGATTGCGGGGGGGAGAGGGGAAGATTGGGGGGGAGAGGGGAAGATTGAAAGGGGGGGAGAGGGGAAGGTCGGAGGGACATTGGGGGGAGAGGGGAAGATTGGGGGGGGAGAGGGGAAGATGGGAGGGAAATTGGGGGGAGAGGGGAAGATGGGGGGGGAGAGGGGAAGATTGCGGGGGGGAGAGGGGAAGATTGGGGGGGGGAGAGGGGAAGGTCGGAGGGACATTGGGGGGAGAGGGGAAGATTGGGGGTAGAGAGGGGAAGATCGGAGGGGGGAGAGGGGAAGATCGGAGGGAAATTGTGGGAGAGGGGAAGATTGGGGGGGGGGAGAGGGGAAGATTGGGGGGTGAGGAGAAGATTGGGGGGTGAGGAGAAGATTGGGGGGGAGAGGGGAAGATTGGGGGGGAGAGGGGAATTTGGGGGCAGAGAGGGGAAGATTGGGGGGGAGAGGGGAAGATCGGAGGGAAATTGGGGGGAGAGGGGAAGATTGGGAGGGGGGAGAGGGGAAGATCGGAGGGGGGAGAGGGGAAGATTGGGGGGGGAGAGGGGAAGTTGGGGGGGGAGAGGGGAATATCGGAGGGGGGAGAGGGGAAGATTGGAGGGACATTGGGGGGAGAGGGGAAGATTGGGGGGGGAGAGGGGAAGATGGGAGGGAAATTGGGGGGAGGGGAATATTGTGGGGGAGAGGGGAAGATTGGGGGGGGAGAGGGGAAGATTGGGGGGGGAGAGGGGAAGTTGGGGGGGAGAGGGGAAGATTGGGGGGGGAGAGGGGAAGATTGGGGGGGAGAGGGGAAGATCAGAGGGGGGAGAGGGGAAGATCGGAGGGAAATTGGGGTGAGAGGGGAAGATTCGGGGGTGAGAGGGGAAGATCGGAGGGGGGAGAGGGGAAGATTGGGGGGGAGAGGGGAAGATTGGGGGTGGGGGGAGAGGGGAAGATTGGGGGGAGAGGGGAAGATTGGGGGTGGAGAGGGGAAGGTCGGAGGGACATTGGGGGGAGGGGGAAGTTTGGGGGGGAGAGGGGAAGATTGGGGGGGGAGAGGGGAAGATTGGGGGGGGAGAGGGGAAGTTGGGGGGGAGAGGGGAAGATTGGGGGGGGGAGAGGGGAAGATTGGGGGGGAGAGGGGAAGATCAGAGGGGGGAGAGGGGAAGATCGGAGGGAAATTGGGGGGAGAGGGGAAGATTGTGGGGGGAGAGGGGAAGATCGGAGGGGAGAGAGGGGAAGATCGGAGGGAAATTGGGGGGAGAGGGGAAGATGGGGGGGGAGAGGGGAAGATTGGCGGGGGGAGAGGGGAAGATTGGGGGGGGAGAGGGGAAGTTGGGGGGGAGAGGGGAAGATTGGGGGGGGAGAGGGGAAGATTGGGGGGAGAGGGGAAGATCAGAGGGGGGAGAGGGGAAGATCGGAGGGAAATTGGGGGGAGAGGGGAAGATTGTGGGGGGAGAGGGGAAGATTGTGGGGGGAGAGGGGAAGATCGGAGGGGAGAGAGGGGAAGATCGGAGGGAAATTGGGGGGAGAGGGGAAGATGGGGGGGGAGAGGGGAAGATTGGCGGGGGGAGAGGGGAAGATTGGGGGGTAGAGGGGAAGATCAGAGGGGGGAGAGGGGAATATCGGAGGGGGGAGAGGGGAAGATCGGAGGGACATTGGGGGGAGAGGGGAAGATTGAGGGGGAGAGGGGAAGATTGAGGGGGAGAGGGGAAGATCGGAGGGGGGAGAGGGGAAGATCGGAGGGAAATTGGGGGGAGAGGGGAAGATTGGGGGGGAGAGGGGAAGATTGGGGGGGGGAGGCGGGAAGTTGGGGGGGAGAGGGTAAGATTGGGGGGGAGAGGGGAAGATCAGAGGGGGGAGAGGGGAAGATCAGAGGGGGGAGAGGGAAGATCGGAGGGAAATTGGGGGGAGAGGGGAAGATTGGGGGGGAGAGGGGAAGATCGGAGGGACATTGGGGGGAGGGGGAAGATTGAGGGGGGAGAGGGGAAGATCGGAGGTGGGAGAGGGGAAGATCGGAGGGAAATTGGGGGGAGAGGGGAAGATTGGGGGGGAGAGGGGAAGATTGCGGGGGGAGAGGGGAAGATTGGGGGGGAGAGGGGATGATTGGGGGGGAGAGGGGAAGATTGGGGTGGGAGAGGGGAAGTTGCGGGGGGGAGAGGGGAAGATCGGAGGGGGGAGAGGGGAAGATTGGAGGGACATTGGGGGGAGGGGAAGATTGTGGGGGAGAGGGGAAGATTGTGGGGGAGAGGTAAGATTGGGGGGGAGAGGGGAAGATTGGGGGGCGAGAGGGGAAGTTGGGGGGGGGAGAGGGGAAGATTGGGGGGCAGAGGGGAAGATCAGAGGGGGGAGAGGGGAAGATCGGAGGGAAATTGGGGGGAGAGGGGAAGATTCGGGGGTGAGAGGGGAAGATCGGAGGGGGGAGAGGGGATGATTGGTGGGGAGAGGGGAAGATTGGGGGTGGGGGGGAGAGGGGAAGATTGGGGGGAGAGGGGAAGATCGGAGGGGGGAGAGGGGAAGATCGGAGGGACATTGGGGGGAGAGGGGAAGATTGTGGGGGGAGAGGGGAAGATCGGAGGGGAGAGAGGGGAAGATCGGAGGGAAATTGGGGGGAGAGGGGAAGATGGGGGGGGAGAGGGGAAGATTGGCGGGGGGCGAGGGGAAGATTGGGGGGGGGGAGAGGGGAAGATTGGGGGGAGAGGGGAAGATCAGAGGGGGGAGAGGGGAAGATCAGAGGGGGGAGAGTTGAAGATCGGAGGGACATTGGGGGGAGAGGGGAAGATTGGGGGGGGGAGAGGGGAAGATTGGGGGGGGAGAGGGGAAGATCGGAGGGGGGAGAGGGGAAGATCGGAGGGAAATTGGGGGGAGAGGGGAAGATTGGGGGGGGAGAGGGGAAGATTGGGGGGGCGGGGGGAAGATTGGGGGGGCGGGGGGAAGATTGGGGGGGGAGGGGGGAAGTTGGGGCGGGAGAGGGGAAGATTGGGGGGGAGAGGGGAAGATCAGAGGGGGGAGAGGGGAAGATCAGAGGGGGGAGAGGGGAAGATCGGAGGGAAATTGGGGGGAGAGGGGAAGATTGGGGGGTAGAGGGGAAGATCGGAGGGGGGAGAGGGAAGATCGGAGGGACATTGGGGGGAGAGGGGAAGATTGTGGGGGGAGAGGGGAAGATCGGAGGGGGGAGAGGGGAAGATCAGAGGGGGGAGAGGGGAAGATCGGAGGGAAATTGGGGGGAGAGGGGAAGATTGGGGGGTAGAGGGGAAGATCGGAGGGGGGAGAGGGGAAGATTGGAGGGACATTGGGGGGAGAGTGTAAGATGGGGGGGGGAGAGGGGAAGATTGTGGGGGGAGAGGGGAAGATCGGAGGGGAGAGAGGGGAAGATGGGAGGGAAATTGGGGGGATTGGGGAAGATGGGGGGGGAGAGGGGAAGATCGGAGGGGGGAGAGGGGAAGATTGGGGGGGGGAGAGGGGAAGTTGGGGGGGGAGAGGGGAAGATCGGAGGGGGTAGAAGGGAAGATTGGAGGACATTGGGGGGAGGGGAAGATTGTGGGGGAGAGGGGAAGATTGTGGGGGAGAGGGGAAGATTGGGGGGAGAGGGGTAGGTCGGAGGGACATTGGGGGGAGGGGGAAGATTGGGGGGGGAGAGGGGAAGATCGGAGGGGGGAGAGGGGAAGATCGGAGGGGGGAGTGGGGAAGATCGGAGGGACATTGGGGGGAGAGGGGAAGATTGCGGGGGGAGAGGGGAAGATCGGAGGGGAGAGAGGGGAAGATCGGAGGGAAATTGGGGGGAGAGTGTAAGATGGGGGGGGGGAGAGGGGAAGATTGGGGTGGGGAGAGGGGAAGGTTGGGGGGGAGCGGGGAAGATTGGAGGGGAGGGGGGAAGATTGGGGGGGGAGGGGGGAAGTTGGGGGGGGAGAGGGGAAGATCGGAGGGACATTGGGGGGAGAGGGGAATATTGGGGGGGGGAGAGGGGAAGATTGGGGTGGGGAGAGGGGAAGGTTGGGGGGGAGGGGGGAAGATTGGGGGGGAGGGGGGAAGATTGGGGGGGAGGGGGGAAATTGGGGGGGAGAGGGGAAGATTGGGGGGAGAGGGGAAGATCAGAGGGGGGAGAGGGGAAGATCAGAGGGGGGCGAGGGGAAGATCGGAGGGAAGTTGGGGGGAGAGGGGAAGATTGGGGGGGGAGAGGGGAAGATCGGAGGGACATTGGGGGGAGGGGGAAGATTGAGGGGGGAGAGGGGAAGATCGGAGGGGGGAGAGGGGAAGATCGGAGGGACATTGGGGGGAGAGGGGAAGATTGGGGTGGGGAGAGGGGAAGGTTGGGGGGGAGGGGAGAAGATTGGGGGGGAGAGGGGAAGATCAGAGGGGGGAGAGGGGAAGATCAGAGGGGGGAGAGGGGAAGATCGGAGGGAAATTGGGGGGAGAGGGCAAGATTGGGGGGGGGAGAGGGGAAGATCGGAGGGACATTGGGGGGAGGGGGAAGATTGAGGGGGGAGAGGGGAAGATCGGAGGGGGGAGAGGGGAAGATCGGAGGGACATTGGGGGGAGAGGGGAAGATTGTGGGGGGAGAGGGGAAGATCGGAGGGGAGAGAGGGGAAGATGGGAGGGAAATTGGGGGGAGAGGGGAAGATGGGGGGGAGAGGGGAAGATCGGAGGGGGGAGAGGGGACGATCGGAGGGAAATTGGGGGGAAGGGGAAGATTGGGAGGGAGAGGGGAAGATTGGGGGGGAGAGGGGATGATTGGGGGGGAGAGGGGAATATTGGGGGGGAGAGGGGAAGATTGGGGTGGGAGAGGGGAAGTTGGGGGGGGGAGAGGGGAAGATTGTGGGGGGAGGGGAAGATTGTGGGGGAGAGGGGAACATTGGGGGGGGGAGAGGGGAAGGTCGGACGGACATTGGGGGGAGGGGGAAGATTGGGGGTGGAGAGGGGAAGATCGGAGGGGAGAGAGGGGAAGATCGGAGGGAAATTGGGGGGAGAGGGGAAGATTGGGGGGAGAGGGGAAGATTGGGGGGAGAGGGGAAGATTGGGGGGGGAGAGGGGAAGGTCGGAGGGACATTGGGGGGAGAGGGGAAGATTGCGGGGGGAGAGGGGAAGGTCGGAGGGACATTGGGGGGAGGGGGAAGATTGGGGGGGGAGAGGGGAAGATCGGAGGGGAGAGAGGGGAAGATCGGAGGGAAATTGGGGGGTGAGTGTAAGATGGGGTGGGGAGAGGGGAAGATTGGGGTGGGGAGAGGGGAAGGTTGGGGGGGAGGGGGGAAGATTGGGGGGGAGGGGGGAAGATTGGGGGGGGAGGGGGGAAGTTGGGGGGGGAGAGGGGAAGATCGGAGGGACATTGGGGGGAGAGGGGAAGATTGGGGGGGGAGAGGGGAAGATCGGAGGGAAATTGGGGGGAGAGGGGAAGATTGGGGGGGGAGAGGGGAAGATTGGGGGGGGAGGGGGGAAGTTGGGGGGGGAGAGGGGAAGATTGGGGGGGAGAGGGGAAGATCAGAGGGGGGAGAGGGGAAGATCGGAGGGAAATTGGGGGGAGAGGGGAAGATTCGGGGGTGGGGGGAGAGGGGAAGATTGGGGGAGAGGGGAAGATTGGGGGGGGGAGAGGGGAAGGTCGGAGGGACATTGGGGGGAGGGGGAAGATTGGGGGGAGAGGGGAAGATCGGAGGGGGGAGAGGGGAAGATCGGAGGGACATTGCGGGGAGAGGGGAAGATTGTGGGGGGAGAGGGGAAGATCGGAGGGGAGAGAGGGGAAGATCGGAGGGGAGAGAGGGGAAGATCGGAGGGGAGAGAGGGGAAGATCGGAGGGGAGAGAGGGGAAGATCGGAGGGAAATTGGGGGAGAGGGGAAGATGGGGGAGGAGAGGGGAAGATGGGGGAGGAGAGGGGAAGATTGGCGGGGGGAGAGGGGAAGATTGGCGGGGGGAGAGGGGAAGATTGGGGGGGGGAGAGGGGAAGATTGGGGGGGAGAGGGGAAGTTCAGAGGGTGGAGAGGGGAAGATCGGAGGGGGGAGAGGGGAAGATCGGAGGGACATTGGGGGGAGAGGGGAAGATTGGGGGGGGAGAGGGGAAGATTGGGGGGGAGAGGGGAAGATCGGAGGGGGGAGAGGGGAAGATCGGAGGGAAATTGGGGGGAGAGGGGAAGATTGGGGGGGTGAGGGGAAGATTGGGGTGGGGAGAGGGGAAGATTGGGGGGGCGGGGGGAAGATTGGGGGGGGAGGGGGGAAGTTGGGTTGGGAGAGGGGAAGATTGGGGGGGAGAGGGGAAGATCGGAGGGAAATTGGGGGGAGAGGGGAAGGTGGGGGGGGGAGAGGGGAAGATTGCGGGGGGGAGAGGGGAAGATTGGGGGGGGAGAGGGTAAGATTGGGGGGGGAGAGGGGAAGATCAGAGGGGGGAGAGGGGAAGATTGGGGGGGGAGAGGGGAAGATCGGAGGGACATTGCGGGGAGAGGGGAAGATTGGGGGGGGAGAGGGGAAGATTGGGGGGGGAGAGGGGAAGATTGGGGGGGGGAGAGGGGAAGATTGGGGGTGGAGAGGGGAAGATGGGAATGGGAAGAGGGGAAGATCGGAGGGACATTGGGCGGAGAGGGGAAGATTGGCGGAGGGAGAGGGGAAGGTCGGAGGAGGGAGGAGGAAGATCGGAGGGACATTGGGGGGAGAGAGGAAGATTGGGGAAGATCGGGGTGGGAGAGGGGAAGATCGGAGGGGGGAGAGGGGAAGATCAGAGGGGGGGAGAGGGGAAGATCGGAGGGAAATTGGGGGGAGAGCGGAAGATTGGGGGGGAGAGGGGAAGATCGGAGGGACATTGGGGGGAGGGGGAAGATTGAGGGGGGAGAGGGGAAGATCGGAGGGGGGAGAGGGGAAGATCGGAGCGGGGAGAGGGGAAGATCGGAGGGACATTGGGGGGAGAGGGGAAGATTGTGGGGGGAGAGGGGAAGATCGGAGGGGAGAGAGGGGAAGATGGGAGGGAAATTGGGGGGAGAGGGGAAGGTGGGGGGGGAGAGGGGAAGATTGGGGGGGGAGAGGGTAAGATTGGGGGGGGAGAGGGGAAGATCAGAGGGGGGAGAGGGGAAGATTGGGGGGGGAGAGGGGAAGATCGGAGGGACATTGCGGGGAGAGGGGAAGATTGGGGGGGAGAGGGGAAGATTGGGGGGGGAGAGGGTAAGATTGGGGGGGGGAGAGGGGAAGATTGGGGGTGGAGAGGGGAAGATGGGAATGGGAAGAGGGGAAGATCGGAGGGACATTGGGGGGAGGGGGAAGATTGGGGGTGGAGAGGGGAAGATCGGAGGGGAGAGAGGGGAAGATCGGAGGGAAATTGGGGGGAGAGGGGAAGATTGGGGGGAGAGGGGAAGATTGGGGGGAGAGGGGAAGATTGGGGGGGGAGAGGGGAAGGTCGGAGGGACATTGGGGGGAGGGGGAAGATTGGGGGGGGAGAGGGGAAGATCGGAGGGGGAAGAGGGGAAGATCGGAGGGACATTGGGGGGAGAGGGGAAGATTGGGGGGAGAAGGGAAGATTGGGGGGAGAGGGGAAGATTGGGGGGGGAGTGGGGAAGATCGGAGGGACATTGGGGGGAGAGGGGAAGATTGCGGGGGGAGAGGGGAAGGTCGGAGGGACATTGGGGGGAGGGGGAAGATTGGGGGGGGAGAGGGGAAGATCGGAGGGGAGAGAGGGGAAGATCCGAGGGAAATTGGGGGGTGAGTGTAAGATGGGGGGGGGAGAGGGGAAGATTGGGGTGGGGAGAGGGGAAGGTTGGGGGGGAGGGGGGAAGATTGGGGGGGAGGGGGGAAGATTGGGGGGGAGGGGGGAAGATTGGGGGGGGAGGGGGGAAGTTGGGGGGGGAGAGGGGAAGATCGGAGGGACATTGGGGGGAGAGGGGAAGATTGGGGGGGGAGAGGGGAAGATCGGAGGGGGGAGAGGGGAAGATCGGAGGGAAATTGGGGGGAGAGGGGAAGATTGGGGGGGGAGAGGGGAAGGTTGGGGGGGAGGGGGGAAGATTGGGGGGGGAGGGGGGAAGTTGGGGGGGGAGAGGGGAAGATTGGGGGGGAGAGGGGAAGATCAGAGGGGGGAGAGGGGAAGATCGGAGGGAAATTGGGGGGAGAGGGGTAAGATTCGGGGGTGAGAGGGGAAGATCGGAGGGGGGAGAGGGGAAGATTGGGGGTGGGGGGAGAGGGGAAGATTGGGGGAGAGAGGGGAAGATCAGAGGGGGGAGAGGGGAAGGTCGGAGGGACATTGGGGGGAGGGGGAAGATTGGGGGGAGAGGGGAAGATCGGAGGGGGGAGAGGGGAAGATCGGAGGGACATTGGGGGGAGAGGGGAAGATTGTGGGGGGAGAGGGGAAGATCGGAGGGGAGAGAGGGGAAGATGGGAGGGAAATTGGGGGGAGAGGGAAGATGGGGGAGGAGAGGGGAAGATGGGGGAGGAGAGGGGAAGATTGGCGGGGGGAGAGGGGAAGATTGGGGGGGGGAGAGGGGAAGATTGGGGGGGAGAGGGGAAGTTCAGAGGGTGGAGAGGGGAAGATCGGAGGGGGGAGAGGGGAAGATCGGAGGGACATTGGGGGGAGAGGGGAAGATTGGGGGGGGAGAGGGGAAGATTGGGGGGGAGAGGGGAAGATCGGAGGGGGGAGAGGGGAAGATCGGAGGGAAATTGGGGGGAGAGGGGAAGATTGGGGGGGTGAGGGGAAGATTGGGGTGGGGAGAGGGGAAGATTGGGGGGGGAGGGGGGAAGTTGGGTTGGGAGAGGGGAAGATTGGGGGGGAGAGGGGAAGATCAGAGGGGGGAGAGGGGAAGATCAGAGGGGGGAGAGGGGAAGATCGGAGGGAAATTGGGGGGAGAGCGGAAGATTGGGGGGGAGAGGGGAAGATCGGAGGGACATTGGGGGGAGGGGGAAGATTGAGGGGGGAGAGGGGAAGATCGGAGGGGGGAGAGGGGAAGATCGGAGGGGGGAGAGGGGAAGATCGGAGTGACATTGGGGGGAGAGGGGAAGATTGTGGGGGGAGAGGGGAAGATTGTGGGGGGAGAGGGGAAGATCGGAGGGGAGAGAGGGGAAGATGGGAGGGGAAGGTGGGGGGGGGAGAGGGGAAGGTGGGGGGGGGAGAGGGGAAGATTGCGGGGGGGAGAGGGTAAGATTGCGGGGGAGAGGGTCAGATTGGGGGGGGAGAGGGGAAGATCAGAGGGGGGAGAGGGGAAGATCAGAGGGGGGAGAGGGGAAGATTGGGGGGGGAGAGGGGAAGATCGAAGGGACATTGCGGGGAGAGGGGAAGATTGGGGGGGAGAGGGGAAGATTGGGGGGGAGAGGGGAAGATTGGGGGGGGGAGAGGGGAAGATTGGGGGTGGAGAGGGGAAGATGGGAATGGGAAGAGGGGAAGATCGGAGGGACATTGGGCGGAGAGGGGAAGATTGGCGGAGGGAGAGGGGAAGGTCGGAGGAGGGAGGAGGAAGATCGGAGGGACATTGGGGGGAGAGAGGAAGATTGGGGAAGATCGGGGTGGGAGAGGGGAAGATCGGAGGGACATTCGGGGGAGAGCAGAAGATTGGGGGGAGGAGAGGGGAAGATTGGGGTGGGGAGAGGGGAAGATTGGGGGGGAGAGGGGAAGATCAGAGGGGGGAGAGGGGAAGATCAGAGGGGGGAGAGGGGAAGATCAGAGGGGGGAGAGGGGAAGATCGGAGGGAAATTGGGGGGAGAGCGGAAGATTGGGGGGGAGAGGGGAAGATCGGAGGGACATTGGGGGGACGGGGAAGATTGAGGGGGGAGAGGGGAAGATCGGAGGGGGGAGAGGGGAAGATCGGAGGGGGGAGAGGGGAAGATCGGAGGGACAGTGGGGGGAGAGGGGAAGATTGTGGGGGGAGAGGGGAAGATCGGAGGGGAGAGAGGGGAAGATGGGAGGGAAATTGGGGGGAGAGGGGAAGGTGGGGTGGGGAGAGGGGAAGATTGCGGGGGGGAGAGGGGAAGATTGGGGGGGGAGAGGGTAAGATTGGGGGGGGAGAGGGGAAGATCAGAGGGGGGAGAGGGGAAGATTGGGGGGGGAGAGGGGAAGATCGGAGGGACATTGCGGGGAGAGGGGAAGATTGGGGGGGGAGAGGGGAAGATTGGGGGGGGAGAGGGGAAGATTGGGGGGGGGAGAGGAGAAGATTGGGGGTGGAGAGGGGAAGATGGGAATGGGAAGAGGGGAAGATCGGAGGGACATTGGGCGGAGAGGGGAAGATTGGCGGAGGGAGAGGGGAAGGTCGGAGGAGGGAGGAGGAAGATCGGAGGGACATTGGGGGGAGAGAGGAAGATTGGGGAAGATCGGGGTGGGAGAGGGGAAGATCGGAGGGACATTCGGGGGAGAGCAGAAGATTGGGGGGAGGAGAGGGGAAGATTGGGGTGGGGAGAGGGGAAGATTGGGGTGGGGAGAGGGGAAGATTGGAGGGGGGAGAGGGGAAGATCGGAGGGGGGAGAGGGGAAGATCGGAGGGGGGAGAGGGGAAGATCGGAGGGGGGAGAGGGGAAGATCGCAGGGAAATTGGGGGGAGAGGGGAAGATTGGGGGGCGGAGAGGGGAAGATTGGGGGGGAGAGGGGAAGATTGGGGGGGGAGAGGGGAAGATCGGAGGGGGGAGAGGGGAAGATCGGAGGGGGGAGAGGGGAAGATCGGAGGGGGGAGAGGTGAAGATTGGAGGGACATTGGGGGGAGGGGAAGATTGGGGGGGAGAGGGGAAGATTGGGGGGGAGAGGGGAAGATTGGGGGGGGAGAGGGGAAGATTGGGGGGGAGAGGGAAGATCGGAGGGACATTGGGGGGAGAGGGGAAGATTGGGGAAGATCGGGGTGGGAGAGGGGAAGATCGGAGGGACATTCGGTGGAGAGGTGAACATTGGGGGGGGAGAGGGGAAGATCGGAGGGGGGAGAGGGGAAGATCGGAGGGGGGAGAGGGGAAGATTGGAGGGACATTGGGAGGAGAGGGGAAGATTGGGGGGGAGAGGGGAAGATCGGAGGGACATTCGGGGGAGAGCAGAAGATTGGGGGGAGGAGAGGGGAAGATTGGGGTGGGGAGAGGGGAAGATTGGGGTGGGGAGAGGGGAAGATTGGAGGGGGGAGAGGGGAAGATCGGAGGGGGGAGAGGGGAAGATCGGAGGGGGGAGAGGGGAAGATCGGAGGGGGGAGAGGGGAAGATCGCAGGGAAATTGGGGGGAGAGGGGAAGATTGGGGGGCGGAGAGGGGAAGATTGGGGGGGAGAGGGGAAGATTGGGGGGGGAGAGGGGAAGATCGGAGGGGGGAGAGGGGAAGATCGGAGGGGGGAGAGGTGAAGATTGGAGGGACATTGGGGGGAGGGGAAGATTGGGGGGGAGAGGGGAAGATTGGGGGGGAGAGGGGAAGATTGGGGGGGGAGAGGGGAAGATTGGGGGGGAGAGGGAAGATCGGAGGGACATTGGGGGGAGAGGGGAAGATTGGGGAAGATCGGGGTGGGAGAGGGGAAGATCGGAGGGACATTCGGTGGAGAGGTGAACATTGGGGGGGGAGAGGGGAAGATCGGAGGGGGGAGAGGGGAAGATCGGAGGGGGGAGAGGGGAAGATTGGAGGGACATTGGGAGGAGAGGGGAAGATTGGGGAGGGAGAGGGGAAGATTGGGGAGGACATCGAGGGTCTGAAGAGGGGGAAATTAGGGGGATATCGGGGGGGGGAAGAGGGGGAGATTGGAGAGGGAGACATTGGACATTGGCGCAGGGTGGCAAGGTAGGTTGATTTTGTGTTGTAATTTTGAGCAATGGTTTGTTATTTAATTTATTTCGTTTCTTTTTGCCTGATCTTGCCCTTCAGGCCTGGTTTCACCAGGCGTGAATCAGAAGCAGTGGGAAAGCTGGCCAGGTAAGTTAAAAATCGTTCTAACTACCTAATATGTCAAGTAAAGTGTCTTTAGTATCTTAAGAGGTACATTTGCTTCTTTAACTATCATCCCACCGACAATTAAAGCCGATGGGACCTCCGGACTCGGGACGCCCGCACACACACAGGTGCGTCTGTGGGAAACTCGGAAATTAGCGGATTGGAGCCGGCTTCTGAACCCGCTCTGCATTTCTGCAATTTTCACAGCCCCCCGCCCCCAACACACTCACAATTTAAGTTTAAAATTGAGCCCAAAGCTGCTGCTTGTCTTCTGTGTGTTGGATCTAATGTGATTTAGTTTACTTAGTTGTGGACAATCTAACCAATGTCTCACTGCACTTCCACCAGAATTAGCAGCTATCAACTGTTTGAATGAATCATAATTCAGAGCCACAACGACGGTCACAGAGAGATTTCATAATTGTTTAAATATACTACTTACATGTCTGACAACAGCCATCTGAGTCCATGTGTATTGTTCCCTGTCACAGAGAATAACCCATTAGAAACAAACTTATTTGAAATCACAAATCCTCCAAAACCTCTGGTCGTTTAATTTTATAGAACAGATTTTGTTGAAAAAATTAATAAATAATTGTTTTGCACTCACAGGCTCACAGTTATCATGATCCAGATGGGGGCACCATTGATTATAGATGTTTGGAACGAAGTGAGGCCCTATTTTCTCACACTCGTATTTAGTGCAGTTGTTCTTTGAATCTGGTATGATAGCTCCAGGCTGTGCAATAATAGGAAAGGAAAAGTTTTCAATGGCAAATAAAAATTTTGGAGCTTTGGACTCTGACAGTGCATCGATCTTTACTACTATAGCTACTAAAACAACAGCATTTATATCGTGTTTTTAACATAGAAAAATGTCCCAAGGCACTTTAGGAAGATAATCACAGCAACACAAACTCTGCAAGACAAAAACTTGAAATTCACGCTGAACATCAAAGGAGATGATTCATCTTTCCTTTCATACAAGAAACTCTAATACAATGACTGTGAACTCATCCTAAACTGTAAAATCGTGACTTGTTCTAATAATCAAAGCCACAATTATTAATGTACTATGAAAAATTATAAAAACTTTCCACTGTATAACAAGTACCTTTCATCCTGGCCTTCAGATGCTAAATGCCAAGAAGCAAGTTAATTTATTTACCTGAACCATTTAACATATATGTATCATAGTAATTGTATTATACACTCCATCAGTCCATATTGTATCTGTTCTGTGTAACATGTCACAAAATAAAAAGGATTTAAAAAGTCTGAACTAATCCTCATATATAACACACACAGAAAAGGGATGTCGTAATTTGTTAAAGTTTACATTGACTACAAGACTAGTAAAATAGGTGTGAATCTGGATGCTTAAAAGGTTGATTGACTTTATTAAATACATTCTCTAGTTTTACTCAGGGCTTGATACTTCTGGGAGGGGGATTTATATCTGGTCAAGATAGGTTCATTGGAGGCATTTGCTGCTTAATCCAAATGACTTCATTGGTGAGCCCAGAATTTCTTCCCCCAAATCACCAAAGGAATGCGGTAATATGGGCAGACAGGGGGAGAAATTTGGTTTTGCATAGAATTTAGGTGTGGGTTCATAAAAAGCCCACTCACAAATGGACAGGTATATTATGATACCATGTAAATAAAGGAAATACATTATATGGCATAATTCTCACCATTTGTGCCTTAGCAATGCTGGGTACAAGGGACTTCTTTACATGATTCAGGAGGCCACCCGCACTATTTACAGTGCATCTGGAGTGCCCCTTTAGATTGGGCGTGGAAACTTGCTACAGCAACATAAGTGGGATAACTGTACCACCTGATGAATTTCCAAAATTAAGTGCCTTTTTCAAATAGGCTGGTTTCACTCTGCGATCGTTTGCAGTAGAGAAATCAGCCTTTTAAACTGAAATACCCACCCAATGCCCTTAGCAATATTCATTTCTCCAAATCTTTACATAGCATCTTTTCCCACCCCATCAACTTGCTCCTCACTTGATCCAAATGGTGTAAGTTTTTCTTTTTTACAGTTCAGTTCCTTTGGTTAAATCTTCACTTTTTGTTGAACAAAGCCACTTGACAATTTCAAACAAACTTCTTTCTTTTGAGTTATGATACGGTTCATGATGTGGTTCAAGGATGAATCCACTAAATATTTCAAGAATGGCTGAACATCATATTCAAAACTAACCCCTGATGTATGATCATTATGGTGATTTGCTTCCAAAATGTAATATGCATACCTGAAGGATTATTGGTGGCATGTTTGGCATCTCAATTATGCAGTCAACCTGGGTACAATTTCCACAACATTGTCCTTTCACTTCCTTATACTCAAAGCCCTGTGGGGAAACACAGAAAATTGATGATTACTCTCCTTTCACCAACTACAAAGTGAATCTTTAATGATAGGTGGGTCAGATGCTCACCAGTGGACAGTGAGAATCACACTTCATGTTGGTACACTCAATAGTGTTGTGCTTGGTTGATGGATCCACTTTATTGGTACATTTGCAATTCTTACATGGGTCCTGTGGAATAGTCATACCTGGCTGGAAAAAAAATGGTGAAGTTACAATTGAGATGTGTTTTAAAATTGTGCTGGATTTTTTACACATTGGAATGGTCATGACAGTGAAGTTAATTTAGGGTATGGTAGTGTAGTGGTTATGTTATTGGACTAATACTGCAGAGGCCTGGACTAATAAGCCATGGAATATGGGGTCAGATCCCACCATGGCAGTTTAAGAATTTGATTTTTAAAAAAAAATCTGGAGCAAAAAAAAAAGCTGGTATCCATAAAAGTGCTCATGAAGCAATCGGATTGTCGTAAATACCCAATTGGTTCATTAATTGAGGGAAGAAACCCTGTCGCTCTTACCTGATCTGGCCTCATTGTGATTCCAGTTCCACACCAGCGTGGTTGACTTTTAATGACCCTCTGCAGTGTCGTAGCAAACAACTCAGTTGGCCCACCACTACCTTCTCAGGACAACTAGGATGGGCAATAAATGCTGGCCTTACCAGAGATGCTGTGGAGGTTTAGTTTAATCTTGTAGTGCATATCATCGTGCCTTTGCTTGAAATCCATTTGTGCATTACCTTAGCACAGTTATTAACTCATTTATTTGAAATCAAATCCTGTTTTTTTTGTTGTAGTAAATTAATATTGCAATGAAAATAAAAGTGCACTGTTCCAGTTTCACTTGTTACAACATTTTCACATTATTTATTCATTTTGTGCTGTTCTGACTTTAAATGAATTTGTATCTTCAGAGATTCTTGAAGTCAAAATTTGAAGAACAAGATAGAAATACAAAAGCTATACACTGAACAAAATGATTAATAGGTGTGAAACCATAAATCATAATCTCAAAATATCCCAAAGATCTTTACCTTGTACTCAGTATCATTGTACACACACACTGGCTTTGGCTCTGCAAATAGAATAATGTGCCATTAAATTCAATAGGTCATTTACAGCTAAGGTACAGGATGTAAGCTTATTGCTCCAAATTGTTAAGGTGGCAACAGTAAAATATTACCCACCTCGGATTAAAGAGAAATGCAACACTTACCACATATATAATCTGGGCAACATTTGTCTTCATGACTATGGAACACTGGTTCATATCCAGGTTTGCAATCAAATTTCACAGTGGGGCAGTGGATTAGATTACATTCTGAATGAACAAAAATGGACACAGGTTAAAAAGCTTGTAGTTATTCTTTCAGCTCGCTACTAATGATCCTCAGTGAGACTAATGAGAGGTCTCAATGCAGGTTAAATGAAATGTCACTTTCTAATACTGCTGTGAATCATGAACTTATTGTTATAATTCAATGGCGTTACCTGAAGAGCCCAAAAGAATTTAAAGAGCAAGATTTGATAGGCTGCCTCGCAAGGTCTTCTTTGTTCCTTAATGGAAGCATGTCCACGTACCCCAGGAGTAAGCTCAGGTGACAAAGGGAAAAACTAGGCTGCTTTCCCTTAACAAATTTTGATCCAAGTGACATGGTGATTTGGGGATTGTTTATATTCTTGTCCCAAGTGTATAAAAGGCATGTCCCCTGAGGTGATGTCTCAGGTTCTTTTCCCAGAAGAGGCAGAATCCTAACTCTAACAGCCACAAATTAAATACATCAGAAAGACTTAACATTTACAGACTAATTATAGGATGGTTGAGTGGAGTCTTGGTATGTAGAGGATACTGCAATTCAAATTCCAAAGAAGGTCTTACAAACCAGACATTATGACATTCTTCTTCATTGAAGTATCCATTGCAAACTGCAACATACTTCATTAATAGTACCTGTGAAGAGGAGGGTCTCTCGTGGCTGAGATGAGACTTTGTATCCAGACTTACAAGGAAAGAGAATTTATTGACAAATCTAAAGAGTGATGTTTGATAGCTTAAACCTGGTATAATTTTTTTCTTGACAGACCGAGATGAAAGCCAAAGCTAATTGTGTGGGACACCATCAAGAGTGAAAAATAGGAGATAACTAACCAACAGTAATGGTTAGGGAACATCAACCTTAGTAACTTTAATAAATCAATGGTAACTGTAAGATTCTCAAAATTCACAGATTCCCCCAAACACTCAGAGAAAAACCCTAAAGAAATTCACCTTTTCCCTGAGTATGGAAAAACTTTGGCCATTGACCAAAATCCTAAGATGGAAGGATAGGTGAGAGGTCACCAGACGAATTCAACATCACACACAGTGGAATGTGGGAGAATTACTGCTTCAGACATGTCTCTGTTTTAATGCAAAACCTACAGCAGGTGGTCAACACTCACTGCCATTAAAAGAGGCAACTGCTCCAGACATGGTGGGGCCATGTCTTTGTTTTAAAGCAAAACCGATTAACACCTAGGACGTTGGATACAAAAGGAAGCCTGTATACCAGGTGATCAGCAAATCGGAATTAAAACAATGACCCATCCGGAGAAGCAATTGCAACATGATGAGGGATCATCAAAAAGCCATCAAAGATTCTTAAGGACTTTGTAAGAACTGTTTAAACAGACATGAAGTGCTTCTTTTTTAAAGTGACGAAGACCATTGTAAGAGAGGGATATAGAAGTGGAAACTCGAAACCTCTCTCTCTCTGGTTCTTGCTGGCTCTTGTGTTCTGCTAGTCTTGTTCTGCCTGTCTCTGGAAGGAAGAGCAGCTTCCAGCGAACAACAAGGCGAGGGGCAACAGGAAAGCAGTTCGACAGGGAAGGTCAGCAGCTCGAGAAGCAGGCCGACACACAAGAAGAAACCAGAGCAACAGCCTCAGTGACCATCAGACACCTCGCGGCAACAAGGGCCTTACGAAACAACCAACCGAATATTACCACCATCCAACCGGGTAATATTGGACCACCGCGACCAAAGAAAACCAACTCGGGAGAAAACCGAAGATCCGCAAAGTTTCCACTCTACAATCTATTTCCGACTTATCTCTGGGTGAATTACTGTCAAGGATTCGTTTGGTGAGCATTATCTCTGGCCCTTTAGAGTCCAACTTAGCTAGTACAGTGGGATTGGGAGGGGTGAGGTATCTTTCTACTGTAATTTCCCTCGTGTGTGCTGAAGTGTTCCCCATTTTATTAGAGTGTTAAGATTGTTGTGTTGTATTTTCTCTCTTGAATAAAGGTCAAAGTTTCTTGCACCAAAACCAGTTGTCTGCTGCACTTTGTCACAACCCCCAAATAAGTCCAAGGTCTAGAACCCAGGGAGTGGGAGCGATTCGAACCGCTCAGAAGTCAGAGGCGAAGCTGACACACACCACCGCCCCCAACAGTAACCTTTTTAGTTTTTATGCAAGAACTAGACAATGGCTGGGAATTTGCTACAATGGTGTTATTGGCACCGATCACCAGAAGACTATTTTTCACCCCGGTCCTGCAGCCCCGCTCCAAAGCCAGAATTTGCTGGGAAGCTTATTGTCGTGAGCCACAGCGATGATAGTGGTGATCCAAAGAGCTCAGAAGTGGCTTCACCACTCAGAAGTGGGCCTGCTGTATACATGGGTCAGGTTCATTTGGAGACAGCAGCCTTACCGCTCAATGGAGATTTTATCTGTAAGATTAGGTAATTAATGTACAATTATAGCAGATTAGGTATTCTACATACAATCACGTCACGCTTATAAAAATTAGATTAAGCATTAACGTACAATCAGCTTACACTTATAAGAAATATGCAATACTGGGAAAACCATAGAATGGTCAAGTTAGAACCTTCCTATAATGCAGAAGCATCTGGCTAACAAAGGATGCAACAACCTGCTTACGCTGCAGTGTGTTTAAAGCCTGGGAAAGAGGTCTGAACACTGAGAATGTCCAGACCTTGTTAAGTTGAGATAAGGGAGGCCCTGAGCATCCCAAAGTCTTGAGCAAAGTAAGATTCGAGGCAGGCAGCTATGGACAACAAACTCAGGCCATGTGACCAGCAGAATATAAGTATTTGAGTTTAAACAGCTTGAAGTTATAGGGAATAGGACAGGAGGCTGGAAGGCAGTCTGAGGGTTACAATCTCTATCGAAAGCAGAAAACGGTTAATATCGTTTACTTCTTTGTAATACTACTGTTTAAACATTGTGTGTGTTGAGTCTTGGTTGAATTCAATAAAGGTTTATTTGCAACCAATTGGTGTCAAGTCCAAACAGATCTTGCATATCGTTGTTTATAAAACAGAAGAAAACAGTAAAACAGCCAAACAATTCGTGCAGGTTTTAAAACATTTGTACAGTTACCTGAGTCATAAACAGAGGAGTTAGTTTTCTCTTATCTTGTAATTCATTCTCATTGCGTATTCTCACATTTAAGATATGGGGGTTGAGTTTCTGCTTGTTCACGTTGGTTATATCAGGCAGAATCGGCCGAACCAGCACAAAAGATCGGGGAATTTTAAATGGTTCGGAAGGCTCTTCAAATTACATTCATTTTCTTAGGCGCACAAGTACTGGTAGGCACGTTTTCAAAGTTTTCAAAGTTTTTTCATATCAAAAAATATTTAATTTACTAAGAAACTATCTAGTGTACACCAATGAAACTGTTAAATGGGTCAGTATAGTTTTTTTTTAAGTCATTTTCAGTGATTTCAAATCAGGTTATTCACAGGTGGTGGATTGGACACCCTTGTTAAAAATGCTATTTTTGGTGATAAGCCCATTTTCAGCTGTATAAATAAAACTGCACCCAGGTTACCACTCGTAAATACATCAAGGAATACTTTTTAATGGAAAAAAAATAATTACCTTCTATTACACTGCCCGATTGCACTGGCTCATGGAAGATTTTACGTTTGTGATTATGCAAATGAAATTTAGCGGAAACATGAAGTGTAACCCTAACCCTAACTCTAACTCTAACTCTAACCCTAACCCTAACCCTAACTCTAACTCTAACCTAACCAGTGCTAATATCAAGCGCGTTTTGGGTGCAATTTCCTGATAGTGCCCAAAGCGGAAACTCTATTCCATATTTTTAATGCTAATTAGTTTATAATCAGAATGTCACAAAAGGACACCAGTCTGAAAGAAAGACTTGCATTTATATAGCACTTTTCACGACCTCAGGGCGTCCCAAAGCACTTTACAGCCAATGAAGTATTTTTGATTCGTAGTCACTGTTGTGATGTAGGAAACGCAGCAGCCAATTTGCGCACAGCAAGATCCCACAAACAGCAATTTGATAATGACCAGATAATCTGTTTTTAGTGATGTTGGTTGAGGGATAAATATTGGCCAGGCCACCGGGGATAACTCCCCTGCTCTTCTTTGAAATAGTGCCATGGGAACTTTTGCATCCGAAAGACGGCACCTCCAACAATGCAGCATTACCTCAGTACTGCACTGGAGTGTCAGCCTCGATTTTGTGCTCAAGTCTCTGGAGTAGAACTTGAACCCACAACCTGTTGACACAGAGGCGAGAATCACTGTGAACAGTTAGTTGCTGGTTGATACTGGGCTATTCTGGGCTAGAATGGACCAAATGAAGCATCTGAACAAATTTACCCTTGAAATAGAAACATACCAAAGCATTAAACCTGATTTTACTCAAAATTAGAACTGGCACTTCTATTCAAATGAAGGACACCAGTCTGCTAAAACAAGGGGTTCTCATTAGTTGCAAGCACCTTTAACACGTAAAATTGATTGGAAAAATGAATGTCCCGAGGATTCGGAAAATTACCCTAGCATAATCTACCTAAAGACTTTATCGGTTTGAAAGACAATCTACAGAACGTTATAAGAAATTTGTCCGCATTCTGTTCATATTCTAATCTGTTTCAATTCACCATTGTTGGTCCATTTCAGTGAATAAAGATGGAGATTTTAGTATTGAGAACTTTACAATGAAAACATGGCAGGAGGGTCTAACCAGCTTCATTTGAATAGAAGTGCCAGTTCTGATTTTGAGCAAGATCGGGTTTAATGATTTGAGACGTTTCCATTTTAAGGGTAAGTTTGTTCATATGCTTCATTTGGTCCTATTCTAGCACAGAATAGCCCAGTATCAACCAGTGCACAAATAAATGGAGGATATGGTGAGGATTTCACCAACAACTAACTGTCAGCAGTGACTCTCGTCTCTGAGTCAGAAAGTCGTGGGTTCAAGTCCCACTCCATAGACTTGAGCACAAAATCTAGGCTGACGCTTCAATGCAGTACTGAGGGGGTGCTGCACTGTCAGAGGTGCCCAAATGGAAAGATTTTGAAGGGTGTGAAGCAACAGAGAGATCGAGAGGTTCAAAACACAACATTAGGGCTCATGGGATTGGGGGTAATATATTAGCGTGGATTGAGGATTGGTTAATGGTCAGAAAACAGAGAGTAGGAATAAATGGGTCATTTTCTGGTTAGCAGGTTGTTACTAGTGGGGTGCGCTAGGATCAGCGCTTGGACTTCAGCTGTTTACAATATATATCAATAAGAACATAAGAACTAGGTGCAGGAGTAGGCCATCCGGCCCCTTGAGTCTGCTCCGCCATTCAATAAGATCATGGCTGATCTTTTACCTCAACTCCACTTTCCTGCCCTATCCCCATATCCCTTGATTCCCTTAGTGTCCAAACATCCATCAATCTCAGTCTTGAATATACTCAATGACTGAGCATCCACAACCCTCAAGGGTAGAGAATTCCAAAGATTCACAACCCTCTTGGTGAAGAAATTTTTCCTCATCTCGGTCCTAAATGGCCGACCCCTTATTCTGAGACTATGCCCCCTAGTTCTAGACTCTCCAGACAGGGGAGACAGCCTCTCAGCATCTACCCTGTCAAGCCCTCTCAGAATCTTATACGTTTCAATGAGATGACCTCTCATTCTTCTAAACTCCAGAGAATATAGGCCCATTCTACTCAATCTCTCCTCATAGGACAACCCTCTCATCCCAGGAATAAAATTTTAGAATCATAGAATGGTTTCAACACAGAAGGAGGCCATTCAGCCTGTCGAGCCTGTGCTGGGTCTCTGCAAGAGCAATCCAGCTAGTCCAACTCCCCCGCCCTTTCCCTGTAGCCCTGCAAATATTTTCCTTTCAAGTGCTTATCCAGTTCCCTTTTGAAGGCCGTGATTCAATCTGCCTCCACCACCCCCTCGGGCAGTGCATTCCAGATCATAACCACTCGCTGTGTAAAAAAGTTTTTCCTCATGTCACCTTTGGTTCTTTTGCCAATCGCCTTAAATCTGTGTCCTTTGATTCTTGACCCTTCCACCAATGGGAACAGTTTCTCTCTATCTACTCTGTCCAGACCTTTCATGATTTTGAAAAAGTTATCAAATCTCCTCTTAACCTTCTCTGCTCCAAGGAGAACAACCCCAGCTTCTCCAGTCTATCCACGTAATTAAAGTCCCTCATCCCTTGAAACATTCCAGTAAATCTTTTCTGCACCCTCTCTAAGGCCTTCACATCTTTCCTAAAGTGCGGTGCCCAGAATCGGACACAAGGGGCACGATTTTAAAGAAAATCTGCAGGTGCGTTGGGGGCGGGGTGACAAAGAAAATAATTTTTTTTTGGACCGGGCAGAAATCCCGGCTCCAACCCGCCGAAGAACGCGCACGAATCAGAGTCATGTGGGTGCAGGCGCTGTTCCCGAACCCGGTAGTCCCGCCAGCAATTAAAGCCGTCAGGATGATATATAAAGCAGTAAATCAAGTAACTAAAGTACTTGAAATGTCCATAAATCCAATTAACAATGAAGGCAAGGGATTTTAACGCTGCCTCAGTGCGTTTCCCGTGCTGTGTGAAACATGCCATGGGAAAGTAGTTGTGTTTCAGCTGGCAGCCATTTGGACATTTAAATCTCTGTTTGAGAGATGGGGATAAAAGGTGAGTTATTGCAGCAGGGCACTCAGTTCTCTCAGACAAACTTTTAGCTGGGAGATCTTCGTGTTTAGACTGAAAATTCTTGGTTTCCACTCAGAATTGTTCTGTTTACACATATTTACCAACTTTTTGGACCCCCTCAAACTGACACCATCAGAATGGGGGCCCGATGGCTGCATTCACCAGTACATCCGAGGATGAGGAACATCACCATCTTCGCCAGGCACGGCGTGCATTTCCACCACTTGTAGCTCCACAACACAGTGCTGCGCCACAGGCACCTGTACAAGAGCACAGAGGGGAACAACAGACGGGCAACGGCGCAGGAGGCACTACCCTCGCCACAGGGTCTACAGACCGAGGCTGAGCTTCCTGGACCTCCCTGAGGAGCAGTGCATACGGAGGCTCAGAGTGAGTCGCCAGGTGGTCGCAGACATCTGCAGCCTCCTTCATGCCGAGCAGCTCCCGGCTGGGCCCGGCAGCATCTCATTACCCGTCGCTGTTAAAGTGATTACTGCCCTCAACTTCTTTGCCTCCGGATCATTCCAGGGTGCCACCAGTGACATCGCCGGGGTCTCTCAGTCGTCTGCCCACAAGTGCATAAGACAGGTCACCGATGGCTTGTTTCGCAGAACCTCGCAATTCATCAACTTCCCCATGGACAACCTCAGCCAGACGGAGAGGGCAGCGGGATTCCCCTCTGTGGCTGGCTTCCCACGGGTGCAGGGTGCAATTGATTGCATGCAGATAGAAATCCGAGCACCTCCATATGAGCCAGGAATGTTCATCGACAGAAAGGGTTATCTCTCGATCAACGCTCAGCTCGTTTGTGACCACTGCAAAAGATTTCTTCACGTGTGCGCCAGATTCCTTGGCAGCTGCCATGATTCGTTCATTCTGAGGGAATCCAACATCCTGGGCCTCTTCCACGCACTGAACACTCTTAAAGGCTGGCACCTCAGGGTCAAGCGATACCCCCTGCACATGTGGCTCGTGACACCTCTGAGGAACCCCATCAGTGAGGAACAGCACCAATACAACGACAGCCACATCGCCACCAGGTCTATAATTGAACATGGTATTGGACTGCTGAAGATGCAATTTCGGTGCCTCGATCATTGTGCGGGAACACTTCAATACGCACCATCGAGGGTGAGTTACATTATAGTTGTGTGTTGTGTCCTGCACAAGATGGCGCAAAGGAGAGGAGTACCGGTTGATCAGGCCCCATGCCCTCATCCACCATCCACATCTGCAGTGAACATTGAGGAGGAGCAACAGCAGCAGGAGGAGGAGGAGGATGACGAACCCTTAGGCAGCGAAGCGGCTCACCTGGCTGCTCATGAGGCCAGGGAGTCACTCATACGTGAATGCTTCTCATAAGATCACAAAGTGAGACTAGTCCAGTCCTCATACCATCTGGAAAGAGCAGCGTCAACACCAGTCCCCTTGCACCCCGCTCCCCACCTCTGCCTGCACAAAACAGTCCAGGAACTACACATTCACCCACTGTAAAGTGACCCACTGGGTGGCATCAAGTGTCGCCGTTCATGATGAAGCACATGAAAGGGCTCTATCACAAAAGGCAGTCAAGAAATGGGCAAGACGTGGCAGTAGTGGTGAGAATGATAATATTTAATGTGACTTTAACAAAAACCAAATATAAATGAAAAACATGACAGTCTGTCAGACACCCTTGTGCATTCCCTTTGTGATCACAAAGCCTTAGCTTCCTACTACTTCTACGTGGTGCATCTCCTGTTGTTGCCACAGAGGTAGTGGCAGGTTGCTCATCTCCATGCCCGGTCTGCTTAGATACTTTCGACCTACACCGTCTGGGGTTTGGAGCCCATGAAGACCCCACCAAAGATTGCTCCACCTGCACCTGTGCAGGGGCAGACTCGGCCACCTGGAGAGGAGGCAGCATTGCGGGTACTGGTCGAGAGAGGGGGAATGGGTGAGACATGGGAGCGCTTTGAGTGGCATCCCCACTTCCATGTCCCCTTTCACCATCATCCCTCTCGTGGCCCAGGCCCACATCACTCCTACCACCCTGCTGGAGAACAGTTTGGAGGACATGATGCCTTGGAAGCCCAGTTGTAAAGTTTCTGTCTGCCTGTTTAAGGCGGCAGAACGTTGTTCACCCCGAGTCCGAATGGCCATTGTCAGGGCCTGAATGGACTCATTTGTGAGGTGTGCTTGAAGCTCAATGGAGGCTAACCTTCCCTCCATCGCAGACATTTCTACAGTTAAGTACAACACTATCTCAGACAGTTCCTCATGTCCCTGTGACAGTATCTCAGACAGTTCCTCATGTCCCTGTGACAGTATCTCAGACAGTTCCTCATGTCCCTGTGACAGTATCTCAGACAGTTCCTCATGTCCCTGTGACAGTATCTCAGACAGTTCCTCATGTCTCTGTGACAGTATCTCAGACAGTTCCTCATGTCCCTGTGACAGTATCTCAGACAGTTCCTCATGTCTCTGTGACAGTATCTCAGACAGTTCCTCATGTCCCTGTGACAGTATCTCAGAGATTCCCTCCTGTACCTGTGCCACCATTTCACTAATGCAGGAGTTGGACTCCTCCATTCTCTGTGCTATTGTGGAGAGTGTGCATGGCACCTGATCCAGCACCTCGCAAATGTGCTGCTGTCCCTCAATCATTCTCCTTCTAGAGGATGACCTCCGGGGTTTAGCATCTGTGTCCAGCTGAGCAGAGCCTGGAGAGGAGTGCTCCCACCGACGGAGACTCTCCACAGTTGCCACATTGTCTGCTCATGCTCACTTGTGTGTGGTCACTCACCAGGTGTGAGCATCTGCGCTGGTGGGTGGCTCACTAAGCTGTGACGGTGCACCCTCAGAGGTCGGGAGCTCCTCTGAGGAATCACCCTCTCTGACACTGTGGTCATTGAAGGTCCTGTAAGAGAACAGAAGGCAATATTAAGCATCATCACAGATGTGTCATGTTGCGATGAGCATACTGAGGTGTTCAACATGCCAAGCGTTGTTAACATCAGTTCATGTTGTATGTGAGGAATGTTAAAGTTGTGTCACCAGACGTTTGTGGGGTGCCAATCTCGGCATCCCCGACGGACAGGCACTCGAGGATGTGGCTGATCTGCAGGGCCTCCTCCTCTGCCTCTATGAGGACCACTATTTGTTGTGGCCCCCCTCCAGTCCTCGCCCTCTTGCGTGCATTTTGCGCTCTCTTCTAGAAGGGGAGAAAGTACAGACATGTGAGTGAGTGATGGTGAAGTAGTCAGCCGATGAATGCATTGCTTTGGGTGAGACTGACCGTGAAAGAGGTGCATCAGAGGGTGAGTATCAGATAGAGACATCACATTGGATCAGGATTGGGGTGAGTGGTAGTTGTGAAGTTACAAATGGGGAGTTGTGGAAGTGCTTAAGAAGTGCAGGTAAGTTGACGATGAGCCTTCAGTGAGTGTGAGGAGTAATGTGATGGAGTAGTCTTGTCAGTGCAGAATGATGGGTGGGGTGGAGTGGGGGGTGATGGCGATGTGGACCATGGAATACAGGAGAATCAGTAAGTATACTCACTTTTGCTGACCTAGTTAGGTCATTGAAACGCAACCTGCACTGGACCCAAGTGTGGGAGATGTTGCTCCTGCTGGTGACCTCCTCTGCCACCTTGAGCCAGGCCTTCTTGGTGTCGGCCGGCTAAAATAGTTCCCTCCTCCTCCTCCTCACCCCAGCCAGTAGCAGCTGAAGTGAGGCATCGCTGAATCTTGGAGCAGTCTTGCCCCTGTGCTGCTCCGTTGGTTCTTCTTGCTCTTTGCTCCAGCAAAATCCATTGGAGCAATGGCCCTTTAAATCTAGACGCTCCAGCTGACAGCCTATCATGTGGGTGCGCAGTCCGCCCACTGCGCAGCTTTCGGACGGCAAACCCGGAAACAAGGTTAATGGCCACCGATCAACTTGCGATTGCGTGGAGAATGGTAATTTTTTTATTAGTCGTGTTTGCTGCGTGTCCATTGACCCCACCGCTGCCATCCTGCCGCCCTTTTACAATTGGACACAATACTCCAGTTGTGGCCGAACCAGTGTTTTATAAAGGTTCAACATAACTTCCTTGCTTTTGTACTCCATGCCTCTATTTATAATGCCCAGGATCCCGTATGCTTTTTGAACTGCTTTCTGAATCTACCCTGCCACCCTCAAAGATTTGTGCACATATACCCCCAGGTCTCTTTATTCTTGCACCCCCTTTTGATTTAGTTTATATCGCCTCTCCTCATTCTTCCTACCAAAATGTATCACTTCGCACTTCTCTGCGTTAAATTGCATCTGCCCATTCCACCAGCCTGACTATGTCCTCTTGAAGTCTATCACTATCCTCCTCACTGTTCACTACACTTCCAAGTTTTGTGTCATCTGCAAATTTGGAAATTGTGCTCCGTACACCCAAGTCCAAGTCATTAATATATATCATGAAAAGCAGTGGTCCCAGCACTGACCCCTGGGGAACACCACTGTACACCTCCCTCCAGTCCGAAAAACAACCGTTTACTACTACGTGCTGTTTCCTATTACTTAGCCAATTTCGTATCCATGCTGCCACTGCCCCTTTTATTCCATGGGCTTCAACTTTGCTGACAAGCTGATGATATGGCACTTTATCAAACACCTTTTGGTAGTCCATATACACCACATCAACCGCATTGTCTTCATCAAGTCTCATCAAAAAACTCAATCAAGTTAGTTAAACACGATTTGCCTTTAACAAATCCATGCTGGCTTTCCCTAATCAATCCAGACTTGTCCAATTGACTGTTAATTTTGTCCCAGATTATTATTTCTAAAAGTTTCCCTACCACCGAGGTTAAACTGACTGGCCTGTAGTTGCTGGGTTTATCCTTACACCCTTTTTTGAACAAGGGTGTAATATTTGCAATGCTCCAATCCTCTGGCACCACCCCCGTATCTAAGGATGATTGGAAGATTATGGCCAGTACCTCCGCAATTTCCACCCTTACTTCCCTCAGCAACCTCGGAAGCATCCCATCCAGATCGACTGTACAGCCAGTCTTTCTAGTACCTCCTCTTTATTAATCTAGTGAACCTTCGTTGCACCCCCTCTAAGGCAAGTATATCGTTCCTCAGGTAAGGAGACCAAAACTGTACACAGTACTCCAGGTGAGGTCCCACCAGAGCCCTGTACAATTGCAGCTAGACCTCCTTACTCTTGTACTCCAACCCCCTTGCAATAAAAGCTAACATACCATTTGCCTTTGCAGCCTCTTTACGTCCTCCTCACAGCTTACTTTCCCACCTAGCTTTGTATTGTCAGCAAATTTGGATACATTACACTCCGTCCCCTCATCTAGGTCATTGGTATATATTGTAAACAGCTGAGGCCCAAGCACTGATCCCCACTAGTCACAACCTGGCAATCCGAAAATGACCCACTTATTCCAACTCTCTGTTTTCTGTCTGTTAACCAATCCTTAATCCATGCTAATATATTACCCCCAATCCCATGAGCCCTAATCTTGTGCAACAACCTCTTGTGTGGCAGCTTATCGAATGCCTTTTGAAAATCCAAATATATGACATCTACTGGCTCCCCCTTTATCTACCCTGCTAGCTACATCCTCAAAAAACACAATTTCCCTTTCATAAAATCTTGTTGACCCTGCCTAATTAAATTATGATTTTCTAAGTGCCCTGTTACCACAATTCTAGCATTTTTCCTACTACTGATGTCAGGCTAACTAGCCTGTAGTTCCCTGTTTTCTCTCTCCGTCCTTTCTTGAATTGCGGGGTTACATTTGCTACCTTCCAATTCACTGGGACCATACTATAAATCTAAGGAATTTTGGAAGATCACAACCAATGCATCCACTATCTCTGCAGCCACCTCTTTTAAAACCCTAGGATATAGGCCATCAGGTCCAAGGGATTTGTCGGCTTTTAGTCCCATTAATGACTTAGATGAAGGGACCGAGTGTAATGTATTCAAGTTTTCTGACAATACAAAGCTAGGTGGGAAAGTTAGCTGTGAGGAGGACACAAACAGGCTGCAAAGGGATATAGACAGGTTAAGTGAGTGGGTGAGAAGGTGGCAGATGGAGTATGATATGGGGAAATGTGAAATTATCCACTTTGGTAGGAAGAATAGAAAAGCAGAATATTTTTTAAAAGGTGAGAGACAAGAAATGTTTGTGTTCAGAGAGATTTGGGTGTCCTCATACAAGAAACACAAAAAGTTAACATGCAGGTACAGCAAGCAATTAGGAAGGCCTTTATTGCAAGGGGGTTGGAGTACAGAGTAAGGAGAATCTTGCTGCAATTGCACCTGGAGTACTGTGTACAGTTTTGGTCTCTTTATCTAAAGAAGGATATACCTGCCTAAGAGGGGGTGCAACAAAGGTTCACTAGATTGATTCCTGGGATGAGGAGAGATTGAGTAGAATGGGCTTATATTCTCTGGAGTTTAGAAGAATGAGAGGTGATCTCATTGAAACATGTAACATTCTTAGGGGGCTTGACAGGGGAGATGCCGAGAGGCTATTTCCCTGGCTGGAGAGTCTAGAACTAGGGCTCATAGTCTCAGGACAAGCGGTCAGCCATTTAGACCGAGATGAGGAAAAATTTCTTCACTCAGAGGGTTGTGAATCTTTGGAATTCTCTACCCGAGGGGGCTGTGGATGCTCAGTTGTTGAGTATATTCAAGACTGAGATCAATACATTTTTGGAGGATAAGGGAATCAAGGGATATGGGGATAGGGCAAGAAAGTGGAGTTGATTTAGAAGATCAGCCATAATCTGATTGAATGGTGGAGCCAGTTTGAGGGGCCGTATGGCCTACTCCTGCTCCTATTTCTTATGTTCTTATATTCTATTATATAATTCCCTGAAAATGCAAATGTAGGTCGATTAAACCATAAAAAACCTTAATAGGATTTTGGGTTTTATAGATAGGGGCATAGAGTACAAGAGTAAGGTAATGCTGAATTTCAACAAAACAATGAGTCGGCCAGGACTGAGTGCAATTTAGGCCTTGCTATTGTAGAAAGGACATTAAACTCAGAGGTACAGCATAGATTTACCAGAATGATGCTATGGATGGAATACTACAGTTCTGAGTAGAGATTTGAAATATTATCACTGGAGCATGCCAGGACGTTTAAAAAGAGTTTTTTTTTGAAATGAAGAGTTTTGACAGTCTCTCTATTTCTCTCTGGCTGGAGAATCAGTGAAAAGGTCAGCAGTTTAAAATTATGATTAAGTAAATGAGGAGGGAGATTAGGAGAAAGGAAGTAGGTAGAGGCAGAGACCATTGCATCTTTTAAGGGAAATTGTATAAATATTTGAAGCAGATGAAGATACAGGGTTATAGGGCGAGAGCAGGGTAGTGGGGTTGGTTTTGGACTGCTCTAGCAAAGAGCTGGCCCAGACACAATCAGCTGAATGGTCTCCTGTGTTGGAAACTTCCAGGATTCTATGGGAGGACGTTATCAGGGTTGATATAGTGAGGCCAGATTATCTGTTTTGATTTGATGATTGTATGAACACATAAAGCTGGTGAGCCAATCATAGAATCCTACAGCACAGAAGGAGGCCATTCATTAAAGTGTGATCACCTGTCATTAAGTACTTTCACGCATCCTGCTGCCTCCAGTCATCCTTCGTGGTTCTCTAGACCTCCTGAGATTGCGATCATTTCAATCCTAATCCTGAGACGAGACTGCTGCATACTTCAGCCCCATTCAGCTCTCCATAACTGAAGAGCATTTGCTGTCATGTCTTAACTCTTACCCTATCTCTGTCTTTCTCTCACAGGCAGGTTGTCAGTCATTTCCTGTTTGGATCATTACCATGGTGTGAGTAAGTGCACTGGGCCATTAAGACAGAGCGGGAAGTGGAGAGGTGGAGGATGAAGATTCCCTCCGTGCTTTAAAAAAAATTCTTGGTTACACCGGCCAACGTACACAGTGGGCAAATTGTGTTGACACCAACGCACTTGCTATAAGCGGTGGGGACTGTAATATATATCAAAAAGAGCAGTGGTCCTAATACCGACCCTGGGGGACACCATTGCATGCTTCCCTCGAGTCTGAAAAATAACCGTCACCAATGCTCTGCTTTCTGTCAATACAGATTTTCTGACAAGATAAGTTGACCCACTCTCGGTGATAATAACGTGTAATTGACAGTCCAATTGTGGGGCAAGTAAAATGTTTGTCTTATTCTTTATTTTTTTCTAAAATACTGAAGAGGGTTTGCTGAGGTTTGCTCCTTTTAGAAGGCCCTGTTGCAGGTTGTACCATTATCATATTGTTGTGCATATTTGGTGTAGTTTTTGGAGACTGGAATATCTTATGTCTGAACTGCACAGTGAAATATTCATACACAGCGGAATGTACAACATGTTTACTTACCGCACATGGTTTCTGTACAACAATGGTCATGTTGGCTTCTTTGAACAACTGGCACAAAACCTTGGCCGTTGCATACTTTTGCTGGCGATGGAGGGCATTTGTGGGCTTTGCAGACAACGTTCATTGTTGCATTATTGCAGAAACAGTCCTGACAATTGCTTTGCCATGTTTCACCAATCTGTCACAAATGCACAAAGTCATGCTAGGAGGTCTATAAGCAGCGTAAAACTGAAATTAATAACAGATAAGTGTAGAAACAGATATAATCTGTTTATCTAAAGAACATGTACCTGTCTTGGTTTTCCATCAGGTCCTATGCACTCTATTGGATATAAAAAAAAAATCACAATTAGTGCTTTATAAACTGAAATAAAAACAGACAATGCTGGAAATACACAGCAAGTCAGGCAGCATCTGTGGAGAAAGAAACAGAGTAAACGTCCTCCGCCATTTCCGCCATCTCCAGCGTGATGCCACCACCAAACACATTTTCCCCTCCCCTCCCCTTCCAGCATTCCAAAGGGACCATTCCCTCTGCGACACCCTGACCCACTCTTCCATCACCCCAAACACCCGCTTTCCTCCCCACGGCACCTTCTCTTGTGAGCACAGGAGATGTGACACCTGTCCTTTCACCTCCCCCCTTCCCATCGCCCAGGGCCCCAAACACTCCTTCCAGGTGAAACAGTGATTTACCTGTATTCCTTTCAATTTATTATACTGTATCCACTGCTCACGATGCGGTCTCCTCTACACTGGAGAGACCAAACACAGATTGGTTGATCGCTTTGCTGAACACCTCCGCTCTGTCCGCAAGCGTGACCCTGACCTGCCGGTCACTTGCCATTTTAATTCCCCATCCCAATCCCACTCTGACCTTTCTGTCCTCGGCCTCCTACACTGTTCCAGTGAAGCTCAATGAAAACTCGAGGGACGGCACCTCATCTTTCAATTAGGCACTTTACAACCTTCCCGACTCAACACTGATTTCAATAACTTCAGATCATAACCACTGCTCCCATTCTTTCGGACAGCAGGTGCTGGTAATGGTTCTGCTGTTGCCATTCTGGACCCATCTTTTGTTTCTTTACTTGTCCCATTCCCACCCTCCTTGCCTCGCACCATCATCCCTTTTGTCATTTAATCACTCCCACCCTCCACCCTATCGGAGACCTTCTCCTTTGTTCTATCCTCCTCCCCCCTCCACTTTCCCTGGCTCTGTACTTGCTTAAAAACTGCTAAATCTTCAACTTCTTCCAGTTCTGATGAAAGGACATCGACCTGAAATGTTGGGCCAGAATTTGTACAGATCGCTGCAGCAACTGCGAAATAAATTTACGAATGTACTCACTGCGGGCTCTGCACGATTTTCAACTTTTAAAGAGTTGTGTGCTATCAACCTAGCCTCTGAACAGGGTAGGTTGATTCACATTGAAATGTCTGTGTGAAAACAGGCCCACAAAATCTGTCAGGAAGAGAAATCACGCCCACAAGCAGGCAAGCAGACTTCATTCATTTAAAGTTAGTTTTCTGGGATGTCATTGTAAACAAAAAAATAATACTTTAAAAAAAGCCAAAGAAATAATTAAATTAAATTAAAGAGACAGATGGCAAAAGTAAAAAAAAATAATTTTAAATTTAAACATTTTTTTTTAATGACCAAAAACTATTGAAATAAAAAGTAATATGAGACTCCACATTTTTAAAATTTAATTTTTAGTTGTTTGGCAGTCGTGCTTTTAAAACTTAGTTTAGACCTGGTATTTTTCAGCGTACCTGTTTGGTGTTGTGATTAGTTACTTTCCAGCTGGGCAGATGAGCAAGTTTGTAATTTTTCAGTGATCTCAATGATTGCAGCGTGCGATGGCTCTTTAATTCACAGCTGTCAAATCACCGGCGAACCAATAGGAGCAAGTTGATGCATTTTAGTGCACACGTGCAAACACGGGAACTTGCTCCTTCGATTCACCACAGAAAACGGAGAGTGCTGTTCAGCTCCTTCGTTATTTCAGGAGCAAATTCTGCCCCATTAACTCTGTTTCTCTCTCCACAGATGCTGCCTGACTTGCTGAGTATTCTCAGCATTTTCTGTCCTTATTTCAGATTTCCAGCATCTGCAGTATTTTGCTTTTTATAAAATGATACTGCACCAAAATGCATTAAAAGCTAAATAATCAACAGAGATAAAGAAAACATAAAATTCAGGCAAAGAGAAGTGAAGGAAGAGAATAAATGATTGCTGATCCGGAGACATAACACTGACTTCGATAGTCAACCAGTAATACTCATGACTATCAGACAAAATCACCACATGATTGAAATGTACTTCCTTTGATTATTTTCTCCAATTTTCTTCTATCCTTATATATTACCGGTCTCTCATCACCCCCAGCATGCAGAATTCCATCTGCAGTTCTCAGAAGCAAATAAAATCCCTCCCCCATTGCTGTAGCAAACAAGTTCGAGCTACAGGAATTCCACAGATGAACTATGTGGACTTCTGCACAGTATTTGACTCCTGGAGCTTGGCAGTGACCCTACTACATACTGTAGACATTGTTACTAAAGAAATATGCTTACCACAGATGTCTACGCAGATGTCTAATGGTGCAAAAAGGAACTTTCCATCTGGGCAGAAACAACCTTCATTATGATCACTCTTGTCACTAGGTACATTCCTGTCAGTGTACCTAATCATTAAAGAAAGAGTATTAATTATGTACAGCAAACAGGGGAGTGAGAGAGAGAGAGAGAATGAAAGAAAAAGAGCATTTCAATTGTTGTCATTGAGAATGGTTTGCTCAATATGTACAACAAACCTTGAACTACAAGTAGGCTGTTCTTTTGGCTCACACGATTTATACTCCATCGTTGCAGGGCAGTGATATACTGTTTGAATTAAATTGAATAAAACAACATGAGAAAGTGAGCAAGTAACCTAAATCTGTACAAGCGTTTACTGTTTGTGTTTATATTTGATATGTTGCATACTTATGCGTGTTTGAAAAAGTCCAGATTCATATCAAGACAGATTTAATTACTTACGACATGATCCATTGGTATGTTCTCGCCAGTTGACACAGATACCTCCTTCAGATTTGCATATCTTAGCATAGATTGCTAAACTGGAACATATTATTATGTCATTCCTCATGTGACATCCATCGTGGACACATGCTTCATAATATGGGCCTGGAGGAACTACGTCATGGCATTTCGAAAAGGCACTGAGGAAACAAAGCTTATGTTACAGATTCAAACAGTTCTGAGTTGAGCTGTCTCACTTCCTGTGCAGTTGGCTGACCTTGTTAACCTATGCTGCCATTCTTTTGATGCTGGGGTGGAACTACTCCATTTTTTCTTTTCTCCTTCCTGTTTGATTTGCCTCTCCTCTCCCCAAAGGCCGACCAAATCAAGCCATAGGTAATTATGAGTAGAGATTTTAGTAATCTCTCAGTATATTTTTATTCTATTTTTCATTAGTGTCATTGCATCTATTAAGCTGTTTATATATTCGGTGCAAATTGATTCCTTGGCCTCGTATGTCATAGGACGCCAGTTTACATATTACAAATGGTCTCCTACCTGGAACAGGCAGGCTCTCCAGTTGTCCAACTCAGGAGCCTACCCAAGTTGGCGGTGGCCAGAACCTCACGGTAAGTGACCCTATACCATCTTCAGACTGTTACTGCCCCGTTTACACCAGGCGGAGCCCTTAAAATCAGTTCCATTCGCTTACTGGCCACACTTAAAATCCACACTACAGACATGCTTAAACTCCACACGACACACACCCTGAAAACCCACACTTCACTCCCACTCTTACAGCCCACACTATACACATTTACAACTCACACAATGCACACACATTTAAAGCCCACACTACACACACACTTAAAGCCCACACTACACACACTTAAAGCCCACATTATACACACTTAAAGCCCACACTACACACACATTTAAAGCCCACACTACACACACACTTAAAGCCCACATTATACACACTTAAAGCCCACACTACACACACTTAAAGCCCACACTACACACACTTAAAGCCCACACTATACACACACATTTAAAGCCCACACTACACACACACTTAAAGCCCACATTATACACACTGAAAGCCCACACTACACACACTTAAAGCCCACACTATACACACACTTAAAGCCCACATTACACACACACTTAAAGCCCACACTACACACACTTAAAGCCCACATTATACACACTTAAAGCCCACACTGTACACACACTTAAAGCCCACACCACACACACACTTAAAGCCCACATTACACACACACTTAAAGCCCACATTATACACTCTTAAAGCCCACACTACACACACTTAAAGCCCACACTACACACACAATTAAAGCCCACATTACACACACACTTAAAGCCCACATTATACACACTTAAAGCCCACACTACACACACACTGAAAGCCCACACTATACACACACTTAAAGCCCACATTACACACACACTTAAAGCCCACACTACACACACTTAAAGCCCACACTACACACACACTTAAAGCCCACACTACACACACTTAAAGCCCACACTACACACACTTAAAGCCCACACTACACACACACTTAAAGCCCACATTATACACACTCTTAAAGCCCACACTACACACACACTTAAAGCCCACATTACACACACACTTAAAGCCCACATTATACACACTTAAAGCCCACATTATACACACTTAAAGCCCACACTACACACACACTGAAAGCCCACATTATACACACTTAAAGCCCACACTACACACACACTTAAAGCCCACACTACACACACACTTAAAGCCCACATTATACACACTTAAAGCCCACACTACACACACTTAAAGCCCACACTACACACACACTTAAAGCCCACATTACACACACACTTAAAGCCCACACTGTACACACACTTAAAGCCCACACTACACACATTTAAAGCCCACACTACACACACACTTAAAGCCCACATTATACACACTTAAAGCCCACACTACACACACTTAAAGCCCACACTACACACACACTTAAAGCCCACATTACACACACACTTAAAGCCCACACTACACACACTTAAAGCCCACATTATACACACTTAAAGCCCACACTGTACACACACTTAAAGCCCACACTACACACACACTTAAAGCCCACATTACACACACACTTAAAGCCCACATTATACACTCTTAAAGCCCACACTACACACACTTAAAGCCCACACTACACACACACTTAAAGCCCACATTACACACACACTTAAAGCCCACATTATACACACTTAAAGCCCACACTACACACACACTTAAAGCCCACACTATACACACACTTAAAGCCCACATTACACACACACTTAAAGCCCACACTACACACACTTAAAGCCCACACTACACACACACTTAAAGCCCACATTATACACACTCTTAAAGCCCACACTACACACACACTTAAAGCCCACATTATACACACTTAAAGCCCACACTACACACACACTTAAAGCCCACACTACACACACTTAAAGCCCACACTACACACACACTTAAAGCCCACACTACACACACTTAAAGCCCACACTACACACACTTAAAGCCCACATTACACACACACTTAAAGCCCACATTACACACACACTTAAAGCCCACACGAAACACACACTTAAAGCCCACATTACACACACACTTAAAGCCCACACTACACACACACTTAAAGCCCACACTACACAAACACTTAAAGCCCACATTACACACACACTTAAAGCCCACATTATACACACTTAAAGCCCACACTACACACACACTTAAAGCCCACACTACACACACACTTAAAGCCCACATTATACACACTTAAAGCCCACATTATACACACTTAAAGCCCACACTACACACACACTGAAAGCCCACATTATACACACTTAAAGCCCACACTACACACACACTTAAAGCCCACACTACACACACACTTAAAGCCCACATTATACACACTTAAAGCCCACACTACACACACTTAAAGCCCACACTACACACACACTTAAAGCCCACATTACACACACACTTAAAGCCCACACTGTACACACACTTAAAGCCCACACTACACACATTTAAAGCCCACACTACACACACACTTAAAGCCCACATTATACACACTTAAAGCCCACACTACACACACTTAAAGCCCACACTACACACACACTTAAAGCCCACATTATACACACTTAAAGCCCACACTACACACACTTAAAGCCCACACTGTACACACACTTAAAGCCCACACTACACACACTTAAAGCCCACACTACACACACACTTAAAGCCCACATTATACACACTTAAAGCCCACACTACACACACTTAAAGCCCACATTATACACACTTAAAGCCCACATTACACACACACTTAAAGCCCACACTGCACACACACTTAAAGCCTACACTGTACACACACTTAAAGCCTACACTGTACACACACTTAAAGCCTACACTGTACACACACTTAAAGCCCACATTACACACACTTAAAGCCCACACTGTACACACACTTAAAGCCCACACTACACACACTTAAAGCCCACATTATACACACTTAAAGCCCACATTACACACACACTTAAAGCCCACACTGTACACACACTTAAAGCCCACACTACACACACTTAAAGCCCACATTATACACACACTTAAAGCCCACATTACACACACTTAAAGCCCACACTGTACACACACTTAAAGCCCACATTACACACACACTTAAAGCCCACATTACACACACTTTAAGCCCACACTACACACACTTAAAGCCCACACTACACACACACTTAAAGCCCACATTATACACACTTAAAGCCCACACTACACACACTTAAAGCCCACACTACACACACTTAAAGCCCACACTACACACACACTTAAAGCCCACATTATACACACTTAAAGCCCACACTACACACACTTAAAGCCCACACTGTACACACACTTAAAGCCCACACTACACACACTTAAAGCCCACACTACACACACATTTAAAGCCCACATTATACACACTTAAAGCCCACACTGTACACACACTTAAAGCCCACATTATACACACTTAAAGCCCACATTACACACAAACTTAAAGCCCACACTGCACACACACTTAAAGCCTACACTGTACACACACTTAAAGCCTACACTGTACACACACTTAAAGCCTACACTGTACACACACTTAAAGCCCACATTACACACACTTAAAGCCCACATTACACACAAACTTAAAGCCCACACTGCACACACACTGAAAGCCTACACTGTACACACACTTAAAGCCTACACTGTACACACACTTAAAGCCCACACTACACACACTTAAAGCCCACATTATACACACTTAAAGCCCACATTACACACACACTTAAAACCCACACTGTACACACACTTAAAGCCCACACTACACACACTTAAAGCCCACACGACACACACACTTAAAGCCCACATTACACACACACTTAAAGCCCACACTACACACACTTAAAGCCCACATTACACACACACTTAAAGCCCACATTACACACACTTAAAGCCCACACTGTACACACACTTAAAGCCCACATTACACACACACTTAAAGCCCACATTACACACACTTAAAGCCCACACAAAACACACACTTAAAGCCCACACTACACACACTTAAAGCCCACACTACACACACTTAAAGCCCACATTACACACACACTTAAAGCCCACATTACACACACACTTAAAGCCCACACTGTACACACTTAAAGCCCACATTACACACACACTTAAAGCCCACATTACACACACTTAAAGCCCACATTACACACACTTAAAGCCCACACTGTACACACTTAAAGCCCACATTATACACACTTAAAGCCCACATTACACACACACTTAAAGCCCACACTGTACACACACTTAAAGCCTACACTGTACACACACTTAAAGCCCACATTACACACACTTAAAGCCCACACTGTACACACACTGAAAGCCCACACTGTACACACACTTAAAGCCCACACTGTACACACACTTAAAGCCCACATTACACACACACTTAAAGCCTACACTGTACACACACTTAAAGCCCACATTACACACACACTTAAAGCCTACACTGTACACACACTTAAAGCCCACATTACACACACTTAAAGCCCACACTGTACACACACTTAAAGCCTACACTGTACACACACTTAAAGCCCACATTACACACACATAAAGCCCACACTGTACACACACTGAAAGCCCATAATACACACACTTAAAGCCCACACTACACACACTTAAAGCACACACTACACACACTTAAAGCCCACATTACACACACACTGAAAGCCCACACTACACACACTTAAAGCACACACTACACACACTTAAAGCCCACACTACACACACTTAAAGCCCACATTACACACACACTGAAAGCCCACACTACACACACTGAAAGCCCACACTACACACACTGAAAGCCCACACTACACACACTTAAAGCACACACTACACACACTTAAAGCCCACATTACACACACACTTAAAGCCCACACTACACACACTTAAAGCACACACTACACACACTTAAAGCCCACATTACACACACACTGAAAGCCCACACTACACACACTTAAAGCACACACTACACACACTTAAAGCCCACACTACACACACTTAAAGCACACACTACACACACTTAAAGCCCACACTACACACACTTAAAGCCCACACGACACACACACTTAAAGCCCACATGACACACACTTAAAGCCCACACTACACACACTTAAAGCCCACACTACACACACTTAAAGCCCACACTACACACACTCTTAAAGCCCACACTACACACACTTAAAGCCCACACTACACACACACTTAAAGCCCACACGACACACACTTAAAGCCCACACTGTACACACACTTAAAGCTCACACTACACACACACTTAAAGCCCACACGACACACACTTAAAGCCCACACTGCACACACTTAAAGCACACACTACACACACACTTAAAGCTCACACTACACACACACTTAAAGCCCACACTGTACACACACTTAAAGCCCACACTACACACACACTTAAAGCCCACACGACACACACTTAAAGCCCACACTACACACGCTTAAAGCCCACACTAGAGAAAATGGTTCTGTGTAAAATCAGCTCTGAAAGGTGCCTAAATTCTGTGCAGTCAAGGGTTGAATGGCTTCCTGTTAGGTTAAAATTTGTACGTTGCTTTACAATTCCTGATATGTGAATGAAAGGCGGAAAACAGTTTATTGATTAAACAGGGGTTGACCACATTCCAAACCCTACTAAGTTATGGTTTTCACACTGAGACATGACTTACGGGCCTAAAATGATCTTGCAAATATCTGATGGTACACAAGGCGTGGTTGGTACAGTTGACATGGTGGTTGTGGTTTCCATATGTGACACAGTTGAAGGTTGTATTGGCGATGGGGTTGTGTTCCCTGCTTCACAGTGTGGCTTATTCTTATCTTTAACGTGCCAGAAAGGTGCTGAATGTGAGCAAGAAGGTACCACAGTTCCATCAGGCAATGTGCAGTCATCCGTGCTGCTGTTTGTACAGGTACCTAGGGAGTTGGGAATTTCAAACATCATTTCAAATTTCATCACAAGATATTTACAGATGAGGAAGACCATTTGGCTCATCTTGATTCATCCATCCAGACAGATCCTAACGTCACTCCATTGTAGCATTCAATTGTTTCTTAAATGATTCAAAGGTTTGTCATAGAGTCATAGAGTCATACAGCACGGATAGAGGCCCTTCGACACGATGGGCCGAAGGGCCTCTATCCGTGCTGTATGACTCTATGACTCTCTATGACTCTACTCTATCTGAGCGTTTATTCCGCATGTTGATCACTCTTTGTATGAAGAAGAATTTCCTGATTTCTGTCTTAAAAGTAGCCCTCTCTGGTTTGAACTTGTGTCCCCATGTTCTACACCCACAGTTTAATTTGAAGTAACATTTTGGGTTAAATCCCTCCATTAGATCACCTCTCAGTCACCATATTGGAATGAGAAAGGAATATCCCTGAAAACAGGGCAAGGGTTAAGACATTTGGGGTATTGACTTTCAAAAAATCATATACAATTTGTATTGCCATAAACTCTCCTCAATTTATTTAATCTCCTGGGGAAAAGGATTAACCACTGAAAAAATTTCCAAGCATCGAAAACGCTCCATCAGCGTTAAGGACAATCAAATGAAAGCTTCAGAGTATATTACAATCCCAAGTCAGAAACAGCATTTTATAACTTTGAAAAATGAAAATAAAAATTGTGATCAAAGTGTTACATACCACATTGTCCTTCAACATTTTTTCCAAAGATCTTGTAAGGGAGGTCTATTGTAAAATCCAGGCCATCAAACGTAACAGTAGAATTAATGGCAATAATCTCAACCTTTACAGTGATCCCTGAGGAACTGATCCTTATCCCATCGTGGTAATATGGTTGTATAATCTCCTGACCATTGACCAATGCCTGTATAACAGAAACAAAAGTCTTTCAGTCAACTGCTGCCAGTCAACATCTGTGCTTTCTAAACTTGAGGAAGCTGCTGGTAACTTTGTTCTTAATTTAAAAAGAATCTGAATTTTTAAACGCTTTTAGTCATGAAATTACTGAGAATGCCCTAAAACTATTTTTGATGGGATCAGGATGGATTTAAGATTAGGATTCTGAAACTGATGCCGTATGTTATTAATCTTGTTTGGTCAATTTGGATGGTTAGTGGGTAAATCATTAGGGTCCAAGCTTAGAGTCCAGCACCAGTGGAGAGCACATAAAAAGTTTCAATAAATGTTCCCATCAATTAGCACACATCTTAAGCTGACAGTATTAACAGCTTTTGGTGTGCAGATAACACTAATACTGTGTCTCGATCAGGGTACAGTAATCCACAGCTTGGCTTCATCCTCTGCTTCCAAGCAACACTGCGGCAGATTCACAAGTACATCGATTTATAGATAATTATGTACAGAACCCGAGAGATGTCTGTTTTGCCTGAAAACACATGAGGGGCAATTTTCTCCTGCTGTGTGCCTGGGGAATACTTATTTCCAAGGTGCAAAGCAAAAAAAAAAAGGGGTGAAGATCTAAGACAACGGGTCTCTGCCTCCTTTGTGTTACACTGGGACTTCTGGGCGGATACCCTTAGGTGGGGCAGAATGCTTACGCCTACATCAGGTGCAAACATCAAAACTGCATAGAAATTAAATCACGACAACTCGCTCCACGTTTTCCTGGGTTTCTGCTTGGCGGAAGTTCCAAAGGAAGTTAACCCACAGTAAATAGGTCTTACGGCTTGTGTGCATTCCTGTTCAGCTTTGAGGATCTGAGAAGGGATAGGCAGTAAACAGAGTGAAGCAGAAAACAAGTGTGTTTATCTTTCCCTATATGTGCAGCAAAGGGTATTCGTGGCTGAAGTCTTTTTTGTTGCAGCCAGAAGGTCCGGCAGTTGGCAGTCAATACCACTGAGAGGGTCTCTCAGGCCTGCAGTGACAGTTGACTTTCCTCTCCCATGTCCAGGTGTAAAGTCCCGCTAAGGGCTGGATTTGCAATGGGGAAACTTTGAGCCTATTAAATTGACCTGAACCTGGAAATTAAGAAAGGTTCGGGCTAGGTAAGGCAAAGTGCATTTCTTGTGCACTTCACTTAACTTGGGCCCAGACCGCAGAGGGTGCGGAGGAAAATGAGTGCCATGAAGTTTCCTTTGCGTGTACAGTATTTATATCCTTTATTTTAGTTCCCAAGTTTCTTTCTTAGCCCTCCTCTCCTGAAGAGATTGCCTCATGCTCGAGTACAGTTCCATGGGTTCTTGCAGTCCTCTGGTTCCTGGCTAAAGTGGCCATTCTTCATAAGTGAGTCTGGTAAATAACAACAAGCTTTTCAATCATGAGATTATCATCGCCAAGACTCATTCTGTCTTTATCTGATAACATTCTTTCAGCAGTGGGCATTGGGCAGCGAGGAGGAGCAGGAATCCTAGCTAATTGTTTCCCCTCCCTTGTCCAGGGACACTGAGGTCAAAATGATACTGACTCCACTGCAAGGGACTGAACAGGATACCTTCCTGGTCTATATGAAAATGCATATAACCCGAGCTGTTAGGGGAGCTGTCGACTTCTTTATCATTAATGGAAAATGCAGCAGCCTGTACCTTGGTTTTTACTGTACTGTTGACAGTCATCTGAATCAGTGTTATTACAGACGATTTGTAGAATACTATGATGGCTTTGGGGCACGACAGATCTTTCTGAACATCACAGAAGTAGTTGTCGATGTAAATTTTGAAGCCTTTGATAACTTCTTTTATCTGCTTCACCAGAATGTAAGTGCAGTTTCCTTGGAATGTGTAATCAGTTCCATCAAAAGTAAGATAGTGACTGCCTCCCCATCCAGCACAGACACCTGAAATTTCAAAGTCACATTCTGAGTTTCCAGCAAAATGATTTATTTAAGTCAGATGATAGATTGTTAATCAACAAGCACATCATATATCAGTATTTTTTTTCATAAAGAGAAAAGCACTCTTGGTTATACTCATTTGTAAACTCAGGCATAGGCCAGCCCAGACTGATGGAATGAAAGTCACCTCTGTCTGCTGTCTGTATTGGTCATATGTGCAATGCTTTTGGGCAGTATAAAATCCACTTCCCAGCTGGCATGAACCCACACTGCAAAGTATGCCCAAATTTGGCATTAAATTAGCAGTGTCAGTTTGGCGCTGTTGATTGCATTCATGCCTCTGCCAAGATCATTGATCAGCATTTTAGCAAATAGTTGAGGCTAAGACTCCAGTGCATCATTGAGGGAGTACCAAAATGTCAGAGGTGCTGTCTTTCAGATGAGACATTAAACCGGCATTAATCTGTGGCCCCAGCTGCTTGCTTGGATGTAAAAGATCCCAAAGCACTATTTGGAGAAGAGCAGGGAGTTCTTTACAATTCATTCCTCAACCAACACCACCAAAATAGATCAACTGATTATTTAACACATTTTCTGTTTGTGAGACCTTGCTACGTGCAAATTGATTGACATTTTTCTTTACACAACAGTGATTGCACTTAAAAAAGTCATTTGTTGGATGTGACGTGCTTTGTGAGAACCTTTGGATATGATAAGGCTCTATATAAACCTAAGTTCTTTCTTTTGCTTTCTTTCTTTGTCATTCACAGTGGCCATAGGACAGAGGGTATGGGAATGGGAAAATGTTATATTAGTGCAGTAGAAGGTGTGCTTCTAAGGTTGGTATTAAAAAATAATGAAGTGGAGTAGAGAGAGCTTCATCCTCCAAATGCAGGAATCAGTATTGACTTTTTGTATCGAATTCATACATTCACTTTTCTCTCCTTAAAAATTCCAACATTAGTTCGAAGTTTCCAATTAGTTGCCACATTTTGCCACTGACTTGTCCATTTAAATGTGTGCACTCAATCAAATATAATTGCAAATTTGTTTTGGTCAAAATGACTCCAAATATTTGGAATTTTGAAATTGGTAATGAGCATCAAGCTGTGCGATGCTGTTATGAAAAAGGAGTAGAAGAAAATGGGATGTGTGAGTGCGGGCAGGGAATCGGAATAAGAGCAGGATGTGCATCGTGGGGTGTCTTATCTCTGAGCACCTTTTTTGTCGTTAGTTGCTCCACTGTACCCTGCATCCTGCTGTGTGGCACCTCACCAGTAATTTTTGCCCAAGAACTCTACTTCCATGACCTTGACTCTGGTGTTCTCAACCTTGGACATACCCATTGGACATCCTTTTTCCTGGCAGGGGTTGGGGGGGGGAACATTACCCTCTGATTTATTTCCCCCTGCGTCTTCCCTTCTGGTCTCTGACACATCCACCTCCTAAGCAGGGTATCTGGCTCTGCCAGAACTGCATTTGAGCTACCTGCTAGGAGATGCACAAAAGCAGCTTAACATTGATGCTATCCCTGATTTTGGTTGCAAGGCTGTGGGAATTGTTTGGATGCTGCTTTGCACTTCCCCAGAGCTGCATTGCAGAAAAGGCAATCAATGCTGTGGAGCACTGAACCACACAGGGCTGTTTCAATATGCTGCCTCCATCTCTGCATCTTTTATATCACTTTTTAATTTTGGCAATGCAGTTCCTCCTGCAATACTCACAGTCACACTCGTACTGATAGCAACAGCCGGATTGGTCATAAACTTTTTTGGGCTGCAGTCCATTTTGACATGTGATCAGATGAGCACTTGGACATGTCACTGGCACCACAGAAACGGTGTTGTTCCCTGTACAGGTTCCCATTGTGCAATTATCGAGCATCCAGGTTTCATTCATCTATGGTTTGTGGAGAGAAAAGGAAAATCCTTTAATTTTTAAAAACAGGACTTAGGTAACGTAGCATTTATAGACCCCGGAATTCCTGAAGCTGGAGAGGGTGCATGTCCATTTCCGTCTGGGAGGAGCCCAGAATATGGACTCGAACTTGGCAGTACCAGGATTCTGTCCCCATTGGACCAGACCTTTAAATTCCAGCCAGGGAGAGCCCTGTGTTGATCTTTTGTCTGCTCCACCCCATTAAGGGGAGTTCCTGGGATTTCCCTGGGAAATTCCTCCCATTACTCCTTGAAAGGCCTCAGTGGGGCTCACACCAGTTGAGACCTGGCTTACGTCCCTTTGAGGCCTTCTGATGGCCCCAAACCGGAAAGTAAACGATAAGAAAACTAGTAAGAATCATGGAATTGCTGCAGCAAAGAAGGAGGCCAGTCGGCCCATTGAGCCTTGGTTAGCCCTGCAAATTTTTTCCCTTCAAATATTTATTGAATTCCTTTTTGAAAGCCATGATTGAATCTGCCTCCACCACCCATTCAGGCAGTGCTTTCCAGGTCATAACCACTCGCTGTGCAAAAAAGTTTTGCAGATGACACAAAACTTGGAAGGGTAGTAAACAGTGAGGAGGATAGTGATAGACTTCAAGAGGATATAGACAGGCTGGTGGCATGGGCAGACAAGTGGCAGATGAAATTTAACACAGAAAAATGTGAGGTGATACATTTTGGTAGGAAGAATGACGAGAGGCAATATAAACTAGAGGGCACAATTCTAAAAGGGGTAAGGAACAGAGAGATCTGTGGGTACATGTACACAAATCGTTGAAGGTGGCAGGGCAGGTTGAGAAAGCGGTTAAAAAAACATACGGGGATCCTGGGCTTTATAAATAGAGGCATCGGGTGCAAAAGCAAGGCAGTCATGACGCACTTTTATAAAACATTGGTTTGGCCACAACTGGAGTATTGTGTCCAGTTCTGGGCATCACACTTTAGGAAAGATGTGAAGGCCTTAGAGAGAGTGCAGAAGAGATTTATTAGAATGATTCCAGGGATGAGGGACTTTAGGTATCTGGAGAAGCTGGGGTGGTTCTCCTTGGAACAGAGAAGGTTGAGAGGAGTTTTGATAGAGGTAGTCAAAATCATTAAGGGTCTAGACAGAGCAGATAGAGAGAAACTGTTCCCATTGGCAGAAGGGTCAAGATCCAGGAGGACATAGATTTAAGGTGATTGGCTAAAGAACCAAAGGTGATATGAGGAAAAACTTTTTTATACAGCGAGTGGTTAAGATCTGGAATGCACTGCTTGAGGGGGTGGTGGAGGCAGATCATGGCTTTCAAAAGAGAACTGGATAAGTACTTGAAAGGAAAAAAAATTGTTGGGCTATGGGGATAGGGCATGGGAGTGGGACGAGATGCATTGCTCTTGCATAGAACCGGCACGGACTCGATGGGCCGAATGGCCTCCTCCTGTGCTGTAATCTTTCTATGATTCTTTGACAATTTTGAATATTTCCTTAATAGTGAGAAACTAGGAGCTGTGGAGTAGCAAAGGGATTTGGGTGTCCATGTACACAAATCACTGAAAGCTGGTGCACAGGTACAAAAAGTAATCAAAAAGGCTAATGAAATGTTGGCCTTTATCTCAACAAGACTGGAATACAAAGGGAAGGAAGTTATGATTCAGTTGTATACAGCCTTGGTCAGACTCCACCTAGAGCATTGCATTCAGTTTGGGCAGCAAACATCAAAAAAATGTATTGGGATTGGAGGGGGTGTCGTGCAGATTCACCTGAATTATACCTGTGCTTAAAGGGTTAAACAATGAGGACAGGTTGTATGATATTAGCTTGTGTTCCCTTGAGTTTAGAAGAATAAGGGGTGATCTAATCAAGGTATTTATAATGATCAAAGTTTTGATGGGGTAGAGACAGAGAAACTATTTGCTCTGATGGGAGAATCCAGAACAAGTGGCATAATCTTAAGATTAGAGCTAGGCCATTTAGAAGTGAAATCAGGAAGCAATTTTCACACAAAAAGTCGTGGAAGTTTGGAATTCTCTTCCCGCAAAAGGCTGTGGTGCTGGGTCAATTGAAATTTTCAAGATTGAGATCCACAGACTTTTATTGGAGTAAAGGTATCAAGGGAAATGGAGCAAAGGCAAGTAAATGGAGTTGAGGTACAGATCAGTCATGATCTAATTGAATGGTGCAACAGGCTCGAGGGCCGACTCCTGTTCCGATGAAAATGCATAGGCCAGATTTGCCTGTTCCTGTGCCTGGGTGCAGTGGATCGCAGTGCATGGAGGCAAACCAGGGAAGGAGGATCGCACGGCCACAAGGGAGCCAAGCCGATTTTCCATCCATTTCATCATGCAATGCTCCCTGCCTGATTTTCCACCAAGTACTACACCCATGTGACCCAATACACATAGGGACAGGAATAGGAAAATCTGCCCCTACAAGTTATAGCAAAGCATAATTTGCATTTACAAGATTAGTGTGATGGTATGTTATTGTCATAATAATAAAAATCAAACTACTAAGGGCAGTTAAGTCCTGGAGGCAGCGCAGAGGAGAAACATGAGACACACCTCGAGCATCACAGGACTGAATCGAAGGAACGACTGGGAAAATTTGGACTTTTCAGCCATGACAAGAGATAACTGACAATGGACTTCATAAATAATAAAAGGAACAAATATGGTAAGCCGAGAACACAACTTCAAATTAAACTATGACAATAAGATAAGAAGCATAGGTTAAAAAAAGCAAAAGGTAAGTTCAAGATTAACATCCTGACATTCCTCACGCAGTGACTAATATGTAGAATGTAAAATAAAAACAGAAAATGATGGAAATACTCAGCAGGTTGGGCAGCATCTGAAGAGAGAGAAACAGAGTTAATGTTTCAGATCGATGTTATCTAACCTGAAACGTTAACTCTGTTTCTCTCTCCACAGATGCTGCCTGACCGGCTGAGCTTTTCCAGCATTTTCTGCTTTTATTTCAGATTTCCAGCATCCACAGTATTTTGCTTTTGAATATGTAGAATGTATTTGTGTTGGGTAGGCCCTAATGAAAGTCACAAATTATATCCTACGTGAATGTTGTGGATTATCCCTCCTCATCTCTCTCGACCTGTCTGGAGCCTTTGACATGGCGACCACACCATCCTCCCCCAACACTTCTCCGCCGTCGTCCAGTTGGGTGGGACTGCCCTCGCCTGGTTCCACTCTTACCTGTTCAATCATAGCCAGAAAATCTCCTGCAATGGCTTCTCTTCCCACTCCCGCACCGTTAACTCTGGAGTCGCCCAAGGATCTATCCTTGGCCCCCTCCTATTTCTTATCTACTTGCTGCCTCTCGACGATATCATCTGAAAACACATCGGGTTCCACACGTACACTGATGACATCCAGCTCTACCTCACTACCTAGCTCTATCTCGACCACTTCACTGCCTCCGTGTTGTCAGGCTGCTTGAAGAGCCAAAATTTCCAACAATTAAACATTGGGAAGACCAAAGCCATTGTCTTAGGCTCTCACAACAAACTTTATTCCCTACCCACTGATTCCAACCCCCTCATTGGCCATTGTCTCAGGCTGAACCAGACTGTTCACAACCTCATCATCCTATCTGACCCTGAGCTGGGCTAAGCTTCCAATCCCATATCCTATCCAACACCAAGGCCGCCTACTTCCACCTCCATAAAATCTCCCGTTTCCACCTCCAGACTCAACTATTCCAATGCTCTCCTGGCCGGCCTCCCATCTTCCACCCTCCATAAATTTAAGCTCATCCAAAACTATGCTGCCCATATCCTAACTCGCTGAAAGTCCCGTTCACCCATCACCCCTGTGCTCACTGACCTGCATTGGATCCGGTCCATCGACATTTTGATTTAGGTTTTTTTAATCTTTGTGTTCTCTTGTGTTCTCCTTGTGTCCCTCCAGGTCCTCGCCACCCCACCCCCCTGCCCCCCCCCCAGCTATTTCTGTAACCTCCTCCATCCCTATATCCCTCTGATTACTTTGTGTTCCTCCAATTCTGGTCTCTTGTGCATCCCTCGCTTCCTTCAACCCACCATTGGCGCCCATAACTTCAGCCGTCTAGGCCATAATCTATGGAATTCCCTCCCCAAACCTCTCCGCCTCTCCACTTCGCTCTCCTCCTTTAAGGTGCTCCTTATAACCTATGTCTCACCTGTCCTAACGTCTCCTTCTTTGGCTTAGTGTTAATTTTTGTCTGATAACTCTCCTGTGAAGTGCCTTGGGACGTTTTACTCAGTTAAAAGCGCTATATAAATGCAAGTTGTTGTAGTGGTGGAAAGACACAGAGAATCCTCTCCAAAATGTTGAATGCTGTGTTGCAAAGTCTATACTTTTTTCCTGGGCGATAAGGAAGGATGGCTAATTGATTTTCCTCATCTGCATATTGCTGGGGAACATGGAGTAGTGGAGCTGGTTAGGACAATGCTGAGGGGTGTATGGAAAATTGTGTAGGAAAGGAGTGACTTGGGACCACTGAGATCTAGATTAGCTGAAATTTATGAAGGGTGACGGTGACGAGTGTCGAGTAACGTGATTGATTATTAAGGTGATGAAGGTGCAGAGAAGGATGGATAAGGGTTTCAGAAGCAATAGAAATAGCAATTGGGATAACAGAAAATACAGGACTGGAAAAGGCTCTGCAGTCCATAGAGCTACTCCTAAAAACTAATATTCCTCAAACAACCACGGACTCAAATATCTATCCAATTTTCCTGTGCATTTTTCCACAATACATTTGCTAAGGCATGATGTATATAGATTATATATAGGCCATTATAACTGTCATGACCATTTACTCACGGCTCTTGGAGGGTGGAGGGCTGAGCAACCTTCTGGTGGTGCTGTTGTTGGTGTGGATGTCTGTGTGGTTGGTAGAGAGAATGTGGTGCTTTCACATGGTTCCATGTGCTTCACAATTTTACAGTTATTAGAACAGAATGCATAAAAACACCAGCCTGCTTTGTCTGTGGAATTGTATACCACCTGCCCTGGAAAGAAATGCAAATGGAAATCTTGAAAAAGGCAACAACAGTAAATTTTGAATTGTTACATTAATTCACTATTCAGTTAAAAGATACATTGTCACATGTTGCATTTTACATGTTGCATTAATGGATTTTAGGTTGCAGGTTTGCTCCCAGAATTTCACAAACAGCAAGTTGCAAATTTCACCTCTGCTGTCTGTGAAGTGCTTCTCTCCCCACCTTGAGAAGAGAGAGAAGATTGGCAGTACAGTAACTGGGGCCAATAGTGGACCTTCCCTAGATGTCATCATGTGAGAAAGGAGGTACAGAGGTTGAACAGACTGCCTTCCTGGGTCAGAAAGTGTGGACAGTGGAGTGTGAAATGTAAAGAAGTGATAAAAATAAAAGCTACAAAAATAAAACAATTCATGAACAGAAAACAGATTCACATTAATTCCAAAATAATTTGCTGATACACCCAGTGTTGGCTTCAGAAGTTAAATGTTCAAGAACTTCTCTCTTTGGAGATGGAGTACATCCAGATCAGCCACAGGAGGATTTATTTCACCCAGCACAATACAGCCTCAATGGATATTAATAGCCCAAAAGAAGACAATACTGGGAAAGATGGCTTAAATCTGGTACTTAAAATATGCAAATTTCATAGGGTGAAAAACTCACGATAGCTCTACAAAGCTCTGTCTCTCCTATTTATAATTTCGACATAAATAGCGCTGTTTAACTCTAACATACCTGGAGGGTTTTAATAACTGATACACTTAACAGGTGAGCTCCCTTTGACATTCAATGACATTACCGTCGCTAAATCCAAGGGTATACGATATTTCGGAAGGACAGGCAAAAAGGAAAAGGAGGTGGGGTGGATTGTTCGTAAAGGATGGAATCAGAGCAATAGTGAGAAAGGATATTGGCTCAGAAAATCAAGATGGAGAATCAGTCTGGGTGGAGTTAAGAAGCACCAAGGGCCAGAAAACACTGGTGGGAGTTGTCTATAGGCCTCCAAACAGTAGTGGTAATGTAGGGGATGGCATCAAACAGGAAATTAGAGATGCATGTAACAAGAGTACTACAGTAATCCTGGGTGACTTTAATCTACATATAGACTGGCCAAACCAAATTAGCAATAATACAGTGGAGTGTGTATGAGATGGTTTTTTAGACCAGTACATTGAGGAGCCAACCAGGGAACAGGCCATCCTAGATTGGGTATTGTGCAATGAGAAGGGGTTAATTAATAATCTTGTTGTGCGTGGTCCTTTCGGGAAGAGTGACCATAACATGATAGAATTCTTCATTAAGATGGAAAGTGAAGTAGTCCAATCCGAACCTAGGGTCCTAAATCTAAACAAAGGAAACTACGAAGGTATGAGGAGTGAGTTGGCTATGATAGATTGGGAAGCTTCATTAAAAGGCATGATGGTGGATAGGCAATGGCTAACATTTAAGGAACAAATGCATGAATTGCAACAATTATATATTCCTTTCTGGTGCAAAAACACAAAAGGAACAGTGGCCCAACCATGGCTAACAAAAGAAATTAAGGATAGTATTAGATCCAAAGAGGAGTCATATAAAGTTGACAGAAAAAGTAGCAAGCCTGAGGATTGGGAGCAGTTTCGAATTCAGCAAAGAAGGACCAAGAGATTGATTAAGGGGGGAGAGATAGAGTATGAGAATAAACTTGCAAGGAACATAAAAGTGGACTGTAAAAACTTCTACTTCTAAAAGTAAGTTGAAAGAAAAAGATTAGTGATTACAGTCAGAAACGGGAGAATTTATAATGGGGAACAGAGAAATAGCAGAGCAATTAAACAAATACTTTGGTTCTGTCTTCACGGAAGAGGACACAAATAACTTCCCAGAAATGCTAGGGAACCAAGGGAATAGTGAGAAGGAGGAATTAAAGGAAATTAGTATTAATGAAAAAATAGTGCTGGAGAAATTAATGGGACTGAAAGCCGATAAATCCCAGGGCCTGATAATCTACATCCCAGAGTACTAAAAGAGGTAGCCATGGAAATAGTGGATGCATTAGTTGTCATCTTCCAAAATTCTATTGATTATGGAACAGTTCCTGCAGATTGGAGGGTGGCAAATATAACCCCACTAATTAAAACAGGAGGGAGAGAGAAAACAGGGAACTACAGACCGGTTAACTAACATCAGTAGCAGGGAAAATGCGAGAGTCTATTATAAAGGATGTGATAACAGGACATTTAGAAAATATCAACGAGATTAGACAAAGTCAACATGGATTTATGAAAGGGAAATCATGTTTGACAAACCTACTGGAGTTTTTTGAGGATGTAACTGATAGAATAGATAACGGAGAACCAGTGGATGTGGTGTATTTGGATTTTCAGAAGGCCTTTGATAAAGTCCCACATAAGAGGTTAGTGTGTAAAATTAAAACACATGGGATTGGGGGTAATATACTGGCATGGATTGAAAATTGGTTAACAGACAGAGAGTAGGAATAAACGGGTCTTTTTCCGGGTGGCAGGCAGTGACTAGTGGGGTACCGCAGGGATCGGTGCTTGGGCCCCAGCTATTCACAATACATATCAATGATTTGGATGAGGGAACTAAATGTAATATTTCCAAGTTTGCAGACGACACAAAACTAGATGGGATTGTGAGTTGTGAGGAGGATGCAAAGAGGCTTCAAGGCGATTTAGACAAGTTGAGAGAGTGGATAAATACATAGCAGATGAAGTATAGTGTGGATAAATGTGAAGTTATCCACTTCAGAAGGAAAAACAGAAAGGCAGAGTATTATTTAAATGGTGATAGATTGGGGAATGTTGATGTACAAAGGGACCTGGGTGTCCTTGTACACCAGCCACTGAAAGCAAACATGCAGGTGCAGCAAGCAGTTAGGAAGGCAAATGGTATGTTGGCCTTCATTGCAAGAGGATTTGAGTATAGGAGCAAGGATGTCTTACTGCAGTTATACAGGGCCTTGGTGAGACCAAACCTGGAGTATTGTGACCAGTTTTGGTTTCCTTCCCTAAGTAAGGATATACTTGCCATGGAGGGAGTGCAGCGAAGGTTCACCAGACTGATTCCTGGGATGGCAGGACTGTCGTATGAGGAGAGATTGGGTCGACTCGGTCTGTATTCACTCGAGTTTAGAAGAATGAGAGGGGATCTCATTGAAACGTATAAAATTTTAACAGGGCTAGACAGACTGGATGCAGGGAGGATGTTTCCCCTGGCTGGGGGGGGGTCCAGAACGAGGGGTCACAGTCTCAGGATACGGGGTCCGACATTTAGGACTGAGATGAGGAGAAATTTCTTCGACCACAGAAGGCTGTGAAGGCCAAGTCACAGTATATTTTTAAGAAGGAGCTAGACAGATTTCTAGACACAAAAGGCATCAAGGGGTATGGGGAGAGAGCGGGAATATGGTATTGAGATAGAGGATCAGCCATGATCATATTGAATGGCGGAGCAGGCTCGAAGGGCCGAATGGCCTACTCCTGCTCCTATTTTCTATGTTTCTATCCCCTACCATCAACATCCTGGCCATCACTATTGACCAGAAATTCCACTGGAGCTGCCATATAAATGCCATGGCTACGAGAGCAGTTCAGAGGCTGGGTATTCTGCAGCAGGTGGCTCACCTCCTGACTCCCCAAAGCCTTTCCACCACCTAAAGGCTGCACTTTCCACTTGCCTGGATGAGTGCAGCTCCAACAACACTCAAGAAGCTCAACACCATCCAAGACAAAGCAGCCCGCTTGATTGGCACCCCATCCACCACCCTAAACATTCACTCCCTTCACCACCGGCGCACTGTGGCTGCAGTGTGCACCATCCACAGGATGCACTGCAGCAACTCGCCAAGGCTTCTTCAACAGCAACTCCCAAACCCGCGACCTCTACCACCTAGAAGGACAAGAGCAGCAGGCACATGGGAACAACACCACCTGCACGTTCCCCTCCAAGTCACACACCATCCCGACTTGGAAATATATCGCCGTTCCTTCATCGTCGCTGGGTCAAAATCCTGGAACTCCCTAACAGCATTGTGGGAGAACCTTCACCACACGGACTGCAGTGGTTCAAGAAGGCGGCTCACCACCACCTTCTCAAGGGCAATTAGGAATGGGCAATAAATGCCGGCCTTGCCAGCGACGTCCACATCCCATGAATGAATAAAAAAAAGGCATGTGTTGGAGCATCTCCACTTTTCTGGATGGGTGTAGCTGCAACAACACTCAAGAAGCTTGACACCATCCAGGACAAAGCAGCCTGCTTGATCAGCAGCCCATCCATCACCTTTCACATCCTTTTGATTGGGTTTCTGCCTCCTTTAGATTGCAGACAAAGGAATGTCCGAGGTGGCCAATACACATTGGCCCGCTTGTACTGGCAGTAATAATTTCGAGACCATGCAGACTTTCTTTTGAGTTGTGTGCTCTCAGTTTTCCTCAACGTACAAGTTTCAAATCCCACCTGTGTTGACAAGTGGCCCTCCTTAAATTGCCCCACCATACTGTGGATTTCCATTAAAGTTACAGGAGCAACTCTTGCATAGATCTCAAGACATAGCGTGAAAATGTGAGATGTCAGGACAACGCAGCAGGTGACTGACATACTGGGTAAATGGTGTGGTACAGAGGTACCATAAAAACAAAACATAAAAATAAGCAAAAAGCAGAATAATTCAGCGGCCCAGACTGAAACTGATGTCATCCTTGTACAATCAAAATAATTTCTCTGCCCAGTCGAACACATGGAGAGGTTGAATGTCACAACAAGCTACAGCTGTTTGTGTGAGGTGAGTGAATGAAGCAGAGGGCTGAAGATGCTGAATGTTGTCTAATTTACAAAATGTGTTCTGAAGAGGTGAGCCCCTGATTTCGAGTGCAGTGTGGGGGTGCAGGGCTGGCGGGAAGGGCACGTGACAGTGCCGGCGTGAGTCTTGGCCCATTTTAACTCCCAGGCAACATTATCACATCGGAGGATGACTCCTGCCCAAACCAGGTGGGAATCACTCAGTGGCCGGCGGACAGGAGTGGGATTTTGAGCAGTGGGAGGCCGCTGCCGGGGACATAATGTATTGTTGGCCGGCACTAAGGTAAGTGGTCGGGTGAGGTCCGGAGGGGATCACGGTCAGGGGAAGGGGAGGGAAATCCAGGGCAGGAGGAAACCTTCAAAAAAATTAAAAATTCAAACTTTCCTGGGCATCTTCTGGCCATGCTACTGCTTGCCGCCAGATTTCATTGGCAGGTCTGGCACTGTGCGCGACCCGGGGTCAAAACTAAGTCCAAGTCCGAATAATGTCATCGCACCATGACTTTTACATTTTAATGAAGCCCCGACCTGCCTGTCGCGGATTCCTTTCCTGACACCAAAATCAGCACCGTTAAAATGGTGGCTGGCGTGAACACATCAGGAACACGGCGGGAATCAGCCGACCGCCATTTTAACCAACTGCCTCCCCCACTCCCGCAGGAACAGCAGGGTTAAAGTCAGCCCAGTTTTCTTTTTGATGCAGCGGATTTTTTATAAAATTGTTCTTGTGGATGATGCATTGATTGTTTGTCCTTGAGATGGTGGTGCTGGGCCTTCTCCTTGAAATGCTGCAGTACTTGAGGTGACAGTGTGCCCACAAATGTGTTATGCAATGAATTCTGTATTTTGATCTAGCGATGATGAAGGAGCTATGGTGTTTTTCTATGTCAAGCTGGTGTGTGAATTGGAGGGGAGCTTGGTGATGATGGTATTCCCACGAAATTGCTGATCTTGTCCTTCCCAGTGGTAAATGTCACGTGTTGGGATGTGCTGTCAATGCAAGCTTGGAAAATTGCTGCAGTGTATCCTGTAGACAGTACAAACTGCAGCCGCAGTGTCCTGGCGATGAGGAAGGTGGATATCGGGCCAGACTTTACTGTGAGCTGTTCATTAGACTTGCATTTGCCCATAGACTTTCCACAAGCTTTTTGCACAGCAAGTTCCTGTCAGTGGGAGATAGAAACAGTGCAGTGCCCTCCACAGAGCATCTGGGAACTGTGTGAACAGGGCAAGCAACCGTGTATCAATTAACCAATCTGATTGAAGAATCGTTAATGAGCAATGCAGAGTCTGAACCAGGAAGTATAAGTTAGAAGAGTGAATTCAATGTCAAATCAGGTACAGAAAGCGAAAGAAAGAGAGGGAAAGAAAGATTGGATGAAGAGAGAGATAAAAGAAAGGGAAAGAAAAAGAAAAAAAAAATAACATTTTAAAAATAATCTCCAACAACAATTAAAAGCTGAAGGAATGAGACTCCACACTTGTAAAAGTTAATTTTCCATACCAGAGAGGTTGTTTGGCAGTAATGAAGACTTACCACACTGTTAAAAAGGATACTTAGACTGGAATGGACAAGCCCTAACTTTATGTGGTGAGTTTAGTCCTTATCTACCACTTCAGTACAGGAATTTCACGCCATTCAATACATTTGAATGGGGAACCAGATGCCGAGATGCCGTTTTTGCGCAACTTATGGTGGAATGGCACATCTTGGACAGCAAGTTGACAGCCCAAGCCTGGATATGGTCCAGGTCCTGCTGTAAGCTTGACTGGGCTGTTCTGTAATCGGCGGAGTACTGAACGGAGCTGAACAGTCTAGAATCATCATCAAATGGTCCCAATCTTGACATAATGACAAATGATGAATCAGCTGATTGGGTCAAGGATACTGTCCTGAGGATCTCTGGCATTGATATCCTGGGCTGTGATGATTGGCCTCTGACAACCATGACCATCTCATGCATCTTCCAGGAGGCTTTTCTCATTGACCTCAGTTTTCCTGAGGCTCTTTGATGTCAAAGGCAGCTACTCTCACTTCTCTTTTGGCATTCAGCTCTTGTGTTCCTGTCTAGGTAAAGGCTGTGATGAGGCTGAGCTGTTCTGAGTGAAACAAAATTAGTGCAGGTGTGCAGGCTATTGTTTAGTAGGTGTCACTTGATTAGTTCTTCCATCGCTATGTTGATGATAGGAAGGAGGCAGCTGGGTTAATAATTGGCCAGGTTAGATTTTTCCTGCTTTTTTATGGATAGGACATACCTGGGCAATTTTCCATATCGTTGGGCAGATGCCTGCAAAATAGTTGTAATGGGATAACTTGGCTAAACTGTGTAAACGATTTGATGTCGCAAAAATGTAACTACTACCACTTACCAGGCGACAGTATTTGCCCATTTACTGTGCAGCAAAGGATAGTTGTTGTTGGTGAGGAAGGTGCTGCTGTTATTTCACTTTGTTCTGATGTGGTTTCAGTGGTTGTTGTAGTTGTTGTGCTTAATGCAGTGCTTGGAGTTGTTGTTACCGTGCTAGTCTTCAATGGTGTTGTCTCAGCAGTAGTTGTAGCAGTGACAGGAACTGTTTTAGTTGGAATAGAAGTTGTGGGGGTGACTGTTGTTGGTGAAGGAGTAGTTGATGTTATTTCACTTTGTGCTGAGGCAGTTTCAGTGGTTGTTGCAGTTGTTGTGCTCAGTGTAGTGTTTGGAGTTGTTGTTGCCTTGCTAGTCTTCACTGAAGCTGTTCCAGTAGACGTTGGTTTACTGGGATTACTAAACCAGTTAATAGTAAAAGTTACACTGGTGACACTTGTTGGTGAGGGAGTAGTTGATGTTTGACTTTGTTCTAACGTAGTTTCAGTTGAAGCAGCAATTGAAGTGGTTGAGGTCATTGTTGGAGCAGTGAGAGAGACTGTTTTAGTTGGAATAGAAGTTGTGGAGTTAACTGTTGTGGGAGAGGAATCGGTTGATGTGGTTTCATTTTGTTCTGAGATGGTTCCAGTGGTTGTTGCAGTTGTTGTGCTCAGGATAGTGTTTGGAGTTGTTGTTGCCTTTCTCGTCTTCAATAGTGCTGTCTCAGAAGTAGTTGTATCAGTGATAGAGGTTGGTTTACCGGGATTAGTAAACCAGTTCATAGTAAACGTTACTCCAGTGCCTCTTGTTGGTGAGGGAATAGTCGATGTTGTTTGGCTTTGTTCTGATGTAGTTTCAGTGGTTGTTGTAGTTGTTGTGCTCAGTGTCTTGTTTGGAGTTGTTCTTTCCTTTCTAGTCTTCAATGATGTTGTCTCAGCAGTAGTTGCAGAAGTGACAGAGACTGTTTCATTTGGAATAGAAGTTGTTGCGGTGAGTGTTTTTGTTGGTGAGGGAGCAGTCGATGTTGTTTGGCTTCGGTCTGATGTAGTTTCAGTTGCAACAGCAGTTGTTGTGCTCAGTATTCTCTTTGGAGTTGTTGTTGCCTTGCTGGTCTTCAATGATTCTGTCTCAGTAGTAGTTATATCAGTGACAGAGGTTGGTTTACTGGGATTAGTAAACCAGTTAATAGTAAACGGTACTCTGGTGCCACTTGTTGGTGAGGGAGTAGTCAATGTTGTTTGGCTTTGTTCTGGTGTCGTTTTAGTTGCGGCAGCATTTGAAGTGGTTGAGGTTGTTGTTCGAGCAGTGAGAGGGACTGTTTTAGTTGGAATAGTAGTTGTGGGGGTGACTGTTGGTTGTGAGGGAGTAGTCGATGTTGTTTGGGTTTGTTCTGATGTAGTTTCAGTGGTTGTTGCAGTTGTTGTGCTTAGTGTAGTTGGAGTTGAATTTTCCGTGCTGGTTTTCAATGATGTTGTCTCAGTTGTAGTTATAGAAGTGACAGAAACTCTTTCAGTTGGTTTCGACATCCTGGCGGTGACTGATTTTGTTGGTGAGGGAATAGTTGATGTTTGACTTTGTTCTGAAGTAGTTTCTGTTGCAGCAGCATTTGAAGTGGTTGAGATCATTGTTGGAGCAGTGAAAGAGACTGTTTTAGTTGGAATAACAGTTCTGGAGGTACGTGTAGTGGGAGAGGAAGTGGTTGATGTGGTTCCATTTTGTTCTGGGATAGTTTCAGTGGTTGTTGCAGTTGTTGTGCTCAATATAGTGTTTGGAGTTGCTGTTATTGTGCTAGTCTTCAATGATTCTGTCTCAGTAGTAATTGTATCAGTGACATAGGTTGGTTTACTGGGATTAGTAAACCAGTTAATAGTAAACGTTACTCTGGTGCCGCTTGTTGGTGAGGGAGTAGTCAATGTTGTTTGGCTTTGTTCTGATGTAGTTTCAGTCGCAGAAGCATTTGAAGTGGTTGAGGTCATTGTTGGAGCAGTGAGAGAGACTGTTTTAGTTGGAATGTTAGTTCTGGAGGTACCTGTTGTGGGAGAGGAAGTGGTTGATGTGGTTTCATTTTGTTCTGAGATAGTTTCAATTGTTGTTGCAGTTGTTGTGCTCAGTGTTGTAGTTGGAGTTGTTGTTGTCTTGCTTGTCTTCACTGATTCTGTCTCAGTGATAGTTGTATCAGTGATAGAGGTTGGTTTACTGGGATGAGTAAACCAGTTCATAGTAAACGTTACTCCAGTGCCTCTTGTTGGTGAGGGAGAAGTCGATGTCGTTTGACTTTGTTCTGATGTAGTTTCAGTGGTTGTTGCAGTTGTTGTGCTCAGTGTCTTGTTTGGAGTTGTTCTTTCCTTTCTAGTCTTCAATGATGTTGTCTCAGCAGTAGTTGCAGAAGTGACAGAGACTGTTTCATTTGGAATAGAAGTTGTTGCGGTGAGTGTTTTTGTTGGTGAGGGAGCAGTCGATGTTGTTTGGCTTCGGTCTGATGTAGTTTCAGTTGTGGCAGCAGTTGTTGTGCTCAGTATTCTCTTTGGAGTTGTTGTTGCCTTGCTGGTCTTCAATGATTCTGTCTCAGTGGTAGTTATATCAGTAACAGACGTTGGTTTACTGGGATTAGTAAACCTGTTAACAGAAAACGTTACTCCAGTGCCTCTTGTTGGTGAGGGAGTAGTCGATGTTGTTTGACTTTGTTCTGATGTAGTTTCAGTGGTTGTTGCAGTTGTTGTGCTTAGTATAGTTGGAGTTGAATTTTCCGTGCTAGTTTTCAATGATGTTGTCTCAGTTGTAGTTATAGAAGTGACAGAGACTGTTTCAGTTGGTATGGACGTCATGCCGGTGAGTGTTTTGGTTGGTGAGGAAGTAGCCAATGTTGTTTGGCTTTGTTCTGAAGTAGTTTCAGTTGAAATGGCAGCATTTGAAGTGGTTGAGGTCGTTGTTGGAGCAGTGAGAGAGACTGTTTTAGTTGGAATAGAAGTTGTGGATGTAACCATTGTGGGAGAGGAAGTGGTTGATGTGGTTTCATTTTGTTCTGAGCTAGTTTCAGTGTTTGTTGTAGTTGTTGTGCTCAGTATAGTGTTTGGATTTGCTGTTATTGCGCTTGTCTTCACTGATGTTGTCTCAGCAGTAGTTGTATCAGTGATAGAGGTTGGTTTACCGGGATTAGTAAACCAGTTCATAGTAAACATTACTCCAGTGCCTCTTGTTGGTGAGGGAGTATTCAATGTTGTTTGACTTTGTTCTGATGTAGTTTCAGTGGTTGTTGCAGTTGTTGTGCTCAGTGTAGTTGGAGTTGAATTTTCCGTGCTAGTCTTCAATGATGTTGTCTCAGTTGTAGTTATAGAAGTGACAGAGACTGTTTCAGTTGGTATGGATGTTGTGGCGGTGACTGATTTCGTTGGTGAGGGAGTAGTTGATGTTTGGCCTTGTTCTGATGCAGTTTTAGTTGCGGCAGCATTTGAAGTGGTTGAGGTCGTTTTTGGAGCAGTGAAAGAGACTGTTTTAGTTGGAATAGTAGTTGTGGGGGTGACTGTTGGTTGTGAGGGAGTAGTCGATGTTGTTTGACTTTGTTCTGATGTAGTTTCAGTGGTTGTTGTAGTTGTTGTGCTCAGTGTCGTGTTTGGAGTTGTTCTTTCCTTTCTAGTCTTCAATGATGTTGTCTCAGCAGTAGTTGCAGAAGTGACAGAGACTGTTTCATTTGGAATAGAAGTTGTTGCGGTGAGTGTTTTTGTTGGTGAGGGAGCAGTCGATGATGTTTGGCTTTGTTCTGATGTAGTTTCAGTCACGGGAGCAATTGAAGTGGTTGAGGTCGTTGTTGGAGCGGTAAGAGAGACTGTTTTAGTTGGAATAATAGTTGTTGGGGTAACTGTTGTGGGAGAGGAATTGGTTGATGTGGTTTCATTTTGTTCTGAGCTAGTTTCAGTAATTTTTGCAGTTGTTGTGCTCAGTGTTGTGTTTGGAGTTGTTGTTTCTGTACTTGTTTGCACTGATGTTGTCTCAGTAGTAGTTGTATCAGTGATAGAGGTTGGTTTACTGGGATTAGTAAACCAGTTAATAGTAAACGGTACTCTGGTGCCACTTGTTGTTTGGCTTCGGTCTGATGCAGTTTCAGTTGTGGCAGCAGTTGTTGTGCTCAGTATTCTCTTTGGAGTTGTTGTTGCCTTGCTGGTCTTCACTGATTCTGCCTCAGCAGTAGTTGTATCAGTGATAGAGGTTGGTTTGCTGGGATTAGTAAACCAGTTAATAGTAAACGTTTCTCTGGTGCCACTTGTTGGTGAGGGAGCAGCTGGTGTTGTTTGGCTTTGTTCTGACTGAACTTCAGTGGTTGTTGCAGTTGTTGTGCTCAGTATAGAGCTTGGAGTTGTTGTTACTGTGCTAGTCTTCAATGGTGTTGTCTCAGCAGTAGTTGTAGCAGTGACAGGAACTGTTTTAGTTGGAATAGTTGTTGTGGAGGAGACTGTTGTTGGTGAGAAAGTAGTTGATGTTGTTTGGCTTTGTTCTGATGTAGTTTTAGTTGCAGCAGCAGTTGAAGTGCTTGAGGTCGTGGTTGTAGCAGTGACAGGAACTGTTTTAGTTGGAATAGAAGTTGTGGGGGTGACTGTTGTTATTGGTGAGGGAGTGGTCGATGTTGGTTGGCTTCGTTCTGACGTAACTTCAGTGGTTGTTGCAGTTGTTGTGCTCAGTGTGATGGATGGAGTTGTTGCTGCCTTGCTAGTCTCAAGAGTAGTTGTAGCAGTGAGAGAGACTGTTTCAGTTGAACTAGAAGTTGTGGCGGTGACTGCTGTTGTTGGTGAGGAAGAAGTCAGTGTTATTTTACTTTGTTTTGTTGTACTTTCAGTTGTGGTAGAAATTGAAGTGCTAGATGTCGTGGTTGCAATTGTTGTTTCGAAGGCTAATGTTGTACTGGGGACTGTGGACGTCTTAGGAGTGCATGGGTAGACTTTTCTGCTTATTGTTCCATTCACACCGCATGTTGCTTTGATGCACCCTCCAATGCCATCCATCGTGTGGTAGATAACGTCACCTTCATGGAAGGTTTTCCCATCATAAACGCAGGTGCACTCTGAGAAGGAAAAATAATAACAATGACATCAACAATATTCTATCAAATGACTTATTTATAAAAGAATTAAATATCTAAGAAGAGTACATGATGTAGAATGAACCTACCTGATTTGTCATAGATGCAATGTGCTTCGCTGTTTATACACTTGCTAAAAAAATTAACACAGAATATCAGTGACTCATTTTCACTTTCCTTGGAGTACATTAGTTTAATAACATACAATAAATCAACAACAACAACTTGCATTTGTATAGCACCTTTAACGTAGTAAAACATCCCAAGATGCTTCACAGGAGCAATGATCAAACAAAATTTGACACTGAGCCACATAAGCAGGTATGAGGACAGGTAACCAAAAGCTTGGTCAAAGAGATGGGTTTTAAGAAGCATCTTAAAGGAAGAGAGAGAGGTAGAGAGACGGAGAGGTGAAATCACGTCCCACCACCACAGAGAAACCACCTGCTCGGTGACATCACGTCCCACCGTCACAGAGAAACCACCTGCTCGGTGACATCACATCCCACCGTCACAGAGAAACCACCTGCTCGGTGACATCACGTCCCACCACCACAGAGAAACCACCTGCTCGGTGACATCACATCCCACCGTCACAGAGAAACCACCTGCTCGGTGACATCACATCCCACCGTCACAGAGAAACCACCTGCTCGGTGACATCACGTCCCACCGCCACAGAGAAACCACCTGCTCGGTGACATCACGTCCCATCACCACAGAGAAACCACCTGCTCGGTGACATCACATCCCACCGTCACAGAGAAACCACCTGCTCGGTGACATCACGTCCCATCACCACAGAGAAACCACCTGCTCGGTGACATCACGTCCCACCGTCACAGAGAAACAACCTGCTCGGTGACATCACGTCCCACCGTCACAGAGAAACCACCTGCTCGGTGACATCACGTCCCACCGTCACAGAGAAACAACCTGCTCGGTGACATCACATCCCACCATCACAGAGAAACCACCTGCTCGGTGACATCACATCCCACCGTCACAGAGAAACCACCTGCTCGGTGACATCACATCCCACCGTCACAGAGAAACCACCTGCTCGGTGACATCACATCCCACCGTCACAGAGAAACCACCTGCTCGGTGACATCACATCCCACCACCACAGAGAAACCACCTGCTCGGTGACATCACGTCCCACCACCACAGAGAAACCACCTGCTCGGTGACATCACATCCCACCGTCACAGAGAAACCACCTGCTCGGTGACATCACATCCCACCGTCACAGAGAAACCACCTGCTCGGTGACATCACATCCCACCACCACAGAGAAACCACCTGCTCGGTGACATCACATCCCACCACCACAGAGAAACCACCTGCTCGGTGACATCACATCCCACCGTCACAGAGAAACCACCTGCTCGGTGACATCACGTCCCACCGTCACAGAGAAACCACCTGCTCGGTGACATCACATCCCACCGTCACAGAGAAACCACCTGCTCGGTGACATCACGTCCCACCACCACAGAATAAACCACCTGCTCGGTGACATCACGTCCCACCGTCACGGAGAAACCACCTGCTCGGTGACATCACGTCCCACCGTCACAGAGAAACCACCTGCTCGGTGACATCACATCCCACCGTCACAGAGAAACCACCTGCTCGGTGACATCACGTCCCACCACCACAGAATAAACCACCTGCTCGGTGACATCACGTCCCACCGTCACGGAGAAACCACCTGCTCGGTGACATCACATCCCACCGTCACAGAGAAACCACCTGCTCGGTGACATCACATCCCACCGTCACAGAGAAACCACCTGCTCGGTGACATCACATCCCACCGTCACAGAATAAACCACCTGCTCGGTGACATCACATCCCACCGTCACAGAGAAACCACCTGCTCGGTGACATCACGTCCCACCGTCACAGAGAAACCACCTGCTCGGTGACATCACGTCCCACCGTCACAGAGAAACCACCTGCTCGGTGACATCACATCCCACCGTCACAGAGAAACCACCTGCTCGGTGACATCACATCCCACCGTCACAGAATAAACCACCTGCTCGGTGACATCACGTCCCATCACCACAGAGAAACCACCTGCTCGGTGACATCACATCCCACCGTCACAGAGAAACCACCTGCTCGGTGACATCACATCCCACCACCACAGAGAAACCACCTGCTCGGTGACATCACATCCCACCACCACAGAGAAACCACCTGCTCGGTGACATCACATCCCACCGTCACAGAGAAACCACCTGCTCGGTGACATCACATCCCACCACCACAGAATAAACCACCTGCTCGGTGACATCACATCCCACCGTCACAGAGAAACCACCTGCTCGGTGACATCACATCCCACCGTCACAGAGAAACCACCTGCTCGGTGACATCACGTCCCACCACCACAGAGAAACCACCTGCTCGGTGACATCACGTCCCACCGTCACAGAATAAACCACCTGCTCGGTGACATCACATCCCACCGTCACAGAGAAACCACCTGCTCGGTGACATCACGTCCCACCGTCACAGAGAAACCACCTGCTCGGTGACATCACGTCCCACCGTCACAGAGAAACCACCTGCTCGGTGACATCACGTCCCACCGTCACAGAGAAACCACCTGCTCGGTGACATCACATCCCCCCGTCACAGAATAAACCACCTGCTCGGTGACATCACATCCCACCGTCACAGAGAAACCACCTGCTCGGTGACATCACATCCCACCGTCACAGAATAAACCACCTGCTCGGTGACATCACATCCCACCGTCACAGAGAAACCACCTGCTCGGTGACATCACATCCCACCGTCACAGAGAAACCACCTGCTCGGTGACATCACATCCCACCGTCACAGAGAAACCACCTGCTCGGTGACATCACATCCCACCGTCACAGAGAAACCACCTGCTCGGTGACATCACATCCCACCGTCACAGAATAAACCACCTGCTCGGTGACATCACATCCCACCGTCACAGAGAAACCACCTGCTCGGTGACATCACATCCCACCGTCACAGAATAAACCACCTGCTCGGTGACATCACATCCCACCGTCACAGAGAAACCACCTGCTCGGTGACATCACATCCCACCGTCACAGAATAAACCACCTGCTCGGTGACATCACATCCCACCGTCACAGAGAAACCACCTGCTCGGTGACATCACATCCCACCACCACAGAGAAACCACCTGCTCGATGACATCACATCCCACCGTCACAGAGAAACCACCTGCTCGGTGACATCACATCCCACCGTCACAGAGAAACCACCTGCTCGGTGACATCACATCCCACCGTCACAGAGAAACCACCTGCTCAGTGACATCACATCCCACCGTCACAGAATAAACCACCTGCTCGGTGACATCACGTCCCACCGTCACAGAGAAACCACCTGCTCGGTGACATCACATCCCACCGTCACAGAATAAACCACCTGCTCGGTGACATCACGTCCCACCGTCACAGAGAAACCACCTGCTCGGTGACATCACATCCCACCGTCACAGAGAAACCACCTGCTCGGTGACATCACGTCCCACCGTCACAGAGAAACCACCTGCTCGATGACATCACATCCCACCGTCACAGAGAAACCACCTGCTCGGTGACATCACATCCCACCGTCACAGAGAAACCACCTGCTCGGTGACATCACATCCCACCGTCACAGAGAAACCACCTGCTCGGTGACATCACGTCCCACCGTCACAGAGAAACCACCTGCTCGGTGACATCACGTCCCACCGTCACAGAGAAACCACCTGCTCGGTGACATCACAACCCACCGTCACAGAATAAACCACCTGCTCGGTGACATCACATCCCACCATCACAGAGAAACCACCTGCTCGGTGACATCACGTCCCACCGTCACAGAATAAACCACCTGCTCGGTGACATCACATCCCATCACCACAGAGAAACCACCTGCTCGGTGACATCACGTCCCACCGTCACAGAGAAACCACCTGCTCGGTGACATCACGTCCCACCGTCACAGAGAAACCACCTGCTCGGTGACATCACATCCCACCGCCACAGAGAAACCACCTGCTCGGTGACATCACGTCCCACCGTCACAGAATAAACCACCTGCTCGGTGACATCACGTCCCACCGTCACAGAATAAACCACCTGCTCGGTGACATCACATCCCACCGTCACAGAGAAACCACCTGCTCGGTGACATCACGTCCCACCGTCACAGAGAAACCACCTGCTCGGTGACATCACATCCCACCGTCACAGAATAAACCACCTGCTCGGTGACATCACATCCCACCGTCACAGAATAAACCACCTGCTCGGTGACATCACATCCCACCGTCACAGAGAAACCACCTGCTCGGTGACATCACATCCCACCGTCACAGCGAAACCACCTGCTCGGTGACATCACATCCCACCGTCACAGCGAAACCACCTGCTCGGTGACATCACATCCCACCGTCACAGAGAAACCACCTGCTCGGTGACATCACATCCCACCACCACAGAATAAACCACCTGCTCGGTGACATCACATCCCACCACCACAGAGAAACCACCTGCTCGGTGACATCACGTCCCACCGTCACAGAGAAACCACCTGCTCGGTGACATCACATCCCACCGTCACAGAATAAACCACCTGCTCGGTGACATCACATCCCACCGTCACAGAGAAACCACCTCCTCGGTGACATCACATCCCACCGTCACAGAGAAACCACCTCCTCGGTGACATCACATCCCATCACCACAGAGAAACCACCTGCTCGGTGACATCACATCCCACCGTCACAGAGAAACCACCTGCTCGGTGACATCACATCCCATCACCACAGAGAAACCACCTGCTCGGTGACATCACATCCCACCACCACAGAGAAACCACCTGCTCGGTGACATCACATCCCACCGTCACAGAGAAACCACCTGCTCGGTGACATCACGTCCCACCGTCACAGAGAAACCACCTGCTCGATGACATCACGTCCGACCGTCACAGAGAAACCACCTGCTCGGTGACATCACGTCCCATCACCACAGAGAAACCACCTGCTCGGTGACATCACATCCCATCACCACAGAGAAACCACCTGCTCGGTGACATCACGTCCCACCGTCACAGAATAAACCACCTGCTCGGTGACATCACATCCCACCGTCACAGAGAAACCACCTGCTCGGTGACATCACATCCCACCGTCACAGAATAAACCACCTGCTCGGTGACATCACATCCCATCACCACAGAGAAACCACCTGCTCGGTGACATCACATCCCACCGTCACAGAATAAACCACCTGCTCGGTGACATCACATCCCACCGTCACAGAGAAACCACCTGCTCGGTGACATCACATCCCACCGTCACAGAATAAACCACCTGATCGGTGACATCACATCCCACCGTCACAGAGAAACCACCTGCTCGGTGACATCACATCCCACCGCCACAGAATAAACCACCTGCTCGGTGACATCACATCCCACCGTCACAGAGAAACCACCTGCTCGGTGACATCACATCCCACCGTCACAGAGAAACCACGTGCTCGGTGACATCACATCCCACCGTCACAGAATAAACCACCTGCTCGGTGACATCACGTCCCATCACCACAGAGAAACCACCTGCTCGGTGACATCACATCCCACCGTCACAGAGAAACCACCTGCTCGGTGACATCACGTCCCACCGTCACAGAGAAACCACCTGCTCGGTGACATCACGTCCCACCGTCACAGAGAAACCACCTGCTCGGTGACATCACATCCCACCGTCACAGAGAAACCACCTGCTCGGTGACATCACATCCCACCGTCACAGAGAAACCACCTGCTCGGTGACATCACATCCCACCGTCACAGAATAAACCACCTGCTTGGTGACATCACATCCCACCGTCACAGAGAAACCACCTGCTCGGTGACATCACGTCCCACCGTCACAGAATAAACCACCTGCTCGGTGACATCACGTCCCACCGTCACAGAGAAACCACCTGCTCGGTGACATCACATCCCACCGTCACAGAGAAACCACCTGCTCGGTGACATCACATCCCACCGTCACAGAATAAACACCTGCTCGGTGACATCACATCCCACCGTCACAGAATAAACACCTGCTCGGTGACATCACATCCCACCACCACAGAGAAACCACCTGCTCGGTGACATCACATCCCACCGTCACAGAGAAACCACCTGCTCGGTGACATCACATCCCACCGTCACAGAGAAACCACCTGCTCGGTGACATCACGTCCCACCGTCACAGAGAAACCACCTGCTCGGTGACATCACATCCCACCGTCACAGAGAAACCACCTGCTCGGTGACATCACGTCCCACCGTCACAGAGAAACCACCTGCTCGGTGACATCACGTCCCACCGTCACAGAGAAACCACCTGCTCGGTGACATCACATCCCACCGTCACAGAGAAACCACCTGCTCGGTGACATCACGTCCCACCGTCACAGAGAAACCACCTGCTCGGTGACATCACATCCCACCGTCACAGAATAAACCACCTGCTCGGTGACATCACATCCCACCGTCATAGAGAAACCACCTGCTCGGTGACATCACGTCCCACCGTCACAGAGAAACCACCTGCTCGGTGACATCACATCCCACCGCCACAGAGAAACCACCTGCTCGGTGACATCACATCCCACCGTCACAGAATAAACCACCTGCTCGGTAACATCACGTCCCACCGTCACAGAGAAACAACCTGCTCGGTAACATCACGTCCCACCGTCACAGAGAAACCACCTGCTCGGTGACATCACATCCCACCGTCATAGAGAAACCACCTGCTCGGTGACATCACGTCCCACCGTCACAGAATAAACCACCTGCTCGGTGACATCACAACCCACCACCACAGAGAAACCACCTGCTCGGTGACATCACGTCCCACCACCACAGAGAAACCACCTGCTCGGTGACATCACGTCCCACCGCCATAGAGAAACCACCTGCTCGGTGACATCACGTCCCACCGTCACAGAGAAACCACCTGCTCGGTGACATCACATCCCACCGTCACAGAGAAACCACCTGCTCGATGACATCACGTCCCATCACCACAGAGAAACCACCTGCTCAGTGACATCACATCCCACCGTCACAGAATAAACCACCTGCTCGATGACATCACGTCCCACCGTCACAGAGAAACCACCTGCTCGATGACATCACGTCCCACCGTCACAGAGAAACCACCTGCTCGATGACATCACATCCCACCGTCACCGAGAAACCACCTGCTCGGTGACATCACGTCCCACCGTCACAGAATAAACCACCTGCTCGGTGACATCACGTCCCACCGTCACAGAATAAACCACCTTCTCGGTGACATCACGTCCCACCGTCACAGAGAAACCACCTGCTCGGTGACATCACATCCCACCGTCACAGAGAAACCACCTGCTCGGTGACATCACATCCCACCGTCACAGAGAAACCACCTGCTCGGTGACATCACGTCCCACCGTCACAGAATAAACCACCTGCTCGGTGACATCACGTCCCACCGTCACAGAATAAACCACCTTCTCGGTGACATCACATCCCACCGTCACAGAATAAACCACCTGCTCGGTGACATCACGTCCCACCGTCACAGAATAAACCACCTTCTCGGTGACATCACATCCCACCGTCACAGAGAAACCACCTGCTCGGTGACATCACAACCCACCGTCACAGAGAAACCACCTGCTCGGTGACATCACATCCCACCACCACAGAGAAACCACCTGCTCGGTGACATCACATCCCACCGTCACAGAGAAACCACCTGCTCGGTGACATCACGTCCCACCGCCATAGAGAAACCACCTGCTCGGTGACATCACATCCCACCGTCAAAGAGAAACCACCTGCTCGGTGACATCACATCCCACCGTCAAAGAGAAACCACCTGCTCGGTGACATCACATCCCACCGTCATTGAATAAACCACCTGCTCGGTGACATCACGTCCCACCGTCACAGATTAAACCACCTGCTCGGTGACATCACATCCCACCGTCACAGAGAAACCACCTGCTCGGTGACATCACATCCCACCGTCACAGAATAAACCACCTGCTCGGTGACATCACATCCCACCGTCACAGAGAAACCACCTGCTCGGTGACATCACATCCCACCGTCACAGAATAAACCACCTGCTCGGTGACATCACATCCCACCGTCACAGAATAAACCACCTGCTCGGTGACATCACATCCCACCGTCACAGAGAAACCACCTGCTCGGTGACATCACATCCCACCGTCACAGAGAAACCACCTGCTCGGTGACATCACATCCCACCGTCACAGAGAAACCACCTGCTCGGTGACATCACATCCCACCGTGACAGAATAAACCACCTGTTCGGTGACATCACGTCCCACCGTCAAAGTGAAACCACCTGCTCGGTGACATCACGTCCCACCGTCACAGAATAAACCACCTGCTCGGTAACATCACGTCCCACCGTCACAGAGAAACCACCTGCTCGGTGACATCACGTCCCATCACCACAGAGAAACCACCTGCTCGGTGACATCACGTCCCACCGTCACAGAGAAACCACCTGCTCGGTGACATCACATCCCACCGTCACAGAGAAACCACCTGCTCGGTGACATCACGTCCCACCGTCACAGAGAAACCACCTGCTCGGTGACATCACGTCCCACCGTCACAGAATAAACCACCTGCTCGGTGACATCACGTCCCACCGTCACAGAATAAACCACCTGCTCGGTGACATCACATCCCACCGTCACAGAATAAACCACCTGCTCGGTGACATCACGTCCCACCGTCACAGAGAAACAACCTGCTCGGTGACATCACATCCCACCTTCACAGAGAAACCACCTGCTCGGTGACATCACATCCCACCATCAAAGAGAAACCACCTGCTCGGTGACATCACGTCCCACCGTCACAGAATAAACCACCTGCTCGGTGACATCACGTCCCACCGTCACAGAGAAACCACCTGCTCGGTGACATCACATCCCACCATCAAAGAGAAACCACCTGCTCGGTGACATCACGTCCCACCGTCACAGAGAAACCACCTGCTCGGTGACATCACATCCCACCGTCACAGAGAAACCACCTGCTCGGTGACATCACATCCCACCACCACAGAGAAACCACCTGCTCGGTGACATCACATCCCACCGTCACAGAGAAACAACCTGGTCGGTGACATCACATCCCACCGTCACAGAGAAACCACCTGCTCGGTGACATCACATCCCACCGTCACAGAATAAACCACCTGCTCGGTGACATCACGTCCCACCGTCACAGAGAAACCACCTGCTCGGTGACATCACATCCCACCGTCACAGAGAAACCACCTGCTCGGTGACATCACGTCCCACCGTCACAGAGAAACCAACTGCTCGGTGACATCACATCCCACCACCACAGAATAAACCACCTGCTCGGTGACATCACATCCCACCGTCACAGAGAAACCACCTGCTCGGTGACATCACATCCCACCGTCACAGAGAAACCACCTGCTCGGTGACATCACGTCCCACCGTCACAGAGAAACCACCTGCTCGGTGACATCACATCCCACCGTCACAGAGAAACCACCTGCTCGGTGACATCACATCCCACCGTCACAGAGAAACCACCTGCTCGGTGACATCACATCCCACCGTCACAGAGAAACCACCTGCTCGGTGACATCACATCCCACCGTGACAGAATAAACCACCTGCTCGGTGACATCACATCCCACCGTCACAGAGAAACCACCTGCTCGGTGACATCACGTCCCACCGTCACAGAGAAACCACCTGCTCGGTGACATCACATCCCACCGTCACAGCGAAACCACCTGCTCGGTGACATCACGTCCCACCGCCACAGAGAAACCACCTGCTCGGTGACATCACATCCCACCGTCACAGAGAAACCACCTGCTCGGTGACATCACGTCCCACCGTCACAGAGAAACCACCTGCTCGGTGACATCACATCCCACCGTCACAGCGAAACCACCTGCTCGGTGACATCACGTCCCACCGCCACAGAGATACCACCTGCTCGGTGACATCACATCCCACCGTCACAGAATAAACCACCTGCTCGGTGACATCACGTCCCACCGTCACAGAGAAACCACCTGCTCGGTGACATCACATCCCACCGTCACAGAATAAACCACCTGCTCGGTGACATCACGTCCCACCATCACAGAGAAACCACCTGCTCGGTGACATCACGTCCCACCGTCACAGAGAAACCACCTGCTCGGTGACATCACGTCCCACCGTCACAGAATAAACCACCTGCTCGGTGACATCACATCCCACCGTCACAGAGAAACCACCTGCTCGGTGACATCACGTCCCACCACCACAGAGAAACCACCTGCTCGGTGACATCACATCCCACCGTCACAGAGAAACCACCTGCTCGGTGACATCACGTCCCACCGTCACAGAGAAACCACCTGCTCGGTGACATCACGTCCCACCGTCACAGAGAAACCACCTGCTCGGTGACATCACGTCCCACCGTCACAGAGAAACCACCTGCTCGGTGACATCACGTCCCACCGTCACAGAGAAACCACCTGCTCGGTGACATCACATCCCACCGTCACAGAATAAACCACCTGCTCGGTGACATCACGTCCCACCATCACAGAATAAACCACCTTCTCGGTGACATCACATCCCACCGTCACAGAGAAACCACCTGCTCGGTGACATCACGTCCCACCGTCACAGAGAAACCACCTGCTCGGTGACATCACATCCCACCGTCACAGAGAAACCACCTGCTCGGTGACATCACATCCCACCGTCACAGAGAAACCACCTGCTCGGTGACATCACATCCCACCGTCACAGAGAAACCACCTGCTCGGTGACATCACGTCCCACCGTCACAGAGAAACCACCTGCTCGGTGACATCACATCCCACCGTCACAGAGAAACCACCTGCTCGGTGACATCACATCCCACCGTCACAGAATAAACCACCTGCTCGGTGACATCACATCCCACCGTCACAGAGAAACCACCTGCTCGGTGACATCACATCCCACCGTCACAGAGAAACCACCTGCTCGGTGACATCACATCCCACCGTCACAGAATAAACCACCTGCTCGGTGACATCACATCCCACCGTCACAGAGAAACCACCTGCTCGGTGACATCACGTCCCACCGTCACAGAGAAACCACCTGCTCGGTGACATCACATCCCACCGTCACAGAGAAACCACCTGCTCGGTGACATCACAACCCACCGTCACAGAGAAACCACCTGCTCGGTGACATCACGTCCCACCGCCATAGAGAAACCACCTGCTCGGTGACATCACATCCCACCGTCAAAGAGAAACCACCTGCTCGGTGACATCACATCCCACCCTCAAAGAGAAACCACCTGCTCGGTGACATCACATCCCACCGCCATAGAGAAACCACCTGCTCGGTGACATCACGTCCCACCGTCACAGATTAAACCACCTGCTCGGTGACATCACGTCCCACCGTCACAGATTAAACCACCTGCTCGGTGACATCACATCCCACCGTCACAGAGAAACCACCTGCTCGGTGACATCACATCCCACCGTCACAAAGAAACCACCTGCTCGGTGACATCACATCCCACCGTCACAGAATAAACCACCTGCTCGGTGACATCACATCCCACCGTCACAGAGAAACCACCTGCTCGGTGACATCACATCCCACCGTCACAGAGAAACCACCTGCTCGGTGACATCACGTCCCACCGTCACAGAATAAACCACCTGCTCGGTGACATCACATCCCACCGTCACAGAATAAACCACCTGCTCGGTGACATCACATCCCACCGTCACAGAATAAACCACCTGCTCGGTGACTTCACATCCCACCGTCACAGAGAAACCACCTGCTCGGTGACATCACGTCCCACCGTCACAGAGAAACCACCTGCTCGGTGACATCACATCCCACCGTCACAGAGAAACCACCTGCTCGGTGACATCACGTCCCACCGTCACAGAATAAACCACCTGCTCGGTGACATCACATCCCACCGTCACAGAGAAACCACCTGCTCGGTGACATCACATCCCACCGTCACAGAGAAACCACCTGCTCGGTGACATCACGACCCACCGTCACAGAGAAACCACCTGCTCGGTGACATCACGTCCCACCGCCACAGAGAAACCACCTGCTCGGTGACATCACATCCCACCGTCACAGAGAAACCACCTGCTCGGTGACATCACGTCCCACCGTCACAGAATAAACCACCTGCTCGGTGACATCACGTCCCACCGTCACAGAGAAACCACCTGCTCGGTGACATCACATCCCACCGTCACAGAGAAACCACCTGCTCGGTGACATCACATCCCACCGTCACAGAGAAACCACCTGCTCGGTGACATCACGTCCCACCGTCACAGAGAAACCACCTGCTCGGTGACATCACATCCCACCGTCACAGAGAAACCACCTGCTCGGTGACATCACATCCCACCGTCACAGAGAAACCACCTGCTCGGTGACATCACATCCCACCGTCACAGAGAAACCACCTGCTCGGTGACATCACGTCCCACCGTCACAGAGAAACCACCTGCTCGGTGACATCACGTCCCACCGTCACAGAGAAACCACCTGCTCGGTGACATCACATCCCACCATCAGAGAATAAACCACCTGCTCGGTGACATCACGTCCCATCACCACAGAATAAACCACCTGCTCGGTGACATCACATCCCACCGTCACAGAGAAACCACCTGCTCGGTGACATCACGTCCCACCGTCACAGCGAAACCACCTGCTCGGTGACATCACGTCCCACCGCCACAGAGAAACCACCTGCTCGGTGACATCACATCCCACCGTCACAGAGAAACCACCTGCTCGGTGACATCACGTCCCACCGTCACAGAGAAACCACCTGCTCGGTGACATCACGTCCCACCGTCACAGAGAAACCACCTGCACGGTGACATCACATCCCACCGTCACAGAGAAACCACCTGCTCGGTGACATCACATCCCACCGTCACAGAGAAACCACCTGCTCGGTGACATCACATCCCACCGTCACAGAGAAACCACGTGCTCGGTGACATCACGTCCCACCGTCACAGAGAAACCACCTGCTCGGTGACATCACATCCCACCGTCACAGCGAAACCACCTGCTCGGTGACATCACATCCCACCGTCACAGAGAAACAATCTGCTCGGTGACATCACATCCCACCGTCACAGAGAAACCACCTGCTCGGTGACATCACATCCCACCGTCACAGAGAAACCACCTGCTCGGTGACATCACGTCCCACCGTCACAGAGAAACCACCTGCTCGGTGACATCACATCCCACCGTCATAGAGAAACCACCTGCTCGGTGACATCACGTCCCACCGTCACAGAGAAACCACCTGCTCGGTGACATCACATCCCACCGCCACAGAGAAACCACCTGCTCGGTGACATCACATCCCACCGTCACAGAGAAACCACCTGCTCGGTGACATCACGTCCCACCGTCACAGAGAAACCACCTGCTCGGTGACATCACATCCCACCGTCACAGAATAAACCACCTGCTCGGTGACATCACATCCCACCGTCACAGAGAAACCACCTGCTCGGTGACATCACATCCCACCGTCACAGAATAAACCACCTGCTCGGTGACATCACATCCCACCGTCACAGAGAAACCACCTGCTCGGTGACATCACATCCCACCGTCACAGAATAAACCACCTGCTCGGTGACATCACATCCCACCGTCACAGAGAAACAATCTGCTCGGTGACATCACATCCCACCGTCACAGAGAAACCACCTGCTCGGTGACATCACATCCCACCGTCACAGAGAAACCACCTGCTCGGTGACATCACATCCCACCGTCACAGAGAAACCACCTGCTCGGTGACATCACATCCCACCGTCACAGAGAAACCACCTGCTCGGTGACATCACATCCCACCGTCATAGAGAAACCACCTGCTCGGTGACATCACATCCCACCGCCACAGAGAAACCACCTGCTCGGTGACATCACATCCCACCGCCACAGAGAAACCACCTGCTCGGTGACATCACATCCCACCGTCACAGAGAAACCACCTGCTCGGTGACATCACGTCCCACCGTCACAGAGAAACCACCTGCTCGGTGACATCACATCCCACCGTCACAGAATAAACCACCTGCTCGGTGACATCACATCCCACCGTCACAGAGAAACCACCTGCTCGGTGACATCACATCCCACCGTCACAGAGAAACCACCTGCTCGGTGACATCACATCCCACCGTCACAGAATAAACCACCTGCTCGGTGACATCACATCCCACCGCCACAGAGAAACCACCTGCTCGGTGACATCACATCCCACCGTCACAGAATAAACCACCTGCTCGGTGACATCACGTCCCACCGTCACAGAATAAACCACCTGCTCGGTGACATCACATTCCACCACCACAGAGAAACCACCTGCTCGGTGACATCACGTCCCACCACCACAGAGAAACCACCTGCTCGGTGACATCACGTCCCACCGCCATAGAGAAACCACCTGCTCGGTGACATCACGTCCCACCGTCACAGAGAAACCACCTGCTCGATGACATCACGTCCCACCGTCACAGAGAAACCACCTGCTCGATGACATCACGTCCCACCGTCACAGAGAAACCACCTGCTCGATGACATCACATCCCACCGTCACCGAGAAACCACCTGCTCGGTGACATCACGTCCCACCGTCACAGAATAAACCACCTGCTCGGTGACATCACGTCCCACCGTCACAGAATAAACCACCTTCTCGGTGACATCACGTCCCACCGTCACAGAATAAACCACCTTCTCGGTGACATCACATCCCACCGTCACAGAATAAACCACCTGCTCGGTGACATCACGTCCCACCGTCACAGAATAAACCACCTTCTCGGTGACATCACATCCCACCGTCACAGAGAAACCACCTGCTCGGTGACATCACAACCCACCGTCACAGAGAAACCACCTGCTCGGTGACATCACATCCCACCGTCACAGAGAAACCACCTGCTCGGTGACATCACGTCCCACCGCCATAGAGAAACCACCTGCTCGGTGACATCACATCCCACCGTCAAAGAGAAACCACCTGCTCGGTGACATCACATCCCACCGTCAAAGAGAAACCACCTGCTCGGTGACATCACATCCCACCGTCATTGAATAAACCACCTGCTCGGTGACATCACGTCCCACCGTCACAGATTAAACCACCTGCTCGGTGACATCACATCCCACCGTCACAGAGAAACCACCTGCTCGGTGACATCACATCCCACCGTCACAGAATAAACCACCTGCTCGGTGACATCACATCCCACCGTCACAGAATAAACCACCTGCTCGGTGACATCACATCCCACCGTCACAGAGAAACCACCTGCTCGGTGACATCACGTCCCACCGTCACAGAGAAACCACCTGCTCGGTGACATCACATCCCACCGTCACAGAATAAACCACCTGCTCGGTGACATCACGTCCCACCGTCACAGAGAAACCACCTGCTCGGTGACATCACATCCCACCGTCACAGAGAAACCACCTGCTCGGTGACATCACGTCCCACCACCACAGAGAAACCACCTGCTCGGTGACATCACGTCCCACCATCACAGAGAAACCACCTGCTCGGTGACATCACATCCCACCGTCACAGAGAAACCACCTGCTCGGTGACATCACATCCCACCGTCACAGAGAAACCACCTGCTCGGTGACATCACATCCCACCGTCACAGAGAAACCACCTGCTCGGTGACATCACATCCCACCGTCACAGAGAAACCACCTGCTCGGTGACATCACATCCCACCGTGACAGAATAAACCACCTGTTCGGTGACATCACGTCCCACCGTCAAAGTGAAACCACCTGCTCGGTGACATCACGTCCCACCGTCACAGAATAAACCACCTGCTCGGTGACATCACGTCCCACCGTCACAGAGAAACCACCTGCTCGGTGACATCACGTCCCATCACCACAGAGAAACCACCTGCTCGGTGACATCACGTCCCACCGTCACAGAGAAACCACCTGCTCGGTGACATCACATCCCACCGTCACAGAGAAACCACCTGCTCGGTGACATCACATCCCACCGTCACAGAGAAACCACCTGCTCGGTGACATCACATCCCACCATCAAAGAGAAACCACCTGCTCGGTGACATCACATCCCACCATCAAAGAGAAACCACCTGCTCGGTGACATCACGTCCCACCGTCACAGAGAAACCACCTGCTCGGTGACATCACATCCCACCGTCACAGAGAAACCACCTGCTCGGTGACATCACATCCCACCACCACAGAGAAACCACCTGCTCGGTGACATCACACCCACCGTCACAGAGAAACAACCTGGTCGGTGACATCACATCCCACCACCACAGAATAAACCACCTGCTCGGTGACATCACGTCACACCGTCACAGAGAAACCACCTGCTCGGTGACATCACATCCCACCGTCACAGAGAAACCACCTGCTCGGTGACATCACATCCCACCGTCACAGAGAAACCACCTGCTCGGTGACATCACGTCCCACCGTCACAGAGAAACCACCTGCTCGGTGACATCACATCCCACCGTCACAAAGAAACCACCTGCTCGGTGACATCACGTCCCACCGTCACAGAGAAACCACCTGCTCGGTGACATCACGTCCCACCGCCACAGAATAAACCACCTGCTCGGTGACATCACGTCCCACCGTCACAGAATAAACCACCTGCTCGGTGACATCACATCCCACCGTCACAGAGAAACCACCTGCTCGGTGACATCACATCCCACCGCCACAGAATAAACCACCTGCTCGGTGACATCACATCCCACCGTCACAGAGAAACCACCTGCTCGGTGACATCACGTCCCACCGTCACAGAGAAACCACCTGCTCGGTGACATCACGTCCCACCACCACAGAGAAACCACCTGCTCGGTGACATCACGTCCCACCGCCACAGAATAAACCACCTGCTCGGTGACATCACATCCCACCGTCACAAAGAAACCACCTGCTCGGTGACATCACGTCCCACCGTCACAGAGAAACCACCTGCTCGGTGACATCACGTCCCACCGCCACAGAATAAACCACCTGCTCGGTGACATCACGTCCCACCGTCACAGAATAAACCACCTGCTCGGTGACATCACATCCCACCGTCACAGAATAAACCACCTGCTCAGTGACATCACATCCCACCGTCACAGAATAAACCACCTGCTCGGTGACATCACGTCCCACCGTCACAGAGAAACCACCTGCTCGGTGACATCACGTCCCACCGTCACAGAGAAACCACCTGCTCGGTGACATCACATCCCACCGTCACAAAGAAACCACCTGCTCGGTGACATCACGTCCCACCGTCACAGAGAAACCACCTGCTCGGTGACATCACGTCCCACCGCCACAGAATAAACCACCTGCTCGGTGACATCACGTCCCACCGTCACAGAATAAACCACCTGCTCGGTGACATCACATCCCACCGTCACAGAATAAACCACCTGCTCGGTGACATCACGTCCCACCGTCACAGAATAAACCACCTGCTCGGTGACATCACATCCCACCGTCACAGAGAAACCACCTGCTCGGTGACATCACATCCCACCACCACAGAGAAACCACCTGCTCGGTGACATCACATCCCACCGTCACAGAGAAACCACCTGCTCGGTGACATCACGTCCCACCGTCACAGAGAAACCACCTGCTCGGTGACATCACATCCCACCGTCACAGAGAAACCACCTGCTCGGTGACATCACGTCCCACCGTCACAGAGAAACCACCTGCTCGGTGACATCACATCCCACCGTCACAGAGAAACCACCTGCTCGGTGACATCACATCCCATCGTCACAGAGAAACCACCTGCTCGGTGACATCACATCCCACCGTCACAGAATAAACCACCTGCTCGGTGACATCACGTCCCACCATCACAGAGAAACCACCTGCTCGGTGACATCACGTCCCACCGTCACAGAATAAACCACCTGCTCGGTGACATCACATCCCACCGTCACAGAGAAACCACCTGCTCGGTGACATCACATCCCACCGTCACAGAGAAACCACCTGCTCGGTGACATCACATCCCACCGTCACAGAGAAACCACCTGCTCGGTGACATCACATCCCACCGTCACAGAATAAACCACCTGCTCGGTGACATCACATCCCACCGTCACAGAGAAACCACCTGCTCGGTGACATCACGTCCCACCGCCACAGAGAAACCACCTGCTCGGTGACATCACATCCCACCGTCACAGAGAAACCACCTGCTCGGTGACATCACGTCCCACCGTCACAGAATAAACCACCTGCTCGGTGACATCACGTCCCACCGTCACAGAATAAACCACCTTCTCGGTGACATCACATCCCACCGTCACAGAATAAACCACCTGCTCGGTGACATCACGTCCCACCGTCACAGAGAAACCACCTGCTCGGTGACATCACGTCCCACCGTCACAGAGAAACCACCTGCTCGGTGACATCACATCCCACCGTCACAGAGAAACCACCTGCTCGGTGACATCACATCCCACCGTCACAGAATAAACCACCTGCTCGGTGACATCACATCCCACCGTCACAGAGAAACCACCTGCTCGGTGACATCACATCCCACCGTCACAGAGAAAACACCTGCTCGGTGACATCACATCCCACCGTCACAGAATAAACCACCTGCTCGGTGACATCACATCCCACCGTCATAGAGAAACCACCTGCTCGGTGACATCACATCCCACCGTCACAGAGAAACCACCTGCTCGGTGACATCACGTCCCACCGCCATAGAGAAACCACCTGCTCGGTGACATCACATCCCACCGTCAAAGAGAAACCACCTGCTCGGTGACATCACATCCCACCGTCAAAGAGAAACCACCTGCTCGGTGACATCACGTCCCACCGTCACAGATTAAACCACCTGCTCGGTGACATCACGTCCCACCGTCACAGATTAAACCACCTGCTCGGTGACATCACGTCCCACCGTCACAGATTAAACCACCTGCTCGGTGACATCACATCCCACCGTCACAGAGAAACCACCTGCTCGGTGACATCACATCCCACCGTCACAAAGAAACCACCTGCTCGGTGACATCACATCCCACCGTCACAGAGAAACCACCTGCTCGGTGACATCACATCCCACCGTCACAGAGAAACCACCTGCTCGGTGACATCACATCCCACCGTCACAGAGAAACCACCTGCTCGGTGACATCACGTCCCACCGTCACAGAATAAACCACCTGCTCGGTGACATCACATCCCACCGTCACAGAATAAACCACCTGCTCGGTGACATCACATCCCACCGTCACAGAATAAACCACCTGCTCGGTGACATCACGTCCCACCGTCACAGAATAAACCACCTGCTCGGTGACATCACGTCCCATCACCACAGAGAAACCACCTGCTCGGTGACATCACGTCCCACCGTCACAGATTAAACCACCTGCTCGGTGACTTCACATCCCACCGTCACAGAGAAACCACCTGCTCGGTGACATCACGTCCCACCGTCACAGAATAAACCACCTGCTCGGTGACATCACGTCCCACCGTCACAGAGAAACCACCTGCTCGGTGACATCACATCCCACCGTCACAGAGAAACCACCTGCTCGGTGACATCACATCCCACCGTCACAGAGAAACCACCTGCTCGGTGACATCACGTCCCACCGTCACAGAATAAACCACCTGCTCGGTGACATCACATCCCACCGTCACAGAATAAACCACCTGCTCGGTGACATCACGTCCCACCGTCACAGAATAAACCACCTGCTCGGTGACATCACGTCCCACCGTCACAGAGAAACCACCTGCTCGGTGACATCACATCCCACCGTCACAGAGAAACCACCTGCTCGGTGACATCACATCCCACCGTCACAGAGAAACCACCTGCTCGGTGACATCACATCCCACCGTCACAGAGAAACCACCTGCTCGGTGACATCACGTCCCACCGTCACAGAGAAACCACCTGCTCGGTGACATCACGTCCCACCGTCACAGAGAAACCACCTGCTCGGTGACATCACATCCCACCGTCACAGAGAAACCACCTGCTCGGTGACATCACGTCCCACCGTCACAGAGAAACCACCTGCTCGGTGACATCACGTCCCACCGTCACAGAATAAACCACCTGCTCGGTGACATCACGTCCCACCGTCACAGAATAAACCACCTGCTCGGTGACATCACGTCCCACCGCCACAGAGAAACCACCTGCTCGGTGACATCACATCCCACCGTCACAGAGAAACCACCTGCTCGGTGACATCACGTCCCACCGTCACAGAGAAACCACCTGCTCGGTGACATCACATCCCACCGTCACAGAATAAACCACCTGCTCGGTGACATCACATCCCACCGTCACAGAATAAACCACCTGCTCGGTGACATCACATCCCACCACCACAGAGAAACCACCTGCTCGGCGACATCACGTCCCACCGTCACAGAGAAACCACCTGCTCGGTGACATCACATCCCACCGTCACAGAGAAACCACCTGCTCGGTGACATCACGTCCCACCGTCACAGAGAAACCACCTGCTCGGTGACATCACGTCCCACCACCACAGAGATACCACCTAGTCGGTGACATCACATCCCACCGTCACAGAGAAACCACCTGCTCGGTGACATCACGTCCCACCGTCACAGAATAAACCACCTGCTCGGTGACATCACATCCCACCGTCACAGAATAAACCACCTTCTCGGTGACATCACATCCCACCGTCACAGAATAAACCACCTGCTCGGTGACATCACGTCCCACCGTCACAGAGAAACCACCTGCTCGGTGACATCACATCCCACCGTCACAGAGAAACCACCTGCTCGGTGACATCACATCCCACCGTCACAGAATAAACCACCTGCTCGGTGACATCACGTCCCACCGTCACAGAGAAACCACCTGCTCGGTGACATCACATCCCACCGTCACAGAGAAACCACCTGCTCGGTGACATCACATCCCACCGTCACAGAGAAACCACCTGCTCGGTGACATCACATCCCACCGTCACAGAGAAACCACCTGCTCGGTGACATCACATCCCACCGTCACAGAATAAACCACCTGCTCGGTGACATCACATCCCACCGTCACAGAGAAACCACCTGCTCGGTGACATCACATCCCACCGTCACAGAATAAACCACCTGCTCGGTGACATCACATCCCACCGTCACAGAGAAACCACCTGCTCGGTGACATCACATCCCACCGTCACAGAATAAACCACCTGCTCGGTGACATCACATCCCACCGTCACAGAATAAACCACCTGCTCGGTGACATCACATCCCATCACCACAGAGAAACCACCTGCTCGGTGACATCACAACCCACCGTCACAGAATAAACCACCTGCTCGGTGACATCACGTCCCATCACCACAGAGAAACCACCTGCTCGGTGACATCACATCCCACCGTCACAGAATAAACCACCTGCTCGGTGACATCACGTCCCACCGTCACAGAGAAACCACCTGCTCGGTGACATCACATCCCACCGTCACAGAGAAACCACCTGCTCGGTGACATCACATCCCACCGTCACAGAGAAACCACCTGCTCGGTGACATCACGTCCCACCGTCACAGAGAAACCACCTGCTCGGTGACATCACGTCCCACCACCACAGAGAAACCACCTGCTCGATGACATCACGTCCCAACACCACAGAGAAACCACCTGCTCGGTGACATCACATCCCACCGTCACAGAGAAACCACCTGCTCGGTGACATCACATCCCACCGTCACAGAGAAACCACCTGCTCGGTGACATCACGTCCCACCGTCACAGAATAAACCACCTGCTCGGTGACATCACATCCCACCGTCACAGAATAAACCACCTGCTCGGTGACATCACGTCACACCGTCACACAGAAACCACCTGCTCGGTGACATCACATCCCACCGTCACAGAATAAACCACCTGCTCGGTGACATCACATCCCACCGTCACAGAAAAACCACCTGCTCGGTGACATCACGTCCCACCGCCACAGAGAAACCACCTGCTCGGTGACATCACATCCCACCGTCACAGAGAAACCACCTGCTCGGTGACATCACATCCCACCGTCACAGAGAAACCACCTGCTCGGTGACATCACGTCCCACCGTCACAGAGAAACCACCTGCTCGGTGACATCACATCCCACCGTCACAGAGAAACCACCTGCTCGGTGACATCACATCCCACCGCCACAGAGAAACCACCTGCTCGGTGACATCACATCCCACCGTCACAGAGAAACCACCTGCTCGGTGACATCACGTCCCACCGTCACAGAATAAACCACCTGCTCGGTGACATCACATCCCACCGTCACAGAAAAACCACCTGCTCGGTGACATCACGTCCCACCGCCACAGAGAAACCACCTGCTCGGTGACATCACATCCCACCGTCACAGAGAAACCACCTGCTCGGTGACATCACATCCCATCACCACAGAGAAACCACCTGCTCGGTGACATCACGTCCCACCGTCACAGAGAAACCACCTGCTCGGTGACATCACATCCCATCGCCACAGAGAAACCACCTGCTCGGTGACATCACGTCCCACCACCACAGAGAAACCACCTGCTCGGTGACATCACGTCCCACCGTCACAGGGAAACCACCTGCTCAGTGACATCACGTCCCACCGCCACAGAGAAACCACCTGCTCGGTGACATCACGTCCCACCGTCACAGAATAAACCACCTGCTCGGTGACATCACATCCCACCGTCACAGAATAAACCACCTGCTCGGTGACATCACGTCCCACCGTCACACAGAAACCACCTGCTCGGTGACATCACATCCCACCGTCACAGAGAAACCACCTGCTCGGTGACATCACATCCCACCGTCACAGAGAAACCACCTGCTCGGTGACATCACGTCCCACCGTCACAGAGAAACCACCTGCTCGGTGACATCACGTCCCACCGTCACAGAGAAACCACCTGCTCGGTGACATCACATCCCACCGTCACAGAGAAACCACCTGCTCGGTGACATCACGTCCCACCGTCACAGAATAAACCACCTGCTCGGTGACATCACGTCCCACCGTCACAGAGAAACCACCTGCTCGGTGACATCACGTCCCACCGCCACAGAGAAACCACCTGCTCGGTGACATCACGTCCCACCGTCACAGAATAAACCACCTGCTCGGTGACATCACATCCCACCGTCACAGAATAAACCACCTGCTCGGTGACATCACGTCCCACCTTCACACAGAAACCACCTGCTCGGTGACATCACATCCCACCGTCACAGAGAAACCACCTGCTCGGTGACATCACATCCCACCGTCACAGAGAAACCACCTGCTCGGTGACATCACATCCCACCGTCACAGAGAAACCACCTGCTCGGTGACATCACATCCCACCGTCACAGAGAAACCACCTGCTCGGTGACATCACGTCCCACCGTCACAGAGAAACCACCTGCTCGGTGACATCACATCCCACCGTCACAGAGAAATCACCTGCTCGGTGACATCACATCCCACCGTCACAGAGAAACCACCTGCTCGGTGACATCACGTCCCACCGTCACAGAATAAACCACCTGCTCGGTGACATCACATCCCACCGTCACAGAGAAACCACCTGCTCGGTGACATCACATCCCACCGTCACAGAGAAACCACCTGCTCGGTGACATCACATCCCACCGTCACAGAATAAACCACCTGCTCGGTGACATCACATCCCACCGTCACAGAGAAACCACCTGCTCGGTGACATCACATCCCACCGTCACAGAATAAACCACCTGCTCGGTGACATCACGTCCCACCGTCACAGAATAAACCACCTGCTCGGTGACATCACATCCCACCGCCACAGAGAAACCACCTGCTCGGTGACATCACGTCCCACCGTCACAGAGAAACCACCTGCTCGGTGACATCACATCCAACCGTCACAGAGAAACCACCTGCTCGGTGACATCACATCCCACCGTCACAGAATAAACCACCTGCTCGGTGACATCACGTCCCACCGTCACAGAATAAACCACCTGCTCGGTGACATCACGTCACACCGTCACAGAATAAACCACCTGCTCGGTGACATCACGTCCCACCACCACAGAGAAACCACCTGCTCGGTGACATCACATCCCACCGTCACAGAATAAACCACCTGCTCGGTGACATCACATCCCACCGTCACAGAGAAACCACCTGCTCGGTGACATCACATCCCACCGTCACAGAGAAACCACCTGCTCGGTGACATCACATCCCACCGCCACAGAGAAACCACCTGCTCGGTGACATCACATCCCACCGTCACAGAGAAACCACCTGCTCGGTGACATCACATCCCACCGTCACAGAGAAACCACCTGCTCGGTGACATCACGTCCCACCATCACAGAGAAACCACCTGCTCGGTGACATCACGTCCCACCGTCACAGAGAAACCACCTGCTCGGTGACATCACATCCCACCGTCACAGAATAAACCACCTGCTCGGTGACATCACGTCCCACCGTCACAGAGAAACCACCTGCTCGGTGACATCACGTCCCACCGTCACAGAGAAACCAGCTGCTCGGTGACATCACATCCCACCGCCACAGAGAAACCACCTGCTCGGTGACATCACGTCCCACCGTCACAGAATAAACCACCTGCTCGGTGACATCACATCCCACCGTCACAGAGAAACCACCTGCTCGGTGACATCACATCCCACCGTCACAGAATAAACCACCTGCTCGGTGACATCACATCCCACCGTCACAGAGAAACCACCTGCTCGGTGACATCACATCCCACCGTCACAGAGAAACCACCTGCTCGGTGACATCACGTCCCACCGTCACAGAATAAACCACCTGCTCGGTGACATCACATCCCACCGTCACAGAATAAACCACCTGCTCGGTGACATCACGTCACACCGTCACACAGAAACCACCTGCTCGGTGACATCACATCCCACCGCCACAGAGAAAGCACCTGCTCGGTGACATCACATCCCACCGTCACAGAATAAACCACCTGCTCGGTGACATCACATCCCACCGTCACAGAAAAACCACCTGCTCGGTGACATCACGTCCCACCGCCACAGAGAAACCACCTGCTCGGTGACATCACATCCCACCGTCACAGAGAAACCACCTGCTCGGTGACATCACATCCCATCACCACAGAGAAACCACCTGCTCGGTGACATCACGTCCCACCGTCACAGAGAAACCACCTGCTCGGTGACATCACATCCCACCGTCACACAGAAACCACCTGCTCGGTGACATCACGTCCCACCGTCACAGGGAAACCACCTGCTCAGTGACATCACGTCCCACCGCCACAGAGAAACCACCTGCTCGGTGACATCACGTCCCACCGTCACAGAATAAACCACCTGCTCGGTGACATCACATCCCACCGTCACAGAATAAACCACCTGCTCGGTGACATCACGTCCCACCGTCACACAGAAACCACCTGCTCGGTGACATCACATCCCACCGTCACAGAGAAACCACCTGCTCGGTGACATCACATCCCACCGTCACAGAATAAACCACCTGCTCGGTGACATCACATCCCACCGTCACAGAATAAACCACCTGCTCGGTGACATCACGTCCCACCGTCACAGAATAAACCACCTGCTCGGTGACATCACATCCCACCGTCACAGAGAAACCACCTGCTCGGTGACATCACATCCCACCGCCACAGAGAAACCACCTGCTCGGTGACATCACATCCCACCGTCACAGAGAAACCACCTGCTCGGTGACATCACATCCCACCGTCACAGAATAAACCACCTGCTCGGTGACATCACGTCCCACCGTCACAGAGAAACCACCTGCTCGGTGACATCACATCCCACCGTCACAGAATAAACCACCTGCTCGGTGACATCACATCCCACCGTCACAGAGAAACCAGCTGCTCGGTGACATCACATCCCACCGTCACAGAATAAACCACCTGCACGGTGACATCACGTCCCACCGTCACAGAATAAACCACCTGCTCGGTGACATCACGTCCCACCGTCACAGAGAAACCACCTGCTCGGTGACATCACATCCCACCGTCACAGAATAAACCACCTGCTCGGTGACATCACATCCCACCGTCACAGAGAATCCAGCTGCTCGGTGACATCACGTCCCACCGTCACAGAATAAACCACCTGCACGGTGACATCACGTCCCACCGTCACAGAATAAACCACCTGCTCGGTGACATCACGTCCCACCGTCACAGAGAAACCACCTGCTCGGTGACATCACATCCCACCGTCACAGAATAAACCACCTGCTCGGTGACATCACATCCCACCGTCACAGAGAATCCAGCTGCTCGGTGACATCACATCCCACCGTCACAGAGAAACCACCTGCTCGGTGACATCACATCCCACCGTCACAGAGAAACCACCTGCTCGGTGACATCACGTCCCACCGTCACAGAGAAACCACCTGCTCGGTGACATCACATCCCACCGTCACAGAATAAACCACCTGCTCGGTGACATCACGTCCCACCGTCACAGAGAAACCACCTGCTCGGTGACATCACATCCCACCGTCACAGAATAAACCACCTGCTCGGTGACATCATATCCCACCGTCACAGAGAAACCACCTGCTCGGTGACATCACGTCCCACCGTCACAGAATAAACCACCTGCTCGGTGACATCACATCCCACCGTCACAGAATAAACCACCTGCTCGGTGACATCACATCCCACCGTCACAGAGAAACCACCTGCTCGGTGACATCACGTCCCACCGTCACAGAATAAACCACCTGCTCGGTGACATCACATCCCACCGTCACAGAATAAACCACCTGCTCGGTGACATCACATCCCACCGTCACAGAATAAACCACCTGCTCGGTGACATCACGTCCCACCGTCACAGAGAAACCACCTGCTCGGTGACATCACATCCCACCGTCACAGAATAAACCACCTGCTCGGTGACATCACGTCCCACCGTCACAGAGAAACCACCTGCTCGGTGACATCACATCCCACCGTCACAGAGAAACCACCTGCTCGGTGACATCACATCCCACCGTCACAGAGAAACCACCTGCTCGGTGACATCACGTCCCACCGTCACAGAATAAACCACCTGCTCGGTGACATCACATCCCACCGTCACAGAATAAACCACCTGCTCGGTGACATCACATCCCACCATCACAGAGAAACCACCTGCTCGGTGACATCACATCCCACCTTCACAGAGAAACCACCTGCTCGGTGACATCACGTCCCACCGTCACAGAGAAACCACCTGCTCGGTGACATCACGTCCCACCGTCACAGAGAAACCACCTGCTCGGTGACATCACGTCCCACCGTCACAGAGAAACCACCTGCTCGGTGACATCACGTCCCACCGTCACAGAGAAACCACCTGCTCGGTGACATCACGTCCCACCGTCACAGAGAAACCACCTGCTCGGTGACATCACATCCCACCATCACAGAGAAACCACCTGCTCGGTGACATCACATCCCACCGTCAGAGAATAAACCACCTGCTCGATGACATCACATCCCACCATCACAGAGAAACCACCTGCTCGGTGACATCACATCCCACCGTCACAGAATAAACCACCTGCTCGGTGACGTCACATCCCACCGTCACAGAATAAACCACCTGCTCGGTGACATCACATCCCACCGTCACAGAATGGACCACCTGCTCGGTGACGTCACATCCCACCGTCACAGAATAAACCACCTGCTCGGTGACATCACATCCCACCGTCACAGAATAAACCACCTGCTCGGTGACGTCACATCCCACCGTCACAGAATAAACCACCTGCTCGGTGACATCACATCCCACCGTCACAGAATAAACCACCTGCTCGGTGAAATCACGTCCCACCGTCACAGAATAAACCACCTGCTCGGTGACATCACGTCCCACCGTCACAGAGAAACCACCTGCTCGGTGACATCACGTCCCACCGTCACAGAGAAACCACCTGCTCGGTGACATCACATCCCATCACCACAGAGAAACCACCTGCTCGGTGACATCACATCCCATCACCACAGAGAAACCACCTGCTCGGTGACATCACATCCCACCGTCACAGAGAAACCACCTGCTCGGTGACATCACATCCCATCGTCACAGAGAAACCACCTGCTCGGTGACATCACGTCCCACCGTCACAGAGAAACCACCTGCTCGGTGACATCACATCCCACCGTCACAGAATAAACCACCTGCTCGGTGACATCACATCCCACCGTCACAGAGAAACCACCTGCTCGGTGACATCACATCCCACCGTCACAGAATAAACCACCTGCTCGGTGACATCACATCCCACCGTCACAGAGAAACCACCTGCTCGGTGACATCACATCCCACCGTCACAGAGAAACCACCTGCTCGGTGACATCACAACCCACCACCACAGAATAAACCACCTGCTCGGTGACATCACATCCCACCGTCACAGAATAAACCACCTGCTCGGTGACATCACATCCCACCGTCACAGAATAAACCACCTGCTCGGTGACATCACGTCCCACCGTCACAGAATAAACCACCTGCTCGGTGACATCACGTCCCACCGTCACAGAGAAACCACCTGCTCGGTGACATCACATCCCACCGTCACAGAGAAACCACCTGCTCGGTGACATCACATCCCACCGTCACAGAATAAACCACCTGCTCGGTGACATCACGTCCCACCACCACAGAGAAACCACCTGCTCGGTGACATCACGTCCCACCGTCACAGAGAAACCACCTGCTCGGTGACATCACGTCCCACCGTCACAGAGAAACCACCTGCTCGGTGACATCACGTCCCACCGTCACAGAGAAACCACCTGCTCGGTGACATCACATCCCACCGTCACAGAATAAACCACCTGCTCGGTGACATCACGTCCCACCACCACAGAGAAACCACCTGCTCGGTGACATCACATCCCACCACCACAGAGAAACCACCTGCTCGGTGACATCACATCCCACCACCACAGAGAAACCACCTGCTCGGTGACATCACGTCCCACCATCACAGAATAAACCACCTGCTCGGTGACATCACGTCCCACCGTCACAGAGAAACCACCTGCTCGGTGACATCACATCCCACCGTCACAGAATAAACCACCTGCTCGGTGACATCACATCCCACCGTCACAGAGAAACCACCTGCTCGGTGACATCACATCCCACCGTCACAGAATAAACCACCTGCTCGGTGACATCACGTCCCACCTTCACAGAGAAACCACCTGCTCGGTGACATCACGTCCCACCGTCACAGAGAAACCACCTGCTCGGTGACATCACATCCCACCGTCACAGAGAAACCACCTGCTCGGTGACATCACGTCCCACCGTCACAGAGAAACCACCTGCTCGGTGACATCACATCCCACCGTCACAGAGAAACCACCTGCTCGGTGACATCACGTCCCACCGCCACAGAGAAACCACCTGCTCGGTGACATCACGTCCCACCGTCACAGAGAAACCACCTGCTCGGTGACATCACATCCCACCGTCATAGAGAAACCACCTGCTCGGTGACATCACATCCCACCGTCATAGAGAAACCACCTGCTCGGTGACATCACATCCCACCGTCACAGAGAAACCACCTGCTCGGTGACATCACATCCCACCGTCACAGAGAAACCACCTGCTCGGTGACATCACGTCCCACCGTCACAGAGAAACCACCTGCTCGGTGACATCACATCCCACCGTCACAGAGAAACCACCTGCTCGGTGACATCACAACCCACCGTCACAGAATAAACCACCTGCTCGGTGACATCACGTCCCACCGTCACAGGGAAACCACCTGCTCGGTGACATCACGTCCCACCGTCACAGAATAAACCACCTGCTCGGTGACATCACGTCCCACCGTCACAGAGAAACCACCTGCTCGGTGACATCACATCCCACCGTCACAGAGAAACCACCTGCTCGGTGACATCACGTCCCACCGTCACAGAGAAACCACCTGCTCGGTGACATCACGTCCCACCGTCACAGGGAAACCACCTGCTCAGTGACATCACGTCCCACCGCCACAGAGAAACCACCTGCTCGGTGACATCACGTCCCACCGTCACAGAATAAACCACCTGCTCGGTGACATCACATCCCACCGTCACAGAATAAACCACCTGCTCGGTGACATCACGTCCCACCGTCACACAGAAACCACCTGCTCGGTGACATCACATCCCACCGTCACAGAGAAACCACCTGCTCGGTGACATCACATCCCACCGTCACAGAATAAACCACCTGCTCGATGACATCACGTCCCACCGTCACAGAGAAACCACCTGCTCGGTGACATCACATCCCACCGTCACAGAATAAACCACCTGCTCGGTGACATCACGTCCCACCGTCACAGAATAAACCACCTGCTCGGTGACATCACATCCCACCGTCACAGAGAAACCACCTGCTCGGTGACATCACATCCCACCGCCACAGAGAAACCACCTGCTCGGTGACATCACATCCCACCGTCACAGAGAAACCACCTGCTCGGTGACATCACATCCCACCGTCACAGAATAAACCACCTGCTCGGTGACATCACGTCCCACCGTCACAGAATAAACCACCTGCTCGGTGACATCACGTCCCACCGTCACAGAGAAACCACCTGCTCGGTGACATCACATCCCACCGTCACAGAATAAACCACCTGCTCGGTGACATCACATCCCACCGTCACAGAGAAACCAGCTGCTCGGTGACATCACATCCCACCGTCACAGAATAAACCACCTGCACGGTGACATCACGTCCCACCGTCACAGAATAAACCACCTGCTCGGTGACATCACGTCCCACCGTCACAGAGAAACCACCTGCTCGGTGACATCACGTCCCACCACCACAGAGAAACCACCTGCTCGGTGACATCACATCCCACCGTCACAGAGAAACCACCTGCTCGGTGACATCACGTCCCACCGTCACAGAGAAACCACCTGCTCGGTGACATCACGTCCCACCGCCATAGAGAAACCACCTGCTCGGTGACATCACATCCCACCGTCAAAGAGAAACCACCTGCTCGGTGACATCACGTCCCACCGTCACAGAATAAACCACCTGCTCGGTGACATCACATCCCACCGTCACAGAATAAACCACCTGCTCGGTGACATCACATCCCACCGTCACAGAATAAACCACCTGCTCGGTGACATCACATCCCACCGTCACAGAATAAACCACCTGCTCGGTGACATCACATCCCACCGTCACAGAGAATCCAGCTGCTCGGTGACATCACGTCCCACCGTCACAGAGAAACCACCTGCTCGGTGACATCACGTCCCACCGTCACAGAGAAACCACCTGCTCGGTGACATCACATCCCACCATCACAGAGAAACCACCTGCTCGGTGACATCACATCCCACCTTCACAGAGAAACCACCTGCTCGGTGACATCACATCCCACCGTCACAGAATAAACCACCTGCTCGGTGACATCACGTCCCACCGTCACAGAATAAACCACCTGCTCGGTGACATCACGTCCCACCGTCACAGAGAAACCACCTGCTCGGTGACATCACGTCCCACCGTCACAGAGAAACCACCTGCTCGGTGACATCACGTCCCACCGCCACAGAGAAACCACCTGCTCGGTGACATCACTTCCCACCGTCACAGAGAAACCACCTGCTCGGTGACATCACGTCCCACCGTCACAGAGAAACCACCTGCTCGGTGACATCACATCCCACCGTCATAGAGAAACCACCTGCTCGGTGACATCACATCCCACCGTCACAGAGAAACCACCTGCTCGGTGACATCACATCCCACCGTCACAGAGAAACCACCTGCTCGGTGACATCACGTCCCACCGTCACAGAGAAACCACCTGCTCGGTGACATCACGTCCCACCGTCACAGAGAAACCACCTGCTCGGTGACATCACATCCCACCGTCACAGAGAAACCACCTGCTCGGTGACATCACATCCCACCGTCAGAGAATAAACCACCTGCTCGATGACATCACATCCCACCATCACAGAGAAACCACCTGCTCGGTGACATCACATCCCACCGTCACAGAATAAACCACCTGCTCGGTGACGTCACATCCCACCGTCACAGAATAAACCACCTGCTCGGTGACATCACATCCCACCGTCACAGAATAGACCACCTGCTCGGTGACATCACGTCCCACCGTCACAGAATAAACCACCTGCTCGGTGAAATCACGTCCCACCGTCACAGAGAAACCACCTGCTCGGTGACATCACGTCCCACCGTCACAGAGAAACCACCTGCTCGGTGACATCACGTCCCACCGTCACAGAGAAACCACCTGCTCGGTGACATCACATCCCACCGTCACAGAATAAACCACCTGCTCGGTGACATCACATCCCATCACCACAGAGAAACCACCTGCTCGGTGACATCACATCCCATCACCACAGAGAAACCACCTGCTCGGTGACATCACATCCCACCACCACAGAGAAACCACCTGCTCGGTGACATCACGTCCCACCGTCACAGAATAAACCACCTGCTCGGTGACATCACGTCCCACCGTCACAGAGAAACCACCTGCTCGGTGACATCACATCCCACCGTCACAGAGAAACCACCTGCTCGGTGACATCACATCCCACCGTCACAGAATAAACCACCTGCTCGGTGACATCACGTCCCACCGTCACAGAATAAACCACCTGCTCGGTGACATCACGTCCCACCGTCACAGAGAAACCACCTGCTCGGTGACATCACATCCCACCGTCACAGAGAAACCACCTGCTCGGTGACATCACGTCCCATCGCCACAGAGAAACCACCTGCTCGGTGACATCACGTCCCACCGTCACAGAATAAACCACCTGCTCGGTGACATCACATCCCACCGTCACAGAGAAACCACCTGCTCGGTGACATCACATCCCACCGTCACAGAGAAACCACCTGCTCGGTGACATCACGTCCCACCGTCACAGAGAAACCACCTGCTCGGTGACATCACGTCCCATCGTCACAGAGAAACCACCTGCTCGGTGACATCACGTCCCATCGTCACAGAATAAACCACCTGCTCGGTGACATCACGTCCCACCGTCACAGAGAAACCACCTGCTCGGTGACATCACATCCCACCGTCACAGAGAAACCACCTGCTCGGTGACATCACGTCCCACCACCACAGAGAAACCACCTGCTCGGTGACATCACGTCCCACCGTCACAGAGAAACAACCTGCTCGGTGACATCACGTCCCAACGTCACAGAATAAACCACCTGCTCGGTGACATCACGTCCCACCGTCACAGAATAAACCACCTGCTCGGTGACATCACGTCCCACCGTCACAGAATAAACCACCTGCTCGGTGACATCACATCCCACCGTCACAGAGAAACCACCTGCTCGGTGACATCACATCCCACCGTCACAGAATAAACCACCTGCTCGGTGACATCACGTCCCACCGTCACAGAATAAACCACCTGCTCGGTGACATCACATCCCACCGTCACAGAGAAACCACCTGCTCGGTGACATCACGTCCCACCATCACAGAATAAACCACCTGCTCGGTGACATCACATCCCACCACCACAGAGAAACCACCTGCTCGGTGACATCACGTCCCACCATCACAGAATAAACCACCTGCTCGGTGACATCACGTCCCACCATCACAGAATAAACCACCTGCTCGGTGACATCACATCCCACCGTCACAGAATAAACCACCTGCTCGGTGACATCACATCCCACCACCACAGAGAAACCACCTGCTCGGTGACATCACGTCCCACCATCACAGAATAAACCACCTGCTCGGTGACATCACGTCCCACCGTCACAGAGAAACCACCTGCTCGGTGACATCACATCCCACCGTCACAGAATAAACCACCTGCTCGGTGACATCACATCCCACCGTCACAGAGAAACCACCTGCTCGGTGACATCACATCCCACCGTCACAGAATAAACCACCTGCTCGGTGACATCACGTCCCACCTTCACAGAGAAACCACCTGCTCGGTGACATCACGTCCCACCGTCACAGAGAAACCACCTGCTCGGTGACATCACATCCCACCGCCACAGAGAAACCACCTGCTCGGTGACATCACGTCCCACCGTCACAGAGAAACCACCTGCTCGGTGACATCACATCCCACCGTCACAGAATAAACCACCTGCTCGGTGACATCACGTCCCACCGTCACAGAGAAACCACCTGCTCGGTGACATCACATCCCACCGTCACAGAGAAACCACCTGCTCGGTGACATCACGTCCCATCGCCACAGAGAAACCACCTGCTCGGTGACATCACGTCCCACCGTCACAGAATAAACCACCTGCTCGGTGACATCACATCCCACCGTCACAGAGAAACCACCTGCTCGGTGACATCACATCCCACCGTCACAGAGAAACCACCTGCTCGGTGACATCACGTCCCACCGTCACAGAGAAACCACCTGCTCGGTGACATCACGTCCCATCGTCACAGAGAAACCACCTGCTCGGTGACATCACGTCCCATCGTCACAGAATAAACCACCTGCTCGGTGACATCACGTCCCACCGTCACAGAGAAACCACCTGCTCGGTGACATCACATCCCACCGTCACAGAGAAACCACCTGCTCGGTGACATCACGTCCCACCACCACAGAGAAACCACCTGCTCGGTGACATCACGTCCCACCGTCACAGAGAAACAACCTGCTCGGTGACATCACGTCCCAACGTCACAGAATAAACCACCTGCTCGGTGACATCACGTCCCACCGTCACAGAATAAACCACCTGCTCGGTGACATCACGTCCCACCGTCACAGAATAAACCACCTGCTCGGTGACATCACATCCCACCGTCACAGAGAAACCACCTGCTCGGTGACATCACATCCCACCGTCACAGAATAAACCACCTGCTCGGTGACATCACGTCCCACCGTCACAGAATAAACCACCTGCTCGGTGACATCACATCCCACCGTCACAGAGAAACCACCTGCTCGGTGACATCACGTCCCACCATCACAGAATAAACCACCTGCTCGGTGACATCACATCCCACCACCACAGAGAAACCACCTGCTCGGTGACATCACGTCCCACCATCACAGAATAAACCACCTGCTCGGTGACATCACGTCCCACCATCACAGAATAAACCACCTGCTCGGTGACATCACATCCCACCGTCACAGAATAAACCACCTGCTCGGTGACATCACATCCCACCACCACAGAGAAACCACCTGCTCGGTGACATCACGTCCCACCATCACAGAATAAACCACCTGCTCGGTGACATCACGTCCCACCGTCACAGAGAAACCACCTGCTCGGTGACATCACATCCCACCGTCACAGAATAAACCACCTGCTCGGTGACATCACATCCCACCGTCACAGAGAAACCACCTGCTCGGTGACATCACATCCCACCGTCACAGAATAAACCACCTGCTCGGTGACATCACGTCCCACCTTCACAGAGAAACCACCTGCTCGGTGACATCACGTCCCACCGTCACAGAGAAACCACCTGCTCGGTGACATCACATCCCACCGCCACAGAGAAACCACCTGCTCGGTGACATCACGTCCCACCGTCACAGAGAAACCACCTGCTCGGTGACATCACATCCCACCGTCACAGAGAAACCACCTGCTCGGTGACATCACGTCCCACCGTCACAGAGAAACCACCTGCTCGGTGACATCACATCCCACCGTCACAGAGAAACCACCTGCTCGGTGACATCACGTCCCACCGTCACAGAATAAACCACCTGCTCAGTGACATCACATCCCACCGTCACAGAGAAACCACCTGCTCGGTGACATCACATCCCACCGTCATAGAGAAACCACCTGCTCGGTGACATCACGTCCCACCGTCACAGAGAAACCACCTGCTCGGTGACATCACATCCCACCGTCACAGAGAAACCACCTGCTCGGTGACATCACATCCCACCGTCACAGAATAAACCACCTGCTCGGTGACGTCACATCCCACCGTCACAGAATAAACCACCTGCTCGGTGACATCACATCCCACCGTCACAGAATAGACCACCTGCTCGGTGACGTCACATCCCACCGTCACAGAATAAACCACCTGCTCGGTGACATCACATCCCACCGTCACAGAGAAACCACCTGCTCGGTGACATCACGTCCCACCGTCACAGAGAAACCACCTGCTCGGTGACATCACATCCCACCTTCACAGAGAAACCACCTGCTCGGTGACATCACGTCCCACCGTCACAGAGAAACCACCTGCTCGGTGACATCACGTCCCACCGTCACAGAGAAACCACCTGCTCGGTGACATCACATCCCACCGTCACAGAGAAACCACCTGCTCGGTGACATCACATCCCATCACCACAGAGAAACCACCTGCTCGGTGACATCACATCCCACCGTCACAGAGAAACCACCTGCTCGGTGACATCACGTCCCACCGTCACAGAGAAACCACCTGCTCGGTGACATCACATCCCATCACCACAGAGAAACCACCTGCTCGGTGACATCACATCCCATCACCACAGAGAAACCACCTGCTCGGTGACATCACATCCCACCGTCACAGAGAAACCACCTGCTCGGTGACATCACATCCCATCGTCACAGAGAAACCACCTGCTCGGTGACATCACGTCCCACCGTCACAGAGAAACCACCTGCTCGGTGACATCACGTCCCACCGTCACTGAGAAACCACCTGCTCGGTGACATCACGTCCCACCGTCACAGAGAAACCACCTGCTCGGTGACATCACATCCCACCGTCACAGAATAAACCACGTGCTCGGTGACATCACATCCCACCGTCACAGAATAAACCACCTGCTCGGTGACATCACATCCCACCGTCACAGAATAAACCACCTGCTCGGTGACATCACATCCCACCGTCACAGAGAAACCACCTGCTCGGTGACATCACATCCCACCACCACAGAGAAACCACCTGCTCGGTGACATCACATCCCACCGTCACAACGAAACCACCTGCTCGGTGACATCACATCCCACCGTCACAGAGAAACCACCTGCTCGGTGACATCACATCCCACCGTCACAGAGAAACCACCTGCTCGGTGACATCACGTCCCACCGTCACAGAGAAACCACCTGCTCGGTGACATCACGTCCCATCGTCACAGAGAAACCACCTGCTCGGTGACATCACATCCCACCGTCACAGAGAAACCACCTGCTCGGTGACATCACGTCCCACCGTCACAGAGAAACCACCTGCTCGGTGACATCACGTCCCACCGTCACAGAGAAACCACCTGCTCGGTGACATCACGTCCCACCGTCACAGAGAAACCACCTGCTCGGTGACATCACGTCCCACCGTCACAGAGAAACCACCTGCTCGGTGACATCACGTCCCACCGTCACAGAGAAACCACCTGCTCGGTGACATCACGTCCCACCGTCACAGAGAAACCACCTGCTCCGTGACATCACATCCCACCGTCACAGAGAAACCACCTGCTCGGTGACATCACATCCCACCGTCACAGAGAAACCACCTGCTCGGTGACATCACATCCCACCGCCACAGAGAAACCACCTGCTCGGTGACATCACATCCCACCGTCACAGAGAAACCAGCAGCTCGGTGACATCACTTCCCACCGTCACAGAGAAACCACCTGCTCGGTGACATCACATCCCACCGTCACAGAATAAACCACCTGCTCGGTGACATCACGTCCCACCGTCATAGAGAAACCACCTGCTCGGTGACATCACATCCCACCGTCACAGAATAAACCACCTGCTCGGTGACATCACGTCCCACCGTCACAGAGAAACCACCTGCTCGGTGACATCATATCCCACCGTCACAGAGAAACCACCTGCTCGGTGACATCACGTCCCACCGTCACAGAGAAACAACCTGCTCGGTGACATCATATCCCACCGTCACAGAGAAACCAGCAGCTCGGTGACATCACTTCCCACCGTCACAGAGAAACCACCTGCTCGGTGACATCACGTCCCACCGTCATAGAGAAACCACCTGCTCGGTGACATCACGTCCCACCGTCACAGAATAAACCACCTGCTCGGTGACATCACATCCCACCGTCACAGAGAAACCACCTGCTCGGTGACATCACGTCCCACCGTCACAGAGAAACCACCTGCTCGGTGACATCACGTCCCACCGTCACAGAGAAACCACCTGCTCGGTGACATCACATCCCACCGTCATAGAGAAACCACCTGCTCGGTGACATCACGTCCCACCGTCACAGAGAAACCACCTGCTCGGTGACATCACGTCCCACCGTCATAGAGAAACCACCTGCTCGGTGACATCACATCCCACCGTCATAGAGAAACCACCTGCTCGGTGACATCACGTCCCACCGTCACAGAGAAACCACCTGCTCGGTGACATCACGTCCCACCATCATAGAGAAACCACCTGCTCGGTGACATCACGTCCCACCATCATAGAGAAACCACCTGCTCGGTGACATCACATCCCACCGTCATAGAGAAACCACCTGCTCGGTGACATCACATCCCACCGTCATAGAGAAACCACCTGCTCGGTGACATCACATCCCACCGTCACAGAATAAACCACCTGCTCGGTGACATCACGTCCCACCGTCACAGAGAAACCACCTGCTCGGTGACATCACGTCCCACCGTCACAGAGAAACCACCTGCTCGGTGACATCACATCCCACCGTCACAGCGAAACCACCTGCTCGGTGACATCACGTCCCACCGTCACAGAGAAACCACCTGCTCGGTGACATCACATCCCACCGTCACAGAGAAACCACCTGCTCCGTGACATCACATCCCACCGTCACAGAATAAACCACCTGCTCGGTGACATCACGTCCCACCGTCACAGAATAAACCACCTGCTCGGTGACATCACGTCCCACCGTCACAGAGAAAACACCTGCTCGGTGACATCACGTCCCACCGTCACAGAATAAACCACCTGCTCGGTGACATCACATCCCACCACCACAGAATAAACCACCTGCTCGGTGACATCACGTCCCACCGTCACAGAGAAAACACCTGCTCGGTGACATCACGTCCCACCACCACAGAATAAACCACCTGCTCGGTGACATCACATCCCACCGTCACAGAATAAACCACCTGCTCGGTGACATCACATCCCACCACCACAGAATAAACCACCTGCTCGGTGACATCACATCCCACCGTCACAGAGAAACCACCTGCTCGGTGACATCACATCCCACCATCACAGAGAAACCACCTGCTCCGTGACATCACATCCCACCGTCACAGAATAAACCACCTGCTCGGTGACATCACGTCCCACCGTCACAGAATAAACCACCTGCTCGGTGACATCACATCCCACCACCACAGAATAAACCACCTGCTCGGTGACATCACATCCCACCGTCACAGAATAAACCACCTGCTCGGTGACATCACGTCCCACCGTCACAGAATAAACCACCTGCTCGGTGACATCACGTCCCACAGTCACAGAATAAACCACCTGCTCGGTGACATCACGTCCCACCGTCACAGAATAAACCACCTGCTCGGTGACATCACATCCCACCGTCACAGAGAAACCACCTGCTCGGTGACATCACATCCCACCGTCACAGAGAAACCACCTGCTCGGTGACATCACGTCCCACCGTCACAGAGAAACCACCTGCTCGATGACATCACGTCCCAACGTCACAGAATAAACCACCTGCTCGGTGACATCACATCCCACCGTCACAGAGAAACCACCTGCTCGGTGACATCACATCCCACCGTCACAGAGAAACCACCTGCTCGGTGACATCACATCCCACCGTCAAAGAATAAACCACCTGCTCGGTGACATCACGTCCCACCGTCACAGAATAAACCACCTGCTCGGTGACATCACGTCCCACCGTCACAGAATAAACCACCTGCTCGGTGACATCACGTCCCACCGTCACAGAATAAACCACCTGCTCGGTGACATCACATCCCACCACCACAGAATAAACCACCTGCTCGGTGACATCACATCCCACCGTCACAGAATAAACCACCTGCTCGGTGACATCACGTCCCACCGTCACAGAATAAACCACCTGCTCGGTGACATCACGTCCCACCACCACAGAATAAACCACCTGCTCAGTGACATCACGTCCCACCGTCACAGAGAAACCACCTGCTCGGTGACATCACATCCCACCACCACAGAATAAACCACCTGCTCGGTGACATCACGTCCCACCATCACAGAATAAACCACCTGCTCGGTGACATCACATCCCACCGTCACAGAGAAACCACCTGCTCGGTGACATCACGTCCCACCGTCACAGAGAAACCACCTGCTCGGTGACATCACATCCCACCGTCACAGAGAAACCACCTGCTCGGTGACATCACGTCCCACCGTCACAGAGAAACCACCTGCTCGGTGACATCACATCCCACCACCACAGAGAAACCACCTGCTCGGTGACATCACGTCCCACCGTCACAGAGAAACCACCTGCTCGGTGACATCACGTCCCACCGTCACAGAGAAACCACCTGCTCGGTGACATCACATCCCACCACCACAGAGAAACCACCTGCTCGGTGACATCACATCCCACCACCACAGAATAAACCACCTGCTCGGTGACATCACATCCCACCGCCACAGAGAAACCACCTGCTCGGTGACATCACGTCCCACCGTCACAGAATAAACCACCTGCTCGGTGACATCACGTCCCACCGTCACAGAATAAACCACCTGCTCGGTGACATCACGTCCCACAGTCACAGAATAAACCACCTGCTCGGTGACATCACATCCCACCATCACAGAGAAACCACCTGCTCGGTGACATCACATCCCACCGTCACAGAGAAACCACCTGCTCGGTGACATCACGTCCCACCATCACAGAATAAACCACCTGCTCGGTGACATCACATCCCACCGTCACAGAGAAACCACCTGCTCGGTGACATCACATCCCACCGCCACAGAGAAACCACCTGCTCGGTGACATCACATCCCACCGTCACAGCGAAACCACCTGCTCGGTGACATCACATCCCACCACCACAGAATAAACCACCTGCTCGGTGACATCACATCCCACCGTCACAGAGAAACCACCTGCTCGGTGACATCACATCCCACCACCACAGAATAAACCACCTGCTCGGTGACATCACGTCCCACCGTCACAGAGAAACCACCTGCTCGGTGACATCACGTCCCACCGTCACAGAGAAACCACCTGCTCGGTGACATCACATCCCACCGTCACAGAGAAACCACCTGCTCGGTGACATCACGTCCCACCGTCACAGAGAAACCACCTGCTCGGTGACATCACATCCCACCGTCACAGAGAAACCACCTGCTCGGTGACATCACATCCCACCGTCACAGAGAAACCACCTGCTCGGTGACATCACATCCCACCGTCACAGAATAAACCACCTGCTCGGTGACATCACGTCCCACTACCACAGAGAAACCACCTGCTCGGTGACATCACATCCCACCGTCACAGAATAAACCACCTGCTCGGTGACATCACGTCCCACCGTCACAGAATAAACCACCTGCTCGGTGACATCACATCCCACCGTCACAGAGAAACCACCTGCTCGGTGACATCACATCCCACCGTCACAGAATAAACCACCTGCTCGGTGACATCACGTCCCACCGCCACAGAATAAACCACCTGCTCGGTGACATCACATCCCACCGCCACAGAGAAACCACCTGCTCGGTGACATCACGTCCCACCGTCACAGAATAAACCACCTGCTCGGTGACATCACGTCCCACCGTCACAGAATAAACCACCTGCTCGGTGACATCACGTCCCACCATCACAGAATAAACCACCTGCTCGGTGACATCACATCCCACCGTCACAGAGAAACCACCTGCTCGGTGACATCACATCCCACCGCCACAGAGAAACCACCTGCTCGGTGACATCACATCCCACCGCCACAGAGAAACCACCTGCTCGGTGACATCACATCCCACCGTCACAGCGAAACCACCTGCTCGGTGACATCACATCCCACCACCACAGAATAAACCACCTGCTCGGTGACATCACGTCCCACCGTCACAGAGAAACCAACTGCTCGGTGACATCACATCCCATCACCACAGAGAAACCACCTGCTCGGTGACATCACGTCCCACCGTCACAGAGAAACCACCTGCTCGGTGACATCACGTCCCACCGTCACAGAGAAACCACCTGCTCGGTGACATCACGTCCCACTACCACAGAGAAACCACCTGCTCGGTGACATCACATCCCACCGTCACAGAATAAACCACCTGCTCGGTGACATCACGTCCCACCGTCACAGAATAAACCACCTGCTCGGTGACATCACGTCCCACCGTCACAGAGAAACCACCTGCTCGGTGACATCACGTCCCACCACCACAGAGAAACCACCTGCTCGGTGACATCACGTCCCACCGTCACAGAATAAACCACCTGCTCGGTGACATCACGTCCCACCGCCACAGAGAAACCACCTGCTCGTTGACATCACATCCCACCGTCACAGAGAAACCACCTGCTCGGTGACATCACGTCCCACCGCCACAGAGAAACCACCTGCTCGGTGACATCACATCCCACCACCACAGAGAAACCACCTGCTCGGTGACATCACATCCCACCACCACAGAATAAACCACCTGCTCGGTGACATCACGTCCCACCGTCACAGAGAAACCAACTGCTCGGTGACATCACATCCCACCGTCACAGAATAAACCACCTGCTCGGTGACATCACATCCCACCACCACAGAATAAACCACCTGCTCGGTGACATCACATCCCACCACCACAGAATAAACCACCTGCTCGGTGACATCACGTCCCACCGTCACAGAGAAACCACCTGCTCGGTGACATCACATCCCACCGTCACAGAATAAACCACCTGCTCGGTGACATCACATCCCACCACCACAGAATAAACCACCTGCTCGGTGACATCACGTCCCACCTTCACAGAGAAACCACCTGCTCGGTGACATCACATCCCACCGTCACAGAATAAACCACCTGCTCGGTGACATCACGTCCCACCACCACAGAATAAACCACCTGCTCGGTGACATCACATCCCACCACCACAGAATAAACCACCTGCTCGGTGACATCACGTCCCACCTTCACAGAGAAACCACCTGCTCGGTGACATCACGTCCCACCTTCACAGAATAAACCACCTGCCCGGTGACATCACGTCCCACCGTCACAGAATAAACCACCTGCTCGGTGACATCACGTCCCAGCGTCACAGAATAAACCACCTGCGCGGTGACATCACGTCCCACCGTCACAGAATAAACCACCTGCTCGGTGACATCACGTCCCACCGTCACAGAGAAACCACCTGCTCGGTGACATCACATCCCACCGTCACAGAGAAACCACCTGCTCGGTGACATCACATCCCACCGTCACAGAGAAACCACCTGCTCGGTGACATCACATCCCACCGTCACAGAGAAACCACCTGCTCGGTGACATCACGTCCCACCGTCACAGAATAAACCACCTGCTCGGTGACATCACGTCCCACCGTCACAGAGAAACCACCTGCTCGGTGACATCACGTCCCACCGTCACAGAATAAACCACCTGCTCGGTGACATCACGTCCCACCGTCACAGAGAAACCACCTGCTCGGTGACATCACATCCCACCGTCACAGAATAAACAACCTGCTCGGTGACATCACATCCCACCGTCACAGAATAAACCACCTGCTCGGTGACATCACATCCCACCGTCACAGAGAAACCACCTGCTCGGTGACATCACGTTCCACCGTCACAGAGAAACCACCTGCTCGGTGACATCACATCCCACCGTCACAGAGAAACCACCTGCTCGGTGACATCACATCCCACCGTCACAGAGAAACCACCTGCTCGGTGACATCACATCCCACCATCACAGAGAAACCACCTGCTCGGTGACATAACATCCCACCGTCACAGAGAAACCACCTGCTCGGTGACATCACATCCCACCGTCACAGAATAAACCACCTGCTCGGTGACATCACGTCGCACCGCCACAGAATAAACCACCTGCTCGGTGACATCACGTCCCACCGTCACAGAATAAACCACCTGCTCGGTGACATCACATCCCACCGTCACAGAGAAACCACCTGCTCGGTGACATCACATCCCACCGTCACAGCGAAACCACCTGCTCGGTGACATCACGTCACACCGTCACAGAGAAACCACCTGCTCGGTGACATCACATCCCACCGTCACAGAGAAACCACCTGCTCGGTGACATCACATCCCACCGTCACAGAATAAACCACCTGCTCGGTGACATCACGTCCCACCGTCACAGAGAAACCACCTGCTCGGTGACATCACGTCCCACCGTCACAGAATAAACCACCTGCTCGGTGACATCACGTCCCACCGTCACAGAATAAACCACCTGCTCGGTGACATCACGTCCCACCGTCACAGAGAAACCACCTGCTCGGTGACATCACGTCCCACCGTCACAGAATAAACCACCTGCTCGGTGACATCACGTCCCACCGTCACAGAGAAACCACCTGCTCGGTGACATCACATCCCACCGTCACAGAATAAACCACCTGCTCGGTGACATCACGTCCCACCGTCACAGAGAAACCACCTGCTCGGTGACATCACAACCCACCACCACAGAATAAACCACCTGCTCGGTGACATCACGTCCCACCACCACAGAATAAACCACCTGCTCGGTGACATCACGTCCCACCGTCACAGAATAAACCACCTGCTCGGTGACATCACGTCCCACCGTCACAGAGAAACCACCTGCTCGGTGACATCACATCCCACCGTCATAGAATAAACCACCTGCTCGGTGACATCACGTCCCACCGTCACAGAGAAACCACCTGCTCGGTGACATCACGTCCCACCGTCACAGAGAAACCACCTGCTCGGTGACATCACATCCCACCGTCACAGAATAAACCACCTGCTCGGTGACATCACGTCCCACCGTCACAGAATAAACCACCTGCTTGGTGACATCACATCCCACCGTCACGGAGAAACCACCTGCTCGGTGACATCACGTCCCACCGTCACAGAATAAACCACCTGCTCGGTGACATCACGTCCCACCGTCACAGAGAAACCACCTGCTCGGTGACATCACGTCCCACCTTCACAGAGAAACCACCTGCTCGGTGACATCACGTCCCACCGTCACAGAGAAACCACCTGCTCGGTGACATCACATCCCACCGCCACAGAGAAACCACCTGCTCGGTGACATCACGTCCCACCGTCACAGAATAAACCACCTGCTCGGTGACATCACGTCCCACCGTCACAGAGAAACCACCTGCTCGGTGACATCACGTCCCACCGTCACAGAGAAACCACCTGCTCGGTGACATCACATCCCACCGTCACAGAGAAACCACCTGCTCGGTGACATCACGTCCCACCGTCACAGAGAAACCACCTGCTCGGTGACATCACATCCCACCGTCACAGAGAAACCACCTGCTCGGTGACATCACATCCCACCGTCACAGAGAAACCACCTGCTCGGTGACATCACATCCCACCGTCACAGAATAAACCACCTGCTCGGTGACATCACATCCCACCGTCACAGAATAAACCACCTGCTCGGTGACATCACGTCCCACCGTCACAGAGAAACCACCTGCTCGGTGACATCACGTCCCACCGTCACAGAATAAACCACCTGCTCGGTGACATCACATCCCACCGTCACAGAGAAACCACCTGCTCGGTGACATCACATCCCACCATCACAGAGAAACCACCTGCTCGGTGACATCACGTCCCATCACCACAGAGAAACCACCTGCTCGGTGACATCACGTCCCACCGCCACAGAGAAACCACCTGCTCAGTGACATCACATCCCACCGTCACAGAGAAACCACCTGCTCAGTGACATCACATCCCACCGTCACAGAATAAACCACCTGCTCGGTGACATCACATCCCAACGTCACAGAGAAACCACCTGCTCGGTGACATCACATCCCACCGTCACAGAGAAACCACCTGCTCGGTGACATCACGTCCCACCGTCACAGAATAAACCACCTGCTCGGTGACATCACGTCCCACCGTCACAGAGAAACCACCTGCTCGGTGACATCACATCCCACCGTCACAGAGAAACCACCTGCTCGGTGACATCACATCCCACCGTCACAGAATAAACCACCTGCTCGGTGACATCACGTCACACCGTCACAGAATAAACCACCTGCTCGGTGACATCACATCCCACCGCCACAGAGAAACCACCTGCTCGGTGACATCACATCCCACCGTCACAGAATAAACCACCTGCTCGGTGACATCACATCCCACCGTCACAGAGAAACAACCTGCTCGGTGACATCACGTCCCACCGTCACAGATAAACCACCTGCTCGGTGACATCACATCCCACCGTCACAGATAAACCACCTGCTCGATGACATCACATCCCACCGTCACAGAGAAACCACCTGCTCGGTGACATCACGTCCCACCGTCACAGAGAAACCACCTGCTCGGTGACATCACATCCCACCGTCACAGAGAAACCACCTGCTCGGTGACATCACATCCCACCGTCACAGAGAAACCACCTGCTCGGTGACATCACGTCCCACCGTCACAGGGAAACCACCTGCTCGGTGACATCACATCCCACCGTCACAGAGTAACCACCTGCTCGGTGACATCACGTCCCACCGTCACAGAGAAACCACCTGCTCGGTGACATCACGTCCCACCGTCACAGAGAAACCACCTGCTCGGTGACATCACAACCCACCGTCACAGAGAAACCACCTGCTCGGTGACATCACATCCCACCGTCACAGAGAAACCACCTGCTCGGTGACATCACATCCCATCACCACAGAGAAACCACCTGCTCGGTGACATCACGTCCCACCGTCACATAGAAACCACCTGCTCGGTGACATCACATCCCACCGTCACATAGAAACCACCTGCTCGGTGACATCACATCCCACCGTCACATAGAAACCACCTGCTCGGTGACATCACATCTCACCGTCAGAGAGAAACCACCTGCTCGGTGACATCACGTCCCACCGTCACAGAATAAACCACCTGCTCGGTGACATCACATCCCACCGTCACAGAGAAACCACCTGCTCGGTGACATCACGTCCCACCATCACAGAGAAACCACCTGCTCGGTGACATCACATCCCACCGTCACAGAATAAACCACCTGCTCGGTGACATCACGTCCCACCGTCACAGAATAAACACCTGCTCGGTGACATCACGTCCCACCGTCACAGAGAAACCACCTGCTCGGTGACATCACATCCCACCGTCACAGAGAAACCACCTGCTCGGTGACATCACATCCCACCGTCACAGAGAAACCACCTGCTCGGTGACATCACATCCCACCGTCACAGAGAAACCACCTGCTCGGTGACATCACATCCCACCGTCACAGAGAAACCACCTGCTCGGTGACATCACATCCCACCGCCACAGAGAAACCACCTGCTCGGTGACATCACATCCCACCGTCACAGAGAAACCACCTGCTCGGTGACATCACATCCCACCGCCACAGAATAAACCACCTGCTCGGTGACATCACGTCCCACCGTCACAGAGAAACCACCTGCTCGGTGACATCACGTCCCACCGTCACAGAGAAACCACCTGCTCGGTGACATCACGTCCCACCGTCACAGAGAAACCACCTGCTCGGTGACATCACATCCCACCGTCACAGAGAAACCACCTGCTCGGTGACATCACATCCCACCGTCACAGAGAAACCACCTGCTCGGTGACATCACAACCCACCGTCACAGAGAAACCACCTGCTCGGTGACATCACGTCCCACCGTCACAGAGAAACCACCTGCTCGGTGACATCACGTCCCACCGTCACAGAGAAACCACCTGCTCGGTGACATCACGTCCCACCGTCACAGAGAAACCACCTGCTCGGTGACATCACGTCCCACCGTCACAGAGAAACCACCTGCTCGGTGACATCACATCCCACCGTCACAGAGAAACCACCTGCTCGGTGACATCACAACCCACCGTCACAGAGAAACCACCTGCTCGGTGACATCACGTCCCACCGTCACAGAGAAACCACCTGCTCGGTGACATCACATCCCACCGTCACAGAGAAACCACCTGCTCGGTGACATCACGTCCCACCGCCACAGAGAAACCACCTGCTCGGTGACATCACATCCCACCGTCACAGAGAAACCACCTGCTCGGTGACATCACGTCCCACCGTCACAGAATAAACCACCTGCTCGGTGACATCACGTCCCACCGTCACAGAGAAACCACCTGCTCGGTGACATCACGTCCCACCGTCACAGAGAAACCACCTGCTCGGTGACATCACATCCCACCGTCACAGAGAAACCACCTGCTCGGTGACATCACATCTCACCGTCACAGAATAAACCACCTGCTCGGTGACATCACGTCCCACCATCACAGAGAAACCACCTGCTCGGTGACATCACGTCCCACCGCCACAGAATAAACCACCTGCTCGGTGACATCACGTCCCACCGTCACAGAATAAACCACCTGCTCGGTGACATCACGTCCCACCGTCACAGAGAAACCACCTGCTCGGTGACATCACATCCCACCGTCACAGAATAAACCACCTGCTCGGTGACATCACGTCCCACCGTCACAGAGAAACCACCTGCTCGGTGACATCACATCCCACCGCCACAGAGAAACCACCTGCTCGGTGACATCACGACCCACCGTCACAGAATAAACCACCTGCTCGGTGACATCACGTCCCACCGTCACAGAGAAACCACCTGCTCGGTGACATCACATCCCACCGTCACAGAGAAACCACCTGCTCGGTGACATCACGTCCCACCGTCACAGAATAAACCACCTGCTCGGTGACATCACGTCCCATCACCACAGAGAAACCACCTGCTCGGTGACATCACGTCCCACCGTCACAGAGAAACCACCTGCTCGGTGACATCACATCCCACCGTCACAGAATAAACCACCTGCTCGGTGACATCACGTCCCACCGTCACAGAATAAACCACCTGCTCGGTGACATCACATCCCACCGTCACAGAGAAACCACCTGCTCGGTGACATCACATCCCACCGTCACAGAATAAACCACCTGCTCGGTGACATCACGTCCCATCACCACAGAGAAACCACCTGCTCGGTGACATCACATCCCACCGTCACAGAGAAACCACCTGCTCGGTGACATCACATCCCACCGTCACAGAGAAACCACCTGCTCGGTGACATCACGTCCCACCGTCACAGAATAAACCACCTGCTCGGTGACATCACGTCCCACCGTCACAGAGAAACCACCTGCTCGGTGACATCACATCCCACCGTCACAGAATAAACCACCTGCTCGGTGACATCACATCCCACCGCCACAGAGAAACCACCTGCTCGATGACATCACATCCCACCGTCACAGAATAAACCACCTGCTCGGTGACATCACATCCCACCACCACAGAATAAACCACCTGCTCGGTGACATCACATCCCACCGTCACAGAATAAACCACCTGCTCGGTGACATCACGTCCCACCGTCACAGAATAAACCACCTGCTCGGTGACATCACATCCCACCGTCACAGCGAAACCACCTGCTCGGTGACATCACGTCCCACCGTCACAGAGAAACCACCTGCTCGGTGACATCACATCCCACCGTCACAGAGAAACCACCTGCTCAGTGACATCACATCCCACCGTCACAGAGAAACCACCTGCTCAGTGACATCACGTCCCATCACCACAGAGAAACCACCTGCTCGGTGACATCACATCCCACCGTCACAGAGAAACCACCTGCTCGGTGACATCACATCCCACCGTCACAGAGAAACCACCTGCTCGGTAACATCACGTCCCACCGTCACAGAATAAACCACCTGCTCAGTGACATCACGTCCCATCACCACAGAGAAACCACCTAGTCGGTGACATCACATCCCACCGTCACAGAGAAACCACCTGCTCGGTGACATCACATCCCACCGTCACAGAGAAACCACCTGCTCGGTAACATCACGTCCCACCGTCACAGAATAAACCACCTGCTCGGTGACATCACGTCCCACCGTCACAGAGAAACCACCTGCTCGGTGACATCACGTCCCACCGTCACAGAGAAACCACCTGCTCGGTGACATCACATCCCACCGTCACAGAGAAACCACCTGCTCGGTGACATCACATCCCACCGTCACAGAGAAACCACCTGCTCGGTGACATCACATCCCACCGTCACAGAGAAACCACCTGCTCGGTGACATCACATCCCACCGTCACAGAGAAACCACCTGCTCGGTGACATCACGTCCCACCGTCACAGAGAAACCACCTGCTCGGTGACATCACGTCCCACCGTCACAGAGAAACCACCTGCTCGGTGACATCACAACCCACCGTCACAGAGAAACCACCTGCTCGGTGACATCACGTCCCACCGTCACAGAGAAACCACCTGCTCGGTGACATCACATCCCACCGTCACAGAATAAACCACCTGCTCGGTGACATCACGTCCCACCGTCACAGAGAAACCACCTGCTCGGTGACATCACGTCCCATCACCACAGAGAAACCACCTGCTCGGTGACATCACGTCCCACCGCCACAGAATAAACCACCTGCTCGGTGACATCACGTCCCACCGTCACAGAGAAACCACCTGCTCGGTGACATCACATCCCACCGTCACAGAATAAACCACCTGCTCGGTGACATCACGTCCCACCGTCACAGAGAAACCACCTGCTCGGTGACATCACGTCCCACCGTCACAGAGAAACCAGCTGGTCGGTGACATCACGTCCCACCGTCACAGAGAAACCACCTGCTCGGTGACATCACGTCCCACCGTCACAGAGAAACCACCTGCTCGGTGACATCACGTCCCACCACCACAGAGAAACCACCTGCTCGGTGACATCACGTCCCACCGTCACAGAATAAACCACCTGCTCGGTGACATCACATCCCACCGTCACAGAGAAACCACCTGCTCGGTGACATCACGTCCCACCGTCACAGAATAAACCACCTGCTCGGTGACATCACGTCACACCGTCACAGAATAAACCACCTGCTCGGTGACATCACATCCCACCGTCACAGAGAAACCACCTGCTCGGTGACATCACGTCCCACCGTCACAGAGAAACCACCTGCTCGGTGACATCACGTCCCACCGTCACAGAGAAACCACCTGCTCGGTGACATCACATCCCACCACCACAGAGAAACCACCTGCTCGGTGACATCACATCCCACCGTCACAGAGAAACCACCTGCTCGGTGACATCACATCCCACCGTCACAGAGAAACCACCTGCTCGGTGACATCACATCCCACCGTCACAGAGAAACCACCTGCTCGGTGACATCACATCCCACCGTCACAGAATAAACCACCTGCTCGGTGACATCACATCCCACCACCACAGAGAAACCACCTGCTCGGTGACATCACATCCCACCGTCACAGAGAAACCACCTGCTCGGTGACATCACGTCCCACCGTCACAGAGAAACCACCTGCTCGGTGACATCACATCCCACCGTCACAGAGAAACCACCTGCTCGGTGACATCACGTCCCACCACCACAGAGAAACCACCTGCTCGGTGACATCACATCCCACCGTCACAGAGAAACCACCTGCTCGGTGACATCACGTCCCACCGTCACAGAGAAACCACCTGCTCGGTGACATCACATCCCACCGTCACAGAGAAACCACCTGCTCGGTGACATCACATCCCACCGTCACAGAGAAACCACCTGCTCGGTGACGTCACGTCCCACCGTCACAGAGAAACCACCTGCTCGGTGACATCACATCCCACCGTCACAGAGAAACCACCTGCTCGGTGACATCACATCCCACCGTCACAGAGAAACCACCTGCTCGGTGACATCACGTCCCACCGTCACAGAGAAACCACCTGCTCGGTGACATCACATCCCACCGCCACAGAGAAACCACCTGCTCGGTGACATCACATCCCACCGTCACAGAATAAACCACCTGCTCGGTGACATCACGTCCCACCGTCACAGAGAAACCACCTGCTCGGTGACATCACATCCCACCGTCACAGAGAAACCACCTGCTCGGTGACATCACATCCCACCGTCACAGAGAAACCACCTGCTCGGTGACATCACAACCCACCATCACAGAGAAACCACCTGCTCGGTGACATCACGTCCCACCGCCAAAGAGAAACCACCTGCTCGGTGACATCACGTCCCACCGTCACAGAGAAACCACCTGCTCGGTGACATCACATCCCACCGTCACAGAATAAACCACCTGCTCGGTGACATCACAACCCACCATCACAGAGAAACCACCTGCTCGGTGACATCACGTCCCATCGTCACAGAGAAACCACCTGCTCGGTGACATCACATCCCACCGTCACAGAGAAACCACCTGCTCGGTGACATCACGTCCCACCGTCACAGAGAAACCACCTGCTCGGTGACATCAAGTCCCACCGTCACAGAGAAACCACCTGCTCGGTGACATCACGACCCACCGTCACAGAATAAACCACCTGCTCGGTGACATCACATCCCACCGTCACAGAATAAACCACCTGCTCGGTGACATCACGTCCCACCGTCACAGAGAAACCACCTGCTCGGTGACATCACGTCCCACCGTCACAGAGAAACCACCTGCTCGGTGACATCACGTCCCACCGTCACAGAATAAACCACCTGCTCGGTGACATCACATCCCACCGTCACAGAGAAACCACCTGCTCGGTGACATCACGTCCCACCGTCACAGAATAAACCACCTGCTCGGTGACATCACATCCCACCGTCACAGAGAAACCACCTGCTCGGTGACATCACATCCCACCGTCACAGAGAAACCACCTGCTCGGTGACATCACGTCCCACCGTCACAGAGAAACCACCTGCTCGGTGACATCACGTCCCACCGTCACAGAGAAACCACCTGCTCGGTGACATCACGTCCCATCGTCACAGAGAAACCACCTGCTCGGTGACATCACATCCCACCGTCACAGAGAAACCACCTGCTCGGTGACATCACATCCCACCATCAGAGAATAAACCACCTGCTCGGTGACATCACATCCCACCGTCACAGAGAAACCACCTGCTCGGTGACATCACATCCCACCTTCACAGAGAAACCACCTGCTCGGTGGCATCACGTCCCACCGTCACAGAATAAACCACCTGCTCGGTGACATCACATCCCACCGTCACAGAATAAACCACCTGCTCGGTGACATCACATCCCACCGTCACAGAATAAACCACCTGCTCGGTGACATCACGTCCCACCGTCACAGAGAAACCACCTGCTCGGTGACATCACGTCCCACCGTCACAGAGAAACCACCTGCTCGGTGACATCACGTCCCACCGTCACAGAATAAACCACCTGCTCGGTGACATCACATCCCACCGTCACAGAGAAACCACCTGCTCGGTGACATCACATCCCACCGTCACAGAATAAACCACCTGCTCGGTGACATCACGTCCCACCGTCACAGAATAAACCACCTGCTCGGTGACATCACATCCCACCGTCACAGAGAAACCACCTGCTCGGTGACATCACATCCCACCGTCACAGAGAAACCACCTGCTCGGTGACATCACATCCCACCGTCACAGAGAAACCACCTGCTCGGTGACATCACATCCCACCGTCACAGAATAAACCACCTGCTCGGTGACATCACGTCCCACCGTCACAGAGAAACCACCTGCTCGGTGACATCACGTCCCACCGTCACAGAGAAACCACCTGCTCGGTGACATCACGTCCCACCGTCACAGAATAAACCACCTGCTCGGTGACATCACGTCCCACCGTCACAGAATAAACCAACTGCTCGGTGACATCACATCCCACCGTCACAGAGAAACCACCTGCTCGGTGACATCACGTCCCACCGTCACAGAGAAACCACCTGCTCGGTGACATCACATCCCACCGTCACAGAATAAACCACCTGCTCGGTGACATCACATCCCACCGTCACAGAATAAACCACCTGCTCGGTGACATCACGTCCCACCGTCACAGAGAAACCACCTGCTCGGTGACATCACGTCCCACCGTCACAGAGAAACCACCTGCTCGGTGACATCACGTCCCACCGTCACAGAATAAACCACCTGCTCGGTGACATCACATCCTACCGTCACAGAGAAACCACCTGCTCGGTGACATCACATCCCACCGTCACAGAGAAACCACCTGCTCGGTGACATCACATCCCACCGTCACAGAGAAACCACCTGCTCGGTGACATCATGTCCCACCGTCACAGAGAAACCACCTGCTCGGTGACATCACATCCCACCGTCACAGAATAAACCACCTGCTCGGTGACATCACATCCCACCGTCACAGAGAAACCACCTGCTCGGTGACATCACATCCCACCGTCACAGAGAAACCACCTGCTCGGTGACATCACGTCCCAACGTCACAGAATAAACCACCTGCTCGGTGACATCACGTCCCACCGTCACAGAGAAACCACCTGCTCGGTGACATCACATCCCACCGTCACAGAATAAACCACCTGCTCGGTGACATCACGTCCCACCGTCACAGAGAAACCACCTGCTCGGTGACATCACATCCCACCGCCACAGAGAAACCACCTGCTCGGTGACATCACGTCCCACCGTCACAGAGAAACCACCTGCTCGGTGACATCACGTCCCACCGTCACAGAGAAACCACCTGCTCGGTGACATCACATCCCACCGTCACAGAGAAACCACCTGCTCGGTGACATCACGTCCCACCGTCACAGAGAAACCACCTGCTCGGTGACATCACATCCCACCGTCACAGAATAAACCACCTGCTCGGTGACATCACGTCCCACCGTCACAGAGAAACCACCTGCTCGGTGACATCACGTCCCACCGTCACAGAATAAACCACCTGCTCGGTGACATCACGTCCCACCGTCACAGAGAAACCACCTGCTCGGTGACATCACATCCCACCACCACAGAATAAACCACCTGCTCGGTGACATCACGTCCCACCGTCACAGAATAAACCACCTGCTCGGTGACATCACATCCCACCGTCACAGAGAAACCACCTGCTCAGTGACATCACATCCCACCGTCACAGAGAAACCACCTGCTCAGTGACATCACGTCCCATCACCACAGAGAAACCACCTGCTCGGTGACATCACATCCCACCGTCACAGAGAAACCACCTGCTCGGTGACATCACATCCCACCGTCACAGAATAAACCACCTGCTCGGTGACATCACATCCCACCGTCACAGAGAAACCACCTGCTCAGTGACATCACATCCCACCGTCACAGAGAAACCACCTGCTCGGTGACATCACATCCCACCACCACAGAATAAACCACCTGCTCGGTGACATCACATCCCACCGTCACAGAATAAACCACCTGCTCGGTGACATCACATCCCACCGTCACAGAGAAACCACCTGCTCGGTGACATCACGTCCCATCACCACAGAGAAACCACCTGCTCAGTGACATCACGTCCCATCACCACAGAGAAACCACCTGCTCGGTGACATCACATCCCACCGTCACAGAGAAACCACCTGCTCGGTGACATCACATCCCAACGTCACAGAGAAACCACCTGCTCGGTGACATCACATCCCACCATCACAGAGAAACCACCTGCTCGGTGACATCACATCCCACCGTTACAGAATAAACCACCTGCTCAGTGACATCACGTCCCACCGTCACAGAGAAACCACCTGCTCGGTGACATCACGTCCCACCGTCACAGAATAAACCACCTGCTCGGTGACATCACATCCCACCGCCACAGAGAAACCACCTGCTCGGTGACATCACAACCCACCGTCACAGAGAAACCACCTGCTCGGTGACATCATATCCCACCGTCACAGAGAAACCACCTGCTCGGTGACATCACGTCCCACCGTCACAGAGAAACCACCTGCTCGGTGACATCACATCCCACCGTTACAGAATAAACCACCTGCTCGGTGACATCACGTCCCATCACCACAGAGAAACCACCTGCTCGGTGACATCACGTCCCACCGTCACAGAGAAACCACCTGCTCGGTGACATCACATCCCACCGTCACAGAGAAACCACCTGCTCGGTGACATCACGTCCCACCGTCACAGAGAAACCACCTGCTCGGTGACATCACATCCCACCGTTACAGAATAAACCACCTGCTCAGTGACATCACGTCCCATCACCACAGAGAAACCACCTGCTCGGTGACATCACGTCCCACCGTCACAGAGAAACCACCTGCTCGGTGACATCACATCCCACCGTCACAGAGAAACCACCTGCTCGGTGACATCACATCCCACCGTCACAGAGAAACCACCTGCTCGGTGACATCACGTCCCACCGTCACAGAGAAACCACCTGCTCGGTGACATCACGTCCAACCGTCACAGAGAAACCACCTGCTCGGTGACATCACGTCCTACCGTCACAGAATAAACCACCTGCTCGGTGACATCACGTCCCACCGTCACAGAGAAACCACCTGCTCGGTGACATCACATCCCACCGTCACAGAGAAACCACCTGCTCGGTGACATCACATCCCATCACCACAGAGAAACCACCTGCTCGGTGACATCACGTCCCATCACCACAGAGAAACCACCTGCTCGGTGACATCACATCCCACCGTCACAGAGAAACCACCTGCTCGATGACATCACGTCCCACCGTCACAGAGAAACCACCTGCTCGGTGACATCACATCCCATCACCACAGAGAAACCACCTGCTCGGTGACATCACATCCCATCACCACAGAGAAACCACCTGCTCGGTGACATCACGTCCCACCGTCACAGAGAAACCACCTGCTCGGTGACATCACATCCCACCGTCACAGAGAAACCACCTGCTCGGTGACATCACATCCCACCGTCACAGAGAAACCACCTGCTCGGTGACATCACATCCCACCGTCACAGAGAAACCACCTGCTCGGTGACATCACGTCCCACCGTCACAGAGAAACCACCTGCTCGGTGACATCACATCCCACCGTCACAGAGAAACCACCTGCTCGGTGACATCACGTCCCACCGCCACAGAGAAACCACCTGCTCGGTGACATCACGTCCCAACACCACAGAGAAACCACCTGCTCGGTGACATCACGTCCCAACACCACAGAGAAACCACCTGCTCGGTGACATCACATCCCACCGTCACAGAGAAACCATCTGCTCGGTGACATCACATCCCACCGTCACAGAGAAACCACCTGCTCGGTGACATCACGTCCCACCACCACAGAGAAACCACCTGCTCGATGACATCACGTCCCACCACCACAGAGAAACCACCTGCTCGGTGACATCACATCCCACCGTCACAGAGAAACCACCTGCTCGGTGACATCACATCCCACCGTCACAGAATAAACCACCTGCTCGGTGACATCACGTCCCATCACCACAGAGAAACCACCTGCTCGGTGACATCACATCCCACCGTCACAGAGAAACCACCTGCTCGGTGACATCACATCCCACCGTCACAGAGAAACCACCTGCTCGGTGACATCACATCCCACCGTCACAGAGAAACCACCTGCTCGGTGACATCACATCCCACCGTCACAGAGAAACCACCTGCTCGGTGACATCACGTCCCACCGTCACAGAATAAACCACCTGCTCGGTGACATCACGTCCCATCACCACAGAGAAACCACCTGCTCGGTGACATCACATCCCACCGTCACAGAGAAACCACCTGCTCGGTGACATCACATCCCACCGTCACAGAGAAACCACCTGCTCGGTGACATCACGTCCCACCGTCACAGAATAAACCACCTGCTCGGTGACATCACGTCCCATCACCACAGAGAAACCACCTGCTCGGTGACATCACATCCCACCGTCACAGAATAAACCACCTGCTCGGTGACATCACATCCCACCGTCACAGAGAAACCACCTGCTCGGTGACATCACGTCCCACCGTCACAGAGAAACCACCTGCTCGGTGACATCACATCCCACCGTCACAGAATAAACCACCTGCTCGGTGACATCACGTCCCACCGTCACAGAGAAACCACCTGCTCGGTGACATCACATCCCACCGTCACAGAGAAACCACCTGCTCGGTGACATCACATCCCACCGTCACAGAGAAACCACCTGCTCGGTGACATCACATCGCACCGTCACAGAGAAACCACCTGCTCGGTGACATCACGTCCCACCGTCACAGAGAAACCACCTGCTCGGTGACATCACATCCCACCACCACAGAGAAACCACCTGCTCGGTGACATCACATCCCACCACCACAGAGAAACCACCTGCTCGGTGACATCACATCCCACCGTCACAGAGAAACCACCTGCTCGGTGACATCACATCCCACCGTCACAGAATAAACCACCTGCTCGGTGACATCACATCCCACCACCACAGAGAAACCACCTGCTCGGTGACATCACATCCCACCGTCACAGAATAAACCACCTGCTCGGTGACATCACATCCCACCGCCACAGAGAAACCACCTGCTCGGTGACATCACATCCCACCGTCACAGAGAAACCACCTGCTCGGTGACATCACGTCCCACCGTCACAGAATAAACCACCTGCTCGGTGACATCACGTCCCACCACCACAGAATAAACCACCTGCTCGGTGACATCACAACCCACCGTCACAGAGAAACCACCTGCTCGGTGACATCACGTCCCACCGTCACAGAGAAACCACCTGCTCGGTGACATCACATCCCACCGTCACAGAGAAACCACTTGCTCGGTGACATCACGTCCCACCGTCACAGAGAAACCACCTGCTCGGTGACATCACGTCCCACCGTCACAGAATAAACCACCTGCTCGGTGACATCACGTCCCACCGTCACAGAGAAACCACCTGCTCGGTGACATCACATCCCACCGTCACAGAATAAACCACCTGCTCGGTGACATCACGTCCCACCGTCACAGAGAAACCACCTGCTCGATGACATCACGTCCCACCGTCACAGAGAAACCACCTGCTCGGTGACATCACGTCCCACCGCCACAGAGAAACCACCTGCTCGGTGACATCACGTCCCACCGTCACAGAATAAACCACCTGCTCGGTGACATCACGTCCCACCGTCACAGAATAAACCACCTGCTCGGTGACATCACATCCCACCGTCACAGAGAAACCACCTGCTCGGTGACATCACATCCCACCGTCACAGAGAAACCACCTGCTCGGTGACATCACATCCCACCGTCACAGAATAAACCACCTGCTCGGTGACATCACGTCCCACCGCCACAGAGAAACCACCTGCTCGGTGACATCACGTCCCACCGTCACAGAATAAACCACCTGCTCGGTGACATCACGTCCCACCGTCACAGAATAAACCACCTGCTCGGTGACATCACATCCCACCGTCACAGAGAAACCACCTGCTCGGTGACATCACATCCCACCGTCACAGAGAAATCACCTGCTCGGTGACATCACATCCCACCGTCACAGAGAAACCACCTGCTCGGTGACATCACATCCCACCGTCACAGAATAAACCACCTGCTCGGTGACATCACATCCCACCGTCACAGAGAAACCACCTGCTCGGTGACATCACGTCCCACCGTCACAGAGAAATCACCTGCTCGGTGACATCACATCCCACCGTCACAGAGAAACCACCTGCTCGGTGACATCACATCCCACCGTCACAGAATAAACCACCTGCTCGGTGACATCACATCCCACCGTCACAGAGAAACCACCTGCTCGGTGACATCACATCCCACCGTCACAGAATAAACCACCTGCTCGGTGACATCACATCCCACCGTCACAGAGAAACCACCTGCTCGGTGACATCACGTCCCACCATCACAGAATAAACCACCTGCTCGGTGACATCACGTCCCATCACCACAGAATAAATCACCTGCTCGGTGACATCACATCCCACCGTCACAGAGAAACCACCTGCTCGGTGACATCACATCCCACCGTCACAGAGAAACCACCTGCTCGGTGACATCACATCCCACCGTCACAGAATAAACCACCTGCTCGGTGACATCACATCCCACCGTCACAGAGAAACCACCTGCTCGGTGACATCACATCCCACCGTCACAGAATAAACCACCTGCTCGGTGACATCACATCCCACCGTCACAGAGAAACCACCTGCTCGGTGACATCACGTCCCATCACCACAGAATAAACCACCTGCTCGGTGACATCACATCCCACCGTCACATAGAAACCACCTGCTCGGTGACATCACATCCCACCGTCACAGAGAAACCACCTGCTCGGTGACATCACATCCCACCGTCACAGAATAAACCACCTGCTCGGTGACATCACATCCCACCGTCACAGAGAAACCACCTGCTCGGTGACATCACGTCCCACCGTCACAGAGAAACCACCTGCTCGGTGACATCACGTCCCACCGTCACAGAGAAACCACCTGCTCGGTGACATCACGTCCCACCGTCACAGAGAAACCACCTGCTCGGTGACATCACATCCCACCGTCACAGAGAAACCACCTGCTCGATGACATCACATCCCACCGTCACAGAGAAACCACCTGCTCGGTGACATCACATCCCACCATCACAGAATAAACCACCTGCTCGGTGACATCACATCCCACCGTCATTGAATAAACCACCTGCTCGGTGACATCACGTCCCACCGTCACAGATTAAACCACCTGCTCGGTGACATCACATCCCACCGTCACAAAGAAACCACCTGCTCGGTGACATCACATCCCACCGTCACAGAGAAACCACCTGCTCGGTGACATCACATCCCACCATCACAGAATAAACCACCTGCTCGGTGACATCACGTCCCACCGTCACAGAGAAACCACCTGCTCGGTGACATCACATCCCACCATCACAGAGAAACCACCTGCTCGGTGACATCACGTCCCACCGTCACAGAGAAACCACCTGCTCGGTGACATCACGTCCCACCGTCACAGAGAAACCACCTGCTCGGTGACATCACGTCCCACCGTCACAGAGAAACCACCTGCTCGGTGACATCACATCCCACCGTCACAGAGAAACCACCTGCTCGGTGACATCACATCCCACCGTCACAGAGAAACCACCTGCTCGGTGACATCACGTCCCACCGTCACAGAGAAACCACCTGCTCGGTGACATCACGTCCCACCGTCACAGAGAAACCACCTGCTCGGTGACATCACATCCCACCGTCACAGAGAAACCACCTGCTCGGTGACATCACATCCCACCGTCACAGAGAAACCACCTGCTCGGTGACATCACATCCCACCGTCACAGAGAAACCACCTGCTCGGTGACATCACGTCCCACCGTCACAGAGAAACCACCTGCTCGGTGACATCACGTCCCACCGTCACAGAGAAACCACCTGCTCGGTGACATCACATCCCACCGCCACAGAGAAACCACCTGCTCGGTGACATCACATCCCACCATCAAAGAGAAACCACCTGCTCGGTGACATCACGTCCCACCGTCATAGAGAAACCACCTGCTCGGTGACATCACGTCCCACCGTCACAAAGAAACCACCTGCTCGGTGACATCACGTCCCACCGTCACAGAGAAACCACCTGCTCGGTGACATCACGTCCCACCGTCACAGAGAAACCACCTGCTCGGTGACATCACGTCCCACCGCCACAGAGAAACCACCTGCTCGGTGACATCACATCCCACCGTCGCAGAGAAACCACCTGCTCGGTGACATCACGTCCCACCGTCACAGAGAAACCACCTGCTCGGTGACATCACGTCCCACCGTCACAGAGAAACCACCTGCTCGGTGACATCACATCCCACCGTCACAGAATAAACCACCTGCTCGGTGACATCACATCCCACCGTCACAGAGAAACCACCTGCTCGGTGACATCACATCCCACCGTCACAGAGAAACCACCTGCTCGGTGACATCACATCCCACCGTCACAGAGCAACCACCTGCTCGGTGACATCACGTCCCACCATCACAGAATAAACCACCTGCTCGGTGACATCACGTCCCACCCTCACAGAATAAACCACCTGCTCGGTGACATCACATCCCACCGTCACAGAGAAACCACCTGCTCGGTGACATCACATCCCACCGTCACAGAGAAACCACCTGCTCGGTGACATCACGTCCCACCGTCACAGAGAAACCACGTGCTCGGTGACATCACGTCCCACCGTCACAGAGAAACCACCTGCTCGGTGACATCACATCCCACCGTCACAGAGAAACCACCTGCTCGGTGACATCACGTCCCACCGTCACAGAGAAACCACCTGCTCGGTGACATCACATCCCACCGTCACAGAATAAACCACCTGCTCGGTGACATCACGTCCCACCGTCACAGAATAAACCACCTGCTCGGTGACATCACGTCCCACCGTCACAGAGAAACCACCTGCTCGGTGACATCACGTCCCACCGTCACAGAATAAACCACCTGCTCGGTGACATCACATCCCACCGTCACAGAGAAACCACCTGCTCGGTGACATCACATCCCACCGTCACAGAATAAACCACCTGCTCGGTGACATCACGTCCCACCACCACAGAATAAACCACCTGCTCGGTGACATCACATCCCACCATCACAGAGAAAACACCTGCTCGGTGACATCACATCCCACCGTCACAGAGAAACCACCTGCTCGGTGACATCACGTCCCACCGTCACAGAGAAACCACCTGCTCGGTGACATCACGTCCCACCGTCACAGAGAAACCACCTGCTCGGTGACATCACATCCCACCGTCACAGAGAAACCACCTGCTCGGTGACATCACATCCCACCGTCACAGAGAAACCACCTGCTCGGTGACATCACGTCCCACCGCCATAGAGAAACCACCTGCTCGGTGACATCACATCCCACCGTCACAGAGAAACCACCTGCTCGGTGACATCACGTCCCACCGTCACAGAATAAACCACCTGCTCGGTGACATCACGTCCCACCGTCACAGAATAAACCACCTGCTCGGTGACATCACGTCCCACCGTCACAGAGAAACCACCTGCTCGGTGACATCACGTCCCACCGTCACAGAATAAACCACCTGCTCGGTGACATCACATCCCACCGTCACAGAGAAACCACCTGCTCGGTGACATCACATCCCACCGTCACAGAATAAACCACCTGCTCGGTGACATCACGTCCCACCACCACAGAATAAACCACCTGCTCGGTGACATCACATCCCACCACCACAGAGAAACCACCTGCTCGGTGACATCACATCCCACCGTCACAGAGAAACCACCTGCTCGGTGACATCACGTCCCACCGTCACAGAGAAACCACCTGCTCGGTGACATCACATCCCACCGTCACAGAGAAACCACCTGCTCGGTGACATCACATCCCACCGTCACAGAATAAACCACCTGCTCGGTGACATCACGTCCCACCGTCACAGAATAAACCACCTGCTCGGTGACATCACATCCCACCATCACAGAGAAAACACATGCTCGGTGACATCACATCCCACCGTCATAGAGAAACCACCTGCTCGGTGACATCACATCCCACCGTCACAGAGAAACCACCTGCTCGGTGACATCACATCCCACCGTCACAGAATAAACCACCTGCTCGGTGACATCACATCCCACCGTCACAGAATAAACCACCTGCTCGGTGACATCACATCCCACCGTCACAGAATAAACCACCTGCTCGGTGACATCACGTCCCACCGTCACAGAGAAACCACCTGCTCGGTGACATCACATCCCACCGTCACAGAATAAACCACCTGCTCGGTGACATCACATCCCACCGTCACAGAATAAACCACCTGCTCGGTGACATCACATCCCACCGTCACAGAGAAACCACCTGCTCGGTGACATCACGTCCCACCGTCACAGAATAAACCACCTGCTCGGTGACATCACATCCCACCGTCACAGAATAAACCACCTGCTCGGTGACATCACATCCCACCGTCACAGAATAAACCAACTGCTCGGTGACATCACGTCCCACCGTCACAGAGAAACCACCTGCTCGGTGACATCACATCCCACCGTCACAGAATAAACCACCTGCTCGGTGACATCACATCCCACCGTCACAGAATAAACCACCTGCTCGGTGACATCACGTCCCACCGTCACAGAATAAACCACCTGCTCGGTGACATCACATCCCACCGTCACAGAGAAACCACCTGCTCGGTGACATCACATCCCACCGTCACAGAGAAACCACCTGCTCGGTGACATCACATCCCACCGTCACAGAATAAACCACCTGCTCGGTGACATCACATCCCACCGTCACAGAATAAACCACCTGCTCGGTGACATCACGTCCCACCGTCACAGAGAAACCACCTGCTCGGTGACATCACATCCCACCGTCACAGAATAAACCACCTGCTCGGTGACATCACATCCCACCGTCACAGAATAAACCACCTGCTCGGTGACATCACATCCCACCGTCACAGAGAAACCACCTGCTCGGTGACATCACATCCCACCGTCACAGAGAAACCACCTGCTCGGTGACATCACGTCCCACCGTCACAGAGAAACCACCTGCTCGGTGACATCACATCCCACCGTCACAGAGAAACCACCTGCTCGGTGACATCACATCCCACCGTCACAGAGAAACCACCTGCTCGGTGACATCACGTCCCACCGTCACAGAGAAACCACCTGCTCGGTGACATCACATCCCACCGTCACAGAGAAACCACCTGCTCGGTGACATCACGTCCCACCGTCACAGAGAAACCACCTGCTCGGTTACATCACATCCCACCACCACAGAGAAACCACCTGCTCGGTGACATCACATCCCACCGTCACAGAGAAACCACCTGCTCGGTGACATCACATCCCACCGTCACAGAGAAACCACCTGCTCGGTGACATCACGTCCCACCGTCACAGAGAAACCACCTGCTCGGTGACATCACATCCCACCGTCACAGAGAAACCACCTGCTCGGTGACATCACGTCCCACCGTCACAGAGAAACCACCTGCTCGGTGACATCACGTCCCACCGTCACAGAGAAACCACCTGCTCGGTGACATCACATCCCACCGTCACAGAGAAACCACCTGCTCGGTGACATCACATCCCACCGTCACAGAATAAAGCACCTGCTCGGTGACATCACATCCCACCGTCACAGAATAAACCACCTGCTCGGTGACATCACATCCCACCACCACAGAGAAACCACCTGCTCGGTGACATCACATCCCACCGTCACAGAGAAACCACCTGCTCGGTGACATCACATCCCACCGTCACAGAGAAACCAACTGCTCGGTGACATCACATCCCACCGTCACAGAGAAACCACCTGCTCGGTGTCATCACATCCCACCGCCACAGAATAAACCACCTGCTCGGTGACATCACGTCCCACCGTCACAGAATAAACCACCTGCTCGGTGACATCACATCCCACCGTCACAGAGAAACCACCTGCTCGGTGACATCACATCCCACCGTCACAGAATAAACCACCTGCTCGGTGTCATCACATCCCACCGTCACAGAGAAACCACCTGCTCGGTGACATCACGTCCCACCATCACAGAATAAACCACCTGCTCGGTGACATCACGTCCCACCGTCACAGAATAAACCACCTGCTCGGTGACATCACATCCCACCGTCACAGAGAAACCACCTGCTCGGTGACATCACATCCCACCGTCACAGAGAAACCACCTGCTCGGTGACATCACGTCCCACCGTCACAGAGAAACCACCTGCTCGGTGACATCACGTCCCACCGTCACAGAGAAACCACCTGCTCGGTGACATCACGTCCCACCGTCACAGAATAAACCACCTGCTCGGTGACATCACGTCCCACCGTCACAGAGAAACCACCTGCTCGGTGACATCACGTCCCACCGTCACAGAGAAACCACCTGCTCGGTGACATCACGTCCCACCGTCACAGAATAAACCACCTGCTCGGTGACATCACATCCCACCGTCACAGAGAAACCACCTGCTCGGTGACATCACATCCCACCGTCACAGAATAAACCACCTGCTCGGTGACATCACGTCCCACCACCACAGAATAAACCACCTGCTCGGTGACATCACATCCCACCATCACAGAGAAAACACATGCTCGGTGACATCACATCCCACCGTCATAGAGAAACCACCTGCTCGGTGACATCACATCCCACCGTCACAGAGAAACCACCTGCTCGGTGACATCACATCCCACCGTCACAGAGAACCCACCTGCTCGGTGACATCACATCCCACCGTCACAGAGAAACCACCTGCTCGGTGACATCACGTCCCACCGTCACAGAGAAACCACCTGCTCGGTGACATCACATCCCACCGTCACAGAGAAACCACCTGCTCGGTGACATCACATCCCACCGTCACAGAATAAACCACCTGCTCGGTGACATCACATCCCATCACCACAGAGAAACCACCTGCTCGGTGACATCACGTCCCACCGTCACAGAATAAACCACCTGCTCGGTGACATCACATCCCACCATCACAGAGAAAACACATGCTCGGTGACATCACATCCCACCGTCATAGAGAAACCACCTGCTCGGTGACATCACATCCCACCGTCACAGAGAAACCACCTGCTCGGTGACATCACATCCCACCGTCACAGAATAAACCACCTGCTCGGTGACATCACATCCCACCGTCACAGAATAAACCACCTGCTCGGTGACATCACATCCCACCGTCACAGAATAAACCACCTGCTCGGTGACATCACGTCCCACCGTCACAGAGAAACCACCTGCTCGGTGACATCACATCCCACCGTCACAGAGAAACCACCTGCTCGGTGACATCACATCCCACCGTCACAGAATAAACCACCTGCTCGGTGACATCACATCCCACCGTCACAGAATAAACCACCTGCTCGGTGACATCACATCCCACCGTCACAGAGAAACCACCTGCTCGGTGACATCACGTCCCACCGTCACAGAGAAACGACCTGCTCGGTGACATCACATCCCACCGTCACAGAGAAACCACCTGCTCGGTGACATCACGTCCCACCGTCACAGAGAAACCACCTGCTCGGTGACATCACATCCCACCACCACAGAGAAACCACCTGCTCGGTGACATCACATCCCACCGTCACAGAGAAACCACCTGCTCGGTGACATCACATCCCACCGTCACAGAGAAACCACCTGCTCGGTGACATCACATCCCACCACCACAGAGAAACCACCTGCTCGGTGACATCACGTCCCACCGTCACAGAGAAACCACCTGCTCGGTGACATCACATCCCACCGTCACAGAGAAACCACCTGCTCGGTGACATCACATCCCACCGTCACAGAGAAACCACCTGCTCGGTGACATCACATCCCACCGTCACAGAGAAACCAACTGCTCGGTGACATCACATCCCACCGTCACAGAGAAACCACCTGCTCGGTGACATCACATCCCACCGTCACAGAATAAACCACCTGCTCGGTGACATCACATCCCACCACCACAGAGAAACCACCTGCTCGGTGACATCACATCCCACCGTCACAGAGAAACCACCTGCTCGGTGACATCACATCCCACCGTCACAGAGAAACCACCTGCTCGGTGACATCACATCCCACCGTCACAGAGAAACCAACTGCTCGGTGACATCACATCCCACCGTCACAGAGAAACCACCTGCTCGGTGTCATCACATCCCACCGTCACAGAATAAACCACCTGCTCGGTGACATCACATCCCACCACCACAGAGAAACCACCTGCTCGGTGACATCACATCCCACCGTCACAGAGAAACCACCTGCTCGGTGACATCACGTCCCACCATCACAGAATAAACCACCTGCTCGGTGACATCACGTCCCACCGTCACAGAATAAACCACCTGCTCGGTGACATCACATCCCACCGTCACAGAGAAACCACCTGCTCGGTGACATCACATCCCACCGTCACAGAGAAACCACCTGCTCGGTGACATCACGTCCCACCGTCACAGAGAAACCACCTGCTCGGTGACATCACGTCCCACCGTCACAGAGAAACCACCTGCTCGGTGACATCACATCCCACCGTCACAGAGAAACCACCTGCTCGGTGACATCACATCCCACCGTCACAGAGAAACCACCTGCTCGGTGACATCACGTCCCACCGCCATAGAGAAACCACCTGCTCGGTGACATCACATCCCACCGTCACAGAGAAACCACCTGCTCGGTGACATCACGTCCCACCGTCACAGAATAAACCACCTGCTCGGTGACATCACGTCCCACCGTCACAGAATAAACCACCTGCTCGGTGACATCACGTCCCACCGTCACAGAGAAACCACCTGCTCGGTGACATCACGTCCCACCGTCACAGAATAAACCACCTGCTCGGTGACATCACATCCCACCGTCACAGAATAAACCACCTGCTCGGTGACATCACATCCCACCGTCACAGAGAAACCACCTGCTCGGTGACATCACATCCCACCGTCACAGAATAAACCACCTGCTCGGTGACATCACATCCCACCGTCACAGAGAAACCACCTGCTCGGTGACATCACATCCCACCGTCACAGAGAAACCACCTGCTCGGTGACATCACGTCCCACCACCACAGAATAAACCACCTGCTCGGTGACATCACATCCCACCATCACAGAGAAAACACATGCTCGGTGACATCACATCCCACCGTCATAGAGAAACCACCTGCTCGGTGACATCACATCCCACCGTCACAGAGAAACCACCTGCTCGGTGACATCACATCCCACCGTCACAGAGAACCCACCTGCTCGGTGACATCACATCCCACCGTCACAGAGAAACCACCTGCTCGGTGACATCACATCCCACCGTCACAGAGAAACCACCTGCTCGGTGACATCACATCCCACCGTCACAGAGAAACCACCTGCTCGGTGACATCACATCCCACCGCCACAGAATAAACCACCTGCTCGGTGACATCACATCCCACCGTCACAGAGAAACCACCTGCTCGGTGACATCACATCCCACCGTCACAGAGAAACCACCTGCTCGGTGACATCACGTCCCACCATCACAGAATAAACCACCTGCTCGGTGACATCACGTCCCACCGTCACAGAATAAACCACCTGCTCGGTGACATCACATCCCACCGTCACAGAGAAACCACCTGCTCGGTGACATCACATCCCACCGTCACAGAGAAACCACCTGCTCGGTGACATCACGTCCCACCGTCACAGAGAAACCACCTGCTCGGTGACATCACGTCCCACCGTCACAGAGAAACCACCTGCTCGGTGACATCACATCCCACCGTCACAGAGAAACCACCTGCTCGGTGACATCACATCCCACCGTCACAGAGAAACCACCTGCTCGGTGACATCACGTCCCACCGCCATAGAGAAACCACCTGCTCGGTGACATCACGTCCCACCGTCACAGAGAAACCACCTGCTCGGTGACATCACGTCCCACCGTCACAGAGAAACCACCTGCTCGGTGACATCACATCCCACCGTCACAGAATAAACCACCTGCTCGGTGACATCACGTCCCACCGTCACAGAATAAACCACCTGCTCGGTGACATCACATCCCACCGTCACAGAGAAACCACCTGCTCGGTGACATCACGTCCCACCGTCACAGAATAAACCACCTGCTCGGTGACATCACGTCCCACCGTCACAGAATAAACCACCTGCTCGGTGACATCACATCCCACCGTCACAGAGAAACCACCTGCTCGGTGACATCACATCCCACCGTCACAGAGAAACCACCTGCTCGGTGACATCACGTCCCACCGTCACAGAATAAACCACCTGCTCGGTGACATCACATCCCACCGTCACAGAGAAACCACCTGCTCGGTGACATCACATCCCACCGTCACAGAATAAACCACCTGCTCGGTGACATCACGTCCCACCACCACAGAATGAACCACCTGCTCGGTGACATCACATCCCACCATCACAGAGAAAACACATGCTCGGTGACATCACATCCCACCGTCATAGAGAAACCACCTGCTCGGTGACATCACATCCCACCGTCACAGAGAAACCACCTGCTCGGTGACATCACATCCCACCGTCACAGAGAACCCACCTGCTCGGTGACATCACATCCCACCGTCACAGAGAAACCACCTGCTCGGTGACATCACATCCCACCGTCACAGAGAAACCACCTGCTCGGTGACATCACATCCCACCGTCACAGAATAAACCACCTGCTCGGTGACATCACGTCCCACCGTCACAGAATAAACCACCTGCTCGGTGACATCACATCCCACCATCACAGAGAAAACACCTGCTCGGTGACATCACGTCCCACCGTCACAGAGAAAACACCTGCTCGGTGACATCACATCCCACCGTCAGAGAATAAACCACCTGCTCGGTGACATCACATCCCACCGTCATAGAGAAACCACCTGCTCGGTGACATCACATCCCACCGTCACAGAGAAACCACCTGCTCGGTGACATCACATCCCACCGTCACAGAATAAACCACCTGCTCGGTGACATCACATCCCACCGTCACAGAATAAACCACCTGCTCGGTGACATCACATCCCACCGTCACAGAATAAACCACCTGCTCGGTGACATCACGTCCCACCGTCACAGAATAAACCACCTGCTCGGTGACATCACGTCCCACCGTCACAGAGAAACGACCTGCTCGGTTACATCACATCCCACCACCACAGAGAAACCACCTGCTCGGTGACATCACATCCCACCGTCACAGAGAAACCACCTGCTCGGTGACATCACATCCCACCGTCACAGAGAAACCACCTGCTCGGTGACATCACATCCCACCGTCACAGAGAAACCACCTGCTCGGTGACATCACATCCCACCACCACAGAGAAACCACCTGCTCGGTGACATCACATCCCACCGTCACAGAGAAACCACCTGCTCGGTGACATCACATCCCACCGTCACAGAGAAACGAACTGCTCGGTGACATCACATCCCACCGTCACAGAATAAACCACCTGCTCGGTGACATCACATCCCACCGTCACAGAGAAACCACCTGCTCGGTGACATCACATCCCACCGTCACAGAGAAACCACCTGCTCGGTGACATCACATCCCACCGTCACAGAATAAACCACCTGCTCGGTGACATCACATCCCACCGCCACAGAGAAACCACCTGCTCGGTGACATCACATCCCACCGTCACAGAGAAACCACCTGCTCGGTGACATCACATCCCACCGTCACAGAATAAACCACCTGCTCGGTGACATCACATCCCACCACCACAGAGAAACCACCTGCTCGGTGACATCACATCCCACCGTCACAGAGAAACCACCTGCTCGGTGACATCACATCCCACCGTCACAGAGAAACCACCTGCTCGGTGACATCACATCCCACCGTCACAGAATAAACCACCTGCTCGGTGACATCACATCCCACCGTCACAGAGAAACCAACTGCTCGGTGACATCACATCCCACCGTGACAGAATAAACCACCTGCTCGGTGACATCACATCCCACCGTCACAGAGAAACCACCTGCTCGGTGACATCACGTCACACCGTCACAGAGAAACCACCTGCTCGGTGACATCACGTCCCACCGTCACAGAGAAACCACCTGCTCGGTGACATCACATCCCACCTTCACAGAGAAACCACCTGCTCGGTGACATCACGTCCCACCGTCACAGAGAAACCACCTGCTCGGTGACATCACGTCCCACCGTCACAGAGAAACCACCTGCTCGGTGACATCACATCCCACCGTCACAGAGAAACCACCTGCTCGGTGACATCACATCCCACCGCCACAGAATAAACCACCTGCTCGGTGACATCACATCCCACCGTCACAGAGAAACCACCTGCTCGGTGACATCACATCCCACCGTCACAGAATAAACCACCTGCTCGGTGACATCACGTCCCACCGTCACAGAGAAACCACCTGCTCGGTGACATCACATCCCACCGTCACAGAGAAACCACCTGCTCGGTGACATCACATCCCACCGTCACAGAATAAACCACCTGCTCGGTGACATCACATCCCACCGTCACAGAGAAACCTGCTACTCGATGACATCACGTTCCACCGCCACAGAGAAACCTGCTACTCGATGACATCATGTTCCACCCCCACAGAGAAACCTGCTACTCGATGACATCACGTCCCACCGTCACAGAGAAACCTGCTACTCGATGACATCACGTCCCACCGTCACAGAGAAACCTGCTACTCGATGACATCATGTTCCACCCCCACAGAGAAACCTGCTACTCGATGACATCACGTTCCACCCCCACAGAGAACCAGGACCAGATGGTGTGCTGGGAACAATCAATAGTCGCGGGGAGAGAGGGTGACTGAAGGGGGAATCGGGGATGGTAGCTTTGGGGAATAGAGGGAGACTGGGGAATGTCAGTTGGGGATGGGTGGTCAGGGAGAGAGGGAGCCTGGCGAATGGGGATCGGAGGTGGAAGGGAGACTGGAGAATGGGGGTCAGGAGATGGGAGGGTCGTGGAGACAGGGATACTGGGGATTGGGGTTCAGGAGGAATTAGGGCTCATGTTGTTGGGGGGGAAGAGAGGGAGACTGGGGAATGTAGTGGGCTTGGAGACCAGCATTTTCTGCAGAGCAGGGAACTGCAGTAGCAATGTGGTGAACCTGAGTCCAAACCAGAGGCCAAGATGATAGGGAGAGAGATCGGACCTATTAAAAGTAGCTTCAACTGGGAAGTTTGACCACATCTTGTGCAGTGCAGTGGAAATTGGGCTGCAGTGGAAATCAGATGAATATCATACTACTAGGTACATATAGACTATCAGTAAGTTATTGTATTACTGTTGGCTCGGAAGGGATTCTGAGTGTTACCGGTATTACTATTATTTATCGGAGCAATTGCAGTGAGTTACTCCCACCCAGTCAAAGTTCCCACCACCTTTGGTTTCCCCTCTTCCCCACCCTTGGTTTTCCTTCTTTGCCTGCTCAGGGGCGGCCTCCTGATTCTCAGAACTTCTCACACAACAGATGCTGGCACAAACCTACGAACAAAGATACTCAACTAAAGGGGACCCAACCTTTATAAGGTGAATACAATGGGCCAGAATTTACTGTCAAAATAACAGTGAGGCTAACAGTGCTCACCATTATTCATGTGCAAATTGCACAGCAACTTCAGGCGAGGGCAGATGCGCAGTTAAACGCAAAAATCCAGAAGTTGCTGTCCAAGATGCGCTGTTCCACCCTCGCTTTCGCGAAAACGGCATCTCGCTGTCTGACTCACCATTCAAATATATTGGACAGCGTGAAGTTCCTGTATTTGCATGGTAGAAATTAACTAAACTCACCACAGAAATGATGTGGAGATGCCGGTGATGGACTGGGGTTGACAATTGTAAACAATTTTACAACACCAAGTTATAGTCCAACAATTTTATTTTTAATTCCACAAGCTTTCGGAGGCTTCCTCCTTCCTTCACCACCTGAGGAAGGAGGAAGCCTCCGAAAGCTTGTGGAATTAAAAATAAAATTGTTGGACTATAACATGGTGTTGTAAAATTGTTTACAATCACCACAGAAAGTTAGGGCTTGTCCTTTTCAGTCTAAGTATCCTTTTTAACGGCGTGATAAGTCTTAATTACTGCCAAACAACCTCTCTGGCACTGAAAATTAACTTTTACAAGTGTGGATTCTCATTCCTTCAGCTTTTAATTGCTGTTGGAGATTTTTTTTAAATGTAAATACATTCTTTTTACTTTTCCTTTTTCTGTCTCTTTTTCTGTCTCTCTTAAACCAATCTTTATTTCCATCTCTTTATTTTGCTTTCTGTCCCTGACTTGACATTGAATTCACTATTTGAACTTACGCTTCCTGGTTCAGACTCTGCGCTGTTCATTAACAATTCTTCAATCTGATTGGCTAAGGAGATACATAGTTGCTTGCCCTGTTCACATCGGTCCCAAATGCCCGTTTGGATCCCTAAAAGCAACTTTCAGTACAAAAGCTCATGGAAAGGGCAAGTCTAACAAACGGTTACAGTAAATTCCGGCCCAATTAAAGTTACAGACGTCATATGATCACACACGTCTTGTGGTCAGAATGTCACGCGATCAAACTTCCAGGAATGCCTCCTACCAGAGTTGGCAATCCTATAAGACAGTCAATAAGAACTTGGAATTAAATAACACCTGTCACGTAATGAATATCAGAGGGTGCTTCACAAAGGAGAAAACATTCACCAAGTAGTGGCAGGAAAAGACACACGGTTGAAGTAGAAGAAAGTTTGCTCTGTCTCTAACCCATGCTATATTGAGTTAGGAACATTTCCTGTTAATACTGAGTTCCGAAAGTAGAAAGTTCCCCATTGTCCAACATCAGTGTCCCGCACCCAAAACAAAATAAACTCTTCCCTCCTCCCCCACAAAAAGAAAAGAATCTTTATTAATGCAATAATTGTTCCATTAATAAGAAAATGTCGGAATGTTTATGGTAAAACTTACCATGATTCACAGTTCTGAGTGCTTGGCACAGTCTGGCCTGGCTCATAGTGTTTCCCATTAATATGACAGGAACAGTGATCCAGTGCAACACATTGCATACTTTCCTCATCCAAAAACGGCTTATCATCAGGACAGTCTGGGTAGCAGCCTATGGGATGTGACAATGGTGTTAGATTACTGCTCACTCTCTAACAGTAGTCAGCTCCACATCAGTGAGCTCCTGATAAATGAATGGCTCATGTTTTCTCTCCACCGGATTTATTCACTCCTAATCACAGAGTAATTTAGCTGTAGCTGTTCAGTGGTCGCCCTACATCTAACCCTGTTAACTGTTGATGTAATCTGCTGTGTAGTTTCTTTTTCTTCAAATTAATTCTCAGGAAGTGGGCATCGCCGGAAATGCTGCCATTTATTGCCCATCCCTAGTTACCCTTGAGAAGGTGCTGTACTTTCTTCTTGAATCGCTGCAGTCAATGATGTGAAGGTACTCTCACAATGCTGTTAGTTAGGGAGTTCTAGGATTTTGACCCAACAACCACGAAGGAACAGCAATACACATCCAAGTCAGGATGGCATGTGACTTTAAAACAAACTTGGAGATGATGATGTTCCTGTGCATCTGTTGCCTTTGTCCTTCTAGGCGAAGTGGGTTGTGGGTTTGGGAAATGCTGCAGAACAAGCCTTGGTGAGTTGCTGCAGTGCATCCTGTAAATAGTACACGCTGCGGCCACGGTAAGCCAGTGATAGAGGTGGGTGGATGTTTAGGCTAGTGGATGAAGTACTGATCAAGCGGACTACTTGTTATTTCAATAAATTGTTCAGGGCAGTGTGAAACAGTTGATCTTTTGGATGATTTTCCTTCACAATTAAAGTCTGTAATGGATTTTGTTCACTTGACTGGAACAAACAAAATATTTCTGAAATTATGTAATTTTAGCTTGTAAATAAACATCTAATAAAATAATAAATTAAATTATCATATTAATGAATGAGTAGAAATATTACCTTCAAGCTTGGGGATAATTTTGGAGCATGCTCCACCAGGATTTTGGCACGTTTTCATACATGGAATCCCACAAGGTGCATAGTGCCATTCGCACTCATCATTAGGATTATAATAATCACAAAACAGAGCTGAAAAGAGAGAATTAATCTGCTGAGTTTTTCTTCTTGTTATTCAAGCACCGTGGGGTAAATTCTCATCTTCACTGCCTCGGCTTCTATATCGGGCAGGCGATGCACTCCACCAGTTTACCACCCAGGCGGTGAAAATGAAATTCTACCACTGGCCTGAAATTCCGTGAGAACTTGCAGCGAATCAACGGCATGAGAATGGTATAATGCCGAGGAAATTTGGGTGCAAGTTACTTCGGCCCATTTTTATGGAATACCCGAGTTTCATTGGTCTTTTCTGCCGATTCAGCGAAACCATCGGCTGAAATCGTCCGCCGCACATTATCACAGCTCCAGCCAATTCAAAACACCAGAGAATGTGAGTTTCCTCCGTTCATGCCAGTTGTGAAGGGGCTGTAAATTTATGCTGCAAACTGGAGGCACAGCACGACCCACAGTCACATATCAGTTGTTTTATGGCCATTTTTAAAGTGACTTTTTACTATTTCTCACTGAGACCTGCACTGTGTTATTGTATCTTTGAATGCACTTTTACAGCATCAGAGTGAGTTACATTCAAAATTGAAGGCTTTAGAAACTGCATTTTTTTAAACATGCTGTACCTAATGTGTATAAATGATAATTTGATGGCTTCAAATTGTAATTTTCTTGCATAAAGGGGGTCTTTAAGAAGGAATATGGTGTCGGTTTGGTGCTTTCTTTGCCTGTTTGCACTGATTCACACTTGTTTTAAGGTGGTTTTGATGATGCGAATGAGATTCTCAGGAAATTTCAGCGTAACTCACCGACGAGAAGATTGGTGTAAATTTCAAGGTTAATCCAGGCGTAACTTAGGGGCCTGACCTCTCAGCTGTGGACGGTGAATAACCCTGAGAGGTGAGGGTCTGGGTGGAAAATACTGGCATTAGATACCCTCCCAAACCTAAAATTGAATGAAAGCAGAATATTACTCACGACAAACTTCAGGGTTCCTCCAGGAAATGCACACCCCGACCATACTGCAGGCCAAAGAGTAGGCAGCTACAGCTGTGCAAAAACATTCACAATCCCCACCAGTGTCACAGGCACATGCATCACGTACACAAGCCTCATAATATGGGGCTGGGTTGACCTGAAAAATAAACATGAAAAAGTTTGGGACCTCATATGAAAAAATACTTAGATGGATATCTTGATAGATATGAAGCAGTCCTGCAATTTTCTTTAACATTATACATATTCGTATGGACACACCTACATAGCTAACATTGTATGTCTTTGAAGAGAAGGAATGAAAATGCTGCAGCTCTTTCCTCAGCTACTCTTGGGCTGTGCTTAGAATTTAAGAAAATATACACTGAGAAAAGGCCATTGCTGGCACTCAGCCTATTCCTTCTAAAAGTCATGTGGGATTTGCAATGGATTCTCGCAGATTAGAAAACCACAGGTATCCTTCTGGAAGAGAAAAAAAATCTCCCTTGTGCCTAAAGGTGCAGTTGATTAAATAGAATGGGCTCGATTTTCTCGGGACATTGCGGGTGCGTTGGGGGCGTGGGGGGCTCCGAAAATCAGGGAAATCCCGTTCGGGTTCAGTGTCCGGCTCCAACCCGCAGACTTCCGGGTCGCCCAGTGACCCGTCTGGGTGCGTGCATCTCCTGAATGAGGAAGTCCCACCGGCAATTAAAGCCGGCAGGATAACACTTTACACTGTTGTCGAGATAGTTTAAATAGTTGAACTACTTAATTTTCTCCACATTTTGGCAGGGGTGCCATTTTGAAGGATCCTCAGCGTGTTTCCCGTGCTGTGGGAAACACTCCGTGTTGCAACAGACGTGTTTCAGCCAGCAGCCAGTGAGACATTCAAATGCTTATTTGACAGATGGGGAGAAAAGGTCATTTATTGCAGCAGGGCACTCTGTTCTTTCACACAAAGTTTTGGCTGCAAGATCTTTGTGTTTTCACTGAAAATTCTTACTTTCTACTCAAAATTCTGCTGTTCAAACATATTTAACTACTTTGCAGACAAACTCAAACTCACACCGTTAGGATGGGGGGCGTCATGGCTGCATTCAGCACGACAACCGAGGACGAGCAACATCACCATCATCGCCAGGCACGGTGTCCACCTCCGCTACGTGGAGCTCTACGACACGGTGCTGCGCCACAAACACCTGTACAAGAGCACGGAGGGCAACAACAGAGAGAGTGACGTCGCAGGAGGCACTACCCTCGCCACAGGGTCTACAGACCGAGGATCAGCTTCCTGGACCTCTCTGAGGAGCAGTGCATACGGAGGCTCAGACTCAGTCGCCAGGTAGTCGCAGACATCTGCAGCCTCCTTCATGCCGAGCTGCTCCTGGCTGGGCCGAGCAGCATCTCCTTACCTGTCGCTGTCAAAGTCACCACTGCCCTCAACTTCTTCGCCTCTGGATCGTTCCAGGATGTCACTGGTGACATCGCCGGGATCTCTCAGTCGTCTGCACACATAAGGCAGGTCACCGACGGCTTGTTTCGCAGGGTTTTGCAGTACATCAACTTCCCCATGGATGACCTCAGCCAGACGGAGAGGGCAGTGAGATTCCACTCTGTGGCTGGCTTCCCACGGGTGGTGCAGGGTGTAATCGATTGCACCCATATTGTAATACGAGCACCTCCACACGAGCCAGGACTGTTCATCAACTGGAAGGGCTATCACTCCATCAACACTCAGCTCATTTGCGACCACCACAAAAGATTCCTTCACGTGTGCGCCAGATTCCCTGGCAGCTGCCACGACTCCTTCATTCTCCGGGAATCCAACATCCCGACCCTCTTTCATGCATCGAACACCCTTAAGGGCTGGCTTCTCGGGAACAACGGATACCCCTGCACACACGGTGAGGAACCCCATCACCGAGCAACAGCGTCGATATAATGACAGCCGCATCACCACCAGGTCTACAATTGAGCATGCTCAATTGCAATTTTAGGCACAAGGGAGATTTTTTTTCCCTTCTGCTGCTCAAGATGCGAGGTGCCTTGATCGTTCTGGGGGAGTGCTTCAATACACAACAGACAGAGTGGGACGCATTATAGTCGTGTGTGTGCCCTGCATAAAATGGCACAACAGAGAGGGGTGCCGCCTGAGGAGGCCCCATCCACATCTGCCACCCACATTGAGGAGGAGGAGGAGGAGGAGGAGGAGGAGCAGGAGGAGGAGGAGGAGGAGGAGGAGGAGCAGGAGGAGGAGGCGGAGGAGGAGGAGGAGGAGGAGCAGGAGGAGGAGGAGGAGGAGAAGCAGGAGGAGGAGGAGGAGCAGGAGGAGGAGGAAGAGCAGGAGGAGGAGGAGGAGGAGGTGGAGGAGAAGCAGGAGGAGGAGGAGGAGCAGGAGGAGGAGGAGGAGGAGGAGGAGGAGGCGGAGGAGGAGGAGCAGGAGGAGGAGGTGGAGGAGCAGGAGGAGGAGGTGGAGGAGGAGGAGGAGGAGGAGGTGGAGGAGAAGCAGGAGGAGGAGGAGGAGCAGGAGGAGGAGGTGGAGGAGGAGGAGGAGGAGGAGGTGGAGGAGAAGCAGGAGGAGGAGGAGGAGCAGGAGGAGGAGGTGGAGGAGGAGGAGGAGGAGGAGGTGGAGGAGAAGCAGGAGGAGGAGGAGGAGCAGGAGGAGGAGGCGGAGGAGGAGGAGGAGGAGGAGAAGCAGGAGCAGGAGGAGCACGAGGAGCAGGAGCAACCTATGGGCAGAGTAGAGGCCAGGGACGCACTGATATGTGAACGGTTCTCCTAACATCAAAAAGTGTGAAGAGTCCAGTCCTCAAACCACCTGGATAGAGCAGCACCCACAACAGCACCCACCACCCCCCCCTGCACAAAACAGTCCTGCAACTACACATACACCCACTGTAGTGTGACCCAATGGGTGGCATCAAGTGTTGGCCATTCATGGTGAACCTCATGAAATTGCCCTATTAGAAAAGCCAGTCGAGAATGGCCAAGACGTGGCAGTAGTGGTGACAATCATAATATTTAATGTGAGTTTAACAAAAAGCAAATATAAATAAAAAACATGACCAACCGTCAAACACCCTTGTGTATCCCCTTCGTGCTTACAAAACCTTCGCCTTTTGCTTCCGACGACTTCTACATGGTGCATCCCCTGTGGCTGCAGCAGAGGTAGTGGCAGTTTGCTCGTGTTCATGCCCTGACTGATTAGATGCTTTGGGCCTACGCCATCTGGGTTTTGGAGCCCGCGAGGGCACCTCCAAAGGCTGCTCCACCTGCACCTGTGCAGGGGTAGACTCGGCCACCAGGAGAGGAGGCAGCATTACGGGTACTGGTTGAGAGGGGGGTGAAATGTGGGAGCGCTTTGAGTGGTGTCCCCACTTCCATGTCCCCTTTCGCCATCATCCCTCCCCTGGGCCCACATCGCTCCTACCACTCTGCTGAACAACAGTTTGGAGGACATGTATGATGCCTTGTAAGGCCAGTGCTAGTGTATCTGCCTGTTTAAGGCAGCAGAATGTTGTTCACCCTGAGTCCGAACGGCCGTTGACAGGGCCTGAATGGACTCATTTGTGAGTTGTGTTTGAAGCTTGATGGAGGCTAACCTTCCCTCCATTGCAGACATTCCCGCACTTACCCACAACACTATCTCAGAGATGCCCTCTCTTATCTGTGCCACCATTCCACTCGTGCAGGAGTTGGACTCCTCCATCCTCTGCACTATTGTGGAGAGTGTGCGTGGCACCTGTTCCAGCACCTCGCAAATGTGCTGCTGTCCCTCGATCGTTCTCCTTTTAAAGGATGACTCCCGGGGTTCAGCATCTGCGTCCAGCTGAGCAGAACCTGGAGAAGAGTGCTCCCACCGATGCGGACTCTCCGCAGCTGCCCCTGCCACCAGTGTCTGCTCGTGCTCACGTGTGTGGTAACTCACCAGGTGCCAACTGAGGAGTAGGACCCACCGAGTTGTGAGTACCTGCACTGGTGGATGGCTCACTATGATGGACCCTCAGAGGCCGCGAGCTCCTCTGAGGAATCGCCCTCTGCCGTCACAGCGGTCGCTGAAGGGCCTGTAAGAGAACAGAAGGCAATATCAAGCATCATCACAGATGTGTCATGTTGCGACATCAAATCATATTGTGTGTGCTGAATGTTAAAGTTCTGTCACCAGATGTTTGTCGGGTGCCAGTCTTGGCGTCCTCGATGGACAGGCACTCGAGGGTTCGGATGAGCTCCAGCTCCTCCTGCTCTGCATCTGTGAGGACGACGATTTGTTGTGGCCCCCCTCTGGTCCTCTCCCTCTCCTGTGCATAAGGGGAGAAAGTAGAGACGTGTGAGTGAGTGATGGTGACGTGGCCAACCGATGAATGCATTGGTTTGGGTGCAGTATGAGATGCATCAGAGGGTGAGTATGAGACAGAGCCATGACATTGTATGAGGATTGGGTTGAGTTGTAGAGGTGGGATGAGTACTGGGGAGGTGAGGAAGTGCTGAGGAAGAGCAGGTAAGTTGAGGATGAGCTTTGAGTGGGTGTGAGGAGTGATGTGATAGAGTAGTGTTGGCAGTGTAGAATGAGTTGTGGGGGTGGGGGCGGTAATGTGGAAGACGGAGTGCAGGAGAATGAGTAAGTGTACTCACTTTGACTGACCTAGTTAGGTCATTGAAACGCTTCCTGCACTGGATCCAGGTATGGGAGATGTTGCTGCTGCTGGTGACCTCCTCTGCCACCTCGAGGCCACTTCCTCCCATCCGCCAGGTAGAACAGATCCCTCCTCCACCTCACCCCATCCAGTAGCACCTGGAGTGAGTCATCGTTGAATCTTGGAGCAGCCTTGCCCCCGTGCTGCTCCATTGTGGTGTGTCGGTGTTTGCTCCGGGAGAAGCCATTGGAGGACTACCCCTTTAAATAGAGCTCCTCCAGCTGACAGCCTGTGATGTGGGTTCGCAGTCTGCCCGCAGTCTGTCCGCTGCACAGCTTTCAGACGGCAAACCCGGTAGCCACGTTAAGTGGCACCAACTGATTCGCAATCGCGTGCGAAATGGACATTTTTTATTGGGCGGGTTACCCACGCACCCAATCACCCCCCCACTGCAATCCCAACTCCATTCTAATATCGGGGCCAATGAGTTTGTGAATGTGTGAGATGTATGTTGCGTTTGTGAGTGAGGTGTGTGTTTATGTGTTGTCTATGTTTTGTGCGTGTATGTGATATGTATATGTTGTTTGTGTATGTGGTGTGTGTAGTGTGTGTTTATGGTTTGTGTTGTGTGTGTTTATGTGCTGTGTATGTGTTGTGTTTGTGAGTTGTGTGTGTTGTGTGTGAATTATGTTTGCTATGTGTTTATGTATTGTGTATGTTGTGTGTATGTGTTGTACGTAGTGTGTGTTCTGTGTGTATATGGTGGGTATTGTGTGTGTGTGTTGTGTATATGCTGTGTTGTGTGCATGTGTGTGTGTTGTGTTTATGTGTTGTTTATGTGTTCTGTTTGTTGTGTGTAATTGTTGTGCAGGTAGTATGTGTACGTGTTGTGTATGTGTTGTGTGTGTGTTTGTATTGTATATGTGTTTGCATGTGTATACAGTGTGTATGTGTTGTATGAGTGTGTACTGTGTGTATTGTTTGTGTGTTGTGTATGTGTTGTGTGTATTGCATGTGTGTTTATGTGTTGTGTATGTGTTCTGTTTGTTCTATGTGTGTATATGTATTGTGTATGGTGTGTGTGCGTGTACATCTGTGTGTGGTATATGTTGTGTGTGTATTGTGTGTGTTTGTGTTGTGTATGTGTTGTGTATGTATTGTGTGTGTTGTGTCTCTATTATCTGTGTATGACCACGTGTTGTGTGTATATTGTGTGTGATTAGGTGTTGTGTATGTGTGATTATGTGTTGTGTGTATTGTATTTGTATTGTGTGTGTTTATGTGCCACATGTGTGTGTTTATGTGCCACGTATGTGTGTTTATGTGCCACATGTGTGTGTTTATGTGCCACATGTGTGTTTATGTGCCACATGTGTGTTTATGTGCCACATGTGTGTTTTGTCTGTGTGTGTATTATGTGTGTGTATTGTCCTTGCGTGCTGATATGTTTGTGGTGTGGTGTTATTATGTTGTGTGCATATTGTGTGAACATGTTTGTGTTGTATTGTTTTGTGCATGTTGTGTATATGTTGTGTGTTTATTGTGTGTGTATTCATGTGTACGTGGTATGTGTTGTGTGTGTATTGTGTATATGTATTGTGTGTATTTGTGTTGTGTGTATTGTGCGTATGTTGTGGGTGTGTATTGTGTGTGTGATAATGTGTTGTGTTGTGTGTGTTCATGGTGTGTTTGTGCTTATGTGTTGTATTGTGTGTGGGTGTATCATGTGTTTATGTATTGTGGGTGTTTGTGTTGTGTATTGTGTGTATTATGTGTTGTGTGTGTATTGTGTATGTGTGTTTATGTACATTTATTGTGTGAGTGTTATATGCGTGTTTGTGATGTGTATGTGTTGTATGAATATGTACTGTGTGTTCTATGTGTGTGCATTGTGTGTGCTTGTGTTGTGTATGTGTTGTGTGTTCATATATTGTCTGTGTGTGTTTGTGTTGTTATGTGTTGTGAGTCTGTTCACATAGTATATGTGTTGTGTGTGTTTGTGTTGTGTATGTGTTATGTGTGTTTATGTATGTGTTGCGTGTGTTTATGTATTGTGTATTGTGTGCGTGGTTATATTGTGTGTTTGTTTATGTGTTGTGTATTTGTTGTATGTGTGTGTTGTCTGTGTGTGTTTGTGTTGTGTATGTGTGTGCATTCTTTGTGTGTGTTTATGTGTTGCATATGGGTTGTGTGCATTTTTTGTATATGTTTATATGTTGTGAATGTGTTGTGTATGTATTGTCTTTGTGTGTTCATGTGTGTTTCTGTGTCGTGTATGTGTTGTGTGTGTTGTGTATGTGTTATGTGTATTGTCAGAGTGTTTGTGTTGTGAGTGTTGTGTGTGTATTGTGTGTGCGTACTGTATGTGTTGTGTGTGCATATTGTGTGTGTGTGTGTGTTGTGTGTTTATGTGTTGTATATGTGTTGTGTGGGTCTTTGGTTTGTGTGCTGTGGTTGTGTAATGTGTGAGTGTGTTTATGTGTTGTGTCTGTGTTATGAATATATGTATTGTCTGTGTGTGTTTGTTCATGTATTGAGTATGCATTGTGTGTATGTGTGTTGTGTATGTGTGTGCATTCTTTGTGTGTTTATGTGTTGCGTATGGGTTGTGTGCATTTTTTGTATATGTTTATATGATGTGAATGTGTTGTGTATTAAATAAATTTAAAACAGAAATAGACAGTTTCCTAGAAGTAAAGGGAATTAGGGGTTACGGGGAGCAGGCAGGAAATTGGTCATGTGTTCATGTGTTGTGTGTATTTTGTGCCTGTATATGTGATGTGTGTGAGTTGTGTGTGTATATTGTCTGTATGTGTTTATGTGCTGTGTATGTGTTGTGAGTGTGTCGTGAATGTGTTGTATATGTTTGTGTGCATGTTTTAGTGTTGTGTATGTGTGGTGCGCATGTTTGTGTATTTGTTTTGTGTATTTTGTTCGATATGTTTTTATGCATTGTGTATGTGATGTGTGAGTACTGTGTGTGTGTTGTGTATGTGTTGCGTGTGTATTGTCTGTGTGTGTTTATGTACTGTGTATGTGTTGTGTGTGTGTTTATGTATTGTGTGTAATGTGTGTGTACTATGTGTGTGTTTGTGTTATGTATCTGTTGTGTATGCGTCTACTGTGTGTGTTGTGTATATGCAATGTGTGTATTGTGTGTGTTTTGTGTGTGTGTTCATTGAGAGTGTGTGATTAAGTGTTGTGCATGTGTTGTGTGTATGCGTTTACATGTTTTGTGTGTTTTTGTTTTGTGTGTGTTGTGTGCCTGTTTTTATATTGTGTATGTGTTGTGTGCATGTATTGTGTGAGTATTGTGTATGTGTTGTGTGTGTACTGTGTGTGCATTGTCTGTGTGTTTGTGTTGTGAATATGTTGTATGTATTATCTGTGTGTGTTTGTGTTGTGTCTTTTCATTTATTATGTATATGTTGTATGTGTATTGTGTGCGTGTGTTTGTGTTCTATATGTGTTGTTTGCATATTGTGTATATTGTGTTTGTGTTTATGTGTTGTGTGTATTGTGTTGTGTATGTCTGTGTTGTGTGTGTATTGTTTGTGTGTTTGTGTTGTGTGCATTGTGTTGTGTAGTGTGTGGTGTCTGTGTGTGTGTTTATTTGTTGTGTATGTGTCATGTGTGTGTGTGTTCTGTATGTGTTGTATGTGTTGTGTGTGCATTTGTTTATATGTTGTGCCTGTGTTGTGTGTATTGTGTGTGTTTATGTAGTGTATGTGTCTATTGTGTGTGTGTGATTAAGTATTGTATGTGTTTATGTGTTGTGTATATTTTGTGTGTGTGTGTTGTGTGTGTTTATGTGTTGTGTGTCTGTATTGTGTGTATGTTTATGTGTTGTGTGTCTGTATTGTGTGTGTGTTTATGTGTTGTCTATGTGTTATGTGTGCATTGTCTGTGGCTTATGCTTAATCAACCTTATTGAATTCTTTGAAGAAGTAACAGAAAGAGTAGAAAAGGGCAATGCAGTAGATGTTTGGATTTTCAAAATGCCTTCGATAAGGCATAATAGACTATGACTAAGGTCAGAGCATGGAAGTCTGGGAACAAATAGCAGAATGGATAGCAAGCTGACTACAAAACAGAAAACAGAGAGTAGGAGTTAAGGGTAGTTACTCAGACTGGACAAAGGTGGGAAGTGGTGTTCTACAAGGATCGGTACTGGGACCACTGTTGTTCACCATTTACATAAATGATTTGGACTCAGGAATTGGAAGCACAATTTTAAAATTTGCAGACGACACCAGATTGGGGGGTATAGTTAATACTGAGGAAGAATGTGACAAATTACAAGAGGACATTAATCAACTTACAGAAAGGGCGTGTAATTGGCAAATACATTTCAATATAGATAAGTGTGAGGTGGTGCATTAAAATAGGGAGGCCATTCCCTAGGGATAATAAGAGTTTAAATGGGGTACAGGAGTAAAGGGATCTAGGGATACAGCTACAAAAATCACTAAAAGTCGTAACACAGGTTAATAAGGCCATAAAAAAAAGCAAACAAAGCACTGGGGTTCATTTCTAGAGGGATAGAATTGAAAAGCAGAGAAATTATATTATACTTGTATAGAACTTTGGTTAGACCACATTTGGAGTATTGTCCACAGTTCTGGTCTCCATATTATAAAAAGGACATAGAGGCATTGGAGAAGATGCAAAAAAGATTCACAAGGATGATACCAGAACTGAGAGGATACATGTATCAGGAAAGGCTGATCAGGCTGGGGAACTTTTCTCTAGAAAAAGAGAAGGCTGAGGGGTGACCTGATAGAGGTCTTTAGATAATGAAAGGGTTTGATAGGGTAGATGTAGAGAAAATGTTTCCAATTCCGGAGCTGTCGAAACTCGGGGCCATAAATATAAAATAGTCACTAATAAATCCAAAAGGGAATTCAGGAGAAATTTCTTTACCCAGAGAGTGGTAAGAATGTGGAACTCACTACCACATGGAGTAGTTGAGGTGAATAGCAGAGATGCATTTAAGGGGAAGCTGGATAAACACATGAGGGAGAAAGGAATAGAAGGATATGTTGATAGGGTGAGATGAATTAGGGAGGGAGGAGGCTCATGTGGAGCATAAATGCTGGCGTAGACCAGTTGGGCCGAATGGCCTGTTTCTGTGCTGTAGACTATATGTAACTCTATTATTCAATCCAAATTGGTTGCATCTCACAGGTAGAAAGTGTATTGGCCTCAACAGATCTGAATCATTGGAGTGGATTTTAATTCGGAGCAGGATTCTGGCAGGAAAGCGTTCCGGCAATTTTATTTCCCGCCCGGCAGAGGAAGCAAGGCGACATGGACCGGATTCTGATGAAGGGTCCTGAGACTTGAAACATTAACTCTGCCTTCCTCTCTCCACAGATGCTCAGTATTTCCATCATTTTCTGTTTTTATTTCAGATTTCCAGCATCTGCTGGGTTTTGCTTTTGTTTTCACCTTAATTTAATTTAGTTTTTTGAAATTGTTAATTTTCTTATCACCATAGAGTCCCTAAAGTACTATGGGCATGAAAATGAGCGGTATAGCGCCCGTTGTTTCGGCGCTACACGGCCTCTCCGACATCCAAGATGGCATCTTGGCTGCGCGCACACGTTTCCAGCGTGACGTGCGCCGGACGCCATCTTGGTATAGGAGCTAGCGCAGGCGCAGATAATGAACACTGGAATCATGTAAAGTTGGGAGAAAATGGCTTCAATCAGTGTGCTACGCTGATTTAAAGTGATAGACACCATTATGGGACTTAACAGCTCAACTCAACGCATGGTCTTAACCCCGACCATCTGAACAGGTCTTAAAGTGCCAGGAAGGCCCCCCACTGGTGCTATTTAAAGGCACCATTCAGGATTTACAGGCTAGTGGCTGGATTATTGCTTCTGGTTGCCGAGACATTTGTAACTGTTTCTGGAGGTCTCCTAGACTTGAATACTAGGACTCGGGGGCATAGCCTAACATTTAGAGCCAGGATGTGCAGGAGTGAAGTTTGGAAATGCTTCTACACGCAAAGGGTGGGAGAAGTTTGGAACACTCTTCTGCAGATGGCAGTTAATGTTAGCTCAATTGTGAATGTTAAATCTGAGATTGATAGATTTCTGTGAACCAGGAGTATTAAAGGATATGGGGCTAAGGCGGGTATATGGAGTGAGGTCACAGGTACAGCATGATCTCACTGAATGGCGGAACAGGCTCGAGTGGCTAAATGCCACTGCCACTTGCTACCTCCTGATATGCGCCACCTTCTCCTGCAAGAAAGTGGGACGTGTGTCTGGATGATGTGCCGGCCAGTGTGTGTGGCCTGTGAGTTGTGGGTGTGCGGCTTGCAACAGTGGTAATGTGTAAGGGTGAGAGGAAGCATCTGGTTGGAAGAGTTGAGTACTGATGGAAAGAGTTTATTGGTGTGTGGGTGATGGGGGGTGTAGTGTGTGGACCAGTTGGTAGGAGACACCACTTGACAGTTGACCTCACTCACCTTGACCACTCATGTCAAAGTATTGAGCTTCTTCCTGCCCTGCATCCATGTTCACGATGCTGTGCGCCTGGCATTAACTTTGTCCCCGCTGCCTTCCACTGCCTTTTGGGTACATGTCTGGAGGGTCTCTTGCCCCCACCCCCCACAACCCGACACCTCTGTGGACATTGGATGTCCCTCCTTCTGTCCACCTCTTGCACCAAGGCCTCTAGTGCATCATCAGAGAACCTTGGTGCACGCACTCTCACAGGCCTGGTACCAACTCAGATCGGCAGATTGGTGAGGTCTGGTGTGCAGATTGGAGGATGTGGGATTTAGTAGTGCACAACCTTTATTCAATGTTTTAACATAACTCATAAGTGTGTAAACATAGGGATGGGACCTGTGTTTTACATGTGCGGTGACTGATCTCTGTTCAGACACCGTGCAGACAGTAGACTGTTATTTTCAGCAAAAAAACAGGTACCATCTACCTTTAAGAGATTTCTAAGAAACATCCTCCCTTTAAGAGATTGGGCTCCCCCTGCTGGTGGAAAGTGAGAATTGCATTCATTCCACATGCAAGGCCCAGAAGGGAACCCTGATTGCAGGTTAGTACTCAGGCCGGATGAAACTCGTGTCCTGCCTGCGCAGGGGTCATTGGGCACGGGGTAATAGCGCATCACGCTACCCGCACCCAAAAACGGCCCTTATCCAATTTTTTTTCCCCCTATGTCCCTCCCTGCCGAGCAACTCCAGTGCTTTCAATTACACGGAATGCACCCAGGTGCCTGCAGTGGCTTCATTGATAAGAGTGGGAAGGACAAGTAACTTCAAACTAACCTGAGGGCCTCTCTGGAATCGCCTGACCCTGGGATGGGAGAGTACTTTGAACAAAAAAGGAGTCTCCCAGATTTTCCTTCATGTGAAGACTATTATGTTCTGTGTACACCCCATATTCTGATATTTATGAAAGTATGACCTTTCCACGATGCTCACAATTACTTAAAATCTCCCAGACTCCTGGGAAGACTGAAAATACAACTTCACAAAACCAAGAGCATCCTCAACTTTCATTTCAGCAAACTCCAATGGGAAGGGGGCTGAAGAAAATCTCCTGAATTCTAAATAAGGATAAATCAAATTCCTTCAAGCCACAAGTGTTATCAAGGAGAAACTGCTGCACTGTTGTCACATAAACAACTAAGGAACAGGCTATCCTAGATTGGGTATTGTGCAATGAGAAGGGGTTAATTAATAATCTTGTTGTGCGGGGTCCTTTAGGGAAGAGTGACCATAACATGATAGAATTCTTCATTAAGATAGAAAGTGAAGTCGTTCAATCCGAAACTAGGGTCCTAAATCTAAACAAACAAAACTACGAAGGTATGAGGAGTGAGTTGGGTATCATAGATTGGGGAGCTTCATTAAAAGGCATGACGGTGGATAGGCAATGGCTAACATTTAAGGAACAAATGCATGAATTACAAAGTTATACATTCCTTTCTGGCGCAAAAACACAAAAGGAAAAGTGGCCCAACCATGGCTAACAAAAGAAATTAAGGATAGTATTAGATCCAAAAAGGAATCATATAAAGTTGCCAGAAAAAATAGCAAGCCTGAGGATTGGGAGCAGTTTGGAATTCAGCAAAAAAAGGACCAAGAGATTGATTAAAAGGGGAAATCAGCAAGTAAACTAGCAAGGAACATAAAAGTGGACTGTAAAAGCTTCTACAAGTATGTGAAAAGAAAAAGATTAGTGAAGACAAATGTAGGTCCCTTACAGTCAGAAACGGGAGAATTTAATGAATTAATGGGGAACAAGGAAATAGCAGAGCAATTAAACAAATACTTTGGTTCTGTCTTCACGGAAGAGGACACAAATAACTTCCCAGAAATGCTAGGGAACCAAGGGACTTGTGAGAAGGAGGAATTAAAGGAAATTAGTATTCGTAAAAAAATAGTGCTGGAGAAATTAATGGGACTGAAAGCCGATAAATCCCCAGGGCCTGATAATCTGCATCCCAGAGTACTAAAAGAGGTAACCATGGAAATAGTGGATGCATTGGTTGTCATCTTCCAAAATTCTATAGATTATGGAACAATTCCTGCAGATTGGAGGGTGGCAAATGTAACCCCACTATTTAAAACAGACTATCGTTCGCAGCAAATTACCCAGCTTTCAGGAGAACAGCGTCCACGACACCACACAACCCTGCCACGGCAACCTCTGCAAGACATGCCAGATCATCGACACAGACACCACCATCACACGAGAGGACACCACCCACCAGGTACATGGTTCATACTCCTGTGACTCGGCCAACGTTGTCTACCTCATACGTTGCAGGAAAGGATGCCCCAGAGCATGGTACATTGGCGAGACCATGCAGACACTGCGACAACGGATGAACGGACACCGCGCAACAATCGCCAGACAGGAGGGTTCCCTCCCAGTCAGGGAACACTTCAGCAGTCAAAGACATTCAGCCACCGATCTTCGGGTAAGCGTTCTCCAAGGCGGCCTTCGAGACACACGACAACGCAAAATCGTCGAACAGAAATTGATAGCCAAGTTCCGCACCCATAAGGACGGCCTCAACTGGGATCTTGGGTTCATGTCACGCTACACGTAACCCCACCAGCAGAAAAAAGTTATCTGTTTTTAACACAACGGGTCATTCTCTGTCTTTCTCTTTCTTTCGGATGTTTCTCTCTCTCTGTCTGTCTTTTGTTCTGGCCGTTAGTGTATTCGGTGGTCCTGTAGGTAACACCACTCTGTCTGAACACTTTGATTGCCTTGACAACGGGCAGTTGGAAAGATTATCTGTAATCACCAGGTATTGTTCTATGACTATAAATGCGGTAACCTTCCATGGAATCCCACACTTGCTCACCTGACGAAGGAGAAAGCCTCCGAAAGCTTGTGATTTTCAAATAAAACAGTTGGACTATAACCTGGTGTTGTAAGATTGCTTACATTTGTCAACCCCATTCCATCACCGGCATCTCCACATCATCACTATTTAAAAAAGGGGGGAGAGAGAAAACAGGAAACTACAGACCGGTTAGCCTAACATCAGTAGTCGGGAAAATGCGAGAGTCTATTATAAAGGATGTGATAACAGGACACTTGGACAATATCAACGGGATTAGACAAAGTCAACATGGATTTATGAAAGGGAAATCATGTTTGACAAACCTACTGGAGTTTTTTGAGGATGTAACTGGTAGAATAGATAACCAGTGGATGTGGTTTATTTGGATTTTCAGAAGGTCTTTGAGAAAGTCCCACATAAGAGGTTAGTGTGCAAAATTAAAGCACATGGGATTGGGGGTAATATACTGGCATGGATTGAAAATTGGTTAACAGACAGGATACAGAGAGTGGGAATAAATGGGTCTTTTTCAGGGTGGCAGGCAGTGACTAGTGGGGTACCGCAGGGATCAGTGCTTGGGCCCCAGCTATTCACAATACATATCAATGATTTGGATGAGGAAACCAAATGTAATATTTCCAAGTTTGCTGATGACACAAAACTAGGTGGGATTGTGAGTTGTGAGGAGGATGCAAAGGGGCTTCAAGGTGATTTAGACAAGTTGAGTGAGTGGGGAAATACATGGCAGATGAAGTATAACGTGGATAAATGTGAAGTTATCCACTTCAGAAGGATAAACAGAAAGGCAGAGATTATTTAAATGGTGATAGATTGGGAAATGTTGATGTGCAAAGGGACCTGGGTGTCCTTGTACACCAGTCACTGAAAGCAAACATGCAGGTGCAGCAAGCAATTAGGAAGTCAAATGGTATGTTGGCCTTCATTGCAAGTGGATTTGAGTCCAGGAGCAACAATGTCTTACTGCAGTTTTACAGGGCCTTGGTGAGACCACACCTGGAGTATTGTGTGTAGTTTTGGTCTCTTTACCGAAGTAAGGATATACTTGCCATAGAGGGAGTGCAGCGAAGGTTCACCAGACTGATTCCTGGGATGGCAGGATTGTCGTATGAGGAGAGATTGGGTCGACTCGGCCTGTATTCACTCGAGTTTAGAAGAATGAGAGGTGATCTCATTGAAACGTATAAAATTCTGACAGGGCTAGACAGACTGGATGCAGGGAGGATGTTTCCCCTGGCTGGGGGGGTCCAGAACGAGGGGTCACAGTCTCAGGATAGGGGGTAGGACATTTAGGACTGAGATGAGAAGAAATTTTTTCATTCAGAGGGTGGTGAACCTGTGGAATTCTCTACCACAGAAGGCTGTGGAGGCCAAGTCACTGAATATATTTAAGAAGGAGACAGATAGATTTCTGGATATACTAGGCATCAAGGGGTATGGGGAGAGAGCGGGAATATGGTATTGAGATAGAGGATCAGCCATGATCGTATTGAATGGCAGAGCAGGCTCGAAGGGCCGAATGGCCTACTCCTGCTCCTATTTTCTATGTTTCTATGTTTTTATAAATAGTAAAAGGATTCTGGGATTTCCAAAAGAAACATTCTCATTTTTACTTCTTAGTTGTCACTGGAAAGTTAAGGAGATTTTGTCCCTCTGCATTGAAAAACATTTTGCTCTTGGCAGTTGTTGGAAGTTTTCTGGTGGTGCTTTTGCTTCTGCACACAGGAAGATGGAAACCATTGTTGCTCATGTACACAATTGTTTGAAGATTATTTGTATACTGTGGTGAAAAGACACATGAAACACTTGGGTGCACAATGCTGTACCTGAGAATTACAAGCTTGGAATGGCTCACTCTTGATGATGCTACACTGTTTCTGAGCCCACGCATCTCGATGAACGTTAATTGAGCAAGGGTCTTTGCCTTTCTTTACATTCGGACAGGTAGGAGACATCTTCCAGCTGTTTCCAAACTCCTCCATGTTTACAACCACCAACTGGCTTTTTGTGGTAAAATCATTGTGTACATTGCCATCATAATTGCCACACAATCCACAGATGGTACCCTGTAATAACCAATAAAGGTGCCAATTATTAGACTGAAAATATGGAAAGTTATTAGACTTGCTTTCTTTCTCTCTTTCTAAATGTTTAATTTAAAGGCGTTTTCAGAAGAAATAACTTGGTAGCGATGGGGGAGAATAGAACTGTGTGCCATATCATTCCAAAGACGTCACGCACAAGTGATGCAGTGATTTATGTCAGTGCATCATCCATTTACAAGCAAATCGGAAGAAGTTTGCTTATCCCTTTTTTAGAAAAGCAATGTCCCTTTCGCAGATCCGTGAAAATGGTTACACTTTGGAACTGCTTGTGATTTTTCTGTGATAAAAACTTGTTTGAATAGAAGTGATTCGTGTTTTGAGCTCCATATTCTCTTTTCGGCTTGTAGTATTTTCTTCACGTTCAGGATATGGGATTCGCAGGCAAGGCTGGCATTTATAGCCCATCCCGAGTTGCCCTGAGAAGGTGATGGTTGGCCTTCTTCTTGAGCCGCTGCAGTCCATGTGGGGAAGGCGCTCCCACAATGCTGTTAGGTCGGGAGTTACAGGATTTTGGCTTAGCGACCTTCGCAGGAAATGCGCGATATTTCCAAGTCAGGATGGTGTGTGACTTGGAGGGAAACATGGAAGTGATGGTGTTCCCATGCACCTGTTGCCCTTATCCTTCTAGATGGTGGAGTCATGAGTTTGGGAGGTGCTGCTGAAGAAGCCTTGGCCACTTGCTGCAGAGTATCCTTTAGATAGAACACAATGCAGCCACAGTACGCTTGTGATGGAGGGGCTGGCTGTTTAGACGAGTGGATAAGGTGCCAACCAAGCGGGCTGCTTTGTCCTGGATGGTGTTTAGCTTCTTGAGTGTTGTTGTAACCCATCCAGGCAAGTGGAGAGTATTCCATCACACTCCTGACTTGTGCCTTCTGGATGGTGGAGAGGCTTTGGGGACTCAGGAGGTGAGCCACCCACCACAGAATACCCTGCCTCTGACCTACTCTAGTGGCCACAGCATTTATATAGCTGGTCGAGTTGAGTGTCTGGTCAATGATAACCCCATGAATGTTGATGGTGGGGGACACGGTTATGGTATTGAATGTCAAGGGGAGATGATTAGGCTCTCTCTCTTGTTGGAGATGGTCATTGCTTGGCAGTTGTGTTGCACCAATGTTACCTGCCACTGATCAACCCAAAGCAGTCGATGATCAAGAGGATTGGCTATACCCATCAGTATTTATTTGTGTTGGACCTTCAGTGTGTTAAAGATGAGCAACAAATATCTTTACTGTTCAAGTAAGCTGTTGAAATGATGCTGTAATGAATGGAGACTCAGCAATGGTCACTCATTTATAATAAATGTTATCTTATTCACCATTTTTATTCTCTTGAACAAGATGGCAAAACATTAATTATTTCCATACTGAGTACTGACCGAGAACTTCTCAAAGGAGTAGTAACACAAATGTGAACCTAAGATTATTAATATTGATCTATAGTGGTGATTATATCAAACTTAAATCCTCCAAAGATCTGAATTTAATTTTTCATTGGTTTATTTATTCCCCAGTGCATATCATTCTCTGTCCAATTGTCAGGCAGGATGCTTGCTCCTACAATTTTTGCTATTGGCGCATTCCAACCAGGGTTAAGATTTTTTCCAGGAATGGTGCATTCGTGTAGAGTGACTTGCTGAGTTTTTTACATTACTTCGAGAAAGTTCCAAAACCACTCCCTGGATGGTAGTCTGTGATTGCAAGCTCAGGCACTGAAAATTGTAACTGGAAGCCACATTCTAACACACAGAGGCGGAGTGCGTTAGATTGCCCCTGCATTCTGCCAACACAACAACTGTCACTGCACCTCAAAGTAATTCAATGTACGTTAAGGGGTTTGAGATGTTTCTGTGAGGCTTGATAAGGGCCATTGTAAATGCAAGACTTTCTTGTTCAATAGATTTTAAATTTCTGTCAATGTACAGAACATCCTTGGTAATAACAACAAGGTTCAGGAATAAGCACTTACCTTAAAGGAGTGACTGAGTTTGATAGTCAAGCTTGTTTTCTTGTCCCACATCAATACCAGTCCATTTTTAGCTTCAATCACAAGGTAAATGCCAAGATGACGCACTTCATAAGGTATGTATATACTGCTACCAAACTTCACCACTTCATACTTTCCATCTGAGAGTTTTATTTCAGAGTTCTGGGGGGTTTTAAATAATCATATTAGTCAAATACCATATAAAATAGTCACATATAAATTGCACCAGGAACTGTCCTGTATCTATTGAATATGCTCTTTGCCGGAATTTGGCCATTGTTACCATTCTGATATCACGTTACATAGAAAAATAAAAAGAAACAATTATTTAAAAATTAGCATGTGTCTAACAAAAATATTAATGCCCAGTAGAACAATTTCACTGATTGTAAAATGTAAATCACTGGGTCCTTTCACTTGCATGGAACAAGGCGACGGTGACCCTGATTGCATCTTATCCTCTGTTCACTTACCCCCAAGAAGATTTTGATTGATTTGGAACATGTTGTTCCAGTGGTTCCACAAGGGATATTTTCAGTGATTACTCTGAAGGTACCAATGGAAGGGTTATTTCCACAATAATCCTGAAACAATCATGAATAAAAACAGAATTAAAGACTAACAGCTTCACACAATACGTGATTTTAAGGCTATAGATGTGTCACAAAAGAAACTTACTTAGTCCTAAACATTTTAAATTTGAAGCATAAAACTAATCATAAACTGATCGATTTAGCATCATTGCACTGTTGAATGAATCAGTTCATGATTGTTGTTACTGATTTAGGCTTCAAATTTTATTGTATAATGTCATTCTTTTTGTTTTAATTAAAATAAGATAATAATTACAAATAAACATGAAAGGAAATGCATATTTGTCCAACAATACCTGTGCAACAATATATTCACAGTCCCCATTAAAATTGTAGCGTTTCCCATCAAAAGTGATGTAATGCCCATCTCCGTAGATCATACATGTCCCATGACATTGTTGTTTTGTGCAGGTCCACAATCTGTTGTTACATTCACTGAGAAAATGAAATAAGATGGACATTAACCAGGATAGATTCGCATTGAGGTTCCACAGTTGCATCTTGCAGTTGACATTAACAGAAAATCAAGAGTGAATGCTTGCTACGTACCATGTGTTGCAGTCCACTTGGACAATGTCCCCAGATTGGTAATGGACGCCATTGTGTGCACATGGGCACTGATTTATGGGAATACAGCCACCGCTTTCATCAGAGACTAAACCTTCAGGACACACACATCCAGAGACACAATCTGTGGCATACTGTGGAGAAAAAATAAAACTTTTATTGGAGCTCAGAGATTTAGGGGTCCAAATACAGAAATTACGAAAAACTACTGGACAGGTACAAAATATAAATAACAAATGGCTAATGGGGTTGGAATACAAAGGGCTGGAAGTTATGATCGCATTGTTTAAAGCTCTGATTAAGCCACATCTGGAGTGCCCCATTCAGTTATGGGCATCACACCTCAAGAGGCTATATTGGCCTTCGAGGGGATGTAGCGCAGATTCACCAGAATGATACAAGGGCTCAGAGGGTTAAATTATGAGGACAAGTTACACAGACTAGGCTTCTATTCCATTAAGAATAGAAGATTAAGGGGTGATCTAATTGAGATGTTTAAGATGATTGAAGGATATGATAGGGTATATGGAGAGACACTATTTCCTCTGGTGGGGTAGTCCATAACAAGTGGGCATGACTTTATAATTAGAGCCAGGCCACATTCAGGGGTGATGTCAGGAAGCACTCCTTCAAACAAAGGGTAGTGGAAATCTGGAACTCACTCCCCCAAATAACTGCTGAGGTAAGGGTATTAAGGAGCAAAGGCACATAGGTGGAGTTGAGATGCAGATCAGCCATGATCTGATTGAATGGCGGAACAGGCTCGAGAGGTTAAATGGCCGACTCCTGTTTCTATGTTCCTAAAATCTATGAGCTACCACACAGCCTTTGCTTCATGTGCTACTTTTTATACGGAAACTGAAGGGACAAAAAGAAAAGAATCTCTGAGCACACAAAGCACAATAGTTCTAAGCCAAGAGAGAAGAATAATATCTAAGAATCACACAAGTGCTTGTGGCCCCTGAAATATTAGCACAGATAATACCACAGTCACTATATTGCCACTTACACAGTCCATATCAAGGGTCTGGCAGCTCTTCTGACATTCTGTACCAGCGCTGCCAACTGAAGCGTTATTACAGTCAAAATAAACCATGGGAGCAACACAGGCTGGAAAGCAAAACCAAAAATGGATTTAGATACACACAAGAGACATTTTATTCTCTGAATAATTTATTTTTTCTCAAGATGTTACCTTGAAGTTTTAAATCTTTTCCAATACACTCTAGCTTCCCTTGATTGCAGGCACTGCAAGAAAATAACAAAATATCTTCAATCACTGAAGCCCAACGCCATTCAGATACTCCTATTGCTCAGTGAAATAATGAATTAGCTTCATTAGCTCACCACATGGCATCTTCCTCATGAATGACTGCTCCTGCTGCCACTGCCGACCCTTTATAGTAACACGAGCAACTAGAGGGTGGTACACATTTACCAGTGCCATCCATATAGGTTCCATTAGCACAACCACATCCATCCACTGGCACAAAGTCAACCTCACATGTTTTATCTGGTGCTCCTAAGGACTGGCAAGTACGATGGCAGTTTGTCATATTGGAGCTGTAGATGAGAGTCTTGGGACAGTTGATATATTTAGCTGCAATTAAAAAACACAGACAACTTGAGGAATTTCCAGATTTCAGTTTAAAACTAGTCTAAAATAAATATATTCTTTCAGAGTGGCTGTTACTAACACAATGCGCTATGTGTCAGTCACTAACATACTGTGCCTTTAGGCACAGTTCATTAACATGTTGCGCTGCCATTCACAAGAACAACAGCTTGCATTAACATAGCTCCTTTGATGAAAAAAAGGTCCAAAGCCACTTCACAAATAGGTGATAGAAATGGACATTGAGCCAGGAAGGGATAGATTATGGGTGGTAGAAAGCTTGTTCAAAGAAATGAGTTTTGAGAAGGATTTTGAAGGTGGAGACAGGTTTAGGAAGAAAGCTCCAGAGATGAAGACCAATGCAGCTGAATTTTCCACATCGTTCACCTGAGGAAGGAGGAAGCCTCCGAAAGCTTGTGAATTTAAAATAAAATTGCTGGACTATAACTTGGTGTTGTAAAATTGTTTACAAATGCAGCTGAAGGCTGTGCTACCAATGTGGAGCAAAGGGAGGAGGGGGAGGAAGGGATGCACAGAAGGCCGGAGTCAGAGGAATGGACTGTTGAGAGGGAACATAGGGCTGGAGATGATTGCACAGGTAGGGTGAGGCAAGGCCATGGAGGGATGTAAAAATGAGGTTTAGTATTTTAAGTGTAATACTTTTGGGGATAGGGTGCCAATGTAGGTCAGTGAAGATGGGGCTGATGAGCAAATGGGACTGGATAAATGCAGCAGTTTTGGTCAAGTTTGAGTTCATGAAAAGTGGAGGATGGTAGGCCAGCTAGAAGAGCATTGGAGTCATCTGAAGGTATCAGGGGCTGAGGTAGGGTGGAGGTGAGCAATGTTGTGGCGCTGCAAGAATGTGATTTGGAAAGGATGTAGAGATTTAAAGTTACGGTCAGGGTTGACAGGATGCCAAGGTTGAAGACAGTCTGGATGAGCCTGAGACAGCAGTAAGGGAGGGGGTGGATTGAGTGGCAATGGAATGCCCATTACATTATGTCAGTCCATGCAAAGCATTAATATGTACCTTTTGTTGCCCTATGGTGGATTTTTCTAGGTATATAAGAATATGAGGCTGCAGTAGATGGGAAAGGGCAAATGTTTCACAGTTACTGCTACAAATCTGACAGGTGTACAGGGTGTGGAGGTGATTAATATAGTTGTACTTACAGCACACATCAGTTCTCCAGTTAGAAATGGTGATGCCTTTGGCTGCACAGGCCTGAACATATGAGGAGAGGGCAGCACACATGCAGTCCTCACTCTTTTCACAGTTACAGCTGTCATATTTACATTGCTGAAAGATAAAAGCTTTGTGTTATCTCACACTTAAGGTGAAAAGTTTTAAACAAAGATTGAACTAAAAAATAATCCTTCTAACGGAAACACTCAATACAGAACAGAATTTGCAACCCAAAACATTGAGTATAGGTCCACATTGCTGCAGTTTCTAATCATCTGCAAGACCTTATGCACCAATACAATCTTGAAATTTTCACAAAACAAATCAGAGCTGTGACTTTTACATCGTTGCAACCAATACTGCAGTTTTCATAGCAATAAATATCAGACACAATGACACAGTAACTTTGTGTACCTCATAGTAGAGATTGGGGTTGATCTGTGAATGACACAGAGCAAATGCAGAGTTCTCAGCTACTAGCAGGGAGCACCAATGCTTGGCATACTTTTCTATAAAAACAAGACAAGAAAGGAGAAATTCGAGGATTTAGAAAAAGCTATTTCCAACTGATTAACTTGTTGCAGAAACAGCAGCATTTTCCACCCCCATTTGTGCACCCACCTCTCCCACTCACCCCATTCCTGATCCAATGTGATCAATCTGTCTGATACTCACCCTCTGTTGCATCTGCTTCATTATCATCCTGACCCAGAGCAATGCATCCATCGGGCGACCACGACACTCTCACTCACTCACTCATCTGTACTTTATCCCCTTGTAGAAGAGAGCGCAAAATGCGAGGGAGAGGGTGAGGACAGAAGGGGGGCCTCCACAAATCGTGGCCCTCACAGAGGCGGAGGAGGAGGCGTTGGAGATAAGCCAGACGGTGGAGTGCCTGGCCGCCAGGGATACCGAGACTGGTGACAGAACTTTAACATCCCTCACACACAACATGGATTGATGTTATCAATGATTGACCCGTCGCACACCTCAGGATGCTCATCACAACATTACTTCTGTGATGATTCTTAATATTGCTGTATGTTCTCCTCCAGGGGCGTCACGGACCGAAGACGTGGTCGAGGACAATTCCTCAGAGGAGCTCCAGGCCTCTGGGGGCACACATATCTTAGTGAGCTATGCACCAGCGCAGATACTCAAACCCTCGGTGGGTCCTATTAGAGAGATCATTCGGTTGTCACCTGGTGAGTCACCACACACAAGTAAGCGTGAGCAGACACTGGTGGCAGGGGCAGTGGTGGAGAGTCCGCGTCGGTGGGCGTACTCCTCTCCAGGCTCTGCTCAGCTGGGCACAGATGCTGAACCCCAAGGGCCATCCTTGAGAAGGAGAATGAGAAAGGTACAGGAGCAACTTTGTGAGGGAGTGGAAAACATGCCATGCACACTCACCACAATAGTGGAGAGGATGGAGGAGTCCAATTCCAGCGCTAGTGGATTGGCGGTGCAGGTAAGTGCAGGAATGTCTTTAATGGAGAGAATGGCAGCCTCCATTGAGACTCGTGCACGGCTCACAAATAAGACCATTCAGGCCCTGGCAACGGTTGTGCGGACTCAGGCGAACTACATTCTGCTGCCTTAGACAGACAGACAGATACATTAACGCTGACCTTACAAGGCATCACACCTGTCCACCAAACTGTTCTCCAGCAGAGTGGTAGGAGTGATGTGGGCCTGGCCCAGGAGAGAGATGATGGCGAAAGGGGACATGGAAATGGGGACTCTCCTCAGAGCGCTCCCAAGTCTCATCCGTTACACCCCCCTCAACCAGTACCCACGATGCTGCCTCCTCTCCAGGTGGCCGAGTCTGCCCCTGCACAGGTGCAGGTGGAGCAGTCTTTGGCGGGGCCCTCACGGGCACCGAAACCCAGAGGGCATTGGCTGAAAGCATCCAAACAGCCCGGGCATCAATCCAAGCAACCTGCCACTACCTCTGCTGCAGCCACAGGGAATGCACCACGTAGAAGCTGTAGGAGGTGGAAGTCTAAGGTTTTGTAATCACAAAGGGGATGCAAAAGGATGTCTAACAGACTGTCACATTCTTCATTTATACTTGGTTTATGTCAACATCACATTAATTGTTATGATTCTCACCACTGCTGCCACCTCTTGCCCATTCTTGAGACCCTTTTGTGAACGTGCCCTTACACGTGGCTGCTCATGAAAGGCGAGACTTGGTGCCACCCATTGGGTGTGTTTACAATGGGTGTATATGGCACTGTATGATTTGTTTTGTGCAACCTGCCGGGGGAGGGGGGGGGGGGTGGGTGGGGGTTGTGGTTGTGGTTGTGGTGGTCATTACAGGTGGTCTGAGTACTTGACTGCAGTCATTTCACCGATCTCCCTATGAGAATCTATCAAGCATGAGCGACTCCCTGGTATCACGAGCAGCCAGGTGAGATTGTGAGTGTGAATAAAGAAATCTGAGTCTAAATATTAAGAACTCTCAGCCAAAGGTTTGTCTGAGAGAAATGCTTGTCCTGCTGCAACCATTTAAACACTGCTTTAAATGTCCAAACTGCTGCCGGCTGCAACTTGTCTCCGTTTCCATGGGGTGTTTCAGAGGCCACGGGAGACACGTTCAGGCAGAGTTAAAATCATTTACCTGCCTCAATCCCCACAAATTTAATTGATTTAAGTGCTTCAACGATCTTAATTGCCCCTTTAAATGTCATCCCGCCAGTTTTAATTGCCGGCGGGATTTCTGGGTTTACTAAGTGCCCACACCCAGATGCGTCTGGGTCAAACTCATTTTTCGGCGGGTTGGAGCTGGGATTCGTGCCCTCTCCCAACTTTTAACATTTTTACCGCCCCCCTGCCCCCAATCCACCCGTTCTTCGAGATTAAAATCATGCCCTTGGAAACAGTCTGCTTCAATCGACCTTTCATAATTTTGAACAATTCTAACATAGTCTGCGTTGAAAATTGGGTCTTTTCTCATTAGAACAACAATTTTCAAGTCTTTCTTTGTATTTGTATCTCCTCATACCCGGCAGCATCCTCGTGAATCTGGGTTGTCCCTTCTCTAAAGCCCCCACATCCTTTCTATTGTGTGGGGCCCAATACCGCACACAGTACTCTAACTGAGCTCTTACTAAGGATTTATGTCGGCTTGTCATCACCACTTGGCTTTTATATTCAATGGCCTAAAAATCGGATCTCACGCAAAAACAGGTGCGTGGGGGGACAGGGTGCAGACTACCTGTACGAGCTAGTACCCATTCAATATCCGTGTTGATTGGAATGATTCGTGCCTGCAGCCAATATCAGGAGGCCAGGACTCTGCCTAAAGGGAGCCAGCACTTCTTAAACGGAAGCTGCTTTCTGGCTGCAAAAAACTGTACAACAAGTTCTGAAAGAAATGGCTGAAGGAAGGAGCAAGCAGTCACCAAGGTTCTCTGATGCTGCACTGGAGGCCTTGGTGCAGGAAGTGGAGAAGAGGAGGGACATCCTTTTTCTCCCAGGGGGCAGGAGGCCCTGAAGGAATCTGCTCAGGGGGCAATGGGAGGAGATCGCTGAGGACGTCAATGCCGGGAGCACGGCCCAAACAGTGCAGGAAAAAAATCAATGACTTAACTAGAGTTGTTAAGGTAAGAAGACTGCTAAAATACATTCTTAACATAGCTGCACCACTCACAGTCTCATTAATTACAATACTCACAACACTGCCCTCCCCATCACCCTGCACTGTCCCACAATCACTGCACCACACTTCACTAAAAATCCTTCTCCCCATACTCACACATTCACCATCATTACAACCCTCACTCAGCTACAGCTCACATCTCACACATACACTGTCAGCTATCCCATCATGACAGCCACCTCCTCCAAACACCTCACATGACTCTCACTAACACACTTCATTCTTTCTTGCAGGGGAAGATTGCGCACAACAGCAGGCAACAGGCTGCTATTGGAGAAGGAAGAACCCTTCTGCGTACCCTTTCCCTCCTTCAAGAGAGCGCCCTAGCTATAACGTGAAGGGCCAGAGTGAAGGTTGTGGCCACTAGAGATGTTGGAGGAGACGCTGAGCCGGGTTTCTTTACACCTCATCCTCTGTCACTTCTGATTTCTCCCTCACCCCACACACTCTGTACGACAAGCTGCAGGTGCTTTCAACACCCACTTCTTTCTCTCCGCTCTCTCTCAGACCACAAGCCAAACCTGGCCCTTTCATCTCAGCTCCTCAGAATGTCGAGGCTCCACAGCCAGTTGAGGAAGATGAATAAAATGATCATGAAGATGCACCGTCACTTGATCTCACTCTCACAGGCACCAGCTCAGATACTGACACCACGTGGACCTCAGAGGATAGGTTAGGGGAGGGATCTGCACGTGGTGACTCACCGGGCATGTGTGCAGGAGCTAGGGCATGGGGATAGGACATCATATATACCAGCTCATCAGAGGACGAGCTCACATTCCAGTCCCACTGAAGAGGATTCAGATACTGACTCTGAGGGGCCAGGCTGCCGAAGAAGGGTAATGGACAGACACCAGGAAATGCTTGGTGCACTGGGCAGCTTGGCGGAGAGCTTGTGCACAATGTCGCAGAGTATGGAGGAGTCCACCTCCAACCTGTCTCAAGGTTTTGCGCAGAATATGGAGACCATTCTGTCCAATGTGGAACGAGTGGTCAGCTCGATCAGCACCACAGTGGAACCCACCATGATGGAGCGTCTCATGACATCTCTGACACCTTCAAACTGCTGCCTTGGAAGCTCATAGGGATACTATGGCAGTCCTCACTGCTGGGGGGGCTTTGGGGGCCACTGTTGAAAAAGGCTTCCTGGGCATCATATCACCGCTGTTCTCCAGCAGAGCCTTAGGAGTGCTGAGGCGCCACCCCAGGAGAGTGGACTTGGCTTCATGGGAGAGACAGCTGCTGTCCTCTCTCAGGATGACAGCATGCCTGCTCCTCCACCATTGTCCTAGCTGGTGTGACTCAACCAGCCGGCCCAGTCTACTGCGGCCCTGGCCGAGATGCTGCAGCCTGCAGCAGGGCCCTCTAGCCCAGAGCTGCTTGAGGTTGTCCTCCAAGGCCATCTGAAGTGTCCTCAAGGAGCAATTTCCCAATTGTCCTGAAAGCTCAGCAATCTTCCACCTCCCAAGCTGTAGCCATTGGGGAAGCATCGTGTAGGAGCACCAGGATAGGTAAATGAAAACACAAGACAGGCGCTAAGGGATTGCAGAAGGGTGATTAGTCATTTTATTCTGTCAATGCTGACATGATTTGTTTGATAAATTTGTTTTTTGATCTGGATTTGCTATTGGTGTTTATTTTTGTAGTGTAATGAGGCGAGGGCAAGACCCATAAGTCTGGACTGAAGGGAGGTAATCGCACAGTGATTGTCAGGAGAGGATTGTGAGGTTGTTAGTGAATGGGGAATGGTAGGGCTGATTTAGGTGAAGTGCTCCTTGATGAGCTGATCTCTGAAGTCTCACATTGAACTGTTAGGTCCCAGTAACAAAATATTCTGAAAACCCTGATTTACAGATGGATCAGGGAAGGAGACTGGCAGGCAGGGCTGTGGTGGTGTTGGGGCCTGATAGCCTGAAAGGGGCCAAAGGCAGCTCAGGTGCCATTTATTGGCCTCCTTCCCCTACAAGGCTCCTGGACCTCCCCCCACCCCACCCAATACAGCCAGATTCCAGCAATCCCCATTCTGCCAGACTCTACCCCCAGTGATTCCAAACACCTTTCCCAGTCCTGCTGGATCTTAGGAGCCATATCTTCAGACTCCACCAACTACAATTCTAAATCTGAAGACCACTTTCCAGTGCTCACAAACCCTTGGACATATTCTCAGTGCTCCTTGATTCCAGCACAGCTCCAAATCATCCCAGACCACAGGACCTCCCTCCTCAATGCTCCCAGATTGCAGGTCAGGTCAGGATCTTCCCTCTATTGTGTTCCCAGAAGCATGGGACCCCCCCACCCCTCCCAGTGCTTCCAGACTCTATGATCCCCACCAACCCCCTCACCTCCCTCCCCTGGGCTTAAAGTAGTCCTGGACTCTGACATCTAAATCCATTACTGCCAGGTGCTGAACTGCCTCCAGTGCTGATAAATCAATGACCCTGATATAACTGCTTGGCACGACACCCCTGTTCTCTTCAAACCTCTGACTTCACAATGAACAATGCTATGGGAGAGCTGTTAATAGAATATAGCGTACTTTGCATTACAGGATCTGACATTATTCTATTTATTTTTCCTGGTAACTCTTTTGCAACTCCATTATGCTATGTTTCAAACCTTTAGGCTCATCACTGAAAAGCAATAAGTTGTAATCTTACCATTTTCGACACTGAGGGAGCAAGGGTTTTCATAAATATCTTTTCTGTCTGGGCAGCTAGCTTTGGTCTTCCAGGTATTTGCAAATGCAGAAGGTGTTCCTTCCACAAGACCACTGACTGTTTTAAACTCATCATTAAGTACATCGTTGAAGTTTCCACAAAGGCCTAAATAAACACAAACAAATTGTACAGCATTTAATTATCACTTAGAACAATGAAGCATTTATAATTATTACAATGGCTATTAGACATGGCTGGATGGTGAAGGTACAACTAGGTTGTAACTTACCACACATCTGGCTCTTGACAGCAGGATCCAGAGTTATGTAGAGTTGCATTATAGGCACTAACTGTACCTGGAGCTGCAGCCCAAAAGTAGTGTGGAAGATAACATGGAAAGTTGAGGGCTTGAATATAGTGACATTGGCTGTGAAAACAGGAGAGAAAAGTTGTACATTTAAGAACATATATAAAGAGTTTTATCGATGATGAAAAGATGCTATCAGGAGTAAATATTTCAAACATTATATGAATAGCTTGGATTTTATTTTTGCTCATTTACTCATTGATATTAAATCATTAAAAACACATTAACCATTACGGACTTGTTCTGTTCTTTGGACTATAGATCTATATATCCACAAGACAACAGTGACCATATTTCAGAAGTAATTCATTGGCTATAAAGTGCTTTGGAACATGCTGAAGGTGTAAAAGATCTATTTAAGTGCAAGTTCTTTTTCTATTAAAATTCTTGTGCGAGCAACACACTTTGTGTCCACAAATCTTACTTCTCGTCACGATATTTAGTTACATTTTTATATCAACATTTAACACTGAAACTTCCGATGCTAACATTTATAATGGAAATTTCCAATGTAAATATTTGGCCGTAAATCTTGGTTGATGAGCTAATCGTATCAAAAGTCTTTCACAAAAAATTTTCATCTGCCAATTTTCTCAAATGTTATCTTATTGTAAATCTTACATCCATGCACTTACTGTCTACAAAACCTTATTTCCTGTTGCCATGTTTTTGCCACATGTTTATTCAAACTTTTTACTATTTTAAATATTTATGAGTACATTTATAATGGGGTTTTCCAATTTGAATTCATCACCCTGTGACTGCACAATCCGGCTACCAGGAAACTTTTCCCCACAAATCTCTCAAACTGTTTTCTGAGAATTTTTCATTTTTCATTTTGAATAAATTAAAAAAAAATCACATAATTTCACAATAACATGATTAATTTTATCCATTGAATTGTCTTTTATGTCTTTTAATGCATTCATTAAAGCTTTTACTTGAAGGCCTCAGCTCTCCAAAAAACCTGAGCTTTGGCTGGTACTCTTTTCCCAGAGCTTCGATGCTGCGAGCTGAATTTGGATTGAACGGTCTGAGCCTCTGCAGGGCACCTAATTTCCCAGGCTGCATCAGTACCAGTCAGCTGTACTGATGGAAAATGTTTCTATAGGTTCTAGCAGTTTTTGTTCAGCAGCTCATTAAAAAATAAAATGAGCTTTATTGAAATAAAAGGGCTGATTTAACCCAATGGAAACCGGGCGGGTGGGCAGTTAAGATGGCTTTTGGGACTAACCACACATCCAGCTCTACATAACTCTGGATCCTGTCTTCAAAGTGCCAGATGTGTGGTAAGTCACAACCAGTTGTGCCATTAACCACCCCGTTCCTGCTCCCGCTATTTCCAACCTGGGGTGGGAATGGGCGGCCAGAGTGCCCATGTGGTTCTGGTGGGAGGCTACTTTTAATATGCAAACATATCCAAGTTTGCCGATGATACAAAGATTGGTGGCATAGTAAGTAACGTAGACGGGAGCATAAAATTACAAATTATGGTAGATACAATTGATAGATTAAGTCAGTGGGCAAAACTGTGGCAGATGGATTTCAACGCAGGTAAGTGTGAGGTCGTCCATTTTGGACCACGAAAAGATCGATCCGAGTATTTTTTAAATGGTGAAAAGTTAGGAACTGTGGAGATCCAAATAGATTTAGGGGTCCATGTACTCAGATCACTAAAATGTAGTAGACAGGTACAAAAAATAATCAAAAAGGTTAATGGAATGTTAGCCTTCTTAATTAGAGAGCTAGAATATAAAGGGGAGGAGGTTTTGCTACAGCTGTACAAAGTCCTGGTTAGACCACATCTGGAGTACAGTGTACAGTTCTGGGCACCGCACCTTAGGAAGGATATATTGGGCTTGGAAGGAGTGCTGTGCAGATTCACTAGAATGTTACCAAGGCTCCAAAGGTTAGATTATGAGAGATTACATAAACTAGGCTTGTATTCCCTGGAATATAGAAAGTTAAGGGAAGATTTGATTGAGATTTTTTGGATTTTGAAAGGAATTGATAGGGTAGATGAAGGGAAACATTTTCTGCTGATGGGGGAGTCTAGGACAAAGGGACATAACCTTAAAATCAGAGCAAGGCAATTCAAGAGAGAAGTTAGGAAACACTTCTTCAAGCAAAGGGTGATAGAAGTGTGGAACCCTCTCCCACAAAACTTTTAAATCTGAGATCGAGTCAAGGGATATGGAGCCGAGGTGGGTAAATGAAGTTCGATACAGATCAGCCATGATCTAATTGAATGATGGAACAGACTCGAGGGGTTGAATGGCCTACTCCTGTTCCTTTCTTCCTACGTTCCTATGCAATTTTGAGGTACCAATGGGAGGAGAACGCACCACACACACTCCGCCCATTGGTACGAAGCAATGATTGGCCTTACCAAAGGGCCTTAAAGTGACCACTGCAGCTCACAAAACAGTCCAAGGCAAGTTTTCTGATAAAGATTTTGGAGGACCAGGAGCCTGAACACTCCTTTTGCTCCACAAAAGTCTCCCGTCCGTGGGCCCCCACTCCCCACGATTCTTCACCCCACCCCCCCACCCCCCCCCCCGCCTGCCATTAACATGCAGCTTCTGGCTCGGCTCCAAGGAACAGATGCCTCTTTGACCAGCGAGCTGCCTGTCAGTGCTGGTACGGAGAGAGAAAAAATACACAGGAAGGAAAAGTTTTTAAAAATGTTAATTTTAAATTTAAAAAAAATCTCCACCAATTAGAAGCTGAAGGAATGAGACTCCACGCTTGTAATAGATAATTTTTAGTGCCAGAGAGGTTTACTGGCAGTAATTAACACTTATCAAGTCGTTAAAAGGGTACTTAGACTTGAAATGACTTGAGTTAACTTTCTGTGGTGAGTTTAGTTTGTATCTATGCGCAAATAAAGCAACTTCACACCGTTCAATGCATTTCAGTGGTGAGGCAGACAACGAAATGCCGTTTTCGCGAAGCTAACGGCGCATCTCAGACAGCAACTTTTGAATTTCCGCATTTAACCTCACATCTGCCCCTCGCTTGAAGTTCCTGCACGATTTGTGCATGAGTAACGGTGAGTGCTATTAGCCTCACTGTTATTTTAACAGCAAATTCTGGGCCAATGATTCTAGGCCGTGGAAACAGCAAATGAACTTACCGGTAGTTACAGGCAGCTGAGTCAAGATTCCATTGACGGAGACAGTGCCACCAGAGTTAATGGAAATGATCTATGATAAAAACACCAAAGCTTACTAAATACAATCATTTGTAGACGACTGTTTTTCCCTAAATGTGTATCAAAATCATTTAAGTCATCAGAAAGCTAATTGGGAATCACTTACAGTTTGAGCTCCATGGATAGCCAGTACGACTGACTTTAAGGCTGTCTCAGACTCAGCAATGCCACGTGGCTGCAGCTCTCCGAGGACAGTGAATAGAGTATTTTTGCAGTCCTAGAGTAAAGGATTAGAAGAAGAACAAGGCCAAAATAGCAACCTTGCCAATGGTAAACAAACCAAATAACTTAACTTGCATGGCACTATCTAACTTTAACTTCTCCTCCTAGGAATTTAAAGATTTTTTTAGCTTGCCGTTATGCAATGCACAAACCTTGCTGTTTTCCCTCCATTATAGGTCTAACTGAGCCATACTAGAATGATACCTGGACTCCAAGGGTTAAATTACGTGGAGAGATTACACAAACTAGGGTTATATTCCCTGGAATTTAGAAGATGATTTGATTGAAGTTTTCAAGATATTAAGGGGAACTGATAGGGTAGATAGAGAGAAACTATTTCCGCTGTTTGGGGAGTCTAGGACTAGGGGACATAGCCTAAAAATTAGAGCCAGGACTTTCAGGAGTGAAGTTAGGAAACACTTCAACACGCAAAAGGTGGTAGAAGTTTGGAACTCTCTTCCGCAAATGGCAGTTGATGCTAGCTCAATCGTTAATTTTAAATCTGAGATTGATAGATTTTTGTTAAACAAAGGTATTAAGGGATATGGGGCTAAGGCGGGTATATGGAGTTAGGTCACAGATCAGCCATGATCACATGGAATGGTGCAACAGGCTCGAGGGGCTAAATAGTCTACTCCTGTTCCTATTTTCCAATGTTGCGATACACCTCATGCAGTTTGAAGGATGGGATAGAGAGCAGCTCACAGGCTCCCACTAATAAGTTGGTGACTAGGAAATGCACCTGGTGGACACTCACCCTCCCACCCCATGAAACACTGGAGTTCATTTGTAGAGGGATTTAATTGAAAAGCAGGGAAGTTACGTTAAATTTGTACAGAACCTTGGTTAGACCACACTTGGAGTACTGTGCACAGTTCTGGTCTCCATATTATAAAAAGGACATAGAGACATTGTAGACGGTGCAAAAAAGATTTACAAGAATGATATCAGAACTGAGGGGTTATACCTATCTGGAAAAATTGAACAGGCTGGGGCACTTTTCTCTAAAAAAAGAGAAGACTGAGGGGTGACCTGATAGAGGTCCTTAAGATTATGAAAGGGTTTGATAGGGTAGATGTAGAAAAGATGTTTCCACTTGTGGGGGAGACCAAAACTAGGGGCCATGAATATAAGATTGTCACTAATCAATCCAATAGGGAATTCAGGAGAAACTTCTTTACCCAGACAGTGGTGAGTATGTGGAACTCGCTACCATAAGGAATAGTTGAGGCGAATAGCATAGATGCATTTAAGGGAAAGCTAGATAAACACATGAGGGAGGAAGGAATAGAAGAAAATACTGATAGGGTGAGATGAAGAGGGGTGCGAGGAGGCTCGTATGGAGCATAAACACCGGTATGGACCAGTTGGGCTGAATGGCCTGTTTCTGTGCTGTACATTCGATGTAATTCTATGTAAGATGTAGACCCACAGAACAGACAAGATCAGGAACTAAGTCAAGCGAACGAACCTACAAGTTTTCACTCTGTGCCACTGTGAATTAGTGCTCCAACACATTCTCCAGAATTCTTATAACACGCCATATTTTCATTTTATTTATATATATGTACACAATTAATATTACCAACAAGCCAGAGGATCAACCCTGGTTCAATGAGGAGTGTAGAAGAGCATGCCAGGAGCAGCACCAGGCGTACATAAAAATGAGCTGCCAACATGGTGAAGCTACAACTCAGGACTACATGCATGCTAAACAGCGGGAGCAACATGCTATAGACAGAGCTAAGCAATTCCACAACCAACGGATCAGATCAAAGCTCTGCAGTCCTGCCATATCCAGTCGTGAATGGTGGTGGACAATTAAACAACTAATTGGAGGAGGAGGCTCTGCAAACATCCCCATCCTCAATGATGGCAGAGTCCAGCACATGAGTGCAAAAGACAAGGCTGAAGTGTTTGCAACCATCTTCAGCCAGAAGTGTCGAGTGGATGATCCATCTCGGCCTCCTCCCAATATCCCCACCATCACAGAAGCCAGTCTTCAGCCAATTCGATTCACTCCACGTGATGTCAAGAAACGGCTGAGTGCACTGGATACAGCAGAGGCGATGGGCCCCGACAACATCCCAGCTGTAGTGCTGAAGACTTGTGCTCCAGAACTAGCCGCGCTTCGAGCCAAGCTGTTCCAGTACAGCTACAACACTGGCATCTACCCGACAATGTGGAAAATTACCCAGGTATGTCCTGTCCACAAAAAGCAGGACAAATCCAATCCGGCCAATTACCGCCCCATCAGTCTACTCTCAATTATCAGCAAAGTGATGGAAGGTGTCGTCGACAGTGCTATCAAGCGGCACTTACTCACCAATAACCTGCTCACCGATGCTCAGTTTGGGTTCCGCCAGGACCACTCGGCTCCAGACCTCATTACAGCCTTGGTCCAAACATGGACAAAAGAGCTGAATTCCAGAGGTGAGGTGAGAGTGACTGCCCTTGACATCAAGGCAGCATTTGACCGAGTGTGGCACCAAGGAGCCCTACTAAAATTGAAGTCAATGGGAATCAGGGGGAAACTCTCCAGTGCCTGGAGTCATGCCTAGCACAAAGGAAGATGGTAGTGGTTGTTGGAGGCCAATCATCTCAGCTCCCAGGACATTGCTGCAAGAGTTCCTCAGGGCAGTGTCCTAGGCCGAACCATCTTTAGCTGCTTCATCAATGACCTTCCCTCCACCATAAGGTCAGAAACGGAGATGTTCGCTGATGATTGCACAGTGTTCAGTTCCATTCGCAACCCCTCAGATAATGAAGCAGTCCGTGCCCACATGCAACAAGACCTGGACAACATCCAGGCTTGGGCTGATAAGTGGCAAGTAACATTCGCGCCAGACAATTGCCAGGCAATGACCATCTCCAATAAGAGAGAGTCTAACCACCTCCCCATGACATTCAATGGCATTACCATCACCGAATCCCCCACCATCAACATCCTGGGGGTCACCAATGACCAGAACCTTAACTGGACCAGCCACATAAATACTGTGGCCACACGAGCAGGTCAGAGGTTGGGTATTCTGCGGCGAGTGACTCACCTCCTGACTCCCTAAAGCCTTTCCACCATTTACAAGGCACAAGTCAGGAGTGTGATGGAATACTCTCCACTTGCCTGGATGAATGCAGTTCCAACAACACTCAAGAAGCTCAACACCATCCCGGACAAAGCAGCCCGCTTGATTGGTACCCCATCCACCACCATAAACATTCACTACCTTCACCACCGGCGTACAGTGGCTGCAGTGTGTACCATCCACAGGATGCACTGCAGCAACTCGCCAAGGCTTCTTCGACAGCACCTCCTAAACCCACGACCTCTACCACCTAGAAGGACAAGAGCAGCAGGTACATGGGAACAACACCACCTGCACGTTCCCCTCCAAGTCACACACCATCCCGACTTGGAAATATATCGCCGTTCCTTCATCGTCGCTGGGTCAAAATCCTGGAACTCCCTTCCTAACAGGACTGTGGGAGAACCTTCACCACACGGACTGCAGCGGTTCAAGAAGGTGGCTCACCACCACTTTCTCAAGGGCAATTAGGGATGGGCAATAAATGCCGGCCTCGCCAGCGATGCCAACAACCCAAGAACGAATTAAAAAAAAATTGGCACAGATGGGATTCCTACCTTCAGTGCTTTGTGAAAATTACTTTTTAATGTTTCAAGCACTGAAATGTCCTGCAAGAATTTCAACACTGTATTGAAGACAATTCTCTCACTGATGCACTGTACTGCCAGCAACACAAAAGTCTTGGCAGTAAGTATTGACGATAAACTTATTGGTACTGGTCATTTCCAGTTTACTAAGTCTCCACTGATTCTTACCTTAGCAAGAACATAATGACACCTTCCGTGGAATGTGTAATAGTTTTCATCAAATGTATTAATGTGAGCTCCTCCCTCAATAGAACAGATTCCAGGGCAGGACAGATCAGTACAAGACCACTGCCCTCGATTACAAATGCTACCAGATTAAAAAGAGAGTGTTTGAAATCAGTTATTTTATTAAATGAAGACTGAGAAACAATAAGTGACAAAAGATACCCCTCCCCCCAAAAAAAACATAACAATTCATCAGGATTTTTAGCAAAAGTCAATGCTATACATTAATTACCATTTACTGCATTTGGTGGAATAGGACTCTCCAGGCGCATAAGAAAACCCACTGTAGGTACAGGGACATTGTACTTTTGGGATGCATCCAGTGTTGGAAATGTCATCAAAAACAGTATCTAAAATATGAAATATATAAATTAGATATGCACAGATTCCTAACGTACAGATTTTTCCCAGTATATGTAGTTATCCACAATGTTTTATTCTATATATTATTACCTATTTGACTTTGTGATATGGTTCAGTTATTCATAATGCAAGTATTGTAGTCAGGCTGTCTCATTATAATTCTTTGATGTTGCAAACCCCTCTTTATAACACTCTCAAATAGCATGACTGCCTCTGTAACAAATCCCTTTTTATAACATTCTTTAGTATAGCACAACCCTCTCTCTATATCACTAATATAACAACCCTCTCTCTATATCACTAATATAACAACCCTCTCTCTATATCACTAACATAACAACCCTCTCTCTATATCACTAATATAACAACCCTCTCTCTATATCACTAATATAACAACCCTCTCTCTATATCACTAATATAACTCCCTCTAACAGTAATATAACACGAACGTAACACCTTCTTTCTATATCACTACTGTAACACCCCTCCTATCGAAAACAGCAATAAAACACCCAAATAATTTCAATGTAATAACCCACTACAACATTAATATAACACACCCAGCTCTCTAACACTAATATAACAGCCATTCTCTCTATAAAAGTAATATAACTGAGTGCAACAGAGCACCGAGTGAGACAGCTGAGAGTTTGGTGAGTGTGGGAGTTCGGTGAAGTGGGGGAAGGAGGTGCTGCTTTGCCTTGCTTTTCCGAACTTTTTCCACAGAGCGGCTGCGGACCTGAGCGGCAGAAGACTGAGAGTGGGGAATAAAAGCAGCAGCACACCTGCAACAAGAGAAAACTACTGTGCGACGTCACAGGTGAGGCAGGAGAGTCCGAGAGGTGAGCACAGTATAAAAGGAGAGACCAAGAGCGGGAGGAGAGTCAGAGAGGTGAACGCAGTGCAAATCTAAGGTAAGTCATGGCAGCAGAGCTCAAACCCATGATATGCTTCTCCTGCACTATGTGGGAAGTCATGGACACTACCAGTGTCCCTGGCGACCGCATTTCGGAGCTGGAGTTACGGGTGGATTCACTGAGGAGCATCTGCGATGCTGAGACTATCGTGGATAGCACGTTCAGTGAGGCGGTCACACCGCAGGTAAAGATTACGCAGGCAGAAAGGAAATGGGTGACCGCTATACAGAGTAAAAGGACTAGGCAGGTAGAGCAGGAGTTCGCTGGGGCCATCTCCCTCTCAAACAGATATACTGCTTTGGATACTGTTGGGGGAGATGGCTTATCAGGGAAAAGCAGCAAGAGCCAAGTTTGTGGCACCATGGGTGGCTCTGCTACACAGGAGGGGAGGAAGAAGAGTGGCAGGGCTATAGTGATAGGGGGTTCAATTGTAAGGGGAACAGATAGGCGTTCCTGCGGCCGCAAACGTGACTCCAGGATGGTATGTTGCCTCCCTGGTGCAAGGGTCAAGGATGTCGCAGAGCGGCTGCAGGACATTCTGGAGGGGGAGGGTGAACAGCCAGTAGTCGTGGTCCATATCGGTACCAACGACATAGGTAAAAAAAGGGATGAGGTCCTGCAAGGTGAATTTAAGGAGTTAGGAGATAAATTAAAAAGCAGGACTTCAAAGGTAGTGATCTCAGGATTACTACCAGTGCCACGTGCTAGTGAGTATAGGAACAGGAGAATAGACAGGATGAATGCGTGGCTGCAGGGATGGTATAGGAAGGAGGGATTTAGATTCCTGGGACATTGGGACCGGTTCTGGGGAAGGTGGGACCTGTACAAGCGGGACGGGTTACACCCGAGCAGGACCGGGACCAATGTCCTCGTGGGGGTGTTTGCCAGTGCTGTTGGGGAAGGTTTAAACTAGAGTGGCAGGGGGATGGGAACCTGAGCGGGGAGTCAGAAGGGAGTAAAGTTGAGAACAGCATGAGAGGGGAAGACCCAGGGGAAATCTACAATACAAATAGTACAAACAGTTGTTCAAGAACAAGTGAAAGGGAAAAGCATAGAGCAGCAGAAAGAAAGTGTACTTTAGGCACTACAGATAAAGTGAAAACTAGAAGGCATAAGGCGATTAACCCAGCATCAAAGCTGAAGGTCAGACTAGGGTGTGTGGCCCAACTAAGAGTTCTATATACAAATGCACGGAGTATAAGGAATAAATTAAATGAACTACAGGTTCAAATTCAAATTGGAGGGTATGACATGAAAGCTATGACTGAGACATGGCTGCAGGATGGTCAGGATTGGGAACTAAATATACCGGGTTATAAGGTCTACAGGAGAGATAGGGAAAATGGAAGAGGGGGAGGAGTAGCCTTAGTGATTAGAGATGAAATCACTTCAATGATAAAGGAGGATATAACGAGAGGTAAGCAGCCAACAGAGACCTTATGGGTTGAATTGAGAAATAGGAAAGGATCTAAGACTATAGTGGGAGTTGTGTATAGGAGCCCTGGCAGCAGCTCTGAAGTGCTAGATTGTATAAATGCAGAGATCAGACAAGTGTGTAAGAAAGGCATAGTGGTCTTAATGGGGGACTTTAACCTTCACATAGATTGGGAAAAGCAGACTAGCAACTGTCAGAAAGGTAGTGAATTTCTTGAGTGTGTCCGGGATAGTTTTCTACAGCAGTATGTCCTAGAGGCAACAAGGGGGCAAGCCATACTAGATTTAGTAATGAGTAATGAACCAGATTTAGTTAACAGCTTAACTGTACGCGAAAATCTATCCAATAGCGATCATAACATGATCGAGTTCAATGTAGTGTTTGAAAGGGAAAAAAGTGAGTCAGCTGCTAAGATTCTAGACTTGGGCAAGGCCGACTTCAATGGGATGAGACAGAGACTGTCCACAATAAACTGGGCAAATCTGTTAATGGGTAAAACGACTGATGATCAGTGGGAAATGTTTAAAGAAACATTTAACGTGATACAGAATCGGTTTATACCCCTGAGGGGCAAGAACTCTACTTGCCAAAAAAAACAGCCATGGACAACTAAAGAGGTAAGGGACAGTATAAGACATAAGGAAAGGGCATACAAAAAGGCAAAAAATGGCACAGATCCTGGCGAATGGGAAAGATACAAAGATCAACAAAGGGTCACAAAACAGATAGTAAGAGCTACAAAAAGAGAGTATGAAAAGAAACTCGCAAGGGATATCAAAACCAATACAAAGAACTTTTATAGTTATATTAGGAAAAAGAGGGTGGTCAGGAGCAATGTTGGCCCCTTAAAAATTGAAAGTGGGGATGTTGTCATTGACAATGGGGAAATGGCGGACATGTTGAACAATTACTTTGCGTCAGTATTTACAGTAGAAAAAGAGGATAGCATGCCGGAAATCCCAAGAAAACTAATATTGAATCGGGGACAGGAACTCGATAAAATTAACATAAGTAAAGCAACAGTAATGAAGAAAATAACAGCACTAAAGAGTGACAAATCCCCAGGACCAGATGGTTTCCAACCCAGGGATTTAAAGGAATTAGAGCAAGGGTTAATTAATAACCTTACAATTAAGGATCCTCTGGGGTAGGGTGATCATAATATGATAGAATTTCATATTGAGTTTGAGGGTGATTTAGTTAAGTCTGAAACTAGGGTCTTAAATGTAAACAAAGTCAATTACGTAGGTATGAGGGGCAAGTTGGCTAAGGTAGATTGGGAAATTAGATTAAAAGATATGACGGTAGATAACCAATGGCAAACATTTAAAGGAATATTTCATAATTCTCAACGAATATGCATTCCCTTGAGGAATAAAAACTCCACGGGAAAAATAATCCAACTGTGGCTAACTTGAGAAGTTAAGGATAGTATTAGATTAAAAGAAGAGGCTTACAATGTTGCCAAAAAGAGTAGCAAGTGTGAGGATTGGGAGAGTTTTAGAAACCAGCAAAGGATGACCAAGAAATTGATAATATGGAGAAAATTGAATATGAGAGTAAACTAGCAAGAAATATAAAAACAGATTGTAAGAACTTCTACAAGTATGTAAAAAGGAAGAGAATAGAGAAAGTAAACGTGGGTCCCTTGGAGGCAGAGACATGAGAAATTATAATGAGGAATAAGGAAATGGCAAAGATATTAAACAAATATTTTAAATCTGTCTTCACAGCAGAAGACACAAAAAAGATACCGGAAATAGTGGGGAACCAAGGATCTATTGAGAGTGAGGAACTGAAAGCAATTAAGATTAGCAAAGAAAAAGTACTGGAGAAATTAATGAGACTAAAAGTCAACAAATCTCCTGGACCTTTTTTAAAAATTCGGTCATGGGATGTGGGTGTCGCTGGCGAGGCCGTCATTTATTGCCCATCCCTAATTGCCCTTGAGAAGGTGGTGGTGAGCCGCCTTCTTGAACCGCTGTAGTCCGTGTGGTGAAGGTTCTCCCACAGTACTGTTAGGAAAGGAATTCCAGGATTTTGACCCAGCGACAATGAAGGAACGGCGATATATTTCCAAGTCGGGATGGTGTGTGACTTGGAGGGGAACGTGCTGGTGGTGTTGTTCCCATGTACCTGCTGCTCTTGTCCTTCTAGGTGGTAGAGGTCGCGGGTTTGGGAGGTGCTGTCGAAGAAGCCTTGGCGAGTTGCTGCAGTGCATCCTGTGGATGGTACACACTGCAGCCACTGTGCGCCGCTGGTGAAGGGAATGCTGATCAAGTGGGCTGCATTGTCTCAGATGGTGTCGAGCTTCTTGAGTGTTGTTGGAGCTGCACTCATCCAAGCAAGTGGAGAGTATTCCATCACACTCCTGACTTGTGCCTTGCAAGATGGTGGAAAGGCTTCGGGGAGTCAGGAGGTGAGTCACTCGCCACAGAATACCCAGCCTCTGACCTGCTCTTGTAGCCACAGTATTTATATGGCTGGTCCAGTTCAGTTTCTGGTCAATAGTGGCCCCCAGGATGTTGATGGTGGGGGATTCGGCGATGGTAATGCTGTTGAATGTCAAGGGGAGGTGGTAAGACTCTCTCTTGTGGAGATGGTCATTGCCTGGCACTTGTCTGACATGAATGTTACTTGCCACTTATCAGCCCAAGCCTGGATGTTGTCCAGGTCTTGCCGCATGCGGGCTCGGACTGCTTCATTATTTGAGGGGTTGCGAATGGAACTGAAAACTGTGCAGTCATCAGCGAACATCCCCATTTCTGACCTTATGATGGAGGGAAGGTCATTGATGAAGCAGCTGAAGATGGTTGGGTCCAGGACACTGCCCTGAGGAACTCCTGCAGCAATGCCCTGGGGCTGAGATGATTGGCCTCCAAAAACTACTACCATCTTCCTTTGTGCTAGGTATGACTCCAGCCACGGGAGAGTTTTCCCCCTGATTCCCATTGACTTCAATTTTACTAGGGCTCCATGGTGCCACACTCGGTCAAATGCTGCCTTGATGTCAAGGGCAGTCACTGTCACCTCACCTCTGGAATTCAGTTCTTTTGTCCATGTTTGGACCAAGGCTGTAATGCGGTCTGGAGCCGAGTGGTCCTGGCAGAACCCAAATTGAGCATCGGTGAGCAGGTTATTGGTGAGTAAGTGCCGCTTGATAGCACTGTCGACGACACCTTCCATCACTTTGCTAATGTTTGAGAGTAGACTGATGGGGTGCTAATTGGCCAGATTGGAATTTTTGTGGACAGGACATACCTCGGCAATTTTCCACGTTGTTGGGTAGATGCCAGTGTTGTAGCTGTACTGGAACAGCTTGGCTAGAGGTGCAGCTAGTTCTGGAGCACAAGTCTTCAGCACTACAGCCAGGATGTTGTCGGGGCCCATAGCCTTTGCTGTATCCAGTGCACTCAGCCGTTTCTTGATATCACGTGGAGTGAATCGAATTGGCCGAAGACTGGCTTCTGTGATGGTGGAGATATCGGGAGGAGGCTGAGATGGATCATCCACTCGGCACTTCTGGCTGAAGATGGTTGCAAACGCTTCAGCCTTGTCTTTTGCACTCACGTGCTGGACTCTGCCATCATTGAGGATGGGGATGTTTACAGAGCCTCCTCCTCCCATTAGTTGTTTAATTGTCCACCACCATTCACGACTGGATGTGGCAGGACTGCAGAGCTTTGATCTGATCCGTTCGTTGAGGAATTGCTTAGCTCTGTCTTTAGCATGTTGCTTCCCCTGTTTAGCTTGCATGTAGTCCTGAGTTGTAGCTTCACCAGGTTGGCACCTCATTTTTATGTACGCCTGGTGCTGCTCCTGGCATGCTCTTCTACACTCCTCATTGAACCAGGGTTGATCCCCTGGCTTGTTGGTAATGGTAGAGTGAGGAATATGCCGGGCTATGAGGTTACAGATTGTGCTGGAATACAATTCTGCTGCTGCTGATGGCCCACAGCGCCTCATGGATGTCCAGTTTTGAGCTGCTAGATCTGTTCTGAATCTATCCCATTTAGCATGGTGGTAGTGCCACACAACATGTTGGATGGTGTCCTCAGTGTGAAGACGGGACTTCGTCTCCACAAGGACTGTGCAGTGGTCACTCCTACCAATATTGTCATGGACAGATGCATTTGCGACAGGTAGGTTGGTGAGGACAAGGTCAAGTAAGCTTTTCCCTCGTGTTGGTTCGCTCACCACCTGCCGCAGGCCCAGTCTGACAGCTATGTCCTTCAGGACTCGGCCAGCTCAGTCAGTAGTGGTGCTACCAAGCCACTCTTGGTGATGGACATTGAAGTCCCCCACCCAGAGTACATTCTGTGCCCTTGCTACCCTCAGTGCTTCCTCCAAGTGGTGCTCAACATGGAGGAGGACTGATTCATCAGCTGAGGGAGGGCGGTAGCTGGTAATCATCAGGAGGTTTCCTTGCCCATGTTTGACCTGATGCCATGAGATTTCATGGGGTCCGGAGTCAATGTTGAGGACTCCCAGAGCCACTCCCTCCTGACTGTAAATTACTGTACCACTATCTCTGGTGGGTCTGTCCTGCCGGTGGGACAGGACATACCCAGGGATGGTGATGGAAGAGTCTGGAACGTTGGCTGAAAGGTATGATTCTGTGAGTATGTCAGGCTGTTGCTTGACTAGTCTGTGGGACAGCTCTCCCAATTTTGGCACAAGTCCCCAGATGCTAGTGAGGAGGACTTTGCAGGGTCGATTGGGCTTGGTTTGCCTTTGTCGTGTCCAGTGCCTAGTGGTCTGATGCCGGGTGGTCCACCTGGTTTTATTCTTATTGTGACCTGATGGCCTCCATCCTAGGGTTTTAAAAGAGGTGGTTGCAGAGATAGTGAATACATTGGTTTTGATCTTCCAGAAATCCCCAAATTCTAGAACGTTCCCCATGGATTGGAAGGTAACAAATGCAACCCCGCTATTCAAGAAAGGAGGGAGAGAGAAAACAGGGAACTATAGGCCAGTTAGCCTGATATCAGTAGTAGGGAAAATGCTCGAATCTATTATTAAGGATGTAGTAACAGGGCACTTCGAAAATCATAATATGATTAGGCAGAGTCAACACGGTTTTATGAAAGGGAAATCATGTTTGACAAATCTATTCGAGTATTTTGAGGGTGAAACTAGCAGGGTAGATAAGGGGGAACCAGTGGATGTAGAATATTTGGATTTTCAAAAACCATTTGATAAGGTAGCACACAAAAGGTTGTTAGACAAGATAAGGGATCATGGGGTTGGGGGTGATATATTCGTGTGGATTGAGGATTGGTTAATGGACAGGAAACGGAGAGTAGGAGTGCATGGAGAGTAGAAAAGCAGAATATTTTTTAAAAGGTGAGAGACTAAGAAATGTTAGCAGTCAGAGGGATTTGGGTGTCCTTGTACATGAATCACAGCAAGTTAACATGCAGGTACAGCAAGCAATTAGGAAGGCAAATGATATGTTAGCCTTTATTGCAAGGGGGTTGGAGTATTAGAGTAAGGAGGTCTTGCTGCAATTATATAGGGCTCTGGTGAAACCATACCTGGATTACTGTGTCTTGGAGGTGATGCAACGAAGGTTCATTCGTTTGATTCCTGGGAGGAGAGGATTGTTCAATGAGGAGAGATTGAGTAGAATGGGCCTGTACTCTCTGGAGTTTAGAAGAATGAGAGGTGATCTTGTTGAAATGTACAAAATTCTTAGAGGGCTTGACAGGGTAGATGCTGAGAGGTTGTTTCCCCTGGCTGGAGAGTCTAGAACTGGGGGTCGTAGTCTCAAGATAAGTGTTCGGCCGAGGTGAGGAAAAGTTGAATGTTGAGTGAACGGAAGCCCCTCTTGTTGAGATGCAGTGCTGGTTTGTGGTGGGACGTATGCAGGGCTACGTGCATGCATTCTGTGATGCCCTGCACTGCAAGAATCCAGCAATGCACGGCAAATCCCAGTGCTCTTTCCTCCTGCTTGCCAGCCTCCATGATGAAGCTAATGAACTGTTGTAGCCTCGCAAACAGTGCACCAGTGACCTGCCGGATTGTCATGTGCACAGCAAACTGACTGATGTTGCTGATGTCACTAGAAGCAGATTGGAAGGAGCCAGAGGCAGAAAAGGTTACAGCTACAGTGACCTTCCCTGTCACAGGCAGTGCAAAACATGTCCTGGTATTGGCTTCCAATTCTTGCTTCAGCAGGTGACATAGGTAAGTGACTGTCTCCCTGTTCAAAAGCAGCCGCTTTACACACTGCTGCTCTGTGAGGTTCAAGTATGTTTTCCCACCCAGACCATCGAGTGGCTGCTGGGGAATAAGTGGTATCCCTTTACATCACGAAGATTATGAAGGCCTACATCTATACCAAAGCGAAACATTTTACTCGACTCCAGTCTTGCTTTGAGAAATCATGTTCTCTGAATGCCCACGTGCTGTAATGTTGCCTTTGCGCTCTTCCTGCAGCCCATGCAGTCCTTTACCACCTTCCTTGCTCCTGGTCATCCTCCTGATTTGGGAGCCTCAAAGGTAAGTCCAGCAGCATTCCCAAATTCAGCAGTGGAGAACAGACAAGTCCTTTGAAACAGTTCTAACCTTCCACAACCTCACTCTGCAAAAATATCTCAGACAAGCACATGCCAAAGCAGTCAAAAACTTGGACCAAAAGCATCCTAGAAGCCTAAAACAACGAACCAGAGACATTCTTTCATGAAGGTAAGGATCTCCTTAAATACCACTTGTGAAAACTGCTTTCCAACTGTTCCCACCCATGAATTGCTTGGACGGATTTAGGAAGTGAAGTTTAAGGTGCTCACAGACACCAATTTCAAAAACGGGTCCTGATTCAGGCACAGGACCCATGTTAACATATTGCCTGTATTTGTTTCAGATGGTCGCCAGGGAGGCCTATCAAGTGCCCGAACCAATATGGCATTGGGTGAACTTCCACTGTCATTCTGGTGCAGAATGTCACGCTGCAGAATTAGACTTTGTGGCGACTGTTTTGGACACAGAAAATACACAATACCAATTTCTCCATCACACTAATATAACACCGCTCTCCATTACACTAATAATACACCCCCCATTACACTAATATAACACCTCTCTCCATTACACTAATATAACACCCCCCATTACACTAATATAACACCGCTCTCCATTACACTAATATTACACCCCCCATTACACTAATATAACACCCCCCATTACACTAATATAACACCCCCCATTACACTAATATAACACCCCCCATTACACTAATATAACACCTCTCTCCATTACACTAATATAACACCGCTCTCGATTACACTAATATAACACCTCTCTCCATTACACTAATATAACACCTCTCTCCATTACACTAATAATACACCCCCCATTACACTAATATAACACCTCTCTCCATTACACTAATATAACACCCCCCATTACACTAATATAACACCTCTCTCCCTCACACTAATATAACAACCCCATTACACTAATATAACACCTCTCTCCATTACACTAATAATACACCCCCCATTACACTAATATAACACCTCTCTCCATTACACTAATATAACACCCCCCATTACACTAATATAACACCTCTCTCCATCACACTAATATAACACCCCCCATTACACTAATATAACACCCCCCATTACACTAATATAACACCTCTCTCCATTACACTAATAATACACCCCCCATTACACTAATATAACACCTCTCTCCATCACACTAATATAACACCCCCCATTACACTAATATAACACCTCTCTCCATCACACTAATATAACACCCCCCATTACACTAATATAACACCTCTCTCCCTCACACTAATATAACACCCCCCATTTCACTAATATAACACCCCCCATTACACTAATATAACACCCCCCATTACACTAATATAACACCTCTCTCCATTACACTAATATAACACCCCCCATTACACTAATATAACACCTCTCTCCATTACACTAATATAACACCCCCCATTACACTAATATAACACCCCCCATTACACTAATATAACACCTCTCTCCCTCACACTAATATAACACCCCCCATTTCACTAATATAACACCCCCCATTACACTAATATAACACCCCCCATTACACTAATATAACACCTCTCTCCATTACACTAATATAACACCCCCCATTACACTAATATAACACCTCTCTCCATTACACTAATATAACACCCCCCATTACACTAATATAACACCCCCCATTACACTAATATAACACCTCTCTCCCTCACACTAATATAACACCCCCATTACACTAATATAACACCCCCCATTACACTAATATAACACCTCTCTCCATCACACTAATATAACAGCCCCCATTACACTAATATAACACCTCTCTCCCTCACACTAATATAACACCCCCCATTACACTAATATAACACCTCTCTCCATTACACTAATATAACACCCCCCATTACACTAATATAACACCTCTCTCCCTCACACTAATATAACACCCCCATTACACTAATATAACACCCCCCATTACACTAATATAACACCTCTCTCCATTACACTAATATAACACCCCCCATTACACTAATATAACACCTCTCTCCATTACACTAATATAACACCCCCCATTACACTAATATAACACCTCTCTCCCTCACACTAATATAACACCCCCATTACACTAATATAACACCCCCCATTACACTAATATAACACCTCTCTCCCTCACACTAATATAACACCCCCATTACACTAATATAACACCCCCCATTACACTAATATAACACCTCTCTCCATTACACTAATATAACACCCCCCATTACACTAATATAACACCTCTCTCCCTCACACTAATATAACACCCCCCATTACACTAATATAACACCCCCCATTACACTAATATAATACCTCTCTCCCTCACACTAATATAACACCCCCATTACACTAATATAACACCTCTCTCCATTACACTAATATAACACCCCCCATTACACTAATATAACACCTCTCTCCCTCACACTAATATAACACCCCCATTACACTAATATAACACCCCCCATTACACTAATATAACACCTCTCTCCATTACACTAATATAACACCCCCCATTACACTAATATAACACCTCTCTCCATTACACTAATATAACACCCCCCATTACACTAATATAACACCTCTCTCCCTCACACTAATATAACACCCCCATTACACTAATATAACACCCCCCATTACACTAATATAACACCTCTCTCCCTCACACTAATATAACACCCCCATTACACTAATATAACACCCCCCATTACACTAATATAACACCTCTCTCCATTACACTAATATAACACCCCCCATTACACTAATATAACACCTCTCTCCCTCACACTAATATAACACCCCCCATTACACTAATATAACACCCCCCATTACACTAATATAATACCTCTCTCCCTCACACTAATATAACACCCCCATTACACTAATATAACACCTCTCTCCATTACACTAATATAACACCCCCCATTACACTAATATAACACCTCTCTCCATCACACTAATATAACAGCCCCCATTACACTAATATAACACCCCCATTACACTAATATAACACCTCTCTCCCTCACACTAATATAACACCCCCATTACACTAATATAACACCTCTCTCCATTACACTAATATAACACCCCCCATTACACTAATATAACACCTCTCTCCCTCACACTAATATAACACCCCCCATTGCACTAATATAACACCTCTCTCCATTACACTAATATAACACCCCCCATTACACTAATATAACACCTCTCTCCATTACACTAATATAACACCCCCCATTACACTAATATATACACCTCTCTCCCTCACACTAATATAACACCCCCATTACACTAATATAACACCCCCCATTACACTAATATAACACCTCTCTCCCTCACACTAATATAACACCCCCATTACACTAATATAACACCCCCCATTACACTAATATAACACCTCTCTCCATTACACTAATATAACACCCCCCATTACACTAATATAACACCTCTCTCCCTCACACTAATATAACAACCCCATTACACTAATATAACACCCCCCATTACACTAATATAACACCTCTCTCCATCACACTAATATAACACCCCCATTACACTAATATAACACCTCTCTCCCTCACACTAATATAACAACCCCATTACACTAATATAACACCCCCCATTACACTAATATAACACCTCTCTCCTCACACAAATATAACACCCCCCATTACACTAATATAACACCTCTCTCCCTCACACTAATATAACAACCCCATTACACTAATATAACACCCCCCATTACACTAATATAACACCTCTCTCCCTCACACAAATATAACACCCCCCATTACACTAATATAACACCTCTCTCCATTACACTAATATAACATCCCCCATTACACTAATATAACACCTCTCTCCATTACACTAATATAACATCCCCCATTACACTAATATAACACCTCTCTCCATTACACTAATATAACACCCCCCATTACACTAATATAACACCTCCCTCCCTCACACTAATATAACACCCCCCATTACACTAATATAACACCTCTCTCCATTACACTAATATAACATCCCCCATTACACTCATATAACACCTCTCTCCATTACACTAATATAACACCCCCATTACACTAATATAACACCTCTCTCCCTCACACTAATATAACACCCCCCATTACACTAATATAACACCTCTCTCCATTACACTAATATAACACCCCCCATTACACTAATATAACACCTCTCTCCATTACACTAATATAACACCCCCCATTACACTAATATAACACCTCTCTCCCTCACACTAATATAACACCCCCCATTACACTAATATAACACCTCTCTCCATTACACTAATATAACACCCCCCATTACACTAATATAACACCTCTCTCCATTACACTAATATAACACCCCCCATTACACTAATATAACACCTCTCTCCATTACACTAATATAACACCACCATTACACTAATATAACACCTCTCTCCATTACACTAATAGAACACTCACCCAGTACACTAATGCATCACCAGTTACACTAATATAACACCTCTCTCCATTACACTAATATAACACCCCCCATTATACTAATTTAGCCTCTCTCCATTATAGTAATGTAATACCCTATTATACTAATATAACACCCACCCATTACACTAATATAACATCACCCATTACACAAATAGAATGCACACCCATTACACTAATATAACACCACCCATTATACTAATATAACACTCCCCTATTACACTAATAACCTTTTTCCATTACTCTAATTTAACCCCTCTCCATTATACTAATATAACACCCTATTACACGAATATAACACCACCCATTACACTAGTGTAATGCACACCCATTACACTAATATAACACCACCCATTATACTAATAAAACACTCCCCCATTATACTAATATAACACCCCCATTACACTTATGTAACACCCCCCATTACACGAATATAACACCCCCCATTACACGAATATAACACCCCCCATTACACGAATATAACACCCCCCATTACCCTAATATAACACCCCCATGACACTAATATAACACCCCCATGACACGAATAACACCCCCTATTACACTAATATAACACCCCCCATTACACTAATTTAACCTCTCTCCATTATACTAATATAACACCCTATTACACAAACATAACACCACCCATTACACTAATGTAATGCACACCCATTACCCTAATATAACATCACTCATTATACAAATAAAACACTCCCCCATTACACCAATATAACACCCCCATTACACCAATATAACACCCCCATTACACCAATATAACACCCCCATTACACCAATATAACACTCCCCATTACACCAATATAACACTCCCCATTACACTAATATAACACCACCCATTATACGAATAAAACACTCCCCCATTACACTAATATAACACCCCCATTACACTAATGTAACACCCCCATTACACTAATGTAACACCCCCCATTACACTAATATAACACCCCCCATTACACTAATGTAACACCCCATTACACTAATGTAACCCCCCCATTACACTAATGTAACACCCCCCATTACACTAATGTAACCTCTTTCCATTACTCTAATTTAACCTCTCTCCATTATGCTAATATAACACCCTATTACACTAACATAACACCACTCATTACACGAATGTAATGCACATTCATTACACTAATATAACACCCCCATTACACTAATATAACACGACTCATTATACTAATGTAACACCCCCCATTACACTAATGTAACACCCCCCATTACACTAATATAACCTCTTTCCATTACTCTAATTTAACCTCTCTCTCTATTATACTAATATAACACCCTATTACACGAACATAACACCACCCATTACACTAATATAATGCACACCCATTATACTAATATAACACTCCCCCATTACACTAATATAACACTCCCCATTACACGAATATAACACCCCCCATTACACTAATATAACACCCCCATTACACTAATATAACACGACTCATTATACTAATGTAACACCCCCCATTACACTAATGTAACACCCCCCATTACACTAATATAACCTCTTTCCATTACTCTAATTTAACCTCTCTCTCTATTATACTAATATAACACCCTATTACACTAACATAACATCACCCATTACACTAATGTAATGCACACCCATTACACTAATATAACACACCCCATTACACTAATGGAACATCACCCATTACACTAATGGAACATCACCCATTACACTAATAGAACATCACCCATTACACTAATAGAACATCACCCATTACACTAATAGAACATCACCCATTACACTAATGGAACATCACCCATTACACTAATGGAACATCACCCATTACACTAATAGAACATCACCCATTACACTAATAGAACATCACCCATTACACTAATAGAACAACCCCCCCTGCCCTATATAATATTCTGGTTCAACTCACTACTTTCTATAATACGCTCTGATATAAACACACGAGGGGCTGGTGGAAACCGGGAGGCAGTTAACATTAGCCGGGAGACTTACCCGCTCCCTTCCTGCAGTCTTTAATTTTAACCAGCAGGCAGCAAGGACATCCACTGGAAACCAGCAAGGTCCTTCTCCAAATATGCAGAATGGGCTCTGAGGCCACGATCAGGCCCCGACGACTGGTGGCCTGAGCTGGGGAAGCTGTTGTGTCTTTCCCAGCAGGTGAAGACTGCAGGAAGAGGAGCCGGGCCCACAAGAGCTCGAAAGAGGTACATTTTTAAACTTTTTCTTTTACTTTCTTCGTAGGGCCAGGAAGGGCAGGAGTGTTGGTCACGCAGCTGAGGTCAGGAAGATACTCGTCCCAACCCCAATCTGCCCGATTCCTGCCCCGAGTTAAAATCACAGCTATGGTTTATAGCATTCTCCAAAAGAGAAAGCATATACAGAATCCCCTGTATTACAATCCCTCTGATATAACACACCCTGTAATTAAAAATTATAGTTCCCTCACTCTTATCCCTGCCTTTATTTCAGGTGAGGTAAATCAGAAAGTACCGATTCCAGAAGTGTTAGCAGTTTGCTTTATTGAAATGTTACTTTAGTTTAGCTCCTGTCTCAGTGCTAAAGTCAGGGGGTGAAACCTCAACGGCCAACACATCCTACATCAGTGGGCATTGTAACAAAGTGGTAAATTTTAAAATATGAAGAAAAATAATTGCAAATGCTGAATATCTGAAACAAAAGCAGAAAATGCTGGCAGTAGACAGCTGATCAGTCAGCATAGGTAAAGGCAAAAGACAAGTTAATTTTCTGGGTTCTGATGCATAACCTGTCTTTTCTCTTTACAGAGTGTGACAGATGTGCTAAGGCAAATTTTAACTTCACTTTTTATAGTCACATGAAACATCCTCCTCAACTTCATCAATAAAGGTAAACACCATCACGTACAATTATTATTTAATTGAATTAGATTTTCTGATGTACTGTGTCTTACTAGAAGGGCAGAAGCAGCCATCAATGCAGTGGTCCTCACACATCTGGCTCCTATCAGGGTTTGAGCATGTGTCTGCACATGGAATTCCACACTCCTCATAGGTCATATTCAACTGGCATGTTTTTTCTGGAATAGAGAAAAACAGCCAACTTTTAGTGTCTTCATCATTTCCATAAGTAAATAACTGCACTTGTGATTTGATTAAGAGGGTTTGAGGGTGATTGATTTTAAAGGTACTTGCCACACATTTCTTCTCTTCTCCAGTTGCTGGGTTTCCCTCCAACATGGGCACACTGTCTAGAAAATTCTGATATGGTATTGCAGAGGCAGGATGATGAATTGTTTAAATCCTTGCACAGACACAAGTCCAGCATGCAGCTCTTGATAAAAGGTGCTAAATCTAAGATACCATAGCAGTTGGCAAAACCTGGCTCTGTGAGTACACTTTCACACATGGATTCCTGAGCAGAAAAGGAAATTATTTAGTGATGGACATATACAAACATAATCTGTACATCAGCCTTTAAAAGGTTTACTTTTTTATCAAATCTCCTCTAAAAATCCAAATTATTTTATTCACTGGATTACTCATTAACTTAACGATCATCTAATAGATTGTTGAGGCACGACTTCCTGCTTTGAAATCCATTTTGATTTACAGCCTCCGGGGCCCCTTAACACTGACAAAATCCCATAAAATGTTCCTGTGCATTTTCCCCATTACTGAGGTTAGGTTAACTAGCCTATAATTCCTTGGTTCATCTTTCACTCCTTTTTTGGATATCAAAAATAATACATTTCATCAATAAGTCTGAAAATCCTGAAAATACAAGCCAGAGCCTTGCCTATTCCCTATCTCATTTTATTGAACTGGAATATATCCAGGAATCCTCAATCATATGGCTTGTGGCCTTTCTCAGTGAGAATATCAATTTAATACCAATTTGTGGTGAATTAATATCAGTTTTGCGCTGTGGACCTGTGCCTACTTAGAACTAAGACAACCCTGCACAAAAGAGGCTTTAATCCCCCAACAGTCTGGGCTAGATTCAATCCAAGGTCCTGGTGGTGAAAGAACAGTTCACTTCATCACTGTGCCACCCGAGTTCACAGTCTTTAATAACACTTAATTAATTATCCATTAGAAACTAATGTTAAAGAAAGATTTATGGGAGTTAAAACAGATTCAAGCTAGAAGGAGGTTAATTAAGGAGAACCATTCACTTACAAATTCTGAACAATTTTCGACACTTTCAGATGAGGGTACATCTTTGCATTGCTCCATGGGACCATTCAGTTTATTCAAGTTTCCATACTGGATAGGAGTCAGATGGTAGCCTGTAATCAGTGATGGGCAATAAATGAACAATTTGCATCTAATATCAAACACAACACATCAAATGTGATGGGAAGTGCCCATTACACATACCATTTGAAAAAATTTCGTTATCACGAATGCCATTGAAATCACCGCACAAGCCACATGTTGTATTGATAAACTGCTGGTCCAGTTCAAGCTAATGCAAAAAAAGAGAAAATCATTAGAACATGTTTTCTGAGCTATATTTCAAGTAAATTATAAAAAACATACATTTTTTGCTTTCATTGAGAAAGTTTTGAAGAAGCTAAATGTTTTAAGTGTCATTAATGATAGAATCAATAAAATTTTGTCAACTAAAATCATGTAAGTAATGAATTATTTTCTTTTGCTACAACTTTATATCCAGCAGAGTCATGCCGTGGCTTCCCTGTCAGAGCCACTGTTCTATTGTGGGCTGATCTCTCACAGTGCAGCTGGTCCATCCTATCCAGACCCAATTTCCATCAATTGCTATTAAATCTGTCGCTCCAGCTGACCTAGATAGAAAGAATGGAGCTGCTGGGTTTGGGGGCACCAGTCAAAAATGAGTCACCTTTAATGACAATCAAGGTAACTTTAACTCTGGGTGATGATGTAAAATGGGTGATATCGAATTAGCCGCCCGTGCAGTCAACGGAAGGGAGAATCGGGGCCGGGGGGGTGGGGGGGCCATATAATGGGCAGCCATTTAGATTTTTCCCATTTTACATTAGCGCCTAAGGTTAAAATTAACTCCAATTTCTCTGCATGCAACTTTAGGTTTCTAACCTCTTTTTTTTTGTAATATGACTAATATTGGGGGGAATTTTAACTCTCCTCAGTAGTTGGGATCAGAGCAGGAAACCACTGAAAATGGAGCAGTTCCATTTCCCACTCTGTTCCCGCCGATCTTCAATTTAATGCCACTGATTTTGGCAGCAGATGAGGCACCCACCAGACTCAAAGGAGACCTTCATGAATAAATATTAATCGAGGCTCCATGTCGTTTATAGGACTCCAATGGCATTTTATTTGGGGGCCGAGGCGAGGAATACACTGCAGCTTTCCCGTCAGGCTGAAGCAGGTCGGCAGCTGGTGGGGAGGATGAAGAGGCCCTCCAGGTCAATGAAAAAGATTTCTTTTTTGCGGCCAGGGGGAGCAAGAGTACTCCTGGCCCCAAAAAGGAAAGCTGGAAGCTGGCAGGCGGCCAAGGGCTGCCTGATCATAGATGCCCCGTGCTCTCTTCCCACCTGGAACGGGCAATAAATGGTCCATAAATAAGAACAATAGGAGCAAGACTAGGCCATACGGCCCCTTGAGCCTGCTCCACCATTCAATAAGATCATGGATGATCTTCAACCTCAACTCCACTTTCCCACCCAATCCCCATATCCCTTGATTCCCCTAGAGTCCAAAAATCTATCCATCTCCGCCTTGAATATATTCAATGACTCAGCATCCACAGCCCTCTGGGGTAGAGAATTCCAAAGATTCACAACTGTCTGCGTGAAGAAATTCCTCCTCATCTCAGTCTTGAATGGCCGACTATGCCCTTAGGTCTAGACTCTCCCGCCAGGGGAAACAATCTCTCAGCCTCTACCCTGTCAAGCCCCCTCAGAATCTTATATGTTTCAACGAGATCACTTCTCATTCTTCTAAACTCCAGAGAGTGTCGGCCCGTTCTACTCAATCTCTCCTCATAGGACAACCCTCTCATCCCAGGAATTAATCCAGTGAACCTTCGTTGCACCACCTCTAAAGCAAGTATATCCTTCCTTAGATAAGGTGACCAAAACTGTACACAGTACTCCAGGTGAAGTCTAACTAAAGCCCTGTACAACTGTAATAAGACTTCCTTACTCTTATACTCCAACCCCCTTGCAATAAAGGCCAACATATCTTTTGCTTTCCTAATTGCTTGCTGTACCTGCATACTAACTTTTCCTGTTTTGTGTACGAGGACACCCAAATCTCTCTGAACACCAACATTTAATAGTTTCTCACCATTTAAAAAATATTCTATTTTTCTATTCTTCCTATTAAAGTGAATAACCTCACATTTCCCCACATTATGACCAGTGGCATTTAACTGAGGCCTAGGAATTAAAATACCCCCGGCTTGAAACTGCGGCATTGAGGAGAGTGCGAGACATCGGGGAGGAGACATCGCGAGGAGACTTCGTGGGGGGAGATATCATGGGAGAGACATCGTAGCGGGAGACATCGTAGGGGGAGACATCATGGAGGGGAGACATTGTGGAGACAGGCAACACAGGGAGAGACATCGCGGGGGGACAGACATCGCCGGGGAGAGACATCACGAGGGGAGACACATCGCGGGGGCAGAGACAAATTGCAGAGGGAGAGAGAGACATCGCGGGGGGAGAGACACATTGCGAGGGAGAGACATTGCGAGGGAGAGACATCGTGGGGGGAGAGACATCGCGAGGGAGACATTAAGAGGGGAGACATTGGGGCCAATTTTTGGATGGCCAAGCGGGTGCTTTGGGGGCAAGGGGGCTCCTTAAATGGCGGAATCCCGGAGTGGGTTCGGAGCCCGGCTCCAACCCGCTCACCTCCGGGTTCCCCAATGAGGCGTTTGGGTGCGCGCCCAGCTCCCGCATGCAGGACCCCCACCAGCAATTAAAGCAGGTGGGATAATAATTTACATTGTTATTTAGCTAGTTGAGGTACTTGAGAGACCTTGTTGACTGGAGGTTTTGGCAGGGGTGCAATTTTGAAGGATCCTCAGCGTGTTTCCCGTGCTGTGGGAAACACTCCCTGTTCCAGCAGACGTGTTTCAGCCAGCAGCCAGCGGGAGATGCAAAGGATTATTTGACAGTGTGAGGAGAATACCTCATTTATTGCAGCAGGGCACTGTGTTACTTCAGACAAAGTTTTGGCTGCAACACCTTTTGTCTTTCCACTCAAAATTCTTAATTTATACCCAAAACTCTGCTGTTCAAATGCATTTACCTACTTTGCGGCCCCCCTCAAACTCACACCAGGATGGGGGGGTGCCGTAGCTGCATTCATCACTTCATCCGAGGACGAGCAACATCACCAGCCTCGCCAGGCATGCCGTCCACCTCCGCCACGTGGAGCTCCACAAAACAGTGCTGTGGAACAGGCACCTGCACAAAATAGTCGAGCAACTACACATACACCCACTGTAGAGAGACCCAATGGGTGGCATCAAGTGTGGGTGTTCATGGTAAACTTCATGAAAGGGACTTATTGCACAAACCAGTCAAGAATGGCCAAGACTCGGCAGTAGTGGTGACAATAATAATATTTAATGTGGCACGAACAAAAATCAAATATAAATAAAAAACATGACAAACCGTCAAACACCCTTGTGCATCCCCTTTGTGCTTACAAAACCTTTGTCTTATGCTTACGAGTACTCCTACGTGGTGCTTCCCCTGTGGCTGCAGCAGAGGTAGTGGCAGGTTGCTCTTGGTCATGCCCTGACAGATTCGATGCTTTCGGCCTATGACCTCTGGGTTTTGGTGCCCATGAGGGCCCCTCCAGAGGCTGCTCCACCTGCACCTGTGCAGGGGCAGACTCAGCCACCTGGAGAGGAGGCAGCATTGCGGGTACTGTTTGAGAGGGGGGCAATGGGTGAGACATGGGAGCGCTTTGAGTGGTGTCCCCACTTCCATGTCCCCTTTCACCATCATCCCTCTCCTGGGCCACGCCCACATCACTCCTACCACCCTGCTGGATGACAGTTTGGGAGCACATGTGTGAAGCCTTGTAAGGCCAGTGCCAGAGTATCTGCCTGCCTGTTTAAGGCGGCAGAAAGTTGCTCACCCTGAGTCCGAACGGCCGTTGTCAGGACCTCAATGGACTCATTGGTGAGCCGTGCTTGAAGCTCGATGGAGGCTAGCCTTCCCTCCATCGCAGACATACCCACACTTACCCACGACACTATCTCAGAGATGCCCTCATGTCCCTGTGACAGTATCTCAGAGATTTCCTCCCGTACCAGTGTCACCATTCCACTCATGCAGGAGTTGGACTCCTCCATCCTCTGCGCGATTGAGGAGAGTGCGCGTGGCACCTGTTCCAGCACCTGGCAAATGTGCTGCTGTCCCTCGATCATTCTCCTTTTAAAGGATGGCCCCCCGGGTTCAGCATCTGTGTCCAGCTGAGCAGAGCCTGGAGAGGAGTGCTCCCACCGATGCAGACTCTCCACAGCTGCCCGTGCCACCAGTGTCTGCTCGTGCTCACATGTGCGGTGACTCACCATGTGCCACTACAACTAACTGAGGACGGGGACCCACCGAGGTTTTTTTTCATTCGTTCATGGGATGTGGGTGTCGCTGACGAGGCCGGCATTTATTGCCCATCCCTAATTGCCCTTGAGAAGGTGGTGGTGAGCCGCCTTCTTGAACCGCTGCAGTCCGTGTGGTGAAGGTGCTCCCACAGTGCTGTTAGGAAGGGAGTTCCAGGATTTTGACCCAGCGACGATGAAGGAACGGCAATATATTTCCAAGTCGGGATGGTGTGTGACTTGGAGGGGAACGTGCAGGTGGTGTTGTTCCCAGGTGCCTGCTGCTCTTGTCCTTCTAGGTGGTAGAGGTCGCGGGTTTGGGAGGTGCTGTCGAAGAAGCCTTGGCGAGTTGCTGCAGTGCATCCTGTGGATGGTACACACTGCAGCCACTGTGCGCCGGTGGTGAAGGGAGTGAATGTTTAGGGTGGTGGATGGGGTGCCAATCAAGCAGGCTGCTTTATCTTGGATGGTGTCAAGCTTCTTGAATGTGGTTGGAGCTGCACTCATCCAGGCAAGTGGAGAGTATTCCATCACACTCCTGACTTGTGCCTTGTAGATGGTGGAAAGGCTTTGGGAAGTCAGGAGGTGAGTCACTCGCCGCAGAATACCCAGCCTCTGACCTGCTCTTGTAGCCACAGTATTTATATGGCTGGTCCAGTTAAGTTTCTGGTCAATGGTGACCCCCAGGATGTTGATGGTGGGGGATTCGGCGATGGTAATGCTGTTGAATGTCAAGGGGAGGTGTTAAAATCTCTCTTGTTGGCGATAGTCATTGCCTGGCACTTGTCTGGCACGAATGTCACTTGCCACTTATCAGCCCAAGCCTGGATGTTGTCCTGGTCTTGCTGCATGCGGGCTCGGACTGTTTCATTATCTGAGGGGTTGCAAATGGAACTGAACACTGTGCGATCATCAGTGAACATCCCCATTTCTGACCTTATGATGGAGGGAAGATCACTGATGAAGCAGCTGAAGAAGGTTGGGCCTGGGACACTGCCCTGAGGAACTCCTGCAGCAATGTCCCGGGGCTGAGATGATTGGCCTCCAACAACCACTACCATCTTCCTTTGTGCTAGGTATGACTCCAGCCACTGGAGTTTTCCCCCTGATTCCCATTAACTTCAATTTTACGAGGGCTCCATGGTGCCACACTCGGTCAAATGCTGCCTTGATGTCAAGGGCAGTCACTCTCACCTCACCTCTGGAATTCAGCTCTTTTGTCCATGTTTGGACCAAGGCTGTAATGAGGTCTGGAGCTGAGTGGTCCTGGCGGAACCCAAACTGAGCATTGGTGAGCAGGTTATTGGTGAGTAAGTGCCGCTTGATAGCACTGTCGACGACACCTTCCATCACTTTGTTGATGATTGAGAGTAGACTGATGGAGCGGTAATTGGCCGGATTGGATTTGTCCTGCTTTTTGTGGACAGGACATACCGTGTCCATTTTCCACATTGTCGAGTAAATGCCAGTGTTGTAGCTGTACTGGAACAGCTTGGCTCGAGGTACAGCTAGTTCTGGAGCACAAGTCTTCAGCACTACAGCCGGGATGTTGTCGGGGCCCATAGCCTTTGCTGTATCCAGTGCACTCAGCTGTTTCTTGATATCACATGGAGTGAATCAAACTGGCTGAAGACTGGTTTCTGTGATGGTGGGGATATCGGGAGGAGGCCGAGATGGATCATCCACTCGGCACTTCTGGCTGAAGATGGTTGCAAACGCTTCAGCCTTGTCTTTTGCACTCACGTGCTGGACTCCGCCATCATTGAGGATTTGGATGTTTACAAAGCCTCCTCCTCCCGTTAGTTGTTTAATTGTCCACCACCATTCATGACTGGATGTGGCAGGACTGCAGAGCTTTGATCTGATCCGTTGGTTGTGGAATCGCTTAGCTCTGTCTATAGCATGTTGCTTCCGCTGTTTAGCATGCATGTAGTCCTGAGTTGTAGCTTCACCAGGTTGGCACCTCATTTTTAGGTACGCCTGGTGCTGCTCTTGGCATGCTCTTCTACACTCCTCATTGAACCAGGGTTGATCCCCTGGCTTGTTGGTAATGGTAGAATGAGGAATATGCCGGGCTATGAGGTTACAGATTGTGCTGGAATACAATTCTGCTGCTGCTGATGGCCCACAGTGCCTCATGGATGCCCAGTTTTGAGCTGCTAGATCTGTTCTGAATCTATCCCATTTAGCACGGTGATAGTGCCACACAACACGTTGGATGGTGTCCTCAGTGCGAAGATGGGACTTCGTCTCCACGAGGCCTGTGCAGTGGTCACTCCTACCAATACTGTCATGGACAGATGCATTTGCGACAGATAGATTGGTGAGGAAGAGGTAAAGTAAGTCTTTCCCACGTGTTGGTTCGCTCATCACCTGCCGCAGGCCCAGTCTGGCAGCTCTGTGTATCTGCGCTGGTGGATGGCTCAGATGCGATGGTGCCCCCTCAGAGGCCGGCATGTCCTCTAAGGAATCGCCCTCCGCCATCACGGCGGTTGCTGAAGGCCCTGTAAGAGAACAGAAGGCAATATTAAGCATGATGACAGATGTTTAGGTGCTGAAGATGGCAAGGCATGTTGACATCATTTGCTATTGTGAGTGCTGAATGTTAAAGTTCTGTCACCAGCCGTTTGTCAGGTGGCAGTCTCGACGTCCCTGACGGACAGGCACTCGAGGGTGTGGCTTAGTTCAAGAGCCTCCTGCTCCGTGTCCGTGAGGACGACCTGATGTTGCGGCCCCCCTTCGGTCTTCGCCCTCTCCCGTGCATTCTGGGCCCTCTTCTCCTATCAGGCGAGAAAGTAGAGAGGCGTGAGTGGGGGATGGTGACGTGGCCAACCGTTGAATGCATTGGTTTGAGTGAGGCTGACCGTGAAAGAGATGCATCAGAGGGTGAGTATGAGACAGAGCCATGACATTGTATGAGGATTGGGTTGAGTGGTAGTGGTGGGATGAGTACTGGGGAGGTGAGTAAGTGCAGGTAAGTTGAGGATGAGGTTTGAGTGGGTGTGAGGAGTGATGTGATAGAGTAGTGTTGGCAGTGCAGAATGAGTTGTGGGGTGGGGGCGGTGATGTGGAAGATGGAGTGCAGGAGAATCAGTAAGTGTACTCACTTTGACTGACCTAGTTAGGTCACTAAAACGCTTCCTGCACTGGATCCATGTGCGGGAGACGTTGCTGCTGCTGGTGACCTCCTCTGCCACCTCGAGCCAGGCCTTCTTGGTGGCAGAGACAGGCCACTTCCTCCTGTCCGCTGGGTAGAAAATATCCCTCCTCCTTCTCACCCGATCCAGTAGGACCTGGAGTGAGGCATCGGTAAATCTGGGAGCAGCCTTTCCCCTGGTGTGCTCCATTCTGTACTTTTGGTTGTTTGCTGCAGGAGCAGCATTGGAGGATTGTGTTTGTCCTCCTCCAGCTCTTTGTTGCTGCTTCCTGTTATGCGCCACCTTCTCCTGCAAGAAAGTGGGAAGTGTGTTAGTGATGTCCTGCAATATGTTTAGGTTGAGTGGCTATCATGGTTGAATAGCTGCCAGTGTGTGTGAGCTGTGAGTTGTGGGTGTGAGGCTTGCAAAAGTGCAAAGTGTGAGGGTGAGATAAAGCACATGAATTGAAGGGTTGCGAACTGATTGATGGAGATTGTTGGTGGATGGGTGATGAGGGTGCAGTGAATTGAATAGCGGATGAGGCTAGTGGTGCAATTGGTCGAATGTGCCACTTGAAGATTGAACTCACTCATATCAGATCATTGGACTTTTTCCTGCACTGCATCCATGTTCTTGGAGCTATACTCCTGGCATTGACCTCTGCCACTACTTCCTCCCATTGCTTCCTAAGCACGTGTTTCGAGGGCCTCCTGCCTCCCTGCATATACAGGATGTCCCTCCTTTTCTCCACCTCTTTCACCAAGCCCTCCAGTGCATCATCAGGGAACCTTGGTGCACGCTCTCTCGCAGGTTGAGCGATGTTCACAAAACTTCTTCCAAAGCAATCCACATCCAGGCACCAATTCCATCAGCCACAGTGCACCTCCCCTTTAAGAGGTGTAGGCTGCCTTTAAGTAGCGCTAGCCGCTCGCAATATCGGCCCCCTGCCGATGCTTGCAACCAATCAACAGCGCAGGCAGCAACTGCCGCATGCGGCAATCATTAAAATCAGTAGCCAGCACCAACTTAGCATTAGCTGCCTGCATTGCAATGAGTGGGCGTGGGCTAATCACGTATCACGATGCCAACGCCCATTTTCAGGGGTTATCCATTTTAAGCCCCATCATCTCGAACAATGGCACTGGTTCAGTGCTTCCATTGATAAAATGTATTGCTAACATTTCTCCAGCATCGACCACACACAGGTCTCAGATACCAAGGTCTCGAAATTCCGATCGTAGTCTGAGCGTTAAGTGTGACCGTCGGGCGACCGGGAAATGGATTGGAACACAGTTCCGCCAGGATTCCATCCTATTTACAGACTCACCAGAAATTCCAGTGGGATGGGATCACCCTTCCCATGTTGAGAATTTCACCCATTTCACCTTCAGTCGGCCTCCATGGAATTCTTGCCAGCCGAGAACTACCAAGCATTCTATCGAGGTTCCAGGAAAAGCCTGAAGATAATCGAGCTCAGAGAGTGTTGATTAACCTCAAAAATTACCCCTCTGGCTCCAATCAGAGGTGAAGAGGAGTTGACTTGATTTCTTATTGGACCCTTCCCGGGCCTCCACTTGTCTGTCGGAGTGGCATGGCTCTGCTCTGACTGGAGATCCGGGGGTGGGTGCTGCTGGAGAGCCCTCACTGGTGTGAAATGGCTATCCTGTATTTTCAAATAGACCCTTAATGTTCCCGTAATTTGGATCGGGATCTGAGACTCTCCGAATGGCGAGACGCTCCGTTACTCTTCTGATGGTGAAGCGGCCCCAGCCGAATTTTGGGTCTTTCAGCAATTTTTTCTCAAGTACCACAATGGGGATTGTCAAGCAGGAGGTGCACAGTATATCTACCCTGAGAAATACAAACTCATAAAATAGTCCAGCACTTGAAAAGACCGTCCAGTTTGTGTCTCCACACCAGTCACCTAGCATCAATATCGCAGTAATGCAAAGGATATTCATTAAGGGTTATTCGAATTAGTTTATTCTGAAAACACAAAGATGTAATTTTCTTTATCTAATCATTTCACCAATGATCGCCAAGAATATCGTCAATGATAGATGATTTGTTTCAGTAGAAAGGAGGCTGTGATGCTTACAAAAATCAAACGTGACAATTGGTGAACATGAAATTACATCAATAGAATGAATCATCCTCAAAGACAGAAAAAATATCATTGCTAATTACAGTGATCTGTCCTAGAACTGTGACGATCAGATTGAATCTTCTACCTCAACTCCACTTTCCCGCCCTATCCCCATAACCCTTGATTCCCTTCTTAATATGCTTTCCACCCTTTTCCTAGGAGATGGACAGGCGGAGCACATCCAAAGTGTGTTCTGCCTGTCCAAGCCTCAGAAGTACTGAATCTTGTATGTCGAGTCATTAGCATGGCCCAGTCACATCTGCAGCGCAAGACAGCCTCCTGGTAGGCCTTCCCTTAGACTGGAAGTTAGCTCATGTAGTTCCTATTTTCAAAAAAGGGGATAAATCAGAGCCAGGGAACTACAGGACTTGCCAATTATTGGGAAGGGATTGTAAGAGAGGCCCTTTATGATCACCGGACAAGGGAAAGGGCCATTAGAAATTCACATCATGGCTTTTGGAAAAATAGGTCACGCCTGACAAATTTGATAGAGTTTTTTGAGGAAGTCACTAGGGTAGTGGATGAGGGAAATGGTAGACATTGTTTACCTGGACTTTCAGAAAGCCTTTGAAAGCCTTTGACTGGGTAACTTCACAAGTTAGAATCTTGTGGTATCAGTGGAAATTTGAAATGCTGGATTAGGAATTGGCTCCAATCCCGCAGCCAAAAAGTTGTAGTTAACGGATGTGGTTCAGCTTGGAGACATGTTATTGGTGGTGTCCCCCAGGAATCGGTCCTAGGCCCACTAATCTTCATGGTCTTTATTAATGACCCGGACAGTGGTGTTGGGAGCATGGTAAATAAGTTTTCAGGTGACACCAAAATCTGTGCAAGGGTTAGGATGGTAGAGGAGTCCAATTAAATGCAAAAAGATTTAGATGTGATGGGGGAGTGGGCCACACATTGACAAATGGCGATTAATTTAGATAAATGTAGCGTCATGCATGTTGGTGGGGCCAACACAGAATACACGTATCATCTGCAGGGAACAATACTGAAAGAGATTGAGAGGGAGAAAGATCTGGGTGTTATTGTGCACAGATCACTAAAGGTTCATGACCAATGTAGAGAAACTGTACTAAAGCTAACAGGGTATTGGGCTGTATTAATAGAACCATTCAGTATAAATCAAAGGACACCATTTTGACACGATACAGATCGTTGGTCAGGCCGCATCGAGAGCACTGGGCCCAGTTTTGGGTCCCCCCCACATGGTGAGTGATATAGCAGCTTTGGAAAAGGTCCAGAGGAGGGCTACAAGAATGATTCCGAGCTCAAAGAATCTCAGCTACTCAGATAGGCTCAAGAACCTTGGTCCATTTACTTTAGAGCAGTGTAGACTTAGAGGTGACCTGATAGAGGTCGATATAATAATTAAAGGGCTGGATAGTGTCCCTACTGATCGATTATTCCAGTTTAACAGGTTGGGGAGGGCCAGGGGACATGAGTTTAAACTATGGAAGAGTGGGAATAGACTGGGTATTGGGCAGTTCTTCATTTCCCAGAGAATTGTGAGCCTTTGGAATACATTGCCGGCCGGTGTGGTGGGTGCTGACTCTCTGCCTTCAATTGGGAGCTGGACCGGTCCCTGACTGGGACAGAGATCACATCATATAGAAGGTCAGTGTCTTTACAGATAACACTTGGTCCATGTGATCTCCTGGAATGGTTTTGATCACCTGAGGTGGTCGGACAGAAATTTTACAGAGTATTTTTTCACCTTACTGGCCCTGGGTTTTTTCTCTGGTTTTGTGCCTCTCCCAGGAGATTACATGGCTGTGGGGGTGAGTGGGGAAGGGAAGAAGTATTTAGCCATGACTTAAAGCTAAACAAACAGTTTAAGTAACTGAGCTAACATGACAGGACAGCTGGGGCCCATCACATGCACATCCTGTGCTATGTGGGAACTCCAGAACACTTTGTGTGTCCTGGAAAACCACATGTGCAGGAAGTGCTGCCAACTGCTCGAGCTCAAGCTCAGAGTATCTGAGCTTGAGGGGTGACTGGCATCACTATAGTGCAGCAAGGAAGCTGAGAGTTTCATGGCTAGCACATTTCAGGAGGTGGTCACCCCACAGCTACAGAGAGTTCAGGCAGAGCGGGAGTGGATGACCACCAGACAGGCTAGGAGGAACGGGCAGGCAGTGCAGGAGTCCCCTGGGAATGTGACACTCACAATCCGGTATTCAGTGTTGGATACCAATGAGGGTGATGACACCTCGGGGGAGTGCATCAGGAGCAAATCCACGGCACCATGGGAGACTCGGCTACACGGGGGCAAAAGAAATGCAGTTGTTCTAGGGGATTCGATAGTCAGGGGGTAAACAGGCATTTCTGCAATCGCAGACGTGAGTCCCGCATGGTGTGTTGCCTCCCTGGTACCAGGGTAAAGAACATCACTGAGAGGGTGCAGAACATTTTGAGGGGAGAAGAGGAACAGCCAAAAGCCATGGGAACCCTATGGCATGGGAAGGAAAAGGGTCGAGGTCCTGCAGTCAGAGTTTCAGGAGCTAGGGGAGGAAGTTAAACAGCAGGGCCTGAAAGGTAGTAATCTCTGGATTACTCCCAGTGTCACATGATAGTGAGTATAGGAATAGTGGGATAAGACAGGTTAATGCGTGGCTGGAGCAATGGTGCAGGAGGGAGGGCTTCAGATTCCTGGGGCATTGGGACCGGTTCTGAGGCAGGAGGGACCTGTTCAAGATGGACGGGTTGCACCTCAACAGAGCTGGGACCAATGTCCTCGCAGGGAGGTTCACAAGGACTGTGGGGGAGGTTTAAATTAATTTGGCTGGAGGATGGGTACCAGGATGAAACATTAAAGAGGAGAAACAAGGTGCACAGAGGACTGGGAGGAACAAGTAACACTAGAGTAAAGAAGAGTTCAGAAATAGGAGGGATCAGACAGGGGGCAAATGTGAGGCAGTCTAAGATGAGATTGGAGTGCATGTGTGTAAATGCACGTAGCGTGGTGAATACGGTTGGTGAGCTGCAGGCTCAAGTCGTCAAATGGGACTATGATATAGTGGCAATAACAGAGACCTGGTCAAAGAAGGGCGGATTGGGTACTTAATATTCCTGTTACAAGGTATTCAGAAAAGATAAAAAAGGAAAGAAAGTGGGTGGGGGGGTGTGATGGCAGTGGTGATCAAAGAAACTATTATAGCACTGGAAAGGGATGATGTAGTTGAGGGGTCAAAGACAGAATCTATTTGGGTAGAATTAAGGAATAATAGAGCAGCTATTACCCTACTGGGTGTATACTATAGGCCACCATTAGTGGGAAGGAGATAGAGGAGAAAATTTACAGGCAAATTATAGAAAGATGCAAGAATTGTAGAGTAGTGATAATGGGGGACTTCAATTATCCCAATCTAAACAGGGACAGTAACAGTGTAAAGGGCAAAGAGGGGGAGGAATTCCTGAAATATGTTCAAGAGAACTTTCTTGATCAGTGAGTTTCCAGCCCAACCAGGAAGGAAACTGTGCTGGATCTCGTTCTGGGGAATGAAGTGGGGCAGGTGGAGCATGTTTCAGTGGGGGAGCATTTGGGGAACAGTGATCACAATATCATTAGGTTTAGAATAGTTATGGAAAAGGACAAGGAAAAATCAAATGTGAAAATGCTTAACTGGAGGAGGACAAATTTCAGTGAGTTAAAAAGGGACCTTGCCCGGGTGGATTGGAATCCAAAATTGGTAGGCAAAACAGTAATTGAACAATGGGAGGCCTTCAAGGAAGAGATGGTTCATGGGGAAAGGAAGGGCATCCAAAGCTAGAGCTGTCTGGATGAGTAAAGATTAAGGGCGCTAAATTGGGCCATGTAGCGCACGTTTTTTCGGTGCTACACGGCCTCTCCAATATTCAAGATATCACCTTGGCTGAGCACGCACGTTTCCAGCGTGACGTGCACCAGACGCCATCTTGGTGTACGAGTTAGCACATGCTCCCGTACTGTATGAAGTGATGCATTCTGGAAGGAAGAATGAGGAGAGGCAATATAAACTAAATGGTACAATTTTAAAGGGGGTGCAGGAACAGAGAGACCTGGGGGTGTATGTACACAAATATTTGAAGGTGATAGGACAAGTTGAGAAGGCTGTTAAAAAAGCATATGGGATCCTTGGCTTTATAAATAGAGGCATAAAGTACAAAAGCAAGGAAGTTATGGTATACATTTAGAAATCACTGGTTAAGCCTCAGCTGGAGTTTTGTGTCCAATTCTGGACACCACACTTTAGGAAGAATGTCAAGGCCTGCAGGTAAATCTCCTCTGTATCCTGAATGGTCCCAGGGAGGAGGACGTCAGTTATGTGGAGAGGCTGGAGAAGCTGGAATTGTTTTCCTTAGAGAAGAGGAGATTAAGGGGAGATTTGATGGAAGTGTTCAAAATCATGAAGGGTTTTGATAGAGTAAGGATGAAGGGTCAGTAACCAGAAGACATAGATTTAAGGCAATAAGCAAAAGAGCCAGAGGTGTGGTGAGGAGCATTATTTTTAAGCTGCGAGTTATTATGGTTATTATACAAGATAAGGGCTCATGGGATGGGGGGTAATATATTAGCGTGAATTGAGGATTGGTTAACAGAAAACAGAGAGTAGGAATAAACGGGTCATTTTCGGGTTGAAAGGCTGTAACTAGTGGGGTACCACAAGGATCCGTGCTTGGGCCTCAGCTATTTACAATCTATATTAATGACTTAGATGAAGGGACTGAGTGTAATGTATCCAAGTTTTCTGATGATACAAAGCTAGGTGGGAAAGTAAGCTATGAGGAGGACGCAAAGAGTCTGCAAAGGAATACAGACAGGTTAAATGAGAGGGCGAGAAGTTGGCAGATGGAGTGTAATGTGGAGAAATGTGAAATTATCCATTTTGGTAGTAAGAATAGAAAAGCAGAATATTTTTTAAAAGGTGAAAGACTAAGAAACGTTGGTAGTCAGAGGAATTTGGATGGCCTTGTACACGAATCATAGAAAGTTAACATGCAGTACAGCAAGCAATTAGGAAGGCAAATGATATGCTAGCCTTTATTGCACGGGGGTTGGAGTATAAGAGTGAGGAGGTCTTGCTGTAATTGTACAGGGCTTTAGTGAGACCTCACCTGGAGTACTGTGTACAGTTTTGATCTCCTTACCTACGGAAGGATATACTTGCCTTAGAGGAGGTACAACAAAGGTTCAGTAGATTGATTCCTGGGATGAGAGGGTTGTCCTTCGAGGAGAGATTGAGTAGAATGGGCCTATACTCTCTGGAGTTTAGAAGAATGAGAGGTGATCTCATTGAAACATATAAAATTCTCAAATCCTTGACAGGGTAGATGCTGAGAGGCTGCTTCCCATGGCTGGAGAGTCTAGAATTAGGGGACAAAGTCTCAGGATAAGGGGTCGGCCATTTAGGACTGAGATGAGGAAAAATTTCTTCACTCAGAGGGTTGTGAATCTTTGCAATTCTCTATTCCAGAGGGCTGTGAATGCTTAGTCGTGGAGTATATTCAAGACTGAGATCAATCGATATTTGGGCAATAAGGGTGGGAAAGTGGAGTTGAGGTAGAAGATCAGCCATGATCTTATTGAATGAGGGAGCAGGCTCGTGGGGCTGTATGGCCTACTCCTGCTCCTAATTCTTATATTCTTAAGTTCTTAAATGGTAGTGGAAACAGATTCAATAGTAACTTTCAAAAGGGAACTGGATAAATACTTGAAGTGAAAAGAAATTGCAGGGCTATGGGGAAAAAGCAGGGAAGTGGGAGTAATTGAATAGCTGTTTCAAAGGGCCGGCGCAGGCACGATGGGCCAAATGGCCTACTTCTGTGCTGTAAGATTCTATGATGCTGAGGTACGAGTGTAACAATTGGAGGAAGAGGCTCACTGGCTCTGGGGGTGGGGGGGTGGGGGCACGGGGGAGACTGGGTTTGGTCATGCAGCTTACCTTTCACTATTACTTCGGGGATGTAGCAAGAATACTTTGTGCAACTCATGGTTGACAGTTCAGCTTCTTCAGGGAGTTTGGGAATATCGGCTCTCTATCTGGTTTTAAACTGAACTGCTCAGGGAGCAGAAAACTTGGGGACATCAGATTTTGGTTTAAATTAACTGAGCTAGGCACCCAAGTTAGATATGTACACGAGGCAGAAAGGAATAGAAGATTATGATGATAGGGTTAGATGAAGTAGGGAGGAAGGAGGCTTGTGAGGAGCATAAACACGGGCAGACACCAATTGGGCCAAATTCTATGTAATTCTATGTAATATAATTTTGCCTTAGCTTCAGGCAGAGGGAATTCAGGCTCAATGCAGTGAGGCTGTTATATTACTCTAGTTGAGATCCATGGAACTTAATCGGTCACATAAGGTGACCCTCACAGTGTGCTCTGCAGGCGCCATACCATTGGAATATTATGTCCACTTTGCATTTTTAATACATAAAACTAAGCATTTTAAACACAGCAATAACTGTAATGAGGTATAATGATGAAACATGTTCAGTATTGTAATACCGTAAACAGGAGATTTTCAACTTGCCACCTGGATGTAAAACTGACGTTACAGATGGGCTGCCTTATACAGGAAGCCCTTGCTTTTCATTTCCATTGATTTCAAACTCCACTGATTTCTGTAACGGGTAAGCGATCCACAATGGCAGTTTGACACACATGCAACAAATTGGAAATCTACCCCAATCTGTTTAAATTACTGCTAATGTTGAGACTCTCATACCGTGAGGGCATCATTTCCATTCCACATGAGAGTCAGGCCGATCTTTGCAGTGACACGGGTGTAACTGCTAACTTTCTCGATCATGATCCCAGAATAGGTGTAAGGTAGTGTCACCCTAAGATAAGAAAAGCAAGTGGGTTATACCAGTTTTCAGGATGGTTAGTAATTTAATAGTCTCACTAATTGCATAATGATGCGAGTATTTACAAAAAAGATTGTTTGCTTCCTATTCCCATTTGCAACTCTGTCCAACACACCTAAGCTCCACCCTACTCCAGCACAGATTCCAACTCGTCCAAAACTCCACCACTCACATCCTATCCTCCTCACCCATTACCCTATCCTCACTGACCTCCACTGGATTTCCTGTCTTTCGGAATGATATAAATGGAAGTTCTTTCTTTATTTACATTGACTTGAAAATTATTCTTCTTGTTTACTAATTCTGCACTCTAAAATTCTCTTCAGAAAACCCCTCGTCCATGTTACATATCTCCCCACCTCAAAAACTTCCTTAAAACTTATCTCTTTGACCACGCATTTGGTGACTTCCCTGAGCTCTACTCCTAACTTCTGCTCAGTGTGCAATTGTTTTGGGAAGGCTTGTAATGTTGTGGGTGCTCACAAGTGTCAGTTCGAGTTGTTGTATTGATATGAACTTAAAAATGTGTGATAAATTTCATGCAGCGCTTGTCTGAGATTCACTTTTATTGCATTGTAAAGACTTTGCTCTCAAACAAAGACTTTATTTCTACATTTCATTAAGTTTTTAATCAGCCTCTCTTTGAAGGGGAATGATCTCTTGAACTCTCCTCAGGAGCAGATTATAACTGAAGCTGATTAGGGAATAACTCAGAACTAAATACTCTACTGGCAGGTTACAATGCACCAATACTCACTGTACACATTCTGATGTGATTTTCTGTTTGTTCCTGTTACCAATGTCATACACAACAGGGTAAAAAATGGAAACAAATGATTTTCATTATACTGGCTCCTGATTGTGGTGAGTGGTGTTCCACAGGATTCCATGTTGGGGCTGCTCTTACTCACTTTATATATAACTGATGGACTTAGGAACAACAACAACTTGCATTTAACGTTGTAAAATGCCCCAAGGCACTTCACAGGAGCGGAATCAGACAAAAAAATTGACACCAAGCCAAAGAAGGTGACATTTGGACAGGTGACCAAATGCTTGATCAAAAAGGTAGGTTTTAAGGAGCATCTTAAAGGAGGAGAGAGAGGAGGAAAGGCAGAGTGGTTTAGGGAGGGAATTCCAGAGCTCAGGGCCGGGACAGCTCAAGGCAATAGCTTTGGTTTGCCCAATGTTTAATTGAAGGATATTTCTGCTCTTCCGGTACTGGATGTCAGACAAGCAGCTTGACAAATCAGAGACAGTGGAGGGTTCGAGAGAGGTGGTGGTGAGGTAGAGCTGGGTACCTTCAGCGTACATGTGGAACCTAATGTTGTATTTTCGGATGATGTCGCTGAGGGGAAGCATGTAGGTGAGAAATGGGAGGGGGCCGAGGATCGGTCCTTGGAGGACTCCAGAGGTAACGGTGCGGGAGCGGGAAGAGAACTGAGGGAACAATATCAAATTTTGCTGATGACACCAAATTGGACAGGTAGACAGGTGGAAGTTGCAGTTCAATCAAAAAATGTGAGGTAATACATTTTGGAAAAAAAAATAGGAAAAGCATGAACACCTTTGATGGTAAGAATTTCAATGGAGTAGAAGATTAAAAGGGTCTTGGTGCACAGATACATAGATCATCAAAGGTAGCAACAACAACTTGCATTTATATAGCATAGAAAACATAGTTTAACAGAGTAAAACATCACAAGGTGCTTCACAGGAGCATTATCAAACAACATTTTACACTGAGCTACATAAGGTCATATTAGTACAGGTCAAAGAGGTGGGTATTAAGGAGCTTTTTAAAGGAGGAGAGAGAGGTAGAGAGGCAGAGAAGTTTGGGGAGGGAATTCCAGAGCTTAAGGCTCAGACAGCTGAAGGCACGGCCGCCAATGGTGGAGTGATGAAAATCGGGGATGCACAAGAGCCCAGAATTGGAGGAGCGCAGAGATCTCGGAGGGTTGTAGATCTGGAAGAGGCTACGGAGATAGGGAGGGGCGAGGCCATGAAGGGATTTGAAAACAAGGATGAGAATTTTAAATTCGAGGCGTTGCCATATGTTTAATTGAAGGAATGTCGGTCAGTGAGCACAGGAGTGATAGGTGATCGGGACTTGGTGCGAGGTAGGATACGGGCAGCAGAGTTTTGAATGAGCTCAAGTAGAAAGGCCTGAAAAAGGCAAATGGAATCCTTTGTTTTATGGCTAGATGCATACATTAAAACATTCAACCACAGTTGAAGTATTGGGCAAAGTTTAGGCATCCATTATTGGAAACAAATAAAAACAATGGAAAATATGCAGCATGGGTTCACTAGGATGGCACCAGCAATGAAGAGGCATAGTTATAAAGAGAGACTTGAGGAGTTGGGGCTTTTTTCACTGGAACTAAAAGGTTAAGGGATGACCTGATAGAGGTCTTCAAGATCATGAATGGTTACGAATGGGTAACTAATGTTGGATTGTTTCCACTGATCAGCGAGATGGTAACCGGAGGGCACACAGTTAAGGTAATCACAAAAGGAAATGAAGAGAAAGTTACAGAAAAAAATTGTTACACAAGAGTGGTTAGAATGTTGTTAATGCAGAAACCAGAAATTCTTTTAAAAGGGGATTAGGTTGGTGCTTGTAAAAGAGGGATATTAAGGGCCAAGGGGAATGAGCAGCAGAATAGGAGAAAAAGACCGGTACGGATTTAATGGTCTAAATGCCCTGTCTTTGTGCTGTAACGTTCTATGATTCTACAACTCAGCCCTTCCCCTGATGCATTGTGCAATGTTCTGTTACATTGTTACATGTTGAAAAGCAGCAAAATGAAAGCAATAAATTGCAAAACACTTACACATTATCATCCACTGAAATAGTTGAATGAAGTACTTCAACAACTGATCCATCAATTTTAATGACAATTTGAGTGATCCTTGGAAGACCATCAACAATGGTGCGCCTCATCTGGATGTTGAATTCTTCATAAGTCTTCAAACACTGGGAAGCGAAGACATAATTGCAGGTTCCGGGGAAATAATAAACATCTCCATCAAAGGTTTTAAAGTGGTAATTTCCCCAGGTACTGCAAACACGGTAATTGTGGTCTGGATTGTGACCTATGAATTGAGAATAGTGTACAATTATTTTGAGGGGTGGTGAGTTACATAGGGAGTTTTTTGGAAGATTTAGTCTGCAGAGCAGTTGGTTTTAAAATACATATCTTCACAGTTAAAGTACTGGCTGCCACGAGGTCATACTGCAACAGGTTTTATATCTGCCAAAGTACCAACATTTGTAACGCATTTGTTAATTTGATTCGTCGTTGTTTTAAGAAATTAAAAAAATTACTTCCATCAAATGTGATCAGCAAAGAAATTAAGTTATTGCCTTATTGATCACATTTTCCTGATCATCCTTCTGTTTACGAACCCTGTAGATTGTTTTGTGAGACACAGAGAATGCTGTTCACTTCATCAGGTAAAGCTGGCACAGGCTGGTCGATAAAAACATGCTTCATAGGTTGATTTTTTTCAAGTTCCCAAGAAGTCCAACCACCAGCTACTGGCTGGATCACTATCTCCTCAGATCTCGCATAGAACACCCACATGTGCTCCATTGCCAATGTTTTAATTTCTTAAAACAATGACGAATCAAATGAACAAATGCATTACAAATGTTGGTACTTTGGCAGATATAAAACCTGTTGCAGTATGACCTCGTGGCAGCCAGTACTTTAACTGTGAAGATATGTATTTTAAAACCAACTGCTCTGCAGACAATGATGCCTCCAGGAAGTCTGATTTCTCTTTCCTACCAAACACTTTTCTTCATCTCAATTGCTATTCTTTCTCTATAAAGCACAATCCATTCAAGAATTGGATACTGCTCCCATTTCTGGAAAAGTGCTGTTCGCATCTCTCACACTCCGGGGCAGAATACAAGATCAACTGATTGGTGATCCCTCTCTTTTCTAGCCTCCAGTTTTTTTCCTCAAAGCAATATTTATTCTCTCTCTCTCTATTGTGATACTATGATCATCAATCCAGTGAACTTTCTTCTCTTGCTCCTTCTAATCACCACATGTGCTGTTCTACACACTTTTTCTCCCAGCTGCACCTTCACTGTGTTGAAATTAAGGCTTATCGTACTGGTTGTTATCGTAACTCATTCTTTCCGAAGACCTCAAAGCTGTGCAACTTCTTATCTTCCTCCTGAAATCTATAGACTTTTACCAAAGTTTGGCATAATCAAACCACTACGACTTGATTCATCCCATCTTCTATTCTTTACTTTTGAAGGTGTCCTGAATATGGATCTTGGCCCATCAACTAGGTTTCTTAATTGGAAAAAGGAATACAGTTTATTTACTTGAAAAAAATGGAGCTGATGGTATTCTTGGAAGTAGCACCACTGTCTTGTCAAACAAAGTAGATTCTGTTGCCTCATCTGAAAACACAACACAAACTTCATCATTTGAATGAAGAACTAAACATAAAAAAGTATAAAAATGTGAATTGTCTAATGTTATAAAGCAGTAACTAGACACATACATTATACTGAGTAAGAAGAGTGGTCTATTCATCAAAGGCTAAACATCACTATCTTCTTAAATTATGCTATTTGTTGCCTGTTTACCAATATTGTAAGTGTTTGAATTCAATGCAGTGATAAATTCACACAAAACGCAGAACAGTATAAAAATTTAGTTTCAAGCTTAGAAATTAATGTTCTTTGATATTAAGCAAATGTTTCTCAAGTTCCTTTGGCTTTCCTCTGTCCATTATTTTAACACATTTGTTTTAAACTGGCCAATGCCCCATCAGAATAATGGACAGAGCAAAAGCACAATAATGTATTAAGCATTTGTACCCAATTATCTATAACTATAATTCATAGGCTATAATATTTCTGTTGTGACGCACTGTTGGTAATTCCTACTTTCCTACATCTCATTTATGCTGATAATGTTACTGTTTACATTGCTACGCACTGACAATGGTACTTTCTGCCTTGCTTTAACCATTGTGCACTGATGATGGTATTTTCTGCCTTGTTATGTCCATGGTGCACTGATGATAGTGATATCCTTCATACAATATCCATTATGTCATGCACTTTTTGCCTTGTTTGTGCATATTGCATTAAAACAGAATCCATAGAAAGGGAAATATTACAATTCTTGGTGTTCATTATGGGATATGAGATAGAGGAGGAGTTCAGAGAAATATTGAAGAAGGGCAGGGCAATAATATTAAGTGATTTTAACTATCCCAAGATAGACTGGGATAATGTAGGTGGTCAAAGAGTTGGGTTTTAAGGATTGTCTTAAAGGATGAAAGGAAGGTGAAATGGCTGAGGGAGGGATTTTCTTTTGGAACCAATCCCTTTTCTACAGCTATTCCTAACAATTGTTCCATGTTCTCCTCCAGTACCCTTACATTCTCATTTCCACCATCATTTGTAAAAATTGCTGCAAAATATTCATTTGATATCTCCCCCATTCCTTTAGCATATACAACTAGATTTCCCCTTTCATCTCTGTGGGGTCCTCTCCTCATTTTAATTATTCTTTTAGTTTTAAAATGCTTACATAGGCCTTTATTAACTGGGTAGTCAGAGAGATTTGGGAGTCCTTGTACACGAATCACAGAAAGTTAACATGCAGGTACAGCAAGCAATTAGGAAGGCAAATGATATGCTAGCCTTTATTGCACAGGGGTTGGAGTATAAGAGTAAGGAAGTCTTACTGTAATTGTATAGGGCTCTGGTGAGACCACACCTGGAGCACCGTGTACAGTTTTGGTCTCCTTTCCCATGGAAGAATATACTTGCCTTAGAGGCGGTGCAACAAAGGTTTACTAAATTGATTCCTGGGATGAAAGGGTTGTCCTATGAGGAGAGATTGAGTAGAACGGGCCTATGTTCTCTGGAGTTTAGAAGAATGAAAGATGATCTCATTGAAATATATAAAATTCTCAAATCCTTGACAGGGTAGATGCTGAGAGGCTGTTTCCCCTGGCTGGAGAGTCTAGAATTAGGGGGCATAGCCTCAAGATAAAGGGTTGACCATTTAGGACCGAGATGAGGAAAATTTCTTCACTCAGAGGGTTGTGATTCTTTGGAATTCTCTACCCCAGAGGGCTGTGGATACTCAGTCGTTGAGTATATTCAAGACTGAGATCGATAGATTTTAGGACACTAAGGGAATCAAGGGACAAGGGGACAGGGTGGGAAAGTAGAGTTGAGGTAGAAGATCAGGCGTGATCTTATTGAATGGCGGAGCAGGCTCGAGGGACCGTATGGCCCACTCCTGCTCCTATTTCTTATGTATGTAATCCATTTATGATATGCCCTTTTAGCCTTTCTAATCTCCCGCTTCATCTCCCCATGACACTTCCTATATTCCTCAAGATTTTCTTTAGTATTGTTATCCCTAGCTTTATCATATGTCTCACAATTAAGTTTAAGTTCCAGTTTCATTTTAATTTCTAAATCTATCCATGAAACACCTTCCTTTTGATAGCCCCATTTCACCTCGTAGGGATAGATGCATTTGCTCCATCTTATATCTGAAAATTCCTCACTGCTGAATCAGTGTCCTGCTTGCTAACTCTCCGACTAGTTAATGTGAACCAGATCTCTTCATATCACAGTCCAGCGCCGTTAACTTTGATTCTCTATTGTCGTTTTCTATTTTCACATCAAACCTAACAATTTTGGATTTGCTAATTCCTAATTGTTCTCCTGCTCTCACTTCAGTTATTTCCAAGAACCAAGTCAAGCAATGTTTCTTTCCTTGTTGGACTAGAAACACATTAATCTAGGAAACAGTTTTGGATGCATTCTAAAACACATTCCTCACTTTGACCACATAGTCCTCAACCTTTTTCCCAGTCTATCACCCACATCTCTCTGAGCTGTCTGTCGATCTCCTCTTCTCAACTCATCTCCACTGTTGGATGCCCGTAATGCACACCGGGAATTGTAACCAATTCAGAATACATTGGGAAGAGTCTAAACTGATTATATAGGGGTCAATTTTAAGGCCAAAATTAGCATTAACGTGGTGGTATCCAGCTCAAAATGGGTTTGGTGGACTTAATGCCGCGATCAGCCTGCTGCCACTTTCACAGGGGCTTTCCACTGAGCAGATGTGCTGCCTGCCTGCCTGTTTTAGGTGGTAGGTCCCTTTTAATATGCAAGTTGGGGTCCTATGACATACATTGGACCCTGAATGCCATTTTAGGATAGAACTGGTCGAAGCATGAGCCGTGCTCGCTTCAACCAATTTCACTGGCAGTAAAGCTGAAGAGGCACTGAAAGGGTAAATTTTAAATTATTTCTTTAGGGCCAGGAGGAACAGGATTGTTACTGTAGGCCCCACAAAAATAATCTAGGTCACTGCCGCTCGGGTTCCCCCCTCCCCCACCCCTGCGATTGCGACATCCCCCCCTGGACTTGCGTTGCTTCCAGCCTGCAGCCTCCAGGCCACCCAATATTGGGCCAGCCTGAATCCGGTGAGCTTCATTGCGATGCCTGTTTAGCGCCCACATTTAAATGAGGCCTGGGGCTCAAAATGGCTCCGGCTTCCTCGCCCCCAGAATGCCACTCTCCTCCAGTCCGCTGCCCAAGAGTTAAAATCGACCCCGTTGTCCTTTACAAGTGCAGTGTGTCAGAAATGGGTGGGTGCTTTGGTTTGCAAAGGAAAATATAAACATGGCACTGGGCATTAACACAGCCTTCCCAGACACGGACAAGAATGACATCAACGCCTGGTGATTTAAGTTCCAAATAGCTTTGGTCTGAAAGCACTGCTGCTGTAGTGCAACCATTTCTTCAACAAAAACTCTATCAGAATACAGCAGGATGACAGTAATGTGTTTTTACCAAAAAAAAAATCAACACACCTGAACCTGCCACAGATTTAGAAAAAATGCCAAGTAGCAAAGAACACTGCTATTTTAATTAGACATGTAAACCTTGAAAATTCTGAGATATTCTGTAAATACATTTGTTCATTTTTTTAAAAGTCCATGCTTTCATTAACAATTATCAATGCAATTTAGGCTTAATTAGAAATCAGACTAATCAGTAGAAATTCATTAGGAACATGCAAATTAACTATTTTACACAACAATCAGCAAACCGATTTTTTAACTGAACATGGGTTTGATGCTCATTGAAAATACTCCTCCAGAGTTGGATTGGTATGTACATTCAGCATGCTTTTCCGTTCCCACAATGGCATTCGCATTTAACACAGCCTTGCAACAAGAACCACAAAGCAAAAGCATCAAATTCAGACCAGCAGATTGAAGCCTTTCAAGAATTTTTCAATACTTGTAAAGACACAGAACTCATTTTCCAGTACATTCTTAAAATTATCAAAATATATTTTTATGGAAAAGAGAACATTCTTACGTTCTAAGGTGACGGAGCCATAAGAGTATGAGACTATCAGTACAAGGATCCATACTGATGCATCCCTATCTCTCCCCATCTTGGTCAAAGCTCGGTATGAGCTACCGAGGTCCCTGTAAGGTGTCGGTCACCTGTGGCTCAGTCTTTTATACAGGAAAATTTGGCACAGTCTCCAGATGACAAAAGTCTATTGGGCAGAGCTCAAAAAAGATAGAATTTGTGTTACTCCAAGTGGAAACAGCAGAACACTGCTGAGATCTGATTTCTGGAACTTGGAGCAGAGATTGTTTGCTAAATGGGAGTAAAATCTTTGTGGTTTTTTTTCGTTCATGGGATGTGGGCGTCCCTGGCGAGGCCAGAATTTATTGCCCATCCCTAATTGCCCTTGAGAAGGTAGTGGTGAGCCGCCTTCTTGAACTGCTGCAGTCCGTCTGGTGAAGGTTCTCCCACAGTGCTGTTAGGAAGGGAGTTCCAGGATTTTGACCCAGCGACAATGAAGGAACGGCAATATATTTCCAAGTCGGGATGGTGTGTGACTTGGAGGGGAACGTACAGGTGGTGCGGTTCTCATGTGCCTGCTGCTCTTGTCCTTCTAGGTGGTAGAGGTCGCGGGTTTGGGAGGTGCTGTCGAAGAAGCCATGGCGAGTTGCTGCAGTGCGTCCTGTGGATGGTACACACTGCAGCCACAGTGCGCCGGTGGTGAAGGGAGTGAATGTTTAGGGTGGTGGATGGGGTGCCAATCAAGCGGGCTGCTTTGTCCTGGATGATGTCGAGCTTCTTGAGTGTTGTTGGAGCTGCACTCATCCAGGCAAGTGGAGAGTATTCCATCACACTCCTGACTTGTGCCTTGTAGATGGTTGAATGGCTTTGGGGAGTCAGGAGGTGAGTCACTCGCCGCAGAATACCCAGCCTCTGACCTGCTCTTGTAATCACAGTATTTATATGGCTGGTCCAGTTAAGTTTCTGGTCAATGGTGACCCCCCAGGATGTTGATGGTGGGGGATTCGGCAATGGTAATGCCATTGAATGTCAAGGGGAGGTGGTTAGACTCTCTCTTGTTGGAGATAGTTATTGCCTGGCACTTGTCTGGCACGAATGTTACCTGCCACTTGTCAGCCCAAGCCTGGATGGAGTCCAGGTCTTGCTGCTTGCGGGCACGGACTGCGACATTATCTGAGGGATTGCGAATGGAACTGAACAATCATCAGCGAACATCCCCATTTCTGACCTTATGATGGAGGGAAGGTCATTGATGAAGCAGCTGAAGATGGTTGGGCCAAGGACACTGCCTTGAGGAACTCCTGCAGCAATGTCCTGGGGCTGAGATGATTGGCCTCCAACAACCACTACCATCTTCCTTTGTGCTAGGTATGACTCCAGCCACTGGAGAGTTTTCCCCCTGATGCCCATTGACTTCAATTTTATTAGGGCTCCTTGGTGCCACACTCGGTCAAATGCTGCCTTGATGTCAAGGGCAGTCACTCTCACCTCACCTCTGGAATTCAGCTCTTTTGTCCATGTTTGGACCAAGGCTGTAATGAGGTCTGGAGCTGAGTGGTCCTGGCGGAACCCAAACTGAGCATTGGTGAGCAGTTATTGGTGAGTAAGTGCCGCTTGATAGCACTGTCGACGACACCTTCCATCACTTTGCTGATGATTGAGAGTGGACTGATGGGGCGGTAATTGGCCGGATTGGATTTGTCCTGCTTTTTGTGGACAGGACATACCTGGGCAATTTTCCACATTGTCGGGTGGATGCCAGTGTTGTAGCTGTACTGGAACAGCTTGGCTAGAGGCGCAGCTAGTTCTGGAGCACAAGTCTTCAGCACTACAGCCGGGATGTTGTCGAGGTCCATAGCCTTTGCTGTATCCAGTGCACTCAGCCGTTTCTTGATATCACATGGAGTGAATCGAATTGGCTGAAGACTGGCTTCCGTGATGGTGGGGATATTGGGAGGAGGCTGAGATGGATCATCCACTCGGCACTTCTGGCTGAAGATGGTTGCAAACGCTTCAGCCTTGTCTTTTGCACTCACATGCTGGACTCCGCCATCATTGAGGATAGGGATGTTTACAGATCCTCCTCCTGTTGTTTAATTGTCCACCACCATTCACGACTGGATATGGCAAGACTGCAGAGCTTCGATCTGATCCGTTGGTTGTGGAATCGCTTAGCTCTGTCTTTAGCATGTTGCTTCCGCTGTTTAGCACGCATGTAGTCCTGAGTTGTAGCTTCACCAGGTTGGCACCTCATTTTAGGTACACCTGGTGCTGCCCCTGGCTTGTTGGTAAAGGTAGAGTGAGGAATATGCTGGGCCATGAGGTTACAGATTGTGCTGGAATACAATTTTTCTGCTGCTGATGGCCCACAGCACCTCATGGATGCCCAGTTTTGCTAGATCTGTTCTGAATCTATCCCATTTAGTATGGTGGTAGTGCCACACAACACGTTGGATGGTGTTCTCAATGCGAAGACAGGACTTCGTCTTCACAAGGACTGTGCGGTGATCACTCCTACCAATACTGTCATGGACAGATGCATTTGCGACAGGTAGATTGGTGAGGACGAGGTCAAGTAAGTTTTTCCCTCCTGTTGGTTCGCTCACCACCTGCCGCAGGCCCAGTCTGACAGCTATGTCCTTCAGGACTCGGCCAGCTCGGTCAGTATTGGTGCTACCGAGCCACTCTTGGTGATGGACTTTGAAGTCCTCCACCCAGAGTACATTCCGTGCCCTTGCTACCCTCAGTGCTTCCTCCAAGTGGTGTTCAACATGGAGGAGGACTGATTCATCAGCTGAGGGAGGGCGGTAGATGGTAATCAGCAGGAGGTTTCCTTGTCCACGTTTGACCTGATGCCATGAGATTTTATGGGGTCCATAGTCAATGTTGAGGACTCCCAGAGCCACTCCCTCCTGACTGTATATCACTGTACCGCCACCTCTGGTGGGTCTGTCCTGCCGGTGGGACAGGACATACCCAGGGATGGTGATGGAAGAGTCTGGGACGTTGGCTGAAAGATATGATTCTGTGAGTATGGCTATGTCAGGCTGTTGCTTGACTAGTCTGTGGGATAGCCCTCCCAATTTTGGCACAAGTCCCCAGATGTTAGTGAGGACGACTTTGCAGGATCGACTGGGCTTGGTTTGCCTTTGTCGTGTCCGGTGCCTAGTGGTCCGAACACAACAAAAATGGACAATTTACAGAGAAACAAACCTGCATGAAACTGCAATTATAATATGAAATTATTATTAGGCCTATTAATATATTATGTATACTGTATGATACTAGTAAAGCAAAAAGAAATCCTGGATTCTACATGACAGTTCTGGTCTCCATATTATAAAAAGGATGCAGAGGCACTGGAGAAGGTGCAAAAAAGGTTCACAAAGATGATACCAGAACTGAGAGGCTATAACTATCAGGGAAGATTGAACAGGCTGGGGCTCTTTTCTCTCGAAAAGAGAAGACTGAGGATGACCTGATAGAGGTCTTTAAGATTATGAAAGGGCTTGATAGGGTAGACGTAGAGAAAATGTTTCCACTTGTTGGGGAGCCCAGAACTAGGGACCATAGATAGCCACTAATAAATCCAATAGGGAATTCAGGAGACACTCCTTTACCCAGAGAGTGGTTAGGATGTGGAACTCGCTACCACAAGGAGTAGCTCTCTAGCGCAGATGTATTTAAGGGGAAGCTAGATAAACACATGAGGGAGAAAGGAATAGAAGAATATGCTTATAGGGTTAGATAAGGTAGGGAGGGAGGAGGCTCATGTGGAGCATAAATACTGGCATGGACCAGTTGGGCCAAATGGCCTGTTTCTGTGCTGTACTTTCTATGTAATTCTATGTAATAATACACTGATATGGGTGGAGGAGGGGGACAAAGACAGCCAAATCTGCAAGGCACATTTTATGAACGTCAAGTTAGAATTTTTGTCAGTGGTGTGTGGAGCTCAGCCTGATGCCACTAATTGTACCACCTCAAAGGTAACATGCCAATGGCACAAACTCACAGATAGTTTAAAATGAGCTTGTAAAATATGGACATACATGAAAGTTACAACCCGGAAACATGCCATTTGGCCCAACCAGTCCGTGTTGGTGTGTACCCTCCACATGAGCAAATAGTTCCTGCTCCCATACCCCTCCAACCCCATCCTTCATTCACCTATCCAATCTCATCTTGAATACTGACATAGTTTCTGCCTCAACCACTCACCCTGGAAGTGAATTCCACAGTCTCACATCTCTCTGTGTGAAGAGGTTTCTCTTGTCCTCTGTTCGAAATCTCTTCCATTTAATCTTGGCCTCTTGTTCTAGACCCCTCAACTACTGGAAACACTCTGCTTTTATCTACCCTGTCCCATCCTTTCATAATTTTAAAACTTCTATTATATCACCTCGTAATCTGCATTGATCTAACAATAAAAGACCCAACTTTTCAAGTCTTTCTTCATATTTATATTCCCTCATACCGTGCAGTACATCTGTATCCAACAAAAAGTAACTCAAAATTGCTTTGCAACATTTCCCTTCATTTAGGGTTCAGGAGAGGAAATTGGGCAGAACCCCCAGAGTAACGGCCATTTTAACTCCCAATTTAGCGTTTGACCGTTACTTACACAGTGACATCGAAAAATGAACCAGAATGGCATCACTATTTAAAATGTAAATATTCCCATGCTGCTAAAATCCATTCTATACAGAACAAAGTATGCATGTACTTTTATGATGCACAGAAGCATTATTACTATCTATGTAAACTAACACAAATGGTTCATCTGGTGAAAAATTAACAAGGCATCCAAATAAAGTTCACCACATTCAGAATGTGATGGCCACAGTGACAATCACTTTTCCTAATTTGAAGCTATTTCTAAAGCAGTCTTTGAAAAACATACGCAGAGTCTGTTCTCTGTATATACATCAATACATTGACTACAGCAAAAACGTCTTTTTTTGGAGAACTGCAGATGCAAGGGGATCTGGATTCAAATCCAGCTCAGACTGACCGTTGAATGCTTGCCCTGTAAGGGTTCTGAGTGAACTGATCCTGGGCTGTTTTCACCCAGTCCCACAACACGGAATAATATTCATCACAAATTAACACTTAAACTGCTAATCCCATTCAGAGAGGCTACAGGATGGCTGATGTAGGACATGGATTATGTCACACTGGTGTCGAATGTGGGATGGGGAGAGTTAAGGCACATTGTTGGAACAGTATGGAGAAAACTTTACTCAGTTTACAAGCTGTGTTGACTTGGGAGAAGCTGATACTGACACTGGGTGAAAAAAGTAGAAAAGAGCTCTGTTCCCTCACCTTGATAATCACAAAAACCTGTCGATCTATTAAAAATAGTCTCAGTGTGCACATTTCACCTTCACAAATTTCACTTACTGACAAAGATTTTTGTCACACTTTTATGTTCACATTTAACATTGAAATTACCAATGTAAACATTTATAATTGATGTTCTGTATGTAAACAGTTATCACAAGTCTTTGTTAATAAACCAATCAATTGACTCAAAATTCTTTGTCAAAAAATGTCCATCCACTACTTTATCTAACTAACTAAAACTTCTAGAGTGCTAAATTGGGCCACATAGCACCCGTTCTTTCGGCGCTACGCGGCCTCTCCAATATACAAGATGGCGACTTGGCTGTGCATGCACATTTCCAGTGTGACACCCACGGATGCCATCTTGGTATAGAAGTTAGCGCATGCGCAAATACCGAACACTGGAAGCATGTAAAGTAGGGAGAAAATGCGTGCAATCAGTGTGCAACATTGATTTAAAGTGATAGACACCATTTTGGCATTCAACTCAACGCACAGTCTTAACCCCGAGCACCTGAACGTGTCTTAGATGGCCTGGACGACCCCCCCACCAGTGCTATTTAAAGGGACCATCCAGGTGTTGCAGGTTAGTTGCTGGATTATTGCTTCTGGCTGCTGGTGGAATAGCAAGTGTTATTTGAAGCTCCCTATACTTACTGAGAGTTCCAAGAATACATTTGAGAGCGGTTTGACAGATACTGCCTCACGGTTCGGAAATTTACAACCGTGGTTGAACAACATTCCTGGCAACCATGGGTGGTCTGCTACGGCTCCTGCTGGGCATTCAGCACGACTGGGAGCATGCAGAGAGGCCACGCCCAACAGGTCAAGCTGCGGGGAGAGGGAGGACGAGGAGGCGCAGGGCACTGAGCAGGAGGCCGTATCCAATGAGGGCCTTCCTGGACCAATTCTCTTAACATTCTCTTGACATGGCTGAGACATCCGACACCTGAGGTTCACCAAGGAAGTCGTGACTGAGATCTGTCCACTGGTGCGGCCACAACTGCAGCCTCAGAGCAGGGCGAGGACAGCATTGCCTGTGGCTGTGAAGGTCACCGTGGTGCTGAATTTCTACGGCTCAGGATCATTTTAGGCCTCTGCTGGTGACATGTGCAACATCTCGCAGTATGCAGTGCACTGCTGCATAAGGGAGGTCACAGGCACACTGTACCACACGAGGAACAGGTTCATCACCTTCCCTCTTGATAGAAACAAGCAGAATGAACAAGCATGGGGGTTCGCCCACATTGCTGGCTTCCCTCTGGTGCAGGGTGCCATTGACTGCATGCACATTGCCCTGCGTGCCCCGCATATCAACTCGGCCGTCTTCATCAACCGAAAGGGCTTCCACTCCCTCAATGTGCAGCTGGTGTGAGACCACACGCAACGAATCATGGATCAGTCACGATGCCTTCGTCATGCGGCAGTCCAATGTGTCAGCTATCTTTCACCCGACTCGACAAGTCAAAGGCTGGCTACTGGGCGACAAGGGCTATCCCCTCACGCCGTGGCTCATGACACCGGTCAGGAATCCACACACACGTGCACAGCAGGCCTATAATGAGAGCCATGCTGCCACACACAACATCGTGGAGCACACCATAGGCCTCCTCAAACAACGCTTCCGCTGCCTGGACCAGTCTGGAGGAGCCCTGCAGTACTCCCTTGAGTGGGTGGGCAGATTCGTGGTGGTCTGCTGTATGCTGCACAACCTCGCCATCATGAGGGATCAGCGTTTGTCACCGATGATCAGAGAAGACCCTGAGCCAGAGGTGGAAGAGGAGGAGGCTGAGGAGGAGGAGGAAGAAGAGGGGGTGGAGCCGGAAGAGGAAGTGGAGGAAGACGCAAGGGTGCAACGACTTGTCTGTGACGATACCGGATTCTTTACTCTTAGTCTGGTTCAGCAAAAACTGAAAGCGAATACACTTGAAAGTTTTAACACAATTTATTAGCTGCAGCTGGCCCTATCTATAGAATTGATTTCAACTCTTGACAGAGTCTGGTCAATCTCATAGAACAGGCAATTTACACAGTCAAACATTTTCAGAGTGGGGAGGGACATGAGTAGCAAGGGGTTAAAACCAATCATAGGCTGAGTCTGGGCAAGCCATATTAACTGACATAATGACCGACCACTCACAGGTGATACCTGTTCATACGTAGGTCACAGGAAAGGGAGTCTCACTTATCTCAGGCCTGGGATGTTTTTCGACCTTGTCCGAAATAAGGATCCATTCATTAGGTGGCTGCAAAACAACACTCCCTACACCTGCTTACCCCAGAATTCAGCTTATCATATCGCTTTGCTTGATTCATAATAAAGCATACATTTTCATACAGGAAATTAATAACATAAACGAATGATCAAGGATTAGTATAGTGGTAAGTATCCCCGCCTGTCACGCGGGAGACCGGGGTTCAATTCCCCGCCGGGGAGCCATACTACATATGCATTTCATTAGAGGGGCACCTCGTAGGTATTCTCATCTGCACGGGCTCTGTGTGCTTGCCTGATCCGTGCCCGCTATCAATAATGTGAACTAAACCCCAATTCACCTACACTCCCCACCTTTCCGCTCCCACAAGACAATCAAATCGCCCATCTGATTACACATTGGTTTCCCTCTCAGCTTATCGCACAAATAAAAACCACCACCAAATGCAAATTCAAAGCCACATTTATCAATGAATAAACTAAATTATGGAAACAGAACAGAACTATTCACCCTTGTGCATTCCCTTCGTGCCTGTTGTTCGTGTGCCTTTACCTATCCCAGTGCTCCTATGAGGTGCTTCCCCAGTGGTTGGAGCATGGGTGGTGGGAGGCTGCTGGCCTTCAATGGAGGACCGTGCAGATGGCCTTGGAGGACGACCACGAGTAGCTCTGGGCCGGGAGGGCCAGGCTTCAGACTGCACCATCTCAGCATGGGCTGCAGCAGTCTGGCCTGGCTGGCCGATAGTCAACAACAGGGACACTGGCGGAGTGGCAGGGGCAGGAGCAGTAATGCTGTCGTCCTGAGAGAGGACAGCAGGTCCGATTGCCATGGCGCCTCTGCCACTCTCCCAGGGCGGCACCTCAGCAATCCTGGTGATCAGCTGGAGAATGACTGCTGGAGTGCTGTGAGGCCCTGGAAGCCCCATTCCACGTGGTGCCCAGAGCCACGATAGTGGCTGTCTGAGCTTCCATTGCAGCAACCTGGGCAGAAACTGTAGTGTGCAGACCTTTGATGACATCAGTTTGTGCTGCAATGGAAGCTGTGACATCAGTCATCAGATGCTGCATCATGGTGGGTTCCACAGGTGCGCTGATGGAGGTGACCACCTGTTCCATGTTGGAAAGGATGGGCTCCAAGCTCTGCCCAAAGCCCTGTGCCAAGTTGGAGCTGGACTCCTCCATGCCCCTTCTCATTGTGCACAGACTTTCTGGCAGGCTTCCCAGTGCCCCAAGCATTTGGTTGTGTGCACCCATCAGCCGTCTTCTGTAGCCTGGCCCATCAAAGTCCTCATCTGACTCCTCTGCAGCAGAACTATTGAGCGACCTTGCCCTCCGCCGAGCTGACCTGTGGTATCCGTTCCCCCCGCCCCGGCTCCTGCGCACTTGAGCCCGATATCTCACCACATGCGGATCCCTCCTCTAACCTAGCCTCTAAAGGACGCGCAGTGTCAGTCTCTGAGCTGGTGGAAGCAAGTGTCAGATCGAGTGATGTGGCTTCCGTGTCCCCCTCCTCCTTCTCCTCCTCCTCCTTCTCCTCCTCCTCCTCCTCCTCGGACGGTGCTGCCACGTGTTCTTGGGTATCTGCAAAGACAAAGGGAAACAGGTTGAGTTGTGGAGTGGGGAGAGGAGCAAGTAAGACGTGTGTGCTGACAGCATCTGCAGCACATGAATCAGAAAAGATTATGGGAGGAGGGAGATGGGGGAAAGGAGATGGAGCGTTAGATATGCAGAGACCCCCTTCATCAGGACCTCCAGTGCGACATGTTGTCATGGCTGCAGCGACAGCCCGCCCAACGATCTGAAGCACTGTCTCCTCTAGGGGGGTGAGGACGTGTAAGCGTCTCCATCCACCCTCAGGTGTCTGCTGCTGCGCCACCTTCTCCCGCAAGACAGAGGACAGTGTGGGTGATGTGCCTGTCATGGTCGAATAGCTGGCAATGTGTATGACCTTTGAGTGGTGGTTGTGTAGCCTGCAAGTGTGGTACTATGTGCGAGTGAGATGCAGCATGCCAAGTGCAGCATTGCGAACGGATGGGCAGTGTTTGTTGGTGGGTGGGGGGTGTGATGCATGGAGCAGTGGAGCAGTGTGATGCATGTGCCACTTGACACTTGCACTCACTCACCTTGACCACTTGTGACAAATAATTGAACTTCTTTCGGCACTGCACCCACGTGCATGGTGCCATGCTCCTGGCATTCTCTTCCTGCGCCACAGCCTCCCAGTGCCTGCGGGAGCTGCAGTCTGGGCTGTCTCCTGCCTTGCTGCGGATACAGGTTGGCCCTCCTTTTGTCCACCCCTTCCACTAGGGCCTCCAATGCCTCATCGGTGAAGCGTGGGGCCCTCTCTCATACCGGTCCCGCCATCCTCCGGCCATCTTTCCCTCCTCCCGGGGGACTGTGCATGTCCCATTTAAAATGTGCACCTGCACCTTTAAGAGGTGCAGGCTGCTGATAACGTGCGCTGAACACGCCCCATTTCTGACTTCCTCATTCTCCGTGCAGCCTCTCGGCAGTGCGGGTAGCACTGGCTGCCCGGAGATATCATGGTAAGTAGCAGGCAGCTCAAAATTCATGCTATCGGGCGTGGTGTAGTAACGCATCACGCTACCCGCACCCGAAAATGGCCCTTATTGAATTTTTCTCCCCTAATATCCAAAATAAGTTTTGCAACAAAATATAAATATATTAAATTTATAAATATATTAAGAGAAAGGGAGCGGCTGAGGGGAATGTGAGCCAATTAAAGACAGACATAGGTTATACGGTAATCAACGATAAGGAAGTGGCAGACTTGTTCAATGAATAACTTGTATCTGTCTTCACAGAAGAGAACAAAATACCAGTGGTACAAGGGAATCTAAAATAAATCAAGGGGAGGAACTTACTGAATTTAATGTAACTAAAATAGTGTAGAAAATAATGAGACTTAAGCTAGACTAAACTCGAGGACCTGATGGTTTTCACCCCAGGGGATTATAAGACGTAGATGAGGAAATTACAGATGTGTTTGTTATTGCAGCTCTCTTGATTCAGGAATTTTGCCATTGGTTTGGAAAATTGCAAACGTCACTCCATTATTTAAGAAGGGCGGGAGAGAGAAACCACATAACTGGAGACCTGTAAGTTTAACGTCAGTTGTGGGGAAATTACTAGAATCTGTCATTCGGGACAGCGTGACTGGACACTTGGACAAACTTGAGCTGATCAGAGAGAGTCAGCATGGATTTGTGAAGGGCAGGTCATGTCTGACTAATTCAGTTCAATTGTTTGAGGAGATTACTAACACAATGGATAAAGGAATGTCTATGGATTTTATCCATATGGGCTACCAGAGGCATTTGAGAAGGCTGCACACAAGAGATTATTAGCAATAATGAAAGTGTACGGAATTGGGAGCCACTGTGCAACATGGGTTGGAAATTGGTTGGGAGGTAAGAGTCAGAGAGTGGGATAAAGGGTCCGAACTCTGATTGGCAAATGGCAGTCCCCAGAGATCTGTTCTGGGGCCTCAGCTTTTCACCATTTGTCAATGATTTGGATGAAGGAATAGAGAGTTGTACATTAAAGTTTGCAGATGACACTAAGTTGGCAGTCACAATAAGTAGGGCAGCTGGTCGCAGAAAGTTACAAAGGGATATAGATAGAATAAGTGAGTGGACAAAACTGTGGTTAATGAAGTAAAATGTGGGGAAATGTGAATCCACATCAAGAAAGACAAATAAGAGTATTTTCTAAATAGTGAGAAACTAGGAATTGTGGAGGAGCAAAGATATTTAGGTATCTATGTACATAAATCACCAAAAGCTGGTGGACGGCTACAACTGAATCAAAAAGGCTAATGGAATGTTAGCCTTTATCTCGAGGGGGCTGGAATACGAAGGCTGGAAGTTGTGCTTCTGCTGTCCAGAGCCTTGGTCAGTCCCCATCTGGAGCACTGCGTTCAGTTCTGAGCATGATATCTCAGGAAAGATATGTTAGCCTTGGAAGGGGTGCAATGCAGATTCACCAGAATGATACTAAGGCTAAAAGTGTTAAATTATGAAGGCGGGTTGCATAAACATGCCTTGTATTCCCTTGAGTTTAGAAGGTTGAGGGGTGATCTAATCGAGGTGTTTAAAATGACAAGTGAATTGAATAGGGTAGACACAGAGAAACTATTTCCTCTGGTGGGGCAATCCAGAACAAGCAGACTTAATCTTAAAATGAGAACGAGGTCATTCAGGAGTGTAATCAGGAAGCACTTCTTCACACAAAGGGTAGGGGAAATCTGAAATTCTCTCCCCCCGAAAGGCTGTGGATGCCAGGTCAATTAAAACTTTCAAGACTGAGATCGCTAGGTTTTTGTTAGGTAAGGGTATCAGGGGATATGGAGCAAAGACGGGTAAATAGAGTTGAGGTACAGATTAACCATGATCTGATTGAATGGCAGAACAGGCTTGAGGGGCTGAATGGCCTATTCCTGTTTCTATGTTCCTAAAATTAAAAATTAAAGAATTACTTATTTCACAATAACATGGTTACATTGACCCACTGAATTGTGTTTTTCAATACCTTTATGAAAGTTTTATTTCAAGAGCAGCAGTGCTCTCCGATTCCACAGTATCCCGATCATCCCCTCCCCCGTTGCTGCAACCCCTCCCCTCGTGGGACCTACCTTCAAGCTACTGTGGCGAGTCAGTCGGCCTGATATTAATTTTGTTCAAATGGGTGAGCTGCCTGTGGAGGGGCACCATGCTGTGGCAGCTTACCCAGTTAATATTAACCTTGGGCCAGTCTTGGGCCTCCTGGTTCAGGCATGCATTGCGGCTGCATCACTGCCTTCTGGCCCGATAGTGGACAGCAACGAATCTCTACCCCAGAGAAATGCAACGAGTTTCCTGAATGTCTCTGTTTCTTTACTATTCTGCTCACGTAAGGATTTTCTCAGAGTATGAGTCTCAGTAAACTGAATGCTTTCCTTGACCTTTGAACTTCAGCACTTGTTCTGCACAAATCATTTTTCGTTGCCAGCTCGCCCATGTTACCTTCTCCTCTCAACCCAGCTGAGTAAGATCGCAGTACCTTCACGGCCTCCTCCTGCTGCCAGTCCTCCTCCTGTAAATTGTTATATGTGAATTACGTGCGATTTTTTCCTGCAAGAGAACAGAACACTTGCTACATTAAGACACAGAATGGTTTGTGTGACAGCTATTGGAGAATTCATATTACTTGTCTTGTGGAGTTGCCGTTCAGAAAATGATTCTTCAAAGGGCATGCATGCATTTCAGGATTCTCCAGTGACAATACAATAATTGTTCTATGTGAAGGAGCCTGTACAGATCATTTCGCTCACAGGGTTATACCTTTAAGTTTGTTTCTGCACTTTTAGGATTAATACTGGTTTGCAGCCTGTAATGTTTATAATATGGATGAATGACAGCTTGCTGCCATCACACTTACCTTTGCTGTCCTGGTGATGTTAATGAACTTTTTCCTACAGTGAAGAGGGACTCTGGTGGTTAGGAAGTTGCCACTTGCTACCTCTGCCACTTCCTTCCGCATGGTCCAGCCTGCTGTGTTAGATCTGCTAACTCCTGCCACCTGCCACCCACTCCCAATATTGCATCCTCTCCTGTCCCCTATTTCAGTCAGGCGAATGTTTATATCACCCTGGAAAATGTACTGCTCTCCTTTTAGTTCATCCTGTTGGAGCCATTTCTTCACTCTGCCGCTTACTGGTTCTGCTTTAAGAGCAGACCTGCTTTAAATCCTATAGCCGGGCCCTCAGAACAACCCCTCCAGGGCCTCCCATCCCCAAAGAGAATTTTCTGGGCCACCCACATGCAGTGCACCAGTCGCTGGAGGGACTCACATCTTTGTCCCAGCCAGCAGTATTAGAATGACCTGACCCCACCATTTCTGGTGCAGTTTGTGTCAGGGTCACGGGGCGGGCAGAAATTTTACAATCGCCTGCACCTGGCTCCCCAGAGTCTTTTTGATTACGTGTTTTGCAATTACCAATTAAAAAACCTAGTCATCATTTTGTCATTGGTACTTAAATTTTTTAATGTAATTAATAAAGAGTTGAACTTATATTCAAAAATCCTATTCCTTTGTTTTAAATATTATGAGGCTGAAAGTGCCTGGAGATTATATGGAATTAGCATGAGATGATAGCGGCACTCTGTGGGATTTCACCCTCTACATTTCAATACGACTCGCATTGGTCTCACCGATCGTTTAAAGGAACAACATTTTACACTTCAGGATATCAAAGATCGTGATAATTGCAAAATCAATTTTTAATCACCACATCACTGACCAATAAAAAATATACTCACCTTTTTGGTGCTGGCCCTCTCTTCTCCTCTTGCTGTTGGTCCTGTCTCTCCTCTCACTATTGCTGCTGGCCCTCTCCTCTCTTGCTGTTGGTCCTGTCTCTCCTCTCACTATTGCTGCTGGACCTCTCTTCTCTTGCTGTTGGTCCTGTCTCTCCTCTCACTATTGCTGCTGGCCCTCTCTTCTCCTCTTGCTGTTGGTCCTGTCTCTCCTCTCACTATTGCTGCTGGCCCTCTCTTCTCTTGCTGTTGGTCCTATCTCTCCTCTCACTATTGCTGCTGGCCCTCTCTTCTCTTGCTGTTGGTCCTGTCTCTCCTCTCACTATTGCTCCTGGCCCTCTCTTCTCCTCTTGCTGTTGGTCCTATCTCTCCTCTCACTATTGCTGCTGACCCTCTCTTCTCCTCTTGCTGTTGGTCCTATCTCTCCTCTCACTATTGCTGCTGGCCCTCTCTTCTCCTCTTGCTGTTGGTCCTGTCTCTCCTCTCACTATTGCTGCTGGCCCTCTCTTCTCCTCTTGCTGTTGGTCCTGTCTCTCCTCTCACTATTGCTTCTGGCCCTCTCTTCTTCTCTTGCTGTTGGTCCTATCTCTCCTCTCACTATTGCTGCTGGCCCTCTCTTCTCCTCTTGCTGTTGGTCCTGTCTCTCCTCTCACTATTGCTGCTGGCCCTCTCTTCTTCTCTTGCTGTTGGTCCTGTCTCTCCTCTCGCTATTGCTGCTGGCCCTCTCTTCTCCTCTTGCTGTTGGTCCTGTCTCTCCTCTCACTATTGCTGCTGGCCCTCTCTTCTTCTCTTGCTGTTGGTCCTGTCTCTCCTCTCACTATTGCTGCTGGCCCTCTCCTCTCTTGCTGTTGGTCCTGTCTCTCCTCTCACTATTGCTGCTGGCCCTCTCTTCTCCTCTTGCTGTTGGTCCTGTCTCTCCTCTCACTATTGCTGCTGGCCCTCTCTTCTCTTGCTGTTGGTCCTATCTCTCCTCTCACTATTGCTGCTGGCCCTCTCTTCTCCTCTTGCTGTTGGTCCTGTCTCTCCTCTCACTATTGCTGCTGGCCCTCTCTTCTCCTCTTGCTGTTGGTCCTGTCTCTCCTCTCACTATTGCTGCTGGCCCTCTCTTCTCCTCTTGCTGTTGGTCCTGTCTCTCCTCTCACTATGGCTGCTGGCCCTCTCTTCTCCTCTTGCTGTTGGACCTGACTCTCCTCTCACTATTGCTGCTGGCCCTCTCTTCTTCTTTTGCTGTTGGACCTGACTCTCCTCTCACTATTGCTGCTGGCCCTCTCTTCTCCTCTTGCTGTTGGTCCTATCTCTCCTCTCACTATTGCTGCTGGCCCTCTCTTCTCCTCTTGCTGTTGGACCTGACTCTCCTCTCACTATTGCTGCTGGCCCTCTCTTCTTCTCTTGCTGTTGGTCCTGTCTCTCCTCTCATTATTGCTGCTGACCCTCTCTTCTCCTCTTGCTGTTGGTCCTATCTCTCCTCTCGCTATTGCTGCTGGCCCTCTCTTCTCCTCTTGCTGTTGGTCCTGTCTCTCCTCTCACTATTGCTGCTGGCCCTCTCTTCTCCTCTTGCTGTTGGACCTGACTCTCCTCTCACTATTGCTGCTGGCCCTCTCTTCTCCTCTTGCTGTTGGTCCTATCTCTCCTCTCGCTATTGCTGCTGGCCCTCTCTTCTCCTCTTGCTGTTGGTCCTATCTCTCCTCTCGCTATTGCTGCTGGCCCTCTCTTCTCCTCTTGCTGTTGGTCCTATCTCTCCTCTCACTATTGCTGCTGGCCCTCTCTTCTTCTCTTGCTGTTGGTCCTATCTCTGCTCTCACTATTGCTGCTGGCCCTCTCTTCTCCTCTTGCTGTTGGTCCTGTCTCTCCTCTCACTATTGCTGCTGGCCCTCTCTTCTTCTCTTGCTGTTGGTCCTGTCTCTCCTCTCACTATTGCTGCTAGCCCTCTCTTCTCTTGCTGTTGGTCCTGTCTCTCCTCTCACTATTGCTGCTGGCCCTCTCTTCTCTTGCTGTTGGTCCTGTCTCTCCTCTCACTATTGCTGCTGGCCCTCTCTTCTCTTGCTGTTGGTCCTGTCTCTCCTCTCACTATTGCTGCTAGCCCTCTCTTCTCTTGCTGTTGGTCCTGTCTCTCCTCTCACTATTGCTGCTGGCCCTCTCTTCTCTTGCTGTTGGTCCTGTCTCTCCTCTCACTATTGCTGCTGGCCCTCTCTTCTCTTGCTGTTGGTCCTATCTCTCCTCTCACTATTGCTGCTGGCCCTCTCTTCTTCTCTTGCTGTTGGTCCTGTCTCTCCTCTCACTATTGCTGCTGGCCCTCTCTTCTCTTGCTGTTGGTCCTGTCTCTCCTCTCACTATTGCTGCTGGCCCTCTCTTCTCTTGCTGTTGGTCCTATCTCTCCTCTCACTATTGCTGCTGGCCCTCTCTTCTCCTCTTGCTGTTGGTCCTGTCTCTCCTCTCACTATTGCTGCTGGCCCTCTCCTTATCCTGTCCTCTTCTCTCACTGCTCTGTAGTCCTGTATTCTCCTCCTCTCACCACTGGTCTATGCTCCCCTCTTCTCACCTCTGCTCTCACTGCTGGCCCTGGCCTCTCCACTCGCTTTGCTGCTGTCACTGATCTTTAATTATTTTAAAAACTGTTAGCTCAGAGCTGAATATACATATGTAGCAAAATCCCTAATCTTGTTTTGAATATTGGCTCAAAATTTCCTAGAGAGTTATGTCACAGTGCCCGTTTTGCAAAAAGAGGAAATTATGGTGTAAGTGACGTACGTCATTACTAATGCCATGCCTTAATTTCTTGGGACTTTTACACCATTCTGCCATTACTCTCGCTATAACAGAGAGAAGTTAATTATCATAGCTCCGCCCTCATTAAAATCAATGGCGATTGCAAATTCCCTTAATTAATGCCGGTGTACTCGCTATTGAAAAATAATGGCGCTGGTAATCTTGCAGTGGCTTGATTAGTGGCTTTATTATAAATGTATTCTCTGAGTGCATTTAAATGACGTGCTATATTGCAGCGACTCTTTGAATGGTTTACAGTGAAGTGATTGTGAGTCAGGAAGCGAAGCCCTTTCTTTCTAAAATAGGTGATCCTTCAGTATACCTTGATTTTGTAATCAAATATTCAGCTCTACCATTCGAGTAAACACAGCTCTCACTTCTATCCTGCTGCCTTCTGTTTAGGTCCTCATCTACTGGACAGAGCCAGTACCGGAGTAGGGTCATGCTGCCCAAAGGTAAAGCAGAATCCTGCTGAATTTGTCTAAGGTTAGAGTTTGTGGATTCTCTGGTCTCTGTTGTGTAGTGGGGGACTGCTGTTCAGCAAGGGCCCTTGAGTATACCTTTTTAATTGAAGTGAAATTGGTGGGATTCATTTAATTTGAATTAATTAGTTAAAGGGTAAGTCATGTCAGGACAGTCCAGCCCCGTGTTATGCTCTTCCTGCTCTATGTGGGAAATCAGGGACCCTTCCGGTGTCCCTGACGACCATGTGTGCGGGAAATGTATCCAGCTGCAGCGACTGACAAACCGCATTGCGGCACTGGAGCTGCGGATGGATTCATTAAGGAGCATTCGCGATGCTGAGAACGTCGTGGATAGCACGTTTAGTGAGATGGTCACACCGCAGGTAAAGGTTGTACAGGCAGGAAGTAAGTGGGTGACCACCAGGCAGAGTAAGAGGAGCAGGCAGGCAGTGCAGGGGTCCTCTGTGGCCGTCCCCCTCTCAAACAAATATACCGCTTTGGATGTTGTTGAGGGGGATGACTTATCAGGGGAAGGCAGCAGCAGCCAACTTCCTGGCACCAGGGGTAGCTCTGCTGCACAGGCTGGGAGGAAAAAGAGTGGAAGAGCTATAGTGGTAGGGGATTCTATCGTAAGGGGAACAGACAGGCGTTTCTGTGGCCGTAAACGTGACTCCAGGATGGTTTGTTGCCTCCCTGGTGCCAGGGTCATGGATGTCACTGAGCGGCTTCAGGGCATTCTCAACGGGGAGGGTGAGCAGGCAGAGGTCGTGGTCCACATTGGGACCAACGACATAGGTAGGAAGGGAGATGAGGTCCTGCATCAAGAATTTAGGGAGCTAGGTAGCAGATTAAAGAGCAGGACCTCAAAGGTTGTAATCTCTGGATTACTCCCAGTGCCACGGGCTAGTGAGTATAGAAATAGGAGGATAGAACAGATGAATGCGTGGCTAAAGAGTTGGTGCAGGAGGGAGGGTTTCAGTTTCCTGGATCACTGGGCCTGCTTCTGGGGAAGGTGGGACTTGTACAAGTCGGACGGGTTGCACCTGAACCAGAGCGGGACAAATATCCTTGCGGGGAGGTTTGCTAGCACTGTTCGGGGGGGTTTAAACTAACTTGGCAGGGGGATGGGATACAGAGTGGAGCTACAATAGGGGGTGATGTGCAGCCCAATTTAGAGAAAAAAACAAGTCAGCTTGGAAGACAGGGCAAATATGTGAGGGCAAGGCTGGATGGCATCTATTTTAATGCAAGGAGTCTTGCGAATAAGGTCGATGAACTGAAGGTGTTGATAAACACATGGGAGTATGATATTATTGCTGTCACAGAGACATGGTTGAGGGAGGGGCAAGACTGGCAGCTCAATATTCCGGGGTACAGAATCTTCAGGCGAGACAGAGGGGGAGGTATAAGAGGAGGGGGGGTCGCAATATTAATTAAAGAATCAATTACTGCCATAAGGAGGGATGATATATTAGCAGGTTCCTCTAATGAGGCCATATGGGTGGAGCTTAAAAACAAAAAGGGGGCAAGCACTTTGATGGGAGTGTACTATAGGCCCCCAAACAGTCAGGGGGAGATAGAGGAACAGATATGTAGGCAAATCTCAGAAAATTGTGCAAATAATAGGGTAATAATAGTGGGGGATTTCAACTTCCCCAATATTAACTGGGATACTCAGAGTGTAAAAGGCTTAGAGGGTACAAAATTCTTAACGTGCATCCAGGAGAGCTTTTTGAGCCAGCATGTAGAAAGTCCTACAAGAGAGGGGGCGGTACTGGACCTAATTCTAGGGAATGTGGCCGGCCAAGTGGAAGAAGTGCTAGTAGGTGAGCACTTTGGTGACAGTGACCATAATTCGGTGAGATTTAAGGTGGTCATGGAAAAGGACAGGGAGGGGCCGGAAATAAAGGTTCTAAATTGGGGGAAGGCCGATTTTAATAGGATAAGGCAGGATCTGGCCAAAATGGACTGGGATCAGCTGCTTGTAGGAAAATCCGCATCGGAGCAATGGGAGTCTTTCAGAAGGGAGATTGAGACCATACAATGGCAACATGTTCCCGTAAAGGTCAAGGGTGGTTCCAAGAACTCCAGGGAACCTTGGATGTCAGAGGATATACGAGAATGGATTAGGGAAAAAAGGAGGGCTTTTGGCAGATACAAAAGGCTAAAGACGGAGGAAGCCCTAGAGGAGTACAAAAAGTGCAGGGGGATACTTAAAAAAGAAATTAGGAGATCAAGGAGGGGCCATGAAATAACACTGGCGAGCAAAATAAAGGAAAATCCTAAGATGTTTTATAAGTATATTAAGGGTAAGAGGATGACTAGGGAAAAAATAGGGCCCATTAGGGACAAAAATGGCAATCTGTGTGTGGAGCCAGCAGATGTAGAAGGGGTTCTAAATGAATTTTTTGCATCTGTTTTCACTGTGGAGAAGGACGATGTAGACATAGAAATACGGCAGGGGGACTGTGATATCCTCAAACATATTAACATCGAGCGGGAGGAGGTATTGGCGGTTTTAGCAGGCCTAAAAATGGATAAATCCCCAGGCCCGGACTAAATGTATCCCAGGCTACTGTGTGAGGCAAAGGAGGAGATTGCGGGGGCTCTAACACATATATTCAGAACCTCTCTGGCCACAGGGGATGTGCCAGAGGACTGGAGAACCGCTAATGTAATACCATTATTCAAGAAGGGGAGTAGGGAAAAACCGGGGAACTACAGGCCAGTGAGCCTAACATCAGTGGTAGGAAAATTATTGGAAAAAATTCTGAAGGACAAAATTAGTCTCCACTTGGAGAAGCAAGGATTAATCAGGGATAGTCAACATGGCTTTGTCAAGGGAAGATCATGTCTGACTAATTTGATTGAATTTTTTGAGGGGGTGACTAGGCGTGTGGATGAGGGTAACGCAGTGGATGTGGTATACATGGATTTCAGTAAGGCCTTTGATAAAGTCCCCCACAGGAGACTGGTCAAGAAGGTACGAGCCCATGGAATCCAGGGTGCCTTGGCACTTTGGATACAAAACTGGCTTAGTGGCAGAAGGCAGAGGGTGATGGTCGAAGGTTGTTTTTGTGACTGGAAGCCTGTGGCCAGTGGGGTACCACAGGGATCGGTGCTGGGTCCCTTGCTGTTTGTGGTCTACATTAATGACTTGGATATGAATGTAAAAGGTATGATCAGTAAGTTCGCTGATGATACAAAAATTGGTAGGGTGGTAAATAGCGAGGAGGATAGCCTCAGTCTGCAGGACGATATAGATGGGTTGGTCAGATGGGCGGAACAGTGGCAAATGGAATTTAACCCGGAAAAGTGCGAGGTGATGCACTTTGGAGGGACTAGGCAAGGCAGAGGGTCAGAGGGATCTTGGTGTGCAAGTTCACAGATCCCTGAAGGCGGCAGAACAGGTAGATAAGGTGGTAAAGAAGGCATATGGGATACTTGCCTTTATTAGCCGAGGCATAGAATATAAGAGCAAGGAGGTTATGATGGAGCTGTATAAAACACTGGTTAGGCCACAGCTGGAGTACTCTGTGCAGTTCTGGTCGCCACACTACAGGAAGGATGTGATCGCTTTGGAGAGGGTGCAGAGGAGATTCACCAGGATGTTACCAGGGCTGGAGCGCTTCAGCTATGAAGAGAGACTGGGAAGATTGGGTTTGTTTTCCTTGGAGCAGAGGAGGCTGAGGGGGGACATGATTGAGGTGTACAAAATTATGAGGGGCACAGATAGGATGGATACTAAGGAGCTTTTTCCCTTCGTTGAGGGTTCTATAACAAGGGGACATAGATTCAAGGTAAAAGGCGGGAGGTTTAGAGGGGATTTGAGAAAGAACTTTTTCACCCAGAGGGTGGTTGGAGTCTGGAACTCACTGCCTGAAAGGGTTGTGGAGGCAGGAACCCTCACAACATTCAAGAAGCATTTGGATGAGCACTTGAAATGCCATAGCATACAAGGCTACGGACCAAATGCTGGAATATGGGATTAGAGTAGACAGGGCTGATGGCCGGCGCGGACACGATGGGCCGAAGGGCCTCTATCCGTGCTGTATAACTCTATGACTCTATGACTCTATATTACTCGATCGCATGGGAATCAGATGCTGGAAATTATGCATGGTAAGAGAGCTGCGGGTATATTGAACAACCTGGTCGATTGATTTAATAAACCAGTAAATGCGTACATCTGAGGACGCCAGGGATCCGTCTGGTACTAACATGCAGGTGGTTATATCTATACGTGTCCAATAATTAAGTCTGACACGGTATTGTTTGTGTGCTCTCCTCTGGCCTGAATCTGAATGCAGTAAGGTGTTCAGCAATCCAGCAATGCTAAAAGAAGCAAATTAACTGGGATGAAATGAAACGCACAGTCCATGTTATTGACAGACAGCGATTGCATTAGTGTGTGTCTAATTTCACATGAATCTTCAGTGCCCTTTACAAAGGGCCCGCCGATGGGGCATTTCGAGAAAAATATCAGGGTAAAAATTCAATCATATAACACTGACCCTGATTAAAAATATATTGACTGCGATTAAAAATATGCTTATTTTATTGCTGCTGGGTCTGTTCCTCACCCGGGCCTCCTCCTCATCTTGTGGCCTGCTCTGCTGCTACTCTGCTTTGCTGCCTCTCACCATAATTAAATAGAGAGATTAAAGCTAAACTGAATCTAGCGCTAGCAATACTAAAGAAAATGACATGGAATGTAGAAAGTGTAGTAGGGAGGTGAAAAGGGAAGTTAGAAGGATTGAAAGCAGATCGGAACATAGGAACAGGGGTAGGCCATTCAGCCCCTCAAGCCTGTTCTGCCATTCAGTTAGATCATGGCTGATCTGTACCTCAATTCCATTTACCCATCTTTGCTCCATATCCCTTGATACGCTTACCTAAAAAAAAATCTGTCCACCTCAGTCTTGAGAGCTTCAATTGTCCCAGCATCCACAGCCCTTTTGGAGGAGTGAATTCCAGATTTCCATTACCCTTTGTGCGAAAAAAGGCTAACAGATAATAAAAAAAAGGCTTTTAAAAGGCGTATAAAAAGGAAAAGAATAGTTACAGGGAGAGTAAGACCATTCGGGAAAGGGGGGGTGAAATTGTAGAGGATGAAGTTACGATTCAGTTATTACATATTTTGCATCAGGTTTTAGGAACGCCACAAGACAATTGTATCTTTCCAGGGGAATGGGGAAAAACATTTGAAGCAGAGGAAGATAAATGGTGCTGGGGAGAGCAGGGCAGAAGGATTCTGCCTCCTCTGCTGTAAAATCCCATGTGGCCATCACTCTTGTGTCTTTTCACCTCTGCTTGATGTTGTTTTTGGTGCCGCTGTCACTGCCTGCCACTTTTCACTGGCATCACCAATGCCCTTTTTTTTTTCACTCCTGTCATCTGTGTATGTTATGAAGTTTCTTGTGGGTACCCCATTTCAGACACTAGATCCTAGAGCTTTTTATGTCGAGGAAAATCATCACTTTCTGATTGGAGGAATAGAGGAATGGGGACCCGGGGGGTTAGATAACCCAACCTTCTGGCTCGGCCGTAGTTTGGCAACACCTCGTAACTTCCCTCATCGTTTATCCCTTAGTGCTCGGGATCAACCTTGTTGCTCTTCTCCACGTCCTTTCCAATTTTTAGGCTTTGTTAAATATACAATTTGGGCTCAGCATCAATGACTACTCCTGTAAATGGACCTTCTGCCCCACATGAAACAAAGTATGCCCTTATCCGCCATTCACTACGTAAATGTAGTGACACCCAGTGATTGAATAGAGAACCCTTGCCACTGTATTCTAGTTTACTGGAACGTATCACATGCTGTCTTCATCGGGTATGTGCTTCTTACTCCTTTGCTCCTGCTTTTATAGGAGCCACCTGCACGAGACTCGCACACGACCTGCAACATGGCTAAATGGAGGAACCCTAAGGACAGGTGCTGATGACATATTTAAAAGGTAACTTTCGTCGCATTCACATGGAGACGCCATGTCCAGGGTCATTTCAGCTTTGAGGCCAGAGGGAATTCTGAGGCAGCGCAAAAACCAGGACAAAATGGCTCTCAGCTGCTCCCAAAATCTGGTGTTAAACATTGGGAAATTTGAGGAATACCAGGGCCATATGCTGTACCACCCTCAGGGGGCCCTGATAACCTATATTAACCCCGGAGATACACTTTTACGGTACAAGATGTGACCAGGACCTTTGAGTGTTTTACATAACTGTGCATACTCACTGCGTATGTAGCAAAAAAAAATCATGAATTTCTTCATCTGAACTTGCCTGAATCCTTTTGTTGTGTGTCACAAGTTAACGTAAATGCAAACAAGCCATCAAAACAGTGTAATTCTGGAAGAATAAGTAAAAAGATTAAGGAAAATTTACTACTTGTTTTGGTCGCTATCTAAGCAGCCGAGAGTTGACAATCCATTTGAGGAGATTTATGAAGTTATAAAAATTTTGGAAAAAGTAGTGAGATTCGTTTCAGGATCCACATGCACATCCTGTTTCATGTGTATCTGATGAAGCCTGTGAAATGCAAAGTGCCAGTTGAAGGAAAGTCAACAGATACACCTATTTCTGACCTGAACTTTTCATAATAAGCTTGCTTTTTCAGTTTTCTGCTCTTAACTCACCTCTTCTGATTTTAACTTTTGGCAATAGTGTTAAATGGGTGGTTTCGGATCGGACGCTCATTATACATTGACTTCAATGGAAAGGGAAATCGGGAGAAGTGTATAACGATATTGCCCATTGTACACTATCACCAAAAGTTAAAATTACCCCCAGTGACTCAGTCTGGGGTAATGTCCCACGCGTCCAGTACCTCACCTGATTGGCCAGTCCATATGTCAACCGAGACACCTGAGGAGGGAGGGTGGGGTGTGGGGAGCTGATTTTCATCTGCCGACCATTCTGTTCATGCTGAAAAATGAGGCGGTAAGCTAGGCAAATGTTTTAAAAATGCTGGGCAGTTTGCATGCTCCACCCAGTAGTGTTGAATGGCTAAACAAACGGTCCTTAATTGAACCACTGCAGGCCACTCCGAAAAGCCCAAAAACAAGCTGTGCCACTGAGGAATTCATATTCCTCCTGGCCCCACAAAAATAGTCCCATCCACTGCCAGTCATTCAGTGGCCTCCCCCCGGGATTGCCTTCCCTCTTTGAAGGCTTACTTCCAACTCAGTCCTACGGAGGAGCTGACAGATTTTCCACTCCTCCTCATTGTGAGCAGCCTGTCAACACTCATTGAGTGCTGGCAGCTTGCCGATCGAATTAAAATGGTTAGGTCCCCTCGCTGGTGCCATTGGACAGGTGCTGCGATCAATCTGCCCGAGGTCTGACCAATGCGCACTCAAACCAAAAATCATTGCGTTTCCATCCAATTCGAAATTTGACTTGAAGACAAGTATCGTGGCCTGTTAAAATTAATTAATTCTGTTCATTTGGGCCAAATCATTCCTTAATGTGGGCATCTAACCAGGTTCAATATTGCGGGGCAGACAGTAGGAAGAGATTATAAAATGAGTACAACACAGGGTTGTTCCCAGTTGTAGCCCTATTTTCAATTCCTGCTCTTATTAAGCGTGTTTCCTTGTTGGGAGCGCAGGATTGCAGAATTAACCTTAAGATTTCAGGAGATGTTATTTTAAAGCTCTGAGGGTTGAACTGGGGAGGATATATTAGAAATAGAAAAGGGGAAAATATGCAAATATTGAATACTTTAAAGGACATACCAGGGTACAACATGCCACATAGAACTAAAAAGCTAACCAAAGCATAGATCGAAATAAGTAAGGAATTTTAAAGAGCGTAAAAAATTTAACATTTTTCATTATGATAGGTGAAAGAATACAGTCACATTTTTAAGTGTTTTTGTACGAGTGAAACAGATTACAGGTTGCCAAATTCCCACTTAGTCTAACAGTGCCTCAATTTATTATCAAAAGTGACATTTGTGTCTTCATTGTGTACGAACCTACAACTTTCTTTAGAGATATTTGATGCCAAAACACACAATTTAAAATGCAGTCCACAACGATCTCTTACATCATATCAAACAAGTCTTTACCTAAATCTTTCTGATTGTTGATGTTTCCATTCTCTTCAGTTTACTTTTAAAGGTACAAACATGCATGTGTAACAGAGCAGAATAAAAGTGGCAAACTTTAGTGTATAGAAAAGTAACATCAATTACTTGTGCATTGATGGGTCAGATGCTGTGACATTGTGAGCTCGATAATGGCACCCAAGCACTGGACTACCAGCACAAGTGGTGTGCAGGCAAAATCAGCCTTCCTGCATAATATACTCCCAGTACATCTCTGTGATGCGATTATTATTTATTCCTGAGATGTGGGCATCGCTGGCAAGGCCAACATTTATTGCCCTGAATCATGGTTTGATACAACTGAGTGACTTGCTAGGCCACTTTGTAGGGCAGTTAAAAGTCAACCACATTGATGTGGGACTGGAGTCACATACAGGGCAGACTGGGTAGCAGGTTTCCTTCCCTAAAGTACAGCAGTGAACCAGTTGGGTTTTTATGACAATTTGGCAGCTTCACAGTAAAAGTACTGTTATCAGATTGTTTTAAACTGAATTTAAATTTACAAAACTGCCATGGGGGGATTCTGAAACTCTCACTCTCTACGTTACTGCTCCAGTAATATAACCACTGGAATGCCACAGCTGCATTGTCAGGCACTAGCAGGCAGTGAAGGTCTGCTGGCTAACCTTTGTGCATCAGGCACCTTCCTGGTGTGGGAGATGGGGTACCAGGGATGAGGTGGGGACAAGGACGTGGGGAGCACCAGACAAGCGTACCAGGGGTCCAAGGGTGCCGGGCAGACAAAGACTAAGGGAGAAGTTTTAACCTAACCCACCGGGTGAGAAACGGGCAGGTTCGGGTCAGATGTCCGTTTTCATCCAATTTCACTTTCCGTTGACTTCTGCATCCTGGAGCCAGAGCTCCCATCAGGAAAAGGCGGGAGCCTGATTAATATATGCAGGTCAGCGTTAAATGATGTTATCCTTGCCTCGGCCTACCTGACTACCGCCAGTTTCTGCTCCCACCCATCGATCAAATCGGGAGCCGGTCATTTACAGGGATTATTAAAGGGATTTTCAGCTGCTGTCAGGGAATTTTTGGAGTCGTTTTTATGGCAGTCACTTGTGGGTTTTTCACGTTAAAGGATTTGAAATGTTATGTAGTTGCTGCTTTAGATTATGTGCACATGTGGCCTGCTGCTTCACAGTGTTGATTCTTTGTTTTCCCAACACTAAATACATCTCCCCTTTAAAGTGCCACTGCAGGCCATTACAAGCAGCTGCCCCATACCATTTCCCACCTTCAGGTTGGTGAGCTGCCTATTGGGGTGCGTGTTTTCCTCCGGCAGCTTGCCAACCCCATTACGAGAAGGGCTCACCATGAGAACTGATTGGGTCCCACGCCGACTCCTCCGCCCTACCCACCCAATTAAAGCGTAACACACAAATTGCCCTCATATGTTGCCAATTTATAGCTCACAATTGAAGACTGTTGAATTATTTGAGCCATATTTGAACCTTGAGGAGGTAACAAGGAGGGTCGATGAGGGTACCCGTTTGATATAGTCTACATGGATTTTAGCAGGACCTTTGACAAGGTCCCACATGGCAGACTGATCAGAAAAGTTAAAGCCCATGGGATCCAAGAGAAAGTGGCTAGTTGGATTCAAAATTGGCTCAGTGGCAGGAAGCAAAGGGTAATGGTCGACAGGTGTTTTTGGGACTGGAAGGCTGTTTCCAGTGGAGTTCCGCAGGGCTCAGTACTCGGTCCCTTGCTTTTTGTGGTATATATTAATGATTTAGACTTAAATGTAGGGGGCATAATTAAGAAATTTGCAGATGATACAAAAATTGGCCGCCGTGTGGTTGATAGTGAGGAGGAAAGCTGTAGACTGCAGGAAGATATCAGTGGGCTGGTCAGGTGGGCAGAAAAGTGCCAAATGGAATTCAATCTGGAGAAGTGTGAGGTAATGCATTTGGGGAGAGCAAACAAGGCAAGGGAATACACAATAAATGGGAGGATACTGAGAGGTGTAGAGGAAGTGAGGGACCTTGGAGTGCATGTCCACAGATCCCTGAAGGTAGCAGGACAGGTAGATAAGGTGGTTAAGAAGGCATACGGGATACTTTCCTTTATTAGCCGAGGCACAGATTATAAGAGCAGGGAGGTTATGTCAGAACTGTATAAAACACTGGTTAGGCCACAGCTTGAATACTGCGTACAGTTCTGGTCACCCCATTACAGGAAAGAAACGATTACACCAAATAGGGTACAGAGGAGATTTACGAGGATGTTGCCAGGACTGGAGAATTTTAGGTATGAGGAATGATTGGATAGGCTGGGGTTGTTTTCTTTGGAACAGAGGAGGCTGAGGGGAAATTTAATTGAGGTATATAAAATTATGAGGGGCCTAGATAGTGTGGCTAGGGAGGACCTATTTCCCTTAGAAGAGGGGTCAGTGATCAGGGGGCATAGATTTAAAGTGATTGGTAGAAGGATTAGAGGGGAGCTGAGGAGAAACTTTTTCACCCAGAGGGTGGTGGGGGGTCTGGAACTCACTGCCTGAAAGGGTGGGAGAGGCAGAAACCCTCATCGCATTTAAAAAGTACTTGGATTTTGAAGTGCCGAAACCTACAGGGCTACGGACCAAGGGCTGGAAAGTGGGATTAGGCTGGATAGCTCTTTGTTGGCCGGTACAGACATGATGGACCGAATGGCCTCCTTTTGTGCCGTAAATCTCTATGATTCTATGATTCACCTCAACGGTTTCAAATCGTGGCAGGAAGTTGACGCCATTGCACACGGTACAGTATAGGGGTGAAATTGGCCTTCGGTGGACAATAGTGAATCGGCTGCCCATTTTACACCCCGCCTTCAAAGGGGAAGAAAATTGGGTGGGGTGTAAAATGGGCTGATTCTCTATCACCCGTTTTACTCTACCGTCGAAGACCAATTTCACCCCCATGCTGTACCATGTGGAACATCACCACCAAGTAGTCAAGCTGGCTGAAAGTCAAGTGAATGAGCTGTTGGCCAGGGGCTGCAGAAACTACTGAGTTTATTCCGAACTGCTGACACACCGGCAAAAGCAACTTTTGAACCGAAGTAACCTGAGTTCAGTCACTGGCCTGAGCTGGCTGGAACCGGTTTGAATTAGCTAAGTTTTGTGAAAGACAAAGGAGATGTGATAAGACACAAGTCCTTATTTAGAAAAGGAGTAATGAGGTAATGCTACCTAAGTCCTTGGGACAGAGCCAATGAGGAGAAGACACAGACTAGGCGAGCAAGTCTAAACCAACGGGAGAGAAAGACAGCACAGCTTGAAGAGATAAGATTCGGAATAAGAATGAAGAATCTGGGGCGTGGAGCCAGAGCGAAGACTTCGGAGACCAACCATCGCAGAAGTGGAAGAACCTACGTCAGGGACGTAGAGATGACGTCGAAAGAGAGAGAGAACGGAACGCCTGGCCAGCGTCAGCTCTCCTTTTCGGGTATTAGCCTTTATATTCTGTGACCACTCAGGAGTGTCAGAGAAACCTAGTGGGTGTGCGTTTAGATCCTAGTTTGGGTATAAGACTGTATAACCTGGTGCAAACTGCATGTATATATCTAACCAGACGTATAAGCTGTATGTATATGATCTAACAACATGAATAAAGCGAATTGAGAGTTAAGAGAGAATTGACTCTTCTCCTCTTTGTACTAAGCCAATAACAGTAACCGGTGACCTCCGGTCAACAGAGCCAAGTACTGTTCTTTACTTACCTGATGCTCCCCCAGCCTGCTGCTGCTGTCTTCAGTCAGAACCAACTTTTTAAATGCTGCACTCCAGCACATTACTCCCATTTTACAAAGGTTTTGGACCAATCACTACGCCAATGGATAGGAAAATGAGCGGACTCAGGAAATTCTGGTGTAAATATCTCTCCAGACCATCGGAGGGTGCAACTCATTTTCTACTGTTGTAAATGCAGTGCGACTCACTGTATTGAATTTCTCGGCCACACTTTTTCCACAAGAGTACATTAACATACAGTTACAATGAGGAAGATTTCCTCTGTGTGTTATGTGTAGTGAAATTGTAAACATATGTATAAAAGTCATATCAACTGCATTCCATTCACTACTGAACCTCTGCAGCTGTGGACTTGCTCAACTGTTTCTATTTTTCATGGCTTGATCCCCAACAAAACTTTCCTATCCCTGTTGCTCCACCAGTATGGGCCCCATCTTTGCACATTCAAGTTTGAAGGATGCAAATTTGAGTGCATCTAGTGCTGAACCAGTTTAGCCTTCAATCACCAGACCTGGGTAGACTACATCAAGTTCTGCATGACCTCACTCTCCTTTGCCAATACCATCCACTACGCTGGGATCATCATACAGCTGTTGTTCTCTACTATATACCACCTTGTCTGTCCCTTCCACCTGCACCTATAACAAGTGCAAAGAGTTTATGGATTTCTTCATCACCAAGATGGAGACAATAGGGGGTAATTTTAACCTAAATCACCGGGCGGGAAACCCATGGGATCAGGTGGAAAAGCCAATTTTACAACCCGCCCAATATAAGTCTCCATCGCCCCCCTCTAAAAACCCACCCTCAACCCCTCGATCCTCACTAACTACCAACCCATCTCTAACCTCCCTTTCCTCTTCAAAATCCTTGCACATGTTGTGGCACCCGAGCTTCGCGCCCATCTTTCCCACAAATCCCTGTTTGAATCCTATCAATCTTGCTTCTGACCCTTCCACAGCACCAAATTTACCCTAACCAAAGTCACAAATAGCATTCTTTGTGACTTTGGTCCATTATCCCTCTTTGACCTCACTGCAGCCTTTGACACAGTCGACTACACCATCCTCCTCCAATGCTTCTCCTCCGTTGTTCATCCACAGGACAGCCTTTGCTTGGTTCTACTCTTACCTATCGAACCATAGCAATAGCTTGTCTTCCTACCCAAACACTGTCATATTTGAAATGCCCCAAATATTCATCCTTGGCTTCCTCCTCTCCTTCATCTACATGCTGCATCATCAGTAGACATGCGATCCCCCAAACAAAGATATCCCAAATAAAATCCGTGGCCTGGAAATTGCTCCGAGCGATGAACCAGCGGTGATCGCCCCTCATTAGATTTAAATTCACCCACTAAATTACCGCGTTCTTTTTGGCGGCAACTTCCTTGAACTACGGGTTCAAAAAACAGCAGCGTTCCTTCCCGGGCTGTGCGAGCGGGGAAAGGATCTCTCAGGCCCCTCAACCAATCAACTTGAAGCAAGCCATGCTACGAGAACCAGGAAATGCAGTTCAGACACAAACAGCGCAGACTAAAAACAGATCAAAAAATTTTAATTTTAAAATTTTTAGAACTTTTAAATGTCCAAAAAATATTAAAATCAGGAGTAATGAGACTCCACATTTTTTAAAAGTTAATTTTTAGTGCCACAGAGGTTTTTTGGCAGCCATTAAGACTTACCACGCTGTTAAAATTTAGTTTGGACTTAAAAAACTGAGCGCACCTGTTTTCTGGCGAGATTAGTTAGTTTCCAGCTGGGCAGGAGAGCAAGTTGGCGCTGGTCTATTGATTTTATTGATTGCAGTCGGCGAGGTCCCTTTAAGGTGAAGCTGTCAGATCACCGGCAAACCAGGAAGAGCGAGTTCCGGATTCCCGCGTTTGACTGCGCATGTGCGGTCGCTGGAACCTGCTCTCGATTTCGTCACTGATAACAATGAGTGCTGCTAGGCTCACCGTTACTTTAAAAGCAATTTCCAGCCCATTGACTTAGTTATAAAGGAGATGGTTGTCCTAGAAACCTAAATAGATTCAAAACAAATAAATCCCAGGAATAAGTGGTATATATTCCAGAGTGCTGAGAGAGACTAGAGAGGAGATCTGTGAGGCACTGACAGTCATTATGAGGGAGATACCAGTTGATAGGAAACAGGCAATTGTGGTGCCTATATTCAAGTAGGGTAACAAAACAGACACAGGTAATTACAGACCCAATAGACTTACTTCAATTCCATGTAAAATAATCAGGGTTAAACTGTACAGGAGATTATCTATACAATAATAACCTAGTTAACAGCAGTCAGCGTGGATTGAGAAGGGGAGAATCCTATCTGACCAATCTGTTTGGCTCTTTGGAATAAGTGACGACCCAAGCAGACTGTGGTTTGTCCTATGACATGGATGACGTTGACTTCTGAAAGCCTTTTGATAAAATTAAGCTCAGAGCTGTGAGGATTCGGGGTAAATTCTTGGAATGGAAAGGAAACTGGCCGTAGGGTAGGAAACAAGTCCCCTTTGGAGAATTTGTGTCAGAGTGGGGGCAAATGTTGAGTGAGGGTACCTCAAGGCTCGGTGCTGAGACCACTATTTCTAATTTACATTAATAACTTGGTTTCAGAAAATCAATGCAAAGTGATCAAATTTGGAGATGATACCTAACTGGGAGGAGCAGTGGAGTTGACAGAGGCAGCTCAGAAATTACAGAATGAGTTGGACAAGATATGTAAGTAGGCAGAACAAATGCAGATGAAATGTACTGCAGACAAGTGCAAAATGCTATACATAGGAAGGGAAATAGATTGAAGTAACTACACAAGGCTACATGCTTGCTAAAAACCAAAAGAAACAGGCTATAGACGGAACTAAGCAATCCCACCATCAAAGAGCCAGAGCAAAGCTCTGTAGCCTTACCACAGCCAGTCAAGAATGGTGCGGGACAACCAGGCAACTAATAAGATGAGGACACTCCATAAATATTCGCATCCTGAACTGGCATTAACCCGACAATGTGGAAGAATGCTCAGGTACGTCTTAGCCAAAAAAAAGGACAAATCTAACCTTGCCAATAGCTGGCCTTTCAGCCTCCCCCCCCCCCGTCATCAGTAAAGTGATGGAAGGAGTGATATAGTGCCATCAAGTGACACCTACTCACCAAAAACCAGCTCACCGATGCTCAGTTCGGGTTCTGACAGAACCACTCAGCTCTAGACTTCATCACAGCCTTAATCCAGACATGGACGCAAGAACTGAACGTCAGAGGAGAGGTGAGAGTAACTGCCCTTGACATCAAGACAACATTCGACCACAAGTGGCGCCAAGGAGCCACGACAAAAATAAGGTCAATGGAATTCAAAGGGAAAACCCCCAGTGGCTGGAATCAAAGCTGGAACAAAGGAAGATGGTTGTAGTTGTCAGAGGCCAGTCATCATGGGACATCACTGCAAGAGTTCCTCAGGGAGGCATACTCAACCCAAACATCTTCAGCTGCTACATCAATGACCTTCCTTCCATCTTAAGGTCAGGGGTGGTACTGTTTGCTAACAATTCCCCAGTAATCAGTTCCATTCGTGCTGCACATGTGTCGGGTAATGACCAGCTTGTCATTCTGTTTGACCCCGAGCTGAGCTTCTGACCTCATATCCTCTCCATAAAGATCACCTATTTCCAGCTCCATAACATTGCCTGCCTCCATCCCTACCTCAGCTCATCCTCCGTTGGCGCCCACATATATGCTTTAGTCATCTCCAGACTTGATAACTCAACTGCTGTCCTTGCCAGCCTCCCATCCTCCAACTCATCCAAAACTCTGTGCCCCATGCCCCATTCGCCCATCACACCTGCCCTCGCTGACCTACGTTGGCTCTTGGTTCCCCCAACATCTCAAATTTAAAATAATCATCCTTACGTTTAATTCCCTCCATGGACCTGCCCCTCCCTATCTCTGTAACCTCCTTCCCCCAAACTCTTCATTCCTCTAACTCCAGCCTGTTATGCATCTCTTCCTCACTTTGCCCCACCATTGGTGGGCCTTGCCTTCCAACACCTAGGTTCCAAGCTCTGCAACTCCCTGTCTGAACCCCCCCTGCTTCTGCTTACAATTCACTCTTTACTGAAGTATTTGGTCACGCCTAATCCCTCTTTCATTGGCTCTGAGTCCATTTTCCTCATGCTTCTGAACACCTAGGGACCTTTCTTCTGTCCCAAAGGCACTATTTAAATGTAAGTTGCTGTTGATACATGTAGTGAGAAGAAGAAATCCTGCCCAGTGTTTTATCTGGACTGTAACACTCAAACTGGAGTGCAAAGGCACATGAAACACCTCAAAAACGCTGGCACCAGCAGCTCTGTACGAGGAGCCAATTTGTGAGACCCCCTCAGTGCTGCACTGATATTACTGCATTCTATGTTCCACGGGAAACTTTAACTTACCATAGGCGGTGAATTGTTTGTTGTAAAATCAGATAAATGCCATTCCATTGGTTTGACATTAAATGTGAGGGCTTACCACAGGGCTACCACCAAACTGCCGCTACAGCCAATAAGAAGATTCTGCTCTCGGAACTTTAAAAAGTTGGTACCTGCTGTTAGTGTTCCTTGTCACATGGGGGCGATATTGACAGCAAATTGCTTTGGAATAATCTCTGCAAAAACATGCTCAAGGTGGGTGTGCTTTTCTGGTGTCTGCTCCTCTTTGTACTCGTGCAGTCACCTTATAATGACAGAAGTCGACCACACAAACCTGTTGATTCAGAAAGATCATAACTGGAGACTATTTTAGTCTTGGAGCTAATTCCAAATAGATGGTGGAGCTTCCAATGACAATCTGTTTGGACTTTCAGAGAGTCTTTGGGAAAGGACCTATGGGAAAGATTCCTAATAAAACTAAAATCCACAGGTAAAGGGTCAAATGTAGGGCTGGACGAGGTGTTGGATAAAAAAAAAAACAGGAAACAGGTGCTGTGGAATTCATTTGCAGGATTAGTGGTTGAGGCAGAAACGATGGCCCTGAATTTGCTCGGATCTTCTGCCACGTGTAAATGGGGAATCCGCTGGACCACCAATGAATTCATGGTAGCGCAGAGGCAGAAAGTCTGAGGAAATTTAGGGCCTATTTCAACATTCTAAATGAGATTGGATAGATGGATGAAGGAAAAGATCACAGGATATGGGAACAGGGTGGGTAAATGTGATTGGGACTATTGGCTCTTGTGGAGGGTAACACCGACCCTTATTTCTACGTCAGGCTTGGGGGGCAAGTGCTGAGTGGAGGACCACAGGCCTGGATACAGAAACCAACTGTAAGCTTGTTAAATGTGCAGACAGTTCATAAAAGGGAACGTGTTGGGACGGGACTTTAACCCGATCACTAGTCGTGCCCTGAACCCGTCATTCTTCCTGAGGTCAGGGACATTTAAATATTTTGGATGAGTGCCCGCACTGTTTATGGTGTAGTTGGAAAGCACGCCCGGGTTGTGGGGCAGGAAATCCATTGAGGTGCCTTGCCACACTATAAATGGTCAAAGATTTTTTTTTAATTTGTAAAAATTGACCTGATTTTGAATTTGGCGTTTTCTATGATGCATTTGAATGCTCTACAGCTGATTGCAGTAGAGCAATTGGTCTTTCAAATTTAAATCCCCTCTGAAACCTTTAGCAACGCAAGGTGCCAGGGATACAGAGAGAGCAAGCTTTGCTGTGACAAATGTATTTATCTCATTTGCATGTCCTCGCATATTATGCGACCATCCCCAAATACAGAAAAAGTTTCAAGGGCAGAAAAGAGGTGGCACCCAGCCCCAAATTCCACACCCAGGTTATGGGGAGTAACTTTAAAGTTCGGGATGGGGGGAAACAGAAGACGGGTGGTATCAGATTGACTGCCCATGTTACACCCAGCATGATTTTCATTTCCATGGACTCCAACGCAGGGCCACAGAGATCTGGCTCGACAGCCTGTGCAGCTGCTGGAGGAGGATCTTCTCCTCCAATGAGGGACCACCTCTTCAACCCCTCCTGTTCCTGCTCTCCAGTGTGTTATGTCTGAGTAACCACTCAAGTTGGTGTGGTCATGCAAAGGCTGCCTTTACTTCAGACTCCCTGGAACATTCTTCGCTAGATATAACATTCGGTAACACGAGGAGACCCTGGAGTGTAATTGCTGCAGTATGCTTTGTCCCATCAGGGGGTCTCTCTGATGTTTAGTTACACAATATGCAAGTCCAATTCATATCATGGTGCTCAGTGATTCCACCTCAGTGATCCCCTCATACTCTGTATCTCGATCCCTGAGTGGATGTCGTTGGGTTTCTACATGCCAAGTCTTGGAATTGTGATGGGGTGCCTGATAAGATCATTCCTGTTGGTTCTGTAGTTAGTCTGGCCTCTGGCTGTTCTGCTGTTCTTGCAAAGTCATAAGAGGGCAAAGAGACATAAAGGTGAATTAGTAGCTAGGTGCACGTGTATAGGCTTCATCATCCAATCATTTGCACAGGAAGGTCCTAAATGCTGCTATTTTCAGACACATTGACACCTTCAGTGGGGACGTGCCCTCCTGCTTCACCATTCCGTGCCACCTCTCTCAAGTTGTGTCTCTGGAACTCCAAGGCCCTTTCCTCAGATGGGGTGGCTTCCTGAACTGTAGCACATCCTCCTTTAGTAACTATGGTGCACCTTCTGTTAAATGCCGCCTTCTCTTGCAGGGACACATTAGACTCATAGAGTCATAGAGTTATACAGCACGGATAGAGGCCCTTCGGCCCATCGTGTCCGCGCTGGCCATCAAGTCCTGTCTAATCTAATCCCATATTCCAGCATTTGGTCCGTAGCCTTGTATGCTATGGCATTTCAAGTGCTCATCCAAATGCTTCTTGAATGTTGTGAGGGTTCCTACCTCCACAACCCTTTCAGGCAGTGAGTTCCAGACTCCAACCACCCTCTGGGTGAAAATGTTCTTTCTCAAATCCCCTCTAAACCTCCTGCCTTTTACCTTGAATCTATGCCCCCTTGTTATAGAACCCTCAACAAAGGGAAAAAGCTCCTTAGTATCCATCCTATCTGTCCCCTCATAATTTTGTACACCTCAATCATGTCCCCCCTCAGCCTCCTCTGCTCCAAGGAAAACAAACCCAATCTTCCCAGTCTCTCTTCATAGCTGAAGCGCTCCAGCCCTGGTAACATCCTGGTGAATCTCCTCTGCACCCTCTCCAAAGCGATCACATCCTTCCTGTAGTGTGGCGACCAGAACTGCACACAGTACTCCAGCTGTGGCCTAACCAGTGTTTTATACAGCTCCATCATAACCTCCTTGCTCCTATATTCTATGCCTCGGCTAATAAAGGCAAGTATCCCATATGCCTTCTTTACCACCTTATCTACCTGTTCCGCCGCCTTCAGGGATCTGTGAACTTGCACACCAAGATCCCTCTGACCCTCTGTCTTGCCTAGGGTCCTCCCAAACATTGTGTATTTCCTTGCCTTGTTAGTCCCTCCAAAGTGCATCACCTCACACTTTTCCGGGTTAAATTCCATTTGCCACTGTTCCGCCCATCTGACCAACCCATCTATATCGTCCTGCAGACTGAGGCTATCCTCCTCGCTATTTACCACCCTACCAATTTTTGTATCATCAGCGAACTTACTGATCATACCTTTTACATTCATATCCAAGTCGTTAATGTAGACCACAAACAGCAAGGGACCCAGCACCGATCCCTGTGGTACCCCACTGGCCACAGGCTTCCAGTCACAAAAACAACCTTCGACCATCACCCTCTGCCTTCTGCCACTAAGCCAGTTTTGTATCCAAAGTGCCAAGGCACCCTGGATTCCATGGGCTCGTACCTTCTTGACCAGTCTCCTGTGCGGGACTTTATCGAAGGCCTTACTGAAATCCATGTATACCACATCCACTGCGTTACCCTCATCCACACGCCTAGTCACCCCCTCAAAAAATTCAATCAAATTAGTCAGACATGATCTTCCCTTGACAAAGCCATGTTGACTATCCCTGATTAATCCTTGCTTCTCCAAGTGGAGACTAATTTTGTCCTTCAGAATTTTTTCCAATAATTTTCCTACCACTGATGTTAGGCTCACTGGCCTGTAGTTCCCTGGTTTTTCCCTACTCCCCTTCTTGAATAATGGTACTACATTAGCAGTTCTCCAGTCCTCTGGCACATCCCCTGTGGCCAGAGAGGTTCTGAATATATGTGTTAGAGCCCCCGCAATCTCCTCCTTTGCCTCACACAGTAGCCTGGGATACATTTAGTCCGGGCCTGGGGATTTATCCATTTTTAGGCCTGCTAAAACCGCCAATACCTCCTCCCGCTCGATGTTAATATGTTCGAGTATATCACAGTCCCCCTGCCGTATTTCTATGTCTACATCGTCCTTCTCCATAGTGAAAACAGATGCAAAAAATTCATTTAGAACCCCTCCTACATCTGCCGGCTCCACACACAGATTGCCATTTTTGTCCCTAATGGGCCCTATTTTTTCCCTAGTCATCCTCTTACCCTTAACATACTTATAAAACATCTTAGGATTTTCCTTTATTTTGCTCGCCAGTGTTATTTCATGGCCCCTCCTTGATCTCCTAATTTCTTTTTTAAGTATCCCCCTGCACTTTTTGTACTCCTCAAGAGCTTCCTCCGTCTTTAGCCTTTTTTATCTGCCAAAAGGCCTCCTTTTTTTCCTAATCCATTCTCGTATATCCCCTGACATCCAAGGTTCCCTGGAGTTCTTGGAACCACCCTTGACCTTTACGGGAACATGTTGCCATTGTATGGTCTCAATCTCCCTTCTGAAAGACTCCCATTGCTCCGATGCGGATTTTCCTACAAGCAGCTGATCCCAGTCGATTTTGGCCAGATCCTGCCTTATCCTATTAAAATCGGCCTTCCCCCAATTTAGAACCTTTATTTCCGGCCCCTCCCTGTCCTTTTCCATGACCACCTTAAATCTCTTGTCTTACTGAAGCATCATTTCCTCCCTCAACATTAGCAGTAAGTTTTGCCTTTGCATTCAGCAGTAGTTGCAGTCACATGTGGAAGTAGTGCTGCTTTATTTTCATGCATTAGCTCTTTGCAGATGTTTGTGTGGAGTAAGTGTGACTTGTAATTAGTGAGTCAGTGGTTATTATGCAGGAGTCTGAACGATCATTACATGGTAGCACTGTAATTAGCTTATTACACTGAGTGATGAGAAACACCAGATAATTGCCACAACATTTTTAACACCATATAAAATTTCACACTTACTTTCCCCCTCTGGTGAGCTCATTAAACTTCTTTTGGCAGCGCCCCCAGGTCCTTGGCACTGTGCTGCTGCTGGTGATGGCCTCAGCCATGTCTTGACATGTCCTGTGTGCCATGGCTTTTCTACAATGGTAGAGATGGCTGCACCCATCCACTTTGGACCTAAGGAAGATAAATTGGAGTACCTTCTAAATGGTGAGACACTAGGAACTGTGGAGGAGCAAAGATTTGAGAGTCCAAGTACACAAATTTAAAACTAGCAGACAGATACAAAAAGCAATTTAAAAGACTAATGAAATGTTGGCCTTTATCTCAAGGGGGGTGGAATACAAAGGGGAGGAAGTTATGTTTCAGTTGTACAGTCTTGGTCAGACTCCATCTGGAGCAGTTCTGGGCACCGCACCTCAGGAAGGATATTGGCCTTGGAGGGGGTGCAATGCAGATTCACCAAAATAATACTGGGGCTTAGAGGGTTAAATTATGGGGATAGGTTGCACAGACTAGGCTTGTATTCCCTTGAATGTCGAAGATTAAAGGGTGATCTAATTGAGGTGTTTAAAATGTTAAAAGGATTTGATAGGGTAGATACAGAGAAACTATTTCCTCTGATGGGGAAATCAAGAACGAGAGGAGAAAGTTAATTCAGGAGCGAAATCAGGAATCATTTTTTCACACAAAGAGTAGTAGAAATCTGGAATTCTATCCCCCGAAAGGCTGTAGATGCTGGGTTAATCAAGATGCTGGGCTTTCAAGATTGGGATTGATAGATTTTTGTTAGGTAGGGGTATCAAGTAATATGGAGCTAAGGTGGGTAAATGGAGTTGAGGTTCAGATCAGCCATGATCTAACTAACTGGCAGAACAGGCTCGAGGGGCTGAATGGCCTATTTGTACTCCTACTTCCAATTGTCCTGTGTTCCTAGAATCTTTCCTCTGCTCTGCTTCCTGCAACAACGGTTCAATGGCCTCATCATCAAAACAGGATGCCCTTGTGCACTCTATCCTCTTTACTGGCATGCTGATGGAATGCATTTTTTTTTCATGCAAGCACCAAATTTTACTGCTTTGCACTGTGACCTTAACAATTATTTTCTGGTAACAATCAATTCACAGAAGCACTCCAGGTTATTTGTCTGCAAGTTATCGGCTTCCACACTGCTTATCAAGGTGCAGGCTTCCCTGTTCCCTCCACGGGCTCTCCTAGGCCCCTTTAAGCTACCATAGGCCTTCATTTTTCTGAGCCTACATACTGTTTCCGATAGACAGCCTTGGTGCCCACCAATGTAATGCCCACAACATGTAAATGTCAGGTGCAGTGCCATTCCAGAGTGTTGCCCATGCTCATCACTCATTTCCATGGGCGTCGGGAAAATCAGACCTTATGTCACGAGTCATCCAAGTCAGGATAGCATGTGGCCTGCAGGTGAATTTGGAGCTAATGGCGTTCCCATGGTGTTGCTGTTCTTGTCTTCTCGGTAGTAGATGTCATGGGGTAGGGATGTGCTGTCGAAGTAAACTTGGTGAGTTGCTGCAGACTGTAGTAAGTGCACCAATGGTGGAGGGGGTGGATATTGAGTCCAGTGGTGGAGGGGGTGGATATTGAGTCCAGTGGTGGAGGGGGTGGATATTGAGTCCAGTGGTGGAGGGGGTGGATATTGAGTCCAGTGGTGGAGGGGGTGGATATTGAGTCCAGTGGTGGAGGGGCTGGATATTGAGTCCAGTGGTGGAGGGGGTGGATATTGAGTCCAGTGGTGGAGGGGGTGGATATTGAGTCCAGTGGTGGAGGGGGTGGATATTGAGTCCAGTGGTGGAGGGGGTGGATATTGAGTCCAGTGGTGGAGGGGGTGGATATTGAGTCCAGTGGTGGAGGGGGTGGATATTGAGTCCAGTGGTGGAGGGGGTGGATATTGAGTCCAGTGGTGGAGGGGGTGGATATTGAGTCCAGTGGTGGAGGGGGTGGATATTGAGTCCAGTGGTGGAGGGGGTGGATATTGAGTCCAGTGGTGGAGGGGGTGGATATTGAGTCCAGTGGTGGAGGGGGTGGATATTGAGTCCAGTGGTGGAGGGGGTGGATATTGAGTCCAGTGGTGGAGGGGGTGGATATTGAGTCCAGTGGTGGAGGGGGTGGATATTGAGTCCAGTGGTGGTGGGGGTAGATATTGAGTCCAGTGGTGGAGGGGGTGGATATTGAGTCCAGTGGTGGAGGGGGTGGATATTGAGTCCAGTGGTGGAGGGGGTGGATATTGAGTCCAGTGGTGGAGGGGGTGGATATTGAATCCAGTGGTGGAGGGGGTGGCTATTGAGTCCAGTGGTGGAGGGGGTGGATATTGAGTCCAGTGGTGGAGGGGGTGGATATTGAGTCCAGTGGTGGAGGGGGTGGATATTGAATCCAGTGGTGGAGGGGGTGGCTATTGAGTCCAGTGGTGGAGGGGGTGGATATTGAGTCCAGTGGTGGAGGGGGTGGATATTGAGTCCAGTGGTGGAGGGGGTGGATATTGAGTCCAGTGGTGGAGGGGGTGGATATTGAATCCAGTGGTGGAGGGGGTGGCTATTGAGTCCAGTGGTGGAGGGGGTGGATATTGAGTCCAGTGGTGGAGGGGGTGGATATTGAGTCCAGTGGTGGAGGGGGTGGCTATTGAGTCCAGTGGTGGAGGGGGTGGATATTGAGTCCAGTGGTGGAGGGGGTGGATATTGAGTCCAGTGGTGGAGGGGGTGGATATTGAGTCCAGTGGTGGAGGGGGTGGATATTGAGTCCAGTGGTGGAGGGGGTGGATATTGAGTCCAGTGGTGGAGGGGGTGGATATTGAGTCCAGTGGTGGGGGGAGGGGGCAATCAAGCAGACTGCTCCATTTCAAAGTTCTTGGCCTAGAAATTGGATTGCGCTTGAATCCCACATATTGGACGTTTAGGTGCCTGTTTTATGCCTGTAAAACAGACGCAGTGAAAACGAATTGCTCGGCCCTTGAGTGTTGTTGTGGCTGCACCCATCCAGGTGAGTGGTGAGTATTCCATTACACTCCGAACGTGAGCCTTGTAGGTTATGGAGAGGGTTTGAGCCACTCGTCACTTTGCTCTGCTCTTGTAGCCGTGATGTTGATATGGCTGGTCCAGTTAAGCTTCTGGTCAATGACAACCCCCAAAATGTTGCAGTTGGAACATTGGAGATGGCGGCACTGTTGAAGTGGTTGGGCTTTTTCATGTTGGAGATGGTTACTGTCTGGCTTTTCAGTGATGTGAATGTTAGCGACCACTTGTCAGCCCAAGCCTGGATGTTGTCCAAGTCATGTTATAGGATGGTAAGGGCTGCTTCATTATCGGAGGAATATTGATTGGAGCTGAAACTGTGAAATCATTAGCAAACAGGCCCACTCGATCTTATGACAGAATTAAAGTAATTGATAAATCCACTGAAGATGGCTGGGCTCAAAACATTTCTCTGAGGAACTCCTACAGTGATGTCATGAACTGACCAATAACGATCACAACCATCTTCCTGTGTGTCAGGTATAATTCCAGCCACCAGAGGGTTCTAACTTGACCCCGGCTGACTTCAATTTTGTAAAGGCTCCTTGTACTATACTTAGTTGAATGTTGCCGTAAGGTCAAAGCAATCAGTTTCATCTGGCATTAGCTCTTTAGCGCATGTCTGGATCAAAGCTATAATGAGATTTGGAGCCCAGTGCTTCTGATGGAACCTAAACTGAGAGTTGGTGAGTAGGTGTCACATGATGACACTAAGGATGACTCCTTCTATCACTTTGCTTAGATTCGCATGTGTGTGCTTCGTTGCTCATACTTCAGTGTTCTTTTTCCTCTATGTTCTACAGCTCTATGTAAAAATCTGGTTAAACCAATTATTGACCCGGTTTAATTCAATGCATTAGGCAAAGAACCCCTTTTCAAACTGAGAGGAAACTGATCTACTACCTTTTTAAGGTATAATGCTCCAATTCTGCCCCATTTCCACGTTAGTCTCCCTCTGACAGCAGCCTGTAAAATGGCCGATTTGAAAGCATCACTGCTGACAGTCTGAGCAAAGGATTTATTTTTGAAAACAAAGTGAACATTCAAAAGATCACAAAATCACCTGAGCTCATCCATCCTGACAGCCTACAGTTCTACCATCACAACATCCAGCTGTTTCTTAACTGGTCCCAGGACTTTCTCTCCACTATCCTGCCTGCAAGTCTATTCCCACTGTTGGTCATCCTCTGTGTGAAGAACTTCCTGACAGCATTTTTGATATCTTTGTGAAACGGTTCAATTCCTTCGCAGTCCAGAAACGCTGGAAGTACGGGTAGGTCCATCCGCAGAAGAGAAACGGCTGGTTAATATGTCAGTTCTGGCATAGGGTCCCCACCTAAAACACAAACCTGCCTTTTCTCTTTTCAGATGCTGATGGACCATCTGCGTGTTTCCAGCATCTTCTGTTTTTGTGTCAGATTTCCAGCATCTGCAATTCTTTTTTCTTTATTTCTTCACTTAAATGTGAAAGGGTGGTCTTCCAGACTCTCAAATTGATTGCGTGTGCTCTGAGGGTTAGATTATGAGCCCATGATGCAGCGGTGCATTGCGCTGCCAGAAATGGTGCACCTTTCATCATAACCTTGTCCCACATCCCAGGGTCATTACCATATTGGGGTAGGCACCTGCGTCAATAGCAGTAATGCTATAGGAGTGCCCACACAATGAAAGTGGCAAAATATTGGAGTGGCATCTTGTCTCCTGAAAAGTTGAGAATCACTTACAGCTTTTTCTTTGGATCCCAGGATGATAGGCCCCAGAATCAATTTTTGGGGACGTGTACTTGTAACACTTGTCTCTGGCTATACCCTGTGAATGCTGTCCAGGCTGTATTGTTTGTAAAGTGACATTTGGGAAAAGGCGAGTAAGGGTTAAAGAACTGAGTGATTCAATTAAGAGAGTGCACTGGGTACAAATGGAAAATGACGTGGAAGCTTTACTTTCTATTCATTAACCAGAAACATTTAGTGATCAGATGTTGATTTCAATGGTGCTGGGTGTGCTTCCCATGGTATTTCACTACGATGACAAGCAGATTCTGCTGGGCTTGTTAGATGCTTTCTTTGTATTATTTTGGGATATACTGGCAAGGGCTTCTTAGAGCTTCAAAATAATACATTTATTCAGACAACATTACATTCATATATATCATCAGATAAGCATAAATGTCACTAGCTGGGTGTGAGCAGATAAGTTGGCCATTGCTTCATGTGCTTGCATTCAATCTCAGCATAAAAAACACAAAGTTCATACTGACCTTGTTCATCAGGACGTTTCTGTTGCAGCCCAGGCGGATTTGGTTATTTATTGCTGAGAGTTCCAGTTCTTATAGAAATCTCTTGCTATGCTGCTGTATGATTTGTGACATAACAGGACGTACAATGGAGGAGGCAATTAAAAGTCTGAGAGCTGCGTCACATCAAGGGCCCTTCCCTACCTTTGAAGTAAACAGGATAGAGGTTACTAAGTTCTTGCATTGAAGCAGTTTTTAGCAAAAATAAAACACCATGTTACTTTTTGTCTGATTGAATTTCAGTAAAAATATACTTGAGTAGATTATTTTTACCCAGAAATATTAAATAAAATGGCTCCTGCCTTTTTTTTTATTTATGAGCAACAGTTTTAAGAGTATTACTATTGATTTAAACGCAGATATGTTAATGACACACAGACGTAAGAAAGCACAAAGTGAGAAAAGCCATTAGTCCCATCATCAAGCCCACCCCTTCTACAGAACATGTATAATGTACTCCCCATTCAATCTCCTGTGCAAAGGTTTTCACATCTACCTCCAAATAATAAATCAAGTAAAAATATCCATCAAACCCATGTCCTTCAGTGTTCATTCTTAACTTGTTCCGTATTCAGGGCTCCAGCTGCTCTGGAATCATCAGGTTCCACACAGCATTAAAACATCTCTGTATGAGGATTATCCTGATAACACTGCACTTACCACTCTATCTGGGTGTCTATTCAGCATGTCCATTCTCTGTAAGTAGAAAGAAGCTCTTTCTGTTCTCAGGATACATTTTTGTCTTTACTACCTGGATGGTAATCTGGCAGAACAGATCACCCAACCATTATAGAAGCTGCCTGATTTTTATTCCATTGAAATCAGTGAAATACCCTCATTAATGTGCTGTGACCTTTTCAGTACTTAAGCCCTTCTGATTCTCTCTAAGTGGTGTGGGGTTTCAGTAAAGCTAGTTGCATTGCATGCAATCTTGTTTAGTTTATTCAGTAGTGATCTACACCATTCTTGTTATATAGCAGAGTATTGTAATAGCGCTACCACATTATACCAGCCATTGTGTGCAGCGGGCAAACCGTGTTCACACGAACACACCCGCTATAAGCAGTTAGGACTGTACATTAAACTTACCGTGACAAAATTGGTGTATTTCTGTCTAAATCTTAGCATGGTTTTGGCTTCTTTAATCCTGACATGGTACATAAGGAGTTAAAAACCAATTTCATTCACAGGAAATCATGCTCTAACTTAATCTGATAAAGTTATTGCAGGAGTTAATTGGTTTGTCTGAGGGAGCTATCTAAGGGCGTGAGGAGATAAAGTAGCATCGTGGTTATGCTACTAGACTAGTAATACAGACTGTGTGAGTTCAAATCCTACTATAACAGTTTGAGAATTTAAATTCAGGTTTAAAAAAATCTGGGAATTAATGAAAAGCTTCAGTAAAAATGACCATGAAGCTGTTAAGTTAGTGAATCACATAGGTTTTTATGATAACCTCTGTAAAGGTACCCACCAAGTAATACATTCCATGTTTTTGTTGAGCTAAGAAATTTTAAAAAAATTAAAAAGGGGCAGTCACACTACGAGGAGTGTACTATGGACCCCCTAATAGCGAAAGGGAGATAGAAGAACAAATATGTAGGCAAATTTCTGAGTGCAAAAATAAGAGGGCAATAATAGGAGGGGACTTCAACTACCCAAACATCAACTGGGATTCAAACAGTGTGAGGGGCACAGAGGACGCAAAATTCTTGATCGGTGTCCAGGAGAACTTTTTTAGCCAGTACGTGACAAGCCCAACAAGAGAGGGTGCAATTCTAGATTTAATCCTGGGAAATGAAGATGGGCAAGTGGGTGAAGTGACCATATTGGGGATAGTGACCACAATTCAGTTAGTTTTAGCATTATTATGGAAAAGGACAGAGTTAAATCAGGAGTAAACATTTTAAACTGGGGGAAGGCAAATCTTACAGAACTAAGAGGTGATTTGGCAGAAGTGGACTGGACACAACTACTTGAGGAGAAATCAGTGGCAAGCCAGTGGGAGGCACAAAAAAGTGAGATTCTACGGGTACAATGCAGACACGTCCCCTCAAAGAAAAAGGGTGGCACTGCCAAATTTAGAGCCCCCTGGTTGTCTAGAAGTATGCGGGGCAAGATAAAGCAGAAAAAGAAAGCCTATGACTGTCACAGAAAACTAAATACTGCAGAAAGCCTAGAGGAGTATAAAAAGTACAGGGATGACGTAAAAAAGGAAATAAGGAAAGCAAAGAGAGGGCATGAAAAAATATCAGCTCATAAGATTAAAGAAAACCCAAAGATGTTTTATCAGTACATTAAGAACAAGAGGATAGCTAAGAAAAAGGTGGGACCTATCAGGGATGATAAGGGTAACTTGTGTGTAGAAGCAGAGGATGTGGGTAGGGTTTTAAATGAATATTTTGTCTCCATATTCACAAAGGAAAGGGATGATCCGGACATAGTAGTTAAAGAGGAGAGGTGTGAAATATTGGATAAGGTAAACATAACGAGAGAGGAAGTACCAGAGGGACTGGAATCCTTGAAAGTTGATAAGTCACCAGGACCGGATGGATTGTTTCCTAGCCTATTGAAGGAAGCCAAGGAGGAAATAGCGGATGCTCTGAGGATCATTTTCCAATCTTCACTAGATACAGGGGAGGTACCGGAGGACTGGAAGACCGCAAACGTAGTACCATTGTTTAAAAAGGGTACGAGGGAAAGGCCGAACAATTATAGGCCAGTCAGTCTTACCTCGGTGGTGGGCAAACTATTAGAATCAATACTGAAAGATAGGATAAACTGTCACATAGAAAGGCATGGTTTAATCAGGGATAGTCAACATGGATTTGTTCAAGGAAGGTCACGCCTTACAAATCCGATTGAATTCTTTGAGGAAGTGACAAGGAAGATTGATGAGGGTAGTGCAGTGGATGTTGTCTACATGGATTTTAGTAAGGCATTTGACAAGGTCCCACATGGCAGACTGGTCAGAGAGGTAAAAGCCCATGGGATACAGGGAAATGTGGCAAATTGGATCCAAAATTGGCTCAGTAACAGGAAACAAAGGGTAAAAGTCGATGGCTGTCTTTGTGAATGGAAATCTGTTTCCAGTGGTGTGCCACAGGGCTCAGTGTTGGGTCCCTTGCTGTTTGTAGTATATATGAATGATTTCGACTTGAATGAAGGGGGCATAATTGGCAAATTTGCAGATGACACAAAAATTGGCCGTGTAGTTGATAGTGAAGAGGATAGCTGTAGACTCCAAGAAAGTGGGCGGAAAAGTGGCAAATGGAGTTCAACCCAGAGAAGTGTGAGGTAATGCACTTAGGGAGGGCAAACATTTAAAGGGAATGCGCAGTAAACGGGAATATGTTGAGTGGGGTAGAGGAAGTGAGAGACCTTGGAGTGCATGTGCACAGGTCCCTGAAGGTGGCAGTACAGGTAGATATGGTTGTGAAGAAGGCATACGGAATGCTCTCCGTTATTAGCCAAGGTAAAGAATACAAAAGCAGGGATATAATAATGGAACTGTAATGGTAAGGCCACAGCTGGAGTATTGTGCACAGTTCTGGTCACCACATTACAGGAAGGACGTAATTGCTCTGGAGAGGGTGCAGAGAAGATTTACAAGAATGTTGCCAGGGCTTGAAAATTGCAGCTACGAGGAGAGATTGGATAGGCTGGGGTTGTTTTCCTTGGAGCAGAGGAAGCTGAGGGGAGACTTGATTGAAGTGTACAAAATTATGAGGGGCCCAGATAGAGTAGACAGGAAGTACCTGTTTCCCCTAGCGGAGAATTCAAGAACTAGAGGACATAGATTTAAGCAGATTGGCGGAAGGATTAGAGGGGACATGAGGAAAAACTTTTTTACCCAGAGGGTGGTGGGTGCATGGAATTCGCTGCCCGAATTAGTGGTAGAGGCAGGGACCCTCAACTCTTTTAAAAAGTACCTTGACCTGCATCTAAAGTGCTGTAAGCTGCAGGGCTTCGGACCGGGTGCTGGGAGGTGGGATTAGAATGGGCACCTGGTTGTTCTTTGAGCCGGCGTGGACACGATGGGCCGAATGGCCCCTTCTGTGCTGTATCTTTTCTATGGTTCCATGGTTCTATAAAAGTGGCAGATATGGGATTCCCAATGGGCAGTCCCGTGTTCTCTACTTTAATGGAGCAGGAGGAGCAGTACATGACGAGGAAAGGAGTGAGGCAACTTTTTAAGAGGACGCACCCCACGTGATATTACTTTCCCTAAAGAATTTACAGGCTGTGCAGACCATATGAAGAGCAGCTCTGCACAAAAAGAATTTGCTTCACCAAAGAGGCTGTGGAAGAGCTGTGCCAGTTACTGCATGGAGAGCTGCAGCCAGGATCATCTGCCCAGACTGCTCTGTCTGTAGCTCAGCTTTTATGCCACAGGTTGATTTCACGCAACCACGGGGAATCTATTTTATATCACCCAGGGTGCCACAATACTCCAGGTGTGGCCTCACCAAGGCCCTGTATAACGGCAGTAAGACATTGTTGCTCCTGTATTCAAATCCTCTTGCAATGAAGGCCAACATACTGTTTGCCTTCCTAACTGCTTACTGCACCTGCATGTTTGCTTTCAGTGACTGGTGTACAAGGACACCCAGGTCCCTTTGTACATCGACCTTTCCCAATCTATTACCATTTAAATAATCTCTGCCTTTCTGTTTTTCCTTCTGAAGTGGATAACTTCACATTTATCCACGTTATACTGCATCTGCCATGTATTTGCCCACTCACTCAACTTGTCTAAATTGCCGCTTTGCATCCTCCTCACAACTCACAATCCCATCTAGTTTTGTGTCGTCGGCAAACTTGGAAATATGACATATTGGTTCCCTTATCACCCACTCTTTCAGGCAGCGCATTCCAAATCATAACAACTTGCTGCTTAAAAAAATGTTTCCTCATGTCGCCTCTGGCTCTTTTGCTGATCACCTTAAATCTGTGTCCTCTGGTCACCGACAGTTTCTCGTTATTTACTCTATCAAAATCCTCCATGATTTTGAACGCCTCTATTGAATCTCCCCTTCACCTTTTCTGTTCTCAGGAGAACAGCCCCATTTTCTCTAGTCTCTCCATGTAACTGAAGTAATTGGAGTCGAACATCAGGAGGATTGTCAGTCAAGGACTTCTCAGTTACAGTGGCAACGAGCATCAGAACTCAACTTATCAATAAAGTGTCCTCATGTGTTTAATCTCTTCGCCACCACTGCCATAACTCCCTAATCTCTGTCTTCACATAAATGACAAATCCTTCAATCCAGTACCCATCCTAAATCATCACATTAGACCTCTTTGCCCCTACCTGACCCTGCAGGTTTTTGTAAGCTCACTGAATACGAGAGCACAAAATAAGGGCACCTTTTTTATTAGAAGCAATGGCCATGGTCCATTCTACTCTTTCCTCACACCCTGTTTCCTCTGCATGTCTAAACATGCCTTTATTTCTCCTATTCCAGTGCTTCTCCATGGTGTAACCTGAGGATCTGTATCAGAGAGGTAGCTGGTTGATCTTTCTCTCTTGGTCCTTCTCTCTTGGCAGCTTGCTGCTGGAAGGGAACACCTCTATCTGCATCTCTGGAGCTTGTGCCTCGGCAACCTGGCGTTGCTTCCTACCTGCCACTTGTGTGGTACTCTGAGGGGACAGGCCAGATGACTGACATGTTCTGAGAAATTGCAGCCTCATGCAGGGCGACTACAGTTTGTCACCATCCCACAGGGCCCTGGATCTATGCCTCCAATGATCGGCATGATGGCTGGACTGCTGGCAGCTATCATCCTCAAAGCTCTAAGAAAAAGCTGCATACGTCTCTTCCCTAACTGTCTGAAAGCCAGATCACAGGGTTCTGTCTAATCTGTTCCCTACTGGTGCCAAAGCTGCAGGCTGTGCTTCTGTAAAGAAAGAGATTTGCTTCTGAGGTGGGGGACTGTTGCAGATTCCAAAGCCAATGAAGATGTTATATGCTCTATTGATGGCTGCAATAAGGAAAAAAACTCCCATGATGTACCGGATCATGGAGGGCTGTAGACTCAAGAATCACACGTCAATTGCTGCGTATCCTCAGAGTCTGTCCTCAGAGCCTGCCTGTGAATGTGATGTTTCTCGAACTTCGTTCTTTTCAGGCAAGCACCCATGTGGTCTGGGTACCATGACTCTGAAGCCATGGGAAAGGGGCACATCCTCATACACTCCTGTGTCTCTCTAATGTTCTGTGAATCACCCAATGCCATATCCTCACAGACTATAGAACTTCCCCTGGGTGAAAGTATCTGAGCTGGTGCATGGGAGGTAGAAAGCAAGTAACACAGGGTGTGACATTGAGGGGAAGGGATAGATGGGCACGGACAAGGTTCTTGATCCAGGGAATCATAGAATCATAGAAAATTTACGGCACGAAGGAGGCCATTCGGCCCATCGTGCCCATGCCAGTCGAAATTGTGCCACCCAGCCTAATCCCACTTTCTAGCACTTAGTCCGTAGCCCTGTAGGTTACGGCACTGCAGGTGCACATCCAGGTACCTTTTAAATGAGTTGAGGGTTTCTGCCTCTACCATCCTATCAGGCAGTGAGTTCCAAACTCCCACCAACCTCTGGGTGAAAAAAGTTTTCCTCAGCTCCCCTCTAATCCTAACAATTACTTTAAATCTATGCCCCCTGGTTATTGACCTCTCTGCTAAGGGAAATAGATCCTACCTATCCACTCTATCTAGGCCCCTCATAATTTTGAACACCTCAATTAAATCACCCCTCAGCCTCCTCTGTTCCAAGGAAAACAACCCCAGCCAGTCCAATCTTTCCTCATAGCTAAAATTCTCCAGCCCTGGCAACATCCTCGTAAATCTCCACTGTACCCTCTCTAGTGTAATCACATCATTCCTGTAATAAACATAGAAACATAGAAAATAGGAGTAGGCCATTCGGCCCTTCGAGCCTGCTCCGCCATTCAATATGATCATGGCTGATCCTCTATCTCTTTCCCATATTCCCAATCTCTCCCCATACCCCTTGATGCCTTTTGTGTCTAGAAATCTATCTAGCTCCTTCTTTAATATATTCAGTGACTGGGCCTCCACAGCCTTCTGTGGTAGAGAATTCCACAGGTTCACCACCCTCTGACTGAAGAAATTTCTCCTCATCTCAGTCGTAAATGTCCGACCCCATATGCTGAGACTGTGACCCCTCATTCTGGACCCCCCCCCAGCCAGGGGAAACATCCTCCCTGCATCCTGTCTGTCTAGCCCTGTCAGAATTTTATATGTTTCAATGAGATCCCCTCTCATTCTTCTAAACTCGAGTCGACCCAATCTCTCCTCATACAACAGTCCTGCCATCCCAGGAATCAGTCTGGTGAACCTTCGCTGCACTCCCTCTATGGCAAGTATATCCTTACTTAGGTAAGGAGACCAAAACGGCTCACAATACTCCAGGTGTGGTCTCACCACGGCCCTGTATAACTGCAGTAAGACATCGTTGCTCCTGTACTCAAATCGTCTTGCAATGAAGGCCAACATACCATTTGCCTTCCTAACTGCTTGCTGCACCTGCATGTTTGCTTTCAGTGACTGGTACACAAGGACACCCAGGTATGTGGTAACCAGAACTGTACGCAACACTCAAGCTGTGGCCTAACTAGTGTTTTATACAGTTCCAGCATAACCTCCCTGCTCTTAAATTCTATGCCTCGGATAATAAAGGTAAGTTTTCCATATGCCTTCCTAACCACCTTATCTACCTGTCCTGCTACCTTCAGGGATCTGCGGACATGCACTCCAAGGTCCCTCACTTCCTCTACACCTCTCAGTATCCTCCCATTTATTGTGTATTCCCTTGACTTTTTGCCCTCCCTAAATGCATTACCTCACATTTCTCTGGATTGAATTCCATTTGCCACTTTTCTGCCCACCTGACCAGTCCATTGATATCTTCCTGCAGTCTACAGCTTTCTTCCTCACTATCAACCACACGGCAAATTTTTATATCATCTGCAAACTTCTTAATCATGCCCCGCACATTATTGTCCAAATCATTTATATACACTTCAAAAAGCAAGGGACCTCATACTGAGCCCTGTGGAACCCCACTGGAAACAGCCTTCCAGTCACAAAAACACCCGTCAATCATTATCCTTTGCTTCCTGCCACTGAGCCAATTTTGGATCCAACTTGCCACTCTCCCTTGGACCCCATGGGCTTGTACTTTTTTCACCAGTCTGCCATGTGGGACCTTGTCAAAAGCCTTGCTAAAATCCATGTAGACTACATCAAACGCGCGACCCTCATCGACCCTCCTTGTTACCACCTCAAAAAATTCAATCAAGTTAGTCAGACACGACCTTCCCTTAACAAATCCATGCTGACTGTCCTTGATTACTCCGTGCCTTTCTAAGCTTATCCTGTCCCTCAGAATTGATTCCAATAATTTGCCCACCACCGATGTTAAGACTGACTGGTCTGTAATTACTCAGTCTATCCCTCGCTCCCTTTTTAAACAACAGTACAAAGTTCGCAGTCCTCCAATCCTCCGGCACCATGTCCGAATCCAGTGAAGTTTGGAAAATGATGCTCAGGGCCTCCGCTATTTCCTCCCTTGCTTCTTTTAACAGCCTGGGATACATTTCATCCGTCCCTGGTGATTTATCTACTTTCAAAGATGATAATCCCCTTAATACTTCCTCTCTCACTATGTTTATCCCATCCAATATTTCACACTCCTCCTCTTTAACTACAATCCCTGCATCATCCCTCTCCTTTGTGAAGGCAGACGCAAAGTATTCATTAAGAACCATCCGAACATCTTCCACCTCCACACATAGGTTACCCTTTTGGTCTCTAATAGGCCCTACTCTTTCCTTAGTTATCCTCCTGCTCTTAATGTATTTATAAAACATCTTTGGGTTTTCCTTGATTTTACTTGCCAATATTTTTTCATGCCTTCTCTTTGCTTTCTTAATTTCCTTTTTAATTTCTATATGATCTGATCCTTGTCCCCTTCACCATCATCATCGTTGCCATTGTCCACCAGAAAGAAATTTCTTCCTTCCTCCTTCTTCTCCCCCTCATCATCTTCATTAACTTCCCCTGGTGCTGTGGTCGATCTGCACAGAAGGAGGGCATCAGCTCAGAATGGGTGAGCAGAACCCCTTGAGATGAAGGAAACAATGGATGTGGAAACATCTGGTTGCCAGGGTGAATGTTTAGGTCTGCACCCACCAACCATCTGCCATGTCCGAAATATAGAACAGAGTGCCTTCCCAATAATTACATGGCCTGCTTCTCACAGGGGTCAGCTGGCTGATGTCTGGAACGTCCCCTCGAGTCACTTGCTTTTCACAAGCATTGGGTGCAAGTTTATCCTGGAACAAGATTGGGTGTATTAGGTGTGGGTTAGTACTAGAGAAATGTCTCCCAGGTGGAATCAGACAGTAATAGATCTTCTGGTAAAGTAAAGGAAGGGTTGTTAAGATTCTGCATGCAAATCACACTTGTGAGGGGTGTTGCCAATACATAGTGCAAGATACAAAATTGGTCACCTCCTAAACAACAGTGCAGTGTAAAGGAAGACTTGTGTGGCAAGTCATATTAGTGGGTGAACAATATGGCCATTGTTTCCATAAAAGAAAAGGAACAGTGGCCGGGATGTTACTTTGCCTGTCATCATCCGGTCTTTGAACATTTTCTGACACTGGTCTGTAGTCCTGGAGGTGAGTGCGATGGTCCTCAGTGTCACTGCTAGCTCCCTCTACATGGCACGTGAGACATTTTTACGCGGTTTCCTCTCATAGGAATCCAGCCGCCTTTCTCTCCTTTGCTGCATTTCATTCGGGAGTGTCTGAAGGTCGGTGTCATTGATAAATTGTGTATCTCCTTTTCTACACTTTGCAATGCCCTGCTCCTTTCTCTAGGCGCCTCTGTCTGATCATTTAGTTGAAAACGTTCTTCAAAAATGCCAGAAGATCTCACGTGAGGCACCTATTACAGCTACAGCTACCAGACAATCACTTCTGTCTTTCATAAGGTTCAGTACTTAACTGTTGCTCCCCCAGCCTGCTGTTGAAATCTTCTGCCATGTTATCCTTTTTAAAGGCTCCACCTGTAGTTTCCACCCTCCCACCCCCACACTGAGGAAATGCCAGGTGGTATTTAAATGAGCTGACCCCATGTTTTACAGAAGAGTCAGTGTCGGAGTGAATTGACACATGGAAGCCCTGTTCGAAGAGAGCATGACTGGGGCAAATGGCCCAGCAGAGTTTGAGGGCTTATATGTATAAATACATTTAATATATTATTTCATATATTAAACATTAACTTAGTTTAACTTCCAATCCCTTTTATCAAGAACCTCAACAATCATTCAAAAAACTTTCAATAAACATCTTCATATTATTTTTCAATTAAATTGATTTAATCTCAAGTTCTATATAATTTCTCTATTATTTACTCTCATTAATTTTAATGAACATTGCTTTTATTCCCAGTAACATCAGAAATATACCAGCGCAAAGTACTTTCTCTATTACACCATGTCATCATCCTCTCCTTGTCAAACATATTAGAGGAGATTCCACGATCAGGCCAAAACGCATGGGCCTGGTTAAATGGTCAGCCAACCCCGTCAGATTCCAGGGGCCATCAAATTTAAGTAATTGCCTCAAGTTCCCTGCATGTTTTTTTGTGCACAGAGTGCTGAATGACCTGGCGGGCATGGGGAATCCAAAGTGCAGCGGCTCTTACAGAATTGCCGCATTTAATAAGGGCAGCTGGAGCAGATAGCGTGCAGCATGGTGGCCGTTTTGGGGGTAGGGGAAGCATCCCTTCCACCAGAGTTATCATCCAGAAGGCATGGTAGGAGGTGATGAACAGAGCGAATGCAGTCTCCCACATCCACCCATGGGAGCAACTGCACTCCAAACCCTGTGAGGACAACAATAACAACTTGCATTTATGTAGCGACTTTAACTTAGTAAAATGTCCCAAGGCACTTCACAGGAGCGTTAACAGACCATAAGCTTGGTCGAAGACATAGGTTTTAAGGAGCCTCTTAAAGGATGAGAGAGGGATAAGAGACGTTAAGGGAGGGAATTCCAGAGATTAGGACCTAGGCAGCTGAAAGCAAGGCTGCTAATGGAGTTGCAAAGGAAATCGGGACAAGCCGAGAAACATCCCAGAGTCATGTGGGTGCACCTAATGAAGCAGCGAGCATCAGTGAAGGGAAGCAAGTGGAGGTGACAATATATCAGCAGCACCAGGAGGGGGACAGGGCCTGCTGTACTTTTCAGGGTTGCATACCAAGCTGCACTGATTAATGAGCAGAATCTCTTAATTCAAGGAATCTTCTTTGCTCCCCATATGCAGTGCTGCTCAGAGATCTGTTGGTGAACCTTCAGAGCACCATGGAGCAATTGGCAACTCCAGGGTTCCTGCAGGAGAGCCCCCAAGTAGAGAGGACAAAGGCTAAAACAGCACTGGTAATTATTAATCAAACAAAAACTGAATGTTCTAGCCCCCAATCCAAAAATACTTATTCCAATGTCTGCAGAGATTTTTTTACAAACTTACAATCTAGTGTTGACAGACCAATCACCCTACTGCTGTCAAAATCTATGTCCCCTCCACTCGGCTGTGCTGATCGGTGCCAGGAATCTACCAGTTCGTCAAATTGCACATTCTGCTCAGTAGTTCTGTCAAACACTAGGTTCTCACTCCACAGCACTGCTAAATCACAGGACACTCACCCTCACTGCTGCCAAGCTCCAGCATCTGATCAAGTGCTGACAAGCTCCAGCGCCCTCCCATTAGCTTCATAAAAAAATTGCAATCCAAGAATAGAAAGAGTATGAAAGTGTAAAAAGAGATAAGGCCATCAGTCCATTCTGACCCAGTTTATCCAATCGACAGTTTCCAAATGTATGATCGCTTCCTGAATTATTTAATTTTCCATGAGAGGTAAGTCTAAAATGAAGTCATAAAATCTTATGAAATTTCACCCTGGTGTCCTTAAGTAGTTTAGTGAAGGTTGAAGATATCATCAACTCTTGCACACCACACTCTTCAATTATCAGTCCAACAAAGACACCACACTCTTCAGTCATCAGGCTAACAAAGACACCACACTCTTCAATCATCAATCTAACAAAGACACCACACTCTTCAATCATCAGTCTAACAAAGACACCACACTCTTCAATCATCAGTCTAACAAAGACACCACACTCTTCAATCATCAGTCTAACAAAGACACCACACTCTTCAATCATCAGTCTAACAAAGATACCAGATTCTTCAATCATCAATCTAACAAAGATACGACATTCTTCAATCATCAGTCTAACAAAGACACCACACTCTTCAATCATCAGTCTAACAAAGACACCACACTCTTCAATCATCACTCTAACAAAGATACCAGATTCTTCAATCATCAATCTAACAAAGATACTACATTCTTCAATCATCACTCCAACAAAGATACTACATTCTTCAATCATCACTCTAACAAAGATATCACACTATTCAATCATCAATCTAACAAAGATACTACATTCTTCAATCATCACTCTAACAAAGATACTACATTCTTCAATCATCACTCCAAAAAAGATACTACATTCTTCAATCATCAATCTAACAAAGATACTACATTCTTCAATCATCACTCTAACAAAGATATCACACTATTCAATCATCAATCTAACAAAGATACTACACTCTTCAATCATCAGTCCAACAAAGATACGACACTCTTAAATCATCAATCTAACAAAGATACTACACTCTTCAATCATCAGTCTAACTAAGATACTACAATCTTCAATCATCAATCGAACAAAGATACGGCATTCTTCAATCATCAATCGAACAAAGATACTACATTCTTCAATCATCAATCTAAAAAAGATACTACACTCTTAAATCATCAGTCGAACAAAGATACTACACTATTCAATCATCAATCGAACAAAGATACTACATTCTTCAATCATCAATCTAACAAAGATACTACACTCTTCAATCATCACTCTAACAAAGATACTACATTCTTCAATCAACAGTCGAACAAAGATACTACATTCTTCAATCATCAATCGAACAAAGATACTACATTCTTCAATCATCAATCTAAAAAAGATACTACACTCTTAAATCATCAGTCGAACAAAGATACTACACTATTCAATCATCAATCGAACAAAGATACTACATTCTTCAATCATCAATCTAACAAAGATACTACACTCTTAAATCATCACTCTAACAAAGATACTACTTTCTTCAATCAACAGTCTAACAAAGATACTACATTCTTCAATCATCACTCTAACAAAGATACTACACTCTTCAATCATCAATCTAACAAAGATACTACATTCTTCAATCATCAGTATAACAAAGATACTACATTCTTCAATCATCAGTATAACAAAGATACTACATTCTTCAATCATCAATCTAACAAAGATACTACACTCTTAAATCATCACTCTAACAAAGATACTACTTTCTTCAATCAACAGTCGAACAAACATACTACATTCTTCAATCATCACTCTAACAAAGATACTACATTCTTCAATCATCAGTCTAACAAAGACACCACACTATTCAATCATCAGTCTAACGAAGATACTACACTCTTCAATCATCAGTCTAACTAAGATACTACATTCTTCAATCATCACTCTAACAAAGATACGACACTCTTCAATCATCAGTCTAAAAAAGATACGGCATTCTTCAATCATCAATCGAACAAAGATACTACATTCTTCAATCATCAATTTAACAAAGCTATTACACTCTTAAATCATCAGTCGAACAAAGGCACCACACTATTCAATCATCAATCTAACAAAGACACAACACTCTTCAATCATCAGTCTTACAAAGATACCACACTCTTCAATCATCAGCCTATAAAAGATTATACATTATTCAATCATCAATTTATCAAAGATAATACATTCTTCAATCACCAGTCTAACAAAGATACTACACTCTTCAATCATCAATCTAACAAAGATACCACACTCTTCAATCATCAGTCGAACAAAGATACTACATTATTCAATCATCAGTCTAACAAAGATACTATATTCTTTAAAGATCAGTCTAACAAAGATCTCACACTTTTCAATCATCAGTCCAACAAAGACACCACACTATTCAACAATCAGTCTAAGAAAGACACCTCACTATTCAATCATCAGTCCAAGAAAGATACTACATTCTTCAATCATCAGTCTAAGAAAGACACCACACTATTCAATCATCAGTCTAACTAAGATACTACAATCTTCAATCATCAGTCTAACAAAGATACGACACTCTTAAATCATCAATCTAACAAAGATACGGCATTCTTCAATCATCAGTCTAACTAAGATACTACATTCTTCAATCATCAATCTAACAAAGATACTACACTCTTCAATCATCAGTCAAACAAAGATACTACATTCTTCAATCATCAATCTAACAAAGATACTACATTCTTCAATCATCACTCTAACAAAGATACTACATTCTTCAATCATCACTCCAAAAAAGATACTACATTCTTCAATCATCAATCTAACAAAGATACTACATTCTTCAATCATCACTCTAACAAAGATACTACATTCTTCAATCATCAATCTAACAAAGATACTACACTTTAAATCATCACTCTAACAAAGATACTACATTCTTCAATCAACAGTCGAACAAAGATACTACATTCTTCAATCATCACTCTAACAAAGATACTACATTCTTCAATCATCACTCCAACAAAGATACTACATTCTTCAATCATCACTCTAACAAAGATATCACACTATTCAATCATCAATCTAACAAAGATACTACACTCTTCAATCATCAGTCTAACAAAGACACGACACTCTTCAATCATCAATCTAACAAAGATACTACAATCTTCAATCATCAATCGAACAAAGATACGGCATTCTTCAATCATCAATCGAACAAAGATACTACATTCTTCAATCATCAATCTAAAAAAGATACTACACTCTTATATCATCAGTCGAACAAAGATACTACACTATTCAATCATCAATCGAACAAAGATACTACATTCTTCAATCATCAATCTAACAAAGATACTACACTCTTAAATCATCACTCTAACAAAGATACTACTTTCTTCAATCAACAGTCGAACAAAGATACTACATTCTTCAATCATCAATCTAACAAAGATACTACATTCTTCAATCATCACTCTAACAAAGATACTACATTCTTCAATCATCAGTCTAACAAAGATACCACACTATTCAATCATCAGTCTAACTAAGATACTACACTCTTCAATCATCAGTCTAACTAAGATACTACATTCTTCAATCATCACTCTAACAAAGATACCACATTCTTCAATCATCAATCTAACAAAGATACGACACTCTTCAATCATCAGGCTAAAAAAGATGCGGCATTCTTCAATCATCAATCGAACAAAGATACTACATTCTTCAATCATCAATTTAACGAAGCTACTACACTCTTAAATCATCAGTCGAACAAAGACACCACACTATTCAATCATCAATCTAACAAAGACACAACACTCTTCAATCATCAGTCTTACAAAGATACCACACTCTTCAATCATCAATCTAACAAAGATACCACACTCTTCAATCATCAGTCGAACAAAGATACTACATTATTCAATCATCAGTCTAACAAAGATACTATATTCTTTAAAGATCAGTCTAACAAAGATCTCACACTTTTCAATCATCAGTCCAACAAAGACACCACACTATTCAACAATCAGTCTAAGAAAGACACCTCACTATTCAATCATCAGTCCAAGAAAGATACTACATTCTTCAATCATCAGTCTAAGAAAGACACCACACTATTCAATCATCAGTCTAACTAAGATACTACACTCTTCAATCATCAGTCTAACAAAGATACGACACTCTTAAATCATCAATCTAACAAAGATACGGCATTCTTCAATCATCAGTCTAACTAAGATACTACATTCTTCAATCATCAATCTAACAAAGATACTACACTCTTCAATCATCAGTCAAACAAAGATACTACATTCTTCAATCATCAATCTAACAAAGATACTACATTCTTCAATCATCACTCTAACAAAGATACTACATTCTTCAATCATCACTCCAAAAAAGATACTACATTCTTCAATCATCAATCTAACAAAGATACTACATTCTTCAATCATCACTCTAACAAAGATACTACATTCTTCAATCATCAATCTAACAAAGATACTACACTTTAAATCATCACTCTAACAAAGATACTACATTCTTCAATCAACAGTCGAACAAAGATACTACATTCTTCAATCATCACTCTAACAAAGATACTACATTCTTCAATCATCACTCCAACAAAGATACTACATTCTTCAATCATCACTCTAACAAAGATATCACACTATTCAATCATCAATCTAACAAAGATACTACACTCTTCAATCATCAGTCTAACAAAGACACGACACTCTTCAATCATCAATCTAACAAAGATACTACAATCTTCAATCATCAATCGAACAAAGATACGGCATTCTTCAATCATCAATCGAACAAAGATACTACATTCTTCAATCATCAATCTAAAAAAGATACTACACTCTTATATCATCAGTCGAACAAAGATACTACACTATTCAATCATCAATCGAACAAAGATACTACATTCTTCAATCATCAATCTAACAAAGATACTACACTCTTAAATCATCACTCTAACAAAGATACTACTTTCTTCAATCAACAGTCGAACAAAGATACTACATTCTTCAATCATCAATCTAACAAAGATACTACATTCTTCAATCATCACTCTAACAAAGATACTACATTCTTCAATCATCAGTCTAACAAAGATACCACACTATTCAATCATCAGTCTAACTAAGATACTACACTCTTCAATCATCAGTCTAACTAAGATACTACATTCTTCAATCATCACTCTAACAAAGATACCACATTCTTCAATCATCAATCTAACAAAGATACGACACTCTTCAATCATCAGTCTAAAAAAGATGCGGCATTCTTCAATCATCAATCGAACAAAGATACTACATTCTTCAATCATCAATTTAACGAAGCTACTACACTCTTAAATCATCAGTCGAACAAAGACACCACACTATTCAATCATCAATCTAACAAAGACACAACACTCTTCAATCATCAGTCTTACAAAGATACCACACTCTTCAATCATCAGCCTATAAAAGATTATACATTATTCAATCATCAATTTATCAAAGATAATACATTCTTCAATCACCAGTCTAACAAAGATACTACACTCTTCAATCATCAATCTAACAAAGATACCACACTCTTCAATCATCAGTCGAACAAAGATACTACATTATTCAATCATCAGTCTAACAAAGATACTATATTCTTTAAAGATCAGTCTAACAAAGATCTCACACTTTTCAATCATCAGTCCAACAAAGACACCACACTATTCAACAATCAGTCTAAGAAAGACACCTCACGATTCAATCATCAGTCCAAGAAAGATACTACATTCTTCAATCATCAGTCTAAGAAAGACACCACACTATTCAATCATCAGTCTAACTAAGATACTACACTCTTCAATCATCAGTCTAACAAAGATACGACACTCTTAAATCATCAATCTAACAAAGATACGGCATTCTTCAATCATCAGTCTAACTAAGATACTACATTCTTCAATCATCAATCTAACAAAGATACTACACTCTTCAATCATCAGTCAAACAAAGATACTAGATTCTTCAATCATCAATCTAATAAAGATACTACATTCTTCAATCATCACTCTAACAAAGATACTACATTCTTCAATCACCACTCCAAAAAAGATACTACATTCTTCAATCATCAATCTAACAACGATACTACATTCTTCAATCATCAATTTAACAAAGCTACTACACTCTTAAATCATCAGTCGAACAAAGACACCACACTATTCAATCATCAATCTAACAAAGACACAACACTCTTCAATCATCAGTCTTACAAAGATACCACACTCATCAATCATCAGCCTATAAAGGATTATACATTCTTCAATCATCAATCTAACAAAGATACTACACTCTTAAATCATCACTCTAACAAAGATACTACTTTCTTCAATCAACAGTCGAACAAAGATACTACATTCTTCAATCATCAATCTAACAAAGATACTACATTCTTCAATCATCACTCTAACAAAGATACTACATTCTTCAATCATCAGTCTAACAAAGATACCACACTATTCAATCATCAGTCTAACTAAGATACTACACTCTTCAATCATCAGTCTAACTAAGATACTACATTCTTCAATCATCACTCTAACAAAGATACCACATTCTTCAATCATCAATCTAACAAAGATACGACACTCTTCAATCATCAGTCTAAAAAAGATGCGGCATTCTTCAATCATCAATCGAACAAAGATACTACATTCTTCAATCATCAATTTAACGAAGCTACTACACTCTTAAATCATCAGTCGAACAAAGACACCAGACTATTCAATCATCAATCTAACAAAGACACAACACTCTTCAATCATCAGTCTTACAAAGATACCACACTCTTCAATCATCAGCCTATAAAAGATTATACATTATTCAATCATCAATTTATCAAAGATAATACATTCTTCAATCACCAGTCTAACAAAGATACTACACTCTTCAATCATCAATCTAACAAAGATACCACACTCTTCAATCATCAGTCGAACAAAGATACTACATTATTCAATCATCAGTCTAACAAAGATACTATATTCTTTAAAGATCAGTCTAACAAAGATCTCACACTTTTCAATCATCAGTCCAACAAAGACACCACACTATTCAACAATCAGTCTAAGAAAGACACCTCACGATTCAATCATCAGTCCAAGAAAGATACTACATTCTTCAATCATCAGTCTAAGAAAGACACCACACTATTCAATCATCAGTCTAACTAAGATACTACACTCTTCAATCATCAGTCTAACAAAGATACTACACTCTTCAATCATCAGTCTAACAAAGATACGACACTCTTAAATCATCAATCTAACAAAGATAGGGCATTCTTCAATCATCAGTCTAACTAAGATACTACATTCTTCAATCATCAATCTAACAAAGATACTACACTCTTCAATCATCAGTCAAACAAAGATACTAGATTCTTCAATCATCAATCTAATAAAGATACTACATTCTTCAATCATCACTCTAACAAAGATACTACATTCTTCAATCATCACTCCAAAAAAGATACTACATTCTTCAATCATCAATCTAACAAAGATACTACATTCTTCAATCATCAATTTAACAAAGCTACTACACTCTTAAATCATCAGTCGAACAAAGACACCACACTATTCAATCATCAATCTAACAAAGACACAACACTCTTCAATCATCAGTCTTACAAAGATACCACACTCATCAATCATCAGCCTATAAAGGATTATACATTCTTCAATCATCACTCCAAAAAAGATACTACATTCTTCAATCATCAATCTAACAAAGATACTACATTCTTCAATCATCACTCTAACAAAGATACTACATTCTTCAATGATCACTCCAACAAAGATACGACATTCTTCAATCATCAGTCTAAGAAAGACACCACACTATTCAATCATCAATCTAACAAAGATACTACACTCTTCAATCATCAGTCTAACAAAGATACGACACTCTTAAATCATCAATCTAACAAAGATACTACACTCTTCAATCATCAGTCTAACTAAGATACTACAATCTTCAATCATCAATCGAACAAAGATACGGCATTCTTCAATCATCAATCGAACAAAGATACTACATTCTTCAATCATCAATCTAACAAAGATACTACACTCTTAAATCATCACTCTAACAAAGATACTACATTCTTCAATCAACAGTCGAACAAAGATACTACATTCTTCAATCATCAATCTAACAAAGATACTACATTCTTCAATCATCACTCTAACAAAGATACTACATTCTTCAATCATCACTCCAACAAAGATAATACATTCTTCAATCATCACTCTAACAAAGATATCACACTATTCAATCATCAATCTAACAAAGATACTACACTCTTCAATCATCAGTCTAACAAAGATACGACACTCTTAAATCATCAATCTAACAAAGATACTACACTCTTCAATCATCAGTCAAACAAAGATACTAGATTCTTCAATCATCAATCTAATAAAGATACTACATTCTTCAATCATCACTCTAACAAAGATACTACATTCTTCAATCACCACTCCAAAAAAGATACTACATTCTTCAATCATCAATCTAACAAAGATACTACATTCTTCAATCATCAATTTAACAAAGCTACTACACTCTTAAATCATCAGTCGAACAAAGACACCACACTATTCAATCATCAATCTAACAAAGACACAACACTCTTCAATCATCAGTCTTACAAAGATACCACACTCATCAATCATCAGCCTATAAAGGATTATACATTCTTCAATCATCAATCTAACAAAGATACTACACTCTTAAATCATCACTCTAACAAAGATACTACTTTCTTCAATCAACAGTCGAACAAAGATACTACATTCTTCAATCATCAATCTAACAAAGATACTACATTCTTCAATCATCACTCTAACAAAGATACTACATTCTTCAATCATCAGTCTAACAAAGATACCACACTATTCAATCATCAGTCTAACTAAGATACTACACTCTTCAATCATCAGTCTAACTAAGATACTACATTCTTCAATCATCACTCTAACAAAGATACCACATTCTTCAATCATCAATCTAACAAAGATACGACACTCTTCAATCATCAGTCTAAAAAAGATGCGGCATTCTTCAATCATCAATCGAACAAAGATACTACATTCTTCAATCATCAATTTAACGAAGCTACTACACTCTTAAATCATCAGTCGAACAAAGAAACCAGACTATTCAATCATCAATCTAACAAAGACACAACACTCTTCAATCATCAGTCTTACAAAGATACCACACTCTTCAATCATCAGCCTATAAAAGATTATACATTATTCAATCATCAATTTATCAAAGATAATACATTCTTCAATCACCAGTCTAACAAAGATACTACACTCTTCAATCATCAATCTAACAAAGATACCACACTCTTCAATCATCAGTCGAACAAAGATACTACATTATTCAATCATCAGTCTAACAAAGATACTATATTCTTTAAAGATCAGTCTAACAAAGATCTCACACTTTTCAATCATCAGTCCAACAAAGACACCACACTATTCAACAATCAGTCTAAGAAAGACACCTCACGATTCAATCATCAGTCCAAGAAAGATACTACATTCTTCAATCATCAGTCTAAGAAAGACACCACACTATTCAATCATCAGTCTAACTAAGATACTACACTCTTCAATCATCAGTCTAACAAAGATACTACACTCTTCAATCATCAGTCTAACAAAGATACGACACTCTTAAATCATCAATCTAACAAAGATACGGCATTCTTCAATCATCAGTCTAACTAAGATACTACATTCTTCAATCATCAATCTAACAAAGATACTACACTCTTCAATCATCAGTCAAACAAAGATACTAGATTCTTCAATCATCAATCTAATAAAGATACTACATTCTTCAATCATCACTCTAACAAAGATACTACATTCTTCAATCATCACTCCAAAAAAGATACTACATTCTTCAATCATCAATCTAACAAAGATACTACATTCTTCAATCATCAATTTAACAAAGCTACTACACTCTTAAATCATCAGTCGAACAAAGACACCACACTATTCAATCATCAATCTAACAAAGACACAACACTCTTCAATCATCAGTCTTACAAAGATACCACACTCATCAATCATCAGCCTATAAAGGATTATACATTCTTCAATCATCACTCCAAAAAAGATACTACATTCTTCAATCATCAATCTAACAAAGATACTACATTCTTCAATCATCACTCTAACAAAGATACTACATTCTTCAATGATCACTCCAACAAAGATACGACATTCTTCAATCATCAGTCTAAGAAAGACACCACACTATTCAATCATCAATCTAACAAAGATACTACACTCTTCAATCATCAGTCTAACAAAGATACGACACTCTTAAATCATCAATCTAACAAAGATACTACACTCTTCAATCATCAGTCTAACTAAGATACTACAATCTTCAATCATCAATCGAACAAAGATACGGCATTCTTCAATCATCAATCGAACAAAGATACTACATTCTTCAATCATCAATCGAACAAAGATACTACATTCTTCAATCATCAATCTAACAAAGATACTACACTCTTAAATCATCACTCTAACAAAGATACTACATTCTTCAATCAACAGTCGAACAAAGATACTACATTCTTCAATCATCAATCTAACAAAGATACTACATTCTTCAATCATCACTCTAACAAAGATACTACATTCTTCAATCATCACTCCAACAAAGATAATACATTCTTCAATCATCACTCTAACAAAGATATCACACTATTCAATCATCAATCTAACAAAGATACTACACTCTTCAATCATCAGTCTAACAAAGATACGACACTCTTAAATCATCAATCTAACAAAGATACTACACTCTTCAATCATCAGTCTAACTAAGATACTACAATCTTCAATCATCAATCGAACAAAGATACGGCATTCTTCAATCATCAATCGAACAAAGATACTACATTCTTCAATCATCAATCTAAAAAAGATACTACACTCTTAAATCATCAGTCGAACAAAGATACTACACTATTCAATCATCAATCGAACAAAGATACTACATTCTTCAATCATCAATCTAACAAAGATACTACACTCTTAAATTATCACTCTAACAAAGATACTACATTCTTCAATCAACAGTCGAACAAAGATACGGCATTCTTCAATCATCAATCGAACAAAGATACTACATTCTTCAATCATCAATCTAAAAAAGATACTACACTCTTAAATCATCAGTCGAACAAAGATACTACACTATTCAATTATCAATCGAACAAAGATACTGCATTCTTCAATCATCAATCTAACAAAGATACTACACTCTTAAATCATCACTCTAACAAAGATACTACATTCTTCAATCAACAGTCGAACAAAGATACTACATTCTTCAATCATCAATCTAACAAAGATACTACATTCTTCAATCATCACTCCAACAAAGATACTACATTCTTCAATCATCACTCTAACAAAGATATCACACTATTCAATCATCAATCTAACAAAGATACTACAATCTTCAATCATCAGTCTAACAAAGATACGACACTCTTAAATCATCAATCTAACAAAGATACTACACTCTTCAATCATCAGTCTAACTAAGATACTACAATCTTCAATCATCAATCGAACAAAGATACGGCATTCTTCAATCATCAATCGAACAAAGATACTACATTCTTCACTCATCAATCTTAAAAAGATACTACACTCTTAAATCATCAGTCGAACAAAGATACTGCACTATTCAATCATCAATCGAACAAAGATACTACATTCTTCAATCATCAATTTAACAAAGCTACTACACTCTTAAATCATCAGTCGAACAAAGACACCACACTATTCAATCATCAATCTAACAAAGACACAACACTCTTCAATCATCAGTCTTACAAAGATACCACACTCTTCAATCATCAGCCTATAAAAGATTATACATTATTCAATCATCAATTTATCAAAGATAATACATTCTTCAATCACCAGTCTAACAAAGATACTACACTCTTCAATCATCAATCTAACAAAGATACCACACTCTTCAATCATCAGTCGAACAAAGATACTACATTATTCAATCATCAGTCTAACAAAGATACTATATTCTTTAAAGATCAGTCTAACAAAGATCTCACACTTTTCAATCATCAGTCCAACAAAGACACCACACTATTCAACAATCAGTCTAAGAAAGACACCTCACTATTCAATCATCAGTCCAAGAAAGATACTACATTCTTCAATCATCAGTCTAAGAAAGACACCACACTATTCAATCATCAGTCTAACTAAGATACTACACTCTTCAATCATCAGTCTAACAAAGATACGACACTCTTAAATCATCAATCTAACAAAGATACGGCATTCTTCAATCATCAGTCTAACTAAGATACTACATTCTTCAATCATCAATCTAACAAAGATACTACACTCTTCAATCATCAGTCAAACAAAGATACTAGATTCTTCAATCATCAATCTAATAAAGATACTACATTCTTCAATCATCACTCTAACAAAGATACTACATTCTTCAATCATCACTCCAAAAAAGATACGACATTCTTCAATCATCACTCTAACAAAGATATCACACTATTCAATCATCAATCTAACAAAGATACTACACTCTTCAATCATCAGTCTAACAAAGATACGACACTCTTAAATCATCAATCTAACAAAGATACTACACTCTTCAATCATCAGTCTAACTAAGATACTACAATCTTCAATCATCAATCGAACAAAGATACAGCATTCTTCAATCATCAATCGAACAAAGATACGACATTCTTCAATCATCAATCTAAAAAAGATACTACACTCTTAAATCATCAGTCGAACAAAGATACTACACTATTCAATCATCAATCGAACAAAGATACCACATTCTTCAATCATCAATCTAACAAAGATACTACACTCTTAAATTATCACTCTAACAAAGATATTACATTCTTCAATCAACAGTCGAACAAAGATACGGCATTCTTCAATCATCAATCGAACAAAGATACTACATTCTTCAATCATCAATCTAAAAAAGATACTACACTCTTAAATCATCAGTCGAACAAAGATACTACACTCTTAAATCATCAGTCGAACAAAGATACTACACTATTCAATCATCAATCGAACAAAGATACTACATTCTTCAATCATCAATCTAACAAAGATACTACACTCTTAAATCATCACTCTAACAAAGATACTACATTCTTCAATCAACAGTCGAACAAAGATACTACATTCTTCAATCATCAATCTAACAAAGATACTACATTCTTCAATCATCACTCTAACAAAGATACTACATTCTTCAATCATCACTCCAACAAAGATACTACATTCTTCAATCATCACTCTAACAAAGATATCACACTATTCCATCATCAATCTAACAAAGATACTACACTCTTCAATCATCAGTCTAACAAAGATACGACACTCTTAAATCATCAATCTAACAAAGATACTACACTCTTCAATCATCAGTCTAACTAAGATACTACAATCTTCAATCATCAATCGAACAAAGATACGGCATTCTTCAATCATCAATCGAACAAAGATACTACATTCTTCAATCATCAATCTAAAAAAGATACTACACTCTTAAATCATCAGTCGAACAAAGATACTACACTATTCAATCATCAATCGAACAAAGATACTACATTCTTCAATCATCAATTTAACAAAGCTGCTACACTCTTAAATCATCAGTCGAACAAAGACACCACACTATTCAATCATCAATCTAACAAAGACACAACACTCTTCAATCATCAGTCTTACAAAGATACCACACTCTTCAATCATCAGTCGAACAAAGATACTACATTATTCAATCATCAGTCTAACAAAGATACTATATTCTTCAATCATCAATCTAACAAAGATACTACATTCTTCAATCATCACTCTAACAAAGATACTACATTCTTCAATCATCAGTCTAACAAAGATACTACATTCTTCAATCATCACTCTAACAAAGATACTACATTCTTCAATCATCAATCGAACAAAAATACGGCATTCTTCAATCATCAATCGAACAAAGATACTACATTCTTCAATCATCAATCTAAAAAAGATACTACACTCTTAAATCATCAGTCGAACAAAGATACTACACTATTCAATCATCAATCGAACAAAGATACTACACTCTTAAATCATCACTCTAACAAAGATACTACATTCTTCAATCAACAGTCGAACAAAGATACTACATTCTTCAATCATCAATCTAACAAAGATACTACATTCTTCAATCATCACTCTAACAAAGATACTACATTCTTCAATCATCACTCCAACAAAGATACTACATTCTTCAATCATCACTCTAACAAAGATATCACACTATTCAATCATCAATCTAACAAAGATACTACACTCTTCAATCATCAGTCTAACAAAGATACGACACTCTTAAATCATCAATCTAACAAAGATACTACACTCTTCAATCATCAGTCTAACTAAGATACTACAATCTTCAATCATCAATCGAACAAAGATACGGCATTCTTCAATCATCAATCGAACAAAGATACTACATTCTTCACTCATCAATCTAAAAAAGATACTACACTCTTAAATCATCAGTCGAACAAAGATACTACACTATTCAATCATCACTCGAACAAAGATACTACATTCTTCAATCATCAATCTAACAAAGATACTACACTCTTAAATTATCACTCTAACAAAGATACTACATTCTTCAATCAACAGTCGAACAAAGATACTACATTCTTCAATCATCAATCTAACAAAGATACTACATTCTTCAATCATCACTCCAACAAAGATACTACATTCTTCAATCATCACTCTAACAAAGATACTACATTCTTCAATCATCACTCCAACAAAGATACTACATTCTTCAATCATCACTCTAACAAAGATATCACACTATTCAATCATCAATCTAACAAAGATACTACACTCTTCAATCATCAGTCTAACAAAGATACGACACTCTTAAATCATCAATCTAACAAAGATACTACACTCTTCAATCATCAGTCTAACTAAGATACTACAATCTTCAATCATCAATCGAACAAAGATACGGCATTCTTCAATCATCAATCGAACAAAGATACTACATTCTTCAATCATCAATCTAAAAAAGATACTACACTCTTAAATCATCAGTCGAACAAAGATACTACACTATTCAATCATCAATCGAACAAAGATACTACATTCTTCAATCATCAATCTAACAAAGATACTACACTCTTAAATTATCACTCTAACAAAGATACTACATTCTTCAATCAACAGTCAAACAAAGATACTACATTCTTCAATCATCAATCTAACAAAGATACTACATTCTTCAATCATCAGTCTAACAAAGATACCACACTATTCAATCATCAGTCTAACTAAGATACTACATTCTTCAATCATCACTCTAACAAAGATACGACACTCTTCAATCATCAATCGAACAAAGATACTACATTCTTCAATCATAAATTTAACAAAGCTACTACACTCTTAAATCATCAGTCGAACAAAGACACCACACTATTCAATCATCAGTCTTACAAAGATACCACACTCTTCAATCATCAGCCTATAAAAGATTATACATTATTCAATCATCAATTTATCAAAGATAATACATTCTTCAATCACCAGTCTAACAAAGATACTACACTCTTCAATCACCAGTCTAACAAAGATACCACACTCTTCAATCATCAGTCGAACAAAGATACGATATTCTTTAAAGATCAGTCTAACAAAGATCTCACACTTTTCAATCATCAGTCCAACAAAGACACCACACTATTCAACAATCAGTCTAAGAAAGACACCTCACGATTCAATCATCAGTCCAAGAAAGATACTACATTCTTCAATCATCAGTCTAAGAAAGACACCACACTATTCAATCATCAGTCTAACTAAGATACTACATTCTTCAATCATCAGTCTAAGAAAGACTCCTCACTATTCAATCATCAGTCCCAGAAAGATACCACATTCTTCAGTCATCAGTCCAAGAAAGACATCACACTATTCAGTCATCAGTCTAACTAAGATACTACATTCTTCAATCATCAGTATAACAAAAGTATTACATTCTTCAATCATTAAACTAACAAAGATACCACATTCTTCAATCATGAATCTAGCAAAGATATCACACTCTTCAATCATCACTCTAACAAAGACACCACACTATTCAATCATCAGTCTAACCAAGATACAACACTCTTCAATCATCAATCTAAAAATGACACCACACTATTCAATCATCAGTCTTACAAAGATACCACACTCTTCAATCATCAGCCTATAAAAGATTATACATTATTCAATCATCAATTTATCAAAGATAATACATTCTTCAATCATCAGTCTAACAAAGATACCACATTCTTCAATCATCAATCTAACAAAGATACCACACCATTCAATCATCAGTCGAACAAAGACACTACATTATTCAATCATCAGTCTAACAAAGACACCACACTCTTCAATCATCAGTCTAACAAAGACACCACACTCTTCAATCATCAGTCTAACAAAGACACCACACTCTTCAATCATCAGTCTAACAAAGACACCACACTCTTCAATCATCAGTCTAACAAAGACACCACACTCTTCAATCATCAGTCTAACAAAGACACCACACTCTTCAATTATCAGTCTAACAAAGACACCACACTCTTCAGTCATCAATCTAACAAAGACACCACACTCTTCAATTATCAGTCTAACAAAGACACCACACTCTTCAATCATCAGTCTAACAAAGACACCACACTCTTCAATCATCAGTCTAACAAAGACACCACACTCTTCAATCATCAGTCTAACAAAGACACCACACTCTTCAATCATCAATCTAACAAAGACACCACACTCTTCAATCATCAGTCTAACAAAGACACCACACTCTTCAATCATCAGTCTAACAAAGACACCACACTCTTCAATCATCAGTCTAACAAAGACACCACACTCTTCAATCATCAGTCTAACAAAGACACCACACTCTTCAATCATCAGTCTAACAAAGACACCACACTCTTCAATTATCAGTCTAACAAAGACACCACACTCTTCAGTCATCAGTCTAACAAAGACACCACACTCTTCAATCATCAGTCTAACAAAGACACCACACTCTTCAATTATCAGTCTAACAAAGACACCACACTCTTCAATTATCAGTCCAACAAAGACACCACACTCTTCAGTCATCAGTCTAACAAAGACACCACACTCTTCAATCATCAGTCTAACAAAGACACCACACTCTTCAATCATCAGTCTAACAAAGACACCACACTCTTCAATCATCAGTCTAACAAAGACACCACACTCTTCAATTATCAGTCTAACAAAGACACCACACTCTTCAGTCATCAGTCTAACAAAGACACCACACTCTTCAATCATCAGTCTAACAAAGACACCACACTCTTCAATTATCAGTCTAACAAAGACACCACACTCTTCAATCATCAATCTAACAAAGACACCACACTCTTCAATTATCAGTCTAACAAAGACACCACACTATTCAATCATCAGTCTAACAAAGACACCACACTCTTCAGTCATCAGTCTAACAAAGACACCACACTCTTCAATCATCAGTCTAACAAAGACACCACACTCTTCAATTATCAGTCTAACAAAGACACCACACTCTTCAATCATCAATCTAACAAAGACACCACACTCTTCAATTATCAGTCTAACAAAGACACCACACTATTCAATCATCAGTCTAACAAAGACACCACACTATTCAATCATCAGTCTAACAAAGACACCACACTCTTCAATCATCACTCTAACAAAGACACCACACTCTTCAATCATCAGTCTAACAAAGACACCACACTCTTCAATCATCAGTCTAACAAAGACACCACACTCTTCAATCATCAGTCTAACAAAGACACCACACTATTCAATCATCAGTCTAACAAAGACACCACACTATTCAATCATCAGTCTAACAAAGACACCACACTATTCAATCATCAGTCTAACAAAGACACCACACTATTCAATCATCAGTCTAACAAAGACACCACACTCTTCAATCATCAGTCTAACAAAGACACCACACTCTTCAATTATCACTCTAACAAAGACACCACACTCTTCAATCATCAGTCTGACGAAGACACCACACTATTCAATCATCAATCTAACAAAGATATCACACTCTTCAATTATCACTCTAACAAAGACACCACACTATTCATTCATCAGTCTGACGAAGACACCACACTATTCAATCATCAATCTAACAAAGATATCACACTCTTCAATTATCTGTCTAACAAAGATATCACACTCTTCATTCATCATTCGAACAAAGACACCACACGATTCAATCATCAGTCTAACAAAGATACCAAATTATTCAATCATCAGTCTAAAAAAAACACCACATTCTTCAATCATCAGTCCAACAAAGACACTACATTCTTCAATCATCAGTCCAACAAAGACACTACATTCTTCAATCATCAGTCGAACAAAGAAACAACAATATTCAATCGTCAGTTTAACATTACGCCCTACACTCATCAATCATCAGTGTAACATTGTACCGTATCCTGTTCAATCATCAGTGTAACATTACACCCTGCACTCTTTAATGATCGGTCTAACATTGTGCCCGAGACTTCAAAGAACAATTACAAATTGTTCCCTCCAATCTTCAATCATCAGTGTAACATTGTTCTCCTCACTCTTCAATCATCAGTGTAACATTGTTCGCTCCACTCTTCAATCATCAGTGTAACATTGTTCCCTCCACTCTTCAATCATCAGTGTAACATTGTTCCCTCCACTCTTCAATCATCAGTGTAACATTGTTCCCTCCATTCTTCAATCATCAGTTTAACATTGTTCCCTCCACTCTTCAATCATCAGTGTAACATTGTTCCCTCCACTCTTCAATCATCAGTGTAACATTGTTCCCTCCACTCTTCAATCATCAGTTTCACATTGTTCCCTCCACTCTTCAATCATCAGTGTAACATTGTTCCCTCCACTCTTCAATCATCAGTGTAACATTGTTCCCTCCATTCTTCAATCATCAGTGTAACATTGTTCCCTCCACTCTTCAATCATCAGTGTAACATTGTTCGCTCCACTCTTCAATCATCAGTGTAACATTGTTCCCTCCACTCTTCAATCATCAGTTTAACATTGTTCCCTCCACTCTTCAATCATCAGTGTAACATTGTTCCCTCCATTCTTCAATCATCAGTTTAACATTGTTCCCTCCACTCTTCAATCATCAGTGTAACATTGTTCCCTACATTCTTCAATCATCAGTTTAACATTGTTCCCTCCACTCTTCAATCATCAGTTTAACATTGTTCCCTCCATTCTTCAATCATCAGTGTAACATTGTTCTCCTCACTCTTCAATCATCAGTGTAACATTGTTCCCTCCACTCTTCAATCATCAGTGTAACATTGTTCCCTCCACTCTTCAATCATCAGTGTAACATTGTTCCCTCCACTCTTCAATCATCAGTGTAACATTGTTCCCTCCATTCTTCAATCATCAGTGTAACATTGTTCTCCTCACTCTTCAATCATCAGTGTAACATTGTTCTCCTCACTCTTCAATCATCAGTTTAACATTGTTCCCTCCACTCTTCAATCATCAGTGTAACATTGTTCCCTCCATTCTTCAATCATCAGTGTAACATTGTTCGCTCCACTCTTCAATCATCAGTGTAACATTGTTCCCTCCATTCTTCAATCATCAGTGTAACATTGTTCTCCTCACTCTTCAATCATCAGTGTAACATTGTTCCCTCCACTCTTCAATCATCAGTTTAACATTGTTCCCTCCACTCTTCAATCATCAGTGTAACATTGTTCCCTCCATTCTTCAATCATCAGTGTAACATTGTTCCCTCCACTCTTCAATCATCAGTGTAACATTGTTCCCTCCACTCTTCCATCATCAGTGTAACATTGTTCTCCTCACTCTTCCATCATCAGTGTAACATTGTTCTCCTCGCTCTTCAATCATCAGTGTAACATTGTTCCCTCCACTCTTCAATCATCAGTGTAACATTGTTCCCTCCACTCTTCAATCATCAGTGTAACATTGTTCGCTCCACTCTTCAATCATCAGTTTAACATTGTTCCCTCCACTCTTCAATCATCAGTGTAACATTGTTCCCTCCATTCTTCAATCATCAGTTTAACATTGTTCCCTCCACTCTTCAATCATCAGTGTAACATTGTTCCCTACATTCTTCAATCATCAGTTTAACATTGTTCCCTCCACTCTTCAATCATCAGTTTAACATTGTTCCCTCCATTCTTCAATCATCAGTGTAACATTGTTCTCCTCACTCTTCAATCATCAGTGTAACATTGTTCCCTCCACTCTTCAATCATCAGTGTAACATTGTTCCCTCCACTCTTCAATCATCAGTGTAACATTGTTCCCTCCACTCTTCAATCATCAGTGTAACATTGTTCCCTCCATTCTTCAATCATCAGTGTAACATTGTTCTCCTCACTCTTCAATCATCAGTGTAACATTGTTCTCCTCACTCTTCAATCATCAGTTTAACATTGTTCCCTCCACTCTTCAATCATCAGTGTAACATTGTTCCCTCCATTCTTCAATCATCAGTGTAACATTGTTCGCTCCACTCTTCAATCATCAGTGTAACATTGTTCCCTCCACTCTTCAATCATCAGTGTAACATTGTTCCCTCCATTCTTCAATCATCAGTGTAACATTGTTCTCCTCACTCTTCAATCATCAGTGTAACATTGTTCCCTCCACTCTTCAATCATCAGTTTAACATTGTTCCCTCCACTCTTCAATCATCAGTGTAACATTGTTCCCTCCATTCTTCAATCATCAGTGTAACATTGTTCCCTCCACTCTTCAATCATCAGTGTAACATTGTTCCCTCCACTCTTCCATCATCAGTGTAACATTGTTCTCCTCACTCTTCCATCATCAGTGTAACATTGTTCTCCTCACTCTTCAATCATCAGTGTAACATTGTTCCCTCCACTCTTCAATCATCAGTGTAACATTGTTCCCTCCACTCTTCAATCATCAGTGTAACATTGTTCCCTCCACTCTTCAATCATCAGTTTAACATTGTTCCCCCCACTCTTCAATCATCAGTGTAACATTGTTCTCCTCACTCTTCAATCATCAGTGTAACATTGTTCTCCTCACTCTTCAATCATCAGTGTAACATTGTTCCCTCCACTCTTCAATCATCAGTGTAACATTGTTCCCTCCACTCTTCAATCATCAGTTTAACATTGTTCCCTCCACTCTTCAATCATCAGTGTAACATTGATCCCTCCACTCTTCAATCATCAGTGTAACATTGTTCTCCTCACTCTTCAATCATCAGTGTAACATTGTTCCCTCCACTCTTCAATCATCAGTGTAACATTGTTCCCTCCACTCTTCAATCATCAGTGTAACATTGTTCCCTCCACTCTTCAATCATCAGTTTAACATTGTTCCCTCCACTCTTCAATCATCAGTGTAACATTGTTCCCTCCACTCTTCAATCATCAGTGTAACATTGTTCGCTCCACTCTTCAATCATCAGTTTAACATTGTTCCCTCCACTCTTCAATCATCAGTGTAACATTGTTCCCTCCACTCTTCAATCATCAGTGTAACATTGTTCTCCTCACTCTTCAATCATCAGTGTAACATTGTTCTCCTCACTCTTCCATCATCAGTGTAACATTGTTCTCCTCACTCTTCAATCATCAGTGTAACATTGTTCCCTCCACTCTTCAATCATCAGTTTAACATTGTTCGCTCCACTCTTCAATCATCAGTTTAACATTGTTCCCTCCACTCTTCAATCATCAGTGTAACATTGTTCCCTCCACTCTTCAATCATCAGTGTAACATTGTTCCCTCCACTCTTCAATCATCAGTTTAACATTGTTCGCTCCACTCTTCAATCATCAGTGTAACATTGTTCGCTCCACTCTTCAATCATCAGTTTAACATTGTTCCCTCCACTCTTCAATCATCAGTGTAACATTGTTCCCTCCACTCTTCAATCATCAGTGTAACATTGTTCTCCTCACTCTTCCATCATCAGTGTAACATTGTTCTCCTCACTCTTCAATCATCAGTGTAACATTGTTCCCTCCACTCTTCAATCATCAGTTTAACATTGTTCTCCTCACTCTTCAATCATCAGTTTAACATTGTTCCCTCCACTCTTCAATCATCAGTTTAACATTGTTCCCTCCACTCTTCAATCATCAGTTTAACATTGTTCCCTCCACTCTTCAATCATCAGTGTAACATTGTTCCCTCCACTCTTCAATCATCAGTGTAACATTGTTCTCCTCACTCTTCAATCATCAGTGTAACATTGTTCTCCTCACTCTTCCATCATCAGTGTAACATTGTTCTCCTCACTCTTCCATCATCAGTGTAACATTGTTCTCCTCACTCTTCAATCATCAGTGTAACATTGTTCCCTCCACTCTTCAATCATCAGTGTAATATTGTTCCCTCCATTCTTCAATCATCAGTGTAACATTGTTCCCTCCACTCTTCAATCATCAGTTTAACATTGTTCCCTCCACTCTTCAATCATCAGTGTAACATTGTTCCCTCCACTCTTCAATCATCAGTGTAACATTGTTCTCCTCACTCTTCAATCATCAGTTTAACATTGTTCCCTCCATTCTTCAATCATCAGTTTAACATTGTTCCCTCCATTCTTCAATCATCAGTGTAACATTGTTCCCTCCACTCTTCAATCATCAGTGCAACATTGTTCCCTCCACTCTTCAATCATCAGTGTAACATTGTTCCCTCCATTCTTCAATCATCAGTGTAACATTGTTCCCTCCACTCTTCAATCATCAGTGTAACATTGTTCCCTCCACTCTTCAATCATCAGTGTAATATTGTTCCCTCCATTCTTCAATCATCAGTTTAACATTGTTCCCTCCATTCTTCAATCATCAGTTTAACATTGTTCCCTCCACTCTTCAATCATCAGTTTAACATTGTTCCCTCCATTCTTCAATCATCAGTGTAACATTGTTCCCTCCACTCTTCAATCATCAGTGTAACATTGTTCCCTCCACTCTTCAATCATCAGTGTAACATTGTTCCCTCCACTCTTCAATCATCAGTTTAACATTGTTCCCTCCACTCTTCAATCATCAGTGTAATATTGTTCCCTCCATTCTTCAATCATCAGTTTAACATTGTTCCCTCCATTCTTCAATCATCAGTTTAACATTGTTCCCTCCACTCTTCAATCATCAGTTTAACATTGTTCCCTCCATTCTTCAATCATCAGTGTAACATTGTTCCCTCCACTCTTCAATCATCAGTGTAACATTGTTCCCTACATTCTTCAATCATCAGTGTAATATTGTTCCCTCCATTCTTCAATCATCAGTTTAACATTGTTCCCTCCACTCTTCACTCATCAATGCAACATTGTTCCCTCCACTCTTCAATCATCAGTGTAACATTGTTCCCTCCACTCTTCAATCATCAGTGTAACATTGTTCCCTCCACTCTTCAATCATCAGTGTAACATTGTTCCCCCCACTCTTCAATCATCAGTTTAACATTGTTCCCTCCACTCTTCAATCATGGATGGAGAGAAATTTGTTGAGTGTATTCAGGAGGAATTTCTCATTCAGTATGTGGATGGCCCGACTAGAGAGGGGGCAAAACTTGACCTCCTCTTGGGAAATAAGGAAGGGCAGGTGACAGAAGTGTTAGTGAGGGATCACTTTTGGACCAGTGATCATAATTCCATTAGTTTTAAGATAGCTATGGAGAAGGATAGGTCTGGCCCAAAAGTTAAAATTCTAAATTGGGGAAAGGCCAATTTTGATGGTATTAGACAGGAACTTTCAGAAGTTGATTGGGAGAGTCTGTTGGCAGGCAAAGGGACGTCTGGTAAGTGGGAGGCTTTCAAAAGTGTGTTAACCAGGGTTCAGGGTAAGCACATTCCTTATAAAGTGAAGGGCAAGGCTGGTAGAAGTAGGGAACCTTGGATGACTCGGGAGATTGAGGCACTAGTCAAAAAGAAGAAGGAGGCATATGACATGCATAGGCAGCTGGGATCAAGTGGATCCCTTGAAGAGTATAGAGATTGCCGGAGTAGAGTTAAGAGAGAAATCAGGAGGGCAAAAAGGGGACATGAGATTGCTTTGGCAGATCAGGCAAAGGTGAATCCAAAGAGCTTCTACAAATATATAAGAACATAATTGGAGCAGGAGTAGGCCAATCGGCCCCTCGAGCCTGCTCCGCCATTCAATAAGATCATGGCTGATCTGATCCCAACCACAAATCTAAAGAACACAAGAAGTAGGAGCAGGACCCGGCCACACAGCCCCTGGGCCCTCTGCGCCACCCACAGGGCATTGACCGATCCGAACTCAGCTTCATGTCCAATTTCCTGCCCGCTCCCTATAACCCCTAATTCCCTTTACTTCTAGAAAACTGTCTATTTCTGTTTTAAATTTATCTAATGATGTAGCTTCCACAGCTTCCTGGGGCAGCAAATTCCACAGACCTACCACCCTCTGAGTGAAGAAGTTTCTCCTCATCTCAGTTTTGAAAGAGCAGCCCCTTATTCTAAGATTATGCCCCCTAGTTCTAGTTTCACCCATCTTTGGGAACATCCTTACTGCATCCACCCGATCAAGCCCCTTCACAATCTTATATGTTTCAATAAGATCGCCTCTCATTCTTCTGAACTCCAATGAGTAGAGTCCCAATCTACTCAACCTCTCCTCATATGTCCGCCCCCTCATCCCCAGGATTAACTGAGTGAACCTTCTTTGTACTGCCTCGAGAGCAAGTATGTCTTTTCTTAAGTATGGAGACCAAAACTGTATGCAGTATTCCAGGTGCGGTCTCACCAATACCTTATATAACTGCAGCAATACCTCCCTGTTTTTATATTCTATCCCCCTAGCAATAAAAGCCAACATTCCGTTGGCTTTCTTGATCACCTGCTGCACCTGCATACCAACTTTTTGATTTTCTTGCACTAGGACCCCCAGATCCCTTTGTACTGCAGTACTTTCCAGTCTCTCGCCATTAAGAAAATAACTTGCTCTCTGATTTTTCCTGCCAAAGTGCATAACCTCACATTTTCCAATGTTATATTGCATCTGCCAAATCTCTGCCCACTCACCCAGCCTGTCTATATCCCCTTGAAGGTTTTTTATGTTCTCCTCACTCTCTACTTTCCCTCCCATCTTTGTATCATCTGCAAATTTTGATATGTTGCACTCGGTCCCCTCCTCCAAATCGTTAATATAGATTGTAAAGAGTTGGGGACCCAGCACCGACCCCTGTGGAACACCACTGGTTACTGGTTGCCAGTCCGAAAATGAACCATTTATCCCAACTCTCTGCTTCCTGTTCGATAACCAATCCTCCACCCATGCCAGAATATTACCCCCAATCCCGTGATTTTTTATCTTAAGTAATAATCTTTTATGTGGCACCTTGTCGAATGCCTTCTGGAAGTCTAAATACACTATGTCCACTGGTTCCCCTTTATCCACCCTGTACGTTATATCCTCAAAGAACTCAAGCAAATTTGTCAGACATGACTTCCCCTTCATAAAGCCATGCTGACTTTGTCCTATTAAATTATGCTTATCTAAATGTTCCGTTACTGTCTCCTTAATAATAGACTCCAAAATTTTACCCACCACAGATGTTAAGCTAACTGGCCTATAATTTCCAGCCTTCTGCCTACTACCCTTTTTAAATAACGGTGTTACATTAGCAGTTTTCCAATCTGCCGGGACCTCTCCTGAGTCCAGGGAATTTTGGAAAACTATCACCAAAGCATCCACAATCCCTACTGCCACTTCCCTCAAGACCCTAGGATGGAAGCCATCAGGTCCAGGGGATTTATCCGCCTTGAGTCCCATTCATTTACTGAGTACCATCTCCTGAGTGATTTTAATCGTATTTAGCTCCTCCCCCCCGAGAGTCCCCTGTTTGTCCAGTGTTGGGATATTCTTAGTGTCCTCTACTGTAAAGACTGAAACAAAATATTTGTTCAGCATTTTTGCCATCTCCATGTTTCCCACCATTAATTTCCCGGTCTCATCCTCTAAGGGACCTACGTTTGCCTTAGCCACCCTTTTTCTTTTTATATAACTATAGAAACTCTTGCTATCTGTTTTTATATTTTTTGCTAATTTCTTTTCATAATCTAACTTCCCTTTCTTAATCAATCCTTTAGTTACTTTTTGCTGTCTTTTGAAGAATTCCCAATCTTCTATCCTCCCACTAAGTTTGGCTACCTTATATGTCCTTGTTTTTAGTCGGATACTATCCTTGATTTCTTTACTTCGCCACAGATGGCTGTCATTTCTTTTACACCCTTTTTTCCTCAGTGGAATATATTTATTTTGAAAGTTGTAAAATAACTCCCTAAATGAACACCACTGCTCATGTACCGTCGTACCCTTTAATCTATTTTCCCAGTCCACTTTAATCAATTCCGCTCTCATACCATCATAGTCTCCTTTATTCAAGCTCAGTACGCTTGTTTGAGAATCAACCTTCTCACCCTCTAATTGGATATGGAATTCAACCATGTTGTGGTCGCTCGTTCCAAGGGGATCCTTAACTAGGACATTATTAATTAATCCTGACTCATTACACAGGACCAGGTCCAAGGTTGCCTGCCCCCTTGTAGGTTCAGTTACATACTGCTCAAGAAATCCATCCCTGATGCACTCAATGAACTCGTCCTCAAGGCTGCTCTGCCCAATTTGATTTGTCCAGTTAATATGATAATTAAAATCCCCCATAATTATGGCTGTTCCCTTATTACATGCCCCGACTATTTCCTGATTAATACTTCTTCCAGCAGAGTTGCAACTATTAGGAGGCCTATATACTACGCCCACTAATGTTTTTTTCCCCTTATTATTCCTTATCTCCACCCAAACTGTTTCATTATCTTGATGCTTTGTCCCAATATCATTTATCTGTATTACAGTGATTCCTTCCTTTATTAACATAGCCACCCCACCTCCCCTTCCTTCCTGCCTGTCCTTCCTGATTGTTAAATACCCTGGCATATTTAATTCCCAGTCGTTGTCACCCTGCAGCCATGTTTCTGTAATGGCCACAAGATCATACCCATACGTAGTTATTTGTGCCGTTAACTCATCCATTTTGTTACGAATGCTACGTGCATTCAGATAAAGAACTTTCAAATCTGTTTTGTGACGCTTAGTTCCTGCTTTTTCCTTTTTTAACACTTTACCTATTACTCCATACCTTCTGTCCCTTCCTGTTACGCTTTCCTCTCTCTCCCTGCTCAGGTTCCCAACCCCCTGCCACTTTAGTTTAAACCCTCCCCAACAGCACTAGCAAACACTCCTCCTAGGACAGCGGTCCCGGCCCTGCCCAGGTGCAGACCGTCCGGCTTGTACTGGTCCCACCTCCCCCAGAACCGTTTCCAGTGTCCCAGGAATTTGAATCCCTCCCCCTTGCACCATTCCTCTAGCCACGTATTCATTTGAAATATCCTCCTATTTCTACTCTGACTAGCACGTGGCACTGGCAGCAATCCTGAGATTACTACCTTTGAGGTCCTATTTTTTAATTTACCACCTAACTCCCTATGTTCTGCTTTTAGGACCTCATCCCCTTTTTTACCTATATCGTTGGTGCCTATATGCACCACGACAGCTGGTTGTTCGCCCTCCCCCTCCAAAATGTTCTGTAGCCGCTCCGAGACGTCCTTGATCCTTGCACCAGGGAGGCAACACACCATCCTGGAGTCTCGGTTGCGGCCGCAGAAACGCCTGTCTATTCCCCTTACAATTGAGTCCCCTATCACTATAGCTCTTTCACTCTTTTTCCTCCCAGCCTGTGCAGCAGAGCTACCCGTGGTGCCAGGAAGTTGGCTGCTGCTGCCTTCCCCTGATAAGTCATCCCCCCCAACAGCATCCAAAGTGGCATATCTGTTTGAGAGGGGGATGGCCACAGGGGACCCCTGCACTACCTGCCTGCACCTCTTACTCTTCCTGGTGGTCACCCATTCACTTCCTGCCTGTACACCCTTTACCTGCGGTGTGACCAACTCGCTAAACGTGCTATCCACGAGTTTCTCTGCATCGCGGATGCTCCACAGTGAGTCCACCCGCAGCTCCAGCTCCGAGATACGATCGGTCAGTAGCTGCAGGTGGACACACTTCCCACACACATGGTCGGCAGGGACACTGGTAGTGTCCATGACTTCCCACATCTTGCAGGAGGAGCATATCACGGGTGCGAGTTCTGCTGCCATGACTTGCCTTAGCTTAGTTACCCCTTTTAAATTACGTTGAAATTAGAAAATGTTAACTATACTAGGGACCTAGGTTCACTAAAAAAAAACACTATCTGCTATAAAACCTGCAGATCTTCCCTTTCTTATTACTTCACTTACAGTAAAATGGTAGAAATACTCACCTGAACCTACTCACCAATCAGCTGCCTCCCCTGTGCCGCGTCACTTTCTGACTGGTGACGTCACCCTGAACTGCCGCTGGTCTCAGAGTCTCGCTCTCAGAGTAAGCTCTGGTCTCGCTCTCTCCGCGCTGTTTATATCCCCGCTCTGGTCTCGCTCTCTCCGCGCTGTTTATATCCCCACTCTGGTCTCGCTCTCTCCGCGCTGTTTATATCCCCGCTCTGGTCTCGCTCTCTCCCGCCGCTCACCGACTGAACTCTCGCTCTCTCCGCGCTGTTTATATCCCCGCTCTGGTCTCGCTCTCTCCGCGCTGTTTATATCCCCGCTCTGGTCTCGCTCTCTCCGCGCTGTTTATATCCCCGCTCTGGTCTCGCTCTCTCCGCACTGTTTATATCCCCGCTCTGGTCTCGCTCTCTCCGCGCTGTTTATATCCCCGCTCTGGTCTCGCTCTCTCCGCACTGTTTATATCCCCGCTCTGGTCTCGCTCTCTCCCGCCGCTCACCGACTGGACTCTCGCTCTCTCCGCGCTGTTTATATCCCCACTCTGGTCTCGCTCTCTCCGCGCTGTTTATATCCCCGCTCTGGTCTCGCTCTCTCCCGCCGCTCACCGACTGGACTCTCGCTCTCTCCGCGCTGTTTATATCCCCACTCTGGTCTCGCTCTCTCCCGCTCACCGACTGAACTCTCGCTCTCTCCGCGCTGTTTATATCCCCGCTCTGGTCTCGCTCTCTCCGCGCTGTTTATATCCCCGCTCTGGTCTCGCTCTCTCCGCACTGTTTTTATCCCCGCTCTGGTCTCGCTCTCTCCCGCCGCTCACCGACTGGACTCTCGCTCTCTCCGCGCTGTTTATATCTCCGCACTGGTCTCGCTCTCTCCCGCCGCTCACCGACTGAACTCTCGCTCTCTCCGCGCTGTTTATATCCCCGCTCTGGTCTCGCTCTCTCCCGCCGCTCACCGACTGGACCCTCGCTCTCTCTGCGCTGTTTATATCCCCGCTCTGGTCTCACTCTCTCCCGCCGCTCACCGACTGGACTCTCGCTCTCTCCGCGCTGTTTTTATCCCCGCTCTGGTCTCACTCTCTCCCGCTCCCCGACTGAACTCTCACTCTCTCCGCGCTGTTTATATCTCCGCTCTGGTCTCGCTCTCTCCCGCCGCTCACCGACTGAACTCTCGCTCTCTCCGCGCTGTTTATATCCCCGCTCTGGTCTCGCTCTCTCCCCCCGCTCACCGACTGGACCCTCGCTCTCTCCGCGCTGTTTATATCCCCGCTCTGGTCTCACTCTCTCCGCACTGTTTATATCCCCGCTCTGGTCTCACTCTCTCCCCCCGCTCACCGACTGGACCCTCGCTCTCTCCGCGCTGTTTATATCCCCACTCTGGTCTCACTCTCTCCGCACTGTTTATATCCCCGCTCTGGTCTCGCTCTCTCCCGCTCACCGACTGGACCCTCGCTCTCTCCGCGCTGTTTATATCCCCGCTCTGGTCTCACTCTCTCCGCGCTGTTTATATCCCCGCTCTGGTCTCACTCTCTCCCCCCGCTCACCGACTGAACTCTCGCTCTCTCCGCGCTGTTTTTATCCCCGCTCTGGTCTCACTCTCTCCCCCCGCTCACCGACTGAACTCTCGCTCTCTCCGCGCTGTTTTTATCCCCGCTCTGGTCTCACTCTCTCCTGCTCACCGACTGAACTCTCACTCTCTCCGCGCTGTTTTTATCTCCGCTCTGGTCTCGCTCTCTCCCGCCGCTCACCGACATAAAGGGCAAAAGGGTAACTCGGGAGAGAGTAGGGCCTCTTAAGGATCAACAAGGTCATCTATGTGCGGAACCACAAGAAATGGGTGAGATCCTGAATGAATATTTCACATCGGTATTTACGGTTGAGAAAGCCATGGATGTTAGGGAACTTGGGGAAATAAATAGTGATGTCTTGAGGAGTGTACATATTACAGAGAGGGAGGTGCTGGAAGTCTTAACGCGCAAAAAGGTAGATAAATCTCCGGGACCTGATGAAATGTATCCCAGGACGTTATGGGAGGTTAGGGAGGAAATTGCGGGTCCCCTAGCAGAGATATTTGAATCATCCACCGCTACAGGTGAGGTGCCTGAAGATTGGAGGGTAGCAAATGTTGTGCCTTTGTTTAAGAAGGGCGGCAGGGAAAAGCCTGGGAACTACAGACCGGTGAGCCTGACATCTGTAGTGGGTAAGTTGTTAGAGGGTATTCTGAGGGACAGGATCTACAGGCATTTGGAGAGGCAGGGACCAATTAGGAACAGTCAGCATGGTTTTGTGAGAGGAAAATCATGTCTCACGAATTTGATTGAGTTTTTTGAAGGGGTAACCAAGAAGATAGATGAGGGCTGTGCAGTAGACGTGGTCTACATGGACTTCAGCAAAGCATGTGACAAGGTACCGCATGGTACGTTGTTACATAAGGTTAAATCTCATGGGATCCAAGGTGAGGTAGCCAATTGGATACAAAATTGGCTTGACGACAGAAGACAGAGGGTGGTTGTAGAGGGTTGTTTTTCAAACTGGAGGCCTGTGACCAGCGGTGTGCCTCAGGGATCGGTGCTGGGTCCGCTGTTATTTGTTATTTATATTAATGATTTGGATGAGAATTTAGGAGGCATGGTTAGTCAGTTTGCAGATGACACCAAGATTGGTGGCATTGTGGACAGTGAAGAAGGTTATCTAGGATTGCAACGGGATCTTGATCAATTGGGCCAGTGGGCCGATGAATGGCAGATGGAGTTTAATTTAGATAAATGTGAGGTGATGCATTTTGGTAGATCGAATCGGGCCAGGACCTACTCCGTTAATGGTAGGGTGTTGGGGAGAGTTATAGAACAAAGAGATCTAGGAGTACAGATTCATAGCTCCTTGAAAGTGGAGTCACAGGTGGATAGGGTGGTGAAGAAGGCATTCGGTATGCTTGGTTTCATTGGTCAGAACATTGAATGCAGGAGTTGGGATGTCTTGTTGAAGTTGTACAGGGCATTGGTGAGGTCACACTTGGAGTACTGTGTACAGTTTTGGTCACCCTATTATAGAAAGGATATTATTAAACTAGAAAGAGTGCAGAAAAGATTTACTAGGATGCTACCGGGACTTGATGGTTTGACTTACAGGGAGAGGTTAGACAGAGTGGGACTTTTTTCCCTGGAGAGTAGGAGGTTAAGGGGTGATCTTATAGAAGTCTATAAAATAATGAGGGGCATAGATAAGGTCGATAGTCAAAATCTTTTCCCAAAGGTAGGGGAGTCTATAACGAGGGGGCATAGATTTAAGGTGAGAGGGGAGAGATACAAAAGGGTCCAGAGGGGCAATTTTTTCACTCAAAGGGTGGTGAGTGTCTGGAACGAGCTGCCAGAGGCAGTCGTAGAGGCGGGTACAATTTTATCTTTTAAAAAGCATTTGGACAGTTACATGGGTAAGATGGGTATAGAGGGATATGGGCCAAATGCAGGTAATTGGGACTAGCTTAGTGGTATAAACTGGGCGACATGGACATGTTGGGCCGAAGGGCCTGTTTCCATGTTGTAACTTCTAAGATTCTATGATTCTATCAGTTTAACATTGTTCGCTCCACTCTTCAATCATCAGTTTAACATTGTTCCCCCCACTCTTCAATCATCAGTTTAACATTGTTCCCTCCATTCTTCAATCATCAGTGTAACATTGTTCCCCCCACTCTTCAATCATCAGTGTAACATTGTTCCCTCCATTCTTCAATCATCAGTTTCACATTGTTCCCTCCACTCTTCAATCATCAGTGTAACATTGTTCCCTCCACTCTTCAATCATCAGTGTAACATTGTTCCCTCCATTCTTCAATCATCAGTGTAACATTGTTCCCTCCATTCTTCAATCATCAGTGTAACATTGTTCCCTCCACTCTTCAATCATCAGTGTAACATTGTTCCCTCCACTCTTCAATCATCAGTGTAACATTGTTCCCTCCACTCTTCGATCATCAGTTCAACATTGTTCCCTCCACTCTTCAATCATCAGTGTAACATTGTTCCCTCCACTCTTCAATCATCATTGTAACATTGTTCCCTCCACTCATCAATCATCAGTGTAACATTGTTCCCTCCACTCTTCAATCATCAGTGTAACATTGTTCCCTCCACTCTTCAATCATCATTGTAACATTGTTCCCTCCACTCTTCAATCATCAGTTTAACATTGTTCCCTCCACTCTTCAATCATCATTGTAACATTGTTCCCTCCACTCTTCAATCATCATTGTAACATTGTTCCCTCCACTCATCAATCATCAGTGTAACATTGTTCCCTCCACTCTTCAATCATCATTGTAACATTGTTCCCTCCACTCATCAAGCATCAGTGTAACATTGTTCCCTCCACTCATCAATCATCAGTTTAACATTGTTCCCTCCACTCTTCAATCATCAGTTTAACATTGTTCGCTCCACTCTTCAATCATCAGTGTAACATTGTTCCCTCCACTCTTCAATCATCAGTGTAATACTGTTCCCTCCATTCTTCAATCATCAGTTTAACATTGTTCCCTCCATTCTTCAATCATCATTGTAACATTGTTCCCTCCATTCTTCAATCATCAGTTTAACATTGTTCCCTCCACTCTTCAATCATCATTGTAACATTGTTCCCCTCACTCTTCAATCATCAGTGTAACATTGTTCTCCTCACTCTTCAATCATCAGTGTAATATTGTTCCCTCCATTCTTCAATCATCAGTTTAACATTGTTCCCTCCATTCTTCAATCATCAGTGTAACATTGCTCCCTCCACTCTTCAATCATCAGTTTAACATTGTTCCCTCCACTCTTCAATCATCAGTGTAACATTGTTCCCTCCACTCTTCAATCATGGATGGAGAGAAATTTGTTGAGTGTATTCAGGAGGAATTTCTCATTCAGTATGTGGATGGCCCGACTAGAGAGGGGGCAAAACTTGACCTCCTCTTGGGAAATAAGGAAGGGCAGGTGACAGAAGTGTTAGTGAGGGATCACTTTTGGACCAGTGATCATAATTCCATTAGTTTTAAGATAGCTATGGAGAAGGATAGGTCTGGCCCAAAAGTTAAAATTCTAAATTGGGGAAAGGCCAATTTTGATGGTATTAGACAGGAACTTTCAGAAGTTGATTGGGAGAGTCTGTTGGCAGGCAAAGGGACGTCTGGTAAGTGGGAGGCTTTCAAAAGTGTGTTAACCAGGGTTCAGGTTAAGCACATTCCTTATAAAGTGAAGGGCAAGGCTGGTAGAAGTAGGGAACCTTGGATGACTCGGGAGATTGAGGCACTAGTCAAAAAGAAGAAGGAGGCATATGACATGCATAGGCAGCTGGGATCAAGTGGATCCCTTGAAGAGTATAGAGATTGCCGGAGTAGAGTTAAGAGAGAAATCAGGAGGGCAAAAAGGGGACATGAGATTGCTTTGGCAGATCAGGCAAAGGTGAATCCAAAGAGCTTCTACAAATATATAAGAACATAATTGGAGCAGGAGTAGGCCAATCGGCCCCTCGAGCCTGCTCCGCCATTCAATAAGATCATGGCTGATCTGATCCCAACCACAAATCTAAAGAACACAAGAAGTAGGAGCAGGACCCGGCCACACAGCCCCTGGGCCCTCTGCGCCACCCACAGGGCATTGACCGATCCGAACTCAGCTTCATGTCCAATTTCCTGCCCGCTCCCTATAACCCCTAATTCCCTTTACTTCTAGAAAACTGTCTATTTCTGTTTTAAATTTATCTAATGATGTAGCTTCCACAGCTTCCTGGGGCAGCAAATTCCACAGACCTACCACCCTCTGAGTGAAGAAGTTTCTCCTCATCTCAGTTTTGAAAGAGCAGCCCCTTATTCTAAGATTATGCCCCCTAGTTCTAGTTTCACCCATCTTTGGGAACATCCTTACTGCATCCACCCGATCAAGCCCCTTCACAATCTTATATGTTTCAATAAGATCGCCTCTCATTCTTCTGAACTCCAATGAGTAGAGTCCCAATCTACTCAACCTCTCCTCATATGTCCGCCCCCTCATCCCCAGGATTAACTGAGTGAACCTTCTTTGTACTGCCTCGAGAGCAAGTATGTCTTTTCTTAAGTATGGAGACCAAAACTGTATGCAGTATTCCAGGTGCGGTCTCACCAATACCTTATATAACTGCAGCAATACCTCCCTGTTTTTATATTCTATCCCCCTAGCAATAAAAGCCAACATTCCGTTGGCTTTCTTGATCACCTGCTGCACCTGCATACCAACTTTTTGATTTTCTTGCACTAGGACCCCCAGATCCCTTTGTACTGCAGTACTTTCCAGTCTCTCGCCATTAAGAAAATAACTTGCTCTCTGATTTTTCCTGCCAAAGTGCATAACCTCACATTTTCCAATGTTATATTGCATCTGCCAAATCTCTGCCCACTCACCCAGCCTGTCTATATCCCCTTGAAGGTTTTTTATGTTCTCCTCACTCTCTACTTTCCCTCCCATCTTTGTATCATCTGCAAATTTTGATATGTTGCACTCGGTCCCCTCCTCCAAATCGTTAATATAGATTGTAAAGAGTTGGGGACCCAGCACCGACCCCTGTGGAACACCACTGGTTACTGGTTGCCAGTCCGAAAATGAACCATTTATCCCAACTCTCTGCTTCCTGTTCGATAACCAATCCTCCACCCATGCCAGAATATTACCCCCAATCCCGTGATTTTTTATCTTAAGTAATAATCTTTTATGTGGCACCTTGTCGAATGCCTTCTGGAAGTCTAAATACACTATGTCCACTGGTTCCCCTTTATCCACCCTGTACGTTATATCCTCAAAGAACTCAAGCAAATTTGTCAGACATGACTTCCCCTTCATAAAGCCATGCTGACTTTGTCCTATTAAATTATGCTTATCTAAATGTTCCGTTACTGTCTCCTTAATAATAGACTCCAAAATTTTACCCACCACAGATGTTAAGCTAACTGGCCTATAATTTCCAGCCTTCTGCCTACTACCCTTTTTAAATAACGGTGTTACATTAGCAGTTTTCCAATCTGCCGGGACCTCTCCTGAGTCCAGGGAATTTTGGAAAACTATCACCAAAGCATCCACAATCCCTACTGCCACTTCCCTCAAGACCCTAGGATGGAAGCCATCAGGTCCAGGGGATTTATCCGCCTTGAGTCCCATTCATTTACTGAGTACCATCTCCTGAGTGATTTTAATCGTATTTAGCTCCTCCCCCCCGAGAGTCCCCTGTTTGTCCAGTGTTGGGATATTCTTAGTGTCCTCTACTGTAAAGACTGAAACAAAATATTTGTTCAGCATTTTTGCCATCTCCATGTTTCCCACCATTAATTTCCCGGTCTCATCCTCTAAGGGACCTACGTTTGCCTTAGCCACCCTTTTTCTTTTTATATAACTATAGAAACTCTTGCTATCTGTTTTTATATTTTTTGCTAATTTCTTTTCATAATCTAACTTCCCTTTCTTAATCAATCCTTTAGTTACTTTTTGCTGTCTTTTGAAGAATTCCCAATCTTCTATCCTCCCACTAAGTTTGGCTACCTTATATGTCCTTGTTTTTAGTCGGATACTATCCTTGATTTCTTTACTTCGCCACAGATGGCTGTCATTTCTTTTACACCCTTTTTTCCTCAGTGGAATATATTTATTTTGAAAGTTGTAAAATAACTCCCTAAATGAACACCACTGCTCATGTACCGTCGTACCCTTTAATCTATTTTCCCAGTCCACTTTAATCAATTCCGCTCTCATACCATCATAGTCTCCTTTATTCAAGCTCAGTACGCTTGTTTGAGAATCAACCTTCTCACCCTCTAATTGGATATGGAATTCAACCATGTTGTGGTCGCTCGTTCCAAGGGGATCCTTAACTAGGACATTATTAATTAATCCTGACTCATTACACAGGACCAGGTCCAAGGTTGCCTGCCCCCTTGTAGGTTCAGTTACATACTGCTCAAGAAATCCATCCCTGATGCACTCAATGAACTCGTCCTCAAGGCTGCTCTGCCCAATTTGATTTGTCCAGTTAATATGATAATTAAAATCCCCCATAATTATGGCTGTTCCCTTATTACATGCCCCGACTATTTCCTGATTAATACTTCTTCCAGCAGAGTTGCAACTATTAGGAGGCCTATATACTACGCCCACTAATGTTTTTTTCCCCTTATTATTCCTTATCTCCACCCAAACTGTTTCATTATCTTGATGCTTTGTCCCAATATCATTTATCTGTATTACAGTGATTCCTTCCTTTATTAACATAGCCACCCCACCTCCCCTTCCTTCCTGCCTGTCCTTCCTGATTGTTAAATACCCTGGCATATTTAATTCCCAGTCGTTGTCACCCTGCAGCCATGTTTCTGTAATGGCCACAAGATCATACCCATACGTAGTTATTTGTGCCGTTAACTCATCCATTTTGTTACGAATGCTACGTGCATTCAGATAAAGAACTTTCAAATCTGTTTTGTGACGCTTAGTTCCTGCTTTTTCCTTTTTTAACACTTTACCTATTACTCCATACCTTCTGTCCCTTCCTGTTACGCTTTCCTCTCTCTCCCTGCTCAGGTTCCCAACCCCCTGCCACTTTAGTTTAAACCCTCCCCAACAGCACTAGCAAACACTCCTCCTAGGACAGCGGTCCCGGCCCTGCCCAGGTGCAGACCGTCCGGCTTGTACTGGTCCCACCTCCCCCAGAACCGTTTCCAGTGTCCCAGGAATTTGAATCCCTCCCCCTTGCACCATTCCTCTAGCCACGTATTCATTTGAAATATCCTCCTATTTCTACTCTGACTAGCACGTGGCACTGGCAGCAATCCTGAGATTACTACCTTTGAGGTCCTATTTTTTAATTTACCACCTAACTCCCTATGTTCTGCTTTTAGGACCTCATCCCCTTTTTTACCTATATCGTTGGTGCCTATATGCACCACGACAGCTGGTTGTTCGCCCTCCCCCTCCAAAATGTTCTGTAGCCGCTCCGAGACGTCCTTGATCCTTGCACCAGGGAGGCAACACACCATCCTGGAGTCTCGGTTGCGGCCGCAGAAACGCCTGTCTATTCCCCTTACAATTGAGTCCCCTATCACTATAGCTCTTTCACTCTTTTTCCTCCCAGCCTGTGCAGCAGAGCTACCCGTGGTGCCAGGAAGTTGGCTGCTGCTTCCTTCCCCTGATAAGTCATCCCCCCCAACAGCATCCAAAGTGGCATATCTGTTTGAGAGGGGGATGGCCACAGGGGACCCCTGCACTACCTGCCTGCACCTCTTACTCTTCCTGGTGGTCACCCATTCACTTCCTGCCTGTATACCCTTTACCTGCGGTGTGACCAACTCGCTAAACGTGCTATCCACGAGTTTCTCTGCATCGCGGATGCTCCACAGTGAGTCCACCCGCAGCTCCAGCTCCGAGATACGATCGGTCAGTAGCTGCAGGTGGACACACTTCCCACACACATGGTCGGCAGGGACACTGGTAGTGTCCATGACTTCCCACATCCTGCAGGAGGAGCATATCACGGGTGCGAGGTCTGCTGCCATGACTTGCCTTAGCTTAGTTACCCCTTTTAAATTACGTTGAAATTAGAAAATGTTAACTATACTAGGGACCTAGGTTCACTAAAAAAAAACACTATCTGCTATAAAACCTGCAGACCTTCCCTTTCTTATTACTTTACTGACAGTAAAATGGTAGAAATACTCACCTGAACCTACTCACCAATCAGCTGCCTCCCCTGTGCCGCGTCACTTTCTGACTGGTGACGTCACCCTGAACTGCCGCTGGTCTCAGAGTCTCGCTCTCAGAGTAAGCTCTGGTCTCGCTCTCTCCGCACTGTTTATATCCCCGCTCTGGTCTCGCTCTCTCCGCGCTGTTTATATCCCCACTCTGGTCTCGCTCTCTCCGCTCTGTTTATATCCCCGCTCTGGTCTCGCTGTCTCCGCGCTGTTTATATCTCCGCTCTGGTCTCGCTCTCTCCCGCCGCTCACCGACTGGACTCTCGCTCTCTCCGCGCTGTTTATATCCCCACTCTGGTCTCGCTCTCTCCGCGCTGTTTATATCCCCGCTCTGGTCTCGCTCTCTCCGCGCTGTTTATATCCCCACTCTGGTCTCGCTCTCTCCGCGCTGTTTATATCCCCACTCTGGTCTCGCTCTCTCCCGCTCACCGACTGAACTCTCGCTCTCTCCGCGCTGTTTATATCCCCGCTCTGGTCTCGCTCTCTCCGCACTGTTTATATCCCCGCTCTGGTCTCGCTCTCTCCGCGCTGTTTATATCCCCACTCTGGTCTCGCTCTCTCCGCGCTGTTTATATCCCCACTCTGGTCTCGCTCTCTCCCGCTCACCGACTGAACTCTCGCTCTCTCCGCGCTGTTTATATCCCCGCTCTGGTCTCGCTCTCTCCGCACTGTTTATATCCCCGCTCTGGTCTCGCTCTCTCCGCGCTGTTTATATCCCCGCTCTGGTCTCGCTCTCTCCGCGCTGTTTATATCCCCGCTCTGGTCTCACTCTCTCCCGCCGCTCACCGACTGGACTCTCGCTCTCTCCGCGCTGTTTTTATCCCCGCTCTGGTCTCACTCTCTCCCGCTCACCGACTGAACTCTCACTCTCTCCGCGCTGTTTATATCTCCGCTCTGGTCTCGCTCTCTCCCGCCGCTCACCGACTGAACTCTCGCTCTCTCCGCGCTGTTTATATCCCCGCTCTGGTCTCGCTCTCTCCCCCCGCTCACCGACTGGACCCTCGCTCTCTCCGCGCTGTTTATATCCCCGCTCTGGTCTCACTCTCTCCGCACTGTTTATATCCCCGCTCTGGTCTCACTCTCTCCCCCCGCTCACCGACTGGACCCTCGCTCTCTCCGCGCTGTTTATATCCCCGCTCTGGTCTCACTCTCTCCGCGCTGTTTATATCCCCGCTCTGGTCTCACTCTCTCCCCCCGCTCACCGACTGAACTCTCGCTCTCTCCGCGCTGTTTTTATCCCCGCCACTGGTCTCACTCTCTCCCCCCGCTCACCGACTGAACTCTCGCTCTCTCCGCGCTGTTTTTATCCCCGCTCTGGTCTCACTCTCTCCTTCTCACCGACTGAACTCTCACTCTCTCCGCGCTGTTTTTATCTCCGCTCTGGTCTCGCTCTCTCCCGCCGCTCACCGACATAAAGGGCAAAAGGGTAACTCGGGAGAGAGTAGGGCCTCTTAAGGATCAACAAGGTCATCTATGTGCGGAACCACAAGAAATGGGTGAGATCCTGAATGAATATTTCACATCGGTATTTACGGTTGAGAAAGCCATGGATGTTAGGGAACTTGGGGAAATAAATAGTGATGTCTTGAGGAGTGTACATATTACAGAGAGGGAGGTGCTGGAAGTCTTAACGCGCATCAAGGTAGATAAATCTCCGGGACCTGATGAAATGTATCCCAGGACGTTATGGGAGGTTAGGGAGGAAATTGCGGGTCCCCTAGCAGAGATATTTGAATCATCCACCGCTACAGGTGAGGTGCCTGAAGATTGGAGGGTAGCAAATGTTGTGCCTTTGTTTAAGAAGGGCGGCAGGGAAAAGCCTGGGAACTACAGACCAGTGAGCCTGACATCTGTAGTGGGTAAGTTGTTAGAGGGTATTCTGAGGGACAGGATCTACAGGCATTTGGAGAGGCAGGGACTAATTAGGAACAGTCAGCATGGTTTTGTGAGAGGAAAATCATGTCTCACGAATTTGATTGAGTTTTTTGAAGGGGTAACCAAGAAGATAGATGAGGGCTGTGCAGTAGACGTGGTCTACATGGACTTTAGCAAAGCCTTTGACAAGGTACCGCATGGTAGGTTGTTACATAAGGTTAAATCTCATGGGATCCAAGGTGAGGTAGCCAATTGGATACAAAATTGGCTTGACGACAGAAGACAGAGGGTGGTTGTAGAGGGTTGTTTTTCAAACTGGAGGCCTGTGACCAGCGGTGTGCCTCAGGGATCGGTGCTGGGTCCGCTGTTATTTGTTATTTATATTAATGATTTGGATGAGAATTTAGGAGGCATGGTTAGTCAGTTTGCAGATGACACCAAGATTGGTGGCATTGTGGACAGTGAAGAAGGTTATCTAGGATTGCAATGGGATCTTGATCAATTGGGCCAGTGGGCCGATGAATGGCAGATGGAGTTTAATTTAGATAAATGTGAGGTGATGCATTTTGGTAGATCGAATCGGGCCAGGACCTACTCCGTTAATGGTAGGGTGTTGGGGAGAGTTATAGAACAAAGAGATCTAGGAGTACAGATTCATAGCTCCTTGAAAGTGGAGTCACAGGTGGATAGGGTGGTGAAGAAGGCATTCGGTATGCTTGGTTTCATTGGTCAGAACATTGAATGCAGGAGTTGGGATGTCTTGTTGAAGTTGTACAGGGCATTGGTGAGGTCACACTTGGAGTACTGTGTACAGTTTTGGTCACCCTATTATAGAAAGGATATTATTAAACTAGAAAGAGTGCAGAAAAGATTTACTAGGATGCTACCGGGACTTGATGGTTTGACTTACAGGGAGAGGTTAGACAGACTGGGACTTTTTTCCCTGGAGAGTAGGAGGTTAAGGGGTGATCTTATAGAAGTCTATAAAATAATGAGGGGCATAGATAAGGTCGATAGTCAAAATCTTTTCCCAAAGGTAGGGGAGTCTATAACGAGGGGGCATAGATTTAAGGTGAGAGGGGAGAGATACAAAAGGGTCCAGAGGGGCAATTTTTTCACTCAAAGGGTGGTGAGTGTCTGGAACGAGCTGCCAGAGGCAGTAGTAGAGGCGGGTACAATTTTGTCTTTTAAAAAGCATTTGGACAGTTACATGGGTAAAATGGGTATAGAGGGATATGGGCAAAATGCAGGTAATTGGGACTAGCTTAGTGGTATAAACTGGGCGACATGGACATGTTGGGCCGAAGGGCCTGTTTCCATGTTGTAACTTCTATGATTCTATGATTCTATCAGTTTAACATTGTTCGCTCCACTCTTCAATCATCAGTTTAACATTGTTCCCTCCACTCTTCAATCATCAGTGTAACATTGTTCCCCCCACTCTTCAATCATCAGTGTAACATTGTTCCCCCCACTCTTCAATCATCAGTGTAACATTGTTCCCTCCACTCTTCAATCATCAGTGTAACATTGTTCCCTCCACTCTTCAATCATCAGTTTAACATTGTTCCCTCCATTCTTCAATCATCAGTGTAACATTGTTCCCCCCACTCTTCAATCATCAGTGTAACATTGTTCCCTCCACTCTTCAATCATCAGTTTAACATTGTTCCCTCCATTCTTCAATCATCAGTGTAACATTGTTCCCCCCACTCTTCAATCATCAGTGTAACATTGTTCCCTCCATTCTTCAATCATCAGTGTAACATTGTTCCCTCCATTCTTCAATCATCAGTGTAACATTGTTCCCTCCATTCATCAATCATCAGTTTAACATTGTTCCCTCCACTCTTCAATCATCAGTATAACATTGTTCCCTCCATTCTTCAATCATCAGTTTAACATTGTTCCCTCCACTCTTCAATCATCAGTTTAACATTGTTCCCTCCACTCTTCAATCATCAGTTTAACATTGTTCCCTCCACTCTTCAATCATCAGTTTAACATTGTTCCCCCCACTCTTCATTCATCAGTGTAACATTGTTCCCTCCACTCTTCAATTATCAGTTTAACATTGTTCCCTCCACTCGTCAATCATCAGTTTAACATTGTTCCCTCCACTCTTCAATCATCAGTGTAAGATTGTTCCCTCCACTCTTCAATCATCAGTGTAACATTGTTCCCTCCACTCTTCAATCATCAGTTTAACATTGTTCCCTCCATTCTTCAATCATCAGTGTAACATTGTTCCCTCCACTCTTCAATCATCAGTTTAACATTGTTCCCTCCATTCTTCAATCTTCAGTTTAACATTGTTCCCTCCATTCTTCAATCATCAGTCCATCATTGCAACCTGCACACTACAATCATCAGTCTATCATTGCAACCTGCACACTACACTCATCAGTCTATCATCGCACCCTGCACACTACAATCATCAGTCCATCATTGCAACCTGCACACTACAATCATCAGTCTATCATTGCACCCTGCACACTACAATCATCAGTCTATCATTGCACCCTGCACTCTACAATCATCAGTCTATCATCGCACCCTGCACACTACAATCATCAGTCTATCATTGCACCCTGCACACTACAATCATCAGTCTATCATTGCACCCTGAACACGACAATCATCAGTCTATCATCGCACCCTGCACACTACAATCATCAGTCTATCATCGCACCCTGCACACTACAATCATCAGTCTATCATCGCAACCTGCACACGACAATCATCAGTCTATCATTGCACCCTGCACACTGTAATCATCAGTCCGTCATTGCACCCTGCACAATACAATCATCAGTCTATCATCGCACCCTGCACACTACAATCATCAGTCTATCATTGCACCCTGCACACGACAATCATCAGTCTATCATCGCACCCTGCACACTACAATCATCAGTCTATCATTGCACCCTGCACACTACAATCATCAGTCTATCATCGCACCCTGCACACTACAATCATCAGTCTATCATTGCACCCTGCACACGACAATCATCAGTCTATCATCGCACCCTGCACACTACAATCATCAGTCTATCATTGCACCCTGCACACTACAATCATCAGTCTATCATCGCACCCTGCACACTACAATCATCAGTCTATCATTGCACCCTGCACACTACAATCATCAGTCTATCATTGCACCCTGCACACCACAATCATCAGTCTATCATCGCACCCTGCACACTACAGTCATCAGTCGATCTTCGCACCCTGCACACTACAATCATCAGTCTATCATCGCACCCTGCACACGACAATCATCAGTCTATCATCGCACCCTGCACACGACAATCATCAGTCTATCATCGCACCCTGCACACTACAATCATCAGTCTATCATTGCACCCTGCACACTACAATCATCAGTCTATCATTGCACCCTGCACACTACAATCATCAGTCTATCATTGCACCCTGCACACCACAATCATCAGTCTATCATCGCACCCTGCACACTACAGTCATCAGTCGATCATCGCACCCTGCACACGACAATCATCAGTCCATCATTGCACCCTGCACACTGCAATCATCAGTCTATCATTGCACCCTGCACAATACAATCATCAGTCTATCATTGCAACCTGCACACTACAATCATCAGTCTATCATTGCAACCTGCACACTACAATCATCAGTCGATCATTGCAACCTCCACACTGCAATCACTAGTCTATCATTGCACCCTGCACACTACAATCATCAGTCCATCATTGCACCCTGCACAATACAGTCATCAGTCGATCATCGCACCCTGCACACTACAATCATCAGTGCATCATTGCACCCTGCACACTACAATCATCAGTCCATCATTGCACCCTGCACACTACAATCATCAGTCTATCATTGCAACCTGCACATTACAATCATCAGTCTATCATTGCACCCTGCACACTACAATCATCAGTCTATCATTGCACCCTGCACACTGCAATCATCAGTCTATCATTGCAACCTGCACACTGCAATCATCAGTCTATCATTGCACCCTGCACACTACAATCATCAGTCTATCATTGCAACCTGCACACTACAATCATCAGTCTATCATTGCAATCTGCACACTACAATCATCAGTCTATCATTGCACCCTGCACACTACAATCATCAGTCCATCATTGCACCCTTCAAACTGGAATCATCAGTCCGTCATTGCACCCTGCACACTACAATCATCAGTCTATCATCGCACCCTGCACACTACAATCATCAGTCTATCATTGCACCCTGCACACTACAATCATCAGTCTATCATTGCACCCTGCACACTACAATCATCAGTCTATCATTGCACCCTGCACACTACAATCATCAGTCTATCATTGCACCCTGCACACTACAATCATCAGTCTATCATTGCAACCTGCACACTGCAATCATCAGTCTATCATTGCACCCTGCACACTACAATCATCAGTCTGTCATTGCACCCTGCACAATACAATCATCAGTCCATCATTGCACCCTGCACACTACAATCATCAGTCTATCATTGCACCCTGCACACTACAATCATCAGTCTATCATTGCACCCTGCACATTACAATCATCAGTCTGTCATTGCACCCTGCACAATACAATCATCAGTCCATCATTGCACCCTGCACACTACAATCATCAGTCTATCATTGCACCCCGCACACTACAATCATCAGTCTATCATTGCACCCTGCACAATACAATCATCAGTCTATCATTGCAACCTGCACATTACAATCATCAGTCTATCATCGCACCCTGCACACTACAGTCATCAGTCTATCATCGCACCCTGCACACTACAATCATCAGTCTATCATTGCACCCTGCACACTACAATCATCAGTCTATCATCGCACCCTGCACACTACTATCATCAGTCCATCATTGCACACTGCACACTACAATCATCAGTCTGTCATCGCACCCTGCACACTACAATCATCAGTCTATCATTGCAACCTGCACACTACAATCATCAGTCTATTATTGCACCCTGCACACTACAATCATCAGTCCATCATTGCACCCTGCACACGACAATCATCAGTCTATCATCGCACCCTGCACACTACAATCATCAGTCTATCATTGCAACCTGCACACTACAATCATCAGTCTATCATTGCAACCTGCACACTACAATCATCAGTCTATTATTGCACCCTGTACACTACAATCATCAGTCGATCATCGCACCCTGCACACTACAATCATCAGTCTATCATCGCACCCTGCACACTACAATCATCAGTCTATCATTGCACCCTGCACATTACAATCATCAGTCTATCATTGCACCCTGCACACTACAATCATCAGTCTATCATCGCACCCTGCACACTACAATCATCAGTCTATCATCGCACCCTGCACACTGCAATCATCTGCACTCTTCAATAATCAATTTAACATTGCACCCTGCACTCTTCAATAATTAATTTAACATTGCACCCTGCACTCTTCAATAATTAATTTAACATTGCACCCTGCACTCCTCAATAATCATTTTAACATTGCATCCTGCACTCTTCAATAATGAGTTTAACATTGCACCCTGCACTCTTCAATAATTAATTTAACATTGCACCCTGCAGTCTTCAATAATCAATTTAACATTGCACCCTGCACACTTCAATAATTAATTTAACATTGCACCCTGCACTCTTCAATTAATTAATTTAACATTGCACCCTGCACTCTTCAATAATTAATTTAACATTGCACCCTGCACTCTTCAATAATTAATTTAACATTGCACCCTGCACTCTTCAATAATCAATTTAACATTGCACCCTGCTGCACTCTTCAATAATCAATTTAACATTGCACCCTGCACCCTTCAATAATCAATTTAACATTGCACCCTGCACTCCTCAATAATTAATTTAACATTGCACCCTGCACTCCTCAATAATTAATTTAACATTGCACCCTGCACTCTTCAATAATTAATTTAACATTGCACCCTGCACTCTTCAATAATTAATTTAACATTGCACCCTGCACTCTTCAATAATTAATTTAACATTGCACCCTGCACCCTTCAATAATTAATTTAACATTGCACCCTGCACTCTTCAATAATTAATTTAACATTGCACCCTGCACTCTTCAATAATTAATTTAACATTGCACCCTGCACTCTTCAATAATCAATTTAACATTGCACCCTGCTGCACTCTTCAATAATCAATTTAACATTGCACCCTGCACCCTTCAATAATCAATTTAACATTGCACCCTGCACTCTTCAATAATCAATTTAGCATTGCACCCTGCTGCACTCTTCAATAATCAATTTAACATTGCACCCTGCACTCCTCAATAATTAATTTAACATTGCACCCTGCACTCTTCAATAATTAATTTAACATTGCACCCTGCACTCTTCAATAATTAATTTAACATTGCACCCTGCACTCTTCAATAATTAATTTAACATTGCACCCTGCACTCTTCAATAATCAATTTAATATTGCACCCTGCAGTCTTCAATAATCAATTTAACATTGCACCCTGCACTCCTCAATAATCAATTTAACATTGCACCCTGCACTCTTCAATAATTAATTTAACATTGCACCCTGCACTCTGCAATAATCAATTTAACATTGCACCCTGCACTCTTCAATAATCAATTTAACATTGCACCCTGCACTCTTCAATAATTAATTTAACATTGCACCCTGCACTCTGCAATAATCAATTTAACATTGCACCCTGCACTCTTCAATAATTAATTTAACATTTCACCCTGCACTCTTCAATAAATAATTTCACAATGCACCCTGCACTCTTCAATAATTAATTTAACATTGCACCCTGCACTCTTCAATAATTAATTTCACATTGCACCCTGCACTCTTCAATACTCAATTTAACATTGCACCCTGCACTCTTCATTAATTAATTTAACATTGCACCCTGCACTCTTCAATAATTAATTTAACATTGCACCCTGCACTCTTCAATAATTAATTTAACATTTCACCCTGCACTCTTCAATAAATAATTTCACAATGCACCCTGCACTCTTCAATAATTAATTTAACATTGCACCCTGCACTCTTCAATAATTAATTTCACATTGCACCCTGCACTCTTCAATACTCAATTTAACATTGCACCCTGCACTCTTCAATAATTAATTTAACATTGCACCCTGCACTCTTCAATAATTAATTTAACATTGCACCCTGCACTCTTCAATAATTAATTTAACATTGCACCCAGCACTCTTCAATAATTAATTTAACATTGCACCCTGCACTCTTCAATAATCAATTTAACACTGCACCCTGCACTCTTCAATAATTAATTTAACATTGCACCCTGCACTCTTCAATAATTAATTTAACATTGCACCCTGCACTTTTCAATAATTAATTTAACATTGCACCCTGCACTCTTCAATAATTAATTTAACATTGCACCCTGCACTCTTCAATAATTAATTTAACATTGCACCCTGCACTCTTCAATAATTAATTTAACATTGCACCCTGCACTTTTCAATAATCAATTTAACATTGCATCCTGCACTCTTCAATAATCAATTTAACATTGCATCCTGCACTCTTCAATAGTTAATTTAACATTGCACCCTGCCCTCTTCAATAATCAATTTAACATTGCACCCTGCAGTCTTCAATAATTAATTTAACATTGCACCCTGCACTCTTCAATAATTAATTTAACATTGCACCCTGCACTCTTCAATAATTAATTTAACATTGCACCCTGCACTCTTCAATAATCAATTTAACATTGCACCCTGCACTCTTCAATAATCAATTTAACATTGCACCCTGCACTCTTCAATAATCAATTTAACATTGCACCCTGCACTCTTCAATAATTAATTTAACATTGCACCCTGCACTCTTCAATAATCAATTTAACATTGCACCCTGCACTCTTCAATAATTAATTTAACATTGCACCCTGCACTCTTCAATAATTAATTTAACATTGCACCCTGCACTCTTCAATAATTAATTTAACATTGCACCCTGCACTCTTCAATAATCAATTTAACATTGCACCCTGCTGCACTCTTCAATAATCAATTTAACATTGCACCCTGCACTCTTCAATAATAAATTTAACATTGCACCCTGCACTCTTCATTAATTAATTTAACATTGCACCCTGCACTCTTCAATAATTAATTTAATATTGCACCCTGCACTCTTCAATAATCAATTTAACATTGCACCCTGCACTCTTCAATAATTAATTTAACATTGCACCCTGCACTCTTCAATAATCAATTTAACATTGCACCCTGCACTCTTCAATAATTAATTTAACATTGCACCCTTCACTCTTCAATAATTAATTTAACATTGCACCCTGCACTCTTCAATAATTAATTTAACATTGCACCCTGCACTCTTCAATAATTAATTTAACATTGCACCCTGCACTCTTCAATAATTAATTTCACATTGCACCCTTCACTCTTCAATAATTAATTTAACATTGCACCCTGCACTCTTCAATAATTAATTTAACATTGCACCCTGCACTCTTCAATAATTAATTTAACATTGCACCCTGCACTCCTCAATAATCAATTTAACATTGCACCCTGCACTCTTCAATAATTAATTTAACATTGCACCCTGCACTCTTCAATAATTAATTTAACATTGCACCCTGCACTCTTCAATAATCAATTTAACATTGCACCCTGCACTCTTCAATAATCAATTTAACATTGCACCCTGCACTCTTCAATAATTAATTTAACATTGCACCCTGCACTCTTCAATAATTAATTTAACATTGCACCCTGCACTCTTCAATAATTAATTTCACATTGCACCCTGCACTCTTCAATAATTAATTTCACATTGCACCCTGCACTCTTCAATAATTAATTTCACATTGCATCCTGCACCCTTCAATAATTAATTTAACATTGCACCCTGCACTCTTCAATAATTAATTTAACATTGCACCCTGCACTCTTCAATAATTAAGTTATCACTGCACCCTGCAGTCTTCAATAATTAATTTAACATTGCACCCTGCACTCTTCAATAATTAAGTTATCACTGCACCCTGCACTCTTCAATAATTAATTTAACATTGCACCCTGCTGCACTCTTCAATAATTAATTTAACATTGCACCCTGCTGCACTCTTCAATAATTAATTATCACTGCACCCTGCACTCCTCAATCATCAGATTAACATTGCACCCTGCACTCTTCAATCATCATTCATCGAAAGTTATGGCACAGAAGGAGGCCATTTGTCCCACCGTGTCCCTGCCAGAATTCGTGACAAAAATTCATGACAGTCGGCTTACAATCAGAGCTACTCTTGAATGATCAGCTTTTGGGGCTGTTGGCCAGCTTTTGCTAGTTGTCTCGATTGTCTTGTATGAATCCCATCTTCTTTTTGAGATTAAGTGGCTGTTATTGACTCAGCATGAGGCAGATGGCGGTATGGAGAGGGGTAACATTTTAATGCTGGTGTTAAATCCTCACAAAATCTCTCAGCAAGAGGAGCCTCCAGGTCCAAATCTTTTACCATTGCTGGTTTGAAAGGATAGTCGGGTTCTGAGAAGGACCAGTTGGTACTGTCAGCCCATAATGTTCAGAGGTGGGGATTCGCAATGCTCCATGTGATCGTGGAATGGAAATTAAAATTCAGATATTGAAGGTTGTGTTAATCGTACTCACTGAGTGAAGCCTATGGTACACTTGTTGTTTTACTGTGGGGCCGATTTTAACTGTTACTGATGAGTGGGAAATGGGCGGCAACAGATTGGCTGCCCGTTTTACACCCCACCTGATTTGCATTTCCATTGACTTCACTGCTGACCTACTGTCACTCATTTCCTGCCAGTGAGAACAGTTAAAGTGGACGCTATATTACTGGAATATGAGTGGAACTTTCAACTTTGGTGGGGGTGTAAAACCTTCAGTGGTGGATCAGCCGCCCTTATGAGACCCTGCCCCTTTTTTCCTTTCCACTGACTTCAATCGGATCCACTTCCACCCATTTCATGCCCTGCCGAAGTTGAATTTTGTCCCCTACTTCTCAGTATTAACTTTGTCCACGACCATTGTAAACTCGGCAAATGGCATACCTATTGCAACAGAGGAGCCTAAGTGAGGATGGAGGAATGAATGTTGAAATATCTAACACTTTGGACCAGTATAGCAGCTGACTGGCAAACCTTTCCAATACATATACTGCCCGAATCCTGCATGAATGATCTATAGTTAAACGATGGAAAGACTTGTATTTATATAGCATAGAAACATAGAAAATAGGAGCAAGAGGAGGCCATTCGGCCCTTTGGGCCTGCTCCGCCATTCAAAATGATCATGGCTGATCGTCTAACTCAGTACCCTATTCCTGCTTTTTCCCCATATCCCTTGATCCCTTTAGCATTAAGAAATATATCTATCTCCTTCTTGAATACATCTAATGACTTGGCCTCCACTGCCTTCTGTGGTAGAGAATTCCACAGGTTCACCACCCTCTGAGTGAAGAAATTTCTCCTCATCTCGGTTCTAAATGGCATACCCGGTATCCTTAGACTGTGACCCCTGGTTCTAGACTCCCCAGCCATCGGCAACATCCTCCCTGCATCTAGTCTGTCAAGCCCTGTTAGAATTTTATATGTTTCGATGAGATCACCTCTCATTCTTCTAAACTCTAGTGAATATAGGCCTAGTCAACCCAATCTCTCCTCTGACGTCAGTCCTGCCATCCCAGGAATCAGTCTGGTAAATCTTCATTGTACTCCCTCCATGGCAAGGACATCCTTCCTCAGATAAGGAGACCAAAACTGCACACAATACTCCAGATGTGGTCTCACCAAGGCCCTGTACAACTGCAGTAAGACATCCCTGCTCCTGTACTCAAATCCTCTTGCAATGAAGGCCAACATACCATTCGCCTTCCTAACTGCTTGCTGCACCTGAATACTCGCTTTCAGCGACTGGTGTACAAGGACACCCAGGTCTCGTTGCACCTCCCCTTTTCCCAATCTATCACCATTCAGATAATAATCTGCCTTTCTGTTTTTACAACCAAAGTGGATAACCTCACATTTATCCACGTTATACTGCATCTGCCATGTTCTTGCCACTCACCCAAACATGTCTAAATCACATTGGAGCCTCTTTGCATCCTCCTCACAGCTCACATTCCACCTTGTCTGCAAACTTGGAAATGTTACATTTAGTTCCCTCATCCAAATCATTGATATATATTGTGAATAGCTGGGGTCCAAGCACTGATCTCTGCAGTACCAAACTAGTCACTGCCTGCCACCTGGAAAAAGACCCGTTTATTCGTACTCTCTGTTTCCTGTCTGTCAACCAATTTTCAATCCATGCCAGTATATTCCCCCAATCTCATGTGCTTTAATTTTGCACACTAACCTCTTGTGTGGGACCTTATCAAAAGCCTTCTGAAAATCCAAATACACCACATCCACTGGTTCTCCCCTATCTATTCTACTAGTTACATCCTCAAAAAACTCCAGTAGATTTGTTCAGCATGATTTCCCTTTCATAAACCCATGCTGACTTTGTCCAATCCCGTTAATGCCTTCCAAGTGTTCTGTTATTACATCCTTTATAATAGACTCTCGCATTTTCCCCACTACTGATGTTAGGCTAACTAGTCTGTAATTCCGTTTTTTCTCTCCCTCCTTTTTTAAATAGTGGGGTTACATTTGCCACCCTCCAATTTGTAGGAACTGTTCCAGAGTCTATAGAATTTTGGAAGATGATCACCAATGCATCCACTATTTCCAGGGCCACTTCCTTTAGTACTCTGGGATATAGATTATCAGGCCCTGGGGATTTGTCAGCCTTTAGCCCCATTAATTTCCCTAGCACTATTTTTTTACTAATACTAGTTTCCTTCAGTTCCTCCCTCTCACTGGACCCTTGGTTCCCTAACATTTCCGGGAGGTTATTTGTGTTCTCCTTTGTGAAGACAGAACCAAAGTATGTGTTTAACTGTTCTGCCATTTCTTCGTTCCCCATTATAATTTCCCCCATTTCTGACTGTAAGGGATCTACATTTGTCTTCACTAATCTTTTTCTCTTGACATATTTATAGAAGCTTTTACAGTCAGCTTTTATGTTCCCTGCTAGTTTACTCTCATACTCTATTTTCCCCTCTTAATCAATCTCTTTGTCCTCCTTTGCTGAATTCTGAACTGCTCCCAATCCTCAGGCTTGCCGCTTTTTCTGGCAATTTCATATGTCTCTTCTTTGGATCTAATACTATCCCTAATTTCTTCTGTAAGCCACGGATGAGCCACCTTTCCTGTTTTATTTTTGCGCCAGACAGGAATGAATAATTGTTGTAATTCCTGCACACGTTCTTTAAATATTAGCCATTGCCTATCCACCATCATCCCTTTTAGTAAAGTTCCCCAGTCTATCATAGCCAACTCGAACCTCATACTTTCATAATTTCCTTTATTTAGATTCAGGACCCTAGTTTCGGATTCAACTACTTCGCTCTCCATCTTAATGAGGAATTCTATCATATTATGGTCACTCTTCCCTAAGGGACCCCGCACAATAAGATTGTTAATTAATCCTTTCTCATTGCACAATACCCAGTCTAGGATCGCCTGTTCTCCAGTTGGTTCCTCAACGTATTGGTCTGGAAAACCATCACGTACACACTCCAGGAATTCCTCCCCCACAGTATTATAGCACCTCATCCAATGCCTCAGAAGCACAGCACGGTGCTTCACATACAATGAATTACTTTGAAATGCAATGACTGTTGTTACATAGACAAAACCAACAATCATTTTGCTCACAGCAAGATGCCACAATCAGCAACAAGACGAATGATCAGTTAACCTGTCTTGGGGTGTTAGTTGAGGGAGGAATGTTAGCCAGGATATGGGGAGAACTCCCTGCTTTTCGTTGAATCATACCACAGGATCTTTGATATCCACCTGAGCCGCTTGAACAGTCAGGGATATAAATTGGGCCCTGTAGCGCCCATTGTTTCGGCGCTACACGGCCTCTCCAACATTTCGAGTCTTGGCTGCGCACGTTTCCAGCGTGACGTGCGGCAGAGGAGTTAACGCATGCGCAAATACCGAACGCCGGAAGCATGTAAAGTAAGGAAAAAATGGATACAGTGTGCAACGCTGATTTAAAGTGATAGACAACATTTTGAGACTTTACGCTCAACTCAACGCACGGTCTTAACCCCGACCACCTGAACATGTCTTAGAGTGTCTGGAGGACCCCCCCACTGGTGCTATTTAAAGGGACCATGCAGGATTTACAGGTTAGTGGCTGGATTATTGCTTCTGGCTGCCGAAACAGTTGGAACTGTTTTTGGAGGTCTCCTATACTTGAGTACCAGGGGACAAAGTCTAACATTTAGAGCCAGGACGTGCAGGAGTGAAGTTTGGAAATGCTTCTACACGCAAAGGGTGGGAGAAATTTGGAACGCTCTTCTGCAAACAGCAGTTGATGCTAGCTCAATTGTGAATGTTAAATCTGAGACTGATAGATTTCTGTGAACCAAGGGTATTAAGGGATGTGGGGCTAAGGCGGGTCTCTGGAGTGAGGTCACAGGTCCACCGCGATCTCATTGAACTGTGGAACAGGCTGGAGGGGCTAAATGCCACTGCCACTTGCTGCCTCCTGATATGCGCCACCTTCTCCTGCAAGAAAGCAGGACTTGTGTCTGGGTGATGTGCCTGTCATGGTTGAATAGCTGCTAGTGTGTGTGACCTGTGAGTTGTGGGTTGGCGGCTTGAAACATTGGTAATGTGTAAGGGCGAGAGGAAGCATCTGATTGGAAGAGTTGAGTACTGATAGAAAGAGTTTATTGGTATGTGGGTGATGGGGGTGTAGTGTGTGGACCAGTTGGTGGGAGACACCACTTGACAGTTGACCTCACTCACCTTGGCCAGTCATGTCAAAGCATTGAACTTCTTCCTGCACTGCATCCATGTTCATGATGCTGTGTGCCTGACATTGACTTCGTCCCCCACTGCCTCCCACTGCCTTTTGGATATATGTCTGGAGGGCCTCTTGCCCCCCTGCGGATATAGGATGTCCCTCCTTCTGTCCACCTCTTGCACCAAGGTCTCCAGTGCATCAGCAGAGAACCTGGGTGCATGCACTTTCGCAGGCCTGGTACCAACTCAGATCAACAGATTGCTGAGGTCTGGCATGCAGATTGGAAGATGTGGGATTTAGTAGTGCACAACCTTTATTCAATGTTTTAAAATAACTCAAATATTTGTAAATATAGGTACGGGAGCTGCACCTGTGTTTTGCATGTGCGATGTCTGATCTCCGTTCAGACTCCGTGCAGACAGTAGACAGTTATTTTCAGCAAGTAACAGGTACCAGCTACCTTTAAGAGATTTTTAAGAGACAGCGGGGGAAAAATTCGATAAGGGCCGTTTTCGGGCCAGGGTAGCATGATGCCCTAGTACCCCGCGCCCGTATAGCCAGTGGTACCGGCGCTGCTGAGAGGCGACACGGAGAATGAGGAAGTTGGAAATGGGACGGGCACAGCGCACGTCATCAGCAGCCTGCACCTCTTAAAGGTGCAGGTGCACATTTCAAATGGCAGGTACAAAGCTTACTGGGAGAAGGGAAAGATGGACATGACGATAGTAGGACCGGCACGAGAGAGGGCTCCATGCTTCTCCAATGATGCTCTGGAGGCCCTGGTGGAAGCCGTGGACCAAAAGCTGGCCAACATGTACCCGCAGGGTGGTCGGAGACCCTCCAGACTGCAGTTACGCAGGCACTGGCAGGCTGTGGTGCAGGAAGTCAACGCCAGGAGCATTGCACCACGCACGTGGGTGCAGTGCCGAAAGAAGTTCAATGATTTGACACGAGTGGTCAAGGTGAGTGAATGCAAGTGTCAAGTGGCACATCCTACCAACTGGACCAGTTCTCCACACATCACACTCCCCGTCACCCACCCACCAACAAACACTGTCCATCCATACGCAATGCTGCACTCAGCATGCTGCATCTCACCCGCACATAATACCACACTTGCAGGCTACACAACCACCACTCACAAGTCACACAAACCTGCAGCTATTCGACCATGAGCGGACATATGAGGAGAGGTTGAGCAGATTGGGACTCTACTCATTGGAGTTCAGAAGAATGAGAGGCGATCTTATTGAAACATATAAGATTGTGAAGGGGCTTGATCGGGTGGATGCGGTAAGGATGTTCCCAAGGATGGGTGAAACTAGAACTAGGGAGCATAATCTTAGAATAAGAGGCTGCTCTTTCAAAACTGAGATGAGGAGAAACTTCTTCACTCAGAGGGTAGTAGGTCTGTGGAATTTGCTGCCCCAGGAAGCTGTGGAAGCTACATCATTAAATAAATTTAAAACGGAAATCGACAGTTTCCTAGAAGTAAAGGGAATTAGGGGTTACGGGGAGCGGGCAGGAAATTGGTCATGAATTTAGATTTGAGGTTAGGATCAGATCAGCCATGATCTTATTGAATGGCGGAGCAGGCTCGAGGGGCCGATTGGCCTACTCCTGCTCCTATTTCTTATGTTCTTATGTTCTTATGACAGACACATCACCTTGCAGGACACTCACTGACACACTGTCCTCTGTCTTGCAGGAGAAGGTGGCGCATAACAGCCGGTAGCAGGAGGGGCCTGAGGGTGGACGGGCACGGTTACATGTCCTCGCCCCCCTAGAGGAGACAGTGCTTTGGATCATTGGGCGGGCTGTCGCTGCAGCCATGACAACATGTCGCGCTGGAGGTCCCGATGAAGGGGGTCTCTGCATATCTAATGCTCCTTCTCCTTTCCCCCATCTCCCTCCTCCCATAATCTTTTCTGACTCATGTGCTGCAGATGCTGTCGGCACACACGTCTTACTTGCTCCTCTCCCCACTCCACAACTCAACCTGTTTCCCTTTGTCTTTGCAGATACCCAAGAACACGTGGCAGCACCGTCCGAGGGGGAGGAGGAGGAGGAAAAGGAGGAGGGGGACACTGAAGCCACACCATCGCTCGATCTGACACTTGCTTCCACCAGCTCAGAGACTGACACTGCGCGTCCTTTAGAGGCTAGGTTAGAGGAGGGATCTGCACGTGGTGAGACACCGGGCTCAAGTTCGCAGGAGTCGGGGCGGAGGGAACGGATACTGCAGGTGCCAGCTTGTCGGAGGGCGAGGTCGCTCACTAGTTCTGCTGCAGAGGAGTCAGATGAGGACTTCAATGGGCCAGGCTACAGAAGACGGCTGATGGGCGTACACCACCAAATGCTTGGGGCACTGGAAAGCCTGCCAGAAAGCCTGCACATAATGTGAAGGGGCATGGAGGAGTCCAGCTCCAACTTGGCACAGGGCTTTGCGCAGAGCTTGGAGCCCATCCTTTCCAACATGGAACAGGTGGTCACCTCCATCAGCGCACCTGTGGAACCCACCATGATGCAGCGTCTGATGACTGATGTCACAGCTTCCATTGCAGCACAGACCGATGCCATCCAAGGCCTGACTGCTGCCTGGGAAGCTCAGACTGCTGCTATCGTAGGTCTGGGGACCACTGTGGAACGGGGCTTCCATGGCGTCACAGCACTCCAGCAAATCGTTCTCTAGCTGATCACCAGGATTGCTGAGGCGCCACCCCGGGAGTGTGGCAGTGGCACCATGGCAGTCAGACCTGCTGTCCTCTCTCAGGACGACAGCCTTCCTGCTCCCACCCCTGCCACTCCGCCAGTGCCCCTATCGGCCAGCCAGGCCAGACTGCTGCAGCCCATGCTGAGACGGTGCAGTCTGAAGCCGGGGCCTCCCGGCCCAGAGCTACTCGTGGTCATCCTCCAAGGCCATCTGCACGCTCCTCCATTGAAGGCCAGCAGCGTTCCACCACCCGTGCTCCAACCACTGGGGAAGCACCTCATAGGAGCACTAGGATAGGTAAAGGCACACGAACAACAGGCACTAAGGGAATGCACAAGGGTGAATAGTTCTGTTCTGTTTGTGTAATTTCATTTATTCATTGATAAATGAGACTTCGATTTTGCATTTGGTGGTGGTTTTTATTTATGCAATGAGCTGAGAGGGACACCAATGTGTAATCAGACGGAGGGCGATTTGATTGTCTTGTAGGAGCGGAAAGGTGGGGAATGTTGGATTATTGGTGAGTTGGGGGATGTAGTTCACATTACTGATAACGGGCACAGATCAGACGAGCAAGCAGAGCCCTTGCAGACAAGGCATGTGGTTCCTGTTGCACCCTTGCGTCTTCCTCCACTTCCTCTTCTGGCTCCACCCCCTCCTCCTCCTCCTCAGCCTCTTGCTCCTCCTCCTCCTCAGCCTCTTCCTCCTCCTGCTCCTCCTCCTCCTTCTCCTCAGCCTCTTCTTCCTCCTCCTCAGCCTCTTCCTCCTCAGCCTCTTCCTCTTCCACCTCTGGCTCAGGGTCTTCTCCAGTCATTGGTGGCAAAGGCTGGTCCCTCATGATGGCGAGGTTGTGCAGCATGCAGCAGACCACCACGAGTCTGCCCACCCGCTCAGGGGTGTACTGCAGGGCTCCTCCAGACCGGTCCAGGCAGCGGAAGTGTTGTTTGAGTAGGCCTATGGTGTGCTCCACGATGTTGCGTGTGGCACTATGGCTCTCATTATAGGCCTGCTGTACATGTGTGTGTGGATTCCTGACCGGTGTCATGAGCCACGGCGTGAGGGGATAGCCCTTGTCGCCCAGTTATCAGCCTTTGACTTGCTGAGTTGGGTGAAAGATAGCTGACACATTGGACTGCCGCATGACGAAGGCGTTGTGACTGCTCCCAGGGTAGCGGGCATCGACCTCCATAATTCGATGTGTGCGGTCGCACACCAGCTGCATGTTGAGGGAGTGGAAGCCCTTTCGGTTGACGAAGACGGCTGAGTTGATATGTGGGGCATGTAGGGCAATGTGTGAGCAGTCAATGGCACCCTGCACCATGGGCAAGCCAGCAAAGCGAGCAAACCCCCGTGCTCGCTCGTTCTGCTTGTCTCTGTCGAGAGGGAAGGTGATGAACCTGTTCCTCATCTGGTACAGTGTGTCTGTGACCTCCCTTATACAGCAGTGCACTGCGTACTGCGAGATGTTGCACATATCGCCAGCAGAGGCCTGAAATGATCCTGAGCCGTAGAAATTCAGCACCACGGTGACCTTTACAACCACAGGCAATGCTGTCCTCGCCCTGCTCTGAGGCTGCATTTGTGGCCGCACCAGTTGACAGATCTTGGTCACGGCTTCCTTGGTGAACCTCAGGCGTCGGATGCTTTCCTCCTCGGCCGTGTTGAGGTAAGAGAATTCGGTAGGGTCTACTGCTCAGTATGCTGCGCCTCCTCGTCCTCCGTCTCCTTGCAGCTTGATCTGCTGCGCGTTGCCTCTCTGCATGCTCCCATGTCGTGCTCAATGCCCAGCGGGAGCTCTAGCAGACTGCCCATAGTTGGCAGGAATGTTTTAACATTCCGACCTGTAAGGCAGTACCTGTCAAACCACTCTCAAATGTAGTCTAGGAACTCTCAGTAAGAATAGGGAGCTTCAAAAAACACTTCCTACTCCACCAGCAGCCAGAAGCAATAATCCAGCAGCTAACCTGCAACACCTCCATGGCCCCTTTAAATAGCGCTGGTGGGGTCCTTCAGGCACTGTAAGAATCGTTCAGATGGTCGGGGTTATGACCATGCGTTGAGTTGAGCGCTAAGGTCCAAAATGGTGTCTATCACTTTAAATCAGCCTTGCACACTGATTGCACACATTTTCGCCCTACTTTACATGATTCCAGTGTTCGGTATTTGCACATGCGCTAACTCCTATCCCAAGATGGCGTCCGGCACACGTCACGCTGGAAACGTGGAGAGGAGCCCTGCAGTACTCCCCTGAGCGGGTGGGCAGATTCGTGGTGGTCTGCTGCATGCTGCACAACCTCGCCATCATGAGGGACCAGCCTTTGTCACCAATGATTGGAGAAGACCCTGAGCCAACGACGGACGCTATACGGCCCAATTTAGCACCCACTGTGCCTTAAGAGATTGGAGCCCCCCCCCCTGCTGGTGGAAAGTGTGAATTGCATCGAAATGCTGACTCGGAAAGCTGCTTGAAAATAAGTCCTCGGGCCTCACAAAAGTCTCGTCCTGCCTGCGCAGGGGTCATTGGGCGAGGGGTAATAGCAGATCGCGCTATCCCCGCCCAATAATAGGCCCTATCCAATTTTCTTTCCCCCCCTCAGACTTAAATGGGAGACAATACTTCTAACAATACAGCACTGTCTTGGCACTACACTGATTATTAAGTCGTTAGTGGGGCCTGAACCCATGTATGCTACTGATTCAGTTTCTTTTTTTAACACAAAGTGAAGAATGGTGGGAATAAGTTACATTGGTGAATGCTGCTGTAATTTATGGACTGGTACCATGACTGGGACATGCAGTTTAATGTGATAAATGTGGGAAACCTTATTTGGCCCTGGCACAGAATTGATTGCCACATTGATAGTCTGTTCCTTTTGTTATTTGTAAAGGAACAAGGCCATTTATAATTACTGCAAACATTTGTTTAACTGTGGCAAGAAATGAAACTGCTTCAAAACAGTGTGTGATCCTCAGTACCAGTGCTGCTGAAGGTCATGGGTGGATTTTATGGAGTTCTGAGTCCCTATGCTTCCAGCAGAAGGTGATAGAATTGATGGACAAGGTGCAAACTTATCCCTTCAGCTGGTTCTGTACTTGCTGGGAAGTTGGCCAGTCCAAGTGGCCCTGATCATAAGATCTTGATGGTGCTCGAGCGTCTGCCACTGAATGGGGGGAGGAGTGGAAGCAGGAGATGCTACTGATATTAACCAATGAGGGTCATAGGTAGAGTTAAACACAATGTGGCAAGGCCTATATATCTGAGACAGTGGGTTAGAGACACAGTAGAAGAATGAGTTGTTAAAGATTAGCCTTGCAGTAATTGGAGAGATCTGCCACTTGTGTTTCCCCAACAACTCTCTGCCAGAATTGTCGAGTATACATTGACACCTGACTATCGAATCTCGTGGACATCATAGAATGGTCAGAAATCTAGGTCAAGCCTGGCTGTTTTATGAACTAATGCTGTGAATGAGAGGCAGACTTGGAACTATCACATGCCTCCTACAAATGTCGATTTAATCTAAAGTAAAGCAATACTTAAACAAGCAGGGTGTCTAGGACTGGAAGGACTGGAAATTCTGTGCCAAATTTCTTAAGAGTGGCCTTGAAATTCCTGGGGTCAATGAGGGTGGCAAAAAAGATTTCCGCCTTGAGAGGCTCAGGAATTTGGGGCAGGAGAGAAGTGGAGTGAGACTGCCTCCTCCAGCTGCATCAGCTGTAGTGTGAATGCAGCCTAAGTGTACAGGATAAAGGGAAGCACCCACTTCCTACAGATGATCATGCCAAGGACAGCTTGGGAAGGGAGGCAGGCTGTTTGAGAGTTAGGACAGTTAGGCAAACACTTCACTGAGGGGAAATCAGACATCAGCACACACTGCAGGATCAATCTAACCTGGCCAATTACTGCCCTATCAGCCTCCTCCCAATCATCAGCAAAGTGATGGAAGGAGTCATCAATAGTGCCATCAAATGACACTTGCTTACCGATAATTTGTTCACCGACGCTCAGTTCTAAGGTCCAGACATAGACGCAAGAGCTGAATGTAAGAGGAGAGGTATGAGTAGCTGCACTCAACATCAAGGCAGCATTCGACTGACTGTGGCAGCAAGGAGCCCTAATAAAATTGAAGTCAATGGGGGTCAAAGGGAAAACCCTCCAGTGGCTGAAGTAATACCTGACACCAAGGTGAGATGGGTGAGGTTGTCAGAGGCCAGTGATCTCAGCCCTAGAACGTCACTGCAGGAGTTACTCAGGGAAGTGTCCTTAGTCCAACCATCTTTAGTTGCTTCATCAACAGCAACCCACATTAGCCTACAGCAGAACCTGGATAACATCCTGCCTTGGACTGTTAAGTGGCAAATAACATCCGTGTCACATAAGTGCCAAGTTAAGATCATCTCGAACAAATGAAAGCTCAGCCATCTCCCCATGACCTTCAGTGGTACCACCATCACCCCCACCATCAACATCTGGAGGATCAACAGAAGCTGAAGTGGACCAGCCATATCAATGACGTGGCTAAAAGAGCAGGGCAGAGGCTGGGTACTCTGAAACAGGTGGCTCACCTCCTGACCTCTCAAACCTCTCCACCACCTACAATGCACATGTCAGGAGTGAGATGGAATACTCTCCACTTGCTTGGATGGGTGCAACTGCAACAGCACAAGAAGCTGGACGCCATCCAGGACAGAACAGTTCATTTGATAGGTAGCCCGCCACTGGACTCAATGTCCACCCCCTCCAACATTGGCACACCGAGGCTGCAGTATGTACAATCTACAGGATGCACTGCAGCAACTCACCAAGCTTACTTCAACAGCATCTGCCTCCCCTGTGACCTTTACCACTGAGAAGGACAAGAGCATTAACGCTGTGTAAACACCATCACTTCCAAGTTCCCCTCCAAGTCACACACCATCCTTATTTGGACATATATTGGCATTCCTTCATCGTTGCTAGGCTAATAGCCTGGCACTCCCCACCTAAGACCATTGTGGGAGCACCTTCACCACAAGGACTACAGTGGTTCAAGGAGTAGGCCCACCAGCACATTCTTAGGGTAACTAGAGATAGGCAATTAATGTGACCTTGACAGCATCATTCACATCCCGAGAACAAATATAAAAAAAACCTTTCTGCTACAGTCCACTGTCCATGTATTCTGAAATCAAACATGATCCACTCCACCACTAGAGGGCCTAGATTGTTAGCAGTCTGTGTCATTGCCCTGCCAATTGGAGTTGACAAACAGTATGTGCTTTTTACTATCGAAGTTTGAAAGTAGTTTACTGTCGCACATTTCTTCCATGTTCTAACAGAATCTTGAACCCTGTCCTTTATTCCAGATTGTGCAATTCCTATTAAAAGAGTTATTGATACCATATTTTGGAAATCCCTGGGAAATAATCAGGGAAATCTAAAATCTCAGCTGCAGAGCTGCTTTGACAGATGTTCCGACAGCAGGTTGTGGCGTAGAAATTGGTATGCGTTGCACCCATTTCTTGGATTCCTGTCTTATTTATCGCCAGGCTGCCCTGTTGGAGAAATGGCCTTCTCACTTCCTGTGAACACAGGGAGAAAGAGGATAAAGGAACACATGTGCGTCCAGTTGGGTCTGGGAGCCCAGCCCAGCAAGGAAGGACTCGCTCATCTTAAGCTGAACTAGAAGGCGGATCTGAAAAAAATAGTCAATTAGTCTATAGCATGATGTGGTTTATTATGAACTTTATGTACATGGAGAGAAGTGAAGTAAATGAGTTTTGATTATAACTTTTTCTGTACGTTCAATTGCAGTTTGTAAAATAAAGCAGCTGAACTGTAAATATCTGGCCTTCTCACTAAAGTGTCATCAATCCACCTACTGAAAGACTGTGATCATGTGCAAAAGACACAAAATACAGTTCAGATCACAAAGGGGTCCTGGTGTTACACCTCAGGGATATGCTATTGTATGAATAGATAGTATGGGAATAGATAGAATGGATAGTATGGGAACTCTGCGAAATGCAAGAAGCACCAATGGGAGTGACCAATGCCGCTGAAGCCAAGGGATTATCTAAGGCACACCCAAAATTTGGAGCAATTGCTGGCAGCTACCTGGGACACTGGTTTATATTGGTGATGAAGGTGATTCAAGATGAGGCGGCGGAGCAGAGGAGCGGCCCATAAAAAGGCGGGAGTCAGGAGCACAGGATCAGCTGAGGCGGCGGAGCAGAGGAGCGGCCCATAAAAAGGCGGGAGTCAGGAGCACAGGATCAGCTGAGGCGGCGGAGCAGAGGAGCGGCTCATAAAAAGGCGGGAGTCAGGGGCACAGGATCAGCTGAGGCGGCGGAGCAGAGGAGCGGCCCATAAAAAGGCGGGAATCAGGAGCACAGGATCAGCTGAGGCGGCGGAGCAGAGGAGCGGCAGAGCGCGAGGGTCAGGGAGAGAGAAAAAAACCCCAAAGTGACGTCAGCAGAAGGGAAGGAGCTGATTTTGGTGAGTAGCTGATTGTTTAGGAGGAGGATCGAGCTACTGCAGCTGCTGGAGGCACGAAGTCACAGCCAACAGGTAAGTGATTGGCTGGTGACTGGTAAGTAGTTTTTCTTTCCTTTTTTTTCTTGACATTGTAGTTGCTGTTAAGCTAACTTAAGGGTTAAGTCGTGGCAGGAGATCCCAGAGCCGTGTCATGTTCCTCTTGTGGGATGTGGGAATTCAGGGATCCTTCCTGTGTCCCTGATTCCTTCACCTGCGGGAAGTGTGTCCAGCTGCAGCTACTGTTTGACCGCTTGGCGGCTCTGGAGCTGCGGATGGACTCACTTTGGAGCATCCGCGATGCTGAGGAAGTCGTGGATAGCACGTTCAGTGAGTTGGTCACACCGCAGATAAAAATTACTGAGGGAGATAGTGAATGGGTGACCAACAGACAGAGGAAGAGTAGGAAGGCAGTGTAGGGGTCCCCAGCGGTCATCTCCCTCCAAAACAGGTATACCGTTTTGGATACTGTTGGGGGAGATGGCTCACCAGGGGAAGGTGGCAGTGGCCAGGTTCATGGCACCGTGGCTGGCTCTGCTGCACAGGAGGGCAGGAAAAAGAGTGGCAGAGCTATAGTGATAGGGGACTCGATTGTAAGGGGAATAGACAGGCGTTTCTGCGGACGTAACCAAGACTCCAGGATGGTATGTTGCCTCCCTGGTGCAAGGGTCAGGAATGTCTCGGAGCGGCTGCAGGACATTCTGGAGGGGGAGGGTGAACAGCCAGTTTTCGTGGAACATATAGGTACCAACGATATAGGTAAAAAACGGGATGAGGTCCTACAAGCTGAATTTAGGGAGTTAGGAGTTAAACTAAAAAGTAGGACCTCAAAGGTAGTAATCTCAGGATTAGGATAGCTAGGATGAATATGTGGCTTGAGAGATGGTGCAAGAGGGAGGGATTCAAATTCCTGGGCCATTGGAACCGGTTCTGGGGGAGGTGGGACCAGTACAAATTGGACGGTCTGCATCTGGGCAGGACTGGAACCAATGTCCTAGGGGGAGTGTTTGCTAGTGCTGTTGGGGAGGGTTTAAACTAATGTGGCAGGGGGATGGGAACCGATGCAGGAAGTCAGTGGGAAGTAAAGTGGTGATAGAAACAAAAGGCAGTAAGGGAGAGTGTACAAAACATGACCGGACAGATGGTCTGAGAAAGCAGGGCAAAGACCAAGGGAAGTCTAGATTAAACTGCATTTATTTCAATGCAAGAAGTCTGATGGGCAAGGCAGATGAACTCAGGGCATGGATGGGTACATGGGACTGGGATGTTATAGCTATTACTGAAACATGGCTCAGGGAGGGGCAGGACTGGCAGCTCAATGTTCCAGGGTACAGATGCTATAGGAAAGATAGAGCAGGAGGTAAGAGAGGAGGGGGAGTTGTGTTCTTGATTAGGGAGAACATCACGGCAGTAGTGAGAGGGGATATATCCGAGGGTTCGCCCACTGAGTCTATATGGGTAGAACTGAAAAATAAGAAGGGAGAGATCACTTTGATAGGATTGTACTACAGACCCCCAAATAGTCAACGGGAAATTGAGGAGCAAATATGTAAGGAGATTACAGACAGCTGCAAGAAAAATAGGGTGGTAATAGTAGGGGACTTGAACTTTCCCAACATTGACTGGGACAGCCATAGCATTAGGGGCTTGGATGGAGAGAAATTTGTTGAGTGTATTCAGGATGAATTTCTCATTCAGTATGTGGATGGCCCAACTAGGGACGGGGCAAAACTTGACCTCCTCTTGGGAAATAAGGAAGAGCAGGTGACAGAAGTGTTAGTGAGGGATCATTTTGGGACCAGTGATCGTAATTCCATTAGTTTTAAGATAGCTATGGAGAATGATAGGTCTGGCCCAAAAGTTAAAATTCTAAATTGGGGAAAGGCCAATTTTGATGGTATTAGACAGGAACTTTCGGAAGTTGATTGGGAGAGTCTGTTGGCAGGCAAAGGGACGTCTGGTAAGTGGGAGGCTTTCAAAAGTGTGTTAACCAGGGTTCAGGGTAAGCACATTCCTTATAAAGTGAAGGGCAAGGCTGGTAGAAGTAGGGAACCTTGGATGACTCGGGAGATTGAGGCCCTAGTCAAAAAGAAGAAGGAGGCATATGACATGCATAGGCAGCTGGGATCAAGTGGATCCCTTGAAGAGTATAGAGATTGCCGGAGTAGAGTTAAGAGAGAAATCAGGAGGGCAAAAAGGGGACATGAGATTGCTTTGGCAGATAAGGCAAAGGAGAATCCAAAGAGCTTCTACAAGTACATAAAGGGCAAAAGAGTAACTAGGGAGAGAGTAGGGCCTCTTAAGGATCAACAAGGTCATCTATGTGCGGAACCACAAGAGATGGGTGAGATCCTAAATGAATATTTCACATCGGTATTTATGGTTGAGAAAGGCATGGATGTTAGGGAACTTGGGGAAATGAATAGTGATGTCTTGAGGAGTGTACATATTACAGAGAGGGAGGTGCTGGAAGTCTTAATGCGCATCAAGGTAGATAAATCTCCGGGACCTGATGAAATGTATCCCAGGACGCTATGGGAGGTTAGGGAGGAAATTGCGGGTCCCCTAGCAGAGATATTTCAATCATCGACAGCTACAGGTGAGGTGCCTGAAGATTGGAGGGTAGCAAATGTTGTGCCTTTGTTTAAGAAGGGCGGCAGGGAAAAGCCTGGGAACTACAGACCGGTGAGCCTGACATCTGTAGTGGGTAAGTTGTTAGAGGGTATTCTGAGAGACAGGATCTACAGGCATTTGGAGAGGCAGGGACTGATTAGGAACAGTCAGCATGGATTTGTGAGAAGAAAATCATGTCTCACAAATTTGATTGAGTTTTTTGAAGGGGTAACCAAGAAGATAGATGAGGGCTGTGCAGTAGACGTGGTCTACATGGACTTTAGCAAAGCCTTTGACAAGGTACCGCATGGTAGGTTGTTACATAAGGTTAAATCTCACTGGATCCAAGGTGAGGTAGCCAATTGGATACAAAATTGGCTTGACGACAGAAGACAGAGGGTGGTTGTAGAGGGTTGTGTTTCAAACTGGAGGCCTGTGACCAGCAGTGTGCCTCAGGGATCGGTGCTGGGTCTGCTGTCATTTGTTATTTATATTAATGATTTGGATGAGAATTTAGGAGGCATGGTTAGTAAGTTTGCAGATGACACCAAGATTGGTGGCATTGTGGACAGTGAAGAAGGTTATCTAGGATTGCAACGGGATCTTGATAAATTGGGCCAGTGGGCCGATGAATGGCAGATGGAGTTTAATTTAGATAAATGTGAGGTGATGCATTTTGGTAGATCGAATCGGGCCAGGACCTACTCCATTAATGGTAGGGCGTTGGGGAGAGTTATAGAACAAAGAGATCTAGGAGTACAGGTTCATAGCTCCTTGAAAGTGGAGTCACAGGTGGATAGGGTGGTGAAGAAGGCATTCAGCAGGCTTGGTTTCATTGGTCAGAACATTGAATACAGGAGTTGGGATGTCTTGTTGAAGTTGTACAAGACATTAGTAAGGCCACACTTGGAATACTGTGTACAATTCTGGTCACCCTATTATAGAAAGGATATTATTAAACTAGAAAGAGTGCAGAAAAGATTTACTAGGATGCTACCGGGACTTGATGGTTTGACTTGTAGGGAGAGGTTGGATAGACTGAGACTTTTTTCCCTGGAGAGTAGGAGGTTTAGGGGTGATCTTATAGAAGTCTATAAAATAATGAGGTAGATAGTCAAAATCTTTTCCCAAAGGTAGGGGAGTCTATAACGAGGGGGCATAGATTTAAGGTGAGAGGGGAGAGATACAAAAGGGTCCAGAGGGGCAATTTTTTCACTCAAAGGGTGGTGAGTGTCTGGAACAAGCTGCCAGAGGCAGTAGTAGAGGCGGGTACAATTTTGTCTTTTAAAAAGCATTTGGACAGTTACATGGGTAAGATGGGTATAGAGGGATATGGGCCAAGTGCAGGCAATTGGGACTAGCTTCGTGGTATAAACTGGGCGACATGGACATGTTGGGCCGAAGGGCCTGTTTCCATGTTGTAACTTCTATGATTCTATTCTATGATTCTAAGATATTTAAAACTTAATAATGAACTGAACAGAAACAGTGAGATTCAAAAAATGTCCAAATTAAAAGAAGCTGATCTTAGTGGCAGGAGAAAGCAAAGGACAGAGAGAGAATTTAAGCTAAAAGATGCATGAGTTTTGATTGCTGGGCCAGAAATTCTTCTAGGTGTGTTTTCAGGACCAGGCACAGTGCTGCGCAGATAACAACGTGCCTAATCACATGGTTGGAACTAGGAAATAAAATCGGTCATGGGCCCTCACTATCATTCAATAGGCAGGCTGCCGGTGCTAGTTGCACTGTTCATTGGCAGTTCACTTAATCGGGGGCGGGAATATCAGGTGTTCCTGATGCAATTTAAAGGCAGCCAGGACCTCTTAAAGGAGAGCTGAACTTTCGCTGCAGGAAACTAGAAGGCAACTTTTCAACAAAGCAGGCCAAGGAGACACCTCTCAAATGCAGCATTGGAGGTCTTGGTGGAGGAGGTCAGCAGTAGGAGTGGCATCCTCTTCCCACCAGGCAGCAGTAAGATATCCAAGAAAGCTGCTCGGGCAGTAGGCACAGATAGCAGAGCGCATCAGCATCAGGAGCATCGCTCCACAGACCTGATCGCAATGCAAGAAAAAGTTTAATGACCTGCCCAGGGTTGCTAAGGTAAGACTCCTAACTCTGATCTCGCAACGCTCTCTGCATAACACTGCACTACCTGAAGTTCCAGCATTCACAACCCTTCTCTCCCCGATTACCAACACTCTCCTCCAATCGCTGCTGCACACTTCACGCCACCTCCTTCTGCTCCTAATACCATAATCTGCACCTCCCACTCTCCTCACTATTACTGCCTTCACCTCCTCACACCTCTGCCACCCTTCACATGCCAGCACCACTAATCTAACTTGACATGCATATCCTTAAAGCATCTCACTAGGCCATCACTAACACTCTCCCTTCTTTAGTGAGCAATAACTGGGAGCATGCGAGGACAGAAGGCGGCAGAGTGTCCATTCATGTCCTCTACCAAGTCGAGGAAGACGCCATGGAAATAGTGGGAATGGGTCGTGTTAGGGGAGTGGTCCGTGGCAAGGGCAAGGCTGGAGGACGCATCCTGCAGGTTTCTTGGCTATCTTCCACTTTTTCTCTTCTCACTAATATCTCACCATCAAAGCATGTCAAAGTGCAGCTATTTTCAGCAGTCACTCATTTGTCCCTGCTTATCCTTCACTCTAAATGCTAATCCTTGCCCTCTCGTCCCTTTCAGATGAAGCAAACGTAGAGTGCTCAAAGACTGAGGAGTTGGAAGAGGGAAGCACTCATGATGACACAGCATCACTCAACTGTACATTACCAGCTCGGAGACTGGCACTACACGTAGGTGGGTCTGGACTGGGAGACTCACTGGGCAGTAGTATGCAAGAGTATGGAACAGCCCAGGAAGCAGCCAGCCAGAGGAAGAGCCTGCATCCTAGCCCTGTTGAGGAGGGCATAGATGAAGACCTTGAGGACTCAGTCTACATTAAAAGACTCATTTCTATACACCAGGACTTTTTCAGTGCACTGGGCAGCCTGCCGGTGAGCTTTTGAGCAATGGCAGAGAGCATGGAGGAGTCGAGCTCTGCTTGTTTGAGTCATTGAGCAGAGCACTGAGACCATGGAGTCAGCCACGGAACACTGCAGTGAGGCCCACATTGATGGTGCCTCTGGTAACAGCTTCACTGAGAGCTCAGACTGCTGCCACTATGGCTCTGAGGCACAGCATTTCCCCAGGCTTTCAATCTGTGAAGGAGAGCATGGACAGGAGTCAGAGCGCATGGAAATGGAGGCAACTTATTGGCTTGAATAAGGAAATGGTTAGGGGTGAAAGACAGAGCAGGGATAATAGGTATGTACACAAATTGGCAGGATGTGATTCGTGGTGTTCCCCAGGCACCCGCTGATGCCACAACCTTTCACTATATTTATAAATGACTTGGATGAAGGAAAAGAGGGCCTTGTATCTAAGTTTACTGACGACACTGTTAGGTGGCACAGTAAATCGTGTAGATGGGAGCAGACAGTTGCGAAGGGACATTAAGTGAGTGTGCAAAACTGTGGCACATGGAGCTCATTGTGGGAAAGTGTGAGGTCGTCCACTTTGGACTGAAGAAAGATGGATCAGAGCATTTTTTAAATGGCGAGAAGCTAGGAACTGTGGATGAGCCGAGAGATTTAGGGGTTCAAGTACCAAAATCACTAAAAGCTAGTGGACAGTTACAAAAATAATTTAAAAGGCTAATGGAATGCTGGCCTTTATCTCAAGAGGGCTGGAATGCAAAGGGGTGGAAGTTATGTTACAGCTATACAGAGCTCTGATTAGACCTCATCTGGAGTACTGCGTTCAGTTCTGGGCACCGCACCTCAGGAAGGATATGTTTGCCTTGGTGGGGGTGCAGTGCAGATTCACCAGAATGATACTGGGGCTAAAAGGTTTAAATTATGAGGACAGGGTGCATAGACTAGGTTTGTATTCCCTTGAGTATAGAAGATTAAGGGGTGATCTATTGGAAGTGTTTAAGATGATTAAAGTATTTGCTAGGGTAGATAGAGAGAAACTATTTCGTCTGGTGGGAGAGTCCAGAACAAGGGGGCAGAACTTTAAAATTAGAGCAAGGCCATTCATGGGTGATGTCGGGAAGCACTTCTTCATACAAAGGGTAGTGGAATTCTGGAACTCTCTCCCCCAAAAAGCTGTTGAGGCTCAGGGTCAATTGAAAATTTCAAAACTGAGATTGATAAGGTTTTGATAGGCAAGAGTATTAAGGCTTATGGAACCATGGCGTGTAGATGGAATTAAGATACAGATCAGACATGATCTAATTGAATGGTGGAACAGGCTTGAAGGGCTGAATGGCCTACCCTGTTCCTATGTTCCTTCACTGTGTTCTCATGTTGAGCAATGGGAGTGCAGAGGCGCAGCCCCTTGAAAGTGACATTGGCTCCATGGGAAAGAATCATGCTGTCCTTTCTCAGGATGACAGGCAGCTACTCCCCTGCCAGCCTCTGACCCAGTGCCTTTGTTGCTTCCACATAGCCAGCTGGCCTAGACAACACCAAGACATAGCAATCTGTAGCTGGGCCCTCAACAGACAGAGCTGCTCGAGGTCGCACACCACGGCCATCTCAAGTGCCCTTTGGATGAGCAGCAGCCTTCTACCTCCCAAGCTCTTGCAACAGGGGTACCACCTTGTAGGAGCACCAGAATAGATAAACATTCGGAGGCCAGGCACTAAGGGATTGCACTAGGGTGATTTCAATTCAACATTAAGAGAAGGACAATTTGTTAAATCAAGACTATGCTAGATTTGAAGTGAAGAGTATTTTTTTTTTTGCATTGATGTTGGTCTTCATATTCTTAGTTATGTCAGAGTAACACCCATGAGATAGTAGTTTGGCAGGACATTCAGAATGTGGATGAAAGTATTGGGTTAGATAGTAGGTGGGACTGCTGATGTGCTGGGGGGAGAGTTTGCTAAAGAAAATCGTTCCTTAATAATTTGTTGCCTTACAGCTCTGACAGCTGGCAGCACTGCTTGGTCTTGGTCTTCTTCATCATCCTCTTCTTCCTCGTTCCCTTTTTCATCTTCCTCCTCCACTTCTTCCTTCTGTGATGGCTGCGAAGCTTGGCCCCTCTAAATTATATAATTGTAGCATGCAGAAAACTATTACAAATCTGGAGACTCTCTCGGGGCTACATTGCGGACACCTCCGGATCGGTCCCGGTACCAGAACATTTGCTTGAGAACTCCTATGGTTTGCTCAATGAGAGCTCTGGTTTCTGTGTGGCTCTAATTGTATTGGCACTCATGGTTTGTGCTCAGGATCCTGAGAGCAGTCATGAGCCAATATTTTTTTTTATTTGTTCATGGGATGTGGATGTCGCTGGCAAGGCCAGCATTTATTGCCCATCCCTAATTGCCCTTGAGAAGATGGTGGTGAGCCGCCTTCTTGAACCGCTGCAGTCCATGTGGGGAAGGTGCTCCCACAGTGCTGTTAGGAAGGGAGTTCCAGGATTTTGACCCAGCGACGATGAAGGAACGGCGATATATTTCCAAGTCGGGATGGTGTGTGACTTGGAGGGGAACGTGCAGGTGGTGTTGTTCCCATGTGCCTGCTGCTCTTGTCCTTCTAGGTGGTAGAGGTCGCGGGTTTGGGAGGTGCTGTTGAAGAAGCCTTGGCGAGTTGCTGCAGTGCATCCTGTGGATGGTACACACTGCAGCCACCGTGCACCGGTGGTGAAGGGAGTGAATGTTTGGGGTGGTGGATGGGGTGCCAATCAAGCGGGCTGCTTTGTCCTGGATGGTGTCGAGCTTCTTGAGTGTTGTTGGAGCTGCACTCATCCAGGCAAGTGGAGAGTATTCCATCACAGTCCTGACTTGTGCCTTGTAGATGGTGAAAGGGCTTTGGGGAGTCAGGAGGTGAGTCACTCGCCACAGAATACCCAGCCTCTGACCTGCTTTTGTAGCCACAGTATTTATATGGCTGGTCCAGTTAAGTTTCTGGTCAATGGTGACCCCCAGGATGTTGATGGTGGGGGATTTGGCGATGGTAATGTCATTGAATGTCAAGGGGAGGTGGTTAGACTCTCTCTTGTTGGAGATGGTCATTGCCTGGCACTTTTCTGGCACGAATGTTACTTGCCACTTATCAGCCCAAGCCTGGATGTTGTCCAGGTCTTGCTGCATGCGGGCACGGACTGCTTCATTATCTGAGGGGTTGCGAATGGAACTGAAAAATGCAATAATCAGTGAACATCCCCATTTCTGATCTTATGATGGAGGGAAGGTCATTGATGAAGCAGCTGAAGATGGTTGGGCTCGGACACTGCCCTGAGGAACTCCTGCAGCAATGTCCTGGGGCTGAGATGATTGGCCTCCAACAACCACTACCATCTTCCTTTGTGCTAGGTATGACTCCAGCCACTGGAGAGTTTTCCCTCTGATTCCCATTGACTTCAATTTTACTCGGGCTCCATGGTGCCACACTCGGTCAAATGCTGCCTTGATGTCAAGGGCAGTCACTCTCACCTCACCTCTGGAATTCAGTTCTTTTGTCCATGTTTGGACCAAGGCTGTAATGAGGTCTGACGCTGAGTGGTCCTGGCGGAACCCAAACTGAGCATCGGTGAGCAGGTTATTGGTGAGTAAGTGTCGCTTGATAGCACTGTTGACGACACCCTCAATATAATTAGATGTGTTTACTGCCACATATTTGATGGCACTATAAGTGCCCTTTAAGAACAAGGACCAGGTACAGATGTGACATTTTATTATGTTGGATTCCTACTTTATTGCTAGCTTTGAGACATAAGGAATTTGACTTTTATATAGCCACCGGTCACATTTAAGAAATTCAGACGATGCTACCTTGGTATAATAAATGGAACAAGCATTTTACTATTCATCAGACTCAGCTTTTAAGGGGTTAAATTCAAAGGACATCAGCGAAGGTAGTTATTTTTTTATTCGTTCATGGGATGTGGGCGTAACTGGCAAGGCCAACATTTATTGCCCATCCCTAAGTGTTGCTTGATCGCACAGTCGACGACACCTTCCATCACTTTGTTGATGATTGAGAGTAGACTGATGGGGCGGTAATTGTCCGGATTGGACTTGTCCTGCTTTTTGTGGACAGGACATACCTGGGCAATTTTCCACATTGGCAGGTAGATGCCAGTGTTGTAGCTGTACTGGAACAGTTTGTCCAGAGGCGCGGCTAGTTCTGGAGCACAAGTCATCAGCACTACAGCCGAGATGTTGTCGGGGCCCATAGCCTTTGTTGTATCCAGTGCATTCAGCCATTTCTTGATATCACGTGGAGTGAATCGAATTGGCTGAAGACTGGCTTCTGTGATGGTGGGGATATCGGGAGGAGGCCGAGATGGATCATCGACTCGACACTTCTAGCTGAAGATGGTTGTAAATGCTTCAGCTTTGTCTTTTGCACTCACGTGCTGGACTGTGCCATCATTGAGGATGGGGATGTTTACAGAGCCTCCTCCTCCTGTTAGGTGTTTAATTGTCCACCACTATTCAAGACTGGATGTGGCAGGACTGCAGAGCTTTGATCTGATCCATTGGTTGTGGATTTGCTTAGATCTGTCTATAGCATGTTGCTTCCGCTGTTTAGCATGCATGTGGTCCTGAGTTGTAGCTTCACCAGGTTGGGACCTCATTTTTAGGTACGCCTGGTGCTGCTCCTGGCATGCTCTTCTACACTCCTCATTGAACCAGGGATGATCTCCTGGCTTGTTGGTAATGGTAGAATGAGGAATATGCCGGGCCATGAGGTTACAGATTGTGCTGGAATACAATTCTGCTGCTGCTGATGGCCCACAGCACCTCATGGATGCCCAGTTTTGAACTGCCAGATCTGTTCTGAATCTATCCCATTTAGCATGGTGGTAGTGCCACACAACATGTTGGATGGTGTCCTCAGTGTGAAGACGGGACTTCGTCTCCACGAGGACTGTGTGGTGGTCACTCCTACCAATACTGTCATAGACAGATGCCTCTGCGACAGGTAGATTGGTGAGGACGAGGTCAAGTAGGTTTTTCCCTCGTGTTAGTTCGCTCACCACCTGCCGCAGGCCCAGTCTGGCAGCTATGTCCTTCAGGACTCGGCCAGCTCGGTCAGTATTGGTGCTACCAAGCCACTCTTGGTGATGGACATTGAAGTCCCCCACCCAGAGTACATTCTGTGCCCTTGCTACCCTCAGTGCTTCCTCCAAGTGGTGCCCAACATGGAGGAGGACTGATTCATCAGCTGAGGGAGGGTGGTAGGTGGTAATCAGCAGGAGGTTTCCTTGCCCATGTTTGACCTGACTCCATGAGATTTCATGAGGTCCGGAGTCAATGTTGAGGACTCCCAGGGCCACTCCCTCCTGACTGTATATCACTGTACTGCCACCTCTGGTAGAACTGGTCATAACTGTTGTTCTGTACATTCACCACACCGTGGAATAAAGCAGCTTAACAATTTGCATCAAGCCTTGCCTCACATAGTCGTAGTTCAGTTCGCTGTTGGGAGATTGAAGAAATACGTATGGAAAAGATAAATGTATCCGATCCATATCACAAGGGGATGCTGTTGTTATATTCCTGGGTTATGCTAATATACAAGCTGCTATAGGACAGTGTGAGTCAACTCCTATAAAAATAAGATGCTCATACCTCTTAAGGTCACTGAACCCGAGAGGTATCTACAGAAGACTCCAATTTGTAACATCACCAAATGTCCTAATTAAACAGCGTGGGTTAGATACAGAGTAAAGCTCCCTCTGCAATGTCCCATCAAACAGAGCGCTGAGAACAGCTGAGAGGAGCGGAGCCGAGCAGAGGGAGCGTCCCATAAAAAGGCGGGATTTCAGAGCGCTGAAAGGAGCGGATCGGAGCAGAGGGAGCGTCCCATAAAAAGGCGGGATTTCAGAGCGCTGAGAACAGCTGAGAGGAGCGGATCGGAGCAGAGGGAGCATCCCATAAAAAGGCGGGATTTCAGAGGGAGCTGCGACGGGGTTCGAAGTGACGTCAGGAATCAGAAAGGGACGCGACACAGGGGAGGAACCTGATTGGTGAGTAGGTTCAGGTGAGTATTTCTACTTTTATACAGCAACTAAAATAAAAAGAAAGGTAAGGTCTGCAGGTCTGATAGCAAGTAGCGTTTTTTTTAGTGAATCAAGGTCCCTAGTGTAGTTAACATTCTCTAAATTAAGAATAATTTAAAGGAGTAAACTCCTTAAAGGGAGTGGTAAGTAGTTTTTCTTTCCTTTTTTATTCTCTTGACATTGTCGTTGCTGTTAAGCTAACTTAAGGGTTAAGTCATGGCAGGAGATCCCAGGGCCGTGTCATGTTCCTCTTGTGGGATGTGGGAATTCAGGGATCCTTCCTGTGTCCCTGATTCCTTCACCTGCGGGAAGTGTGTCCAGCTGCAGCTACTGTTTGACCGCTTGACGGCTCTGGAGCTGCGGATGGACTCACTTTGGAGCATCCGCGATGCTGAGAAAGTCGTGGATAGCACGTTCAGTGAGTTGGTCACACCACAGATAAAAATTACTGAGGGAGATAGTGAATGGGTGACCAACAGACAGAGGAAGGGTAGGAAGGCAGTGCAGGGGTCCCCTGCGGTCATCTCCCTCCAAAACAGGTATACCGTTTTGGATATTGTTGGGGGAGATGGCTCACCAGGGGAAGGTGGCAGTGGCCAGGTTCATGGCACCGTGGCTGGCTCTGCTGCACAGGAGGGCAGGAAAAAGAGTGGCAGAGCTATAGTGATAGGGGACTCGATTGTAAGGGGAATAGACAGGCGTTTCTGCGGACGCAACCGAGACTCCAGGATGGTATGTTGCCTCCCTGGTGCAAGGGTCAGGGATGTCTCGGAGCGGCTGCAGGACATTCTGGAGGGGGAGGGTGAACAGCCAGTTGTCGTGGTGCATATAGGCACCAACGATATAGGTAAAAAACAGGATGAGGTCCTACTCTTTAGTTTAACTCCTAACTCCCTAAATTCAGCTTGTAGGACAAGCTGAATTTAGGGAGTTAGGAGTTAAACTAAAGAGTAGGACCTCAAAGGTAGTAATCTTAGGATTGCTACCAGTGCCACGGGCTAGTCAGAGTAGGAATGACAGGATAGCTAGGATGAATACGTGGCTTGAGAGATGGTGCAAGAGGGAGGGATTCAAATTCCTGGGCCATTGGAACCGGTTCTGGGGGAGGTGGGACCAGTACAAATTGGACGGTCTGCATCTGGGCAGGACTGGAACCAATGTCCTAGGGGGAGTGTTTGCTAGTGCTGTTGGGGAGGGTTTAAACTAATGTGGCAGGGGGATGGGAACCGATGCAGGAAGTCAGTGGGAAGTAAAGTGGTGACAGAAACAAAAGGCAGTAAGGGAGAGTGTACAGAACATGACCAGACAGATGGTCTGAGAAAGCAGGGCAAAGACCAAGGGAAGTCTAGATTAAACTGCATTTATTTCAATGCAAGAAATCTGATGGGCAAGGCAGATGAACTCAGGGCATGGATGGGTACATGGGACTGGGATGTTATAGCTATTACTGAAACATGGCTAAGGTAGGGGCAGGACTGGCAGCTCAATGTTCCAGGGTACAGATGCTATAGGAAAGATAGAGCAGGAGGTAAGAGAGGAGGAGGAGTTGCGTTCTTGATTAGGGAGAACATCACGGTAGTAGTGAGAGGGGATATATCCGAGGGTTCGCCCACTGAGTCTATATGGGTAGAACTGAAAAATAAGAAGGGAGAGATCACTTTGATCGGATTGTACTACAGACCCCCAAATAGTCAACGGGAAATTGAGGAGGAAATATGTAAGGAGATTACAGACAGCTGCAAGAAAAATAGGGTGGTAATAGTAGGGGACATTAACTTTCCCAACATTGACTGGGACAGCCATAGCATTAGGGGCTTGGATGGAGAGAAATTTGTTGAGTGTATTCAGGAGGAATTTCTCATTCAGTATGTGGATGGCCCAACTAGGGACGGGGCAAAACTTGACCTCCTCTTGGGAAATAAGGAAGGGCAGGTGACAGAAGTGTTAGTGAGGGATCACTTTGGGACCAGTGATCATAATTCCATTAGTTTTAAGATAGCTATGGAGAATGATAGGTCTGGCCCAAAAGTTAAAATTCTAAATTGGGGAAAGGCCAATTTTGATGGTATAAGACAGGAACTTTCAGAAGTTGATTGGGAGAGTCTGTTGGCAGGCAAAGGGACGTCTGGTAAGTGGGAGGCTTTCAAAAGTGTGTTAACCAGGGTTCAGGGTAAGCACATTCCTTATAAAGTGAAGGGCAAGGCTGGTAGAAGTAGGGAACCTTGGATGACTCGGGAGATTGAGGCCCTAGTCAAAAAGAAGAAGGAGGCATATGACATGCATAGGCAGCTGGGATCAAGTGGATCCCTTGAAGAGTATAGAGATTGCCGGAGTAGAGTTAAGAGAGAAATCAGGAGGGCAAAAAGGGGACATGAGATTGCTTTGGCAGATAAGGCAAAGGAGAATCCAAAGAGCTTCTACAAGTACATAAAGGGCAAAAGAGTAACTAGGGAGAGAGTAGGGCCTCTTAAGGATCAACAAGGTCATCTATGTGCAGAACCACAAGAGATGGGTGAGATCCTGAATGAATATTTCACATTGGTATTTATGGTTGAGAAAGGCATGGATGTTAGGGAACTTGGGGAAATAAATAGTGATGTCTTGAGGAGTGTACATATTACAGAGAGGGAGGTGCTGGAAGTCTTAACGCGCATCAAGGTAGATAAATCTCCGGGACCTGATGAAATGTATCCCAGGACGTTATGGGAGGTTAGGGAGGAAATTGCGGGTCCCCTAGTTCGAAGTGACGTCAGGAATCAGATCGGGACGCGACACAGGGGAGGCACCTGATTGGTGAGTAGGTTCAGGTGAGTATTTCTACTTATCTACAGTAACTGAAGTAAAAGGAAAGGGAAGGTCTGCAGGTCTTATCGGAGGTAGCATTTATTTTTTAGTCAATCAAGGTCCCTCGTGTAGTTAACATTCTCTAAATTGAGAACAATTTAAAGGAGTAAACTCCTTAAAGTTAGTGGTAAGTAGTTTTTCTTTCCTTTTTTTTCCTCTTGACTTTGGAGTTGCTCTTAAGCTAATTTAAGGGTTAAGTCATGGCAGGAGATCCCAGGGCCGTGTCATGTTCCTCTTGTGGGATGTGGGAATTCAGGGCTCCTTCCTGTATCCCTGATTCCTTCACCTGCGGGAAGTGTGTCCAGCTGCAGCTATTGTTTGACCGCTTGACGGCTCTGGAGCTGCGGATGGACTCACTTTGGAGCATCCGCGATGCTGAGAAAGTCGTGGATAGCACGTTCAGTGAGTTGGTCACACCGCAGATAAAAATTACTGAGGGAGATAGTGAATGGGTGACCAACAGACAGAGGAAGAGTAGGAAGGCAGTGCAGGGGTCCCCTGCGGTCATCTCCCTCCAAAACAGGTATACCGTTTTGGATACTGTTGGGGGAGATGGCTCACCAGGGGAAGGTGGCAGTGGCCAGGTTCATGGCACCGTGGCTGGCTCTGCTGCACAGGAGGGCAGGAAAAAGAGCGGCAGAGCTATAGTGATAGGGGACTCGATTGTAAGGGGAATAGACAGGCGTTTCTGCGGACGCAACCGAGACTCCAGGATGGTATGTTGCCTCCCTGGTGCAAGGGTCAAGGATGTCTCGGAGCGGCTGCAGGACATTCTGGAGGGGGAGGGTGAACAGCCAGTTGTCGTGGTGCATATAGGCACCAATGATATAGGTAAAAAACAGGATGAGGTCCTACAAGCTGAATTTAGGGAGTTAGGAGTTAAACTAAAGAGTAGGACCTCAAAGGTAGTAATCTCAGGATTGCTACCAGTGCCACGGGTTAGTCAGAGTAGGAATGACAGGATAGCTAAGATGAATACGTGGCTTGAGAGATGGTGCAAGAGGGAGGGATTCAAATTCCTGGGCCATTGGAACCGGTTCTGGGGGAGGTGGGACCAGTACAAATTGGACGGTCTGCATCTGGGCAGGACTGGAACCAATGTCCTAGGGGGAGTGTTTGCAAGTGCTGTTGGGGAGGGTTTAAACTAATGTGGCAGGGGGATGGGAACCGATGCAGGAAGTCAGTGGGAAATAAAGTGGTGACAGAAACAAAAGGCAGTAAGGGAGAGTGCACAGAACATGACCGGACAGATGGTCTGAGAAAGCAGGGCAAAGACCAAGGGAAGTCTAGATTAAACTGCATTTATTTCAATGCAAGAAGTCTGATGGGCAAGGCAGATGAACTCAGGGCATGGATGTGTACATGGGACTGGGATGTTATAGCTATTACTGAAACATGGATAAGGGAGGGGCAGGACTGGCAGCTCAATGTTCCAGGGTACAGATGCTATAGGAAAGATAGAGCAGGAGGTAAGAGAGGAGGGGGAGTTGCGTTCTTGATTAGGGAGAACATCACGGCAGTAGTGAGAGGGGATATATCCGAGGGTTCGCCCACTGAGTCTATATGGGTAGAACTGAAAAATAAGAAGGGAGAGATCACTTTGATCGGATTGTACTACAGACCCCCAAATAGTCAACGGGAAATTGAGGAGGAAATATGTAAGGAGATTACAGACAGCTGCAAGAAAAATAGGGTGGTAATAGTAGGGGACTTTAACTTTCCCAACATTGACTGGGACAGCCATAGCATTAGGGGCTTGGATGGAGAGAAATTTGTTGAGTGTATTCAGGAGGAATTTCTCATTCAGTATGTGGATGGCCCGACTAGAGAGGGGGCAAAACTTGACCTCCTCTTGGGAAATAAGGAAGGGCAGGTGACAGAAGTGTTAGTGAGGGATCACTTTGGGACCAGTGATCATAATTCCATTAGTTTCAAGATAGCTATGGAGAAGGATAGGTCTGGCCCAAAAGTTAAAATTCTAAATTGGGGAAAGGCCAATTTTGATGGTATTAGACAGGAACTTTCAGAAGTTGATTGGGAGAGTCTGTTGGCAGGCAAAGGGACGTCTGGTAAGTGGGAGGCTTTCAAAAGTGTGTTAACCAGGGTTCAGGGTAAGCACATTCCTTATAAAGTGAAGGGCAAGGCTGGTAGAAGTAGGGAACCTTGGATGACTCGGGAGATTGAGGCACTAGTCAAAAAGAAGAAGGAGGCATATGACATGCATAGGCAGCTGGGATCAAGTGGATCCCTTGAAGAGTATAGAGATTGCCGGAGTAGAGTTAAGAGAGAAATCAGGAGGGCAAAAAGGGGATATGAGATTGCTTTGGCAGATCAGGCAAAGGTGAATCCAAAGAGCTTCTACAAATACATAAAGGGCAAAAGGGTAACTAGGGAGAGAGTAGGGCCTCTTAAGGATCAACAAGGTCATCTATGTGCGGAACCACAAGAGATGGGTGAGATCCTGAATGAATATTTCACATCGGTATTTACGGTTGAGAAAGGCATGGATGTTAGGGAACTTGGGGAAATAAATAGTGATGTCTTGAGGAGTGTACATATTACAGAGAGGGAGGTGCTGGAAGTCTTAACGCGCATCAAGGTAGATAAATCTCCGGGACCTGATGAAATGTATCCCAGGACGTTATGGGAGGTTAGGGAGGAAATTGCGGGTCCCCTAGCAGAGATATTTGAATCATCCACCGCTACAGGTGAGGTGCCTGAAGATTGGAGGGTAGCAAATGTTGTGCCTTTGTTTAAGAAGGGCGGCAGGGAAAAGCCTGGGAACTACAGACCGGTGAGCCTGACATCTGTAGTGGGTAAGTTGTTAGAGGGTATTCTGAGGGACAGGATCTACAGGCATTTGGAGAGGCAGGGACTGATTAGGAACAGTCAGCATGGTTTTGTGAGAGGAAAATCATGTCTCACGAATTTGATTGAGTTTTTTGAAGGGGTAACCAAGAAGATAGATGAGGGCTGTGCAGTAGACGTGGTCTACATGGACTTCAGCAAAGCCTTTGACAAGGTACCGCATGGTAGGTTGTTACATAAGGTTAAATCTCATGGGATCCAAGGTGAGGTAGCCAATTGGATACAAAATTGGCTTGACGACAGAAGACAGAGGGTGGTTGTAGAGGGTTGTTTTTCAAACTGGAGGCCTGTGTCCAGCGGTGTGCCTCAGGGATCGGTGCTGGGTCCGCTGTTATTTGTTATTTATATTAATGATTTGGATGAGAATTTAGAAGGCATGGTTAGTAAGTTTGCAGATGACACCAAGATTGGTGGCATTGTGGACAGTGAAGAAGGTTATCTAGGATTGCAACGGGATCTTGATAAATTGGGCCAGTGGGCCGATGAATGGCAGATGGAGTTTAATTTAGATAAATGTGAGGTGCTGCATTTTGGTAGATCGAATCGGGCCAGGACCTACTCCGTTAATGGTAGGGCGTTGGGGAGAGTTATAGAACAAAGAGATCTGGGAGTACAGATTCATAGCTCCTTGAAAGTGGAGTCACAGGTGGATAGGGTGGTGAAGAAGGCATTCAGCATGCTTGGTTTCATTGGTCAGAACATTGAATGCAGGAGTTGGGATGTCTTGTTGAAGTTGTACAGGGCATTGGTGAGGCCACACTTGGAGTACTGTGTACAGTTCTGGTCACCCTATTATAGAAAGGATATTATTAAACTAGAAAGAGTGCAGAAAAGATTTACGAGGATGCTACCGGGACTTGATGGTTTGACTTACAGGGAGAGGTTAGACAGACTGGGACTTTTTTCCCTGGAGAGTAGGAGGTTAAGGGGAGATCTTATAGAAGTCTATAAAATAATGAGGGGCATAGATAAGGTCGATAGTCAAAATCTTTTCCCAAAGGTAGGGGAGTCTATAACGAGGGGGCACAGATTTAAGGTGAGAGGGGAGAGATACAAAAGGGTCCAGAGGGGCAATTTTTTCACTCAAAGGGTGGTGAGTGTCTGGAACGAGCTGCCAGAGGCAGTAGTAGAGGCGGGTACAATTTTGTCTTTTAAAAAGCATTTGGACAGTTACATGGGTAAGATGGGTATCGAGGGATATGGGCCAAGTGCAGGCAATTGGGACTAGCTTAGTGGTATAAACTGGGCGACATGGACATGTTGGGCCGAAGGGCCTGTTTCCATGTTGTAACTTCTATGATTCTAGCAGAGATATTTGAATCATCCACCGCTACAGGTGAGGTGCCTGAAGATTGGAGGGTAGCAAATGTTTAAGAAGGGCGGCAGGGAAAAGCCTGGGAACTACAGACCGGTGAGCCTGACATCTGTAGTGGGTAAGTTGTTAGAGGGTATTCTGAGGGACAGGATCTACAGGCATTTGGAGAGGCAGGGACTGATTAGGAACAGTCAGCATGGTTTTGTGAGAGGAAAATCATGTCTCACGAATTTGATTGAGTTTTTTGAAGGGGTAACCAAGAAGATAGATGAGGGCTGTGCAGTAGACGTGGTCTACATGGACTTCAGCAAAGCCTTTGACAAGGTACCGCATGGTAGGTTGTTACATAAGGTTAAATCTCATGGGATCCAAGGTGAGGTAGCCAATTGGATACAAAATTGGCTTGACGACAGAAGACAGAGGGTGGTTGTAGAGGGTTGTTTTTCAAACTGGAGGCCTGTGTCCAGCGGTGTGCCTCAGGGATCGGTGCTGGGTCCGCTGTTATTTGTTATTTATATTAATGATTTGGATGAGAATTTAGGAGGCATGGTTAGTAAGTTTGCAGATGACACCAAGATTGGTGGCATTGTGGACAGTGAAGAAGGTTATCTAGGATTGCAGCGGGACCTTGATAAATCGGGCCAGTGGGCCGATGAATGGCAGATGGAGTTTAATTTAGATAAATGTGAGGTGATGCATTTTGGTCGATCGAATCGGGCCAGGACCTACTCCGTTAATGGTAGGGCGTTGGGGAGAGTTATAGAACAAAGAGATCTGGGAGTACAGGTTCATAGCTCCTTGAAAGTGGAGTCACAGGTGGATAGGGTGGTGAAGAAGGCATTCGGCATGCTTGGTTTCATTGGTCAGAACATTGAATACAGGAGTTGGGATGTCTTGTTGAAGTTGTACAAGACATTAGTAAGGCCACACTTGGAATACTGTGTACAGTTCTGGTCACCCTATTATAGAAAGGATATTATTAAACTAGAAAGAGTGCACAAAAGATTTACTAGGATGCTACCGGGACTTGATGGTTTGACTTATAGGGAGAGGTTGGATAGACTGGGACTTTTTTCCCTGGAGAGTAGGAGGTTTAGGGGTGATCTTATAGAAGTCTATAAAATAATGAGGGGCATGGATAAGGTAGATAGTCAAAATCTTTTCCCAAAGGTAGGGGAGTCTATAACGAGGGGACATAGATTTAAGGTGAGAGGGGAGAGATACAAAAGGGTCCAGAGGGGCAATTTTTTCACTCAAAGGGTGGTGAGTGTCTGGAACGAGCTGCCAGAGGCAGTAGTAGAGGCGGGTACAATTTTGTCTTTTAAAAAGCATTTGGACAGTTACATGGGTAAGATGGGTATAGAGGGATGTGGGCCAAGTGCAGGCAATTGGGACTGGCTTAGTGGTATAAACTGGGCGACATGGACATGTTGGGCCGAAGGGCCTGTTTCCATGTTGTAACTTCTATGATTCTATGAAGCACTCCCAAGGCAGATACAGCACGGGTTAGAAACTGAGTAAAGTTCCTTCTACACTATACCTTCAAACACTCCCAGGACAGGCAGAGCTCGGGTTAGATACAGAGAAAAGCTCCCTCTACACTGTTCCATCAACGTCTCTCGGTCAGGTGCAGCACAGGTTAGATGCAGAGTAAATCTAGCTCTACACTGTTGCATCAAGCATTCCCAGGTCAAGTACAGCACAGGTTGAACAGAGGATGAGACTCCCAATATTCTATTCCATTAAGGCCAGGTACAGCAAGGGGTTGATGCAAAGTAAGGATCTGTTTACTCCCATCAAGGATTCCTTAGTCAGGAACACCACAGGCTAGATGTAGAGTAAATCTACCTCTGCACTGCTCCATTAAGCATTCCAGGTCAATTATAGCAATGGTTCGATGCAGAGCAAATCTAACTTCTATATTTCCCCAACAATGTGACTTAACCCTAATCTCAGGACAGCTTTCCCAGTGCATCTTTATGACATTTCTTGCTGTGTCAGCCAGCCTTATCTCACTCAGAGTGAGATCAGCAAGCATCATTGAACTGAGCAATTTGGACTCGTATAAGCTAGGAACAGTAATGGAACTGTCACAAATCCACTTCAGTTAGGATCTTTATGTCCAGTCATCTCCTGACAATTTAAAGTCAATTTTTTCAATTGTCAGGTAATTTTAATGAAGTGACTTTGAACTAAGAGGAGTAGATGCAATACATTACAAAAAAGGCAAATGTAAGAATTAAAGCATTTTAAAATAATAGTGAAATATCAATCGTTGGGAAATGGGGAATGACTAACTTTTCAGAGATTATTAATGGTTCAAATAGTTCATTTATAGATGAAGAATTGCTAGATAACAAGATGTTAAGAAGCTCAAATGCTAGGTTCACAGGACACAGTCTTGAAGCCAGCAAATGGGTTGGGAAGCATTCAAGTTCTATTGTTGGCAACATCATAATATCAGAGTGCTGCAAACTGGCAACTCCAGACCCCCTTCTTCCTTCCCCACTGCCATGGTGATGTATTTGGGAGACGGGCCTATGATGGAGAAAACCAGCATTGCAGGGATAATCCTGATAACATTTGATTGGCAGCTAACAGCACAGCATAGCTAGTGCAGCTGAGCTGTTGGCAAACTTCACTTTCATTCTCTTTGCTTTTGAATTGAACTGTCACATTTTGTCTCTCTCTCTGTTAACAGCTGGTAGAAGAATGTATTTGTTGGGTGTGGGATGTAGTTTTAAGTCATGTGTTTTGACATCAGCTTTATTGTTGAGTAGCTTCTAACAGTTAAAATACAAATGTTATTGTGCATGATAGGGTTTGGCATCTTTTGTCAAGTTCAAAACCGGACAGAGGGTGGAGGCAGGCATGTGGCCTGGATTTTATTTATTGATAACCTGTTTTCCATGCTTCAATAATCTCTTTTATTTGTCCAGCTAACTATAGCACTCTGAACTGAACCTAGTAACGAAACAGTCGAGCTATGAAGTAGTTCCAGCCCCTTCCTTACAGCCAGCAGGAAAACCCAATCTCAGAGTTTGGGTTTTGTAAACCTAATGTCCACAGCTGAAAGAAGAGTGTTTTTAATTTATTGCTGTACTTGGCCCAACAGAAATGTCTGGTTAAAACAAAATCTCTCTTGATATGCTCAGTAGCCTAGGATTTAAACTTCATAAAAAGATCATTATTTTATTGTACATATCTAATGTTGATCATAAGAACATAAGAAATAGGAGCAGGAGTAGGCCACATGGCCCCTCAAGTCTGCTCCGCCATTCAATAAGATCATGGCTGATCTTCGACCCCAACTCCACTTTCCTGCCCAATCCCCATATCCCTTGATTCCCCTAGAATCTAGAAATCTGTCTATCTCAGCCTTGAATATATTCAATGACTCAGCATCCACAGCCCTCTGGGGTAGAGAATTCCAAAGATTCACAACCGTCTGAGTGAAGAAATTCCTCCTCATCTTAGTTTTAAATGGCCATCCCCTTATCCTGCGAATATGCCCCCTAGTTCTGAACTCTCTAGCCATGAGAAACAAACTCTCAGCATCTACCCTGTCAAGCCCCCTCTTGGTCTTATAGTTTCAATCAGATCACCTCTCATTCTTCTAAACTCCAGAGAGTATAGGCCCATTTTACTCAACCTTGCCTCATAGGATAACCCTCTCATCCCAGGAATTAATCTAGTGAACCTTCATTGCACCGCCTCTAAGGCAAGTATATCCTTCCTTAGATAAGGAGATCAAAACTGTACATAGTACTCCAGGTGAGGTCTCACCAAAGTCCTGTACAATTGTAGTAAGACTCCCTTACTCTTGTACTCCAACCCCCTTGCAATAAAGGCCAACATTTCATTTGCTTTCCTAATTGCTTGCTGAACCTGCATGCTAACTTTTTATGTTTCCTGTACGAGGACACCCAAGTCTCTCTGAACACCAACATTTAATAGTTTCTTACCATTTAAAAAATATCCTGTTTTTCTATTCTTCCTACCAAAGTGAATAACCTCACATTTCCCCACATTATACTCCTTCTGCCACCTTCTTGCCCACTCACTTAACCTGTCTATATTCCTTGGCAGACACTTTGTGTCCTCCTCACGGCTTACTTTCCCACCTAGCTTTGTATCGTCAACAAACTTGGATACATTACTCTCGGTCTCTTCATCTAAGTCATTAATATAGATTGTAAATAGCTGAGGCCCAAGCACCGATTCTTGTGGCACTCCACTAGTTACAGCCTGCCATCCTGAAAATGACCCGTTTATCCCTGCTCTCTGTTTTCTGCCCGTTAACCAATCCTCTATCCATGCTAATATGTTACCCCCAACCCTATGAGCCCTTATCTTGTGTAACAACCTTTTATATGGCACCTTATCGAATGCCTTTTGAAAATCCAAATATACGCCATCCACTGGTTCCCCTTTATCTACCCTGCTAGTTAAATCCTCAAAAAATTTGAATAAAATTTCCTTTTCATAAAACTATGTTGACTCTGCTGAATCATATTATGATTTTCTGAGTGCTCTGTTACCACTTCCTTAATAATGGATTCCAGCATTTTCCCAACGACTGATGTCAGGCTAACTAGCCTGTAGTTCCCTATTTTCTATCTCCCTCCTTTCTTGAATAGCGGGGTTACATTTGCTACCTTCCAATCCACTGGGACCATTCTAGAATCTAGAGAATTTTGGAAGATCACAACCAATGCATCCACCTGCAGCCACCTCTTTTAGAACCCTAGGATGGAGGTCATCAGGCCCAGGGCATTTATCAGCTTTTAGTCCCATTAGTTTCTCAAGTACTTTTTCTCTACTGATATTAATTACTTTAAGTTCCTCAATCTCATTAGACCCTTGGTTCCCCATTATTTCTGGTATGTATTTTATGTCTTCTACTGTGAAGACAGATACAAAATATTTGTTTAACGCATCTGCCATTTTCTGATTCCCCATTATAATTTCTCCTGTCTCAGTCTCTAAGGGACCAGTGTTTTCTTTTGATACTCTCTTCCTTTTTACATACTTGTAGAAGCTCTTACAATCCGTTTTTTATATTTCTTGCTAGCATACTTTCATATTCTATTTTCTCTCTTTTTATCAATTTGCTGGTTTCTAAAACTCTCCCAGTCCTCAGGCTTACTACTTTTCTTGGCAACATTATCGGCCTCTTCTTTTAATCTAATACTATCCTTAACTTCTTTAGTTAGCCACGATGGATCACTTCTCCCGTGGAGTTTTTATTTCACAGTGGAATGTATATTTGTTGAGAATATTGAAATATTTCTTTAAATGTTTGTCATTGCTTTTCAACCTTCACACCCTTTAATTTAATTTCCCGATCTACCTTAGCCAACTCGCCCCTCATACCTAAGTAATTGGCTTTATTTAAGTTTAAAACTCTAGTTTCTGACTTAAGTATGTCTCTCTCAAACTCAATGTGAAATTCTATCATATTATGATCACTCTTCTCCAGAGGATCTCTTACCGTGAGATTACTAATTAACCCTGTCTCATTACATAATACAAGCTCTAAAATAGCCCGTTTCCTGGTAGGTTCCATGACGTATTGCTCACATTGAACCCTCTGTCAAATAGAATGTAGGCTTGATGTCACAGAATTAAAACAAGTCAATTAATGAGAGTTCAGACAACAAATGCAGTTGATTTGCCTTTATTGACCATTATTATTGTGACGAATAGAAGAGCTCACAGTAAAGCTCAGAGACAAGGATTACTTGTAATCAGAAAGCACGCAGAAATACCCAGCATGGAAAGCAAGGGTGAGATGACACTTAATTTACCAGCAACCTAAAGGGATAGTCATAGATCGCGGGCCATGTAGTACCAGATTCTAACATAGTGCTGCTTAATTATGGCCCTCATTGCAATGGCCATCCTCATGTAGAGTAGCAATTCAAGGCAGTTTATTGTGATAGTGACTGCATGTGGAGTTGCTGGAAACTCCATTTTTATATGACATTTACCACCACAGCTCTGAAACTCTTGCCAATACAGCTTTTCAGTTGTTCTTACAAGTACATTTAATTACAAAGCAACAGGTAGAAACACTGCCATCAAAACAAGACACAAACTAAACCGAACTGAAATAGCAGATTGCAGTTTTTAATCTAACTGTATAGCTGTAATGATGTGGAGATGCCGGTGATGGACTGGGGTTGACAATTGTAAACAATTTTACAACACCAAGTTATAGTCCAGCAATTTTATTTTAAATTCTTGCTTGTGAATTTAAAATAAAATTGCTGGACTATAACTTGGTGTTGTAAAATTGTTTACAATTGTATAGCTGTAGGCAGTGATTAACAGTGCCGCCATGTCATTCAGCAGGCTGATGTATGGGATTGTGTCCCAGGGAAGATGAAGTACACCTTTCATCTCTATCTAGCTTAGTGGACCCTTTTGAATTGGACACAAGAACAAGAAATGATGAAAAAAGTACATTACAGCATTTACTTTACAGGAGGTAGAAACAGTGTCCTTGGCATTCACTGCTCATATCATCACTTGTCTTAAAATTCGACTGAAAGCTTTAGTGAATTTTCCCATTTATGTGGGTATCTAAGAGCTCTATACTTTCTATACTTTCTAACCTTTATTCTTCTTCAATTTACTGGGGGCCACCTTATCAGCTGGAGGCTCCGGCAACTGCTTGGTGGGTTCTTCACATTTCGTAGATACACAGCCACAGTCTGTTATGTAGGTGTAGGTGAACTCAATTGCTGTGTCATCTGGACAAAGTAACGTGATATTTTGCTTGCTGGTCGCTAACTCCCGACAGCAGGTGCAGTTATGTGAGATCATATTTGCTTCAGCAGAATATCTGTCATAGAACCAAGAGGAAACATTACTTAGAATACTGGCTTCAAGATATACACAAATAAATGATCTATCCATTGACTAGTATTATATTCAAAATAATAGACGTGCATGCACTTCCTGTCAACTTCTTCCATGATAAATTTCTATTTTCACGTTTATAATGGTAAGTGCCTATGTCAACTTGTCATGCTGTAATGACTCTCTTTCTTCAGTGGAGGCACTGCAGCATCACCAGATGAGAGGGTGTGATTACAGCGTGGCAAATTTAAAATGCATTTAATTTAAAGTCCATTATAAATGTGGACATAGGACACAGGAATTTATAACGGTAATATAAAAATTAGGAAAGAGCATATGACTTTAAACTAAGGACTGACTGGCACCAGGATGCAACTGCAGCATAACAAGTTTAAATAGGCTGTTTTTATTATAAATGTGGACATAGAAAGTTATAATGGAAATGTATGAAAATAAGGACAGAGGTATAACATCAAAATGAGGACTGGTGCAACTTTCCCCCAACTGCTAGTCCCGCTTCACCTGAAGACCATACTTGGGCTTGACTCCCTGTGCGCAATGCTGCGATAGACTGATTAATAATATGTTAAAAACTTTGGTCTGGAATTTCCACAGGGCTGCTCCTGCTCAACAGAAGTGCAGCAGAAACCCTGTTTACATGCGTAAACCTGTTTTCCACCACGCTTTCAACGAAGTTACAGCAGCAGAGCATGAGCGACTCTGAGGAAAGTCCTGGCCCTGTGTCTGCGCACTGTAGTTAGCTTCCACGTGGAATAGGGCCACTGGCTCCTCCCCAAACAACCCATCATTTGCACACTCTTTGATGTCATTCGCCTTATCTTCAAGGATAAGCATATTGTTCTGGGCTCCAAGTCATGCTCAAAGACGTAGAAGGTAATTTTAACCTTCACCGCTTGGACGGTAAATTGGTGAAGCGGATCGCCTGCCTGTTATAGAACCTGTCCGATTTTCATTTAATTTCCGCCAGTTTACCGCCCAAGCGGTGAAGGTTAAAATTGCCTACATACAAGCTTAACTTTCTGATCTTAGAGTCCCCCATTAATAGCACCTGCCTCATTGGCTCCCAGGTTCCTATGCTCCATGGGGCCTTGGCCCACAGTGTCTACCAACCCTCTTGTTTCTTTCTGAAATAGATTGCGGAGAATGCTCATCAGTCAACTCCTCACATTCCAGACCAGAGAAACAGTTGACTAGTTTCAGCCCTGGTAAGCTCTTTCCCTGCCTCCCGACCGCGCTAGTTGTTTGGATGCAATCAGTAAACTTGAAGCAATTCAAGGACAGATGCACAATACAAGACTAACAATGGAACCAAGACTGGACTTTTCTCTCCCACTGTATGTTTCTCCGAATATTTGACTCTCTCTCAAGTTCTGCCAGATTACCCCTCTCTCCCTGATGTTTTTCTCAGACTCTTGTGCTCTCTCTGTGATGTTTCCCTCAGATTCCACTCTCTCGCTTTCTGACGTTTCTTTAGACTCTGTGCTCTCTCTGATGTATCTCTCAGACTCTGTGCTCTCTCCTTGATGTTTTTCTCACATCCTGCACTCTCTGTGATGTTTCTCTCACACTCCATGCTCTTCTTGATGTTTCTCTCAGAATCATTGCTCTCACTCTGAAGTTTCTTTCGGAATCCTTTTTCTCTCTCTGATGTCTCTCTCACACTCAGAGCTCTTTCCTTGATGTTTCTTTCAGACTAAGAGCTCTCCCTGATGTTTTTCTCAGATTCCCCTCTCCCTCTCCCTGATGTTTCTCTCAGTTTCCCCCTTTCTCTCCCTGATGTTTCTCTCAGTTTCCCCCTTTCTCTCCCTGATGTTTCTCTCAGTTTCCCCCTTTCTCTCCCAGATGTTTCTCTCAGTTTCCCTCTTTCTCTCTCTCTGATGTTTCTCTCAGTTTCCCCTTTTCTCTCCCAGATGTTTCTCTCAGTTTCCCACTTTCTCTCCCTGATGTTTCTCTCAGTTTCCCCTTTTCTCTCCCTCATGTTTCTCTCAGTTTCCCCTTTTCTCTCCCTGATGTTTCTCTCAGGCTTCGCTCCTCTCTCATTGGTGCTTCTCCCAGATGCAGTTCTTTTTTTTTGCAAGTGTGAAATTCAGGCTTATGTCTTTACATACATGCAGATACTGCAATTACTTCTTTACCTGAAGTATATTTATTTCATTTCTAGATAGACTTTTCTTTTTAGCCCATCAGATGTCTTGCTTTTGATTATATATTTAATAGAATAGGCTCCAGTACTAATGGGCAGAAGACAATTTAAGTATAAAACAACTATACATTCGTGTAGACAGTTATGGGCAAAACATGATTTGTATACGTACATAGAATAGGTCATACAGCGTCCTCCACAATAAGTCATCGTCACTTTTTGTGCAGATCGACATCCATGCTGGTTGATGTAGGTTGTGGTTTGTGAAATGCTACATGCCTTTGGAATACCTGCAAATGTGATCATAATTGAGCTCAGGACATTGTCACCAACGATTTGAAGCTTGAAAGGAAGAAATTCCTGTACAGAGGCTACAGATGATTCAAAACGAAAGGTACAATAGAAATGTAAGTAAGTCACAGTAATTGTTGCAATGAGGACCTTGGGATGGCTTAAAAGGTAGGAGTTTTCCAAATCTTTCTCATGAATATTTCACCTCTGTAGTGTTCTAATAAGGCCTTTAAAGCATAAACATGAGAGTACTGACAATTATAGCACACACTCTGTTTAAAGGGGATGCGATAAGCCAATGGAGATGACACTTGTCAATCAGACCAATAATGACAGTATCCATCAAAGGAAGCAGTTCCAATTGATTCCAATTGTACCATAACATCTGGAGTATCAGTTTCCCCACTTTACGACCCTTTTTTGTTAAACCCACCTATGTATTTCTATGGTTGTTATTTTATTAATAATTCCCAGTCTGTATTTCAGTTTACCTTTTATTCATTAACTGTGTGCTGTGTGATTGTCACTTACTGAAATAGATCTGCACCAGCTCAGCTGTAATTTAGTTATAAAGAAAACTTCTTCTAAAAGAGTTCTGCCTGTAAATGTCACACTGTCGTATATGTCACCCCTGATAATTGCAAGTCACGAAAAGAGAGATAAAAGTGGTTCATATATATTGGACTTAAATGGGCCCTGATGTTTGCTTAGTTGTGGCTAATAATAAAAATAGAATTTGCATTTATATAGTTCCTTTCACATCTTCAGGATAGCCCAAATTGCTTTACAGTCAGTTAATTACTTTTAAAGTGTAGTCATTATTGTTTTAGAGGCAAACGTGGCAGCCAATTTGTGCTCAGCAAGATCCTACACCAGCAATAACATGAATGACCACTGAAGCTGTTTTAGTGTTGTTGGTTGAGGGATAAATGTTGGTCAGGCAACCAGGAGAACTCTCTGCTCATCTTCAAATAATGCCAGGGGATCTTTTCCATTACCCTGATAGGATAGGTTTAATCCCTCACCTGAAAGAACATGGGCACAATTTTAAAAGGCCGGCGGGATGGCAGTGGTGGGGGGGTGACTGTGCGTGTGGATAACCCGAATAATAAAAACTTGATGTTCCCCATGCGATCGCAACTTAATTAGTGGCCATTAATCTTGTTTCCAGGTTTGCTGTCCGAAAGCTGCGCAGGGGGTGGACTGTGCACCTGCATGACCTGCTGTCAACTGAAGCGTCTAGATTTAAAGGGTCATTGCTCCATTGGATTTTGCTGGAGCAAGGAGACACAATGGAGCAGCACAGGGGCCAGGCTGCTCCAAGATTCAGCGATGCCTCAGTTCAGCTGCAACTGGCCGGGGTGAGGAGGATGAGAGAATTATTTTACCCGGCCGACAGGAGGAAGCACCCTGCCTCTACCATCAAGAAGGCCTGGCTCAAGGTGGCAGAAGAGGTCACCAGCAGGAGCAACATATCCCGCACTTGGGTCCAGTGCAGGAAATGTTTCAATGACCTAACTAGGTCAGCAAAAGTGAGTATACTTACTGATTCTCCTGCATTTTGTGTCGCACACCACCCCGCCACCCCCCCACACCATTCCGCACAGCCAAGCTACTCCATCACATCACTCCTCACACTCACTGAAAGCTTATCGTCAACTTACCTGCACTTCTTAAGCACTTCCACACCTCCCCATTTGTAACTTCACAACTACCACTCACCCCAATCCTGATCCAATGTGATGTCTCTATCTGATACTCACCCTCTGATGCACCTCTTTCACGGTCAGTCTCACCCAAAGCAATGCATTCATCGGCTGACTACTTCACCATCACTCACTCACATGTCTGTACTTTCTCCCCTTCTAGAAGAGAGCGCAAAATGCACGCAAGAGGGCGAGGACTGGAGGGGGGCCACAACAAATAGTGGTCCTCATAGAGGCAGAGGAGGAGGCCCTGCAGATCAGCCACATCCTCGAGTGCCTGTCCGTCGGGGATGCCGAGATTGGCACCCCACAAACGTCTGGTGACACAACTTTAACATTCCTCACGCACAACATGAACTGATGTTAAGAATGACTGGCATGTTGAACACCTCAATATGATCATAGCAACATGACACATCAGTGATGATGCTTAATATTGCCTTCTGTTCTCTTACAGACCGCAGTGAAGGGAGAGAGCGATTCCTCAGAGTAGCTCCCGGCCTCTGAGGGTGCACCGTCACATCTTAGTGAGCCACCCACCAGCACAGATACTCACACCTCGGTGGGATTTTAACTTTCACATGGATTGGACAAATCAAAATGGCAAAAATAGCCCTGAGGAGGAGTTCATAGAGTGTATTAGGGACTGTTTCTTAGACCAATACGTCGGGGAACCAACCAGGGAACAGGCCATTTTGGATTTGGGAATGGGTAACAAAACAGAATTAATTAATGATCTCAAAGTAAAGGATCCTTGGGAAGCAGTGATCATAACATGATAGAATTTCACATCCAGTTTGAGAGCGAGGATCTTGGGTCTGAAACTACAGTATTAAACTTAAATAAGGGCAATTATAAAGGAATGAGGGTTGGCTAAAGTGGACTGGGTAAACAGATTAGATGGTATGATGGTGGCTAAGCAGTGGCAAACATTTAAAAAGATATTTTATGACTCACAACAAAAATATATCCCTGTGAGGAGGAAAAACTCCACAAAAAGGGTGAACCGACCATGGCTAACTAAGGAAGTAAAGGATAGTATCAAGTTAAAAGAAAAAGCATACAACATGGCAAAGATTACTGGTAAGCCCGAAGATTGGGAAAACTTTAAAAACCAGCAAAGGATGACTAAAAGAATAATAAAGAGGGAGAAAATAAATTATGAGAGTAAACTGGCAAGAAATATAAAAACTGACAGTAAGAGCTTCAGTATATTAAAAGTAAATATTGGCCCCTTAGAGGATGAGACTGGGGAAATAATAATGGAAAACAAGGAAATGGCAGAGGAAATGAACAGATATTTTGTATCTGTCTTCACAGTAGAAGACACTAATAACATACCAATAATAATAGAAAATTAAGGGGCAAAGGGAAGGAAGGAACTAAAAACAATCACTATCTCTAGAGAAAAAGTACTAGGTAAACTAATGGGTCTAAAGGCTGACAAGTCCCCTGGACCTGATGGCATGCATCCGAGGGTCTTAAAAGAAGTGGCTACAGAGATAGTGGATGCATTGGTTGTAATGTTCCAGAATTCACTAGATTCTGGAAAGGTCCCAGCGGATTGGAAAACTGCAAATGTAACACCCCTATTCAAGAAGGGAGTGAGACAGAAAGCAGGTAACTATAGACCAGTTAGCCTAACATCTGTCATTGGGAAAATGCTAGAATCCATTATTAAGGCAGTAGTAGCAGGACATTTGGAGACTCAAAATACAATCAAGGAGAGTCAACATGGTTTTAAGAAGGGGAAATCATGTCTGACAAATTTATTAGAGTTTTTTGAGGAAGTAATGGGCAGGGTGGATAAAGGGGAACCAATGGATGCAGTATATTTGAATTTCCAAAAGGCATTCGATAAGGTGCCACATAAAAGATTACTGCATAAGAGCTCATGGTGTTGGGGGTAATATACTGGCATGGATAGAGGATTGGCTAACTAACAGAAAACAAAGAGTCAGGATAAAAGGGTCATTTTCAAAATGGCAATCTGTGCAAGTGATGAGATGTGAACGCCTCAGACTGTCTGATCCTAGAAGAACCGTTGACATATGAGTGCCTCCCTGGCCTGGCGAGCATCCCGGTGAGCCGGTGTTCGGCCCATGGGTTGTTCCTCATCCTCGCGCGCCTCCTCCTCCTCCTCCTCCTCCTCCACCTCCTGCTCCTCATCGTCATCCTCAATGTGGGTGGCGGGTGTGGATGGGGCCTCCTCCAGCGGCACCCCTCTCTGTTGGGCCATGTTGTGCAGGGCACAGTAGACAACTATAATTCGTCCCACTCTGAATGGCGTGTATTGGAGCGCTCCCCCAGAACGATCAAGGCACCTGAAGCGCATCTTGAGCAGCCCTATGGCCTGCTCAATTGTAGACCTGGTAGCAATGTGGCTGTCATTGTATCGACGCTGCGGCTCGGTGATGGGGTTCCTCAGAGGTGTCATGAGCCATGTGTGCAGGGGATACCCCTTGTTGCCGAGGAGCCAGCCGTTGCCGGTGTTGGGTGCGTGGAAGAGGGGTGGGACGGTGGACTCCCTGAGGACGAAGGCATCATGGCAGCTGCCGGGGTATCTGGCGCACAGGTGTAGGAATCTCTGGCGGTGGTCACAGATGAGCTGGGCGTTCATGCAGTGATACCCTTCCTGTTGATGAACAGCCCTGGCTCATGTGGAGGTGCCCGTATTGCTATGTGGGTGCAGTTGATTACACCCTGCACCCGTGGGAAGCCAGCCACAGCATGGAAACCAACCGCCCTCTCCATCTGGCTGCGCTCGTCCATGGCGAAGTTGATGTAGTGCGAGGCCCTGTGGAACAATCCATCGGTGACCTGCCTTATGCACTTGTGTGCAGAGGACTGACAGACCCCGGTGATGTCCCCGCTGGCACCCTGGAAGGATCCGGAGGCGAAGAAGTTGAGGGCAGTGGTGACTTTGACGGCGACGGGTAAGAAGATGCTGCTTGGTCCATCCGGGAGCAGCTCGTCATTAAGGAGGCTGCAGATGTCGGCGACTACCTGGCGAGTGACTCTGAGCCTCCGTATGCACTGCTCCTCGGAGAGGTCCATGAAGCTGAGCCTCGGTCTGTAGACCCTGTGCGGAGGGTAGTGCCTCCTGCGATGCATCTCTCTCTGCGGTTGCCCTCCCTCCTGCTGTGCAGGTGGGTGTGCCACAGCACCGTGTTGGGGGCCTGCACGTCGCTGAGGCGGACGGCGTGGACTGCGAGGCTGCTGGGGCTGGTGATGCTGTTCGTCCTCCGAGGATGTCGAGGCGGCCCCCATCTGGCAGGTGTAGGTCTGAGGGGTTGTGCATGGTAGGTAGGTGTTTCCTCGCACTGGGGCTGCGGTTCCATGTCGGTGTATCTTCTGGCTTGGAGGGGGGTGGTGGAGGGCAAGCGTTGCCCTATCTGATGGAGTGGCCTGATGCGTTGGTGAAGGGTCTCCCCCACCCCCCCCCCCCCCCCACGTGGAGTGCACCTTGGCAGCTGCCACAGGCTGCTGGCTGCAACACGTCCGTTTGGAGTGAGACTTTTTCCCCCAGTATGTGAAACAGTCTCAGGTGCAGGTAAAATCCCACACTTCCTAATAAGACAGCTGAAATAGCTAGATAAATATTGTCAAGTGGCATCCCGCTGGCTTTAATTGCCTGCGGGATTCCCACCAGCGGGGGCTTCGCACGCACCCCCGCACGTCAGCGCGGAACCCGGAAGTGGGCGGGATCGAGGCGGGATCCGGTCCTGCTCCGAGTTTTCGCGATTTTCGGGGGCCCCCCGCCGGGAATGCACCCGATAGTGGGTGCTAAAATCGGGCCCAAAGTGTCTGCAAAGGGATATTGACAGGTTAAGCGAATGGGCAAAAATTTGGCAGATGGAATATAGTGTGGGAAAATGTGAAGTCATCCACTTTGGGAGGAAAAATAAAAAAGCAAAATATTATTTGAATGGAGAAATACTACAAAATGCTGCGGTACAGAGGGATCCAAACTGTTCTCCAGCGAGGTGGTAGGAGTGATGTGGGCCTGGTCCAGGAGAGGGATGATGGCAAAAGGGGACATGGAAGTGGGGACACCAGTCAAAGCGCTCCCATGACTCACCCGTTGCTCTCCTCTCAACCAATACCCGCAATGCTGCCTCCTCTCCGGGTGGCCGAGTCTGTCCCTGTACAGGTGCAGGTGGAGAAATTTTTGGTGGCGTAGGCCAGAAGCATCTAAGCAGTCCGGGCATGGACATGAGCAACCTGCCACTACCTCTGCTGCAGCCACAGGGGATGCCCCATGTGGAAGTAGTAGGAATAGAAAGGCTAAGGTTTTGTGATCACAAAGGGCGTGCACAGACTGTCACTTTTTCATTTATATTTGTTTTTTGATAAAGTCACATTAAATGTTATCATTCTCACCTCTACTGCCACGTCTTGCCCATTCTTGACTGCCTTTTGTGATGGCGCCCTTTCACGTGCTTTATCATGAAAGGTGAGACTTGATGCGACCTAATGGGTGACTTTACAGTGGGTGGATGTGTAGTTGCAGAACTGTTTGTGTGGGGGTGGGGGGGTTGCTGGTGTTGGCTGCTCTTTCCAGATGGTATGAGGACTGGACTATTCTCACTTTGTGATCTTATGAGAAGCATTCACGTATGAGTGACTCCCTGGCCTCATGAGCAGCCAGGTGAGCCGCTTCGCTGCCCAAGGGTTCGTCATCCTCCTCCTCCTGCTGCTGCTGTTGCTCCTCCTCAATGTTCATTGCAGGTGTAGATGGTGGATGAGGGCATGGGGCCTCATCATCCGGTACCCCTCTCAGTTGTGCCATGTTGTGCAGGATACAACACACTACTATAATGTGACCCACTCTTGCTGGTGCGTATTGAAGCGCCCCCCCAGAACGATCGAGGCACCGAAATCGCATCTTCAGCAGTCCTATCGCATGTTCAATGACTGATTTGGTGGCAATGTGGCTGTCGTATCGACACTATTGCTCACTGATGGGGTTCCTCAGAGGTGTCACGAGCCATATGTGCAGGGGGTATCGCTTGACCCTGAGGTGCCAGCCCTTAAGGCTGTTCGGTGCGTGGAAGAGGCCCAGGATGTTGGATTCCCTCAGAATGAACGAATCATGGCAGCTGCCAAGGAATCTGGCGCACACGTGAAGAAATCTTTTGCAGTGGTCACAAATGAGCTGAGCGTTGATCGAGAGATAACCCTTTCTGTCGATGAACATTCCTGGCTCATGTGGAGGTGCTCGGATTTCTATCTGCATGCAATCAATTGCACCCTGCACCCGTGGGAAGCCAGCCACAGAGGGGAATCCCACTGCCCTCTCCGTCTGGCTGAGGTTGTCCATGGGGAAGTTGATGTATTGCGAGGTTCTGCGAAACAAGCCATCGGTGACCTGTCTTATGCACTTGTGGGCAGACGACTGAGAGACCCCGGCGATGTCACTGGTGGCACCCTGGAATGATCCGGAGGCAAAGAAGTTGAAGGCAGTAATCACTTTAACAGCGACGGGTAATGAGATGCTGCCGGGCCCAGCCGGGAGCTGCTCGGCATGAAGGAGGCTGCAGATGTCTGCGACCACCTGGCGACTCGCTCTCAGCTTCTGTATGCACTGCTCCTCAGGGAGGTCCAGGAAGCTCAGCCTCGGTCTGTAGACCCTGTTGCGATGGTAGTGCCTCCTGCGCCGATGCCCGTCTGTTGTTCCCCTCTGTGCTCTTGTGCAGGTGCCTGTGGCGCAGCACTGTGTTGTGGAGCTACAAGTGGTGGAAATGCACGCCGTGCCTGGCGAAGATGGTGATGTTCCTCATCCTCGGATGTACTGGTGAATGCAGCCATCGGGCCCCCATCTTGTTGGTGTCAGTTTGAGGGGGTCCGAAAAGTTGGTAAATATGTGTAAACAGAACAATTCTGAGTGGAAACCAAGAATTTTCAGTCTAAACACGAAGATCTCCCAGCTAAAAGTTTGTCTGAGAGAACTGAGTGCCCTGCTGCAATAACTCACCTTTTATCCCCATCTCTCAAACAGAGATTTAAATGTCCAAATGGCTGCCAGCTGAAACACGACTCCTTCATCATGGCATTTTCACACAGCACGGGAAACACGTTGAGGCAGCGTTGAAATTGCTTGCCTTCATTCTTAATTAGATTTATGTACTGCCCGCACCTCTTTTGCCCCCCCGCCCCCAATGCATCCGCATTTTTTAAAAATCGTGCCCCATATTTCTGACAATAAAGTACTCCCTTGTGACAGCACCACAGTGTCAACCTAAATTACTTACCCAAGGCTTGAAATGAGGCTTAGAATCAACGACCCTCTGACTCAGAGGTAAGAGTGCTTACCACTAAGCCATGGCTGACACTTGACTAAATTCATCTTCCACCAGAATTAGCAGCTATCAACTGTTTGAATGAATCATAATTCAGAGCCACAACGACGGTCACAGAGAGATTTCATAATTGTTTAAATATACTACTTACATGTCTGACAACAGCCATCTGAGTCCATGTGTATTGTTCCCTGTCACAGAGAATAACCCATTAGAAACAAACTTATTTGAAATCACAAATCCTCCAAAACCTCTGGTCGTTTAATTTTATAGAACAGATTTTGTTCCTTTTATTCGAAAAAATTAATAAATAATTGTTTTGCACTCACAGGCTCACAGTTATCATGATCCAGATGGGGGCACCATTGATTATAGATGTTTGGAACGAAGTGAGGCCCTATTTTCTCACACTCGTATTTAGTGCAGTTGTTCTTTGAATCTGGTATGATAGCTCCAGGCTGTGCAATAATAGGAAAGGAAAAGTTTTCAATGGCAAATAAAAATTTTGGAGCTTTGGACTCTGACAGTGCATCGATCTTTACTACTATAGCTACTAAAACAACAGCATTTATATAGTGTTTTTAACATAGAAAAATGTCCCAAGGCACTTTAGGAAGATAATCACAGCAACACAAACTCTGCAAGACAAAAACTTGAAATTCACGCTGAACATCAAAGGAGATGATTCATTTTTCCTTTCATACAAGAAACTCTAATACAATGACTGTGAACTCATCCTAAACTGTAAAATCGTGACTTGTTCTAATAATCAAAGCCACAATTACTAATGTACTATGAAGAATTATAAAAACTTTCCACTGTATAACAAGTACCTTTTATCCTGGCCTTCAGATGCTAAATGCCAAGAAGCAAGTTAATTTATTTACCTGAACCATTTAACATATATGTATCATAGTAATTGTATTATACACTCCATCAGTCCATATTGTATCTGTTCTGTGTAACATGTCACAAAATAAAAAGGATTTAAAAAGTCTGAACTAATCCTCATATATAACACACACAGAAAAGGGATGTCGTAATTTGTTAAAGTTTACATTGACTACAAGACTAGTAAAATAGGTGTGAATCTGGATGCTTAAAAGGTTGATTGACTTTATTAAATACATTCTCTAGTTTTACTCAGGGCTTGATACTTCTGGGAGGGGGATTTATATCTGGTCAAGATAGGTTCATTGGAGGCATTTGCTGCTTAATCCAAATGACTTCATTGGTGAGCCCAGAATTTCTTCCCCCAAATCACCAAAGGAATGCGGTAATATGGGCAGACAGGGGGAGAAATTTGGTTTTGCATAGAATTTAGGTGTGGGTTCATAAAAAGCCCACTCACAAATGGACAGGTATATTATGATACCATGTAAATAAAGGAAATACATCATATGGCATAATTCTCACCATTTGTGCCTTAGCAATGCTGGGTACAAGGGACTTCTTTACATGATTCAGGAGGCCACCCGCACTATTTACAGTGCATCTGGAGTGCCCCTTTAGATTGGGCGTGGAAACTTGCTACAGCAACATAAGTGGGATAACTGTACCACCTGATGAATTTCCAAAATTAAGTGCCTTTTTCAAATAGGCTGGTTTCACTCTGCGATCGTTTGCAGTAGAGAAATCAGCCTTTTAAATTGAAATACCCACCCAATGCCCTTAGCAATATTCATTTCTCCAAATCTTTACATAGCATCTTTTCCCAACCCATCAACTTGCTCCTCACTTGATCCAAATGGTGTAAGTTTTTCTTTTTTACAGTTCAGTTCCTTTGGTTAAATCTTCACTTTTTGTTGAACAAAGCCACTTGACAATTTCAAACAAACTTCTTTCTTTTGAGTTATGATACGGTTCATGATGTGGTTCAAGGATGAATCCACTAAATATTTCAAGTAGTCACTTTACACAATAGAATGGCTGAACATCATATTCAAAACTAACCCCTGAATGTATTAAGTAGATGATGATCATTATGGTGATTTGCTTCCAAAATGTAATATGCATACCTGAAGGATTATTGGTGGCATGTTTGGCATCTCAATTATGCAGTCAACCTGGGTACAATTTCCACAACATTGTCCTTTCACTTCCTTATACTCAAAGCCCTGTGGGGAAACACAGAAAATTGATGATTACTCTCCTTTCACCAACTACAAAGTGAATCTTTAATGATAGGTGGGTCAGATGCTCACCAGTGGACAGTGAGAATCACACTTCATGTTGGTACACTCAATAGTGTTGTGCTTGGTTGATGGATCCACTTTATTGGTACATTTGCAATTCTTACATGGGTCCTGTGGAATAGTCATACCTGGCTGGAAAAAAGGTGAACATAAGAACATAAAAATAGAAGCAGGACTAGGTCATATGGCCCCTTGAGCCTGCTCTGCCATTCAATAAGATCTTGGCTGATCTTCGACCCCAACTCAACTTTCCTGCCTGATTCCCATGTCCCTTGATACCCTTAGAGTCCAAAAATCTATTAATCTCAGCCTTGAATATACTCAATGAATGAGCATCCACAGCTCTTTGGGGTAGAGAATTCCAAAGATTCACAACCCTCCAAGTGAAGAAATTCCTCCTCATCTCAGTCCTAAATGTTCAACCCCTTATCCTGAGACTATTCCCCCTAGTTCTAGACGCTCCAGCCAGGGGAGACATCATCTCAGCATCTACCCTGCCAAGCCCTCTTAGAATCTTATATGTTTCAATGAGATCACCTCTCATTCTTCTAAACTCCAGAGAGTATAGGCCCATTCTACTCAATCTTTCCTCATAGGACAACCCTCTCATCCCAGGAATCAATCTCGTGAACCTTCATTGCACCCCATCCAAGGCAAGTATATCCCTCTTTAGGTCAGTTACAATTGAGAAGTGTTTTAAAGTTGTGCTGGATTTTTTACACATTGGAATGGTCAGATTCTATACAGTAAAGTTAATTAAAGCTGTGGAGGTTTAGTTTCATCTTGTAGTGCATTTCATCGTGCCTTTGCTTGAAATCCATTTGTGCATTACCTTAGCACAGTTATTAACTCATTTATTTGAAATCAAATCCTGTTTTTTTTGTTGTAGTAAATTAATATTGCAATGAAAATAAAAGTGCACTGTTCCAGTTTCACTTGTTACAACATTTTCACATTATTTATTCATTTTGTGCTGTTCTGACTTTAAATGAATTTGTATCTTCAGAAATTCTTGAAGTCAAAATTTGAAGAACAAGATAGAAATATAAAAACTATACACTGAACAAAATGATTAATAGGTGTGAAACCACAAATCATAATCTCAAAATATCCCAAAGATCTTTACCTTGTACTCAGTATCATTGTACACACACACTGGCTTTGGCTCTGCAAATAGAATAATGTGCCATTAAATTCAATAGGTCATTTACAGCTAAGGTACAGGATGTAAGCTTATTGCTCCAAATTGTTAAGGTGGCAACAGTAAAATATTACCCACCTCGGATTAAAGAGAAATGCAACACTTACCACATGTATAATCTGGGCAACATTTGTCTTCATGACTATGGAACACTGGTTCATATCCAGGTTTGCAATCAAATTTCACAGTGGGGCAGTGGATTAGATTACATTCTGAATGAACAAAAATGGACACAGGTTAAAAAGCTTGTAGTTATTCTTTCAGCTCGCTACTAATGATCCTCAGTGAGACTAATGAGAGGTCTCAATGCAGGTTAAATGAAATGTCACTTTCTAATACTGCTGTGAATCATGAACTTATTGTTATAATTCAATGGCGTTACCTGAAGAGCCCAAAAGAATTTAAAGAGCAAGATTTGATAGGCTGCCTCGCAAGGTCTTCTTTGTTCCTTAATGGAAGCATCTCCACGTACCCCAGGAGTAAGCTCAGGTGACAAAGGGAAAAACTAGGCTGCTTTCCCTTAACAAATTTTGATCCAAGTGACATGGTGATTTGGGGATTGTTTATATTCTTGTCCCAAGTGTATAAAAGGCATGTCCCCTGAGGTGATGTCTCAGGTTCTTTTCCCAGAAGAGGCAGAATCCTAACTCTAACAGCCACAAATTAAATACATCAGAAAGACTTAACATTTACAGACTAATTATAGGATGGTTGAGTGGAGTCTTGGTATGTAGAGGATACTGCAATTCAAATTCCAAAGAAGGTCTTACAAACCAGACATTATGACATTCTTCTTTGTTACAGTGTCTGTGACTCAGTAGCAGCACTCTCACCTCTGAGTCAGAACGTTGTGGGTTCAAGTCCCACACCGGGGACTGTGAACACAAAATCTAGACCGACATTGTCGGAGGTGCTGTTTTTCGGATGAAACGACAAACCGAGGCCGGTCTGCTCTCTCAGGTAGATGTAAAAGATCCCATTGCATTATTTCAAAGAAGAGTAGGGGAGTTTTCCCTGCTGTCCTGGCCAATATTTATCCTTCAAACAACATCTGGTCATTATCTCATTGCTGTTTGTGGGACCTCGCTGTATGAAAATTGGCTCCCGCATTTCCTACATTACAACAGTGACTGCACTTTAAAAGTACTTCATTGGCTGTAAAGCGTTTTGGGACATCCTGAGTTTGTGAAAGACGCTTTATTTCTATCTGTTATAATGTACTGGGACCAGATTATCTGTTTTAACATAGTGGGTTCAGGTTATCAGTTTTGATGTAGTGGGTTGAGATTGTCAGTTTTGATACAGTAATATCAGGTGACCTGTTTTGAAATAGTGATTGTATAGACAGAAAAAGATGGTGAGCCAAGACTTCTGACAACATAAGGTAGTTTAACTTTGACACTTATAACCTTGTCCATTTCTGACTTTTGGACAAGATTTTAGAAAGATGGCAGAGTAAGTTTTTGTTCCCAGTGAAATTTTATGTTTGCCTTATTCTTTATTAATAAATAAAATAGTGAAGAAAATTTGCTCCGGTTGCATCCTTTTGGAGGCCCTGTTGCAGGTCGTAACATTTTGTCATGTTGCTGATTGTTACTAATTTTCGGTTCTTTGGTAGAGATTTTCTCACTTCACCATTTACTAACATAAACAGACCTAACATCCCCTGTGACTTGGAGAACACACTTACTGCCCTATCTAGTTATAGGTTACCATGACCTGAGTACAGTAACAATAAGATCCCTCATTGTGTGCACTGGATACTAAGATCTTGCATGCTCGCTCATGTTCTCTCCTAGCTTTTTAGAAGGTGAACTGAAAAGCACACCAGTAAGATGAAGCATGACTGTAAACTAACAAAGTGATGATAGATGAATGAGTAGAATACAGTTTACACAGTGAGATTTACCTATTTCTTATCGCTCCTTGTTCCATCAAAATAATAAAATATGTGACTTTGCCCCACGACAGGCTGAACTCACTTTACAAGTTAGCAGTCCCTGAACTTATTAGCACTAACCTCTCCCATTATAGGCCACATGCATTCATGCCTCAGCCAAGAGTCTCACTGGCTGGAGAAAAAGCAAGACCTTTCTGACGGTAGCATAGTGGTTATGTTACTGGACGAGTAATCCAGAAGCCCGGACTAAAATCTGGAGTCATGAATTCAAATCCCGCCACGAGCAGCTGGCGAATTTAAATTCAATTAATTAAGTCCAATTAAATAAATAAAAATCTGGAATTAAAATACTCGTATCAGTAATGGCGGCCATAAAACTACTGGACTGTCGTAAAAACCCATCTGGTTCACTAATGTCCTTGAGGGAAAGAAACCTGCCGTCCTGACCCGGTCTGGCCTATATGTGACTCCAGACCCACAGCAATGTGGTTGATTCTTAATTGCCCTCTGAAATGGCCTAGCAAGCAACTCAGCTCTACAATCTTGCTACGAAAAATCATAACAAGAATAAAACCGGACGGACCACTCGGCACCGGACACAACAACGGCAAACCAAGCCCAGTTGACCCTGCAAAGTCCTCCTCACTAACATCTGGGGACTTGTGCCAAAATTGGGAGAGCTGTCCCACAGACTAGTTAAGCAACAGCCTGACACAGCCATACTCACAGAATTATACCTTTCAGCCAACGTCCCAGACTCTTCCATCACCATCCCTGGGTATGTCCTGTCTCACCGGCAGGATAGACCCACAAGAGGTGGCGGTACAGTGATATACAGTCAGGAGGGCTGTCCTCAACATTGACTCTGGACCCCATGAAATCTCATGGCATCAGGTCAAACATGGGCAAGGAAACCTCCTGCTGATGAATCAATCCTCCTCCATGTTGAGAAGCACTGAGGGTAGCAAGGGCACAAAATGTACTCTGGGTGGGGGACTTCAATGTCCATCACCAAGAGTGGCTCGGTAGCACCACTGCTGGCCGAGTCCTGAAGGACATAGCTGCCAGACTGGGCCTACGGCAGGTGGTGAGCGAACCAACACGAGGGAAAAACTTACTTGACCTCGTCCTCACAAATCTACCTGTCGCAAATGCATCTGTCCATGACAGTATTGGTAGGAGTGACCACCGCGAAGTCCCGTCTTCGCACTGAGGACACTATTCAACGTGTTGTGTGGCACGACCACCGTGCGAAATAGGATCGATTCAGAACAGATCTAGCAGCTCAAAACTGGGCATCCATGAGGCACTGTGGGCCACCAGCAGCAGCAGAATTGTATTCCAGCACAATCTGTAACCTCATGGCCCGGCATATTCCTCACTCTATCATTACCAACAAGCTAGAGGATCAACCCTGGTTCAATGAGGAGTGTAGAAGAGCATGCCAGGAGCAGCACCAGGCGTACTTAAAAATGAGGTGCCAACCTGGTGAAGCTACAACTCAGGATGACATGCATGCTAAACAGCGGAAGCAACATGCTACAGATAAAGCGGAGCGATTCCACAACCAATGGATCAGATCAAAGCTCTGCAGTCCTGCCACATCCAGTCATGAATGGTGGTGGACAATTAAACAACTAACGGGAGGAGGAGGCTCTGCAAACATCCCTATCCTCAATGATGGCGGAGTCCAGCACGTGAGTGCAAAAGACAAGGCTGAAGTGTTTGCAACCATCTTCAGCCAGAAGTGCCGAGTGGATGATCCATCTCGGCCTCCTCCTGATATCCCCACCATCACAGAAACCAGTCTTCAGCCAATTCGATTCACTCCACGTGATATCAAGAAACGGCTGAGTGCACTGGATACAGCAAAGGCTATGGGCCCCGACAACATCCCAGCTGTAGTGCTGAAGACTTGTGCTCCAGAACTAGCTGCGCCTCTTGCTAAGCTGTTCCAGCACAGCTACAACACTGGCATCTACCCGACAATGTGGAAAATGGACAAGGTATGTCCTGTCCACAAAAAGCAGGACAAATCCAATCCGGCCAATTACCGCTCCATCAGTCTACTCTCAATCATCAGCAAAGTGATGGAAGGTGTCGTCGACAGTGCTAACAAGCGGCACTTGCTCACCAATAACCTGCTCACCGATACTCACTTTGGGTTCGGCAGGACCACTCGGCTCCAGACCTCATTACAGCCTTGTTCCAAACATGGACAAAGGAGCTGAATTCCAGAGGTGAGGTGAGAGTGACTGCCCTTGACATCAAGGCAGCATTTGACCGAGTGTGGCACCATGGAGCCCAAGTAAAATTGAAGTCAATGGGAATCAGGGGGAAAACTCTCCAGTGGCTGGAGTCATGCCTAGCACAAAGGAAGATGGTAGTGGTTGTTGGAGGCCAATCATCTCAGCCCCAGGACATTGCTGCAGGAGTTCCTCAGGGCAGTGTCCTAGGCCGAACCATCTTCAGCTGCTCCATCAATGACCTTCCCTCCATCATAAGGTCAGAAATGGGGATGTTCGCTGATGATTGCACAGTGTTCAGTTCCATTCACAACCCCTCAGATAATGAAGCAGTCCGAGCCCGCATGCAGCAAGACCTGGACAACATCCAGGCTTGGACTCATAAGTGGCAAGTAACATTCGCGCCAGGTAAGTGCCAGGCAATGACCATCTCCAACAAGAGAGAGTCTAACCACCTCCCCTTAACATTCAACGGCATTACCATCGCCGAATCCCCCACCATCAACATCCTGGGGGTCACCATTGACCAAAAACTTAACTGGACCAGCCATATAAATACTGTGGCTACGAGAGCAGGTCAGAGGCTGGGTATTCTGCGGCGAGTGACTCACCTCCTGACTCCCCAAAGCCTTTCCACCATCTACAAGGCACAAGTCAGGACTGTGATGGAATACTCTCCACTTGCTTGGATGAGTGCAGCTCCAACAACACTCAAGAAGCTCAACACCATCCAAGATAAAGCAGCCCGCTTGATTGGCACCCCATCCACCACCCTAAACATTCACTCCCTTCACCACCGGCGCACTGTGGCTGCAGTGTGTACCATCCACAGGATGCACTGCAGCAACTCGCCAAGGCTTCTTCGACAGCACCTCCCAAACCCACGACCTCTACCACCTAGAAGGACAAGAGCAGCAGGCACATGGGAACAACACCACCTGCACGTTCCCCTCCAAATCACACACCATCCTGACTTGGAAATATATCGCCGTTCCTTCATCGTCGCTGGGTCAAAATCCTGGAACTCCCTTCCTAACAGCACTGTGGGAGAGCCGTCACCACACGGACTGCAGCAGTTCAAGAAGGCGGCTCACCACCACTTTCTCAAGGGCAATTAGGAATGGGCAATAAATGCCGGTCTCGCCAGCGACGCTCACATCCCATGAACGAATAAAAAAAACTCTCTCAATGTCCCATACTAAGACTGCTCAAAACTGATTTTTCCTTCAAGAAATAGTCAAAGGCTGACCTCTCCCTCAACTGTCTGTATTGAAGATTGGCTTGCTGAAATGCCAATTAAAGTTATCACCTTCAATGAGAAACCCCCTGTGATGGCATGGGAGCTTTGGCAATTACATTGTCCATTTAGCGAAGCCCTTCTGTCCTTTCTTTGCATGTTGAAAGAAAACAATTCTTGCATTAAAGGTACGGACAGCTACCTCAAAACTGATGTCATATGTGAGATTACAAAATGTTTATGGCTGTTTCATATGGTATTCCAATTATTGTCCTGATCAACATCCTCGCTGGCTCGTGTCACTGGGGCTTAACCCTTTGTGAACTGAATTTAACTTTTTAATGAAAAAAAATTACATAAATAAACAAAACCTCTTTCTAGGCCAAATAGGCAAAAGCACTACACATATTTGGTGTAGTTTTTGGAGACTGGAATATCTTATGTCTGAACTGCACAGTGAAATATTCATACACAGCGGAATGTACAACATGTTTACTTACCGCACATGGTTTCTGTACAACAATGGTCATGTTGGCTTCTTTGAACAACTGGCACAAAACCTTGGCCGTTGCATACTTTTGCTGGTGATGGAGGGCATTTGTGGGCTTTGCAGACAACGTTCATTGTTGCATTATTGCAGAAACAGTCCTGACAATTGCTTTGCCATGTTTCACCAATCTGTCATAAATGCACAAAGTCATGCTAGGAGGTCTATAAGCAGCGTAAAACTGAAATTAATAACAGTTAAGTGTAGAAACAGATATAATCTGTTTATCTAAAGAACATGTACCTGTCTTGGTTTTCCATCAGGTCCTATGCACTCTAGTGGATTAAAAAAAATTACAATTAATGTTTTACAAACTGATACTGCACCAAAACGTTTTAAAAGCTAAATAATCAATAGAGATGAAGAAAACATAAAATTCAGGCAAAGAGAAGTGAAGGAAGAGAATAAATGATTGCTGATCCGGAGACATAACACTGACTTCGATAGTCAACCAGTAATACTCATGACTATCAGACAAAATAACCACATGATTGAAATGTACTTCCTTTGATTATTTTCTCCAATTTTCTTCTATCCTTATATATTACCGGTCTCTCATCACCCCCAGCATGCAGAATTCTATCTGCAATTCTCAGAAGCAAATAAAATCCCTCCCCCATTGCTGTAGCAAACAAGTTCGAGCTACAGGAATTCCACAGATGAACTATGTGGACTTCTGCACAGTATTTGACTCCTGGAGCTTGGCAGTGACCCTACTACATACTGTAGACATTGTTACTAAAGAAATATGCTTACCACAGATGTCTACGCAGATGTCTAATGGTGCAAAAAGGAACTTTCCATCTGGGCAGAAACAACCTTCATTATGATCACTCTTGTCACTAGGTACATTCCTGTCAGTGTACCTAATCATTAAAGAAAGAGTATTAATTATGTACAGCAAACAGGGGAGTGAGAGAGAGAGAGAGAATGAAAGAAAAAGAGCATTTCAATTGTTGTCATTGAGAATGGTTTGCTCAATATGTACAACAAACCTTGAACTACAAGTAGGCTGTTCTTTTGGCTCACACGATTTATACTCCATCGTTGCAGGGCAGTGATATACTGTTTGAATTAAATTGAATAAAACAACATGAGAAAGTGAGCAAGTAACCTCAATCTGTACAAGCGTTTACTGTTTGTGTTTATATTTGATATGTTGCATACTTATGCGTGTTTGAAAAAGTCCAGATTCATATCAAGACAGATTTAATTACTTACGACATGATCCATTGGTATGTTCTCGCCAGTTGACACAGATACCTCCTTCAGATTTGCATATCTTAGCATAGATTGCTAAACTGGAACATATTATTGTGTCATTCCTCATGTGACATCCATCGTGGACACATGCTTCATAATATGGGCCTGGAGGAACTACGTCATGGCATTTCGAAAAGGCACTGAGGAAACAAAGCTTATGTTACAGATTCAAACAGTTCTGAGTTGAGATGTCTCACTTCCTGTGCAGTTGGCTGACCTTGTTAACCTATGCTGCCATTCTTTTGATGCTGGGGTGGAACTACTCCATTTTTTCTTTTCTCCTTCCTGTTTGATTTGCCTCTCCTCTCCACAAAGGCCGACCAAATCAAGCCATAGGTAATTATGAGTAGAGATTTTAGTAATCTCTCAGTATATTTTTATTCTATTTTTCATTAGTGTCATTGCATCTATTAAGCTGTTTATATATTCGGTGCAAATTGATTCCTTGGCCTCGTATGTCATAGGACGCCAGTTTACATATTACAAATGGTCTCCTACCTGGAACAGGCAGGCTCTCCAGTTGTCCAACTCAGGAGCCTACCCAAGTTGGCGGTGGCCAGAACCTCACGGTAAGTGACCCTATACCATCTTCAGACTGTTACTGCCCCGTTTACACCAGGCGGAGCCCTTAAAATCAGTTCCATTCGCTTACTGGCCACACTTAAAATCCACACTACAGACATGCTTAAACTCCACACTACACACACCCTGAAAACCCACACTTCACTCCCACTCTTACAGCCCACACTATACACATTTACAACTCACACAATGCACACACATTTAAAGCCCACACTACACACACACTTAAAGCCCACATTATACACACTTAAAGCCCACACTACACACACTTAAAGCCCACACTACACACACACTTAAAGCCCACATTACACACACACTTAAAGCCCACACTACACACATTTACAACTCACACAATGCACACACATTTAAAGCCCACACTACACACATTTAAAGCCCACACTACACACACACTTAAAGCCCACATTACACACACTTAAAGCCCACAATACACACACTTAAAGCCCACACTACACACACACTTAAAGCCCACATTATACACACTTAAAGCCCACACTACACACACTTAAAGCCCACACTACACACACACTTAAAGCCCACATTACACACACACTTAAAGCCCACACTGTACACACACTTAAAGCCTACACTGTACACACACTTAAAGCCCACATTACACACACACTGAAAGCCCACACTGTACACACACTTAAAGCCTACACTACACACACACTCAAAGCCCACATTATACACACTTAAAGCCCACATTACACACACACTTAAAGCCCACATTACACACACACTTAAAGCCCACATTACACACACTTAAAGCCCACACTGTACACACACTTAAAGCCCACATTACACACACTTAAAGCCCACACTGCACACACTTAAAGCCCACATTACACACACACTTAAAGCCCACACTGTACATACACTTAAAGCCCACACTATACACATACTTTAAGCCTACACGACACACACACTTAAAGCCCACACTACACACACACTTAAAGCCCACACTACACACACTTAAAGCCCACACTACACACACTTAAAGCCCACACTACACACACTTAAAGCCCACACTACACACACTTAAAGCCCACACTACACACACTTAAAGCCCACACTATACACACACTTAAAGCCCACACTACACACACTTAAAGCCCACAATACACACACTTAAAGTCCACACTCCACACACTTAAAGCCCACACTACACACACTTAAAGCCCACACTACACACACTTAAAGCCCGCACTACACACACTTAAAGCCCACACTATACACACACTTAAAGCCCACACTACACACACTTAAAGCCCACACTACACACACACACACTTAAAGCCCACACTACACACACTTAAAGCCCACACTACACACACTTAAAGCGCACACTACACACACTTAAAGCCCACACTAGAGACATAACATAATTTATTTTAATGTTTAAATGGAGAAGGAAATAACCTAGTCAAAAATAAAGCTAATCAATTGTAGGAGCAAACTTCAGAACAATGAAAGCGGACTTAGTCTGAATAAATTAAATTGAACAGTTAACTGGTAGACAGTGGGAAATATTGAAGCACGAGATTGGTACAAATGAGGAAAAAAGGGGCTATGTCTGGGATCGTAGGCTAAGAAAAAAGTTTACAATAAAGGTAAAATCAGTTGCAGTAAAGAGAGGAGAGATACTATAATCTACAAATAGAAGCAACAAGAGAGGTAAGGAGAGCTAGGAGAAAGTGAGAAAAAGCTTGCAGCCAACGTAAAGGGAAAAAGCAACGGTGTTTATAAACATTAGAAAAAAGAAAATTATTAATGGAGCCACTCAAAATCAAAATGAGTATTGGGAAAGTATTACGGTAACTATGGAAATAGCAGATATGTCCAATGAGAGCTTTGCTTCATCATTTTGAGACTAAAGGAAGTTTTCAATAGTTTATGGATGAGGAGTGAGAAGGACAACCAAGACATAAATGCATTAAAATCAAAATATTCTAAAGGGGCTCAGGGTGTTAAAATTGCTAAACGCCTCAGACCAACTGGAAGGAGGTTGTTGAGAAAGTAACGGAGGGACTAACCATCATTTTTCAAATTTCACTGGGGAGGGGAGCCAGGGGGAGCCAATGGCCTTCGTGCCTGGACGTTTCCGTGGGAGGCCTCGGCCAATTCACATTCGAACGGCCAGCTGCCCACCCGAAACCGTCAGAAAGCTGCAGCCGGCCAGCTTCAGGTAGGTCTGAATCGTGGGGCTCGGAGGCCACTCGCCAACATCAAGGTAATTGCCGGTGAGGGAGGGGGGTGGCTGGATCAGGGCCGTTTCGTGGGTGAGAAGGGAGGGAAGTCCTGGACAGCAGAGGCCCAGTATTTCCTTGTGTGGCCTGGAGGAGAGCTCCTGCTCCTCCTGACCCCACTAGGGAAAGTTTTTGACCTACCTTAGAGAGGCTCCTCTTCTTCCCAGCCAGGTTTTATTAAAATGCCATCTGCCGATGACCCATATTAGTATATATTAATGAGGCTCCCACCTGGTGGGTCCCTTAGCAGCCTAAAAGAAGGTTCAAGTTAAGATGGCAGCGGTCGGAAATCGAGCTGGAACGAGGTGATAAGTCTTTGCACAGCTATTCTAACTGTGCGCCCACCCTGTTCCTACCGGGCGGAATGGGTTAAAATTTCCTCCATTATATTCAAGACCTGCGCCAAAGCACTGGACTGGGGCAAATGTTACAATTCTGTAAGTGCTATTTGTTTTACCTGAGGGAACAGAAGAGCAATTGAGAAATGGTAATTGATCCTTCTAGGCCCAAAACAGAACCTACACCTGCTCTCAGCATACATGAGTCCTGATAAGTCCATTACGGTGCTTCTGCCAGCTTGGGAACTGTAGACTCTAGACATACCCCTCCACCACCCCACCCAAACTGCTGTCAGGACATGGGGGGAGGGAGGCGGGCAGAAATAAATCTGGGTTCTGCCAACTTCTGATCCCCTATGACAACTCTGCCAGAATTTCACTCCCTGCAGGGCGCAGAATTTCTACACTATTGTTTCCATTAGTAGGTAAATCCAAGAGGCCATGATCTTATAAGAAGCTTATAGACACACATAAAGGAGAAAATTAGAAGAAACTTTAATGTAAAGAGTTTGAGGAACATGGAATGTTTTGCCAAAAGTGGTGATCAATGTTAAATCAACTACAGCATTCAAAATGATTACTTGCCAGAAGAAGAAAATAGTTTGGGGAGAAAGCAGGAAAATGGTTCTGTGTAAAATCAGCTCTGAAAGGTGCCTAAATTCTGTGCAGTCAAGGGTTGAATGGCTTCCTGTTAGGTTAAAATTTGTACGTTGCTTTACAATTCCTGATATGTGAATGAAAGGCGGAAAACAGTTTATTGATTAAACAGGGGTTGACCACATTCCAAACCCTACTAAGTTATGGTTTTCACACTGAGACATGACTTACGGGCCTAAAATGATCTTGCAAATATCTGATGGTACACAAGGCGTGGTTGGTACAGTTGACATGGTGGTTGTGGTTTCCATATGTGACACAGTTGAAGGTTGTATTGGCGATGGGGTTGTGTTCCCTGCTTCACAGTGTGGCTTATTCTTATCTTTAACGTGCCAGAAAGGTGCTGAATGTGAGCAAGAAGGTACCACAGTTCCATCAGGCAATGTGCAGTCATCCGTGCTGCTGTTTGTACAGGTACCTAGGGAGTTGGGAATTTCAAACATCATTTCAAATTTCATCACAAGATATTTACAGATGAGGAAGACCATTTGGCTCATCTTGATTCATCCATCCAGACAGATCCTAACGTCACTCCATTGTAGCATTCAATTGTTTCTTAAATGATTCAAAGGTTTGTCCCTCTTCTACTCTATCTGAGCGTTTATTCCACATGTTGATCACTCTTTGTATGAAGAAGAATTTCCTGATTTCTGTCTTAAAAGTAGCCCTCTCTGGTTTGAACTTGTGTCCCCATGTTCTACACCCACAGTTTAATTTGAAGTAACATTTTGGGTTAAATCCCTCCATTAGATCACCTCTCAGTCACCATATTGGAATGAGAAAGGAATATCCCTGAAAACAGGGCAAGGGTTAAGACATTTGGGGTATTGACTTTCAAAAAATCATATACAATTTGTATTGCCATAAACTCTCCTCAATTTATTTAATCTCCTGGGGAAAAGGATTAACCACTGAAAAAATTTCCAAGCATCGAAAACGCTCCATCAGCGTTAAGGACAATCAAATGAAAGCTTCAGAGTATATTACAATCCCAAGTCAGAAACAGCATTTTATAACTTTGAAAAATGAAAATAAAAATTGTGATCAAAGTGTTACATACCACATTGTCCTTCAACATTTTTTCCAAAGATCTTGTAAGGGAGGTCTATTGTAAAATCCAGGCCATCAAACGTAACAGTAGAATTAATGGCAATAATCTCAACCTTTACAGTGATCCCTGAGGAACTGATCCTTATCCCATCGTGGTAATATGGTTGTATAATCTCCTGACCATTGACCAATGCCTGTATAACAGAAACAAAAGTCTTTCAGTCAACTGCTGCCAGTCAACATCTGTGCTTTCTAAACTTGAGGAAGCTGCTGGTAACTTTGTTCTTAATTTAAAAAGAATCTGAATTTTTAAACGCTTTTAGTCATGAAATTACTGAGAATGCCCTAAAACTATTTTTGATGGGATCAGGATGGATTTAAGATTAGGATTCTGAAACTGATGCCGTATGTTATTAATCTTGTTTGGTCAATTTGGATGGTTAGTGGGTAAATCATTAGGGTCCAAGCTTAGAGTCCAGCACCAGTGGAGAGCACATAAAAAGTTTCAATAAATGTTCCCATCAATTAGCACACATCTTAAGCTGACAGTATTAACAGCTTTTGGTGTGCAGATAACACTAATACTGTGTCTCGATCAGGGTACAGTAATCCACAGCTTGGCTTCATCCTCTGCTTCCAAGCAACACTGCGGCAGATTCACAAGTACATCGATTTATAGATAATTATGTACAGAACCCGAGAGATGTCTGTTTTGCCTGAAAACACATGAGGGGCAATTTTCTCCTGCTGTGTGCCTGGGGAATACTTATTTCCAAGGTGCAAAGCAAAAAAAAAAAGGGGTGAAGATCTAAGACAACGGGTCTCTGCCTCCTTTGTGTTACACTGGGACTTCTGGGCGGATACCCTTAGGTGGGGCAGAATGCTTACGCCTACATCAGGTGCAAACATCAAAACTGCATAGAAATTAAATCACGACAACTCGCTCCACGTTTTCCTGGGTTTCTGCTTGGCGGAAGTTCCAAAGGAAGTTAACCCACAGTAAATAGGTCTTACGGCTTGTGTGCATTCCTGTTCAGCTTTGAGGATCTGAGAAGGGATAGGCAGTAAACAGAGTGAAGCAGAAAACAAGTGTGTTTATCTTTCCCTATATGTGCAGCAAAGGGTATTCGTGGCTGAAGTCTTTTTTGTTGCAGCCAGAAGGTCCGGCAGTTGGCAGTCAATACCACTGAGAGGGTCTCTCAGGCCTGCAGTGACAGTTGACTTTCCTCTCCCATGTCCAGGTGTAAAGTCCCGCTAAGGGCTGGATTTGCAATGGGGAAACTTTGAGCCTATTAAATTGACCTGAACCTGGAAATTAAGAAAGGTTCGGGCTAGGTAAGGCAAAGTGCATTTCTTGTGCACTTCACTTAACTTGGGCCCAGACCGCAGAGGGTGCGGAGGAAAATGAGTGCCATGAAGTTTCCTTTGCGTGTACAGTATTTATATCCTTTATTTTAGTTCCCAAGTTTCTTTCTTAGCCCTCCTCTCCTGAAGAGATTGCCTCATGCTCGAGTACAGTTCCATGGGTTCTTGCAGTCCTCTGGTTCCTGGCTAAAGTGGCCATTCTTCATAAGTGAGTCTGGTAAATAACAACAAGCTTTTCAATCATGAGATTATCATCGCCAAGACTCATTCTGTCTTTATCTGATAACATTCTTTCAGCAGTGGGCATTGGGCAGCGAGGAGGAGCAGGAATCCTAGCTAATTGTTTCCCCTCCCTTGTCCAGGGACACTGAGGTCAAAATGATACTGACTCCACTGCAAGGGACTGAACAGGATACCTTCCTGGTCTATATGAAAATGCATATAACCCGAGCTGTTAGGGGAGCTGTCGACTTCTTTATCATTAATGGAAAATGCAGCAGCCTGTACCTTGGTTTTTACTGTACTGTTGACAGTCATCTGAATCAGTGTTATTACAGACGATTTGTAGAATACTATGATGGCTTTGGGGCACGACAGATCTTTCTGAACATCACAGAAGTAGTTGTCGATGTAAATTTTGAAGCCTTTGATAACTTCTTTTATCTGCTTCACCAGAATGTAAGTGCAGTTTCCTTGGAATGTGTAATCAGTTCCATCAAAAGTAAGATAGTGACTGCCTCCCCATCCAGCACAGACACCTGAAATTTCAAAGTCACATTCTGAGTTTCCAGCAAAATGATTTATTTAAGTCAGATGATAGATTGTTAATCAACAAGCACATCATATATCAGTATTTTTTTTCATAAAGAGAAAAGCACTCTTGGTTATACTCATTTGTAAACTCAGGCATAGGCCAGCCCAGACTGATGGAATGAAAGTCACCTCTGTCTGCTGTCTGTATTGGTCATATGTGCAATGCTTTTGGGCAGTATAAAATCCACTTCCCAGCTGGCATGAACCCACACTGCAAAGTATGCCCAAATTTGGCATTAAATTAGCAGTGTCAGTTTGGCGCTGTTGATTGCATTCATGCCTCTGCCTCAGAAGATCATTGATCAGCATTTTAGCAAATAGTTGAGGCTAAGACTCCAGTGCATCATTGAGGGAGTACCAAAATGTCAGAGGTGCTGTCTTTCAGATGAGACATTAAACCGGCATTAATCTGTGGCCCCAGCTGCTTGCTTGGATGTAAAAGATCCCAAAGCACTATTTGGAGAAGAGCAGGGAGTTCTTTACAATTCATTCCTCAACCAACACCACCAAAATAGATCAACTGATTATTTAACACATTTTCTGTTTGTGAGACCTTGCTACGTGCAAATTGATTGACATTTTTCTTTACACAACAGTGATTGCACTTAAAAAAGTCATTTGTTGGATGTGACGTGCTTTGTGAGAACCTTTGGATATGATAAGGCTCTATATAAACCTAAGTTCTTTCTTTTGCTTTCTTTCTTTGTCATTCACAGTGGCCATAGGACAGAGGGTATGGGAATGGGAAAATGTTATATTAGTGCAGTAGAAGGTGTGCTTCTAAGGTTGGTATTAAAAAATAATGAAGTGGAGTAGAGAAAGCTTCATCCTCCAAATGCAGGAATCAGTATTGACTTTTTGTATCTAATTCATACATTCACTTTTCTCTGCTTAAAAATTCCAACATTAGTTCGAAGTTTCCAATTAGTTGCCACATTTTGCCACTGACTTGTCCATTTAAATGTGTGCACTCAATCAAATATAATTGCAAATTTGTTTTGGTCAAAATGACTCCAAATATTTGGAATTTTGAAATTGGTAATGAGCATCAAGCTGTGCGATGCTGTTATGAAAAAGGAGTAGAAGAAAATGGGATGTGTGAGTGCGGGCAGGGAATCGGAATAAGAGCAGGATGTGCATCGTGGGGTGTCTTATCTCTGAGCACCTTTTTTGTCGTTCGTTGCTCCACTGTACCCTGCATCCTGCTGTGTGGCACCTCACCAGTAATTTTTGCCCAAGAACTCTACTTCCATGACCTTGACTCTGGTGTTCTCAACCTTGGACATACCCATTGGACATCCTTTTTCCTGGCAGGGGTTGGGGGGGGGAACATTACCCTCTGATTTATTTCCCCCTGCGTCTTCCCTTCTGGTCTCTGACACATCCACCTCCTAAGCAGGGTATCTGGCTCTGCCAGAACTGCATTTGAGCTACCTGCTAGGAGATGCACAAAAGCAGCTTAACATTGATGCTATCCCTGATTTTGGTTGCAAGGCTGTGGGAATTGTTTGGATGCTGCTTTGCACTTCCCCAGAGCTGCATTGCAGAAAAGGCAATCAATGCTGTGGAGCACTGAACCACACAGGGCTGTTTCAATATGCTGCCTCCATCTCTGCATCTTTTATATCACTTTTTAATTTTGGCAATGCAGTTCCTCCTGCAATACTCACAGTCACACTCGTACTGATAGCAACAGCCGGATTGGTCATAAACTTTTTTGGGCTGCAGTCCATTTTGACATGTGATCAGATGAGCACTTGGACATGTCACTGGCACCACAGAAACGGTGTTGTTCCCTGTACAGGTTCCCATTGTGCAATTATCGAGCATCCAGGTTTCATTCATCTATGGTTTGTGGAGAGAAAAGGAAAATCCTTTAATTTTTAAAAACAGGACTTAGGTAACGTAGCATTTATAGACCCCGGAATTCCTGAAGCTGGAGAGGGTGCATGTCCATTTCCGTCTGGGAGGAGCCCAGAATATGGACTCGAACTTGGCAGTACCAGGATTCTGTCCCCATTGGACCAGACCTTTAAATTCCAGCCAGGGAGAGCCCTGTGTTGATCTTTTGTCTGCTCCACCCCATTAAGGGGAGTTCCTGGGATTTCCCTGGGAAATTCCTCCCATTACTCCTTGAAAGGCCTCAGTGGGGCTCACACCAGTTGAGACCTGGCTTACGTCCCTTTGAGGCCTTCTGATGGCCCCAAACCGGAAAGTAAACGATAAGAAAACTAGTAAGAATCATGGAATTGCTGCAGCAAAGAAGGAGGCCAGTCGGCCCATTGAGCCTTGGTTAGCCCTGCAAATTTTTTCCCTTCAAATATTTATTGAATTCCTTTTTGAAAGCCATGATTGAATCTGCCTCCACCACCCATTCAGGCAGTGCTTTCCAGGTCATAACCACTCGCTGTGCAAAAAAGTTTTGCAGATGACACAAAACTTGGAAGGGTAGTAAACAGTGAGGAGGATAGTGATAGACTTCAAGAGGATATAGACAGGCTGGTGGCATGGGCAGACAAGTGGCAGATGAAATTTAACACAGAAAAATGTGAGGTGATACATTTTGGTAGGAAGAATGACGAGAGGCAATATAAACTAGAGGGCACAATTCTAAAAGGGGTAAGGAACAGAGAGATCTGTGGGTACATGTACACAAATCGTTGAAGGTGGCAGGGCAGGTTGAGAAAGCGGTTAAAAAAACATACGGGGATCCTGGGCTTTATAAATAGAGGCATCGGGTGCAAAAGCAAGGCAGTCATGACGCACTTTTATAAAACATTGGTTTGGCCACAACTGGAGTATTGTGTCCAGTTCTGGGCATCACACTTTAGGAAAGATGTGAAGGCCTTAGAGAGAGTGCAGAAGAGATTTATTAGAATGATTCCAGGGATGAGGGACTTTAGGTATCTGGAGAAGCTGGGGTGGTTCTCCTTGGAACAGAGAAGGTTGAGAGGAGTTTTGATAGAGGTAGTCAAAATCATTAAGGGTCTAGACAGAGCAGATAGAGAGAAACTGTTCCCATTGGCAGAAGGGTCAAGATCCAGGAGGACATAGATTTAAGGTGATTGGCTAAAGAACCAAAGGTGATATGAGGAAAAACTTTTTTATACAGCGAGTGGTTAAGATCTGGAATGCACTGCTTGAGGGGGTGGTGGAGGCAGATCATGGCTTTCAAAAGAGAACTGGATAAGTACTTGAAAGGAAAAAAAATTGTTGGGCTATGGGGATAGGGCATGGGAGTGGGACGAGATGCATTGCTCTTGCATAGAACCGGCACGGACTCGATGGGCCGAATGGCCTCCTCCTGTGCTGTAATCTTTCTATGATTCTTTGACAATTTTGAATATTTCCTTAATAGTGAGAAACTAGGAGCTGTGGAGTAGCAAAGGGATTTGGGTGTCCATGTACACAAATCACTGAAAGCTGGTGCACAGGTACAAAAAGTAATCAAAAAGGCTAATGAAATGTTGGCCTTTATCTCAACAAGACTGGAATACAAAGGGAAGGAAGTTATGATTCAGTTGTATACAGCCTTGGTCAGACTCCACCTAGAGCATTGCATTCAGTTTGGGCAGCAAACATCAAAAAAATGTATTGGGATTGGAGGGGGTGTCGTGCAGATTCACCTGAATTATACCTGTGCTTAAAGGGTTAAACAATGAGGACAGGTTGTATGATATTAGCTTGTGTTCCCTTGAGTTTAGAAGAATAAGGGGTGATCTAATCAAGGTATTTATAATGATCAAAGTTTTGATGGGGTAGAGACAGAGAAACTATTTGCTCTGATGGGAGAATCCAGAACAAGTGGCATAATCTTAAGATTAGAGCTAGGCCATTTAGAAGTGAAATCAGGAAGCAATTTTCACACAAAAAGTCGTGGAAGTTTGGAATTCTCTTCCCGCAAAAGGCTGTGGTGCTGGGTCAATTGAAATTTTCAAGATTGAGATCCACAGACTTTTATTGGAGTAAAGGTATCAAGGGAAATGGAGCAAAGGCAAGTAAATGGAGTTGAGGTACAGATCAGTCATGATCTAATTGAATGGTGCAACAGGCTCGAGGGCCGACTCCTGTTCCGATGAAAATGCATAGGCCAGATTTGCCTGTTCCTGTGCCTGGGTGCAGTGGATCGCAGTGCATGGAGGCAAACCAGGGAAGGAGGATCGCACGGCCGCAAGGGAGCCAAGCCGATTTTCCATCCATTTCATCATGCAATGCTCCCTGCCTGATTTTCCACCAAGTACTACACCCATGTGACCCAATACACATAGGGACAGGAATAGGAAAATCTGCCCCTACAAGTTATAGCAAAGCATAATTTGCATTTACAAGATTAGTGTGATGGTATGTTATTGTCATAATAATAAAAATCAAACTACTAAGGGCAGTTAAGTCCTGGAGGCAGCGCAGAGGAGAAACATGAGACACACCTCGAGCATCACAGGACTGAATCGAAGGAACGACTGGGAAAATTTGGACTTTTCAGCCATGACAAGAGATAACTGACAATGGACTTCATAAATAATAAAAGGAACAAATATGGTAAGCCGAGAACACAACTTCAAATTAAACTATGACAATAAGATAAGAAGCATAGGTTAAAAAAAGCAAAAGGTAAGTTCAAGATTAACATCCTGACATTCCTCACGCAGTGACTAATATGTAGAATGTAAAATAAAAACAGAAAATGATGGAAATACTCAGCAGGTTGGGCAGCATCTGAAGAGAGAGAAACAGAGTTAATGTTTCAGATCGATGTTACCTAACCTGAAACGTTAACTCTGTTTCTCTCTCCACAGATGCTGCCTGACCGGCTGAGCTTTTCCAGCATTTTCTGCTTTTATTTCAGATTTCCAGCATCCACAGTATTTTGCTTTTGAATATGTAGAATGTATTTGTGTTGGGTAGGCCCTAATGAAAGTCACAAATTATATCCTACGTGAATGTTGTGGATTATCCCTCCTCATCTCTCTCGACCTGTCTGGAGCCTTTGACATGGCGACCACACCATCCTTCCCCAACACTTCTCCGCCGTCGTCCAGTTGGGTGGGACTGCCCTCGCCTGGTTCCACTCTTACCTGTTCAATCATAGCCAGAAAATCTCCTGCAATGGCTTCTCTTCCCACTCCCGCACCGTTAACTCTGGAGTCGCCCAAGGATCTATCCTTGGCCCCCTCCTATTTCTTATCTACTTGCTGCCTCTCGACGATATCATCTGAAAACACATCGGGTTCCACACGTACACTGATGACATCCAGCTCTACCTCACTACCTCGCTCTATCTCGACCACTTCACTGCCTCCGTGTTGTCAGGCTGCTTGAAGAGCCAAAATTTCCAACAATTAAACATTGGGAAGACCAAAGCCATTGTCTTAGGCTCTCACAACAAACTTTATTCCCTACCCACTGATTCCAACCCCCTCATTGGCCATTGTCTCAGGCTGAACCAGACTGTTCACAACCTCATCATCCTATCTGACCCTGAGCTGGGCTAAGCTTCCAATCCCATATCCTATCCAACACCAAGGCCGCCTACTTCCACCTCCATAAAATCTCCCGTTTCCACCTCCAGACTCAACTATTCCAATGCTCTCCTGGCCGGCCTCCCATCTTCCACCCTCCATAAATTTAAGCTCATCCAAAACTATGCTGCCCATATCCTAACTCGCTGAAAGTCCCGTTCACCCATCACCCCTGTGCTCACTGACCTGCATTGGATCCGGTCCATCGACATTTTGATTTAGGTTTTTTTAATCTTTGTGTTCTCTTGTGTTCTCCTTGTGTCCCTCCAGGTCCTCGCCACCCCACCCCCCTGCCCCCCCCCCAGCTATTTCTGTAACCTCCTCCATCCCTATATCCCTCTGATTACTTTGTGTTCCTCCAATTCTGGTCTCTTGTGCATCCCTCGCTTCCTTCAACCCACCATTGGCGCCCATAACTTCAGCCGTCTAGGCCATAATCTATGGAATTCCCTCCCCAAACCTCTCCGCCTCTCCACTTCGCTCTCCTCCTTTAAGGTGCTCCTTATAACCTATGTCTCACCTGTCCGAACGTCTCCTTCTTTGGCTTAGTGTTAATTTTTGTCTGATAACTCTCCTGTGAAGTGCCTTGGGACGTTTTACTCAGTTAAAAGCGCTATATAAATGCAAGTTGTTGTAGTGGTGGAAAGACACAGAGAATCCTCTCCAAAATGTTGAATGCTGTGTTGCAAAGTCTATACTTTTTTCCTGGGCGATAAGGAAGGATGGCTAATTGATTTTCCTCATCTGCATATTGCTGGGGAACATGGAGTAGTGGAGCTGGTTAGGACAATGCTGAGGGGTGTATGGAAAATTGTGTAGGAAAGGAGTGACTTGGGACCACTGAGATCTAGATTAGCTGAAATTTATGAAACATAGAATATAAGAGCAAGAGTAGGCCATTCGGCCCTTCGGGCCTGCTCCGCCATTCAAAATGATCATGGCTGATCGTCGAACTCAGTACCCTGTTCCCGCCTTTTCCCCATATCCCTTGATCCCTTTAGCATTAAGAAATATATCTATCTCCTTCTTGAATGCATCGAATTACTTGGCCTCCACTGCCTTCTGTGGTAGAGAATTCCACAGGTTCACCACCCTCTGAGTGAAGAAATTTCTCCTCATCTCGGTTCTAAATGGCATACCCTGTATCCTAAGACTATGACCCCTCCTTTTTTAATTAGTGGGGTTACATTTGCCACCCTCCAATCTGTAGGAACTGTTCCAGGAGTCCATCGAATTTTGGAAGATGATCACCAATGCATTCACTATTTCCAGGGCCACTTCCTTTAGTACTCTGGGATGTGGATTATCAGGCCCTGGGGATTTGTCATCCTTCAGCCCCATTAATTTCCCTATCACTATTTTTTTACGAATACCAGTTTCCTTAAGTTCCTCCCTCTCACTAGACCATTGGTTCCCTAACATTTCTGGGAGGTCATTTGCGTCCTCCTTTGTGAAGACAGAACCAAAGTATGTGTTTAATTGTTCTGCCATATCTTTGTTCCCCATTATAATCTTCCCCATTTCTGACTGTAAGGGACCTACATTTGTCTTCACTAATCTTTTTCTCTTGACATATTTATGGAAGCTTTTACAGTCAGTTTTTATGTTCCTTGCTCGTTTACTCTCATACTCTATTTTTCCCCTCTTCATCAATCTCTTTGTTCGCCTTTGCTGAACATCCTCCCTGCATCTCGTCTGTCTCGTCCTGTTAGAATTTTATATGTTTCGATGAGATCACCTCACATTCTTCTAAACTCCAGAGAATATAGGCCTAGTCGACCCAATCTCTCCTCATACGTCAGTCCTGCCATCCCAGGAATCAGTCTGGTAAACCTTTGTTGCACTCCCTCCATGGCAAGGACATCCTTCCTCAGATAAGGAGACCAAAACTGCACACAATACTCCAGATGTGGTCTCACCAAGGCCCTGTATAACTGCAGTAAGACATCCCTGCTCCTGTACTCAAATCCTCTTGCAATGAAGGCCAACATACCATTCGCCTTCCTAACTGCTTGCTGCACCTGAATGCTCGCTTTCAGCGACTGGTGTACAAGGACACCCAGGTCTCGTTGCACCTCCCCTTTTCCCAATCTATCACCATTCAGATAATAATCTGCCTTTCTGTTTTTACAACCAAAGTGGATAACCTCACATTTATCCACATGATACCGCATCTGCCATGTTCTTGCCCACTCACCCAACTTGTCTAAATCACATTGGAGCCTCTTTGCATCCTCCTCACAGCTCACATTCCACCCCAGCTTTGTGTCATCTGCAAACTTGGAAATGATACATTTGATCCAAATCATTGATATATATTGTGAATAGCTGGGGCCCAAGCACTGATCCCTGCGGTACCCCACTAGTCACTGCCTGCCACCTGGAAAAAGACCTGTTTATTCCGACACTCTGTCTCCTGTCTGTCAACCAATTCTCTATCCATGCCAGTATATTCCCCCAAACCCATGTGCTTTAATATTGCACACTAACCTCTTGTGTGGGACCTTATCAAAAGTCTTCTGAAAATCCAAGTACACCACATCCACTGGTTCTCCCCTATCTATTCGACTAGTACATCCTCAAAAAACTCCAGTAGATTTGTTTGGCGTGATTTCCCTTCCATAAACTCATGCTGACTTTGTCCAATCCCATTAAATCCTTCCAAGTGTTCTGTTATCACATCTTTCAAAATAGACTCTCGCATTTTCGCCACGACTGATGTTAGGCTAACTGGTCTGTAATTCCCTGTTTTTTCTCTCCCTCCTTTTTTAATTAGTGGGGTTACATTTGCCACCCTCCAATTTGTAGGAACTGTTCCAGGAGTCTATCGAATTTTGGAAGATGATCACCAATGCATTCACTATTTCCAGGGCCACTTCCTTTAGTACTCTGGGATATAGATTATCAGGCCCTGGGGATTTGTCAGCCTTTAGCCCCATTAATTTCCCTAGCACTATTTTTTTATTAATACTAGTTTCCTTCAGTTCCTCCATCTCACTAGACCCTTGGTTCCCTAACATTTCCGGGAGGTTATTTGTGTCCTCCTTTGTGAAGACAGAACCAAAGTATGTGTTTAACTGTTCTGCCATTTCTTCGTTCCCCATTATAATTTCCCCCATTTCTGACTGTAAGGGATCTACATTTGTCTTCACTAACCTTTTTCTCTTGACATATTTATAGAAGCTTATACAGTCAGTTTTTATGTTCCCTGCTAGTTTACTCTCATACTCTATTTTTCCCCTCTTAATCAAACTCTTTGTCCTCCTTTGCTGAATTCTGAACTGCTCCCAATCCTCAGGCTTGCCGCTTTTTCTGGCAATTTCATATGTCTCTTCTTTGAATCTAATACTATCCTTAATTTCTTCTGTAAGCCACGGATAAGCCACCTTTCCTGTTTTATTTTTGCGCCAGACAGGAATGAATAATTGTTGTAATTCCTGCACACGTTCTTTAAATATTAGCCATTGCCTATCCACCATCATCCCTTTTAGTAAAGTTCCCCAATCTATCATCGCCAACTCACACCTCATACTTTCGTAATTTCCTTTATTTAGATTCAGGACCCTTGTTTCGGATTCAACTACTTCACTCTCCATCTTAATGAGGAATTCTATCATGTTATGGTCGCTCTTCCCTTAGGGACCCCGCACAACAAGATTGTTAATTGATCCTTTCTCATTGCACAATACCCAGTTTAGGATCGCCTGTTCTCTCGTTGGTTCCTCAACATATTGGTCTGGAAAACCATCATGTACACACTCCAGAAATTCCTCCCCCGCAGTATTATTGCTAATTTGGTTTGACCAATCTATATGTAGATTAAAATCACCCATGATTATAGTTGTACCCTTCTTACATGCGTCTCTAATTTCCTGTTTAATGCCCTCCCCTACATCTCCACTGCTGTTTGGGAACCTACGGACAACTCTCACCAACATTTTCTGCCCCTTGGTGTTTCTTAGCTCCACCCGTACAGATTCCACATCGTGATTTTCCGAGCCAATATCCTTCCTCACTATTGCATTGATTTCCTCCTTTACTAACAAAGCTACCCCACCTCCTTTCCCTTTTTGCCTGTCCTTCCCAAATATTGAATACCCCTGGATGTTCAGTTCCCATCCTTGGTCACTTGCAGCCATGTGTCCGTAATCGCGACTATATCATAACCGTTAATATCTATCTGCGCTGTTAATTCATCTAGCTTATTGTGAATGCTCCGTGCATTAAGACAGAATGCCTTTCGACTTGTCTTTTTAAGACTGCTCGTCTTCTTGGTTTCATTTTGCACTATGGCCCTATTTGTTTTTTGCCTTTGTTTTCTCTGCCTTCCACTATTGCTTCTTCCCTTTCTGTCTTTTGTTTCTATCCTTGTTTCCCCCTCCTCTGTCTCCCTGCTCAGGTTCCCATCCCCGCCATTCTAGTTTAAACCTTCCCCAACAGCACTAGCAAACACCCCCGCGAGGACATCGGTCCCGGTCCTGCTCGGGTGAAACCCGTCCCGCTTGTACAGTTCCCACCTTCCCCAGAACCGGTCCCAATTTCCCAGGAATCTAAATCCCTCCCTCCTCCACCATCCCTGCAGCCACTCATTCATCTGGTCTATTCTCCTGTTCCTATACTCACTAGCACGTGGCACTAGTAGTAATCCTGAGATCACTACCTTTGAGGTCCTGCTTTTTAATTTATCTCCCAACTGCTAAATTCACCTTGCAGGACCTCATTCCTTTTTTCACCTATGTCGTTGGTACCGATATGGACCACGACTACTGGCTGTTCACCCTCCCTCTCCAGAATGCCCTGCAGCCGCTCCGTGACATCCTTGACCCCAGCACCAGGGAGGCAACATACCATCCTGGAGTCATGTTTGCAGCCGCAGAAACGCCTATCTGTTCCCCTTACAATTGAATCCCCAAATGAAGGGGAAGGGGAAGAGTGTCGAGTAACGTGATTGATTATTAAGGTGATGAAGGTGCAGAGAAGGATGGATAAGGGTTTCAGAAGCAATAGAAATACCAATTGGGATAACAGAAAATACAGGACTGGAAAAGGCTCTGCAGTCCATAGAGCTACTCCTAAAAACTAATATTCCTCAAACAACTACGGACTCAAATATCTATCCAATTTTCCTGTGCATTTTTCCACAATACATTTGCTAAGGCATGATGTATATAGATTATATATAGGCCATTATAACTGTCATGACCATTTACTCACGGCTCTTGGAGGGTGGAGGGCTGAGCAACCTTCTGGTGGTGCTGTTGTTGGTGTGGATGTCTGTGTGGTTGGTAGAGAGAATGTGGTGCTTTCACATGGTTCCATGTGCTTCACAATTTTACAGTTATTAGAACAGAATGCAAAAAAACACCAGCCTGCTTTGTCTGTGGAATTGTATACCACCTCCCCTGGAAAGAAATGCAAATGGAAATCTTGAAAAAGGCAACAACAGTAAATTTTGAATTGTTACATTAATTCACTATTCAGTTAAAAGATACATTGTCACATGTTGCATTTTACATGTTGCATTAATGGATTTTAGGTTGCAGGTTTGCTCCCAGAATTTCACAAACAGCAAGTTGCAAATTTCACCTCTGCTGTCTGTGAAGTGCTTCTCTCCCCACCTTGAGAAGAGAGAGAAGATTGGCAGTACAGTAACTGGGGCCAATAGTGGACCTTCCCGAGATGTCATCATGTGAGAAAGGAGGTACAGAGGTTGAACAGACTGCCTTCCTGGGTCAGAAAGTGTGGACAGTGGAGTGTGAAATGTAAAGAAGTGATAAAAATAAAAGCTACAAAAATAAAACAATTCATGAACAGAAAACAGATTCACATTAATTCCAAAATAATTTGCTGATACACCCAGTGTTGGCTTCAGAAGTTAAATGTTCAAGAAATTCTTGCTTTGGAGATGGAGTACATCCAGATCAGCCACAGGAGGATTTATTTCACCCAGCACAATACAGCCTCAATGGATATTAATAGCCCAAAAGAAGCTGTTGCTTGGGAAAAGTAAGCAGTGAACAATAGCACAAATCTTGCATTTAAAATACACTAATTTCAAAAGGTGGTCAACTCGCGATAGCTCTACAAAGCTCTGTCTCTCCTATTTATAATTTTCATATAAACAGCGCTGTTCAACTCGAACCCAAATTGGTGAGAACATACCTGGAGGATTTAATAACTGATACACTTACCAGGTGACAGTATTTGTCCATTGGCTTTGCAGGAACAGGTTGTTGTTGCTGTTGAGCTGGGAGTTATTGTTACTGTTGTTGTAGATTCGGGTGTGCTGGGCGTAGTGGTGGGTGCTGTAGTGGTTTGACATTTTCCCGTGTAGTTGAAAATTTGACAACTCTCAGTGCACAGAGTTAAATTACAGAAGCCCGATTTACCTGCAGAAGTCACTATATGCTGCCCTGGAAGCAAAGGCAATGAGAATTGTCAATAAGGCATCTTATTGCACTTCTTAACTGCGTCTCATGTATTTAAGCACGAAGAACCAGGTTGTACAATTCCAATTTAAAAATGATACACCGTAAGGAATATGGCATTGGGCATGGAAATGTTTCATGGCCTCATATGACATTCTTATGTCTGCTATTTTAATGCTGCTGTTAATCCTTTTGTAAACAATTTTACAACACCAAGTTATAGTCCAACAATTTTTATTTGAAATCGACAAGCTTTCGGAGGCTTCCTCCTTCGTCAGGTAAATGTTCAGGAGCTCCTTGAAGCCTACGCATTTATACATATAGAACAATACATGGTGTTTACAGACTGCCCCTGCAACTGCCCGTTGCCAAGGCAATCACCGTGTTCAGACAGAGAGGTGTCACCTACAGAACCCCCGAACACGGTCTGAACTCTGTCTGAACACGGTGATTGTCTTGGCAACGGGCAGTTGCAGGGGCAGTCTGTAAACACCATGTATTGTTCTATATGTATAAATGCATAGGCTTCAAGGAGCTCCTGAACATTTACCTGACGAAGGAGGAAGCCTCCGAAAGCTTGTAGATTTAAAATAAAAATTGTTGGACGATAACTTGGTGTTGTAAAATTGTTTACAATTGTCAACCCCAGTCCATCACCGGCATCTCCACGTCGTTAATCCTTTTGATGGAGTTTGTGCCTCCTTTAGAAATGCGGACTGAAGAATGTCCAATAAGGTCATGAAGCATTCGCCCGATTGTATTGGCAGCAATCATGTCTAGATCATGCAGTGTTCCTTTTGAGTTGTGTGCTCTCAATTTTCCTCAATGCACAAGTTTCAAATCCCACCTCTGTTGACAAGTGGCCCTCTTTAAATTGCCCCACAACACTGTGGATTTCCATTTAGGTTAGGAGACCAACTCTAACACTGTTCTCAAGGCCTGGCTTGAAAATGTGAGCCGCAGCAGGTGACTGACATGCTGTGTAAATGGTGTGGTACACGAGCAACAGAAAAACAAAACAGAAAAATGGGCAAAACTCAGAAAAATTCAGGGGGCCAGACTGAAACTGCTGTCATCCTTGTACAATGAACATAATTTATCTGCCCAGACAAAGACATGGAGAAATTAGATGTGATAGATGTTTGTGTGAGTGAAAGATGCAGGGGAATTAGCCGAAGAAGCTCAATGGTTACAAAGTTGTCTAATCAATATAATCTCTTTGTAAGAGGTTCTTGACTTTGCTGCAAATGCCAATTTCAGGAGCAACTCTTGCATAGATCTCAAGACATAGCGTGAAAATGTGAGATGTCAGGACAACGCAGCAGGTGACTGACATACTGGGTAAATGGTGTGGTACAGAGGAACCATAAAAAGAAAACATAAAAATAAGCAAAAAGCAGAATAATTCAGCGGCCCAGACTGAAACTGATGTCATCCTTGTACAATCAAAATAATTTCTCTGCCCAGTCGAACACATGGAGAGGTTGAATGTCACAACAAGCTGCAGCTGTTTGTGTGAGGTGAGTGAATGAAGCAGAGGAATTAGCTGAAGAAGCTCAAGGGTTACAAAGTTGTCTGATAAATATAATCTCTTCGGAAGAGGTTATAGCCTTTGCTGGAAATGCCAAATTCCAGGCACATGCATTATATATTGGAGTTGCCTTGACTCCTCTCCATTGAAACCAGGTTGCGTAACGGAAGTTCAATGGGACGCAGGACAAAAAGCAAAGCTCAGCAACTTGGGTGGAAACATGTGCCATTATGCTCATGGCACGTGAAAATGAAAGCTGAATGATTTCCTCACAACCGGGAATAGCAAGAGGAGAATGATTTACAAGAGGTGAACCTCTGCTCCACCCCAATATATGCAGACAACAGCCCTCCATGGGAAATGTTGGGATCAGTAATTTCCAAACAAATCATTCGCTGAACTTTGATCAAGTGTTTTACCAAAACATCTACTTATTGTAAAACCATGTTATGAAAAGGACTGGAGCTAAACTTCAATGATCTGATTCAATTATGTATTCAATAGTGATTCATATTAGGCATTGCTTCCAAGTATCTTGTATTGACTTGTGATTGCATCAGATTGTTAATAGCTGATACACTTACCAGGTGACAGTATTTGTCCATTGGTTTTGCAGGAACAGGTTGTTGTTGCTGTTGAGCTGGGAGTTATTGTTACTGTTGTTGTAGATTCGGGTATGCTGGGCGTAGTGGTGGGTGCTGTAGTGGTTTGACATTTTCCCGTGTAGTTGAAAATTTGACAACTCTCAGTACATAGAGTGAAATTACAGAAGCCCGATTTACCTGCAGAACTCACTATCGCCTGCCCTGGAAGCAAAAGCAATGAAAATTGTGATTAAGGCATCAAATTGCACATCTTAATTCAGATATTATATTTATCAATATAGACGACTGCGTCTCTTGTAATGAGATTTAAGCACTAAGAACAAGTCTGTATGGTTACAATTCAAGCACTTTACACCCCAAGGAATATGGCGTCCGGCATGGAAATTACAATTTGTATTTGCAGTTGAATGTTTCATGGGCTCATATGACATTCTTACATCTGCTATTTTAATGCTGCTGTTAACCTTTTGATTGGGATTCTGCCTCCTTTAGAAATACAGACAGTAGAATGTCCAATCAGGTCAATAAGCATTGGCACGCTTGTACTGGCAGCAATAATTTCGAAAGCATGCAGACTTTCTTTTGAGTTGTGTGCTCTCAGTTTTCCTCAACGTACAAGTTTCAAATCCACCTGTGTTGACAAGTGGCCCTCCTTAAATTGCCCCACCATACTGAGGATTTCAATTGAGGTTACAGGAGCAACTCTTGCATAGATCTCAAGACACGGCATGAAAATCTGAGATATCAGGACAGCACAGCAAGTGACTGACATACTGGGTAAATGGTGAGGTACAGAGGTACCATAAAAACAAAGCATAAAAATTAGCAAAATGCAGAATAATTCAGTGTGCCAGACTGAAACTGCTGTCATCCTTGTACAATGAACATAATTTATCTGCCCAGACAAAGACATGGAGAAGTTAGATGCGACAGCTGTTTGTGTGAGTGAATGAAGCAGGGGTATTAGCCGAAGAAGCTCAATGGTTACAAAGTTGTCTAATAAATATAATCTCTTTGTAAGAGGCTCTTGACTTTGCTGCAAATGCCAATTTCAGGCAGGCACATTATATACTAGAGTTGCCTTGACTCCTCCCTATTAATACCAGGTCTGGTTCCTGTATTTCAATAGGACACGGGTCAAAAAGCAGAGCTCAGCAACTTGGGTGGAAATCTGTGGCTTTCTGCTCCTGTCACGTGAAAGTGAAAGCTGGAGGATTTCCTCACAAATGGGAATAGCAGGAAGAGGACGATTTATAACAGGTCAGCCTGTGCTGCTCCCAAATACATGTAGTGGCCCTCCATGGGAAATGTAGGGATCAGTAGTTTCAATAGAAATCATTCGCTGAACTTTGACCGAGTGTTTTCCCAAAACATCCACTTATGGAAAGGATTGGAACTACACTTCAATGATCTGATTCAATTATGTATTCAATAGTGATTCATATTAGGCATTGCTTCCAAGTATCTCGTATTGACTTGTGATTCCATTAGATTGTTAATAGCTGATACACTTACCAGGTGACAGTATTTGTCCATTGGTTTTGCAGGAACAGGTTGTTGTTGCTGTTGAGCTGGGAGTTATTGTTACTGTTGTTGTAGATTCAGGTGTGCTGGGCGTAGTGGTGGGTGCTGTAGTGGTTTGACATTTTCCCGTGTAGTTGAAAATTTGACAACTCTCAGTACATAGAGTGAAATTACAGAAGCCCGATTTACCTGCAGAATGCACTATCGCCTGCCCTGGAAGCAAAAGCAATGAAAATTGTGAATAAGGCATCAAATTGCACCATTTAATTCAGATATTATATTTATCAATATAGATGACTGCGCCTCATTAAAGAGATTGAAATACTAAGAACAAGGCGGTACGGTTACAATTCAAGCACTTTGGACCCAAAGGAATATGGCGTCGGGCTTGGAAATTATGATTGATATTAGCACTTAATTGTTTCATGGACTCGTATGACATTCTTACATCTGCTATTTTAATGCTGCTGTTAATCTTTTGATTGGGTTTCTGCCTCCTTTAGAAATGCACACAGAAGAATGTCCAATCTGGTCAATAAACATTGGCCCGCTTGTACTGGCAGTAATAATTTTGAGACCATGCAGACTTTCTTTTGAGTTGTGTGCTCTCAGTTTTCCTCAACGTACAAGTTTCAAATCCCACCTGTGTTGACAAGTGGCCCTCCTTAAATTGCCCCACCATACTGTGGATTTCCATTAAAGTTACAGGAGCAACTCTTGCATAGATCTCAAGACATAGCGTGAAAATGTGAGATGTCAGGACAACGCAGCAGGTGACTGACATACTGGGTAAATGGTGTGGTACAGAGGAACCATAAAAACAAAACATAAAAATAAGCAAAAAGCAGAATAATTCAGCGGCCCAGACTGAAACTGATGTCATCCTTGTACAATCAAAATAATTTCTCTGCCCAGTCGAACACATGGAGAGGTTGAATGTCACAACAAGCTACAGCTGTTTGTGTGAGGTGAGTGAATGAAGCAGAGGAATTAGCTGAAGAAGCTCAAGGGTTACAAAGTTGTCTGATAAATATAATCTCTTCGGAAGAGGTTATAGCCTTTGCTGGAAATGCCAAATTCCAGGCACATGCATTATATATTGGAGTTGCCTTGACTCCTCTCCATTGAAACCAGGTTGCGTAACGGAAGTTCAATGGGACGCAGGACAAAAAGCAAAGCTCAGCAACTTGGGTGGAAACATGTGCCATTATGCTCATGGCACGTGAAAATGAAAGCTGAATGATTTCCTCACAACCGGGAATAGCAAGAGGAGAATGATTTACAACAGGTGAACCTCTGCTCCACCCCAATATATGCAGACAACAGCCCTCCATGGGAAATGTTGGGATCAGTAATTTCCAAACAAATCATTCGCTGAACTTTGATCAAGTGTTTTACCAAAACATCTACTTATTGTAAAACCATGTTATGAAAAGGACTGGAGCTAAACTTCAATGATCTGATTCAATTATGTATTCAATAGTGATTCATATTAGGCATTGCTTCCAAGTATCTTGTATTGACTTGTGATTGCATCAGATTGTTAATAGCTGATACACTTACCAGGTGACAGTATTTGTCCATTGGTTTTGCAGGAACAGGTTGTTGTTGTTGTTGAGCTGGGAGTTATTGTTACTGTTGTCGTAGATTCGGGTATGCTGGGCGTAGTGGTGGGTGCTGTAGTGGTTTGACATTTTCCCGTGTAGTTGAAAATTTGACAACTCTCAGTACATAGAGTGAAATTACAGAAGCCTGATTTACCTGCAGAACTCACTATCGCCTGCCCTGGAAGCAAAAGCAATGAAAATTGTGATTAAGGCATCAAATTGCACATCTTAATTCAGAAATTATATTTATCAACATAGACGACTGCGTCTCTTGTAATGAGATTTAAGCACTAAGAACAAGTCTGTATGGTTACAATTCAAGCACTTTACACCCCAAGGAATATGGCGTCAGGCATGGAAATTACAATTTGTATTTGCAGTTGAATGTTTCATGGGCTCATATGACATTCTTACATCTGCTATTTTAATGCTGCTGTTAATCTTTTGATTGGGATTCTGCCTCCTTTAGAAATACAGACAGTAGAATGTCCAATCAGGTCAATAAGCATTGGCACGTTTGTACTGGCAGCAATAATTTCGAAAGCATGCAGACTTTCTTTTGAGTTGTGTGCTCTCAGTTTTCCTCAACGTACAAGTTTCAAATCCACCTGTGTTGACAAGTGGCCCTCCTTAAATTGCCCCACCATACTGAGGATTTCAATTGAGGTTACAGGAGCAACTCTTGCATAGATCTCAAGACACGGCATGAAAATCTGAGATATCAGGACAGCACAGCAAGTGACTGACATACTGGGTAAATGGTGAGGTACAGAGGTACCATAAAAACAAAGCATAAAAATGAGCAAAATGCAGAATAATTCAGTGTGCCAGACTGAAACTGCTGTCATCCTTGTACAATGAACATAATTTATCTGCCCAGACAAAGACATGGAGAAGTTAGATGCGACAGCTGTTTGTGTGAGTGAATGAAGCAGGGGAATTAGCCGAAGAAGCTCAATGGTTACAAAGTTGTCTAATAAATATAATCTCTTTGTAAGAGGCTCTTGACTTTGCTGCAAATGCCAATTTCAGGCAGGCACATTATATACTAGAGTTGCCTTGACTCCTCCCTATTAATACCAGGTCTGGTTCCTGTATTTCAATAGGACACGGGTCAAAAAGCAGAGCTCAGCAACTTGGGTGGAAATCTGTGGCTTTCTGCTCCTGTCACGTGAAAGTGAAAGCTGGAGGATTTCCTCACAAATGGGAATAGCAGGAAGAGGACGATTTATAACAGGTCAGCCTGTGCTGCTCCCAAATACATGTAGTGGCCCTCCATGGGAAATGTAGGGATCAGTAGTTTCAATAGAAATCATTCGCTGAACTTTGACCGAGTGTTTTCCCAAAACATCCACTTCTCTTAAAACCATGTTATGGAAAGGATTGGAACTACACTTCAATGATCTGATTCAATTATGTATTCAATAGTGATTCATATTAGGCATTGCTTCCAAGTATCTCGTATTGACTTGTGATTCCATTAGATTGTTAATAGCTGATACACTTACCAGGTGACAGTATTTGTCCATTGGTTTTGCAGGAACAGGTTGTTGTTGCTGTTGAGCTGGGAGTTATTGTTACTGTTGTTGTAGATTCAGGTGTGCTGGGCGTAGTGGTGGGTGCTGTAGTGGTTTGACATTTTCCCGTGTAGTTGAAAATTTGACAACTCTCAGTACATAGAGTGAAATTACAGAAGCCCGATTTACCTGCAGAACTCACTATCGCCTGCCCTGGAAGCAAAAGCAATGAAAATTGTGAATAAGGCATCAAATTGCAACATTTAATTCAGATATTATATTTATCAATATAGATGACTGCGCCTCATTAAAGAGATTGAAATACTAAGAACAAGGCGGTACGGTTACAATTCAAGCACTTTGGACCCCAAGGAATATGGCGTCGGGCTTGGAAATTATGATTGATATTAGCACTTAATTGTTTCATGGACTCGTATGACATTCTTACATCTGCTATTTTAATGCTGCTGTTAATCTTTTGATTGGGTTTCTGCCTCCTTTAGAAATGCACACAGAAGAATGTCCAATCTGGTCAATAAACATTGGCCCGCTTGTACTGGCAGTAATAATTTTGAGACCATGCAGACTTTCTTTTGAGTTGTGTGCTCTCAGTTTTCCTCAACGTACAAGTTTCAAATCCCACCTGTGTTGACAAGTGGCCCTCCTTAAATTGCCCCACCATACTGTGGATTTCCATTAAAGTTACAGGAGCAACTCTTGCATAGATCTCAAGACATAGCGTGAAAATGTGAGATGTCAGGACAACGCAGCAGGTGACTGACATACTGGGTAAATGGTGTGGTACAGAGGAACCATAAAAACAAAACATAAAAATAAGCAAAAAGCAGAATAATTCAGCGGCCCAGACTGAAACTGATGTCATCCTTGTACAATCAAAATAATTTCTCTGCCCAGTCGAACACATGGAGAGGTTGAATGTCACAACAAGCTACAGCTGTTTGTGTGAGGTGAGTGAATGAAGCAGAGGAATTAGCTGAAGAAGCTCAAGGGTTACAAAGTTGTCTGATAAATATAATCTCTTCGGAAGAGGTTATAGCCTTTGCTGGAAATGCCAAATTCCAGGCACATGCATTATATATTGGAGTTGCCTTGACTCCTCTCCATTGAAACCAGGTTGCGTAACGGAAGTTCAATGGGACGCAGGACAAAAAGCAAAGCTCAGCAACTTGGGTGGAAACATGTGCCATTATGCTCATGGCACGTGAAAATGAAAGCTGAATGATTTCCTCACAACCGGGAATAGCAAGAGGAGAATGATTTACAACAGGTGAACCTCTGCTCCACCCCAATATATGCAGACAACAGCCCTCCATGGGAAATGTTGGGATCAGTAATTTCCAAACAAATCATTCGCTGAACTTTGATCAAGTGTTTTACCAAAACATCTACTTATTGTAAAACCATGTTATGAAAAGGACTGGAGCTAAACTTCAATGATCTGATTCAATTATGTATTCAATAGTGATTCATATTAGGCATTGCTTCCAAGTATCTTGTATTGACTTGTTATTGCATCAGATTGTTAATAGCTGATACACTTACCAGGTGACAGTATTTGTCCATTGGTTTTGCAGGAACAGGTTGTTGTTGCTGTTGAGCTGGGAGTTATTGTTACTGTTGTCGTAGATTCGGGTATGCTGGGCGTAGTGGTGGGTGCTGTAGTGGTTTGACATTTTCCCGTGTAGTTGAAAATTTGACAACTCTCAGTACATAGAGTGAAATTACAGAAGCCCGATTTACCTGCAGAACTCACTATCGCCTGCCCTGGAAGCAAAAGCAATGAAAATTGTGATTAAGGCATCAAATTGCACATCTTAATTCAGATATTATATTTATCAACATAGACGACTGCGTCTCTTGTAATGAGATTTAAGCACTAAGAACAAGTCTGTATGGTTACAATTCAAGCACTTTACACCCCAAGGAATATGGCGTCAGGCATGGAAATTACAATTTGTATTTGCAGTTGAATGTTTCATGGGCTCATATGACATTCTTACATCTGCTATTTTAATGCTGCTGTTAATCTTTTGATTGGGATTCTGCCTCCTTTAGAAATACAGACAGTAGAATGTCCAATCAGGTCAATAAGCATTGGCACGCTTGTACTGGCAGGAATAATTTCGAAAGCATGCAGACTTTCTTTTGAGTTGTGTGCTCTCAGTTTTCCTCAACGTACAAGTTTCAAATCCACCTGTGTTGACAAGTGGCCCTCCTTAAATTGCCCCACCATACTGAGGATTTCAATTGAGGTTACAGGAGCAACTCTTGCATAGATCTCAAGACACGGCATGAAAATCTGAGATATCAGGACAGCACAGCAAGTGACTGACATACTGGGTAAATGGTGAGGTACAGAGGTACCATGAAAACAAAGCATAAAAATGAGCAAAATGCAGAATAATTCAGTGTGCCAGACTGAAACTGCTGTCATCCTTGTACAATGAACATAATTTATCTGCCCAGACAAAGACATGGAGAAGTTAGATGCGACAGCTGTTTGTGTGAGTGAATGAAGCAGGGGTATTAGCCGAAGAAGCTCAATGGTTACAAAGTTGTCTAATAAATATAATCTCTTTGTAAGAGGCTCTTGACTTTGCTGCAAATGCCAATTTCAGGCAGGCACATTATATACTAGAGTTGCCTTGACTCCTCCCTATTAATACCAGGTCTGGTTCCTGTATTTCAATAGGACACGGGTCAAAAAGCAGAGCTCAGCAACTTGGGTGGAAATCTGTGGCTTTCTGCTCCTGTCACGTGAAAGTGAAAGCTGGAGGATTTCCTCACAAATGGGAATAGCAGGAAGAGGACGATTTATAACAGGTCAGCCTGTGCTGCTCCCAAATACATGTAGTGGCCCTCCATGGGAAATGTAGGGATCAGTAGTTTCAATAGAAATTATTCGCTGAACTTTGACCGAGTGTTTTCCCAAAACATCCACTTATGGAAAGGATTGGAACTACACTTCAATGATCTGATTCAATTATGTATTCAATAGTGATTCATATTAGGCATTGCTTCCAAGTATCTCGTATTGACTTGTGATTCCATTAGATTGTTAATAGCTGATACACTTACCAGGTGACAGTATTTGTCCATTGGTTTTGCAGGAACAGGTTGTTGTTGCTGTTGAGCTGGGAGTTACTGTTACTGTTGTTGTAGATTCGGGTGTGCTGGGCGTAGTGGTGGGTGCTGTAGTGGTTTGACATTTTCCCGTGTAGTTGAAAATTTGACAACTCTCAGTACATAGAGTGAAATTACAGAAGCCCGATTTACCTGCAGAACTCACTATCGCCTGCCCTGGAAGCAAAAGCAATGAAAATTGTGATTAAGGCATCAAATTGCACATCTTAATTCAGATATTATATTTATCAACATAGACGACTGCGTCTCTTGTAATGAGATTTAAGCACTAAGAACAAGTCTGTATGGTTACAATTCAAGCACTTTACACCCCAAGGAATATGGCGTCAGGCATGGAAATTACAATTTGTATTTGCAGTTGAATGTTTCATGGGCTCATATGACATTCTTACATCTGCTATTTTAATGCTGCTGTTAATCTTTTGATTGGGATTCTGCCTCCTTTAGAAATACAGACAGTAGAATGTCCAATCAGGTCAATAAGCATTGGCACGCTTGTACTGGCAGCAATAATTTCGAAAGCATGCAGACTCTCTTTTGAGTTGTGTGCTCTCAGTTTTCCTCAACGTACAAGTTTCAAATCCACCTGTGTTGACAAGTGGCCCTCCTTAAATTGCCCCACCATACTGAGGATTTCAATTGAGGTTACAGGAGCAACTCTTGCATAGATCTCAAGACACGGCATGAAAATCTGAGATATCAGGACAGCACAGCAAGTGACTGACATACTGGGTAAATGGTGAGGTACAGAGGTACCATAAAAACAAAGCATAAAAATGAGCAAAATGCAGAATAATTCAGTGTGCCAGACTGAAACTGCTGTCATCCTTGTACAATGAACATGATTTATCTGCCCAGACAAAGACATGGAGAAGTTAGATGCGACAGCTGTTTGTGTGAGTGAATGAAGCAGGGGAATTAGCCGAAGAAGCTCAATGGTTACAAAGTTGTCTAATAAATATAATCTCTTTGTAAGAGGCTCTTGACTTTGCTGCAAATGCCAATTTCAGGCAGGCACATTATATACTAGAGTTGCCTTGACTCCTCCCTATTAATACCAGGTCTGGTTCCTGTATTTCAATAGGACACGGGTCAAAAAGCAGAGCTCAGCAACTTGGGTGGAAATCTGTGGCTTTCTGCTCCTGTCACGTGAAAGTGAAAGCTGGAGGATTTCCTCACAAATGGGAATAGCAGGAAGAGGACGATTTATAACAGGTCAGCCTGTGCTGCTCCCAAATACATGTAGTGGCCCTCCATGGGAAATGTAGGGATCAGTAGTTTCAATAGAAATCATTCGCTGAACTTTGACCGAGTGTTTTCCCAAAACATCCACTTATGGAAAGGATTGGAACTACACTTCAATGATCTGATTCAATTATGTATTCAATAGTGATTCATATTAGGCATTGCTTCCAAGTATCTCGTATTGACTTGTGATTCCATTAGATTGTTAATAGCTGATACACTTACCAGGTGACAGTATTTGTCCATTGGTTTTGCAGGAACAGGTTGTTGTTGCTGTTGAGCTGGGAGTTATTGTTACTGTTGTTGTAGATTCAGGTGTGCTGGGCGTAGTGGTGGGTGCTGTAGTGGTTTGACATTTTCCCGTGTAGTTGAAAATTTGACAACTCTCAGTACATAGAGTGAAATTACAGAAGCCCGATTTACCTGCAGAATGCACTATCGCCTGCCCTGGAAGCAAAAGCAATGAAAATTGTGAATAAGGCATCAAATTGCACCATTTAATTCAGATATTATATTTATCAATATAGATGACTGCGCCTCATTAAAGAGATTGAAATACTAAGAACAAGGCGGTACGGTTACAATTCAAGCACTTTGGACCCCAAGGAATATGGCGTCGGGCTTGGAAATTATGATTGATATTAGCACTTAATTGTTTCATGGACTCGTATGACATTCTTACATCTGCTATTTTAATGCTGCTGTTAATCTTTTGATTGGGTTTCTGCCTCCTTTAGAAATGCACACAGAAGAATGTCCAATCTGATCAATAAACATTGGCCCGCTTGTACTGGCAGTAATAATTTTGAGACCATGCAGACTTTCTTTTGAGTTGTGTGCTCTCAGTTTTCCTCAACGTACAAGTTTCAAATCCCACCTGTGTTGACAAGTGGCCCTCCTTAAATTGCCCCACCATACTGTGGATTTCCATTGAAGTTACAGGAGCAACTCTTGCATAGATCTCAAGACATAGCGTGAAAATGTGAGATGTCAGGACAACGCAGCAGGTGACTGACATACTGGGTAAATGGTGTGGTGCAGAGGAACCATAAAAAGAAAACATAAAAATAAGCAAAAAGCAGAATAATTCAGCGGCCCAGACTGAAACTGATGTCATCCTTGCACAATCAAAATAATTTCTCTGCCCAGTCGAACACATGGAGAGGTTGAATGTCACAACAAGCTACAGCTGTTTGTGTGAGGTGAGTGAATGAAGCAGAGGAATTAGCTGAAGAAGCTCAAGGGTTACAAAGTTGTCTGATAAATATAATCTCTTCGGAAGAGGTTATAGCCTTTGCTGGAAATGCCAAATTCCAGGCACATGCATTGTATATTGGAGTTGCCTTGACTCCTCTCCATTGAAACCAGGTTGCGTTACGGAAGTTCAATGGGACGCAGGACAAAAAGCAAAGCTCAGCAACTTGGGTGGAAACATGTGCCATTATGCTTATGGCACGTGAAAATAAAAGCTGAATGATTTCCTCACAACCGGGAATAGCAAGAGGAGAATGATTTACAACAGGTGAACCTCTGCTCCACCCCAATATGTGCAGACAACAGCCCTCCATGGGAAATGTTGGGATCAGTAATTTCCAAACAAATCATTCGCTGAACTTTGATCAAGTGTTTTACCAAAACATCTACTTATTGTAAAACCATGTTATGAAAAGGACTGGAGCTAAACTTCAATGATCTGATTCAATTATGTATTCAATAGTGATTCATATTAGGCATTGCTTCCAAGTATCTTGTATTGACTTGTTATTGCATCAGATTGTTAATAGCTGATACACTTACCAGGTGACAGTATTTGTCCATTGGTTTTGCAGGAACAGGTTGTTGTTGCTGTTGAGCTGGGAGTTATTGTTACTGTTGTCGTAGATTCGGGTATGCTGGGCGTAGTGGTGGGTGCTGTAGTGGTTTGACATTTTCCCGTGTAGTTGAAAATTTGACAACTCTCAGTACATAGAGTGAAATTACAGAAGCCCGATTTACCTGCAGAACTCACTATCGCCTGCCCTGGAAGCAAAAGCAATGAAAATTGTGATTAAGGCATCAAATTGCACATCTTAATTCAGATATTATATTTATCAACATAGACGACTGCGTCTCTTGTAATGAGATTTAAGCACTAAGAACAAGTCTGTATGGTTACAATTCAAGCACTTTACACCCCAAGGAATATGGCGTCAGGCATGGAAATTACAATTTGTATTTGCAGTTGAATGTTTCATGGGCTCATATGACATTCTTACATCTGCTATTTTAATGCTGCTGTTAATCTTTTGATTGGGATTCTGCCTCCTTTAGAAATACAGACAGTAGAATGTCCAATCAGGTCAATAAGCATTGGCACGTTTGTACTGGCAGCAATAATTTCGAAAGCATGCAGACTCTCTTTTGAGTTGTGTGCTCTCAGTTTTCCTCAACGTACAAGTTTCAAATCCACCTGTGTTGACAAGTGGCCCTCCTTAAATTGCCCCACCATACTGAGGATTTCAATTGAGGTTACAGGAGCAACTCTTGCATAGATCTCAAGACACGGCATGAAAATCTGAGATATCAGGACAGCACAGCAAGTGACTGACATACTGGGTAAATGGTGAGGTACAGAGGTACCATAAAAACAAAGCATAAAAATGAGCAAAATGCAGAATAATTCAGTGTGCCAGACTGAAACTGCTGTCATCCTTGTACAATGAACATAATTTATCTGCCCAGACAAAGACATGGAGAAGTTAGATGCGACAGCTGTTTGTGTGAGTGAATGAAGCAGGGGAATTAGCCGAAGAAGCTCAATGGTTACAAAGTTGTCTAATAAATATAATCTCTTTGTAAGAGGCTCTTGACTTTGCTGCAAATGCCAATTTCAGGCAGGCACATTATATACTAGAGTTGCCTTGACTCCTCCCTATTAATACCAGGTCTGGTTCCTGTATTTCAATAGGACACGGGTCAAAAAGCAGAGCTCAGCAACTTGGGTGGAAATCTGTGGCTTTCTGCTCCTGTCACGTGAAAGTGAAAGCTGGAGGATTTCCTCACAAATGGGAATAGCAGGAAGAGGACGATTTATAACAGGTCAGCCTGTGCTGCTCCCAAATACATGTAGTGGCCCTCCATGGGAAATGTAGGGATCAGTAGTTTCAATAGAAATCATTCGCTGAACTTTGACCGAGTGTTTTCCCAAAACATCCACTTATGGAAAGGATTGGAACTACACTTCAATGATCTGATTCAATTATGTATTCAATAGTGATTCATATTAGGCATTGCTTCCAAGTATCTCGTATTGACTTGTGATTCCATTAGATTGTTAATAGCTGATACACTTACCAGGTGACAGTATTTGTCCATTGGTTTTGCAGGAACAGGTTGTTGTTGCTGTTGAGCTGGGAGTTATTGTTACTGTTGTTGTAGATTCAGGTGTGCTGGGCGTAGTGGTGGGTGCTGTAGTGGTTTGACATTTTCCCGTGTAGTTGAAAATTTGACAACTCTCAGTACATAGAGTGAAATTACAGAAGCCCGATTTACCTGCAGAATGCACTATCGCCTGCCCTGGAAGCAAAAGCAATGAAAATTGTGAATAAGGCATCAAATTGCACCATTTAATTCAGATATTATATTTATCAATATAGATGACTGCGCCTCATTAAAGAGATTGAAATACTAAGAACAAGGCGGTACGGTTACAATTCAAGCACTTTGGACCCCAAGGAATATGGCGTCGGGCTTGGAAATTATGATTGATATTAGCACTTAATTGTTTCATGGACTCGTATGACATTCTTACATCTGCTATTTTAATGCTGCTGTTAATCTTTTGATTGGGTTTCTGCCTCCTTTAGAAATGCACACAGAAGAATGTCCAATCTGGTCAATAAACATTGGCCCGCTTGTACTGGCAGTAATAATTTTGAGACCATGCAGACTTTCTTTTGAGTTGTGTGCTCTCAGTTTTCCTCAACGTACAAGTTTCAAATCCCACCTGTGTTGACAAGTGGCCCTCCTTAAATTGCCCCACCATACTGTGGATTTCCATTAAAGTTACAGGAGCAACTCTTGCATAGATCTCAAGACATAGCGTGAAAATGTGAGATGTCAGGACAACGCAGCAGGTGACTGACATACTGGGTAAATGGTGTGGTACAGAGGAACCATAAAAACAAAACATAAAAATAAGCAAAAAGCAGAATAATTCAGCGGCCCAGACTGAAACTGATGTCATCCTTGTACAATCAAAATAATTTCTCTGCCCAGTCGAACACATGGAGAGGTTGAATGTCACAACAAGCTACAGCTGTTTGTGTGAGGTGAGTGAATGAAGCAGAGGAATTAGCTGAAGAAGCTCAAGGGTTACAAAGTTGTCTGATAAATATAATCTCTTCGGAAGAGGTTATAGCCTTTGCTGGAAATGCCAAATTCCAGGCACATGCATTATATATTGGAGTTGCCTTGACTCCTCTCCATTGAAACCAGGTTGCGTAACGGAAGTTCAATGGGACGCAGGACAAAAAGCAAAGCTCAGCAACTTGGGTGGAAACATGTGCCATTATGCTCATGGCACGTGAAAATGAAAGCTGAATGATTTCCTCACAACCGGGAATAGCAAGAGGAGAATGATTTACAACAGGTGAACCTCTGCTCCACCCCAATATATGCAGACAACAGCCCTCCATGGGAAATGTTGGGATCAGTAATTTCCAAACAAATCATTCGCTGAACTTTGATCAAGTGTTTTACCAAAACATCTACTTATTGTAAAACCATGTTATGAAAAGGACTGGAGCTAAACTTCAATGATCTGATTCAATTATGTATTCAATAGTGATTCATATTAGGCATTGCTTCCAAGTATCTTGTATTGACTTGTGATTGCATCAGATTGTTAATAGCTGATACACTTACCAGGTGACAGTATTTGTCCATTGGTTTTGCAGGAACAGGTTGTTGTTGCTGTTGAGCTGGGAGTTATTGTTACTGTTGTTGTAGATTCGGGTGTGCTGGGCGTAGTGGTGGGTGCTGTAGTGGTTTGACATTTTCCCGTGTAGTTGAAAATTTGACAACTCTCAGTACATAGAGTGAAATTACAGAAGCCCGATTTACCTGCAGAACTCACTATCGCCTGCCCTGGAAGCAAAAGCAATGAAAATTGTGATTAAGGCATCAAATTGCACATCTTAATTCAGATATTATATTTATCAATATAGACGACTGCGTCTCTTGTAATGAGATTTAAGCACTAAGAACAAGTCTGTATGGTTACAATTCAAGCACTTTACACCCCAAGGAATATGGCGTCAGGCATGGAAATTACAATTTGTATTTGCAGTTGAATGTTTCATGGGCTCATATGACATTCTTACATCTGCTATTTTAATGCTGCTGTTAATCTTTTGATTGGGATTCTGCCTCCTTTAGAAATACAGACAGTAGAATGTCCAATCAGGTCAATAAGCATTGGCACGCTTGTACTGGCAGGAATAATTTCGAAAGCATGCAGACTTTCTTTTGAGTTGTGTGCTCTCAGTTTTCCTCAACGTACAAGTTTCAAATCCACCTGTGTTGACAAGTGGCCCTCCTTAAATTGCCCCACCATACTGAGGATTTCAATTGAGGTTACAGGAGCAACTCTTGCATAGATCTCAAGACACGGCATGAAAATCTGAGATATCAGGACAGCACAGCAAGTGACTGACATACTGGGTAAATGGTGAGGTACAGAGGTACCATAAAAACAAAGCATAAAAATGAGCAAAATGCAGAATAATTCAGTGTGCCAGACTGAAACTGCTGTCATCCTTGTACAATGAACATAATTTATCTGCCCAGACAAAGACATGGAGAAGTTAGATGCGACAGCTGTTTGTGTGAGTGAATGAAGCAGGGGAATTAGCCGAAGAAGCTCAATGGTTACAAAGTTGTCTAATAAATATAATCTCTTTGTAAGAGGCTCTTGACTTTGCTGCAAATGCCAATTTCAGGCAGGCACATTATATACTAGAGTTGCCTTGACTCCTCCCTATTAATACCAGGTCTGGTTCCTGTATTTCAATAGGACACGGGTCAAAAAGCAGAGCTCAGCAACTTGGGTGGAAATCTGTGGCTTTCTGCTCCTGTCACGTGAAAGTGAAAGCTGGAGGATTTCCTCACAAATGGGAATAGCAGGAAGAGGACGATTTATAACAGGTCAGCCTGTGCTGCTCCCAAATACATGTAGTGGCCCTCCATGGGAAATGTAGGGATCAGTAGTTTCAATAGAAATCATTCGCTGAACTTTGACCGAGTGTTTTCCCAAAACATCCACTTATGGAAAGGATTGGAACTACACTTCAATGATCTGATTCAATTATGTATTCAATAGTGATTCATATTAGGCATTGCTTCCAAGTATCTTGTATTGACTTGTGATTGCATCAGATTGTTAATAGCTGATACACTTACCAGGTGACAGTATTTGTCCATTGGTTTTGCAGGAACAGGTTGTTGTTGCTGTTGAGCTGGGAGTTATTGTTACTGTTGTTGTAGATTCGGGTGTGCTGGGCGTAGTGGTGGGTGCTGTAGTGGTTTGACATTTTCCCGTGTAGTTGAAAATTTGACAACTCTCAGTACATAGAGTGAAATTACAGAAGCCCGATTTACCTGCAGAATGCACTATCGCCTGCCCTGGAAGCAAAAGCAATGAAAATTGTGAATAAGGCATCAAATTGCACCATTTAATTCAGATATTATATTTATCAATATAGATGACTGCGCCTCATTAAAGAGATTGAAATACTAAGAACAAGGCGGTACGGTTACAATTCAAGCACTTTGGACCCAAAGGAATATGGCGTCGGGCTTGGAAATTATGATTGATATTAGCACTTAATTGTTTCATGGACTCGTATGACATTCTTACATCTGCTATTTTAATGCTGCTGTTAATCTTTTGATTGGGTTTCTGCCTCCTTTAGAAATGCACACAGAAGAATGTCCAATCTGGTCAATAAACATTGGCCCGCTTGTACTGGCAGTAATAATTTTGAGACCATGCAGACTTTCTTTTGAGTTGTGTGCTCTCAGTTTTCCTCAACGTACAAGTTTCAAATCCCACCTGTGTTGACAAGTGGCCCTCCTTAAATTGCCCCACCATACTGTGGATTTCCATTAAAGTTACAGGAGCAACTCTTGCATAGATCTCAAGACATAGCGTGAAAATGTGAGATGTCAGGACAACGCAGCAGGTGACTGACATACTGGGTAAATGGTGTGGTACAGAGGAACCATAAAAACAAAACATAAAAATAAGCAAAAAGCAGAATAATTCAGCGGCCCAGACTGAAACTGATGTCATCCTTGTACAATCAAAATAATTTCTCTGCCCAGTCGAACACATGGAGAGGTTGAATGTCACAACAAGCTACAGCTGTTTGTGTGAGGTGAGTGAATGAAGCAGAGGAATTAGCTGAAGAAGCTCAAGGGTTACAAAGTTGTCTGATAAATATAATCTCTTCGGAAGAGGTTATAGCCTTTGCTGGAAATGCCAAATTCCAGGCACATGCATTATATATTGGAGTTGCCTTGACTCCTCTCCATTGAAACCAGGTTGCGTAACGGAAGTTCAATGGGACGCAGGACAAAAAGCATAGCTCAGCAACTTGGGTGGAAACATGTGCCATTATGCTCATGGCACGTGAAAATGAAAGCTGAATGATTTCCTCACAACCGGGAATAGCAAGAGGAGAATGATTTACAACAGGTAACCTCTGCTCCACCCCAATATATGCAGACAACAGCCCTCCATGGGAAATGTTGGGATCAGTAATTTCCAAACAAATCATTCGCTGAACTTTGATCAAGTGTTTTACCAAAACATCTACTTATTGTAAAACCATGTTATGAAAAGGACTGGAGCTAAACTTCAATGATCTGATTCAATTATGTATTCAATAGTGATTCATATTAGGCATTGCTTCCAAGTATCTTGTATTGACTTGTGATTGCATCAGATTGTTAATAGCTGATACACTTACCAGGTGACAGTATTTGTCCATTGGTTTTGCAGGAACAGGTTGTTGTTGCTGTTGAGCTGGGAGTTATTGTTACTGTTGTTGTAGATTCGGGTGTGCTGGGCGTAGTGGTGGGTGCTGTAGTGGTTTGACATTTTCCCGTGTAGCTGAAAATTTGACAACTCTCAGTACATAGAGTGAAATTACAGAAGCCCGATTTACCTGCAGAACTCACTATCGCCTGCCCTGGAAGCAAAAGCAATGAAAATTGTGATTAAGGCATCAAATTGCACATCTTAATTCAGATATTATATTTATCAATATAGACGACTGCGTCTCTTGTAATGAGATTTAAGCACTAAGAACAAGTCTGTATGGTTACAATTCAAGCACTTTACACCCCAAGGAATATGGCGTCAGGCATGGAAATTACAATTTGTATTTGCAGTTGAATGTTTCATGGGCTCATATGACATTCTTACATCTGCTATTTTAATGCTGCTGTTAATCTTTTGATTGGGATTCTGCCTCCTTTAGAAATACAGACAGTAGAATGTCCAATCAGGTCAATAAGCATTGGCACGCTTGTACTGGCAGCAATAATTTCGAAAGCATGCAGACTTTCTTTTGAGTTGTGTGCTCTCAGTTTTCCTCAACGTACAAGTTTCAAATCCACCTGTGTTGACAAGTGGCCCTCCTTAAATTGCCCCACCATACTGAGGATTTCAATTGAGGTTACAGGAGCAACTCTTGCATAGATCTCAAGACACGGCATGAAAATCTGAGATATCAGGACAGCACAGCAAGTGACTGACATACTGGGTAAATGGTGAGGTACAGAGGTACCATAAAAACAAAGCATAAAAATGAGCAAAATGCAGAATAATTCAGTGTGCCAGACTGAAACTGCTGTCATCCTTGTACAATGAACATAATTTATCTGCCCAGACAAAGACATGGAGAAGTTAGATGCGACAGCTGTTTGTGTGAGTGAATGAAGCAGGGGAATTAGCCGAAGAAGCTCAATGGTTACAAAGTTGTCTTATAAATATAATCTCTTTGTAAGAGGCTCTTGACTTTGCTGCAAATGCCAATTTCAGGCAGGCACATTATATACTAGAGTTGCCTTGACTCCTCCCTATTAATACCAGGTCTGGTTCCTGTATTTCAATAGGACACGGGTCAAAAAGCAGAGCTCAGCAACTTGGGTGGAAATCTGTGGCTTTCTGCTCCTGTCACGTGAAAGTGAAAGCTGGAGGATTTCCTCACAAATGGGAATAGCAGGAAGAGGACGATTTATAACAGGTCAGCCTGTGCTGCTCCCAAATACATGTAGTGGCCCTCCATGGGAAATGTAGGGATCAGTAGTTTCAATAGAAATCATTCGCTGAACTTTGACCGAGTGTTTTCCCAAAACATCCACTTATGGAAAGGATTGGAACTACACTTCAATGATCTGATTCAATTATGTATTCAATAGTGATTCATATTAGGCATTGCTTCCAAGTATCTCGTATTGACTTGTGATTCCATTAGATTGTTAATAGCTGATACACTTACCAGGTGACAGTATTTGTCCATTGGTTTTGCAGGAACAGGTTGTTGTTGCTGTTGAGCTGGGAGTTATTGTTACTGTTGTTGTAGATTCAGGTGTGCTGGGCGTAGTGGTGGGTGCTGTAGTGGTTTGACATTTTCCCGTGTAGTTGAAAATTTGACAACTCTCAGTACATAGAGTGAAATTACAGAAGCCCGATTTACCTGCAGAACTCACTATCGCCTGCCCTGGAAGCAAAAGCAATGAAAATTGTGAATAAGGCATCAAATTGCATCATTTAATTCAGATATTATATTTATCAATATAGATGACTGCGCCTCATTAAAGAGATTGAAATACTAAGAACAAGGCGGTACGGTTACAATTCAAGCACTTTGGACCCCAAGGAATATGGCGTCGGGCTTGGAAATTATGATTGATATTAGCACTTAATTGTTTCATGGACTCGTATGACATTCTTACATCTGCTATTTTAATGCTGCTGTTAATCTTTTGATTGGGTTTCTGCCTCCTTTAGAAATGCACACAGAAGAATGTCCAATCTGGTCAATAAACATTGGCCCGCTTGTACTGGCAGTAATAATTTTGAGACCATGCAGTCTTTCTTTTGAGTTGTGTGCTCTCAGTTTTCCTCAACGTACAAGTTTCAAATCCCACCTGTGTTGACAAGTGGCCCTCCTTAAATTGCCCCACCATACTGTGGATTTCCATTAAAGTTACAGGAGCAACTCTTGCATAGATCTCAAGACATAGCGTGAAAATGTGAGATGTCAGGACAACGCAGCAGGTGACTGACATACTGGGTAAATGGTGTGGTACAGAGGAACCATAAAAAGAAAACATAAAAATAAGCAAAAAGCAGAATAATTCAGCGGCCCAGACTGAAACTGATGTCATCCTTGTACAATCAAAATAATTTCTCTGCCCAGTCGAACACATGGAGAGGTTGAATGTCACAACAAGCTACAGCTGTTTGTGTGAGGTGAGTGAATGAAGCAGAGGAATTAGCTGAAGAAGCTCAAGGGTTACAAAGTTGTCTGATAAATATAATCTCTTCGGAAGAGGTTATAGCCTTTGCTGGAAATGCCAAATTCCAGGCACATGCATTATATATTGGAGTTGCCTTGACTCCTCTCCATTGAAACCAGGTTGCGTAACGGAAGTTCAATGGGACGCAGGACAAAAAGCAAAGCTCAGCAACTTGGGTGGAAACATGTGCCATTATGCTCATGGCACGTGAAAATGAAAGCTGAATGATTTCCTCACAATCGGGAATAGCAAGAGGAGAATGATTTACAACAGGTGAACCTCTGCTCCACCCCAATATATGCAGACAACAGCCCTCCATGGGAAATGTTGGGATCAGTAATTTCCAAACAAATCATTCGCTGAACTTTGATCAAGTGTTTTACCAAAACATCTACTTATTGTAAAACCATGTTATGAAAAGGACTGGAGCTAAACTTCAATGATCTGATTCAATTATGTATTCAATAGTGATTCATATTAGGCATTGCTTCCAAGTATCTTGTATTGACTTGTGATTGCATCAGATTGTTAATAGCTGATACACTTACCAGGTGACAGTATTTGTCCATTGGTTTTGCAGGAACAGGTTGTTGTTGCTGTTGAGCTGGGAGTTATTGTTACTGTTGTTGTAGATTCGGGTGTGCTGGGCGTAGTGGTGGGTGCTGTAGTGGTTTGACATTTTCCCGTGTAGCTGAAAATTTGACAACTCTCAGTACATAGAGTGAAATTACAGAAGCCCGATTTACCTGCAGAACTCACTATCGCCTGCCCTGGAAGCAAAAGCAATGAAAATTGTGATTAAGGCATCAAATTGCACATCTTAATTCAGATATTATATTTATCAATATAGACGACTGCGTCTCTTGTAATGAGATTTAAGCACTAAGAACAAGTCTGTATGGTTACAATTCAAGCACTTTACACCCCAAGGAATATGGCGTCAGGCATGGAAATTACAATTTGTATTTGCAGTTGAATGTTTCATGGGCTCATATGACATTCTTACATCTGCTATTTTAATGCTGCTGTTAATCTTTTGATTGGGATTCTGCCTCCTTTAGAAATACAGACAGTAGAATGTCCAATCAGGTCAATAAGCATTGGCACGCTTGTACTGGCAGCAATAATTTCGAAAGCATGCAGACTTTCTTTTGAGTTGTGTGCTCTCAGTTTTCCTCAACGTACAAGTTTCAAATCCACCTGTGTTGACAAGTGGCCCTCCTTAAATTGCCCCACCATACTGAGGATTTCAATTGAGGTTACAGGAGCAACTCTTGCATAGATCTCAAGACACGGCATGAAAATCTGAGATATCAGGACAGCACAGCAAGTGACTGACATACTGGGTAAATGGTGAGGTACAGAGGTACCATAAAAACAAAGCATAAAAATGAGCAAAATGCAGAATAATTCAGTGTGCCAGACTGAAACTGCTGTCATCCTTGTACAATGAACATAATTTATCTGCCCAGACAAAGACATGGAGAAGTTAGATGCGACAGCTGTTTGTGTGAGTGAATGAAGCAGGGGAATTAGCCGAAGAAGCTCAATGGTTACAAAGTTGTCTAATAAATATAATCTCTTTGTAAGAGGCTCTTGACTTTGCTGCAAATGCCAATTTCAGGCAGGCACATTATATACTAGAGTTGCCTTGACTCCTCCCTATTAATACCAGGTCTGGTTCCTGTATTTCAATAGGACACGGGTCAAAAAGCAGAGCTCAGCAACTTGGGTGGAAATCTGTGGCTTTCTGCTCCTGTCACGTGAAAGTGAAAGCTGGAGGATTTCCTCACAAATGGGAATAGCAGGAAGAGGACGATTTATAACAGGTCAGCCTGTGCTGCTCCCAAATACATGTAGTGGCCCTCCATGGGAAATGTAGGGATCAGTAGTTTCAATAGAAATCATTCGCTGAACTTTGACCGAGTGTTTTCCCAAAACATCCACTTATGGAAAGGATTGGAACTACACTTCAATGATCTGATTCAATTATGTATTCAATAGTGATTCATATTAGGCATTGCTTCCAAGTATCTCGTATTGACTTGTGATTCCATTAGATTGTTAATAGCTGATACACTTACCAGGTGACAGTATTTGTCCATTGGTTTTGCAGGAACAGGTTGTTGTTGCTGTTGAGCTGGGAGTTATTGTTACTGTTGTTGTAGATTCAGGTGTGCTGGGCGTAGTGGTGGGTGCTGTAGTGGTTTGACATTTTCCCGTGTAGTTGAAAATTTGACAACTCTCAGTACATAGAGTGAAATTACAGAAGCCCGATTTACCTGCAGAATGCACTATCGCCTGCCCTGGAAGCAAAAGCAATGAAAATTGTGAATAAGGCATCAAATTGCACCATTTAATTCAGATATTATATTTATCAATATAGATGACTGCGCCTCATTAAAGAGATTGAAATACTAAGAACAAGGCGGTACGGTTACAATTCAAGCACTTTGGACCCCAAGGAATATGGCGTCGGGCTTGGAAATTATGATTGATATTAGCACTTAATTGTTTCATGGACTCGTATGACATTCTTACATCTGCTATTTTAATGCTGCTGTTAATCTTTTGATTGGGTTTCTGCCTCCTTTAGAAATGCACACAGAAGAATGTCCAATCTGGTCAATAAACATTGGCCCGCTTGTACTGGCAGTAATAATTTTGAGACCATGCAGACTTTCTTTTGAGTTGTGTGCTCTCAGTTTTCCTCAACGTACAAGTTTCAAATCCCACCTGTGTTGACAAGTGGCCCTCCTTAAATTGCCCCACCATACTGTGGATTTCCATTAAAGTTACAGGAGCAACTCTTGCATAGATCTCAAGACATAGCGTGAAAATGTGAGATGTCAGGACAACGCAGCAGGTGACTGACATACTGGGTAAATGGTGTGGTACAGAGGAACCATAAAAACAAAACATAAAAATAAGCAAAAAGCAGAATAATTCAGCGGCCCAGACTGAAACTGATGTCATCCTTGTACAATCAAAATAATTTCTCTGCCCAGTCGAACACATGGAGAGGTTGAATGTCACAACAAGCTACAGCTGTTTGTGTGAGGTGAGTGAATGAAGCAGAGGAATTAGCTGAAGAAGCTCAAGGGTTACAAAGTTGTCTGATAAATATAATCTCTTCGGAAGAGGTTATAGCCTTTGCTGGAAATGCCAAATTCCAGGCACATGCATTATATATTGGAGTTGCCTTGACTCCTCTCCATTGAAACCAGGTTGCGTAACGGAAGTTCAATGGGACGCAGGACAAAAAGCAAAGCTCAGCAACTTGGGTGGAAACATGTGCCATTATGCTCATGGCACGTGAAAATGAAAGCTGAATGATTTCCTCACAATCGGGAATAGCAAGAGGAGAATGATTTACAACAGGTGAACCTCTGCTCCACCCCAATATATGCAGACAACAGCCCTCCATGGGAAATGTTGGGATCAGTAATTTCCAAACAAATCATTCGCTGAACTTTGATCAAGTGTTTTACCAAAACATCTACTTATTGTAAAACCATGTTATGAAAAGGACTGGAGCTAAACTTCAATGATCTGATTCAATTATGTATTCAATAGTGATTCATATTAGGCATTGCTTCCAAGTATCTTGTATTGACTTGTGATTGCATCAGATTGTTAATAGCTGATACACTTACCAGGTGACAGTATTTGACCATTGGTTTTGCAGGAACAGGTTGTTGTTGCTGTTGAGCTGGGAGTTATTGTTACTGTTGTTGTAGATTCGGGTGTGCTGGGCGTAGTGGTGGGTGCTGTAGTGGTTTGACATTTTCCCGTGTAGTTGAAAATTTGACAACTCTCAGTACATAGAGTGAAATTACAGAAGCCCGATTTACCTGCAGAACTCACTATCGCCTGCCCTGGAAGCAAAAGCAATGAAAATTGTGATTAAGGCATCAAATTGCACATCTTAATTCAGATATTATATTTATCAATATAGACGACTGCGTCTCTTGTAATGAGATTTAAGCACTAAGAACAAGTCTGTATGGTTACAATTCAAGCACTTTACACCCCAAGGAATATGGCGTCAGGCATGGAAATTACAATTTGTATTTGCAGTTGAATGTTTCATGGGCTCATATGACATTCTTACATCTGCTATTTTAATGCTGCTGTTAATCTTTTGATTGGGATTCTGCCTCCTTTAGAAATACAGACAGTAGAATGTCCAATCAGGTCAATAAGCATTGGCACCCTTGTACTGGCAGCAATAATTTCGAAAGCATGCAGACTTTCTTTTGAGTTGTGTGCTCTCAGTTTTCCTCAACGTACAAGTTTCAAATCCACCTGTGTTGACAAGTGGCCCTCCTTAAATTGCCCCACCATGCTGAGGATTTCAATTGAGATTACAGGAGCAACTCTTGCATAGATCTCAAGACACGGCATGAAAATCTGAGATATCAGGACAGCACAGCAAGTGACTGACATACTGGGTAAATGGTGAGGTACAGAGGTACCATAAAAACAAAGCATAAAAATGAGCAAAATGCAGAATAATTCAGTGTGCCAGACTGAAACTGCTGTCATCCTTGTACAATGAACATAATTTATCTGCCCAGACAAAGACATGGAGAAGTTAGATGCGACAGCTGTTTGTGTGAGTGAATGAAGCAGGGGAATTAGCCGAAGAAGCTCAATGGTTACAAAGTTGTCTAATAAATATAATCTCTTTGTAAGAGGCTCTTGACTTTGCTGCAAATGCCAATTTCAGGCAGGCACATTATATACTAGAGTTGCCTTGACTCCTCCCTATTAATACCAGGTCTGGTTCCTGTATTTCAATAGGACACGGGTCAAAAAGCAGAGCTCAGCAACTTGGGTGGAAATCTGTGGCTTTCTGCTCCTGTCACGTGAAAGTGAAAGCTGGAGGATTTCCTCACAAATGGGAATAGCAGGACGAGGACGATTTATAACAGGTCAGCCTGTGCTGCTCCCAAATACATGTAGTGGCCCTCCATGGGAAATGTAGGGATCAGTAGTTTCAATAGAAATCATTCGCTGAACTTTGACCGAGTGTTTTCCCAAAACATCCACTTCTCTTAAAACCATGTTATGGAAAGGATTGGAACGACACTTCAATGATCTGATTCAATTATGTATTCAATAGTGATTCATATTAGGCATTGCTTCCAAGTATCTCGTATTGACTTGTGATTCCATTAGATTGTTAATAGCTGATACACTTACCAGGTGACAGTATTTGTCCATTGGTTTTGCAGGAACAGGTTATTGTTGCTGTTGAGCTGGGAGTTATTGTTACTGTTGTTGTAGATTCAGGTGTGCTGGGCGTAGTGGTGGGTGCTGTAGTGGTTTGACATTTTCCCGTGTAGTTGAAAATTTGACAACTCTCAGTACATAGAGTGAAATTACAGAAGCCCGATTTACCTGCAGAATGCACTATCGCCTGCCCTGGAAGCAAAAGCAATGAAAATTGTGAATAAGGCATCAAATTGCACCATTTAATTCAGATATTATATTTATCAATATAGATGACTGCGCCTCATTAAAGAGATTGAAATACTAAGAACAAGGCGGTACGGTTACAATTCAAGCACTTTGGACCCCAAGGAATATGGCGTCGGGTTTGGAAATTATGATTGATATTAGCACTTAATTGTTTCATGGACTCGTATGACATTCTTACATCTGCTATTTTAATGCTGCTGTTAATCTTTTGATTGGGTTTCTGCCTCCTTTAGAAATGCACACAGAAGAATGTCCAATCTGGTCAATAAACATTGGCCCGCTTGTACTGGCAGTAATAATTTTGAGACCATGCAGACTTTCTTTTGAGTTGTGTGCTCTCAGTTTTCCTCAACGTACAAGTTTCAAATCCCACCTGTGTTGACAAGTGGCCCTCCTTAAATTGCCCCACCATACTGTGGATTTCCATTAAAGTTACAGGAGCAACTCTTGCATAGATCTCAAGACATAGCGTGAAAATGTGAGATGTCAGGACAACGCAGCAGGTGACTGACATACTGGGTAAATGGTGTGGTACAGAGGAACCATAAATACAAAACATAAAAATAAGCAAAAAGCAGAATAATTCAGCGGCCCAGACTGAAACTGATGTCATCCTTGTACAATCAAAATAATTTCTCTGCCCAGTCGAACACATGGAGAGGTTGAATGTCACAACAAGCTACAGCTGTTTGTGTGAGGTGAGTGAATGAAGCAGAGGAATGAGCTGAAGAAGCTCAAGGGTTACAAAGTTGTCTGATAAATATAATCTCTTCGGAAGAGGTTATAGCCTTTGCTGGAAATGCCAAATTCCAGGCACATGCATTATATATTGGAGTTGCCTTGACTCCTCTCCATTGAAACCAGGTTGCGTAACGGAAGTTCAATGGGACGCAGGACAAAAAGCAAAGCTCAGCAACTTGGGTGGAAACATGTGCCATTATGCTCATGGCACGTGAAAATGAAAGCTGAATGATTTCCTCACAACCGGGAATAGCAAGAGGAGAATGATTTACAACAGGTGAACCTCTGCTCCACCCCAATATATGCAGACAACAGCCCTCCATGGGAAATGTTGGGATCAGTAATTTCCAAACAAATCATTCGCTGAACTTTGATCAAGTGTTTTACCAAAACATCTACTTATTGTAAAACCATGTTATGAAAAGGACTGGAGCTAAACTTCAATGATCTGATTCAATTATGTATTCAATAGTGATTCATATTAGGCATTGCTTCCAAGTATCTTGTATTGACTTGTGATTGCATCAGATTGTTAATAGCTGATACACTTACCAGGTGACAGTATTTGTCCATTGGTTTTGCAGGAACAGGTTGTTGTTGCTGTTGAGCTGGGAGTTATTGTTACTGTTGTTGTAGATTCGGGTGTGCTGGGCGTAGTGGTGGGTGCTGTAGTGGTTTGACATTTTCCCGTGTAGTTGAAAATTTGACAACTCTCAGTACATAGAGTGAAATTACAGAAGCCCGATTTACCTGCAGAACTCACTATCGCCTGCCCTGGAAGCAAAAGCAATGAAAATTGTGATTAAGGCATCAAATTGCACATCTTAATTCAGATATTATATTTATCAATATAGACGACTGCGTCTCTTGTAATGAGATTTAAGCACTAAGAACAAGTCTGTATGGTTACAATTCAAGCACTTTACACCCCAAGGAATATGGCGTCAGGCATGGAAATTACAATTTGTATTTGCAGTTGAATGTTTCATGGGCTCATATGACATTCTTACATCTGCTATTTTAATGCTGCTGTTAATCTTTTGATTGGGATTCTGCCTCCTTTAGAAATACAGACAGTAGAATGTCCAATCAGGTCAATAAGCATTGGCACGTTTGTACTGGCAGCAATAATTTCGAAAGCATGCAGAATTTCTTTTGAGTTGTGTGCTCTCAGTTTTCCTCAACGTACAAGTTTCAAATCCACCTGTGTTGACAAGTGGCCCTCCTTAAATTGCCCCACCATACTGAGGATTTCAATTGAGGTTACAGGAGCAACTCTTGCATAGATCTCAAGACACGGCATGAAAATCTGAGATATCAGGACAGCACAGCAAGTGACTGACATACTGGGTAAATGGTGAGGTACAGAGGTACCATAAAAACAAAGCATAAAAATGAGCAAAATGCAGAATAATTCAGTGTGCCAGACTGAAACTGCTGTCATCCTTGTACAATGAACATAATTTATCTGCCCAGACAAAGACATGGAGAAGTTAGATGCGACAGCTGTTTGTGTGAGTGAATGAAGCAGGGGAATTAGCCGAAGAAGCTCAATGGTTACAAAGTTGTCTAATAAATATAATCTCTTTGTAAGAGGCTCTTGACTTTGCTGCAAATGCCAATTTCAGGCAGGCACATTATATACTAGAGTTGCCTTGACTCCTCCCTATTAATACCAGGTCTGGTTCCTGTATTTCAATAGGACACGGGTCAAAAAGCAGAGCTCAGCAACTTGGGTGGAAATCTGTGGCTTTCTGCTCCTGTCACGTGAAAGTGAAAGCTGGAGGATTTCCTCACAAATGGGAATAGCAGGAAGAGGACGATTTATAACAGGTCAGCCCGTGCTGCTCCCAAATACATGTAGTGGCCCTCCATGGGAAATGTAGGGATCAGTAGTTTCAATAGAAATCATTCGCTGAACTTTGACCGAGTGTTTTCCCAAAACATCCACTTATGGAAAGGATTGGAACTACACTTCAATGATCTGATTCAATTATGTATTCAATAGTGATTCATATTAGGCATTGCTTCCAAGTATCTCGTATTGACTTGTGATTCCATTAGATTGTTAATAGCTGATACACTTACCAGGTGACAGTATTTGTCCATTGGTTTTGCAGGAACAGGTTGTTGTTGCTGTTGAGCTGGGAGTTATTGTTACTGTTGTTGTAGATTCAGGTGTGCTGGGCGTAGTGGTGGGTGCTGTAGTGGTTTGACATTTTCCCGTGTAGTTGAAAATTTGACAACTCTCAGTACATAGAGTGAAATTACAGAAGCCCGATTTACCTGCAGAATGCACTATCGCCTGCCCTGGAAGCAAAAGCAATGAAAATTGTGAATAAGGCATCAAATTGCACCATTTAATTCAGATATTATATTTATCAATATAGATGACTGCGCCTCATTAAAGAGATTGAAATACTAAGAACAAGGCGGTACGGTTACAATTCAAGCACTTTGGACCCCAAGGAATATGGCGTCGGGCTTGGAAATTATGATTGATATTAGCACTTAATTGTTTCATGGACTCGTATGACATTCTTACATCTGCTATTTTAATGCTGCTGTTAATCTTTTGATTGGGTTTCTGCCTCCTTTAGAAATGCACACAGAAGAATGTCCAATCTGGTCAATAAACATTGGCCCGCTTGTACTGGCAGTAATAATTTTGAGACCATGCAGACTTTCTTTTGAGTTGTGTGCTCTCAGTTTTCCTCAACGTACAAGTTTCAAATCCCACCTGTGTTGACAAGTGGCCCTCCTTAAATTGCCCCACCATACTGTGGATTTCCATTAAAGTTACAGGAGCAACTCTTGCATAGATCTCAAGACATAGCGTGAAAATGTGAGATGTCAGGACAACGCAGCAGGTGACTGACATACTGGGTAAATGGTGTGGTACAGAGGAACCATAAAAACAAAACATAAAAATAAGCAAAAAGCAGAATAATTCAGCGGCCCAGACTGAAACTGATGTCATCCTTGTACAATCAAAATAATTTCTCTGCCCAGTCGAACACATGGAGAGGTTGAATGTCACAACAAGCTACAGCTGTTTGTGTGAGGTGAGTGAATGAAGCAGAGGAATTAGCTGAAGAAGCTCAAGGGTTACAAAGTTGTCTGATAAATATAATCTCTTCGGAAGAGGTTATAGCCTTTGCTGGAAATGCCAAATTCCAGGCACATGCATTATATATTGGAGTTGCCTTGACTCCTCTCCATTGAAACCAGGTTGCGTAACGGAAGTTCAATGGGACGCAGGACAAAAAGCAAAGCTCAGCAACTTGGGTGGAAACATGTGCCATTATGCTCATGGCACGTGAAAATGAAAGCTGAATGATTTCCTCACAACCGGGAATAGCAAGAGGAGAATGATTTACAACAGGTGAACCTCTGCTCCACCCCAATATATGCAGACAACAGCCCTCCATGGGAAATGTTGGGATCAGTAATTTCCAAACAAATCATTCGCTGAACTTTGATCAAGTGTTTTACCAAAACATCTACTTATTGTAAAACCATGTTATGAAAAGGACTGGAGCTAAACTTCGATGATCTGATTCAATTATGTATTCAATAGTGATTCATATTAGGCATTGCTTCCAAGTATCTTGTATTGACTTGTGATTGCATCAGATTGTTAATAGCTGATACACTTACCAGGTGACAGTATTTGTCCATTGGTTTTGCAGGAACAGGTTGTTGTTGCTGTTGAGCTGGGAGTTATTGTTACTGTTGTTGTAGATTCGGGTGTGCTGGGCGTAGTGGTGGGTGCTGTAGTGGTTTGACATTTTCCCGTGTAGTTGAAAATTTGACAACTCTCAGTACATAGAGTGAAATTACAGAAGCCCGATTTACCTGCAGAACTCACTATCGCCTGCCCTGGAAGCAAAAGCAATGAAAATTGTGATTAAGGCATCAAATTGCACATCTTAATTCAGATATTATATTTATCAATATAGACGACTGCGTCTCTTGTAATGAGATTTAAGCACTAAGAACAAGTCTGTATGGTTACAATTCAAGCACTTTACACCCCAAGGAATATGGCGTCAGGCATGGAAATTACAATTTGTATTTGCAGTTGAATGTTTCATGGGCTCATATGACATTCTTACATCTGCTATTTTAATGCTGCTGTTAATCTTTTGATTGGGATTCTGCCTCCTTTAGAAATACAGACAGTAGAATGTCCAATCAGGTCAATAAGCATTGGCACGTTTGTACTGGCAGCAATAATTTCGAAAGCATGCAGACTTTCTTTTGAGTTGTGTGCTCTCAGTTTTCCTCAACGTACAAGTTTCAAATCCACCTGTGTTGACAAGTGGCCCTCCTTAAATTGCCCCACCATACTGAGGATTTCAATTGAGGTTACATGAGCAACTCTTGCATAGATCTCAAGACACGGCATGAAAATCTGAGATATCAGGACAGCACAGCAAGTGACTGACATACTGGGTAAATGGTGAGGTACAGAGGTACCATAAAAACAAAGCATAAAAATGAGCAAAATGCAGAATAATTCAGTGTGCCAGACTGAAACTGCTGTCATCCTTGTACAATGAACATAATTTATCTGCCCAGACAAAGACATGGAGAAGTTAGATGCGACAGCTGTTTGTGTGAGTGAATGAAGCAGGGGAATTAGCCGAAGAAGCTCAATGGTTACAAAGTTGTCTAATAAATATAATCTCTTTGTAAGAGGCTCTTGACTTTGCTGCAAATGCCAATTTCAGGCAGGCACATTATATACTAGAGTTGCCTTGACTCCTCCCTATTAATACCAGGTCTGGTTCCTGTATTTCAATAGGACACGGGTCAAAAAGCAGAGCTCAGCAACTTGGGTGGAAATCTGTGGCTTTCTGCTCCTGTCACGTGAAAGTGAAAGCTGGAGGATTTCCTCACAAATGGGAATAGCAGGACGAGGACGATTTATAACAGGTCAGCCTATGCTGCTCCCAAATACATGTAGTGGCCCTCCATGGGAAATGTAGGGATCAGTAGTTTCAATAGAAATCATTCGCTGAACTTTGACCAAGTGTTTTCCCAAAACATCCACTTCTCTTAAAACCATGTTATGGAAAGGATTGGAACTACACTTCAATGATCTGATTCAATTATGTATTCAATAGTGATTCATATTAGGCATTGCTTCCAAGTATCTCGTATTGACTTGTGATTCCATTAGATTGTTAATAGCTGATACACTTACCAGGTGACAGTATTTGTCCATTGGTTTTGCAGGAACAGGTTGTTGTTGCTGTTGAGCTGGGAGTTATTGTTACTGTTGTTGTAGATTCAGGTGTGCTGGGCGTAGTGGTGGGTGCTGTAGTGGTTTGACATTTTCCCGTGTAGTTGAAAATTTGACAACTCTCAGTACATAGAGTGAAATTACAGAAGCCCGATTTACCTGCAGAATGCACTATCGCCTGCCCTGGAAGCAAAAGCAATGAAAATTGTGAATAAGGCATCAAATTGCACCATTTAATTCAGATATTATATTTATCAATATAGATGACTGCGCCTCATTAAAGAGATTGAAATACTAAGAACAAGGCGGTACGGTTACAATTCAAGCACTTTGGACCCCAAGGAATATGGCGTCGGGCTTGGAAATTATGATTGATATTAGCACTTAATTGTTTCATGGACTCGTATGACATTCTTACATCTGCTATTTTAATGCTGCTGTTAATCTTTTGATTGGGTTTCTGCCTCCTTTAGAAATGCACACAGAAGAATGTCCAATCTGGTCAATAAACATTGGCCCGCTTGTACTGGCAGTAATAATTTTGAGACCATGCAGACTTTCTTTTGAGTTGTGTGCTCTCAGTTTTCCTCAACGTACAAGTTTCAAATCCCACCTGTGTTAACAAGTGGCCCTCCTTAAATTGCCCCACCATACTGTGGATTTCCATTAAAGTTACAGGAGCAACTCTTGCATAGATCTCAAGACATAGCGTGAAAATGTGAGATGTCAGGACAACGCAGCAGGTGACTGACATACTGGGTAAATGGTGTGGTACAGAGGAACCATAAAAACAAAACATAAAAATAAGCAAAAAGCAGAATAATTCAGCGGCCCAGACTGAAACTGATGTCATCCTTGTACAATCAAAATAATTTCTCTGCCCAGTCGAACACATGGAGAGGTTGAATGTCACAACAAGCTACAGCTGTTTGTGTGAGGTGAGTGAATGAAGCAGAGGAATGAGCTGAAGAAGCTCAAGGGTTACAAAGTTGTCTGATAAATATAATCTCTTCGGAAGAGGTTATAGCCTTTGCTGGAAATGCCAAATTCCAGGCACATGCATTATATATTGGAGTTGCCTTGACTCCTCTCCATTGAAACCAGGTTGCGTAACGGAAGTTCAATGGGACGCAGGACAAAAAGCAAAGCTCAGCAACTTGGGTGGAAACATGTGCCATTATGCTCATGGCACGTGAAAATGAAAGCTGAATGATTTCCTCACAACCGGGAATAGCAAGAGAAGAATGATTTACAACAGGTGAACCTCTGCTCCACCCCAATATATGCAGACAACAGCCCTCCATGGGAAATGTTGGGATCAGTAATTTCCAAACAAATCATTCGCTGAACTTTGATCAAGTGTTTTACCAAAACATCTATTTATTGTTAAACCATGTTATGAAAAGGACTGGAGCTAAACTTCAATGATCTGATTCAATTATGTATTCAATAGTGATTCATATTAGGCATTGCTTCCAAGTATCTTGTATTGACTTGTGATTGCATCAGATTGTTAATAGCTGATACACTTACCAGGTGACAGTATTTGTCCATTGGTTTTGCAGGAACAGGTTGTTGTTGCTGTTGAGCTGGGAGTTATTGTTACTGTTGTTGTAGATTCGGGTGTGCTGGGCGTAGTGGTGGGTGCTGTAGTGGTTTGACATTTTCCCGTGTAGTTGAAAATTTGACAACTCTCAGTACATAGAGTGAAATTACAGAAGCCCGATTTACCTGCAGAACTCACTATCGCCTGCCCTGGAAGCAAAAGCAATGAAAATTGTGATTAAGGCATCAAATTGCACATCTTAATTCAGATATTATATTTATCAATATAGACGACTGCGTCTCTTGTAATGAGATTTAAGCACTAAGAACAAGTCTGTATGGTTACAATTCAAGCACTTTACACCCCAAGGAATATGGCGTCAGGCATGGAAATTACAATTTGTATTTGCAGTTGAATGTTTCATGGGCTCATATGACATTCTTACATCTGCTATTTTAATGCTGCTGTTAATCTTTTGATTGGGATTCTGCCTCCTTTAGAAATACAGACAGTAGAATGTCCAATCAGGTCAATAAGCATTGGCACGTTTGTACTGGCAGCAATAATTTCGAAAGCATGCAGACTTTCTTTTGAGTTGTGTGCTCTCAGTTTTCCTCAACGTACAAGTTTCAAATCCACCTGTGTTGACAAGTGGCCCTCCTTAAATTGCCCCACCATACTGAGGATTTCAATTGAGGTTACAGGAGCAACTCTTGCATAGATCTCAAGACACGGCATGAAAATCTGAGATATCAGGACAGCACAGCAAGTGACTGACATACTGGGTAAATGGTGAGGTACAGAGGTACCATAAAAACAAAGCATAAAAATGAGCAAAATGCAGAATAATTCAGTGTGCCAGACTGAAACTGCTGTCATCCTTGTACAATGAACATAATTTATCTGCCCAGACAAAGACATGGAGAAGTTAGATGCGACAGCTGTTTGTGTGAGTGAATGAAGCAGGGGAATTAGCCGAAGAAGCTCAATGGTTACAAAGTTGTCTAATAAATATAATCTCTTTGTAAGAGGCTCTTGACTTTGCTGCAAATGCCAATTTCAGGCAGGCACATTATATACTAGAGTTGCCTTGACTCCTCCCTATTAATACCAGGTCTGGTTCCTGTATTTCAATAGGACACGGGTCAAAAAGCAGAGCTCAGCAACTTGGGTGGAAATCTGTGGCTTTCTGCTCCTGTCACGTGAAAGTGAAAGCTGGAGGATTTCCTCACAAATGGGAATAGCAGGACGAGGACGATTTATAACAGGTCAGCCTATGCTGCTCCCAAATACATGTAGTGGCCCTCCATGGGAAATGTAGGGATCAGTAGTTTCAATAGAAATCATTCGCTGAACTTTGACCAAGTGTTTTCCCAAAACATCCACTTCTCTTAAAACCATGTTATGGAAAGGATTGGAACTACACTTCAATGATCTGATTCAATTATGTATTCAATAGTGATTCATATTAGGCATTGCTTCCAAGTATCTCGTATTGACTTGTGATTCCATTAGATTGTTAATAGCTGATACACTTACCAGGTGACAGTATTTGTCCATTGGTTTTGCAGGAACAGGTTGTTGTTGCTGTTGAGCTGGGAGTTATTGTTACTGTTGTTGTAGATTCAGGTGTGCTGGGCGTAGTGGTGGGTGCTGTAGTGGTTTGACATTTTCCCGTGTAGTTGAAAATTTGACAACTCTCAGTACATAGAGTGAAATTACAGAAGCCCGATTTACCTGCAGAATGCACTATCGCCTGCCCTGGAAGCAAAAGCAATGAAAATTGTGAATAAGGCATCAAATTGCACCATTTAATTCAGATATTATATTTATCAATATAGATGACTGCGCCTCATTAAAGAGATTGAAATACTAAGAACAAGGCGGTACGGTTACAATTCAAGCACTTTGGACCCCAAGGAATATGGCGTCGGGCTTGGAAATTATGATTGATATTAGCACTTAATTGTTTCATGGACTCGTATGACATTCTTACATCTGCTATTTTAATGCTGCTGTTAATCTTTTGATTGGGTTTCTGCCTCCTTTAGAAATGCACACAGAAGAATGTCCAATCTGGTCAATAAACATTGGCCCGCTTGTACTGGCAGTAATAATTTTGAGACCATGCAGACTTTCTTTTGAGTTGTGTGCTCTCAGTTTTCCTCAACGTACAAGTTTCAAATCCCACCTGTGTTAACAAGTGGCCCTCCTTAAATTGCCCCACCATACTGTGGATTTCCATTAAAGTTACAGGAGCAACTCTTGCATAGATCTCAAGACATAGCGTGAAAATGTGAGATGTCAGGACAACGCAGCAGGTGACTGACATACTGGGTAAATGGTGTGGTACAGAGGAACCATAAAAACAAAACATAAAAATAAGCAAAAAGCAGAATAATTCAGCGGCCCAGACTGAAACTGATGTCATCCTTGTACAATCAAAATAATTTCTCTGCCCAGTCGAACACATGGAGAGGTTGAATGTCACAACAAGCTACAGCTGTTTGTGTGAGGTGAGTGAATGAAGCAGAGGAATGAGCTGAAGAAGCTCAAGGGTTACAAAGTTGTCTGATAAATATAATCTCTTCGGAAGAGGTTATAGCCTTTGCTGGAAATGCCAAATTCCAGGCACATGCATTATATATTGGAGTTGCCTTGACTCCTCTCCATTGAAACCAGGTTGCGTAACGGAAGTTCAATGGGACGCAGGACAAAAAGCAAAGCTCAGCAACTTGGGTGGAAACATGTGCCATTATGCTCATGGCACGTGAAAATGAAAGCTGAATGATTTCCTCACAACCGGGAATAGCAAGAGAAGAATGATTTACAACAGGTGAACCTCTGCTCCACCCCAATATATGCAGACAACAGCCCTCCATGGGAAATGTTGGGATCAGTAATTTCCAAACAAATCATTCGCTGAACTTTGATCAAGTGTTTTACCAAAACATCTATTTATTGTTAAACCATGTTATGAAAAGGACTGGAGCTAAACTTCAATGATCTGATTCAATTATGTATTCAATAGTGATTCATATTAGGCATTGCTTCCAAGTATCTTGTATTGACTTGTGATTGCATCAGATTGTTAATAGCTGATACACTTACCAGGTGACAGTATTTGTCCATTGGTTTTGCAGGAACAGGTTGTTGTTGCTGTTGAGCTGGGAGTTATTGTTACTGTTGTTGTAGATTCGGGTGTGCTGGGCGTAGTGGTGGGTGCTGTAGTGGTTTGACATTTTCCCGTGTAGTTGAAAATTTGACAACTCTCAGTACATAGAGTGAAATTACAGAAGCCCGATTTACCTGCAGAACTCACTATCGCCTGCCCTGGAAGCAAAAGCAATGAAAATTGTGATTAAGGCATCAAATTGCACATCTTAATTCAGATATTATATTTATCAATATAGACGACTGCGTCTCTTGTAATGAGATTTAAGCACTAAGAACAAGTCTGTATGGTTACAATTCAAGCACTTTACACCCCAAGGAATATGGCGTCAGGCATGGAAATTACAATTTGTATTTGCAGTTGAATGTTTCATGGGCTCATATGACATTCTTACATCTGCTATTTTAATGCTGCTGTTAATCTTTTGATTGGGATTCTGCCTCCTTTAGAAATACAGACAGTAGAATGTCCAATCAGGTCAATAAGCATTGGCACGCTTGTACTGGCAGCAATAATTTCGAAAGCATGCAGACTTTCTTTTGAGTTGTGTGCTCTCAGTTTTCCTCAACGTACAAGTTTCAAATCCACCTGTGTTGACAAGTGGCCCTCCTTAAATTGCCCCACCATACTGAGGATTTCAATTGAGGTTACAGGAGCAACTCTTGCATAGATCTCAAGACACGGCATGAAAATCTGAGATATCAGGACAGCACAGCAAGTGACTGACATACTGGGTAAATGGTGAGGTACAGAGGTACCATAAAAACAAAGCATAAAAATGAGCAAAATGCAGAATAATTCAGTGTGCCAGACTGAAACTGCTGTCATCCTTGTACAATGAACATAATTTATCTGCCCAGACAAAGACATGGAGAAGTTAGATGCGACAGCTGTTTGTGTGAGTGAATGAAGCAGGGGAATTAGCCGAAGAAGCTCAATGGTTACAAAGTTGTCTAATAAATATAATCTCTTTGTAAGAGGCTCTTGACTTTGCTGCAAATGCCAATTTCAGGCAGGCACATTATATACTAGAGTTGCCTTGACTCCTCCCTATTAATACCAGGTCTGGTTCCTGTATTTCAATAGGACACGGGTCAAAAAGCAGAGCTCAGCAACTTGGGTGGAAATCTGTGGCTTTCTGCTCCTGTCACGTGAAAGTGAAAGCTGGAGGATTTCCTCACAAATGGGAATAGCAGGACGAGGACGATTTATAACAGGTCAGCCTATGCTGCTCCCAAATACATGTAGTGGCCCTCCATGGGAAATGTAGGGATCAGTAGTTTCAATAGAAATCATTCGCTGAACTTTGACCGAGTGTTTTCCCAAAACATCCACTTCTCTTAAAACCATGTTATGGAAAGGATTGGAACTACACTTCAATGATCTGATTCAATTATGTATTCAATAGTGATTCATATTAGGCATTGCTTCCAAGTATCTCGTATTGACTTGTGATTCCATTAGATTGTTAATAGCTGATACACTTACCAGGTGACAGTATTTGTCCATTGGTTTTGCAGGAACAGGTTGTTGTTGCTGTTGAGCTGGGAGTTATTGTTACTGTTGTTGTAGATTCAGGTGTGCTGGGCGTAGTGGTGGGTGCTGTAGTGGTTTGACATTTTCCCGTGTAGTTGAAAATTTGACAACTCTCAGTACATAGAGTGAAATTACAGAAGCCCGATTTACCTGCAGAATGCACTATCGCCTGCCCTGGAAGCAAAAGCAATGAAAATTGTGAATAAGGCATCAAATTGCACCATTTAATTCAGATATTATATTTATCAATATAGATGACTGCGCCTCATTAAAGAGATTGAAATACTAAGAACAAGGCGGTACGGTTACAATTCAAGCACTTTGGACCCCAAGGAATATGGCGTCGGGCTTGGAAATTATGATTGATATTAGCACTTAATTGTTTCATGGACTCGTATGACATTCTTACATCTGCTATTTTAATGCTGCTGTTAATCTTTTGATTGGGTTTCTGCCTCCTTTAGAAATGCACACAGAAGAATGTCCAATCTGGTCAATAAACATTGGCCCGCTTGTACTGGCAGTAATAATTTTGAGACCATGCAGACTTTCTTTTGAGTTGTGTGCTCTCAGTTTTCCTCAACGTACAAGTTTCAAATCCCACCTGTGTTGACAAGTGGCCCTCCTTAAATTGCCCCACCATACTGTGGATTTCCATTAAAGTTACAGGAGCAACTCTTGCATAGATCTCAAGACATAGCGTGAAAATGTGAGATGTCAGGACAACGCAGCAGGTGACTGACATACTGGGTAAATGGTGTGGTACAGAGGAACCATAAAAACAAAACATAAAAATAAGCAAAAAGCAGAATAATTCAGCGGCCCAGACTGAAACTGATGTCATCCTTGTACAATCAAAATAATTTCTCTGCCCAGTCGAACACATGGAGAGGTTGAATGTCACAACAAGCTACAGCTGTTTGTGTGAGGTGAGTGAATGAAGCAGAGGAATTAGCTGAAGAAGCTCAAGGGTTACAAAGTTGTCTGATAAATATAATCTCTTCGGAAGAGGTTATAGCCTTTGCTGGAAATGCCAAATTCCAGGCACATGCATTATATATTGGAGTTGCCTTGACTCCTCTCCATTGAAACCAGGTTGCGTAACGGAAGTTCAATGGGACGCAGGACAAAAAGCAAAGCTCAGCAACTTGGGTGGAAACATGTGCCATTATGCTCATGGCACGTGAAAATGAAAGCTGAATGATTTCCTCACAACCGGGAATAGCAAGAGGAGAATGATTTACAACAGGTGAACCTCTGCTCCACCCCAATATATGCAGACAACAGCCCTCCATGGGAAATGTTGGGATCAGTAATTTCCAAACAAATCATTCGCTGAACTTTGATCAAGTGTTTTACCAAAACATCTACTTATTGTAAAACCATGTTATGAAAAGGACTGGAGCTAAACTTCGATGATCTGATTCAATTATGTATTCAATAGTGATTCATATTAGGCATTGCTTCCAAGTATCTTGTATTGACTTGTGATTGCATCAGATTGTTAATAGCTGATACACTTACCAGGTGACAGTATTTGTCCATTGGTTTTGCAGGAACAGGTTGTTGTTGCTGTTGAGCTGGGAGTTATTGTTACTGTTGTTGTAGATTCGGGTGTGCTGGGCGTAGTGGTGGGTGCTGTAGTGGTTTGACATTTTCCCGTGTAGTTGAAAATTTGACAACTCTCAGTACATAGAGTGAAATTACAGAAGCCCGATTTACCTGCAGAACTCACTATCGCCTGCCCTGGAAGCAAAAGCAATGAAAATTGTGATTAAGGCATCAAATTGCACATCTTAATTCAGATATTATATTTATCAATATAGACGACTGCGTCTCTTGTAATGAGATTTAAGCACTAAGAACAAGTCTGTATGGTTACAATTCAAGCACTTTACACCCCAAGGAATATGGCGTCAGGCATGGAAATTACAATTTGTATTTGCAGTTGAATGTTTCATGGGCTCATATGACATTCTTACATCTGCTATTTTAATGCTGCTGTTAATCTTTTGATTGGGATTCTGCCTCCTTTAGAAATACAGACAGTAGAATGTCCAATCAGGTCAATAAGCATTGGCACGTTTGTACTGGCAGCAATAATTTCGAAAGCATGCAGACTTTCTTTTGAGTTGTGTGCTCTCAGTTTTCCTCAACGTACAAGTTTCAAATCCACCTGTGTTGACAAGTGGCCCTCCTTAAATTGCCCCACCATACTGAGGATTTCAATTGAGGTTACATGAGCAACTCTTGCATAGATCTCAAGACACGGCATGAAAATCTGAGATATCAGGACAGCACAGCAAGTGACTGACATACTGGGTAAATGGTGAGGTACAGAGGTACCATAAAAACAAAGCATAAAAATGAGCAAAATGCAGAATAATTCAGTGTGCCAGACTGAAACTGCTGTCATCCTTGTACAATGAACATAATTTATCTGCCCAGACAAAGACATGGAGAAGTTAGATGCGACAGCTGTTTGTGTGAGTGAATGAAGCAGGGGAATTAGCCGAAGAAGCTCAATGGTTACAAAGTTGTCTAATAAATATAATCTCTTTGTAAGAGGCTCTTGACTTTGCTGCAAATGCCAATTTCAGGCAGGCACATTATATACTAGAGTTGCCTTGACTCCTCCCTATTAATACCAGGTCTGGTTCCTGTATTTCAATAGGACACGGGTCAAAAAGCAGAGCTCAGCAACTTGGGTGGAAATCTGTGGCTTTCTGCTCCTGTCACGTGAAAGTGAAAGCTGGAGGATTTCCTCACAAATGGGAATAGCAGGACGAGGACGATTTATAACAGATCAGCCTATGCTGCTCCCAAATACATGTAGTGGCCCTCCATGGGAAATGTAGGGATCAGTAGTTTCAATAGAAATCATTCGCTGAACTTTGACCAAGTGTTTTCCCAAAACATCCACTTCTCTTAAAACCATGTTATGGAAAGGATTGGAACTACACTTCAATGATCTGATTCAATTATGTATTCAATAGTGATTCATATTAGGCATTGCTTCCAAGTATCTCGTATTGACTTGTGATTCCATTAGATTGTTAATAGCTGATACACTTACCAGGTGACAGTATTTGTCCATTGGTTTTGCAGGAACAGGTTGTTGTTGCTGTTGAGCTGGGAGTTATTGTTACTGTTGTTGTAGATTCAGGTGTGCTGGGCGTAGTGGTGGGTGCTGTAGTGGTTTGACATTTTCCCGTGTAGTTGAAAATTTGACAACTCTCAGTACATAGAGTGAAATTACAGAAGCCCGATTTACCTGCAGAATGCACTATCGCCTGCCCTGGAAGCAAAAGCAATGAAAATTGTGAATAAGGCATCAAATTGCACCATTTAATTCAGATATTATATTTATCAATATAGATGACTGCGCCTCATTAAAGAGATTGAAATACTAAGAACAAGGCGGTACGGTTACAATTCAAGCACTTTGGACCCCAAGGAATATGGCGTCGGGCTTGGAAATTATGATTGATATTAGCACTTAATTGTTTCATGGACTCGTATGACATTCTTACATCTGCTATTTTAATGCTGCTGTTAATCTTTTGATTGGGTTTCTGCCTCCTTTAGAAATGCACACAGAAGAATGTCCAATCTGGTCAATAAACATTGGCCCGCTTGTACTGGCAGTAATAATTTTGAGACCATGCAGACTTTCTTTTGAGTTGTGTGCTCTCAGTTTTCCTCAACGTACAAGTTTCAAATCCCACCTGTGTTAACAAGTGGCCCTCCTTAAATTGCCCCACCATACTGTGGATTTCCATTAAAGTTACAGGAGCAACTCTTGCATAGATCTCAAGACATAGCGTGAAAATGTGAGATGTCAGGACAACGCAGCAGGTGACTGACATACTGGGTAAATGGTGTGGTACAGAGGAACCATAAAAACAAAACATAAAAATAAGCAAAAAGCAGAATAATTCAGCGGCCCAGACTGAAACTGATGTCATCCTTGTACAATCAAAATAATTTCTCTGCCCAGTCGAACACATGGAGAGGTTGAATGTCACAACAAGCTACAGCTGTTTGTGTGAGGTGAGTGAATGAAGCAGAGGAATGAGCTGAAGAAGCTCAAGGGTTACAAAGTTGTCTGATAAATATAATCTCTTCGGAAGAGGTTATAGCCTTTGCTGGAAATGCCAAATTCCAGGCACATGCATTATATATTGGAGTTGCCTTGACTCCTCTCCATTGAAACCAGGTTGCGTAACGGAAGTTCAATGGGACGCAGGACAAAAAGCAAAGCTCAGCAACTTGGGTGGAAACATGTGCCATTATGCTCATGGCACGTGAAAATGAAAGCTGAATGATTTCCTCACAACCGGGAATAGCAAGAGGAGAATGATTTACAACAGGTGAACCTCTGCTCCACCCCAATATATGCAGACAACAGCCCTCCATGGGAAATGTTGGGATCAGTAATTTCCAAACAAATCATTCGCTGAACTTTGATCAAGTGTTTTACCAAAACATCTACTTATTGTAAAACCATGTTATGAAAAGGACTGGAGCTAAACTTCAATGATCTGATTCAATTATGTATTCAATAGTGATTCATATTAGGCATTGCTTCCAAGTATCTTGTATTGACTTGTGATTGCATCAGATTGTTAATAGCTGATACACTTACCAGGTGACAGTATTTGTCCATTGGTTTTGCAGGAACAGGTTGTTGTTGCTGTTGAGCTGGGAGTTATTGTTACTGTTGTTGTAGATTCGGGTGTGCTGGGCGTAGTGGTGGGTGCTGTAGTGGTTTGACATTTTCCCGTGTAGTTGAAAATTTGACAACTCTCAGTACATAGAGTGAAATTACAGAAGCCCGATTTACCTGCAGAACTCACTATCGCCTGCCCTGGAAGCAAAAGCAATGAAAATTGTGATTAAGGCATCAAATTGCACATCTTAATTCAGATATTATATTTATCAATATAGACGACTGCGTCTCTTGTAATGAGATTTAAGCACTAAGAACAAGTCTGTATGGTTACAATTCAAGCACTTTACACCCCAAGGAATATGGCGTCAGGCATGGAAATTACAATTTGTATTTGCAGTTGAATGTTTCATGGGCTCATATGACATTCTTACATCTGCTATTTTAATGCTGCTGTTAATCTTTTGATTGGGATTCTGCCTCCTTTAGAAATACAGACAGTAGAATGTCCAATCAGGTCAATAAGCATTGGCACCCTTGTACTGGCAGCAATAATTTCGAAAGCATGCAGACTTTCTTTTGAGTTGTGTGCTCTCAGTTTTCCTCAACGTACAAGTTTCAAATCCACCTGTGTTGACAAGTGGCCCTCCTTAAATTGCCCCACCATACTGAGGATTTCAATTGAGGTTACAGGAGCAACTCTTGCATAGATCTCAAGACACGGCATGAAAATCTGAGATATCAGGACAGCACAGCAAGTGACTGACATACTGGGTAAATGGTGAGGTACAGAGGTACCATAAAAACAAAGCATAAAAATGAGCAAAATGCAGAATAATTCAGTGTGCCAGACTGAAACTGCTGTCATCCTTGTACAATGAACATAATTTATCTGCCCAGACAAAGACATGGAGAAGTTAGATGCGACAGCTGTTTGTGTGAGTGAATGAAGCAGGGGAATTAGCCGAAGAAGCTCAATGGTTACAAAGTTGTCTAATAAATATAATCTCTTTGTAAGAGGCTCTTGACTTTGCTGCAAATGCCAATTTCAGGCAGGCACATTATATACTAGAGTTGCCTTGACTCCTCCCTATTAATACCAGGTCTGGTTCCTGTATTTCAATAGGACACGGGTCAAAAAGCAGAGCTCAGCAACTTGGGTGGAAATCTGTGGCTTTCTGCTCCTGTCACGTGAAAGTGAAAGCTGGAGGATTTCCTCACAAATGGGAATAGCAGGACGAGGACGATTTATAACAGGTCAGCCTGTGCTGCTCCCAAATACATGTAGTGGCCCTCCATGGGAAATGTAGGGATCAGTAGTTTCAATAGAAATCATTCGCTGAACTTTGACCGAGTGTTTTCCCAAAACATCCACTTATGGAAAGGATTGGAACTACACTTCAATGATCTGATTCAATTATGTATTCAATAGTGATTCATATTAGGCATTGCTTCCAAGTATCTTGTATTGACTTGTGATTGCATCAGATTGTTAATAGCTGATACACTTACCAGGTGACAGTATTTGTCCATTGGTTTTGCAGGAACAGGTTGTTGTTGCTGTTGAGCTGGGAGTTATTGTTACTGTTGTTGTAGATTCGGGTGTGCTGGGCGTAGTGGTGGGTGCTGTAGTGGTTTGACATTTTCCCGTGTAGTTGAAAATTTGACAACTCTCAGTACATAGAGTGAAATTACAGAAGCCCGATTTACCTGCAGAACTCACTATCGCCTGCCCTGGAAGCAAAAGCAATGAAAATTGTGATTAAGGCATCAAATTGCACATCTTAATTCAGATATTATATTTATCAATATAGACGACTGCGTCTCTTGTAATGAGATTTAAGCACTAAGAACAAGTCTGTATGGTTACAATTCAAGCACTTTACACCCCAAGGAATATGGCGTCAGGCATGGAAATTACAATTTGTATTTGCAGTTGAATGTTTCATGGGCTCATATGACATTCTTACATCTGCTATTTTAATGCTGCTGTTAATCTTTTGATTGGGATTCTGCCTCCTTTAGAAATACAGACAGTAGAATGTCCAATCAGGTCAATAAGCATTGGCACGTTTGTACTGGCAGCAATAATTTCGAAAGCATGCAGACTTTCTTTTGAGTTGTGTGCTCTCAGTTTTCCTCAACGTACAAGTTTCAAATCCACCTGTGTTGACAAGTGGCCCTCCTTAAATTGCCCCACCATACTGAGGATTTCAATTGAGGTTACAGGAGCAACTCTTGCATAGATCTCAAGACACGGCATGAAAATCTGAGATATCAGGACAGCACAGCAAGTGACTGACATACTGGGTAAATGGTGAGGTACAGAGGTACCATAAAAACAAAGCATAAAAATGAGCAAAATGCAGAATAATTCAGTGTGCCAGACTGAAACTGCTGTCATCCTTGTACAATGAACATAATTTATCTGCCCAGACAAAGACATGGAGAAGTTAGATGCGACAGCTGTTTGTGTGAGTGAATGAAGCAGGGGAATTAGCCGAAGAAGCTCAATGGTTACAAAGTTGTCTAATAAATATAATCTCTTTGTAAGAGGCTCTTGACTTTGCTGCAAATGCCAATTTCAGGCAGGCACATTATATACTAGAGTTGCCTTGACTCCTCCCTATTAATACCAGGTCTGGTTCCTGTATTTCAATAGGACACGGGTCAAAAAGCAGAGCTCAGCAACTTGGGTGGAAATCTGTGGCTTTCTGCTCCTGTCACGTGAAAGTGAAAGCTGGAGGATTTCCTCACAAATGGGAATAGCAGGAAGAGGACGATTTATAACAGGTCAGCCTGTGCTGCTCCCAAATACATGTAGTGGCCCTCCATGGGAAATGTAGGGATCAGTAGTTTCAATAGAAATCATTCGCTGAACTTTGACCGAGTGTTTTCCCAAAACATCCACTTCTCTTAAAACCATGTTATGGAAAGGATTGGAACTACACTTCAATGATCTGATTCAATTATGTATTCAATAGTGATTCATATTAGGCATTGCTTCCAAGTATCTCGTATTGACTTGTGATTCCATTAGATTGTTAATAGCTGATACACTTACCAGGTGACAGTATTTGTCCATTGGTTTTGCAGGAACAGGTTGTTGTTGCTGTTGAGCTGGGAGTTATTGTTACTGTTGTTGTAGATTCAGGTGTGCTGGGCGTAGTGGTGGGTGCTGTAGTGGTTTGACATTTTCCCGTGTAGTTGAAAATTTGACAACTCTCAGTACATAGAGTGAAATTACAGAAGCCCGATTTACCTGCAGAATGCACTATCGCCTGCCCTGGAAGCAAAAGCAATGAAAATTGTGAATAAGGCATCAAATTGCACCATTTAAGTCAGATATTATATTTATCAATGTAGATGACTGCGCCTCATTAAAGAGATTGAAATACTAAGAACAAGGCGGTACGGTTACAATTCAAGCACTTTGGACCCCAAGGAATATGGCGTCGGGCTTGGAAATTATGATTGATATTAGCACTTAATTGTTTCATGGACTCGTATGACATTCTTACATCTGCTATTTTAATGCTGCTGTTAATCTTTTGATTGGGTTTCTGCCTCCTTTAGAAATGCACACAGAAGAATGTCCAATCTGGTCAATAAACATTGGCCCGCTTGTACTGGCAGTAATAATTTTGAGACCATGCAGACTTTCTTTTGAGTTGTGTGCTCTCAGTTTTCCTCAACGTACAAGTTTCAAATCCCACCTGTGTTGACAAGTGGCCCTCCTTAAATTGCCCCACCATACTGTGGATTTCCATTAAAGTTACAGGAGCAACTCTTGCATAGATCTCAAGACATAGCGTGAAAATGTGAGATGTCAGGACAACGCAGCAGGTGACTGACATACTGGGTAAATGGTGTGGTACAGAGGAACCATAAAAACAAAACATAAAAATAAGCAAAAAGCAGAATAATTCAGCGGCCCAGACTGAAACTGATGTCATCCTTGTACAATCAAAATAATTTCTCTGCCCAGTCGAACACATGGAGAGGTTGAATGTCACAACAAGCTACAGCTGTTTGTGTGTGGTGAGTGAATGAAGCAGAGGAATTAGCTGAAGAAGCTCAAGGGTTACAAAGTTGTCTGATAAATATAATCTCTTCGGAAGAGATTATAGCCTTTGCTGGAAATGCCAAATTCCAGGCACATGCATTATATATTGGAGTTGCCTTGACTCCTCTCCATTGAAACCAGGTTGCGTAACGGAAGTTCAATGGGACGCAGGACAAAAAGCAAAGCTCAGCAACTTGGGTGGAAACATGTGCCATTATGCTCATGGCACGTGAAAATGAAAGCTGAATGATTTCCTCACAACCGGGAATAGCAAGAGGAGAATGATTTACAACAGGTGAACCTCTGCTCCACCCCAATATATGCAGACAACAGCCCTCCATGGGAAATGTTGGGATCAGTAATTTCCAAACAAATCATTCGCTGAACTTTGATCAAGTGTTTTACCAAAACATCTACTTATTGTAAAACCATGTTATGAAAAGGACTGGAGCTAAACTTCAATGATCTGATTCAATTATGTATTCAATAGTGATTCATATTAGGCATTGCTTCCAAGTATCTTGTATTGACTTGTGATTGCATCAGATTGTTAATAGCTGATACACTTACCAGGTGACAGTATTTGTCCATTGGTTTTGCAGGAACAGGTTGTTGTTGCTGTTGAGCTGGGAGTTATTGTTACTGTTGTTGTAGATTCGGGTGTGCTGGGCGTAGTGATGGGTGCTGTAGTGGTTTGACATTTTCCCGTGTAGTTGAAAATTTGACAACTCTCAGTACATAGAGTGAAATTACAGAAGCCCGATTTACCTGCAGAACTCACTATCGCCTGCCCTGGAAGCAAAAGCAATGAAAATTGTGATTAAGGCATCAAATTGCACATCTTAATTCAGATATTATATTTATCAATATAGACGACTGCGTCTCTTGTAATGAGATTTAAGCACTAAGAACAAGTCTGTATGGTTACAATTCAAGCACTTTACACCCCAAGGAATATGGCGTCAGGCATGGAAATTACAATTTGTATTTGCAGTTGAATGTTTCATGGGCTCATATGACATTCTTACATCTGCTATTTTAATGCTGCTGTTAATCTTTTGATTGGGATTCTGCCTCCTTTAGAAATACAGACAGTAGAATGTCCAATCAGGTCAATAAGCATTGGCACGTTTGTACTGGCAGCAATAATTTCGAAAGCATGCAGACTTTCTTTTGAGTTGTGTGCTCTCAGTTTTCCTCAACGTACAAGTTTCAAATCCACCTGTGTTGACAAGTGGCCCTCCTTAAATTGCCCCACCATACTGAGGATTTCAATTGAGGTTACAGGAGCAACTCTTGCATAGATCTCAAGACACGGCATGAAAATCTGAGATATCAGGACAGCACAGCAAGTGACTGACATACTGGGTAAATGGTGAGGTACAGAGGTACCATAAAAACAAAGCATAAAAATGAGCAAAATGCAGAATAATTCAGTGTGCCAGACTGAAACTGCTGTCATCCTTGTACAATGAACATAATTTATCTGCCCAGACAAAGACATGGAGAAGTTAGATGCGACAGCTGTTTGTGTGAGTGAATGAAGCAGGGGAATTAGCCGAAGAAGCTCAATGGTTACAAAGTTGTCTAATAAATATAATCTCTTTGTAAGAGGCTCTTGACTTTGCTGCAAATGCCAATTTCAGGCAGGCACATTATCTACTAGAGTTGCCTTGACTCCTCCCTATTAATACCAGGTCTGGTTCCTGTATTTCAATAGGACACGGGTCAAAAAGCAGAGCTCAGCAACTTGGGTGGAAATCTGTGGCTTTCTGCTCCTGTCACGTGAAAGTGAAAGCTGGAGGATTTCCTCACAAATGGGAATAGCAGGACGAGGACGATTTATAACAGGTCAGCCTGTGCTGCTCCCAAATACATGTAGTGGCCCTCCATGGGAAATGTAGGGATCAGTAGTTTCAATAGAAATCATTCGCTGAACTTTGACCGAGTGTTTTCCCAAAACATCCACTTATGGAAAGGATTGGAACTACACTTCAATGATCTGATTCAATTATGTATTCAATAGTGATTCATATTAGGCATTGCTTCCAAGTATCTTGTATTGACTTGTGATTGCATCAGATTGTTAATAGCTGATACACTTACCAGGTGACAGTATTTGTCCATTGGTTTTGCAGGAACAGGTTGTTGTTGCTGTTGAGCTGGGAGTTATTGTTACTGTTGTTGTAGATTCGGGTGTGCTGGGCGTAGTGGTGGGTGCTGTAGTGGTTTGACATTTTCCCGTGTAGTTGAAAATTTGACAACTCTCAGTACATAGAGTGAAATTACAGAAGCCCGATTTACCTGCAGAATGCACTATCGCCTGCCCTGGAAGCAAAAGCAATGAAAATTGTGAATAAGGCATCAAATTGCACCATTTAATTCAGATATTATATTTATCAATATAGATGACTGCGCCTCATTAAAGAGATTGAAATACTAAGAACAAGGCGGTACGGTTACAATTCAAGCACTTTGGACCCCAAGGAATATGGCGTCGGGCTTGGAAATTATGATTGATATTAGCACTTAATTGTTTCATGGACTCGTATGACATTCTTACATCTGCTATTTTAATGCTGCTGTTAATCTTTTGATTGGGTTTCTGCCTCCTTTAGAAATGCACACAGAAGAATGTCCAATCTGGTCAATAAACATTGGCCCGCTTGTACTGGCAGTAATAATTTTGAGACCATGCAGACTTTCTTTTGAGTTGTGTGCCCTCAGTTTTCCTCAACGTACAAGTTTCAAATCCCACCTGTGTTGACAAGTGGCCCTCCTTAAATTGCCCCACCATACTGTGGATTTCCATTAAAGTTACAGGAGCAACTCTTGCATAGATCTCAAGACATAGCGTGAAAATGTGAGATGTCAGGACAACGCAGCAGGTGACTGACATACTGGGTAAATGGTGTGGTACAGAGGAACCATAAAAACAAAACATAAAAATAAGCAAAAAGCAGAATAATTCAGCGGCCCAGACTGAAACTGATGTCATCCTTGTACAATCAAAATAATTTCTCTGCCCAGTCGAACACATGGAGAGGTTGAATGTCACAACAAGCTACAGCTGTTTGTGTGAGGTGAGTGAATGAAGCAGAGGAATTAGCTGAAGAAGCTCAAGGGTTACAAAGTTGTCTGATAAATATAATCTCTTCGGAAGAGGTTATAGCCTTTGCTGGAAATGCCAAATTCCAGGCACATGCATTATATATTGGAGTTGCCTTGACTCCTCTCCATTGAAACCAGGTTGCGTAACGGAAGTTCAATGGGACGCAGGACAAAAAGCAAAGCTCAGCAACTTGGGTGGAAACATGTGCCATTATGCTCATGGCACGTGAAAATGAAAGCTGAATGATTTCCTCACAACCGGGAATAGCAAGAGGAGAATGATTTACAACAGGTGAACCTCTGCTCCACCCCAATATATGCAGACAACAGCCCTCCATGGGAAATGTTGGGATCAGTAATTTCCAAACAAATCATTCGCTGAACTTTGATCAAGTGTTTTACCAAAACATCTACTTATTGTAAAACCATGTTATGAAAAGGACTGGAGCTAAACTTCAATGATCTGATTCAATTATGTATTCAATAGTGATTCATATTAGGCATTGCTTCCAAGTATCTTGTATTGACTTGTGATTCCATTAGATTGTTAATAGCTGATACACTTACCAGGTGACAGTATTTGTCCATTGGTTTTGCAGGAACAGGTTGTTGTTGCTGTTGAGCTGGGAGTTATTGTTACTGTTGTTGTAGATTCGGGTGTGCTGGGCGTAGTGGTGGGTGCTGTAGTGGTTTGACATTTTCCCGTGTAGTTGAAAATTTGACAACTCTCAGTACATAGAGTGAAATTACAGAAGCCCGATTTACCTGCAGAACTCACTATCGCCTGCCCTGGAAGCAAAAGCAATGAAAATTGTGATTAAGGCATCAAATTGCACATCTTAATTCAGATATTATATTTATCAATATAGACGACTGCGTCTCTTGTAATGAGATTTAAGCACTAAGAACAAGTCTGTATGGTTACAATTCAAGCACTTTACACCCCAAGGAATATGGCGTCAGGCATGGAAATTACAATTTGTATTTGCAGTTGAATGTTTCATGGGCTCATATGACATTCTTACATCTGCTATTTTAATGCTGCTGTTAATCTTTTGATTGGGATTCTGCCTCCTTTAGAAATACAGACAGTAGAATGTCCAATCAGGTCAATAAGCATTGGCACGCTTGTACTGGCAGCAATAATTTCGAAAGCATGCAGACTTTCTTTTGAGTTGTGTGCTCTCAGTTTTCCTCAACGTACAAGTTTCAAATCCACCTGTGTTGACAAGTGGCCCTCCTTAAATTGCCCCACCATACTGAGGATTTCAATTGAGGTTACAGGAGCAACTCTTGCATAGATCTCAAGACACGGCATGAAAATCTGAGATATCAGGACAGCACAGCAAGTGACTGACATACTGGGTAAATGGTGAGGTACAGAGGTACCATAAAAACAAAGCATAAAAATGAGCAAAATGCAGAATAATTCAGTGTGCCAGACTGAAACTGCTGTCATCCTTGTACAATGAACATAATTTATCTGCCCAGACAAAGACATGGAGAAGTTAGATGCGACAGCTGTTTGTGTGAGTGAATGAAGCAGGGGAATTAGCCGAAGAAGCTCAATGGTTACAAAGTTGTCTAATAAATATAATCTCTTTGTAAGAGGCTCTTGACTTTGCTGCAAATGCCAATTTCAGGCAGGCACATTATATACTAGAGTTGCCTTGACTCCTCCCTATTAATACCAGGTCTGGTTCCTGTATTTCAATAGGACACGGGTCAAAAAGCAGAGCTCAGCAACTTGGGTGGAAATCTGTGGCTTTCTGCTCCTGTCACGTGAAAGTGAAAGCTGGAGGATTTCCTCACAAATGGGAATAGCAGGACGAGGACGATTTATAACAGGTCAGCCTGTGCTGCTCCCAAATACATGTAGTGGCCCTCCATGGGAAATGTAGGGATCAGTAGTTTCAATAGAAATCATTCGCTGAACTTTGACCGAGTGTTTTCCCAAAACATCCACTTATGGAAAGGATTGGAACTACACTTCAATGATCTGATTCAATTATGTATTCAATAGTGATTCATATTAGGCATTGCTTCCAAGTATCTTGTATTGACTTGTGATTGCATCAGATTGTTAATAGCTGATACACTTACCAGGTGACAGTATTTGTCCATTGGTTTTGCAGGAACAGGTTGTTGTTGCTGTTGAGCTGGGAGTTATTGTTACTGTTGTTGTAGATTCGGGTGTGCTGGGCGTAGTGGTGGGTGCTGTAGTGGTTTGACATTTTCCCGTGTAGTTGAAAATTTGACAACTCTCAGTACATAGAGTGAAATTACAGAAGCCCGATTTACCTGCAGAATGCACTATCGCCTGCCCTGGAAGCAAAAGCAATGAAAATTGTGAATAAGGCATCAAATTGCACCATTTAATTCAGATATTATATTTATCAATATAGATGACTGCGCCTCATTAAAGAGATTGAAATACTAAGAACAAGGCGGTACGGTTACAATTCAAGCACTTTGGACCCCAAGGAATATGGCGTCGGGCTTGGAAATTATGATTGATATTAGCACTTAATTGTTTCATGGACTCGTACGACATTCTTACATCTGCTATTTTAATGCTGCTGTTAATCTTTTGATTGGGTTTCTGCCTCCTTTAGAAATGCACACAGAAGAATGTCCAATCTGGTCAATAAACATTGGCCCGCTTGTACTGGCAGTAATAATTTTGAGACCATGCAGACTTTCTTTTGAGTTGTGTGCTCTCAGTTTTCCTCAACGTACAAGTTTCAAATCCCACCTGTGTTGACAAGTGGCCCTCCTTAAATTGCCCCACCATACTGTGGATTTCCATTAAAGTTACAGGAGCAACTCTTGCATAGATCTCAAGACATAGCGTGAAAATGTGAGATGTCAGGACAACGCAGCAGGTGACTGACATACTGGGTAAATGGTGTGGTACAGAGGAACCATAAATACAAAACATAAAAATAAGCAAAAAGCAGAATAATTCAGCGGCCCAGACTGAAACTGATGTCATCCTTGTACAATCAAAATAATTTCTCTGCCCAGTCGAACACATGGAGAGGTTGAATGTCACAACAAGCTACAGCTGTTTGTGTGAGGTGAGTGAATGAAGCAGAGGAATGAGCTGAAGAAGCTCAAGGGTTACAAAGTTGTCTGATAAATATAATCTCTTCGGAAGAGGTTATAGCCTTTGCTGGAAATGCCAAATTCCAGGCACATGCATTATATATTGGAGTTGCCTTGACTCCTCTCCATTGAAACCAGGTTGCGTAACGGAAGTTCAATGGGACGCAGGACAAAAAGCAAAGCTCAGCAACTTGGGTGGAAACATGTGCCATTATGCTCATGGCACGTGAAAATGAAAGCTGAATGATTTCCTCACAACCGGGAATAGCAAGAGGAGAATGATTTACAACAGGTGAACCTCTGCTCCACCCCAATATATGCAGACAACAGCCCTCCATGGGAAATGTTGGGATCAGTAATTTCCAAACAAATCATTCGCTGAACTTTGATCAAGTGTTTTACCAAAACATCTACTTATTGTAAAACCATGTTATGAAAAGGACTGGAGCTAAACTTCAATGATCTGATTCAATTATGTATTCAATAGTGATTCATATTAGGCATTGCTTCCAAGTATCTTGTATTGACTTGTGATTGCATCAGATTGTTAATAGCTGATACACTTACCAGGTGACAGTATTTGTCCATTGGTTTTGCAGGAACAGGTTGTTGTTGCTGTTGAGCTGGGAGTTATTGTTACTGTTGTTGTAGATTCGGGTGTGCTGGGCGTAGTGGTGGGTGCTGTAGTGGTTTGACATTTTCCCGTGTAGTTGAAAATTTGACAACTCTCAGTACATAGAGTGAAATTACAGAAGCCCGATTTACCTGCAGAACTCACTATCGCCTGCCCTGGAAGCAAAAGCAATGAAAATTGTGATTAAGGCATCAAATTGCACATCTTAATTCAGATATTATATTTATCAATATAGACGACTGCGTCTCTTGTAATGAGATTTAAGCACTAAGAACAAGTCTGTATGGTTACAATTCAAGCACTTTACACCCCAAGGAATATGGCGTCAGGCATGGAAATTACAATTTGTATTTGCAGTTGAATGTTTCATGGGCTCATATGACATTCTTACATCTGCTATTTTAATGCTGCTGTTAATCTTTTGATTGGGATTCTGCCTCCTTTAGAAATACAGACAGTAGAATGTCCAATCAGGTCAATAAGCATTGGCACGCTTGTACTGGCAGCAATAATTTCGAAAGCATGCAGACTTTCTTTTGAGTTGTGTGCTCTCAGTTTTCCTCAACGTACAAGTTTCAAATCCACCTGTGTTGACAAGTGGCCCTCCTTAAATTGCCCCACCATACTGAGGATTTCAATTGAGGTTACAGGAGCAACTCTTGCATAGATCTCAAGACACGGCATGAAAATCTGAGATATCAGGACAGCACAGCAAGTGACTGACATACTGGGTAAATGGTGAGGTACAGAGGTACCATAAAAACAAAGCATAAAAATTAGCAAAATGCAGAATAATTCAGTGTGCCAGACTGAAACTGCTGTCATCCTTGTACAATGAACATAATTTATCTGCCCAGACAAAGACATGGAGAAGTTAGATGCGACAGCTGTTTGTGTGAGTGAATGAAGCAGGGGAATTAGCCGAAGAAGCTCAATGGTTACAAAGTTGTCTAATAAATATAATCTCTTTGTAAGAGGCTCTTGACTTTGCTGCAAATGCCAATTTCAGGCAGGCACATTATATACTAGAGTTGCCTTGACTCCTCCCTATTAATACCAGGTCTGGTTCCTGTATTTCAATAGGACACGGGTCAAAAAGCAGAGCTCAGCAACTTGGGTGGAAATCTGTGGCTTTCTGCTCCTGTCACGTGAAAGTGAAAGCTGGAGGATTTCCTCACAAATGGGAATAGCAGGACGAGGACGATTTATAACAGGTCAGCCTGTGCTGCTCCCAAATACATGTAGTGGCCCTCCATGGGAAATGTAGGGATCAGTAGTTTCAATAGAAATCATTCGCTGAACTTTGACCGAGTGTTTTCCCAAAACATCCACTTATGGAAAGGATTGGAACTACACTTCAATGATCAGATTCAATTATGTATTCAATAGTGATTCATATTAGGCATTGCTTCCAAGTATCTTGCATTGACTTGTGATTGCATCAGATTGTTAATAGCTGATACACTTACCAGGTGACAGTATTTGTCCATTGGTTTTGCAGGAACAGGTTGTTGTTGCTGTTGAGCTGGGAGTTATTGTTACTGTTGTTGTAGATTCGGGTGTGCTGGGCGTAGTGGTGGGTGCTGTAGTGGTTTGACATTTTCCCGTGTAGTTGAAAATTTGACAACTCTCAGTACATAGAGTGAAATTACAGAAGCCCGATTTACCTGCAGAATGCACTATCGCCTGCCCTGGAAGCAAAAGCAATGAAAATTGTGAATAAGGCATCAAATTGCACCATTTAATTCAGATATTATATTTATCAATATAGATGACTGCGCCTCATTAAAGAGATTGAAATACTAAGAACAAGGCGGTACGGTTACAATTCAAGCACTTTGGACCCCAAGGAATATGGCGTCGGGCTTGGAAATTATGATTGATATTAGCACTTAATTGTTTCATGGACTCGTACGACATTCTTACATCTGCTATTTTAATGCTGCTGTTAATCTTTTGATTGGGTTTCTGCCTCCTTTAGAAATGCACACAGAAGAATGTCCAATCTGGTCAATAAACATTGGCCCGCTTGTACTGGCAGTAATAATTTTGAGACCATGCAGACTTTCTTTTGAGTTGTGTGCTCTCAGTTTTCCTCAATGTACAAGTTTCAAATCCCACCTGTGTTGACAAGTGGCCCTCCTTAAATTGCCCCACCATACTGTGGATTTCCATTAAAGTTACAGGAGCAACTCTTGCATAGATCTCAAGACATAGCGTGAAAATGTGAGATGTCAGGACAACGCAGCAGGTGACTGACATACTGGGTAAATGGTGTGGTACAGAGGAACCATAAATACAAAACATAAAAATAAGCAAAAAGCAGAATAATTCAGCGGCCCAGACTGAAACTGATGTCATCCTTGTACAATCAAAATAATTTCTCTGCCCAGTCGAACACATGGAGAGGTTGAATGTCACAACAAGCTACAGCTGTTTGTGTGAGGTGAGTGAATGAAGCAGAGGAATTAGCTGAAGAAGCTCAAGGGTTACAAAGTTGTCTGATAAATATAATCTCTTCGGAAGAGGTTATAGCCTTTGCTGGAAATGCCAAATTCCAGGCACATGCATTATATATTGGAGTTGCCTTGACTCCTCTCCATTGAAACCAGGTTGCGTAACGGAAGTTCAATGGGACGCAGGACAAAAAGCAAAGCTCAGCAACTTGGGTGGAAACATGTGCCATTATGCTCATGGCACGTGAAAATGAAAGCTGAATGATTTCCTCACAACCGGGAATAGCAAGAGGAGAATGATTTACAAGAGGTGAACCTCTGCTCCACCCCAATATATGCAGACAACAGCCCTCCATGGGAAATGTTGGGATCAGTAATTTCCAAACAAATCATTCGCTGAACTTTGATCAAGTGTTTTACCAAAACATCTACTTATTGTAAAACCATGTTATGAAAAGGACTGGAGCTAAACTTCAATGATCTGATTCAATTATGTATTCAATAGTGATTCATATTAGGCATTGCTTCCAAGTATCTTGTATTGACTTGTGATTGCATCAGATTGTTAATAGCTGATACACTTACCAGGTGACAGTATTTGTCCATTGGTTTTGCAGGAACAGGTTGTTGTTGCTGTTGAGCTGGGAGTTATTGTTACTGTTGTTGTAGATTCGGGTGTGCTGGGCGTAGTGGTGGGTGCTGTAGTGGTTTGACATTTTCCCGTGTAGTTGAAAATTTGACAACTCTCAGTACATAGAGTGAAATTACAGAAGCCCGATTTACCTGCAGAATGCACTATCGCCTGCCCTGGAAGCAAAAGCAATGAAAATTGTGAATAAGGCATCAAATTGCACCATTTAATTCAGATATTATATTTATCAATATAGATGACTGCGCCTCATTAAAGAGATTGAAATACTAAGAACAAGGCGGTACGGTTACAATTCAAGCACTTTGGACCCCAAGGAATATGGCGTCGGGCTTGGAAATTATGATTGATATTAGCACTTAATTGTTTCATGGACTCGTATGACATTCTTACATCTGCTATTTTAATGCTGCTGTTAATCTTTTGATTGGGTTTCTGCCTCCTTTAGAAATGCACACAGAAGAATGTCCAATCTGGTCAATAAACATTGGCCCGCTTGTACTGGCAGTAATAATTTTGAGACCATGCAGACTTTCTTTTGAGTTGTGTGCTCTCAGTTTTCCTCAACGTACAAGTTTCAAATCCCACCTGTGTTGACAAGTGGCCCTCCTTAAATTGCCCCACCATACTGTGGATTTCCATTAAAGTTACAGGAGCAACTCTTGCATAGATCTCAAGACATAGCGTGAAAATGTGAGATGTCAGGACAACGCAGCAGGTGACGGACATACTGGGTAAATGGTGTGGTACAGAGGAACCATAAATACAAAACATAAAAATAAGCAAAATGCAGAATAATTCAGCGGCCCAGACTGAAACTGATGTCATCCTTGTACAATCAAAATAATTTCTCTGCCCAGTCGAACACATGGAGAGGTTGAATGTCACAACAAGCTACAGCTGTTTGTGTGAGGTGAGTGAATGAAGCAGAGGAATTAGCTGAAGAAGCTCAAGGGTTACAAAGTTGTCTGATAAATATAATCTCTTCGGAAGAGGTTATAGCCTTTGCTGGAAATGCCAAATTCCAGGCACATGCATTATATATTGGAGTTGCCTTGACTCCTCTCCATTGAAACCAGGTTGTGTAACGGAAGTTCAATGGGACGCAGGACAAAAAGAAAAGCTCAGCAACTTGGGTGGAAACATGTGCCATTATGCTCATGGCACGTGAAAATGAAAGCTGAATGATTTCCTCACAACCGGGAATAGCAAGAGGAGAATGATTTACAACAGGTGAACCTCTGCTCCACCCCAATATATGCAGACAACAGCCCTCCATGGGAAATGTTGGGATCAGTAATTTCCAAACAAATCATTCGCTGAACTTTGATCAAGTGTTTTACCAAAACATCTACTTATTGTAAAACCATGTTATGAAAAGGACTGGAGCTAAACTTCAATGATCTGATTCAATTATGTATTCAATAGTGATTCATATTAGGCATTGCTTCCAAGTATCTTGTATTGACTTGTGATTGCATCAGATTGTTAATAGCTGATACACTTACCAGGTGACAGTATTTGTCCATTGGTTTTGCAGGAACAGGTTGTTGTTGCTGTTGAGCTGGGAGTTATTGTTACTGTTGTTGTAGATTCGGGTGTGCTGGGCGTAGTGGTGGGTGCTGTCGTGGTTTGACATTTTCCCGTGTAGTTGAAAATTTGACAACTCTCAGTACATAGAGTGAAATTACAGAAGCCCGATTTACCTGCAGAATGCACTATAGCCTGCCCTGGAAGCAAAAGCAATGAAAATTGTGAATAAGGCATCAAATTGCACCGTTTAATTCAGATATTATATTTATCAATATAGATGACTGCGCCTCATTAAAGAGATTGAAATACTAAGAACAAGGCGGTACGGTTACAATTCAAGCACTTTGGACCCCAAGGAATATGGCGTCGGGCTTGGAAATTATGATTGATATTAGCACTTAATTGTTTCATGGACTCGTATGACATTCTTACATCTGCTATTTTAATGCTGCTGTTAATCTTTTGATTGGGATTCTGCCTCCTTTAGAAATAGAGACAGTAGATTGTCCAATCAGGTCAATAAGCATTGGCACGCTTGTACTGGCAGCAATAATTTCGAAAGCATGCAGACTTTCTTTTGAGTTGTGTGCTCTCAGTTTTCCTCAACGTACAAGTTTCAAATCCACCTGTGTTGACAAGTGGCCCTCCTTAAATTGCCCCACCATACTGAGGATTTCAATTGAGGTTACAGGAGCAACTCTTGCATAGATCTCAAGACACGGCATGAAAATCTGAGATATCAGGACAGCACAGCAAGTGACTGACATACTGGGTAAATGGTGAGGTACAGAGGTACCATAAAAACAAAGCATAAAAATTAGCAAAATGCAGAATAATTCAGTGTGCCAGACTGAAACTGCTGTCATCCTTGTACAATCAAAATAATTTCTCTGCCCAGAGGAAACATTCCGAGGTTGGATGTCACACAGCTGTTTGTGTGAGAGAACGAAGCAGAGGAATCAGCAGAAGAAGCTCAATAGTTACAAAGTTGTCTAATAAATATAATCTCTTTGTAAGAGGTTCTTGACTTTGCTGCAAATGCCAATTTCAGGCAGGCACGTTATATACTGGAGTTGCCTTGACTCCTCCCTATTAATACCAGGTCTGGTTCCTGTATTTCAATAGGACACGGGTTAAAAAGCAGAGCTCAGCAACTTGGGTGGAAATCTGTGGCTTTCTGCTCCTGTCACGTGAAAGTGAAAGCTGGAGGATTTCCTCACAAATGGGAATAGCAGGAAGAGGACGATTTATAACAGGTCAGCCTGTGCTGCTCCCAAATACATGTAGTGGCCCTCCATGGGAAATGTAGGGATCAATAGTTTCAATGGAAATCATTCGCTGAACTTTGACCGAGTGTTTTCCCAAAACATCCACTTCTCTTAAAACCATGTTATGGAAAGGATTGGAACTACACTTCAATGATCAGATTCAATTATGTATTCAATAGTGATTCATATTAGGCATTGCTTCCAAGTATCTCGTATTGACTTGTGATTGCATCAGATTGTTAATAGCTGATACACTTACCAGGTGACAGTATTTGTCCATTGGTTTTGCAGGAACAGGTTGTTGTTGCTGTTGAGCTGGGAGTTATTGTTACTGTTGTTGTAGATTCGGGTGTGCTGGGCGTAGTGGTGGGTGCTGTAGTGGTTTGACATTTTCCCGTGTAGTTGAAAATTTGACAACTCTCAGTACATAGAGTGAAATTACAGAAGCCCGATTTACCTGCAGAATGCACTATCGCCTGCCCTGGAAGCAAAAGCAAAGAAAATTGTGAATAAGGCATCAAATTGCACCATTTAATTCAGATATTATATTTATCAATATAGATGACTGCGCCTCATTAAAGAGATTGAAATACTAAGAACAAGGCGGTACGGTTACAATTCAAGCACTTTGGACCCCAAGGAATATGGCGTCGGGCTTGGAAATTATGATTGATATTAGCACTTAATTGTTTCATGGACTCGTATGACATTCTTACATCTGCTATTTTAATGCTGCTGTTAATCTTTTGATTGGGTTTCTGCCTCCTTTAGAAATGCACACAGAAGAATGTCCAATCTGATCAATAAACATTGGCCCGCTTGTACTGGCAGTAATAATTTTGAGACCATGCAGACTTTCTTTTGAGTTGTGTGCTCTCAGTTTTCCTCAACGTACAAGTTTCAAATCCCACCTGTGTTGACAAGTGGCCCTCCTTAAATTGCCCCACCATACTGTGGATTTCCATTAAAGTTACAGGAGCAACTCTTGCATAGATCTCAAGACATAGCGTGAAAATGTGAGATGTCAGGACAACGCAGCAGGTGACGGACATACTGGGTAAATGGTGTGGTACAGAGGAACCATAAATACAAAACATAAAAATAAGCAAAAAGCAGAATAATTCAGCGGCCCAGACTGAAACTGATGTCATCCTTGTACAATCAAAATAATTTCTCTGCCCAGTCGAACACATGGAGAGGTTGAATGTCACAACAAGCTACAGCTGTTTGTGTGAGGTGAGTGAATGAAGCAGAGGAATTAGCTGAAGAAGCTCAAGGGTTACAAAGTTGTCTGATAAATATAATCTCTTCGGAAGAGGTTATAGCCTTTGCTGGAAATGCCAAATTCCAGGCACATGCATTATATATTGGAGTTGCCTTGACTCCTCTCCATTGAAACCAGGTTGTGTAACGGAAGTTCAATGGGACGCAGGACAAAAAGAAAAGCTCAGCAACTTGGGTGGAAACATGTGCCATTATGCTCATGGCACGTGAAAATGAAAGCTGAATGATTTCCTCACAACCGGGAATAGCAAGAGGAGAATGATTTACAACAGGTGAACCTCTGCTCCACCCCAATATATGCAGACAACAGCCCTCCATGGGAAATGTTGGGATCAGTAATTTCCAAACAAATCATTCGCTGAACTTTGATCAAGTGTTTTACCAAAACATCTACTTATTGTAAAACCATGTTATGAAAAGGACTGGAGCTAAACTTCAATGATCTGATTCAATTATGTATTCAATAGTGATTCATATTAGGCATTGCTTCCAAGTATCTTGTATTGACTTGTGATTGCATCAGATTGTTAATAGCTGATACACTTACCAGGTGACAGTATTTGTCCATTGGTTTTGCAGGAACAGGTTGTTGTTGCTGTTGAGCTGGGAGTTATTGTTACTGTTGTTGTAGATTCGGGTGTGCTGGGCGTAGTGGTGGGTGCTGTAGTGGTTTGACATTTTCCCGTGTAGTTGAAAATTTGACAACTCTCAGTACATAGAGTGAAATTACAGAAGCCCGATTTACCTGCAGAATGCACTATAGCCTGCCCTGGAAGCAAAAGCAATGAAAATTGTGAATAAGGCATCAAATTGCACCGTTTAATTCAGATATTATATTTATCAATATAGATGACTGCGCCTCATTAAAGAGATTGAAATACTAAGAACAAGGCGGTACGGTTACAATTCAAGCACTTTGGACCCCAAGGAATATGGCGTCGGGCTTGGAAATTATGATTGATATTAGCACTTAATTGTTTCATGGACTCGTATGACATTCTTACATCTGCTATTTTAATGCTGCTGTTAATCTTTTGATTGGGATTCTGCCTCCTTTAGAAATAGAGACAGTAGATTGTCCAATCAGGTCAATAAGCATTGGCACGCTTGTACTGGCAGCAATAATTTCGAAAGCATGCAGACTTTCTTTTGAGTTGTGTGCTCTCAGTTTTCCTCAACGTACAAGTTTCAAATCCACCTGTGTTGACAAGTGGCCCTCCTTAAATTGCCCCACCATACTGAGGATTTCAATTGAGGTTACAGGAGCAACTCTTGCATAGATCTCAAGACACGGCATGAAAATCTGAGATATCAGGACAGCACAGCAAGTGACTGACATACTGGGTAAATGGTGAGGTACAGAGGTACCATAAAAACAAAGCATAAAAATTAGCAAAATGCAGAATAATTCAGTGTGCCAGACTGAAACTGCTGTCATCCTTGCACAATCAAAATAATTTCTCTGCCCAGAGGAAACATTCCGAGGTTGGATGTCACACAGCTGTTTGTGTGAGAGAACGAAGCAGAGGAATCAGCAGAAGAAGCTCAATAGTTACAAAGTTGTCTAATAAATATAATCTCTTTGTAAGAGGTTCTTGACTTTGCTGCAAATGCCAATTTCAGGCAGGCACGTTATATACTGGAGTTGCCTTGACTCCTCCCTATTAATACCAGGTCTGGTTCCTGTATTTCAATAGGACACGGGTTAAAAAGCAGAGCTCAGCAACTTGGGTGGAAATCTGTGGCTTTCTGCTCCTGTCACGTGAAAGTGAAAGCTGGAGGATTTCCTCACAAATGGGAATCGCAGGAAGAGGACGATTTATAACAGGTCAGCCTGTGCTGCTCCCAAATACATGTAGTGGCCCTCCATGGGAAATGTAGGGATCAATAGTTTCAATGGAAATCATTCGCTGAACTTTGACCGAGTGTTTTCCCAAAACATCCACTTCTCTTAAAACCATGTTATGGAAAGGATTGGAACTACACTTCAATGATCAGATTCAATTATGTATTCAATAGTGATTCATATTAGGCATTGCTTCCAAGTATCTCGTATTGACTTGTGATTGCATCAGATTGTTAATAGCTGATACACTTACCAGGTGACAGTATTTGTCCATTGGTTTTGCAGGAACAGGTTGTTGTTGCTGTTGAGCTGGGAGTTATTGTTACTGTTGTTGTAGATTCGGGTGTGCTGGGCGTAGTGGTGGGTGCTGTAGTGGTTTGACATTTTCCCGTGTAGTTGAAAATTTGACAACTCTCAGTACATAGAGTGAAATTACAGAAGCCCGATTTACCTGCAGAATGCACTATCGCCTGCCCTGGAAGCAAAAGCAAAGAAAATTGTGAATAAGGCATCAAATTGCACCATTTAATTCAGATATTATATTTATCAATATAGATGACTGCGCCTCATTAAAGAGATTGAAATACTAAGAACAAGGCGGTACGGTTACAATTCAAGCACTTTGGACCCCAAGGAATATGGCGTCGGGCTTGGAAATTATGATTGATATTAGCACTTAATTGTTTCATGGACTCGTATGACATTCTTACATCTGCTATTTTAATGCTGCTGTTAATCTTTTGATTGGGTTTCTGCCTCCTTTAGAAATGCACACAGAAGAATGTCCAATCTGGTCAATAAACATTGGCCCGCTTGTACTGGCAGTAATAATTTTGAGACCATGCAGACTTTCTTTTGAGTTGTGTGCTCTCAGTTTTCCTCAACGTACAAGTTTCAAATCCCACCTGTGTTAACAAGTGGCCCTCCTTAAATTGCCCCACCATACTGTGGATTTCCATTAAAGTTACAGGAGCAACTCTTGCATAGATCTCAAGACATAGCGTGAAAATGTGAGATGTCAGGACAACGCAGCAGGTGACTGACATACTGGGTAAATGGTGTGGTACAGAGGAACCATAAATACAAAACATAAAAATAAGCAAAAAGCAGAATAATTCAGCGGCCCAGACTGAAACTGATGTCATCCTTGTACAATCAAAATAATTTCTCTGCCCAGTCGAACACATGGAGAGGTTGAATGTCACAACAAGCTACAGCTGTTTGTGTGAGGTGAGTGAATGAAGCAGAGGAATTAGCTGAAGAAGCTCAAGGGTTACAAAGTTGTCTGATAAATATAATCTCTTCGGAAGAGGTTATAGCCTTTGCTGGAAATGCCAAATTCCAGGCACATGCATTATATATTGGAGTTGCCTTGACTCCTCTCCATTGAAACCAGGTTGTGTAACGGAAGTTCAATGGGACGCAGGACAAAAAGAAAAGCTCAGCAACTTGGGTGGAAACATGTGCCATTATGCTCATGGCACGTGAAAATGAAAGCTGAATGATTTCCTCACAACCGGGAATAGCAAGAGGAGAATGATTTACAACAGGTGAACCTCTGCTCCACCCCAATATATGCAGACAACAGCCCTCCATGGGAAATGTTGGGATCAGTAATTTCCAAACAAATCATTCGCTGAACTTTGATCAAGTGTTTTACCAAAACATCTACTTATTGTAAAACCATGTTATGAAAAGGACTGGAGCTAAACTTCAATGATCTGATTCAATTATGTATTCAATAGTGATTCATATTAGGCATTGCTTCCAAGTATCTTGTATTGACTTGTGATTGCATCAGATTGTTAATAGCTGATACACTTACCAGGTGACAGTATTTGTCCATTGGTTTTGCAGGAACAGGTTGTTGTTGCTGTTGAGCTGGGAGTTATTGTTACTGTTGTTGTAGATTCGGGTGTGCTGGGCGTAGTGGTGGGTGCTGTCGTGGTTTGACATTTTCCCGTGTAGTTGAAAATTTGACAACTCTCAGTACATAGAGTGAAATTACAGAAGCCCGATTTACCTGCAGAATGCACTATAGCCTGCCCTGGAAGCAAAAGCAATGAAAATTGTGAATAAGGCATCAAATTGCACCGTTTAATTCAGATATTATATTTATCAATATAGATGACTGCGCCTCATTAAAGAGATTGAAATACTAAGAACAAGGCGGTACGGTTACAATTCAAGCACTTTGGACCCCAAGGAATATGGCGTCGGGCTTGGAAATTATGATTGATATTAGCACTTAATTGTTTCATGGACTCGTATGACATTCTTACATCTGCTATTTTAATGCTGCTGTTAATCTTTTGATTGGGATTCTGCCTCCTTTAGAAATAGAGACAGTAGATTGTCCAATCAGGTCAATAAGCATTGGCACGCTTGTACTGGCAGCAATAATTTCGAAAGCATGCAGACTTTCTTTTGAGTTGTGTGCTCTCAGTTTTCCTCAACGTACAAGTTTCAAATCCACCTGTGTTGACAAGTGGCCCTCCTTAAATTGCCCCACCATACTGAGGATTTCAATTGAGGTTACAGGAGCAACTCTTGCATAGATCTCAAGACACGGCATGAAAATCTGAGATATCAGGACAGCACAGCAAGTGACTGACATACTGGGTAAATGGTGAGGTACAGAGGTACCATAAAAACAAAGCATAAAAATTAGCAAAATGCAGAATAATTCAGTGTGCCAGACTGAAACTGCTGTCATCCTTGTACAATCAAAATAATTTCTCTGCCCAGAGGAAACATTCCGAGGTTGGATGTCACACAGCTGTTTGTGTGAGAGAACGAAGCAGAGGAATCAGCAGAAGAAGCTCAATAGTTACAAAGTTGTCTAATAAATATAATCTCTTTGTAAGAGGTTCTTGACTTTGCTGCAAATGCCAATTTCAGGCAGGCACGTTATATACTGGAGTTGCCTTGACTCCTCCCTATTAATACCAGGTCTGGTTCCTGTATTTCAATAGGACACGGGTTAAAAAGCAGAGCTCAGCAACTTGGGTGGAAATCTGTGGCTTTCTGCTCCTGTCACGTGAAAGTGAAAGCTGGAGGATTTCCTGACAAATGGGAATAGCAGGAAGAGGACGATTTATAACAGGTCAGCCTGTGCTGCTCCCAAATACATGTAGTGGCCCTCCATGGGAAATGTAGGGATCAAGTTTCAATGGAAATCATTCGCTGAACTTTGACCGAGTGTTTTCCCAAAACATCCACTTCTCTTAAAACCATGTTATGGAAAGGATTGGAACTACACTTCAATGATCAGATTCAATTATGTATTCAATAGTGATTCATATTAGGCATTGCTTCCAAGTATCTCGTATTGACTTGTGATTGCATCAGATTGTTAATAGCTGATACACTTACCAGGTGACAGTATTTGTCCATTGGTTTTGCAGGAACAGGTTGTTGTTGCTGTTGAGCTGGGAGTTATTGTTACTGTTGTTGTAGATTCGGGTGTGCTGGGCGTAGTGGTGGGTGCTGTAGTGGTTTGACATTTTCCCGTGTAGTTGAAAATTTGACAACTCTCAGTACATAGAGTGAAATTACAGAAGCCCGATTTACCTGCAGAATGCACTATCGCCTGCCCTGGAAGCAAAAGCAAAGAAAATTGTGAATAAGGCATCAAATTGCACCATTTAATTCAGATATTATATTTATCAATATAGATGACTGCGCCTCATTAAAGAGATTGAAATACTAAGAACAAGGCGGTACGGTTACAATTCAAGCACTTTGGACCCCAAGGAATATGGCGTCGGGCTTGGAAATTATGATTGATATTAGCACTTAATTGTTTCATGGACTCGTATGACATTCTTACATCTGCTATTTTAATGCTGCTGTTAATCTTTTGATTGGGTTTCTGCCTCCTTTAGAAATGCACACAGAAGAATGTCCAATCTGGTCAATAAACATTGGCCCGCTTGTACTGGCAGTAATAATTTTGAGACCATGCAGACTTTCTTTTGAGTTGTGTGCTCTCAGTTTTCCTCAACGTACAAGTTTCAAATCCCACCTGTGTTGACAAGTGGCCCTCCTTAAATTGCCCCACCATACTGTGGATTTCCATTAAAGTTACAGGAGCAACTCTTGCATAGATCTCAAGACATAGCGTGAAAATGTGAGATGTCAGGACAACGCAGCAGGTGACTGACATACTGGGTAAATGGTGTGGTACAGAGGAACCATAAATACAAAACATAAAAATAAGCAAAAAGCAGAATAATTCAGCGGCCCAGACTGAAACTGATGTCATCCTTGTACAATCAAAATAATTTCTCTGCCCAGTCGAACACATGGAGAGGTTGAATGTCACAACAAGCTACAGCTGTTTGTGTGAGGTGAGTGAATGAAGCAGAGGAATTAGCTGAAGAAGCTCAAGGGTTACAAAGTTGTCTGATAAATATAATCTCTTCGGAAGAGGTTATAGCCTTTGCTGGAAATGCCAAATTCCAGGCACATGCATTATATATTGGAGTTGCCTTGACTCCTCTCCATTGAAACCAGGTTGTGTAACGGAAGTTCAATGGGACGCAGGACAAAAAGAAAAGCTCAGCAACTTGGGTGGAAACATGTGCCATTATGCTCATGGCACGTGAAAATGAAAGCTGACTTCTACATCATGTACTCTTCTTACAGAAATTACAGAAGCCCGATTTACCTGCAGAACTCACTATCGCCTGCCCTGGAAGCAAAAGCAATGAAAATTGTGATTAATGCATCAAATTGCACTTCTTCATTCAGATATTATATTTATCAATATAGACGACTGCATTTCATTGAAGAGAATTAAGCAGTAAGAACAAGGCGGTACGGTTACAATTTAAGCATGTTAGACCCCAAGGAGTATGGCGTCTGGCATGGAAATTATGATTGATATTAGCACTTAATTTTTTCATGGGCTCATATGACATTCTTACATCTGCTCATTTAATACTGCTGTTAATCTTTTGACTGCGTTGTTGCCTCCTTTCGAAATGCAGGCAGACGAATATCCGATGAGGTGAACAAGCATTCGCCCACTTGCATTGGCAGTAATCATTTCGAGACCATACATTGTTCCTTTTAAGTTGTGTGCTCTCACTTTACCTCAGCAGGCAAGTTTCTAATCCTACCTGTGTTGATAAGATGCCCTCCTCAAATGGCCCCACAAGACCGTGTATTCTCATTAAAGTCACCAGACTCTCTTGCATACGTCTGAAGAAATGGCTTGATAACATGAGATGTCAAGGCATTGCAGCAGGTGACAGAAATACAGGGTAAAAGGGTGTGGTACTGATGGTCCATAAAAACAAAACACTAAAATGAGCCTTCTTCCCCTTTTGTTGCCTGAAAGTCCATTATCATTCTTGACTGGACGTAATACGGCTATGGATCTATGATCTGACCTTTGACTGTCCGATTATTGAGCACTGTCTATAACCTGCTGATGTTGTTTTTAGCGTAAAGGTACCTCTCTGGTGTAGCTTCAGTAGGTTGGTGCCTAATTCTAAAGTATGCTTAGCGCTGCTCCCAGAACACCCTTCGACAGGCCCCATTCAACCAGCCTTGATCCCGCAGCTTGACAGGGATGGGGGTGTGAGGGATGTGTTTACATACTGTGAAGGTAAACAATTCTGTTGCTGCTCACGGCCCACAGCACCACATAGATGTTTGATCTGTCCTATTCTATGTCACTCAACATGGTGGTACTTCTACACTGCACAATGGAAAGTATCGTCATTGTGAATATGGTACTTTGTCTTCACAAAGTGTTCACTCCTACAAATGCTATCATGGACAGATGTGTCTGTAACAGGTAGGTTGCTGAGGTCATGTTGTTCCCCTCACCATCTGATGCAGGCCCAACCTGGCAGCTATGTCCTTCAGGACTTGACCAGTTCGGTCAGAGATGGTACCATTGAGACACTGCTACATGATGGTTGATGCTGAAATTCCCATCCAGAGTACATCCTGTGCATTTGCTTCACTTAGTGCTCCCTCCAAATGATGTTCAACATGGAGAAGTACTGTTATGTTAGTTGAGATGATGGGTAATAGGTGGCAATCAGCAGGAGGTTTCCTTGATCTGGTTTGACCTGAAGCCATGAGACCTCTTGGGATCCAGTCAATGTTCAGCACCTGACAATATATGACTATACACCCAAATCTGGTGGGTCTATGCTGGGAAGTTGGCTGAAAGAAGTGACTATGTCAGGCTATTACTTGACGAGTCTGTGGGACATATCTTCTAAGCAGACCCCAGATATCAATGAGGACTTTACAGGGATTGCCTGAGTCTTGTCCTTTTTTTTCATTCATTCATGGGATGTGGGCGTCGCTGGCAAGGCCAGCATTTATTGCCCATCCCTAATTGCCCTTGAGAAGGTGGTGGTGAGCTGCCTTTTTGAACCGCTGCAGTCCGTGTGGAGAAGGTTCTCGCACAATGCTGTTAGGTATAGAGATCAAGGATTTTGACCCAGTGACGATGAAGGAACGGCGATATATTTCCAAGTTGGGATGGTGTGTGACTTGGAGGGGAACGTGCAGGTGCTGTTGTTCCCATGTGCCTGCTGCCCTTGTCCTTCTCGGTGGTGGAGGTCGTGGGTTTGGGAGATGCTGTCGAAGACGCCTTGGCGAGTTGCTGCAGTGCATCCTGTAGATGGTACATACTGTAGCCACGGTGCGCCAGTGGTGAAGGGAGTGAATGTTTAGGGTGGTGGATGGGGTGCCAATCAAGTGGGTTGCTTTGTCCTGGATGGTGTCAAGCTTCTTGAGTGTTGTTGGAGCTGCACTCATCCAGGCAAGTGGAGAGTATTCCATCACAATCCTAACTTGTGCCTTGTTGATGGTGGAAAGGCTTTGGGGAGACAGGAGATGAGTCATTCGTCACAGAATACCCAGCCTCTAACCTGCTTTTGTAGCCACATTATTTATGTGGCTTGTCCAGTTAAATTTCTGGTCAATGATGACCCCCAGGATGTTGATGGTGGGGGATTCGGCGATGGGAATGCTGTTGAATGTCAAGGGGAAGTGGTTAGGCTCTCTCTTGTTGGAGATGGTCATTGCCTGGCACTTTTCTGGCGTGAATATTACTTGCCACTTATGAGCCCAAGCCTGGATGTTGTCCAGGTCTTGCTGCATGCGGGCTCAGACTGCTTCATTATCTGAGGGGTTGCGAATGGAACTGAAAACTGCAATCATCAGCGAACATCCCCATTTCTGACTTTATGATGGAGGGAAGGTCATTGATGAAGCAGCTGAAGATGGTTGGGCCTGGGACACTGCCCTGAGGAACTCCTGCAGCAATGTCCTGTGGCTGAGATGATTGGCCTCCAACAACCACTACCATCTTCCTTTGTGCTGGGTTTGACTCCAGCCACTGAAGAGTTTTCCCCCTGCTTCCCATTGACTTCAATTTTACTAGGGCTCCTTGGTGCCACACTCGGTCAAACGCTGCCTTGATGTCAAGGGCAGTCACTCTCACCTCACCTCTGGAATTCAGCTCTTTTGTCCATGTTTGGACCAAGGCTGTAATAAGGTCTGGAGCCGACTGAGCATCGGTGAGCAGGTTATTGGTATGTGCCGCTTGATAGCACTGTCGACGACACCTTCCATCACTTTGCTGATTATTGAGAGTAGACTGATGGGGCAGTAATTAGCCGGATTGGATTTGTCCTGCTTTTTGTGGACAGGACATACCTGGGCAATTTTCCACATTGTCGGGTCGATGCCAGTGTTGTAGCTGTATTAAAACAGCTTGGCTAGAGGCGCGGCTAGTTCTGGAGCACAAGTCTTCAGCACTACAGCCGGGATGCTGTCGGGGCCCATAGCCTTTGCTGTATCCAGTGCACTCAGCCATTTCTTGATATCATGTGGAGTGAATCGAATTGGCTGAAGACTGGTTTCTGTGATTGTGGGGATATCGGGAGGAGCCCGAGATGGATCATCCACTCAGCACCTTTGGCTGAAGATGGTTGCAAACGCTTCAGCCTTGTTTTTTGCACTCATATGCTCCACCATCATTGAGGATGGGGATGTTCACAGAGCCGCCTCCTCCTGTTAGTTGTTTAATTGTCTACCACCATTCACGACTGGATGTGGCAGGACTGCAGAGCTTTGATCTGATCCGTTGGTTGTGGAATTGCTTAGCTCTGTCTATAGCATGTTGCTTCTGCTGTTTAGCATGCATGTAGTCCTGTGTTGCTTCACCAAGTTGGCACCTCATTTTTAGTTACACCTGGTGCTGCTCCTGGCATGCTCTTCTACTCATTGAACCAGGGTTCATCCCCTGGCTTGTTGGTAATGGTAGAGTGAGGAATATGCCAGGCTATGAGGTTACAGATTGTGCTGGAATGCAATTCTGCTGCTGCTGATGTCCCACAGCGCCTCATGGATGCCCAGTTTTGAGCTGGCCAATTCTCGTACGGTTTTGTTTTGTTGTGATTTTTTGACCACTTCAGAAGTCATTAAGATTCACCCACAAATCGTTGGACCAGAATCATGTCCAGGCTAGACAAGCTTGAGCTGGCAGGTTCCTTTCCCTGAGACCACTTGGATTTTCACAACAATCTGACAACTTTCATGGTAATTTTTATGGTCTGATCCTGAAAATTACTAGATTTACTTCATTTATTTTTCCAACTTGCCATGCTGAAATTCGGAACAACAAACAAACAAGTATTTATATGGTGCTTTTAATTTCGAGGAACATCCCAAGTCACTTCATGGAAGCGTAATCAGACAAAATTTGACACCAAGCCAAAGAGGGAGATATTAGGAAGGGGTGACAAAAAACTTAGTCAAAGAGGTGGGTTTTAAGAAGGGTCTTAAAGAAGTGGAGGGATGTGGGGACAGGTGGAATTGTTTCGGGAGTGAATTCCAGAGTAGGGCCCAGGCAGGTGAAGGCATGGCTGCCAAAGGTAGGCCGAAGTGAGGTAGAATGCACAAGGACACAGTTGGAGGAACGAGGAGTTTTTGGAGGGTTGTAGGGCTGGATAAACTTCCAGAGATAGGGAGAGGTGAGGCCATGAAAGGATTTTAACAGGAGGAAGAGAATTTTAAATTTGATGCACTGGGAATTTGGGCACTGGGAGCCAATGTAGGTCAGTGAGCACAGGGGCAATGGGAGCGGGACAACGTCTGGGTTGTTAGGCGAGTACCAGCACCAACAAGCTACAGTACACGATGGACACGGACTTTCAGAAATGTACACTGTCAACACACTAACTTTGCTGATCGTCAATGCATTGTTTCCGTGGACAAATGCAACAGAGGGCAAAGAAGAGAGGCGCAGACCTCCGCACAGGGCAACACACTGAGCAAGATTCTGATATCTGGTCACACTGTATGTGGGAGGCACATCCAGATGGATGTTCCAGATAGAAAACGAAAGCACAACAACTACAAAACAAAAGATGCCGGTTGGTTCATCTGGAGAACTCTTGCATATATTCCTGAAGTTGGCTGGAACATAGCATAGAAAAATCTTCAATGGGTGCTTTGGCTGAGGAATACTGTGCAACAGAGAGAGAACCAAAACAGATAGAAAGGAGAAAAACCATAATAAACAGCTACATTCATTTGGAAGGATCAGGAAGTAATTTTCTAAATGAGCTCAGTGAAAATGAAAGATTTTAAATCACCTGTTTAAAGTAGTTCATACAGCGAATTTTAATTACTAACATACTTACCAGGTGACAGTATTTGCCCATTTACTTTGCAGGAGCAAATTGTTGTTGGCAAGGAAGTAGTTGATGTTGGTTGGCTTCGTTCCGATGTCATTTCAGTAGTTGTTGTGCTTAATGTAGTGCTTGGAGTTGTTACCGTGCTAGTCTTCAATGGTGTTGTCTCAGCAGTAGTTGTAGCAGTGACAGAAACTGTTTTAGTTGGAATAGTTGTTGTGGGGGTGACTGTTGTTATTGGTGAGGGAGTAGTCGATGGTGGTTGGCTTCGTTCTGATGTAACTTCAGTGGTTGTTGTAGTTGTTGTGCTTAGTGTAGTGCTTGGAGTTGTTACTGTGCTAGTCTTCAATGGTGCTGATTCAGCAGTAGTTGTAGCAGTGACAGAGACTGTTTTAGTTGGAATAGAAGTTGTGGGGGTGACTGTTGTTATTGGTGAGGGAGTAGTTGATGTTGGTTGGCTTCGTTCCGATGTCATTTCAGTAGTTGTTGTGCTTAATGTAGTGCTTGGAGTTGTTACCGTGCTAGTCTTCAATGGTGTTGTCTCAGCAGTAGTTGTAGCAGTGACAGAGACTGTTTTAGTTGGAATAGCTGTTGTGGGGGTGACTGTTGTTATTGGTGAGGAAGTGGTCGATGTTGGTTGGCTTCGTTCTGACGTAACTTCAGTGGTTGTTGTAGTTGTTGTGCTTAATGTGGTGCTTGGAGTTGTTTTTACCGTGCTAGTCTTCAATGGTGTTGTCTCAGCAGTAGTTGTAGCAGTGACAGAGACTGTTTTAGTTGGAATAGTTGTTGTGGGGGTGACTGTTGTTATTGGTGAGGAAGTGGTCGATGTTGGTTGGCTTCGTTCTGACGTAACTTCAGTGGTTGTTGTCGTTGTTGTGCTTAGTGTAGTGCTTGGAGTTGTTACTGTGCTAGTCTTCAATGGTGCTGATTCAGCAGTAGTTGTAGCAGTGACAGAAACTGTTTTAGTTGGAATAGAAGTTGTGGGGGTGACTGTTGTTATTGGTGAGGAAGTGGTCGATGTTGGTTGGCTTCGTTCTGACGTAACTTCAGTGGTTGTTGTCGTTGTTGTGCTTAGTGTAGTGCTTGGAGTTGTTACTGTGCTAGTCTTCAATGGTGTTGTCTCAGCAGTAGTTGTAGCAGTGACAGAAACTGTTTTAGTTGGAATAGAAGTTGTGGGGGTGACTGTTGTTATTGGTGAGGAAGTGGTCGATGTTGGTTGGCTTCGTTCTGACGTAACTTCAGTGGTTGTTGTAGTTGTTGTGCTTAACGTAGAGCTTGGAGTTGTTGTTACCGTGCTAGTCTTCAATGGTGTTGTCTCAGCAGTAGTTGTAGCAGTGACAGAGACTGTTTTAGTTGGAATAGAAGTTGTGGGGCTGACTGTTGTTATTGGTGAGGGAGTAGTCGATGTTGGTTGGCTTCGTTCTGATGTAACTTCAGTGGTTGTTGTAGTTGTTGTGCTTAATGTAGTGCTTGGAGTTGTTTTTACCGTGCTAGTCTTCAATGGTGTTGTCTCAGCAGTAGTTGTAGCAGTGACAGAGACTGTTTTAGTTGGAATAGAAGTTGTGGGGGTGACTGTTGTTATTGGTGAGGAAGTGGTCGATGTTGGTTGGCTTCGTTCTGACGTAACTTCAGTGGTTGTTGTAGTTGTTGTGCTTAGCGTAGAGCTTGGAGTTGTTGTTACCGTGCTAGTCTTCAATGGTGTTGTCTCAGCAGTAGTTGTAGCAGTGACAGAGACTGTTTTAGTTGGAATAGAAGATGTGGGGGGGACTGTTGTTATTGGTGAGGAAGTGGTCGATGTTGGTTGGCTTCGTTCTGATGTAACTTCAGTGGTTGTTGTCGTTGTTGTGCTTAGTGTAGTGCTTGGAGTTGTTTTTAACGTGCTAGTCTTCAATGGTGCTGATTCAGCAGTAGTTGTAGCAGTGACAGAAACTGTTTTAGTTGGAATAGTTGTTGTGGGGGTGACTGTTGTTATTGGTGAGGGAGTAGTCGATGGTGGTTGGCTTCGTTCTGACGTAACTTCAGTGGTTGTTGTAGTTGTTGTGCTTAACGTAGAGCTTGGAGTTGTTGTTACCGTGCTAGTCTTCAATGGTGTTGTCTCAGCAGTAGTTGTAGCAGTGACAGAGACTGTTTTAGTTGGAATAGAAGTTGTGGGGCTGACTGTTGTTATTGGTGAGGGAGTAGTCGATGTTGGTTGGCTTCGTTCTGATGTAACTTCAGTGGTTGTTGTAGTTGTTGTGCTTAATGTAGTGCTTGGAGTTGTTTTTACCGTGCTAGTCTTCAATGGTGTTGTCTCAGCAGTAGTTGTAGCAGTGACAGAGACTGTTTTAGTTGGAATAGAAGTTGTGGGGGTGACTGTTGTTATTGGTGAGGAAGTGGTCGATGTTGGTTGGCTTCGTTCTGACGTAACTTCAGTGGTTGTTGTAGTTGTTGTGCTTAGCGTAGAGCTTGGAGTTGTTGTTACCGTGCTAGTCTTCAATGGTGTTGTCTCAGCAGTAGTTGTAGCAGTGACAGAGACTGTTTTAGTTGGAATAGAAGATGTGGGGGGGACTGTTGTTATTGGTGAGGAAGTGGTCGATGTTGGTTGGCTTCGTTCTGATGTAACTTCAGTGGTTGTTGTCGTTGTTGTGCTTAGTGTAGTGCTTGGAGTTGTTTTTAACGTGCTAGTCTTCAATGGTGCTGATTCAGCAGTAGTTGTAGCAGTGACAGAAACTGTTTTAGTTGGAATAGTTGTTGTGGGGGTGACTGTTGTTATTGGTGAGGGAGTAGTCGATGTTGGTTGGCTTCGTTCCGATGTCATTTCAGTAGTTGTTGTGCTTAGTGTAGTGCTTGGAGTTGTTGTTACTGTGCTAGTCTTCAATGGTGTTGTCTCAGCAGTAGTTGTAGCAGTGACAGGAACTGTTTTAGTTGGAATAGTTGTTGTGGGGGTGACTGTTGTTATTGGTGAGGGAGTAGTCGATGTTGGTTGGCTTCGTTCTGACGTAACTTCAGTGGTTTTTGTAGTTGTTGTGCTTAATGTAGTGCTTGGAGTTGTTGTTACTGTGCTAGTCTTCAATGGTGTTGTCTCAGCAGTAATTGTAGCAGTGACAGGAACTGTTTTAGTTGGAATAGAAGTTGTGGGGGTGACTGTTGTTATTGGTGAGGAAGTGGTCGATGTTGGTTGGCTTCGTTCTGACGTAACTTCAGTGGTTGTTGCAGTTGTTGTGCTCAGTGTGATGGATGGAGTTGTTGCTGCCTTGCTAGTCTCAAGAGTAGTTGTAGCAGTGAGAGAGACTGTTTCAGTTGAACTAGAAGTTGTGGCGGTGACTGCTGTTGTTGGTGAGGAAGAAGTCAGTGTTATTTTACTTTGTTTTGTTGTACTTTCAGTTGTGGTAGAAATTGAAGTGCTAGATGTCGTGGTTGCAATTGTTGTTTCGAAGGCTAATGTTGTACTGGGGACTGTGGACGTCTTAGGAGTGCATGGGTAGACTTTTCTGCTTATTGTTCCATTCACACCGCATGTTGCTTTGATGCACCCTCCAATGCCATCCATCGTGTGGTAGATAACGTCACCTTCATGGAAGGTTTTCCCATCATAAACGCAGGTGCACTCTGAGAAGGAAAAATAATAACAATGACATCAACAATATTCTATCAAATGACTTATTTATAAAAGAATTAAATATCTAAGAAGAGTACATGATGTAGAATGAACCTACCTGATTTGTCATAGATGCAATGTGCTTCGCTGTTTATACACTTGCTAAAAAAATTAACACAGTATATCAGTGACTTATTTTCACTTTCCTTGGAGTACATTAGTTTAATAACATACAATAAATCAACAACAACGACTTGCATTTGTATAGCACCTTTAACGTAGTAAAACGTCCCAAGATGCTTCACAGGAGCAATTATCAAACAAAATTTGACACTGAGCCACATAAGCAGGTATTAGGACAGGTAACCAAAAGCTTGGTCAAAGAGATGGGTTTTAAGAAGCATCTTAAAGGAAGAAAGAGAGGTAGAGAGACGGAGAGGTTTATGGAGTGATTTCCAGAACTTAGGGCCTGGGCAGCTGAAGGCACAGCCGCGAATGGTGGAGCGAACTGTTCTTTTTATAATGACTTCAGTTCTCTTGTTATAGCTGAAAATTTTGTCATGGAAACAGAAGAAAGGATGGAATAAGAACAGGTTATTGGCCCATCAAGCCTGTTAAAAGACGACTGTTGAGTGGCCTTGAACTACTAACCTTTGAGTTGATAACCCAGGGCACTGACCAACTTCACCATAGAGCTTGCCAAAATTAACATTTTATGTAAAGCATAATTCCATTATCTATTGTAGTGGAAAAATCAGATGCACAGATCTATACTTTACACAATTGTGTGATTTCCACATAATATGTACAGGGCTGTGAGATTGGTATATGATATATAGTAACTGTTTATACACCCAATGCTTTACAGTGCTGAATTTTTCATTCATAGTGTCCTGTATCACAGACTCTTTCTGACAGCTGATGTAATATCACAGAGAAACCACCTGCTCGGTGACATCACGTCCCACCGCCACAGAGAAACCACCTGCTCGGTGACATCACGTCCCACCGTCACAGAGAAACCACCTGCTCGGTGACATCACGTCCCACCGTCACAGAGAAACCACCTGCTCGGTGACATCACATCCCACCGCCACAGAGAAACCACCTGCTCGGTGACATCACGTCCCACCGTCACAGAGAAACCACCTGCTCGGTGACATCACTTCCCACCGCCACAGAGAAACCACCTGCTCGGTGACATCACGTCCCACCGTCACAGAGAAACCACCTGCTCGGTGACATCACTTCCCACCGCCACAGAGAAACCACCTGCTCGGTGACATCACATCCCACCGTCACAGAGAAACCACCTGCTCGGTGACATCACGTCCCACCGTCACAGAGAAACCACCTGCTCAGTGACATCACATCCCACCGTCACAGAGAAACCACCTGCTCGGTGACATCACATCCCACCGTCACAGAGAAACCACCTGCTCGGTGACATCACATCCCACCGTCACAGAGAAACCACCTGCTCGGTGACATCACATCCCACCGTCACAGAGAAACCACCTGCTCGGTGAAATCACGTCCCACCGTCACAAAGAAACCACCTGCTCGGTGACATCACGTCCCACCGCCACAGAGAAACCACCTGCTCGGTGACATCACATCCCACCGCCACAGAGAAACCACCTGCTCGGTGACATCACAACCCACCACCACAGAGAAACCACCTGCTCGGTGACATCACATCCCACCGTCACAGAGAAACCACCTGCTCGGTGACATCACGTCCCACCGTCACAGAGAAACCACCTGCTCGGTGACATCACAACCCACCGTCACAGAGAAACCACCTGCTCGGTGACATCACGTCCCACCGTCACAGAGAAACCACCTGCTCGGTGACATCACGTCCCACCGTCACAGAGAAACCACCTGCTCGGTGACATCACGTCCCACCGTCACAGAGAAACCACCTGCTCGGTGACATCACGTCCCACCGTCACAGAGAAACCACCTGCTCGGTGACATCACATCCCACCGTCACAGAGAAACCACCTGCTCGGTGACATCACGTCCCACCGTCACAGAGAAACCACCTGCTCGGTGACATCACGTCCCACTACCACAGAGAAACCACCTGCTCGGTGACATCACATCCCACCGTCACAGAGAAACCACCTGCTCGGTGACATCACATCCCACCGTCACAGAGAAACCACCTGCTCGGTGACATCACGTCCCACCGTCACAGAATAAACCACCTGCTCGGTGACATCACGTCCCACCGTCACAGAGAAACCACCTGCTCGGTGACATCACATCCCACCGTCACAGCGAAACCACCTGCTCGGTGACATCACGTCCCACCGTCACAGAATAAACCACCTGCTCGGTGACAGCACATCCCACCGTCACAGAGAAACCACCTGCTCGGTGACATCACGTCCCACCGTCACAGAATAAACCACCTGCTCGGTGACATCACGTCCCACCGTCACAGAGAAACCACCTGCTCGGTGACATCACATCCCACCGTCACAGCGAAACCACCTGCTCGGTGACATCACGTCCCACCGTCACAGAATAAACCACCTGCTCGGTGACATCACGTCCCACCGTCACAGAATAAACCACCTGCTCGGTGACATCACATCCCACCGTCACAGAGAAACCACCTGCTCGGTGACATCACGTCCCACCGTCACAGAATAAACCACCTGCTCGGTGACATCACGTCCCACCATCACAGAGAAAGCACCTGCTCGGTGACATCACGTCCCACCGTCACAGAGAAACCACCTGCTCGGTGACATCACATCCCACCGTCACAGAATAAACCACCTGCTCTGTGACATCACGTCCCACCATCACAGAGAAACCACCTGCTCGGTGACATCACATCCCACCGTCACAGAATAAACCACCTGCTCGGTGACATCACATCCCACCGTCACAGAGAAACCACCTGCTCGGTGACATCACATCCCACCGTCACAGAGAAACCACCTGCTCGGTGACATCACATCCCACCATCACAGAGAAACCACCTGCTCGGTGACATCACGTCCCACCATCACAGAGAAACCACCTGCTCGGTGACATCACGTCCCACCGCCACAGAGAAACCACCTGCTCGGTGACATCACATCCCACCGTCACAGATAAACCACCTGCTCGGTGACATCACGTCCCACCATCACAGAGAAACCACCTGCTCGGTGACATCACGTCCCACCGCCACAGAGAAACCACCTGCTCGGTGACATCACATCCCACCGTCACAGAATAAACCACCTGCTCGGTGACATCACATCCCACCGTCACAGAGAAACCACCTGCTCGGTGACATCACATCCCACCGTCACAGAGAAACCACCTGCTCGATGACATTACGTCCCACCGCCACAGAATAAACCACCTGCTCGGTGACATCACGTCCCACCGCTACAGAGAAACCACCTGCTCGATGACATCACGTCCCACCGCCACAGAGAAACCACCTGCTCGGTGACATCACGTCCCACCGTCATAGAGAAACCACCTGCTCGGTGACATCACGTCCCACCGTCACAGAATAAACCACCTGCTCGGTGACATCACGTCCCATCGCCATAGAGAAACCACCTGCTTGGTGACATCACATCCCATCACCACAGAGAAACCACCTGCTCGGTGACATCACATCCCATCACCACAGAGAAACCACCTGCTCGGTGACATCACGTCCCACCGTCACAGAGAAACCTGCTACTCGATGACATCATGTTCCACCACCACAGAGAAACCTGCTACTTGATGACATCATGTTCCACCGCCACAGAGAAACCTGCTACTCGATGACATCACGTTCCACCCCCACAGAGAACCAGGACCAGATGGTGTGCTGGGAACAATCAATAGTCGCGGGGAGAGAGGGTGACTGAAGGGGGAATCGGGGATGGTAGCTTTGGGGAATAGAGGGAGACTGGGGAATGTCAGTTGGGGATGGGTGGTCAGGGAGAGAGGGAGCCTGGCGAATGGGGATCGGAGGTGGTAGGGAGACTGGAGAATGGGGGTCAGGAGATGGGAGGGTCGTGGAGACAGGGATACTGGGGATTGGGGTTCAGGAGGAATTAGGGCTCATGTTGTGGGGGGAAGAGAGGGAGACTGGGGAATGTAGTGGGCTTGGAGACCAGCATTTTCTGCAGAGCAGGGAACTGCAGTAGCAATGTGGTGAACCTGAGTCCAAACCAGAGGCCAAGATGATAGGGAGAGAGATCGGACCTATTAAAAGTAGCTTCAACTGGGGAGTTTGACCACATCTTGTGCAGTGCAGTGGAAATTGGGCTGCAGTGGAAATCAGATGAATATCATACTACTAGGTACATATAGACTATCAGTAAGTTATTGTATTACTGTTGGCTCGGAAGGGATTCTGAGTGTTACCGGTATTACTATTATTTATCGGAGCAATTGCAGTGAGTTACTCCCACCCAGTCAAAGTTCCCACCACCTTTGGTTTCCCCTCTTCCCCACCCTTGGTTTTCCTTCTTTGCCTGCTCAGGGGCGGCCTCCTGATTCTCAGAACTTCTCACACAACAGATGCTGGCACAAACCCACGAACAAAGATACTCAACTAAAGGGGACCCAACCTTTATAAGGTGAATACAATGGGCCAGAATTTACTGTCAAAATAACAGTGAGGCTAACAGTGCTCACCATTATTCATGTGCAAATTGCACAGCAACTTCAGGCGAGGGCAGATGCGCAGTTAAACGCAAAAATCCAGAAGTTGCTGTCCAAGATGCGCTGTTCCACCCTCGCTTTCGCGAAAACGGCATCTCGCTGTCTGACTCACCATTCAAATATATTGGACAGCGTGAAGTTCCTGTATTTGCATGGTAGAAATGAACTAAACTCACCACAGAAATGATGTGGAGATGCCGGTGATGGACTGGGGTTGACAATTGTAAATAATTTTACAACACCAAGTTATAGTCCAACAATTTTATTTTTAATTCCACAAGCTTTCGGAGGCTTGCTCCTTCCTTCACCACCTGAGGAAGGAGGAAGCCTCCGAAAGCTTGTGGAATTAAAAATAAAATTGTTGGACTATAACATGGTGTTGTAAAATTGTTTACAATCACCACAGAAAGTTAGGGCTTGTCCTTTTCAGTCTAAGTATCCTTTTTAACGGCGTGATAAGTCTTAATTACTGCCAAACAACCTCTCTGGCACTGAAAATTAACTTTTACAAGGGTGGATTCTCATTCCTTCAGCTTTTAATTGCTGTTGGAGATTTTTTTTAAAATGTAAATACATTCTTTTTACTTTTCCTTTTTCTGTCTCTTTTTCTGTCTCTCTTAAACCAATCTTTATTTCCATCTCTTTATTTTGCTTTCTGTCCCTGACTTGACATTGAATTCACTATTCGAACTTACGCTTCCTGGTTCAGACTCTGCGCTGTTCATTAACAATTCTTCAATCTGATTGGCTAAGGAGATACATAGTTGCTTGCCCTGTTCACATCGGTCCCAAATGCCCGTTTGGATCCCTAAAAGCAACTTTCAGTACAAAAGCTCATGGAAAGGGCAAGTCTAACAAACGGTTACAGTAAATTCCGGCCCAATTAAAGTTACAGACGTCATATGATCACACACGTCTTGTGGTCAGAATGTCACGCGATCAAACTTCCAGGAATGCCTCCTACCAGAGTTGGCAATCCTATAAGACAGTCAATAAGAACTTGGAATTAAATAACACCTGTCACGTAATGAATATCAGAGGGTGCTTCACAAAGGAGAAAACATTCACCAAGTAGTGGCAGGAAAAGACACACGGTTGAAGTAGAAGAAAGTTTGCTCTGTCTCTAACCCATGCTATATTGAGTTAGGAACATTTCCTGTTAATACTGAGTTCCGAAAGTAGAAAGTTCCCCATTGTCCAACATCAGTGTCCCGCACCCAAAACAAAATAAACTCTTCCCTCCTCCCCCACAAAAAGAAAAGAATCTTTATTAATGCAATAATTGTTCCATTAATAAGAAAATGTCGGAATGTTTATGGTAAAACTTACCATGATTCACAGTTCTGAGTGCTTGGCACAGTCTGGCCTGGCTCATAGTGTTTCCCATTAATATGACAGGAACAGTGATCCAGTGCAACACATTGCATACTTTCCTCATCCAAAAACGGCTTATCATCAGGACAGTCTGGGTAGCAGCCTATGGGATGTGACAATGGTGTTAGATTACTGCTCACTCTCTAACAGTAGTCAGCTCCACATCAGTGAGCTCCTGATAAATGAATGGCTCATGTTTTCTCTCCACCGGATTTATTCACTCCTAATCACAGAGTAATTTAGCTGTAGCTGTTCAGTGGTCGCCCTACATCTAACCCTGTTAACTGTTGATGTAATCTGCTGTGTAGTTTCTTTTTCTTCAAATTAATTCTCAGGAAGTGGGCATCGCCGGAAATGCTGCCATTTATTGCCCATCCCTAGTTACCCTTGAGAAGGTGCTGTACTTTCTTCTTGAATCGCTGCAGTCAATGATGTGAAGGTACTCTCACAATGCTGTTAGTTAGGGAGTTCTAGGATTTTGACCCAACAACCACGAAGGAACAGCAATACACATCCAAGTCAGGATGGCATGTGACTTTAAAACAAACTTGGAGATGATGATGTTCCTGTGCATCTGTTGCCTTTGTCCTTCTAGGCGAAGTGGGTTGTGGGTTTGGGAAATGCTGCAGAACAAGCCTTGGTGAGTTGCTGCAGTGCATCCTGTAAATAGTACACGCTGCGGCCACGGTAAGCCAGTGATAGAGGTGGGTGGATGTTTAGGCTAGTGGATGAAGTACTGATCAAGCGGACTACTTGTTATTTCAATAAATTGTTCAGGGCAGTGTGAAACAGTTGATCTTTTGGATGATTTTCCTTCACAATTAAAGTCTGTAATGGATTTTGTTCACTTGACTGGAACAAACAAAATATTTCTGAAATTATGTAATTTTAGCTTGTAAATAAACATCTAATAAAATAATAAATTAAATTATCATATTAATGAATGAGTAGAAATATTACCTTCAAGCTTGGGGATAATTTTGGAGCATGCTCCACCAGGATTTTGGCACGTTTTCATACATGGAATCCCACAAGGTGCATAGTGCCATTCGCACTCATCATTAGGATTATAATAATCACAAAACAGAGCTGAAAAGAGAGAATTAATCTGCTGAGTTTTTCTTCTTGTTATTCAAGCACCATGGGGTAGATTCTCAACTTCACTGCCTCGGCGGTAATCTGGTGGAGTGGATCACCCATCTGGGTGGTGATGTGGTGGAGTGGATCACCTGTCTGGGTGGTGATGTGGTGGAGTGGATCACCTGTCTGGGTGGTGATCTGGTGGAGTGGATCACCTGTCTGGGTGGTGATCTGGTGGAGTAGATCACCCACCCTTTATAGACCCTGTCTGAATTTCATTCCATTTAAAATCTACCCCATAAATGTCTCCTCCTTGCTGAGGATGGAGTTATACTGAGATTAAACACAGAAAATTTATTGCTATTTCACTGGAACTTGCAGCAAAATTCTGATACAGTAACTTAAAACTGAGTGAGGACAGTTCAAAGTTCTGAAAAAGGAGTTTCTTGAATTCTAATTAAAAAATATAAAATTGTTCTGAATCTTTATTTATTTTATTTTTCTTCTGATAAAAACACTATTGTTAAACTAGGTTCTGAATCCCACTAAAGGCACTGTAAAAGATAACGAAGGCGGGCAGTGGTATACAAGACATTGAGAGCACTAGCATGCTGTGCTAATACAATGGAGGAGGGGGCAGGATGCAGGTTCAATCATTACACTGCTCAGTTCTCAATCTCAGTGAGGAAGCAACACACAGAGGCCAGGGGCAGAATTTTCACTTCGAGCCGGGAAGGGAGCAGGGTGGGGTGGGGCGGATTATTTTCGGCCGTGAAACCCGGAAGGTAAGTTGGCAGGTCGCGATCGCATTTTACTTCTGGGTTTCGTGCCTGGCAGCCAGCCTGACTGACAGGTTGGCTGGCTGTCCGGCAGGAAGGCCTGTGGTCGCAGGCCACAGCTGGCGATCGGAGGGAGGGAGGGATCAGGGGCCGGCAAGGAGATCAGGGGCTGGGGATGAAGATTGGATGGGCTGGGGATGGAGATTGGATGGGCCGGGCAGAAGATAGGAGGGCTGGGAAGAAGATCGGGGGCCGGGGAGGAGATTGGATGAGCTGGGGAGGAAATCGAATTGGATGGGACTTGGAGGTCGGGTGAAGAGTCGGAGGTGTGGGGGTCCACCTTCGGGGTGGTGGGGTGGGCAGGAGGATCGGCAGATCATGGGGTTCCTGTCGGCCAGATGAGCTTTTTGGGCCTGGATGAAGCACTCCTGCTCCTCCAGGCCCACTAGCAGTGCAATAAAGGCACTCACTCACCTCATGGATCCGGGCCTTCCCACCTGCTTTCACCTGACGTGAATTGGAAGTGATGGGAAACCGGAACAGGTAAGGTTAAATTCATTTTAATTTCCTAATATACAAAATAGTAAGTACCTCAAGTATCCCATTGAGGTTCATTGCCCTTTAAGCTGGCTTTAAGTGGAGGTGGGACTTCCTGGTATCTGCTGTGCACACGCAGACAAACCTGCCTGGGTTAAACCCAGAACTGGGTGAGGTGGAGCCGCAATGTAGTCCTGCTCCAAAAAGCTGTTGTTTTAACCTCCCACCCACACCCAACCCATTCGTTCTTGGGGGTTAAAAAGTATCCCCAGGTACCTCCCCAACAGGAGAGAAGGAAATCTCAAAAAGATGCCGCCCTTTGCACTTCCTGGAATCCTAGAATGATACAGCACAGAAGGAGGCCATTCAGTCCATCCTGCCTGTGCCAGCTCTTTGGAAGAGCTATCCAATTAGTCCCACACCCCTGATCTTTCCCCATAGCTCTGCAAATTTTTTTCCCTTCAAGGATTTATTCAATTCCCTTTTGAAGATTGCTATTGAATCTGCTTCCTAACCCTTATCAGGCAACGCATTCTAGACCATAAGAACTTGCTGTGTAAAAAAATGTTTTCCTCATGTTGCCTCTGGTTCTTTTGACAATTACCTGAAATCTGTGTCCTCTGGTTACTGACCTTTTTGCCACTAGAAACAGTTTCTCCTTATTTACTCTATCAAAACCCTTCATGATTTTGAGCACATCTATCAAAACTCCTCTTAACCTTCTCTGCTCTATGGAGAGCAACCCCAGCTTCTGGACACTCTCCATGTAACTGAATTCCCTCATCCCTGGTACCATTCTAGTAAATCTCTTCTGTACCCTCTGTAAGCCTTGAAATCCTTCTTAAAGTGTGGTATCCAGAATTGGACACAATACTCCAGCTGGGGCCTAACCAGTGTTTTATAAAGGTTTGACATAATTTTCTTGCTTTTGTATTCTTATGCCTCTATTTATAAAGCGAAGGATCCCATATGCCGTTTAACAGCGTTCTCAACTTGTTCTGCTACCTTCAAAGATCTGTGTACATACGCCTCCAGGTCTCTCTGTTCCTGTACTCCCTTTAAAATTGTACTATTTAGTTTATATTGCCTTTCCTCATTCTTCCTACCAAAATGTATCACTTCACACTTCTCTGCGTTAAATTTCATCTGCCATGTGTCTGCCCATTTCACCAATCTGTCTAAGTCCTCCTGAAGTCTATTACTATCCTCCTTATCGTTTACTGCATTTCCGAGTACCGTGTCATCTGAAAATTTTGAAAATATGCCCTGTACAACCAAATCCAGGTCATTAATATATATCAAAAAGAGCAGTAATCCTAAAACCGACCCCTGGGGAACACCAGTGTTCATTTCAGTCTGAAAAACAACCGTTCACCACTGCTGTTTGTTTTCTGTCAATTAGCCAGTTTCATATCCATGCTGCCACTGCCCCTTTAATCCCATGGGCTTCAATTTTGTGGTACTTTATCAAATGCCTTTTGAAAATCTATATGCACAACATCAACCGCACTACTCTCATCAACCCTCTCCGTTACTTCATCAAAGACCTCAATCAAGTTCGTCAAACATGATTTGCCTTTGAAAAATCTTTGCTGGCTTTCATTTATTAACCCATATTTTTTCAAGTGCCAATTCATTTTGTCCCGGTTTATTGTCTCGAAAAGTTTCCCCACCACCGACGTTAGGCTGACTGGCCTGTAATTGCCAGGTTTATCCCTCTCCCCTTTTTTGAACAGGGGTGTAACATTTGGAATCCTCCAGTCCTCTGGCACCACTCCCATATCGAGTGAGAATTGGAAGATCGTGGCCAGGACTTCTGCTATTCTCACTCTTACTTCCCTCAACAACCTAGGATGCGTCCCATCCGGGCCAGATAACTTTTCTACTTTAAGTACTGCCAAGTACCTCCTATTTATCCATTTTTCTCCTATCCAATATCTCTACTACCTCCTCCTTTACAGTGACATTGAAACATAGAAAATAGGAGCAGGCCCTTTGAGCCTGCTCCGCCATTCAATACGATCATGGCTGATCCTCTATCTCAATACCATATTCCCGCTCTCTCTTCATACCCCTTAATGCCTTCTGTGTCTCAAAATCTATCTATCTCCTTCTTGATAGATTTCTTTCATGAAGACAGATGCAAAGTATTCATTTAGTTCCTCAGCCATGCCCTCTGCCTCCACAAGAAGATCTCCTTTTTGGTCCATAATCGGCCCCACCCTTCCTCTGACTACTCTTTTACTATTTATATGTTTATAAAAGACTTTTGGGTTCCCTTTTATGTTAATCACTAATCTATTCTCATACTCTCTCTTTGTCCCTCTAAATTCCTTTTTCAGTTCTCCTTTGAACTTTCTGCATTCGACTTGATTCTTGAATGTATTATGATCCTGACATTTGTCATAAGCTTCCTTTTTCTGTTTCATTTTAATCTCTATATCTTTAGTCATCCAGGGAGCTCTAGCTTTAGATGCCCTTCCTTTCCCTCTGTGGCAATGTGTCTAGTCTGTACCCAAACTTTCTCCTCTTTGAAGGTCTCCCATTGCTCATTTACTGTTTTGCATGCCAATCTTTGATTCCAATACACCTTCAACTCACTGAAATTAGCCCTCCTCCAGTTAGGTAGTTGCACGTCTGAATGTTCTTTGTTCTTTTCCGTAACTACTCTACATTTGATGACATTGTGATCACTGTTCCCCAAATGCTCCTCCACTGAAACATGCTCCACTTGCCCCACATCATTCCCCAGAACTAGATCCTGCACTGCTTCTTTCCTCATTGGGCTAGAAACATACTGATCAAAAAAGTTATTTTCTATACATTTCAGGAATTCCTCCCCCTCTTTGTCCTTTATACTGTTACTATCCCAGTCTATTTAAGGTTATTGAACTCCCCCATTATCACTACTCTGCAGTTCTTGCATTTTTCTGCAATTTGCCTGCAAATTTGTTCCTCTATCTCCTTCCCACTATTTGGTAGACTATAGTATACAACCAGTAGTGTAATCGCTCCTCTATTATTCCTAATTCTAACCAAATAGATTCTGTCTTTGACCGCTCAACTACATCATCCCTTTCCAGTGCTATAACAATCTCTTTATTCAATACTGCCACACCCCTCCTTTTTCTCCTTCCCAACTTTCCTGAACACCCTATAGCCAGGAATATTAAGTTCCCAATCCTCCCCTTCTTTGAGTCAGGAGTCACTGTATCACAGTCCCATGTGGCTACTTGTGCCTGCAACTCACCAACCTTATTTACCATGCTCCATGCATTTACGTACATGCACTCCAAACCAATCTTAGACTGCCTCGCATTTACCCCCTGTCTGTCTCTCCTAGTCTTCTGTGCACCTTGTTTCTCCTCTTTAATGCTACATCCTGGTGCCCATCCCCTTATCAAATCCTCTGGTGGCTGACTCAGGATTTGTATTGCTGGGGGACTGGAGAACCTTAGGGGCCTGACCTCTCAGCTGTGGATGGTGAATAACCCTGAGAGGTGAGGGTCTGGGTGGAAAATACTGGCATTAGATACCCTCCCAAACCTAAAATTGAATGAAAGCAGAATATTACTCACGACAAACTTCAGGGTTCCTCCAGGAAATGCACACCCCGACCATACTGCAGGCCAAAGAGTAGGCAGCTACAGCTGTGCAAAAACATTCACAATCCCCACCAGTGTCACAGGCACATGCATCACGTACACAAGCCTCATAATATGGGGCTGGGTTGACCTGAAAAATAAACATGAAAAAGTTTGGGACCTCATATGAAAAAATACTTAGATGGATATCTTGATAGATATGAAGCAGTCCTGCAATTTTCTTTTTTTTTTATTATTCGTTCACGGGATGTGGGCGTCGCTGGCAAGGCCGGCATTTATTGCCCATCCCTAATTGCCCTCGAGAAGGTGGTGGTGAGCCGCCTTCTTGAACCGCTGCAGTCCGTGTGGTGACGGTTCTCCCACAATGCTGTTAGGAAGGGAGTTCCAGGATTTTGACCCAGCGACAATGAAGGAACGGCGATATATTTCCAAGTCGGGATGATGTGTGACTTGGAGGGGAACGTGCAGGTGGTGTTGTTCCCATGCGCCTGCTGCCCTTGTCCTTCTAGGTGGTAGAGGTCGCGGGTTTGGGAGGTGCTGTCAAAGAAGCCTTGGCGAGTTGCTGCAGTGCATCCTGTGGATGGTGCACACTGCAGCCACAGTGCGCCGGTGGTGAAGGGAGTGAATGTTTAGGGTGGTGGATGGGGTGCCAATCAAGCGGGCTGCTTTATCTTGGATGGTGTCGAGCTTCTTGAGTGTTGTTGGAGCTGCACTCATCCAGGCAAGTGGAGAGTATTCCATCACACTCCTGACTTGTGCCTTGTAGATGGTGGAAAGGCTTTGGGGAGTCAGGAGATGAGTCACTCGCCGCAGAATACCCAGCCTCTGACCTGCTCTCGTAGCCACAATATTTATATGGCTGGTCCAGTTAAGTTTCTGGTCAATGGTGACCCCCAGGATGTTGATGGTGGGGGATTCGGCGATGGTAATGTTGTTGAATGTCAAGGGGAGGTGGTTAGACTCTCTCTTGTTGGAGATGGTCATTGCCTGGCACTTATCTGGCGCGAATGTTACTTGCCACTTATGAGCCCAAGCCTGGATGTTGTCCAGGTCTTGCTGCATGCAGGCTCGGACTGCTTCATTATCTGAGGGGTTGCGAATGGAACTGAACACTGTGCAGTCATCAGCGAACATCCCCATTTCTGACCTTATGATGGAGGGAAGGTCATTGATGAAGCAGCTGAAGATGGTTGGGCCAAGGACACTGCCCTGAGGAACTCCTGCAGCAATGCCCTGGGGCTGAGATGACTGGCCTCCAACAACCACTACCATCTTCCTTTGTGCCAGGTATGACTCCAGCCACTGGAGAGTTTTCCCCCTGATTCCCATTGACTTCAATTTTACTAGGGCTCCTTGGTGCCACACTCGGTCAAATGCTGCCTTGATGTCAAGGGCAGTCACTCTCACCTCACCTCTGGAATTCAGCTCTTTTGTCCATGTTTGGACCAAGGCTGTAATGAGGTCTGGAGCCGAGTGGTCCTGGCGGAACCCAAACTGAGCATCGGTGAGCAGGTTATTGGTGAGTAAGTGCCGCTTGATAGCACTGTCGACGACACCTTCCATCACTTTGCTGATGATTGAGAGTAGACTGATGGGGCGGTAATTGGCCGGATTGGATTATACATATTACATATTTAACATTATACATATTCGTATGGATACACCTACATAGCTAACATTGTATGTCTTTGAAGAGAAGGAATGAAAATGCTGCAGCTCTTTCCTCAGCTACTCTTGGGCTGTGCTTAGAATTTAAGAAAATATACACTAAGAAAAGGCCATTGCTGGCACTCAGCCTATTCCTTCTAAAAGTCATGTGGGATTTGCAATGGATTTTCTTTATCTTACTCTCTTCTCGCAGACTAGACAACCACAGGTATCCTTCTAGAAGAGAAACATTTCTCCCTGGTGCAATTGATTATAAAAATTTGTTGCTACATATGTGTGCGTATGTGTGTGTGTGCTATTCAATCCAAATTTGTTGGCATCTCGCAGATAGCAAATATCATGTCCTCTGCAGGTTTGAATCATTGGGGTGGATTTTAACTCAGAGCGGGCTTCCGGCGGGAAACCACAGCAGCGATTTATTTCCCGCCCAGCAGAAGCAGCAGGAGGCCGCAGTGATTTTAACTGGGCCTCATTTAAATGCTGCCGGTCCACTTTCCATCTGGAATGGGTGTGAAGAGGGCTCAGAGTGACTGTGGGCAGATGAAGATCAAGCGGCACTTGGCCGCCCGCTGCCTTACAGGTAACTGGTGGGGAAGAGGTTTCAGGATGGTATTGCAGGAGGAAAGTGGGGAGGGGGAGCCTGGGCCTGGGAAAGCCACGACTTTCCCTGTGGGAACCAGATGAGCATTCCTACACCTCCTGGTTCCAGAAAGGAAAGTTTTACACTTAACTGAAAGGCTTCTTATGCCTGCAGACCAACTGCACACCTGCTTCTCCCGAGTAGAAAAGCAACTGCAGTTTCCCCATTGAGTAGGGTTGCCCACTCTAGCTGGAGGCATTTCTGGAGGTGTGATCAAGTGATGTTCTGACCACATGACATCTGATCATGTGATGCCTGATCACTTGACATCTGATGACATGATATCTGATCACATGACTTCTACAAATTGCATTTACCAAATAAAGGCTGGGTCCTTTGTAGTTGAGTATCTTTGCTCATGGTTTTGCGCCAGCAGTTCTTATGCGAAAAGTTTCAAGAAACAGAAGGCCACCCATGAGCAGGCAAAGAGGGGAACCCGGAGATTGGGAATAGGGGAAACCGAGGGCTGTGAAGAGGGGAAATCAAAGGTGGGAGGGAGATTGATTCCACCAGTAACTAATCGTAACTCACTGAAATTGCACTGACAACTAATAGTAATACTGGTAACACTTAAATTCCACTCTTAACCAATGGTAATACAATAACACACTGATAGTAATAGCTGTATTGCCTCATTATCCTACCTGTAACCAGAAGTAATCCTATAACAGACTGATATTCACCCTGAAACCACAGCCAGAAATCCCCTGCACTGCAAGGTACGGTCAGGCTTCCAAGTCAATGCCACTTTTAATGCGCCCCATCTCTCTCCCTATCTCCTTGGACTCTGGTTTGGACTCCGCTTCTGTGTGAAGGTGACAACTCTGAACTGAGAACCTCAGTCAGAGCTGATCTGTACTTGGACTTCACGTGTCAAAACCGGCCAGTACAGACCGACCTGAACCAAACCAAGAGATTGCACAAAGGACAATGGGCTCAGTGTTTGGACACTTCTCACAGGGCACATCGTCCTAAACTCAGCTCAGAACGAACAATTCTAAACCACTCCCTGGGCTCAGTCTCAATAAAGGAGAGTTTTCATAAAATTATAGAAATTACAGCACAGGAGGAGGCCATTTGATCCCCGGTGCTGGCGCTCTCTTCTGTAATCCCATTCCCCCCAGATCCTTTATATTCCTCCTTTACAAATATTTATCCCCATCCCTTTTAAATGAAGTTTTAGTCTCTACCTCAATAGCAATATGTGGTGAAGGATCCCACAGTCTAATAGCCCTCGGTTCAAGGACCTTTCTCCTCCCTTCCTCCGTTGGTTCTTCCAGTGAGAATCTATGGTTTCGGTTCCCTAATTCCCCATTCGCACACCAGTGAAAACAATATTTCACTATTTACCCACAGTAAGGCCCCCAGGTTTCATTTGCTCCTCTCTCAGTGTCGCTTCCACTCACCATAGCTGCTGCTGCTCCTGGCTCTGCAGGAAATGCTGGTCCCCATGCCCACCCCCACCCCATTCTCCCCCCCCATTTGAGTCGCAATCCCCGACCCCCAGTCCGCTACTCACCCCATTCCCCAGTCCCCTTCTGTCCTCGACATCCCATCCTCGGATCCCCCATTCCCCAGTCCATATCTCTCCCCCCAAAGCCCCCATACCTCAGTCTTCATCTCTCTCCCCCCAAGCTCTCATTTCCCAGTCTCCCTCTCTCCCCCTGAGCGGGGAGTCAGAAGGGAGTAAAGTTGAGAGCAGCAAGAGAGGGGAAGACCCAGGGGAAATTTACAATACAAATAGTACAAACAGTTGTTCAAGAACAAGTGAAAGGGAAAAGCGTAGAGCAGCGGAAAGAAAGTGTACTTTAGGCACGACAGATAAAATAAAAACTAGAAGGCGTAAGGCGATTAACCCAGCATCAAAGCTGAAGGTCAGGCTAGGGTGTGTGGCCCAACTAAGAGTTCTATATACAAATGCATGGAGTATAAGGAATAAATTAAATGAACGACAGGTTCAAATTCAAATTGGAGGGTATGACATGATAGCTATTACTGAGACATGGCTGCAGGATGGTCAGGATTGGGAACTAATTATACCAGGTTATAAGTTCTACAGGAGAGATAGGGAAAATCGAAGAGGGGGAGGAGTAGCCTTAATGATTAGAGATGAAATCACTTCAATGATAAAGGGGGATATAACGAGAGGTAAGCAGCCAACAGAGACCTTATGGGTTGAATTGAGAAATAGGAAAGGATCTAAGACTATAGTGGAAGTTGTATATAGGAGCCCTGGTAGTGGCTCTGAAGTGCTAGATTGTATAAATGCAGAGATTAGACAAGCGTGTAAGAAAGGCATAGTGGTCTTAATGGGGGACTTTAACCTTCACATAGATTGGGAAAAGCAGACTAGCAACTGTCAGAAAGGTAGTGAATTTCTTGAGTGTGTCCAGGATAGTTTTCTACAGCAGTATGTCCTAGAGGCAACAAAGGGGCAAGCCATACTAGATTTAGTAATGAGTTATGAACCAGATTTAGTGAACGGCTTAACTGTGCGTGAACATCGATCCAATAGTGATCATAACATGATCGAGTTCAATGTAGTGTTTGAAAGGGAAAAAAGTGAATTAGCTGCTAAGATTCTAGACTTGGGCAAGGCTGACTTCAATGGGATCACCGGCATCTCCACATCAATGGGATGAGACAGAGACTGTCCACAGTAAACTGGGCAAATCTGTTAATGGGTAAAACGACTGATGATCAGTGGGAAATGTTTAAAGAAACATTTAACGTGATACAGAATCGGTTTATACCCCTGAGGGGCAAGAACTCTACTTGCCAAAAAAAACAGCCATGGACAACTAAAGAGGTAAGGGACAGTATAAGACATAAGGAAAGGGCATACAAAAAGGCAAAAAATGGCACAGATCCTGGCGAATGGGAAAGATACAAAGGGTCACAAAACAGATAGTAAGAGCTACAAAAAGAGAGTATGAAAAGAAACTCGCAAGGGATATCAAAACCAATATAAAGAACTTTTATAGTTGTATCAGGAAAAAGAGGGTGGTCAGGAGCAGTGTTGGCCCCTTAAAAGTTGAAAGTGGGGATATTGTCATTGACAATGGGGAAATGGCGGACATGTTGAACAATTACTTTGCGTCAGCATTTACAGTTGAAAAAGAGGATAGCATGCCGGAAATCCCAAGAAAACTAATATTGAATCGGGGACAGGGACTTGATAAAATTAACATAAGTAAAGCAACAGTAATGAAGAAAATATAGCACTAAAGAGTGACAAATCCCCAGGACCAGATGGTTTCCATCCCAGGGTTTTAAAGGAAGTAGGTGAGCACATTGTGGATGCCCTAACTATAATCTTTCAAAGTTCTCTAAATTCAGGAACTGTCCCTCTAGATTGGAAAATTGCACATGTCATTCCGCTTTTTAAGAAAGGAGAGAGAGGGAAACCGGGCAATTATAGACCAGTTAACCTAACATCTGTTGTGGGGAAAATGCTGGAGTCTATAATTAAGGATAGGGTGACTGAACACCTCGAGAATTTTCAGTTAATCAGAGAGAGCCAGCATGGATTTGTGAAAGGTAGGTCGTGCCTGACAAACCTGATTGAATTTTTTGAAGAGGTGACTAAAGTAGTGGACAGGGGAATGTCAATGGATGTTTTTTATATGGACTTCCAGAAGGCATTTGATAAGGTCCCACATAAGAGACTGTTAGCTAAGATAGAAGCCCATGGAATCGAGGGAAAAGTACGGACTTGGTTCGGAAGTTGGCTGAGCGAAAGGCGACAGAGTAGGGATAATGGGAAGGTACTCACATTGGCAGGTAGTGACTAGTGGAGTCCCGCAGGGATCTGTCTTGGGGCCTCAATTATTCACAATATTTATTAACAACTTAGATGAAGGCATAGAAAGTCTCATATCTAAGTTTGCCGATGACACAAACATTTGTGGCATTGTAAGCAGTGTAGATGAAAACAAAAAATTACAAAGCGATATTGATAAATTAGGTGAATGGGCAAAACTGTGGCAAATGGAATTCAATGTAGACAAATGTGAGGGTCATCCACTTTGGATCAAAAAAGGATAGAACAGGGTACTTTCTAAATGGTAAAAAGTTAAAAACAGTGGATGTCCAAAGGGACATCCAAAGGGTTCAGGTACATAGATCATTGAAGTGTCATGAACAGGTGCAGAAAATAATCAATAAGGCAAATGGAATGCTGGCCTTTATATCTAGAGGACTAGAGTACAACGGGGCAGAAGTTATGCTGCAGCTATACAAAACCCTGGTTAGACCGCATCTGGAGTACTGTGAGCAGTTCTAGGCACCGCACCTTCGGAAGGACATATTGGCCTTGGAGGGAGTGCAGCGTAGGTTTACTTGAATGATACCCGGACTTCAAGGGTTAAGTTACGAGGAGAGATTACACAAATTGGGGTTGTATTCTCTGGAGTTCCGAAGGTTAAGGGGTGATCTGATCGAAGTTTATAAGATATTAAGGGGAACAGATAGGGTGGATAGAGAGAAACTATTTCTGCTGGTTGGGGATTTTAGTCTAAAAATTAGAGCCAGACCTTTCAGGAGCGAGATTAGAAAACATTTCTACACACAAAGGGTTGTAGAAGTTTGGAACTCTCTTCTGCAAACGGCAATTGATACTAACTCAATTGCTAAATTTAAATCTGAGATAGACAGCTTTTTGGCAACCAAAGGTATTAAGGGATATGGGCCAAAGGCAGGTATATGGAGTTAGATCACAGATCAGCCATGATCTTATCAAATGGCGGAGCAGGCACGAGGGGCTGAATGGCCTACTCCTGTTCCTATGTTCCTATGTTCCCTCACTCTCGAGCCCCCCCCAATTCCGGACTCCCCAGTCCCCTCCCAACTGCACACAAGCCAATCGCTGCTCTCTGCGGCAGTGGTCGGGTGACATCATTGAACTGGAGGCTTCTCTGAGCAGCAGCTGGTGATGTCATGGGGGCAGCGCTCGGGGGAGGAATCACCGATTTTGGGAGACTTTCGCCTAAAACGGGAAACCCTACCACTGGCTCCTCGTGTAAAACTGCATCAGAAATCTTATTGATGTAATAGAACCCCGATTTGATTTATGAGGCTGCCACCTTCTTTAGCGAACACATCATCTACCTGCAATACCCTGTCGGAATTTGAGCAGGTAAAACCCCCTTTTTTACCTGCCCAGTTCCTACTCGTGCTCATACGTTGTGCTTCTTCTTCATTCCTTCAGGAACATACTATATAGTATTACTTACAAGGTCAATTGGACTTTCATCGCTTAAAGAGGAATGAATGTCTTTGGGAGTACTTTTCATATAAAAGATTTTCCTTTTCATAATGGAAAAGCAACTCATCTTAATTTACTTTAGCTTTCTGAAATTGTTCATTTTCTTATCACCATAGAGTCTCTCACGGTTTCATTGATAAGGGTGGGAAGGAGAAGTAACTTAAATTTACTAACCTGAGGGCCTCTCTAGAATCGCCTGACCCTGGGAAGCCACATTATAGTTTAAGGTAGCACCTTCCACTGTTTGCAATGGAGCTGCCCCAGGATGCTCCCTATAATTAATGCAATGGTTACACTCGGAGGGTTTGCTGCTGACAGGAAAACTGACTGAGAGTACTTTGAACAAAAAAGTAGTCTCCCATATTTTCCTTCAGCCAAAGAATATTGGGCAGGAATTTGCTGGAGCAGGGCATGCTGAAGTGTGCCCATATAGTGAGACTTTTTCCTGCACACTTCAGCTCAAAAATATTTTGCCCTGTAAGTTGCTGGAAGTGCGAGCCGATAACGACGCGGCGAGGGCAACAAGGCATTTGGGACCTTGGTAAACAACGGGACCTACAGCATATCTCCTTAACCAATTAGATTTAAGGACTTTTTTTTTATTTGTTCACGGGATGTGGGCGTCACTGGCGAGGCCAGCATTTATTGCCCATCCCTAATTGCCCTTGAGAAGGTGGTGGTGAGCCGCCTTCTTGAACCGCTGCAGTCCGTGTGGTGACGGTTCTCCCACAGTGCTGTTAGGAAGGGAGTTCCAGGATTTTGACCCAGCGACAATGAAGGACTGAGAAATAATCAGAGGAAGGACTGAGAAGGCGGGTGAATTAGAGTGGGTGAATTCAATGTCAAATCATGTACGGAACGGAAGGAGAAATGAAGAGGGAAAGAAAGATTGAATTAAGAGAGAGAGAAAAAAGAGATAGAAAGGAAAAGTAAGAAAAAAAATTAAATTTAAAATTTGACATTTTTAAAATCTCCAACAACAAGATTCCACGCTTTTAATTATTCACTTTCTGCGCCTGAAAAGTTGATTAGCAGTCATTAACAATTATCATGTTATTAAAACGATACTTATGCTATTAATTATTGGACTTAGCTTTCTGTGGCGAATTTAATGGACAATTAATGTGCAAATACAGCAATTTTATGAAACTCACGGGGTGGTTAAAGGCAAGATGCCGTTATCGTGAAGCTAATGGCGGAGCGGCGCAAATTGTCCAGCAACTTGTGGCAATTTGTAATTCACGGGAGATCTCTTCCTCGTCACAAGTTGCTGGCCGATTTGCACATTAATAGCAGCATGTGTCATTCACGTGCCATTATTTTTTCAGCAAATTCCAGCCCATTAATTTCTATTCGAATACTTATGAAAATATGAAGTTTCCACGATGCTCAAAATTCCTCAAATTCTTTCAGACTCCTGGGAAGACTGAAAATACAAAACAATGAGCATCCAGAAATTTCATTTCAGCAAACTCCAATGGAAAGGGGGCTGAAGAAAATCTCATGAATTCTAAATATGGACAAATCAAATTCCTCCAAGCCACAAGTGTTATCAAGGAGAATTTGCTGCATTGTTGTGACATAAATGGAAAAAGGATTCTGGGATTTCCAAAAGAAACATTCTCATTTTTACTTCTTAGTTGTCACTGGAAAGTTAAGGAGATTTTGTCCCTCTGCATTGAAAAACATTTTGCTCTTGGCAGTTGTTGGAAGTTTTCTGGTGGTGCTTTTGCTTCTGCACACAGGAAGATGGAAACCATTGTTGCTCATGTACACAATTGTTTGAAGATTATTTGTATACTGTGGTGAAAAGACACATGAAACACTTGGGTGCACAATGCTGTACCTGAGAATTACAAGCTTGGAATGGCTCACTCTTGATGATGCTACACTGTTTCTGAGCCCACGCATCTCGATGAACGTTAATTGAGCAAGGGTCTTTGCCTTTCTTTACATTTGGACAGGTAGGAGACATCTTCCAGCTGTTTCCAAACTCCTCCATGTTTACAACCACCAACTGGCTTTTTGTGGTAAAATCATTGTGTACATTGCCATCATAATTGCCACACAATCCACAGATGGTACCCTGTAATAACCAATAAAGGTGCCAATTATTAGACTGAAAATATGGAAAGTTATTAGACTTGCTTTCTTTCTCTCTTTCTAAATGTTTAATTTAAAGGCGTTTTCAGAAGAAATAACTTGGTAGCGATGGGGGAGAATAGAACTGTGTGCCATATCATTCCAAAGACGTCACGCACAAGTGATGCAGTGATTTATGTCAGTGCATCATCCATTTACAAGCAAATCGGAAGAAGTTTGCTTATCCCTTTTTTAGAAAAGCAATGTCCCTTTCGCAGATCCGTGAAAATGGTTACACTTTGGAACTGCTTGTGATTTTTCTGTGATAAAAACTTGTTTTAATAGAAGTGATTAGTGTTTTGAGCTCCATATTCTCTTTTCGGCTTGTAGTATTTTCTTCACGCTCAGGATATGGGATTCGCAGGCAAGGCTGGCATTTATAGCCCATCCCGAGTTGCCCTGAGAAGGTGATGGTTGGCCTTCTTCTTGAGCCGCTGCAGTCCATGTGGGGAAGGCGCTCCCACAATGCTGTTAGGTAGGGAGTTACAGGATTTTGGCTTAGCGACCTTCGCAGGAAATGCGCGATATTTCCAAGTCAGGATGGTGTGTGACTTGGAGGGAAACATGGAAGTGATGGTGTTCCCATGCACCTGTTGCCCTTATCCTTCTAGATGGTGGAGTCATGGGTTTGGGAGGTGCTGCTGAAGAAGCCTTGGCCACTTGCTGCAGAGCATCCTTTAGATAGAACACAATGCAGCCACAGTACGCTTGTGATGGAGGGGCTGGCTGTTTAGACGAGTGGATAAGGTGCCAACCAAGCGGGCTGCTTTGTCCTGGATGGTGTTTAGCTTCTTGAGTGTTGTTGTAACCCATCCAGGCAAGTGGAGAGTATTCCATCACACTCCTGACTTGTGCCTTCTGGATGGTGGAGAGGCTTTGGGGAATCAGGAGGTGAGCCACCCACCACAGAATACCCAGCCTCTGACCTACTCTAGTGGCCACAGCATTTATATAGCTGGTCGAGTTGAGTGTCTGGTCAATGATAACCCCATGAATGTTGATGGTGGGGGACACGGTTATGGTATTGAATGTCAAGGGGAGATGATTAGGCTCTCTCTCGTTGGAGATGGTCATTGTTTGGCAGTTGTGTTGCACCAATGTTACCTGCCACTGATCAACCCAAAGCAGTCGATGATCAAGAGGATTGGCTATACCCATCAGTATTTATTTGTGTTGGACCTTCAGTGTGTTAAAGATGTGCAACAAATATCTTTACTGTTCAAGTAAGCTGTTGAAATGATGCTGTAATGAATGGAGACTCAGCAATGGTCACTCATTTATAATAAATGTTATCTTATTCACCATTTTTATTCTCTTGAACAAGATGGCAAAACATTAATTATTTCCATACTGAGTACTGACCGAGAACTTCTCAAAGGAGTAGTAACACAAATTTGAACCTAAGATTATTAATATTGATCTATAGTGGTGATTATATCAAACTTAAATCCTCCAAAGATCTGAATTTAATTTTTCATTGGTTTATTTATTCCCCAGTGCATATCATTCTCTGTCCAATTGTCAGGCAGGATGCTTGCTCCTACAATTTTTGCTATTGGCGCATTCCAACCAGGGTTAAGATTTTTTCCAGGAATGGTGCATTCGTGTAGAGTGACTTGCTGAGTTTTTTACATTACTTCGAGAAAGTTCCAAAACCACTCCCTGGATGGTAGTCTGTGATTGCAAGCTCAGGCACTGAAAATTGTAACTGGAAGCCACATTCTAACACACAGAGGCGGAGTGCGTTAGATTGCCCCTGCATTCTGCCAACACAACAACTGTCACTGCACCTCAAAGTAATTCAATGTACGTTAAGGGGTTTGAGATGTTTCTGTGAGGCTTGATAAGGGCCATTGTAAATGCAAGACTTTCTTGTTCAATAGATTTTAAATTTCTGTCAATGTACAGAACATCCTTGGTAATAACAACAAGGTTCAGGAATAAGCACTTACCTTAAAGGAGTGACTGAGTTTGATAGTCAAGCTTGTTTTCTTGTCCCACATCAATACCAGTCCATTTTTAGCTTCAATTACAAGGTAAATGCCAAGATGACGCACTTCATAAGGTATGTATATACTGCTACCAAACTTCACCACTTCATACTTTCCATCTGAGAGTTTTATTTCAGAGTTCTGGGGGTTTTTAAATAATCATATTAGTCAAATACCATATAAAATAGTCACATATATATTGCACCAGGAACTGTCCTGTATCTGTTGGGGCGGATCTTGCTGGAAAAATAACAGTGTGTTAATGATGCACATCGTTATTCATGTGCAAATTGTCCAGCATGTTCAGAGAGTTACGTGATGTGCCGTGAGTTGCTAATCTCCAGAACTTGCTGGTCGATTCGCACAAACGGCATCTCACCCTTAGCCACCATGTTATTTTTAGGAACTTGATGGATTTGTAAAATAAACGCCCATTAAACTTGCAACAGGAAGTTAAGTCTGATAATTAACAGTGTAAGTATCTTTTTAAAGACGTGATAATTGTTAATGCAATACCAATCAACCTCTCTGGCCCAGAAATGTCTTGTGGGGAAAATGCTGGAGTCTTTAATTAAGAATAGGGTGACTGAACACCTCGAGAATTTTCAGTTAATCAGAGAGAGCCAGCATGGATTTGTGAAAGGTAGGTCGTGCCTGACAAACCTGATTGAATTTTTTGAAGAGGTGACTAAAGTAGTGGACAGGGGAATGTCAATGGATGTTTTTTATATGGACTTCCAGAAGGCATTTGATAAGGTCCCACATAAGAGACTGTTAGCTAAGATAGAAGCCCATGGAATCGAGGGAAAAGTACGGACTTGGTTCGGAAGTTGGCTGAGCGAAAGGCGACAGAGAGTAGGGATAATGGGAAGGTACTCACATTGGCAGGTAGTGACTAGTGGAGTCCCGCAGGGATCTGTCTGGGGCCTCAATTATTCACAATATTTATTAACGACTTAGATGAAGGCATAGAAAGTCTCATATCTAAGTTTGCCGATGACACAAAGATTGGTGGCATTGTAAGCAGTGTAGATGAAAACATAAAATTACAAAGCGATATTGATAAATTAGGTGAATGGGCAAAACTGTGGCAAATGGAATTCAATGTAGACAAATGTGAGGTCATCCACTTTGGATCAAAAAAGGACAGAACAGGGTACTTTCTAAATGGTAAAAAGTTAAAAACAGTGAATGTCCAAAGGGACTTAGGGGTTCAGGTGCATAGATCATTGAAGTGTCATGAACAGGTGCAGAAAATAATCAATAAGGCAAATGGAATGCTGGCTTTTATATCTAGAGGACGAGAGTACAAGGGGGCAGAAGTTATGCTGCAGCTATATAAAACCCTGGTTAGACCGCACCTGGAGTACTGTGAGCAGTTCTGGGCACCGCACCTTCGGAAGGACATACTGGCCTTGGAGGGAGTGCAGCGTAGGTTCACTGGAATGATACCCGGACTTCAAGGGTTAAGTTACGAGGAGAGATTACACAAATTGGGGTTGTATTCTCTGGAGTTTAGAAGGTTAAGGGGTGATCTGATCGAAGTTTATAAGATATTAAGGGGAACAGATAGGGTGGATAGAGAGAAACTATTTCCGCTGGTTCGGGATTTTAGGAGTAGGGGGCACAGTCTAAAAATTAGAGCCAGACCTTTCAGGAGTGAGATTAGAAAACATTTCTACACACAAAGGGTGGTAGAAGTTTGGAACTCTCTTCCGCAAACGACAATTGATGCTAACTCAATTGCAAAATTTAAATCTGAGATAGATAGCTTTTCGGCAACCAAAGGTATTAAGGGATATGGGCCAAAGGCAGGTATATGGAGTTAGATCACAGATCAGCCATGATCTTATCAAATGGCGGAGCAGGCACGAGGGGCTGAATGGCCTACTCCTGTTCCTATGTTCCTAGAAATGGAACAATTGAAACTGTTGAGTCTCATTCCTTCAGGTAGTAAATTGTTCTGAGAGATTTAAAACATATCAAATTTAAAATTTTAAACTTATTTTCTTATTTTTCCTTTCTGTCTCTTTTTTCTCTCTCTCTTAATCCAATTTTTCTTTCCCTCTTTCTTTCACTTTATGTACCTGATTTGACTCCAATTCACCCTTCTTAGTCGTTCCTCTGTTTCTTTCTCAATCCTTAAGTCTCATTGGTTAAGGAGATATACTGTTGGTCCCACCATTCACTAAGGTCCCAGACGCCCCGTTGCCCTCAACATGCCATTATCAGCTCGCACTTCCAGCAAGCTATGGTGCAAAAATTTTTTACGCTGACGGGTGCAGAAAGAAGTCTAACTAACAGGACATGTTGCGAGTTGCCTCACTCCAGCAAGATCCGGCCCAGTGAATATGCTCTTTGCCGGAATTTGGCCATTGTTACCATTCTGATATCACATTACGTGGAAAATTAAAAAGGAACAATTATATAAAAATTAGCTTGTGTCTAACAAAAATATTCATGCCCAGTAGAACAATTTCACTGATTGTAAAATGTAAATCACTGGGTCCTTTCACTTGCATGGAACAAGGCGACGGTGACCCTGATTGCATCTTATCCTCTGTTCACTTACCCCCAAGAAGATTTTGATTGATTTGGAACATGTTGTTCCAGTGGTTCCACAAGGGATGTTTTCAGTGATTACTCTGAAGGTGCCAATGGAAGGGTTATTTCCACAATAATCCTGAAACAATCATGAATAAAAACAGAATTAAAGACTAACAGCTTCACACAATACGTGATTTTAAGGCTATAGATGTGTCACAAAAGAAACTTACTTAGTCCTAAACATTTTAAATTTGAAGCATAAAACTAATCATAAACTGATCGATTTAGCATCATTGCACTGTTGAATGAATCAGTTCATTATTGTTGTTACTGATTTAGGCTTCAAATTTTATTGTATAATGTCATTCTTTTTGTTTTAATTAAAGAAAAATAATAATTACAAATAAACATGAAAGGAAATGCATATTTGTCCAACAATACCTGTGCAACAATATATTCACAGTCCCCATTAAAATTGTAGCGTTTCCCATCAAAAGTGAAGTAATGCCCATCTCCGTAGATCATACATGTCCCATGACATTGTTGTTTTGTGCAGGTCCACAATCTGTTGTTACATTCACTGAGAAAATGAAATAAGATGGACATTAACCAGGATAGATTCGCATTGAGGTTCCACAGTTGCATCTTGCAGTTGACATTAACAGAAAATCAAGAGTGAATGCTTGCTACGTACCATGTGTTGCAGTCCACTTGGACAATGTCCCCAGATTGGTAATGGACGCCATTGTGTGCACATGGGCACTGATTTATGGGAATACAGCCACCGCTTTCATCAGAGACTAAGCCTTCAGGACACACACATCCAGAGACACAATCTGTGGCATACTGTGGAGAAAAAAAATTAAAAATGGAATTTAAAATTTGATGTCTATACTTAATGAATTGTGCTTGGCTCTTTCATTAAATAACCATCAGCAGAGCTAGATAGTAGATGCTGAAATGCTGCACTGTCAGCATGGCCCTAATTATGATGGTACTGAACCTGATGGGAGAGTTGCCATATCTTTGAATGTGGCAGGACAAGTTGATAAGGCTATTAAAAAGTATATGGATCCCAACTCCAACCCGCCCACTTCCGGGTTCCCCACTGACGCGCTGGCGTGTGCGCGCAGCCCCTGCTGGTGGGAATCCCGCAGGCAATTAAAGCCAGCGGGGTTCCACTTGAAGCTATTTATTTTGCTTGTTCAGGTCATTAACTGACCTGATTAAGGGATTATGTGAGGAGGGGTGGGATTTTATAGCAAACTGGGACTGTTTCCGATACTGGGGGAAACATTCCCAGTTCAAATGGACCTGTTGCAGCCATCAGCCTGTGGCAGCTGCAAAGGTCCATTTGACAGGTGGTGGGGGGAGACCCTCACTCATTGCAGGAGGCCACTCTGTCACTTGGGACAAAGTTTGGCCTCCACCACCCTCCTCCTGACAATCAAAGTCACCAACTTGCACACTTACCCCGGGGTCCAGACACATGTACCTACCTTGCGGACCCCCTCAGATGTACATCTTCCGGATGGGGGCCGCCGTAGCTGCAGTCATGACCTCCTCGGAGGGCGAACAGCATTACCAGCCTCACCATCCACGCCGTCGACCTCTGACACGTGGAGCTCCACAACAGCGTGCTGTGGCACATCCACCTGTACAGCAGGAGGGAGGGCGACTGCAGAGAGAGATGCGTCGCAGAGTGCACTACCCTCACCACAGGGTCCACAGACCGAGGCTCAGCTTCCTGGACCTCTCTGAGCAGCAGTGCACACGGAGGCTCAGAGTCACTCGACATGTAGTCGTGGACATCTGCAGCCTCCTTCATGCCAAGCTGCTCCCGGCTGGCCCGAGCACCATCTTCTTACCTGTCGCTGTCAAAGTCACCACTGCCCTCAACAACTTCTCCTCTGCATCCTTCCAGGGTGCCACCGGGGACATCGCCGACGTCTCTCAGCCGTCTGCACAAAAGAGCCCTGCAAATACTCCTACACCCACTCTGCAGTGACACAATGGGTGGCATCAGTTGTGGGTCTTCATAGTGATCCTAGGAAAGGGCATTATTGCACAAACCAGACAAGATTCGCAAAGACATGGCAGTAGTGGTGCCAATATAATATGTAATGTGAGTTGGTCAGAAATTCAATGTAAGTAACAACCATGACAAACCCTCAAACACCCTTGTGCATCCCCTTCATGCTCACGACACGTTTGCCTTACGCTGCCTACTGCACATATCTGATGCATGCCCTGTGGCTGCAGCACAGGTCGTGGCAGGTTGAGTGAGGCTGACCGTGAAAGAGATGCACGAGAGGGTGAGTATGAGATAGAGCCATGAGATTGCATGAGGATTGGGTTGAGTGGTAGTGGCGGGATGAGTACTGGCGAGGTGAGTAAGTGCAGGTAAGATGAGGATGCGGTTTGAGTGGGTATGAGGGGTGATGTGACAGAGTAGTATTGGTAGTGCAGAAGGAGGTGTGGGGTGGGGGCGGTGATGTGGCAGATGGAGTGTAGGGGAATGAGTGAGTGTACTCACTTTGGCGGCTGACCTACTGACGTCATTGGAGCACCTCCTGCACTGTATGCAGGTGGGCGATATGTTGGTGGTGCAGGTGACCTCCTCTGCCACCTCGGGCCAGGCCTTCTTGGTGGCAGAGGCAGGCCGCTTCCTCCCGCCCGCCGGGGGGAAGGTCTCTGTCCTCCCCCTCCTCCTCATCCCACGAATTGATACCTCGAGTGAGGCATCATTAAACTGGGGGCAGCCTTCCCCCTGGGCTGCTCCATGCTGTAATTGTTTCTATTTGTTGCAGCATCTGTCAGTGGAGGACTGCCCCTTTAAATAGAGCTCCTCCAGCTGACAGATCTTACTGCGCATGCGCAGCCCGCCCGACGCGCAGATCAGCAGTGGGGAACCCGGAAGAACAGGTAAGTGGATCTAATTGGGCTGCGATCGCGCGGGTGGCAGACTGATTTCGCCGGGCGCGTTGATAGCCCCCCCACCGAGAACCCGCAGCCCTGGTAACATCGGGCCCATAGAGTACAAAAGAAAGGAAGTTATGCTAACCTTTATAAATCACTGGTAGGCCTCAGCTGGAGTATTTTGTCCAATTCTGGGAGCCACACTTTAGGAAAGATGTCAAGGCCTTCGAGAGAATGATGAAGTGTTTTGATGGAGTAAATAAGGAGAAACTGTTTCCACTGGCAAGAGGGTTGGTAACCAGAGGACACAGATTTAAGATCATTCGCAAAAGAACTAGAGAGGAGATGAGGATAATTTTTTTTATGCGGTACATTTTTTATGATCTGGAATGCACTGCTGAAAGGATGGTGAAAGCAGATTCATGCGTAACTTTGAAAAGGGAATTGGATATATACTTGAAAAGGAAAAAATTGCAGAGCTACGGGGTAAGAATGTGACTAACTGAATTGCTCTTTCAAAGATTCGGCACAGGCATGATGAGCTGAATGGCCTCCTTCTGTTCTGTACGATTTTATGATTCTATGATTATATCTCATCACAAATGGTTCCCTTATGAATGTACATTTTTAAATCCCATAATATCTGATGATGTGATGTGCAATTTCTAAATGTTGTTTGGTATTTTTTTTTGTCTTATGCCACGGATGTCATTCCTGGCACATAGAATTTTGTGCATGAAATTCAGTATTAAGCACCCTCAGATTAGGTTTAGCACAGGTTAGAATCAGATTGTTTCCCCTCCCTCAACACTGACCATCAAGCACTTCATCAGGAACAGTTCCATTCACTCTGAGTTATGGCTTTCTCTACACAGGCAGGAGACAGGACAACACTCCCAAATCTCAGATTGCGGCCTCTAATGTACCAGCATGATATTTCTTTTGGAGTATATTTTCTGAGTGGTATTGTTCCCATAGGAATATTTAATAGACCTGATGGCCTACATCCGAGGGTTCTAGAAGAGGTGGCTGCAGAGATAATGGATACATTGGTTATGATCTTCCAAAATTCTCTAGATTCTGGAATGGTCCCAGTAGATTGGAAGGTAGCAAATGTGACCCCGCTATTCAAGAAGGGAGGGAGAGAGAAAACAGTGAACTACAGGCCAGTTAACCTGACATCGGTCCTCGGGAAAATGCTGGAATCCATTATTAAGGAAGTGGTAATAGGGTACTTAGACAATCATAATATGATCAGGCAGAGTCAACATGGTTTTATGAAAGGGAAATCGTGTTTGACAAATTTATTAGAGGATGTAACTAGCAGGGTATATAAAGGGGAACCAGTGGATGTAGTATATTTGGATTTTCAAAAGGCATTCAATAAGGTGCCACATAAAAGGTTGTTACACAAGGCTCATGGGCTTGGGGGTAATATATTATCATGGGTAGAGGATTGGTTAAAGGACAGAAAACAGAGAGTAGGGATAACTGGTCATTCTCAGGTTGGCAGGCTGTAACTAGTGGGGTGCCGCAAGATTTGGTGCTTAGGCCTCAGCTATTTACAATATACATTAATGACTTAGATGAAGGGACCGAGTGTAATGTATCCAAGGTTGCTGACGCTACAAGCTAGGTGGGAAAGTAAGCTGTGAGGGGGACACAAAGAGTCTGCAAAGGGATATCGACAGGTTAAGTGAGTGGGCAAGAAGGTGGCAGATGGAGTTTAACGTGGGGAAATGTGAGATTATTCACTTTGGAAGGAAGAATAGAAAAACAGAATATTTTTTAAATGGTGAGAAACTATTAAATGTTGGTGTTCAGAGAGACTTGGGTGTCCTCATTCAAGAAACACAAAAAATTAGTATGCAAGTACAGCAGGCAATTAAAAAAGAAAATGGCATGTTGGCCTTTATTGCAAGGGTGTTGGAGTACAAGAGTAAGGAGGTCTTACTACAGTTGTACATGGCATTGGTGAGACCTCACCTGGAGTACTGGGTACAGTTTTGGTCTCCTTATCTAAGGAAGGATATACTTGCCTTAGAGGCGGTGCAACGATCTTCCAAAATTCTCTAGATTCTGGAACGGTCCCAGTAGATTAATTCCTGGGATGAGAGGGTTGTCCTATGAAGAGAGGTTGAGTAGAATGGGCCTATACTCTCTAGAGTTTAGAAGAATGAGAGGTGATCAAATTGAAACATATAAGATTCTGAGGGGGCTTGACAGGATAGATGCTGAGAGATTGTTTCCCCTGGCGAGAGAGTCTAGAACTAGGGGGCATAATTACAGGATATGGGGTCGGCCATTCAAGACTGAGATGAAGAGGAGTTTCTTCACGCAGCAGGTTGTGAATCTTTAGAATTCTCAAGCCCTGAGGGCTGTGGATGCTGAGTCATTGAATATATTCAAGGCTGAGATGCATAGATTTTTGGATGCTAGGGGAATCAGGGATTTGGGTTTCGGGCGGGAAAGTGGAGTTGAAGTAGAAGATCGGCCATGATCTGATTGAATGACGGAGAAGGCTCGAGGGGCCATATGGCCTACTCCTGCTCCTATTTCTTATGTTCTTATGTAATTCTAAATACTTACCAAAAAACAATACACAGAGGAATTTAGTACGAAGTTTAAGTGTCAGTCAGAAAATATTTCCCATCAAAATATCCACTTCTTAAATAAAAAATCAAGGAAATCTGATGCAGATTGTAGGTACTGATACATTGCATCTTACAGTTATGAGCAGAACCATGTACAGCAAACTACACTTTCACAGGTCAAAGCAACTCTGCATGTCAACTCTGCCGGATCCTTGAACCTGCTGATGTTGAGGGACCTGATGATTTACATAGTGTTTTATTTAGATTATTGGTGAGTTTGTACAAATGTCAGGTTTCCACAGCTTTGCTGAGATTCAGAGGCTGCAGAAAAATGCATTCTGTGAAAAATCCAGCCTCACTTATCATCGAATTCTAACATTGAGGTTTGTACCCTTCTATGGACTAGACTAGGGCTTCCCAAGAGCACAGAAGCTTTTTTGTTACAATGAGAGGTATAATAATAATTGTTTGTATCTACCATAGCTACCACAGAGCCTTTGCTTCATGTGCTACTTTTTATATAGAAACTGAAGGGACAAAAAGAAAAGTATCTCTGAGCACACAAAGCACAATAGCTCTAAGTCAAGAAAGAAGAATAATAGCCAATGACATAACAAAGAACAAGGAGGAGGTCCTGCTAAGGAAATGTCAGAAGCCAGGAACTAAATTGAAAAGTAGGATCTCACGGGTGGTAATCTCAGTGCTAATTGGCATAGGGATAGGCAGATCAGAATGCGTGGCTGAATGAGTGGGAAGAAGGGGTTCCATTTCATGGGGCACAGGCACCAGTACTGCGACAGGAAGGAGCTGTACTGCTGGGATGGGCTCCACCTGAACTAGAATGGGACCAGAGTCCCAGCAGAAAGGATAACTAGGGCAGTAGTTAAGGCTTTAAACTAGCAAGATGGGGGGAGGGATCTGGTAGCAATAACAAAAAGCCTAAAGATAAAAGAAACAGAAGATGAGTGTAAAGGTCAGACCAGGTTAAAGAATTACGATAATATGAACGGTCAAGGAACAAATACAGTTATAAAACAGAAGTATAAAAGGACAGTTAAAAATAAAGTGAACAGAACAACTATTAAAGACAAATTAATCTGCCTGTATTGCAATGTACACAGCTTCCAAAATACAACAGTGAACTGGAGGCAATGATTTGTAGCGAGGAACCAGATATAGTAGGAACAACTGGAACATAGCTACATGAAGAACAGGACTGGCATCTAAATATTGCAGGCTATAACATAATCAGAAAGGATAGGGAAGAAGAGGGGATGGAGTAGCTGTACTAATCAGAGAGAACATAATGGCAGTAGAAAAAAGGGACATAGCTAACAGAAGGATAGAAACAGAATCCATATAGATTGAAATAAAAGAAAAGAAGGGATCGATCATGCTAATAGGGGCATACTACAATGAGTATTCTAATAGTGGAAAGGAGGTGGAGGAAGAAATAAGTAAGCAAATATGTGAAATGAGTGAAAGACATAGAATAATAATCATGGGAGATTTTCTCTACCCCTGAATAAACTGGCAAGAAGAGGTAGATAATGGGGTACAGGGAATGGAGTTTTTACCACGTGTGCAGGACTTCTTGCTTACCCAGTATGTAAAAAGCCCAACAAGAGAGGGAGCACTGTTGGATCTAGTAATGGGAAATGAACAGGAACAGATAACAGAAGTAAGCCTAATGGAACATCTAGGCAATAGCAATCACAACATAATAAGGTTCAAGATAAAGATTGAGAAGGATGTAAGTAAGACAAAGAGCAAAGTAACCGATTACAAATAAGCTGATTGTAAGGGGATGAGAACGGAACTAGGGAAAATAAACTGGAAAAATTTACTGACAAACGAAAAAATAGAACAGCAGTCGGAAACATTTAAAACGGTGATCAGTAGAGTCCAGGAGAAATATATCCCACTAAAAAGCAAGATCAAACTTGCCAGTAATGACACGCCATGGATCAATAAAGAAATAAGGGCGAATTTGACACTAAAAAAAAGTATGAAGACAAAGGAGAGGATGACAAATGGGAATACAAAAAGGTTAGGACAGAAGTAAAAAAAAACAATTAGGAAGGCAAAGAGAACCTACAAAATTAAATTATCAAGGAATATAAAAAGAAATACAAAAGTATTGTACACATAAATTACAAAAATATTCTACACATAAATAATGAAAGTATTCTACACATAAATAACAAAAGAAAAATTAGGATAGGGATAGGGCCACTGAGGGATGCCCATGATAAATTCATAGGTAATGATAGGGAAATGGCAGAAATGTAAAATAATTATTTTGCCTCAGTATTTACCAGGGAGACTAACATGGTGGGCATAACTAAAATTCCTTTAGTCATGCCCATCATGGAATTCCTTGATAATTTAATTTTGTAGGTTCTCTTTGCCTTCCTAATTGTTTTTTTGACTTCTTTCCTAACCTTTTTGTATTCTCATTTGTCATCCTTTCCTTTGTCTTCATACTTTTTTTTAGTGTCAAATTCACCCTTATTTCTTTATTGATCCATGGTGTGTCATTACTGGCAAGTTTGATCTTGCTTTTTAGTGGGATATATTTCTCCTGGACTCTACTGATCACAGGTTTCAATGGGCATTAGAAGAAGAGATCAAAAAAGATATAAAGTCATTTAAGATAGAAAGGGGGGAGATAATTGATAAACTAATCAAACTTAAGAGAGGATAAAACCCCTGGTCCAGATGGTATGCATCCGCACATACTAAATAAAGTTAGGAGAGAGATAGCAGAGGCACTATTACATATATATACAAAAGGAATAGTGCCAGAGGACTGGCGGATAGCTAATGTGATTCCTATATTTAAAAAGGGAGATAGATCAAGTCCAAGGAACTATCAACCAATTAGCTTTACATGATGGTAGGAAAGATAATGGAATCCTTACTCAAATATGTAATAGAAAAACATCCAGAAACCGAAAATATAAGGAATAGTCAGCATTGATTTCAAAACATAAGGCCTTGCTTGACCAACCTTACTGAATTCTTTGAAGAAGTAACAGAAAGGGTAGACAAGGGTAATGCAGTAGATGTAATATATTTGGATTTTCATAAGGCCTTCGATAGCATAGCAGAAATGTGACTAAGGTCAAGGCATGTGGAGTCAGGGAACAAGTAGCAGAATGGATAGCAATCTGGCTACAAAACAGAAAAAAGAGAGTAAGGGTTAAAGGTAGTTACTCAGACTGGCAAAAGGTGGAAAGTGGTATTCCACAAGGATCAGTGCTGGGGCCACGGTTGTTCACCATTTACAGTGATGATTTGGACTCGGGAATTGTAAGTATAATTTCAAAATTTGCGGATGATACCAAATTGAGGGGGGGGGGGCGGTGTAGTTAATACGACAGAAGAATATGACTAAATACAAGAAGACTTTAACAAACTTACAGAATGGGCATGCAAATGGTAAATTTGGACTCAGGAATCTGAAGTACAATTTCAAAATTTGCAGACGATACCAAATTGGGAGCTATAGTTAATACAGAGGAGGACTGCGACAAAATACAGGGAAAACATTAATAAACTTGCAGAATGGGCTATACTTGGCAAATGAATTTCAATGTAGGTAACTGTGAGGTGGTACATTTTAGCAGAAAGAATAAGGAGGCCATATACTTATCCTTATACTCTTTGGAAAATAAGAGTCTAAATGGCGAAGAGGAGCAGAGTGATCTGGGGATACAGAGCACAAATCTCTAAAAATAGCGACGCAAGTTAATGCCATTAAAAAAAAGCAAACAAAGCAATGGGGTTTATTTCTAGAGGGATAGAATTGAAAAGCAGAGAAGTTATGTTAAACTTGTATAGAACCATGGTTAGAGCACACTTGGAGTACTGTGAACAGTTCTGGTCTCCATATTATAAAAAGGATATGGAGGCACTGGAGAAAGTGCAAAGAAGATTCACAAGGATGATACCAGAACTGAGAGGATATACTTATCAGGAAAGATTGAACAGGCTGGGGCTCTTTTCTCTCTAAAAGAGAAGACTGAGGGTGGCCTGACAGAGGTCTTTAAGATTATAAAAGGGTTTGATAGGGTAGACGTAGAGAAGATGTTTCCACTTGCGGGAGAGACCAAAACTAGGAGCCATAAATATAAGGTAGTCACTAATAAATCCAATAGGGAATTCAGGAGAAACTTCTTCACCCAGAGAGTGGTTAGAATGTGGAGCTCACTACCACAAGTAGTTGAGAGGACTAGCATAGATGCATTTAAGGGGAAGCTAGATAAACACATGAGAGAGAAAGGAAAAGAAGGATATGTTAGAATCATAGAAAGGTTACAGCATGGAAGGAGGCCATTCAGCCCATCGAGTCCGTGCCGGCTCTATGCATCCAGCCAGTCCCACTCACCCGCCCTATCCCCGTAGCCCTGCAAATTTTTTCCTTTCAAGTACTTATCCAATTCCCTTTTGAAAGCCACGATTGAATCTGCCTCCACCACCACCCCCTCGGGCAGTGCATTCCAGATCCTAACCATTCGCTGTGTAAAAAAGTTTTTCCTCTTGTCATCTTTGCTTCTTTTGCCAATCACCTTAAATCTATGTCCTCTGGATCTTGACCCTTCCGCCAATGGGAACAGTTTCTTTCTATCTACTCTGTCTAGACCCTTCATGATTTTGAATACCTCTATCAAATCTCCTCTCAACCTTCTATGTTCGAAGGAGACCAATCCCAGCTTCTCCAGTCTATCCATGTAACTAAAGTCCCTCATCCCTGGAATCATTCTAGTAAATCTTTTCTGCACCCTCTCTAAGGCCTTCACATCTTTCCTAAAGTGCGGTGCCCAGAACTGCACACAATGGGCTTGATTTTGGAACGAAGTAGCGGGTGCGTTGGGGATGGGGCAGCTCCGAAAATCGGGGAAATCCCGAGCGGGTTCAGAACCTGGCACCAACCCGCAGACTTCCAGGTTCCCCACTGACACGTCTGGGCGCACGCGTGCCTCTCGAATACGGAAGTCCCACCGGCAATTAAAGCCGGCGGGATGACAGTTAAGAGAGTTATTTAGATACTTGAAGTACTTAATTTTGTGCACATTGAGGCGGGGGTCCGATTTTCAAACATCCTCAGCGTGTTTCCCATGCTGTGTTTCAGCTAGCGGCCAGTTGGACATTCAAATGCTTGTTTGACAGATGGGGATAAAAGGTGAGTTATTGCAGCAGGGCACTCAGTTCCTTCAGACAAACTTTTGGCTGGGAGATCTTTGTGTTTTCACTGAAAATTCTTACTTTCCACTCACAATTCTTCTGTTCACACATATTTACCAACTTTTCGGAACCCCTCAAACTGACACCATCAGGAGGGGGGGTGCCATGGCTGCATTCACCACTACATCCAAGGACGAGTAACAGCACCAGCTTCACCACCCCTCCCTGCACAAAACAGTCCTGCAACTACACATATACCCACAGGCATCAAGTGTCGCCATTCATGTTGAACCTCATGAAAGGGCCCTATCACAAAAGCCAATCAAGAATGGGCAAGACTTGGCAGTAATGGTGAGAATGATAACATTTAAAACCAAATATAAATGAAAAACATGACCATCTGTCAGACAGCCTTGTGTACCCTACGTGCTTACAAAACCTTATCCTTTGTCTTCCTACCATTTTTACCTGGTGCATCCCCTGTGGCTGCAGCAGAGGTATTGGAGGGAATCTCTGAGATACTGTCACAGGGACGTGAGCAGGTTGCTCATGTTCATGCCCTGACTGCTTAGATACTTTTGACCTCCACCGTCTGGGGTTTGGAGCCCATGAGGCCCCCTCCAAAGACTGCTCCACCTGCATCTGTGCAGGCCCAGACTCGGCCACCTGGAGAGGAGGCAACATTGTGGATACTGGTTGAGGGGAGGCAATGGGTGAGACTTGGGAGCGCTTTGAGTGGAGTCCCCATTTCCATGTCCCCTTTCGCCATCATCCCTCTCTTGGGCCAGGCCCACATCACTCCTACCACCCTGCTGGACAACAGTGTGGTGGACATGTGTGATGTGTTGGAAGGCAACTTCTAAAGTATCTGTCAGCCCGTTTAAGGTGGCAGAATGTTGTTCACCCTGAGTCCGAATGACCGTTGTTAGGGCCTGAATGGACTCATTTGTGAGCCGTGCTTGAACCTCATTGGCAGCTAACCTTCTCTCCATTGCCGATATTCCCACACTTACCTGCGACACTATCTCAGACACTTGCTCACGTCCCTGTGACAGTATCTCAGAGATTCCCTACCGTACCTGTGCCACCATTCCACTCATGCAAGAGTCGGACTCCTCCATCCTGTGCTATTGTGGAGAGTGCGCGTGGTGCCTGTTCTTGTACCTCGCAAATGTGCTGCTGTCCCTCGATCATTCTCCTTTTAAGGGATTTCCCCCGGGATTCAGCATCTGCGTCCAGCTGCTCCCACCGACGCGGACTCTCCACAGTTGCCCCTACCACCAGTGTCTGTTCGTGCTCACTTGTGTGTGGTGACTCACCAGATGCCAACCCAACTAACTGACTACAAGGACACCCACCGAGGTGTGAGTATCTGCGCTGGTGGATGGCTCACTATGATGTGACGGTGCACCCTCAGAGGCCGACAGGTCCTCTGAGGAATCGCCCTCTACTGTCACTGCAGTTGTTGCAGAGCCTGTAAGAGCACAGAAAGCAATATTAAGCATCATCACAGATGTGTCATGTTGTGATGAGCATAATGAGGTGTTGAAGATGGCAAGGCATGTTAACATCAATTCATATTGTGTGTGATGAATGTTAAAGTTGTGTCACCAGACGTTTGTGGGGTGCCAGTCTCGCCATCCCCGATGGAAAGGCACTCGAGGGTGTGGCTGATCTCCAGCACCTCCTGCTCTGCGTCTGCGAGGATCACTACTTGTTGTGGTCCCCCTCAAGTCCTTGCGCTCTCGCGCTCATTTTGCGCTCTCGTTTTGCGCTCCCTTCTCCTAGAACAGACGTGTGAGTGAGTGATGGTGAAGTGGCCAGCCGATGAATGCGTTGCTTTGGGTGAGGCTGACCGTGAAAAAGGTGCATCAGAGGGTGAGTGTGAGACAGCCATCACATTGGATGAGGATTGGGGTGAATGGTGGTGGTGAGGAGGTGAGGAAGTGCTCAGGAAGTGCAAGTAAGTTGAGGATGAGCCTTAAGTGGGTGTGAGAAGTGATGTGATAGAGTAGTCTAGGCAGTGTAGAATCAGTTGAGGGGGGGCGGTGATGTGGAACACGGAATGTAGGAGAATCAATAAGTGTACTCACTTTTGCTGACCTAGTTAGGTCATTGAAACGCTTCCTGTACTTGATCCAGATGCGGGAGATGTTGCTGCTGCTGGTGACCTCGTCCGCCACCTCGAGCCAGGCCTTCTTGGTGGCAAAGGCAGGGTATTTCCTCCCGTCCGCGGGGTAAAACACTTCCCTCCTCCTCCTCACCCCATCCAGTAGCTGCTGCAGTGAGCATCGCTGAACCTTGGAGCAGCCTTGCCCCTGTGCTGCTCCACTGTGATTTCTGGGTCTTTGCTCCAGAAAAAGCCTTTGGAGCAATGGTCCTTTAAATAGGGATCCTCCAGTTGACAGCCTGTGATGCGGGTGCGCAGTCCACCCGCTGCGCAGCTTTCAGAAGGCAAACCCGGAAGCCATGGTAAGTGGCACCAATACACTTGTGATGGTGTGCGAAACGGACATATTTTATTTGTCGGGTTACCCATGCGCCCTTTCACGCCCCCCCACCGCTGCCATCCCGCCTCCATTCTAAAATCGGGGCCAACACTCCAGATGTGGCCGAACCAGTGTTTTATAAACGTTCATCACGACTTCCTTGCTTTTACACTCTGTGCCTCTAATTATAAAGCCCAGCCTCCTGTATGCTTTTTTAACCGCTTTGTCAACCTGCCCTGCCACCTTCAATGAATTGTGTACATATACCCCCAGATCTCTCTGTTCTTCTACCCCTTTATTGCCTCTCCTCATTCTTTCTACTGAAATGTATCACTTCGCATTTTTCTTCGTTAAATTTCATCTGCCACGTGTCCGCCCATGCCACCAGCCTGTCTTTATCGCCTTGAAGTCTATCACTACTCTTCACTGTTCACTACACCACCAAGTTTTGTGTCAAATGCAAATTTGGAAATTGTGATCTGTACACCCAAGTCCAAGTCATTAATATATATCAAGAAAAGCAGTGGTCATAGTACCAACCCCTGGGGAACACCACTGTACACCTCCCTCCAGTCCAAAAAACAATCGTTCATCATTCTATAGATTATGGAACAGTTCCTGCAGATTGGAGGGTGGCAAATGTAACCCCACTATTTAAAAAAGGAGGGAGAGGAAACAGGGAACTACAGACTGGTTAGTCTAACATCAGTAGTAGGGAAAATGCTAGAATCTATTATAAAGGATGTGTTAACAGGACACTTAGAAAATATCAACGGGATTAGATAAAGTTAACATGGATTTATGAAAGGGAAATCGTGTTTGATAAACCAACTGGAGTTTTTTGAGGATGTAACTGGTAGAATAGATAAGGGAGAACCAGTGGATGTGGTTTATTTGGATTTTCAGAGAGCCTTTGATAAAGTCCCACATAAGAGGTTAGTGTGCAAAATTAAAGCACATAGCATTGGGGGTAATATACTGGCATGGATTGAAAATTGGTTAACAGAAAGGAAACAGAGAGTAGGAATAAATGGGTCTTTTTCGGGGTGACAGGCAGTGACTTGTGGGGTACTGCAGGGATCAGTACTTGCGCCCCAGCTATTCACAATATATATCAATGATTTGGATGAGGAAACCAACTGTAATATTTCCAAGTTAGCTGACGACAGAAAACTAGGTGGGATCGTGAGTTGTGAGGAGGATACAAAGAAGCTTCAAGGCGATTTAGACAAGTTGAGTGAATGGGCAAATACATGGCAGGTGCAGTATAATGTGGATAAATGTGAAGTTATCCACTTCGGAAGGAAAAGCAGAAAGGCAGAGTGTTATTTAAATGGTGATAATTGGGAAATGTTGATGTACAATGGGACCTGACTGTCCCTCTACACCAGTCACTGAAAGCAAACAGCAAGCAGTTAGGAAGGCAAATGGTATGTTGGTCTTCATTGCAAGAGGATTTGAGTACAGAAGCAAGGATGTCTTACTGCAGTTATACAGGGCCTTGGTGAGACCACACCTGGAGTATTGTGTGCAGTTTTGGTCTCCTTACCTAAGAAAGGATATACTTGCCATAGAGGGAGTGCAGCAAAGGTTCATCAGATTCCTGGGATGGTAGGACTGTCATATGAGGAGAGAATTGGTCAACTCGGCCTATATTCACTCGAGTTTCGAAGAATGAGAGGAGATCTCATTGAAACATATAAAATTCTGACAGGACTAGACAGACTGGATGCAGGGAGGATGTTTCCCCTGGCTGGGCATCCAGAACGAGGGGTCACAGTCTCAGGATATGGGGTAGGACATTTAGGACTGAGATAAGGAAAAATTTCTTCACTCAGGGGGTGGTGAACCTGTGGAATTCTCTACCACAGAAGGCTGTGGAGGCTAAGTCACTGAATATATTTAAGAAGGAGCGAGATAGATTTCTAGACACAAAAGGCGTCAAAGGGTATGGGGAGAGAGTGGAAATATGGTATTGAGATAGAGGATCAGCCATTATCATTGAATGGTGGAGCAGGCTCAAAGGGCCGAATGGCCTACTCCAGCTCCTATTTTCTATGTTTCACCACTACTCTATTTCCTATTACTTAGCCAATTCTGTATCCATGCAGCTACTGCCCCTTTTATTCCATGGGCTTCAATCTTGATGACAAGTCTATTATGCAGCACTTTATCAAATGCCCTTTGAAAGTCCATATACACCACATCAACTGCATTGCCCTCATCAACCCTCTCTGTTACCTCATCAAAAAACTCTATCAAGTTAGTTAAACACGATTTGCCATTAACAAATCCGTGCTGGCTTTCCCTAATCAATCCAGACTTGTCCAAGTGACTGTTAATTCTGTCCCAGATTATCGTTTCTAAAAGTTTCCCCACCACCGAGGTTAAACTGACTGGCCTGTAGTTGCTGGGTTTATTCTTACACCCTTTTTTGAACAAGAGTGTAACATTTGTAATTCTCCAGTCCTCTGGCACCACCCCCATATCTAAAGATGTTTGGAAGATTTCCACCATTTCCGGATTTGCCACCCTCACTTCCCTCAGCAACCTAGGATGCATCCCATCTGGACTGGATGACTTATCTACTTTAAGTACATCTAGCCTTCTAGTACCTCCTCTTTATCAATTTTTAGCCCATCCAGTATCTCAACTACATCTTGCTTTACTGAGACTCTGGCAGCATCTTCTTCCTTGGTAAAGACAGATGCAAAGTATTAATTTAGTACCATGCCCTCTGCCTCCATGAGTAGATCTCCTTTCTGGTCCCTAATCGGCCCCACCCCTCTTCTTACTATCCGTTTACTGTTTACATGCCTATTGAAGACTTTTGGATTCCCTTTTATGTTGGCCGCCAGTCTATTCTCATACTCTCTCTTTGCCCCTCTTATTTCTTTTTTCACTTCCCCTCTGAACTTTCCATATTCAGCCTGGTTCTAACTTATGTTATCAGCCTGACATCTATCATACACCCCTTTTTTCTGCTTCATCTTATTCTCTATCTCTTTTGTCATCCAGGGAGCTCTGGCTTTAGTTGCCCTACCTTTCCCCCTCGTGGGAATGTGCTTAAGATTGTACCCGAACCATCTCCTCCTTATAGACTACCCATTGTTCAATTACAGTTTTGCCTGCCAATCTTTGATTCCAATTTACCCGGGCCAGATCTGTTCTCAACCCACTGAAATTGGCTCTCCTCCAATTGAGTATTTTTACTTTACAGTGGTCCATGTCCTTTTTATAGCTATTCTAAACCTTATGATACTATGATCGCTGTTCTTTAAATGTTCCCTCACTGATACTTGCTCCATTTGGCCCGTCTCATTCCCCAGAACCAAATCCAGCACTGCCTCCTCCCTCGTTGGGCTGGAAACGTACTGGTCAAGAAAGTACTCCTGAACACATTTCAAAAATTCCTCCCCCTCTTTGTCCCTTATATTGTTACTATCCCAGTCTATATTAGGATAGCTGAAGTCCCCCATGATCACTGCTCTGTGGCTTTTGCACCTCTCTGTAATTTCCCCGCAAATTTGCTCCTCTATATCCTTCCCACTCGTTGGTGGCCGATAGAATACACCTAGTAGTGTAATGGCACCTCTATTGTTTCTTAACTCGAACCAAATAGATGCTGTCCTTGACCCCTCCATGACATCCTTTCTGTCCAGCAGTGCAATATTGATTGGGTTAGATGAAGATAGGTGGGAGGAGGATCTCATGGGGCATAAACACCGGCATAGACCCATTGGGCCGAATAGTCTGTTTCCATGCTGTACATTCTATGTGATTCTATATAATCTAAGAATCACACAAGTGCTTGTGGCCCCTGAAATATTAGCACAGATAATACCACAGTCACTATATTGCCACTTACACAGTCCATATCAAGGGTCTGGCAGCTCTTCTGACATTCTGTACCAGCGCTGCCAACTGAAGCGTTATTACAGTCAAAATAAACCATGGGAGCAACACAGGCTGGAATGCAAAACCAAAAATGGATTTAGATACACACAAGAGACATTTTATTCTCTGAATAATTTATTTTTTCTCAAGATGTTACCTTGAAGTTTTAAATCTTTTCCAATACACTCTAGCTTCCCTTGATTGCAGGCACTGCAAGAAAATAACAAAATATCTTCAATCACTGAAGCCCAACACCATTCAGATACTCCTATTGCTCAGTGAAATAATGAATTAGCTTCATTAGCTCACCACATGGCATCTTCCTCATGAATGACTGCTCCTGCTGCCACTGCCGACCCTTTATAGTAACACGAGCAACTAGAGGGTGGTACACATTTACCAGTGCCATCCATATAGGTTCCATTAGCACAACCACATCCATCCACTGGCACAAAGTCAACCTCACATGTTTTATCTGGTGCTCCTAAGGACTGGCAAGTACGATGGCAGTTTGTCATATTGGAGCTGTAGATGAGAGTCTTGGGACAGTTGATATATTTAGCTGCAATTAAAAAACACAGACAACTTGAGGAATTTCCAGATTTCAGTTTAAAACTAGTCTAAAATAAATATATTCTTTCAGAGTGGCTGTTACTAACACAATGTGCTATGTGTCAGTCACTAACATACTGTGCCTTTTAGGCACAGTTCATTAACATGTTGCGCTGCCATTCACAAGAACAACAGCTTGCATTAACATAGCTCCTTTGATGAAAAAAAGGTCAAGGACATTCAGCCACCGACCTTCGGGTAAGCATACTCCAAGGCGGCCTTCGAGACACACGACAACGCAAAATCGTCGAGCAGAAATTGATTGCCAAGTTCCGCACCCATGAGGACGGCCTCAACCGGGATCTTGGGTTCATGTCACGCTACACGTTACCCCACCAGCGAACAAATGTTATCTGTTTTTAATATAACGGGTCAGTTGCTGTCTTTTCTATGTTTCTACCTCTCTATCTCTGTTTTTTTTTGTTTGTTGTTTTTTTTGGTGATTTGTATATTCTGTGAGACCTGGCAGGTAACACCTGTCTGTCTGCACACTGATTGCCTTGGCAACGGGCAGTTGAAAAAACTGTCTGTACTCACCAAGCATTGTTCTGTGAATTATAAATGCGACTTCATTTCGAGGATTTCATTTCCACATCGTTCACCTGAGGAAGGAGGTAGCCTCCGAAAGCTTGTGAATTTAAAATAAAATTGCTGGACTATAACTTGGTGTTGTAAAATTGTTTACAATTGTCAACCCCAGTCCATCACCGGCATCGCCACATCATGAAAAAAAGGTCCAAAGCCACTTCACAAATAGGTGATAGAAATGGACATTGAGCCAGGAAGGGATAGATTATGGGTGGTAGAAAGCTTGTTCAAAGAAATGAGTTTTGAGAAGGATTTTGAAGGTGGAGACAGGTTTAGGAAGAAAGCTCCAGAGATGAAGACCAATGCAGCTGAAGGCTGTGCTACCAATGTGGAGCAAAGGGAGGAGGGGGAGGAAGGGATGCACAGAAGGCCGGAGTCAGAGGAATGGACTGTTGAGAGGGAACATAGGGCTGGAGATGATTGCACAGGTAGGGTGAGGCAAGGCCATGGAGGGATGTAAAAATGAGGTTTAGTATTTTAAGTGTAATACTTTTGGGGATAGGGTGCCAATGTAGGTCAGTGAAGATGGGGCTGATGAGCAAATGGGACTGGATAAATGCAGCAGTTTTGGTCAAGTTTGAGTTCATGAAAAGTGGAGGATGGTAGGCCAGCTAGAAGAGCATTGGAGTCATCTGAAGGTATCAGGGGCTGAGGTAGGGTGGAGGTGAGCAATGTTGTGGCGCTGCAAGAATGTGATTTGGTGATGGAAAGGATGTAGAGATTTAAAGTTACGGTCAGGGTTGACAGGATGCCAAGGTTGAAGACAGTCTGGATGAGCCTGAGACAGCAGTAAGGGAGGGGGTGGATTGAGTGGCAATGGAATGCCCATTACATTATGTCAGTCCATGCAAAGCATTAATATGTACCTTTTGTTGCCCTATGGTGGATTTTTCTAGGTATATAAGAATATGAGGCTGCAGTAGATGGGAAAGGGCAAATGTTTCACAGTTACTGCTACAAATCTGACAGGTGTACAGGGTGTGGAGGTGATTAATATAGTTGTACTTACAGCACACATCAGTTCTCCAGTTAGAAATGGTGATGCCTTTGGCTGCACAGGCCTGAACATATGAGGAGAGGGCAGCACACATGCAGTCCTCACTCTTTTCACAGTTACAGCTGTCATATTTACATTGCTGAAAGATAAAAGCTTTGTGTTATCTCACACTTAAGGTGAAAAGTTTTAAACAAAGATTGAACTAAAAAATAATCCTTCTAATGGAAACACTTAATTCAGAATGGAATATGCAACCCAAAATGATTGAATTTTGCATTCAGTTTGAGGGAGAGAAAAGTAAGTCTAAGACTAGTGTTTTAAACTTAAATAAGGGCAAATATGAGGGCATGAAGACAGAGCTGACTAAAGTGAACTGGCAAATTAGGTTAAGGGATAGGTCAGTAGAGATGCAGTGGCAGACATTTAATGAGATATTTCATAACACTCAGCAAAGATACATTCCAGTGAGAAAGAAAGACTCTCAGGGAAGGATGTACCATCCATGGCTAACTAAGGAAGTTAAAGATAGTATCAAATTGAAAGAAAAAGCATATAATTCCACAAAGATTAGTGGCAGGTCAGAACATTGTACAGAATGTAAAAAACAGCAAAGAATGACTAAAATAATAATAAGGAGGGAGAAATTAGAGTACGAGAGAAAGCTAGCGAGAGATATAAAAACAGATAGTAAGAGTTTCTACAGGTATTTCAAAAGGAAGAGAGTAAGTAAAGTGAGCATTGGTCCTCTAGAGAGTGAGTCTGGGGAACTAATAATGGAGAATAAAGAAATGGCGGATGAACTGAACAGATATTTTGCGTCTGTCTTCACTGCAGAGGATACAAATAACATGCCAGAAATAATTGTGAATCAAGAGGTGAAAGGGAGGGAGGAACTTAAAACATTTAAAATCATCAAAGGGTTCAGAAAAAAATATTAAAACTAAAAGCTAACAAGTTCCCAGGTCCTGACTGACTTCATCCTAGGGTCTTAAAAGTGGCTGCAGAGATAGTAGATGCATTGGTATTAATTTTCCAAAATTCCCTAGATTCTGGAAGGATCCCATCAGATTGGAAAATAGCGAATGTAACTCCTCTATTCAAGAAAGGAGGGAGACAGAAAGCAGGAAACTATAAGCCAGTTAGCTTAACATCTGTGATAGCGAAAATGCTAGAAACTATTATTAAGGAGGTTATAGCAGGGCAGTTAGAAAATCTCAAATCAATCAGGCAGAGTCAACACGGCTTTGTGAAAGGAAATCGTGTTTGACTAATTTATTAGAGTTCTTTGAGGATGTAACAAGCAATGTGGATGAAGGGGATCCTGTGGATGTGGTATACTTGGATTTCCAGAAGGCTTTTGACGAGGTGCCACATCGAAGGCTGCTACACAAAATAAGAGCTCATGGTGTAGGGGGTAACGAATTAGCATAGATAATTGTAAACAATTTTACAACACCAAGTTATAGTCCAACAATTTTATTTGAAATTCACAAGCTTTCGGAGGCTTCCTCCTTCCTCAGATGAATGTTGTGGAAATGAAATCCTCGAACCCTTCGCATTTATAAATCACAGGACAATGCCTGGTGATTACAGAAAGTCTTTCCAACTGCCCGTTGCCAAGGCAATCACAGTGTGCAGACAGAGAGGTGTTACCTAAAAGGCTACCGAATATACAAACTACCAAAAAAAAACAGAGAGAGAGGCAGAAACATAGAAAAGACAGCAAATGACCCGTTATATTAAAAACAGATAACATTTGTACGCTGGTGGGGATACGTGCAGCGTGACATGAACCCAAGATCCCGGTTGAGGTCGTCCTCATGGGTGCGGAACTTGGCTATCAATTTCTGCTCGACGATTTTGCGTTGTTGTGTGTCTCGAAGGCCGCCTTGGAGTATGCTTACCCGAAGGTCGGTGGCTGAATGTCCTTGACTGCTGAAGTGTTCCCCGACTGGGAGAGATCCCTCCTGTCTGGCGATTGTTGCGCGGTGTCCATTCATCCGTTGTCGCAGCGTCTGCATGGTCTCGCCAATGTACCATGCTCTGGGGCATCCTTTCCTGCAACGTATGAGGTAGACAATGTTGGCCGAGTCACAGGAGTATGAACCATGCACCTGGTGGGTGGTGTCCTCTCGTGTGATGGTGGTATCCGTGTCGATGATCTGGCATGTCTTGCAGAGGTTACTGTGGCAGGGCTGTGTGGTGTCGTGGACGCTGTTCTCCTGAAAGCTGGGTAATTTGCTGCGAACGATGGTCTGTTTGAGGTTGGGTGGCTGTTTAAAGGCGAGTAGTGGAGGTGTGGGGATGGCCATAGCAAGGTGTTCGTCGTCATTGATGACATGTTGAAGGCTGCGGAGAACATGGCGTAGTTTCTCCGCTCCGGGGAAGTACTGGACGACGAAGGGTACTCTGTTGGTTGTGTCCCGTGTTAGTCTTCTGAGGAGGTCGATGCGATTTTTCGCTGTGGCCAGTCGGAATTGTCGATCGATGAGTCGAGCGTCATATCCCGTTCTTACTAGGGCGTCTTTCAGCGTCTGTAGGTGTCCATCGCGTTCCTCCTCGTCTGAGCAGACCCTGTGTATTTGCAGGGCCTGTCCATAGGGGATAGCCTCTTTGATGTGGTTAGGGTGGAAGCTGGAAAAGTGGAGCATCGTGAGGTTGTCCGTGGGCTTGCGGTAGAGTGAGGTGCTGAGGTGCCTGTTTTTGATGGAGATTCGTGTGTCCAAGAAAGAAACTGATTCTGAGGAGTAGTCCATGGTGAGCTTGATGGTGGGATGGAACTTGTTGATGTTATCATCAACAAGTTCTATCCCACCATCAAGCTTTTCCAGCTTCCACCCTAACCACGTCAAAGAGGCTATCCCCTATGGACAGGCCCTGCGAATACACAGGGTCTGCTCAGACGAGGAGGAACGCGATGGACACCTACAGACGCTGAAAGACGCCCTAGTAAGAACGGGATATGACGCTCGACACATCGATCGACAATTCCGACGGGCCACAGCGAAAAATCGCATTGATCTCCTCAGAAGACTAACACGGGACGCAACCAACAGAGTACCCTTCGTCGTCCAGTACTTCCCCGGAGCGGAGAAACTACGCCATGTTCTCCGCAGCCTTCAACATGTCATCAATGACGACGAACACCTTGCTATGGCCATCCCCACACCTCCACTACTCGCCTTTAAACAGCCACCCAACCTCAAACAGACCATCGTTCGCAGCAAATTACCCAGCTTTCAGGAGAACAGCTTCCACGACACCACACAACCCTGCCACAGTAACCTCTGCAAGACATGCCAGATCATCGACACAGATACCACCATCACACGAGAGGACACCACCCACCAGGTGCATGGTTCATACTCCTGTGACTCGGCCAACGTTGTCTATCTCATACGTTGCAGGAAAGGATGCCCCAGAGCATGGTACATTGGCGAGACCATGCAGACGCTGCGACAATGGATGAACGGACACCGCGCAACAATCGCCAGACAGGAGGGTTCCCTCCCAGTCGGGGAACACTTCAGCAGTCAAGGACATTCAGCCACCGACCTTCGGGTAAGCATACTCCAAGGCGGCCTTCGAGACACACAACAACGCAAAATCGTCGAGCAGAAATTGATAGCCAAGTTCTGCACCCATGAGGACGGCCTCAACCGGGATCTTGGGTTCATGTCACGCTACACGTAACCCCACCAGCGAACAAATGTTATCTGTTTTTAATATAACGGGTCATTTGCTGTCTTTTCTATGTTTCTGCCTCTCTCTCTCTCTGTTTTTTTTTTGGTGGTTTGTATATTCGGTGGCCTTTTAGGTAACACCTCTCTGTCTGCACACTGTGATTGCCTTGGCAACGGGCAGTTGGCAAGACTTTCTGTAATCACCAGGCATTGTTCTGTGATTTATAAATGCGAAGGGTTCGAGGATTTCATTTCCACAACATTCATCTGAGGAAGGAGGAAGCCTCTGAAAGCTTGTGAATTTCAAATAAAATTGTTGGACTATAACTTGGTGTTGTAAAATTGTTTACAATTGTCAACCCCAGTCCATCACCGGCATCTCCACATCATAGCATAGATAAAGGATTGGTTCGCTAACAGGAAACAGAGAGTGGGCATAAATGGGTCATTTTCAAGTTGGCAAGATGTAATGAGCAGAGTGCCACAGGGATCAGTGCTTGGGCCTCAACTATTTACAATCTATATCTTTGCCGTTGATGAATGGACCGAATGTATGGTTGCTAAATTTGCTGATGACACAAAGGTAGGTCGGAAGGTAAGTTGTGAAGAGGACATAAAGAGTCTGCAAAGGGATATAGATAGGTTAAGTGAGTGGGCAAAAATTTGGCAGATAGAGTATAATGTGGGAAAACGTGAACTTGTCCACTTTGGCAGGAGGAATAGAAAAGTAGTATATTATTTAAATGGAGAGAGATTGCAGAACTCTGAGGTACAGCGGGATCTGGGTGTCCTAGCACATGAATCATAAAAAGTTAGTATGCAGGTTCAGCAAGTGTTTCGGAAGGCAAATGGAATGTTGTCATTTATTGCAAGGGGAATGGAATATAGAAGTAGAGATGTTTTGCTACAGTTGTCCAGGGCATTGGTGAGACCACATCTGGAATACTGTGTGCAGTTTCAGTCTCCGTATTTAAGAAAGGACATAATTGCTTTGGAGGCGGTTCAGAGAAGGTTCACTCGACTGATTCCTCGGATAAGGGGGTTATCTTATGAGGAAAGGTTGGACAAGTTGGGCCTGTATACACTGCAGTTTAGAAGAATGAGAGGTGATCCTATTGAAACATATAAAGATCCTGAGGGGACTAGAAGGGGTAGATGCTGAGAGCATGTCTCCCCTTGTGGGAGAGACTAGAAGTAGGGGCCACAGTTTAAAAATAAGGGGTCTCCCATTTAAGACGGAGATGAGGAGAATTTTTTTCTCTCAGAGGCTCGTGAGTCTGTGGAACTCCCTTCCCCACAGAGCGGTGGAGGCAGGATCATTGAATATTTTTAAAGCTGAGTTCTATAGATTCCTGAATAACAAGGGTTATAGTCGGTGGATGGGAAAGTAGGGTTGAGGTCACAATCAGGTCAGCCATGATCTCATCAAATGGCAGAGCAGGCTCGAAGGGCCGAACGGCCTACTCCTGCTCTTAATTCGTATGTTCATAAAACATTGGGCCGGATTTTGCTCCAGAAATAACGGCGAAGTTAACAGGGCTCAACGTTCTTTCAGTGTATCTGGTACAGCAACTTCGAGCGATCGCACATGCACAACTAAATGTGGAAATCCGAAAGTTCCTCTACCAGGTGCCCTGCTCCTCCGTAAGCTTCACGAGAACTGCATCTCACTGGCTGACTCACCGTTAAAATGAATGCAACAGTGAAGTTCCTCTACTGCCCTGATGAAAACGAAGTAATCGAGCTAAAAAAAGGTGCGTCATGTTTTTTAAGACTAAGCAAACTTTTAATGGCATGGTAACTCTTAATCACTGCCAAACAACCTCTCTGGCACTGAAAATTTACTTGTACAAGTGTGGGTCTCATTCCTTCAGATTTTAATTGTTGTTGGACATTTAAAAAATAAATTTTTTTGAAATGTCCAACAACAATTAAAATTTTTTTTTTACTTTTTCCTCTCTGTCTCTTTTTTCTCGGTCCTTTAATTCAATATTTCTTACCCTCTCTTTCTTTCCCTGTCTGTACCTGATTTGACATTGTTACTATTCTACCTTACATTTCCTGAGTCTGCGTGGCTTATTAACATGTTTCAAACTGATTGGTTAAGGAGATGGACAGATGCCCGGGAGAGGGCGACGTTCTTTGAGAGCCCCAAGAGAGGAACTTGCCGTGCAGAAACCCATGAAAAATCAATGGGCAAATGCAAGTTTACGGAATAGTGGGCACCGTTCGCATGCCACTCAGAACAAAATCCGGCCTTTTGAGTATAGGTCCCACATTTCTGCAGTTTTTAATCATCTGCAAGGCCTTATGCAACACAATCTTCAGATTTTTATAAAACAAATCAGAGCTGTGACTTTTACATCGTTGCAACCAATACTGCAGTTTTCATAGCAATAAATATCAGACACAATGACACAGTAACTTTGTGTACCTCATAGTAGAGATTGGGGTTGATCTGTGAATGACACAGAGCAAATGCAGAGTTCTCAGCTACTAGCAGGGAGCACCAATGCTTGGCATACTTTTCTATAAAAACAAGACAAGAAAGGAGAAATTAGTTTTTTTTAAGAAAACTGTTACCAACTGATTAATTTGCTGCAGAAAGAACATTTTCTCAAACTGCTCTTGAAACGTTATGGGACATAAATTCTGCACTGGTCTCCAGTTGTAGCTCTGTCAGGAGACCAGCAGAACTGCTGTGGAGTTTCAGCCCCTATGTTACTTGGTATAAAACTTCTACATATCCTCCTTAATATGGGGTAGTGACAGAGGACTGGAGAATTGCAAATGTTACACCCTTGTTCAAAAAAGGGCGTAAGGATAAACCCGGCAACTACAGGCCAGTCAGTTTCACCTTTGTGGTGGGGTAGCTTTTAGAAACGATAATCCGGGACAAAATTAATAGTCACTTGGACAAGTGTGGATTAATAAAGGAAAGCCAGCACAGATTTGTTAAAGGCAAATCGTGTTTAACTAATTTGATTGAGTTTTTTGATGAGGTAACAGAGAGGGTTGATGAGGGCAATGTGGTTGATGTGTGTTTGGACTTTTAAAAGGCGTTTGATAAAGTACCACATAATCGGCTTGTCAGCAAAATTGAAGACCATGGAATAAAAGGGGCAGTGGCAGCACGGATACAAAATTGGCTAAGTGACAGGAAACAGATAGTAGTGGTGAACAGTTGTTTTTCAGACTGGAGGAAGGTATGCAGTGGAGTTCCCCATTGGTCGGTACTAGGACCACTGCTTTTCTTGATATATATGGGTGCACAGGGCACAATTTTAATATTTGCAGTTGACACAAAACTTGGAAGTGTAGTAAACAGTGAGGAGGATAGTAATAGACTTCAAGAGGACATAGACAGGCTGGTGGAAAGGGCGGACACATGGCAGATGAAATTTAACACAGAGAAATGCGAAGTGACACATTTTGACAGGAAGAATAAGGAGAGGCGATATAAACTCAATGGTACAATTCCAAAGGGGATGCAGGAACAGTGTAGTATATGTGCACAAATCTTTGAAGGTGGTAGGGCAGGTTGAGAAAAGCACACGGGATCCTGGACTTTATAAATAGAGGCATGGAGTACAAAAGCAAGAAAGTTATGTTAAACCTTTATAAAACAATGGTTAAGCCACAGCTGGAGTATTGTGTCCAATTCTGGGCACTGTACTTTAGGAAGGATGTGAAGGCCTTAGAGAGAATGCAGAAAAGATTTACTAGAATGGTTCCAGGGATGAGGGACTTCAGTTATGTGGATAGACTGGAGAATATGGAGTTGTTCTCCTTACAGAGGAGAAGGTTGAGAGGAGATTTCATACAGGCGTTCAAAATCGTGTACGGTTTTGATAGAGCAAATAAGGAAAAACTGTTTCTAGTGGTAGAAGGATCAGTAACCAGAGGACACAGATTTAAGGTGATGGACAAAAGAACCAGAGGCGACATGACGAAACATTTTTTTACACAGCGAGTTGTTATGATCTGGAACGCACTGCCTGAAAGGGTGGTGGAAATAGATTCAATAGTAACTTTGAAAAAGGAATTGGATAAATACTTGAAGGGGAAGAATTTACAGGGCTATGTGGAAAGAGCAGCCAATTGGGACTAATTGGATAGCTCTTTCAAAGAGCTGGCACAAACAGGATGGGCCGAATGGCCTCCTTCTGTGCTGTACAATACTATGATATACACCATGCCTTAGGTGTGCTCATTGATGGCTCTCTATGATACATGCACGTTCTTTTCTTGCACTTGACAAGTATAAATGGCCGCCATATAGATGTCGTGAGTCAGGACTATAAACAGTAGTCTCAGTCTCCTAAGAGATAACCTTGCAATTTTCTTTCCGGGTCAAATTATGGGGGCATGGTGGACTGTCTTAAAATAAAGGCACTTGCTGGTGAAACAGGTATTCACCGAGATGATCCTGTGAAAATGGTGAAGATAAGCGAAGTGGAAGCCCTTGCGGTTAATGAATGCATCATTATTGTGTACAGAGCATGTAGGCCTACGTGTGTGCAATCAACGATGCACTGGACTCTGAGAAAATCTGCCCTTTGGGAAAAGCCCGACAGCCCTCTTCTGCTGCTGCTGGTTGTCCATGGGGAAAGTGATGACGTCACCTGCTCTGGAAAACAACGTCAGCCACCTGCTTAATATTAGAAAGGTTAGCTGTAATTAACGTAGATAAATTACCCGGTCCGGATGGGATGCATCCTAGGTTGCTGAGGGAAGGAAGGGTGGAAATTACAGAGATACTGGCCATAATCTTCCAAACATCTTTAGATACGGAGGCAGTGCCAGAGGACTGGAGAATTGCAAATGTTACACCCTTGTTCAAAAAAGGGCAAGAGGATCAGGACTGAAGTGAACCTGACAGGTATTTGCTAGTGCAGTGTTTGCTCTGGAGTTTGGCTGCAGATCAGCTTGCAACTGAAAACACAGTCTCCGTCACAGGCTCCTTGGTAGATCACAGCTTCCGCGTACATTGCTTCTTAGTTAAATTAAAGCAATATGTAATTGATAGAGTAGTGGGTACGGTAGCATAGTGGTTATGTTACTAGATTAATAATCCCTAAACTAATAATCAGGAGTCATGAGTTCAAATCCCGCCACGGCAACTGGGGAATTTAAATTCAATTAATTAAATAAAATCCAGAATTAAAAAAACTAGTATGAGCAATGATGGCCATGAAACTACTGGATTGACATAAAAACACATCTGGTTCACTAATGCCCTTTAGGGAAAGAAGTCTGCCATCTATACCCGGTCTGGCCGATGTGTGACTCCAGACCCACAGCAATATGGTTGATTCTTAATTGCCCGCTGAAATAGCCTAACAAGTCAATCAGTTGTACAATCTCGCTTAAAAAAAAAGTCATAATAAGAATAAAACCGGACGGACCACTAGGCAATGGACATGGCAAAGCCCAGTAGACCTACAAAGTCGTCCTCACTAACAAAATTGGTGAGAGCTGTTCCACAGACTAGTCAAGCAACAGCCTGACATAGCCACACTCAGAGAATCATACTTTTCAGCCAACGTCCCAGACTCTTCCGTCACCATCCCTGGGTATGTCCTGTCCCACCGGCAGGACAGACCCACCAGAGGTGGCGGTACAGTGAGAAACAGTCAGGAGGGAGTGTCCCTGGGAGTCCTCAACATTGACTCCGGACCTCATGAAATCTCATGGCATCAGGTCAAACATGGGCAAGGAAGCCTCCTGCTGATTACCATCTACCGCCCTCCCTCAGCTGATGAATCAGTCCTCCTCCATGTTGAACACCACTTGGAGGAAGCACTGAGGGTAGCAAGGGCACAGAACGTACTCTGAGTGGGGGACTTCAATGTCCATCACCAAGAGTGGCTCGGTAGCACCACTACTGACCGAGCTGGCCGAGTCCCAAAGGACACAGCTGCCAGACTGGGCATGTGACAGGTGGTGAGCGAACCAACACGAGGGAAAAGCCTACTTGTCCTCATCCTCACCAATCTACCTGACACAGATGCATCTGTCCATGACAGTATTGGTAGGAGTGACCACCGCACAGTCCTCGTGGAGACGAAGTCCCGTCTTCGCACTGAGGACACCATCCAACGTGTTGTGTGGCACTATCACCGTGCTAAATGGGATAGATTCAGAACCGATCTAGCAGCTCAAAACTGAGCATCTGAGACGCTGTGGGCCATGAGCAGCAGCAGAATTGTATTCCAGCACAATCTATAACCTCATGGCCCGACATATTCCTCACTCTACCATTACCAACAAGCCAGGGGATCAACCCTGGTTCAATGAGGAGTGTAGAAGAGCATGCCAGGAGCAGCACCAGGCATACCTAAAAATGAGGTGCCAACCTGGTGAAGCTACAACTCAGGTCGACATGCAAGCTAAACAGCGGAAGCAACATGCTATAGACAGAGCTAAGCGATTCCACAACCAACGGATCAGATCAAAGCTCTGCAGTCCTGCCACATCCAGTCATGACTAATTAAACAACTAACGGGAGGAGGAGGCACTGTAAACATCCCCATCCTCAATGATGGTGGAGTCCAGCATGCTTGTGCAAAAGACAAGGCTAAAGCGTTTGCAACCATCTTCAGCCAGAAGTGCTGAGTGGATGATCCAACTCAGCCTCCTCCCAATTTCCCCACCATCACAGAAGCCAGTCTTCAGCCAATTCGATTCACTCCACATGATATCAAGAAACAGCTGAGTGCACTGGATGCAGCAAAGGCTATGGGCCCTGACAACATCCTGGCTGTAGTGCTGAATACCTGTGCTCCAGAACTAGCTGCGCCTCTAGCCAAACTGTTCCAGTACACCTACAACACTGGCATCTACCCAACAATGTGAAAAATTGCCCAGGTAGGTCCTGTCCACAAAAAGCAGGACAAATCCAATCCGGCCAATTACCGCCCCATTAGTCTTTTCTCAATGATCAACAAAGTGATGGAAAGTGTCATCGACAGTGCTATCAAGCGGCACTTAATCACCAATAACCTGCTCACCGATGCTCAGTTTGGGTTCCGCCAAGACCACTCGGCTCCAGACCTCATTACAGCCTTAGTCCAAACATGGACAAAAGAGCTGAATTCCAGAGGTGAGGTGAGAGTGACTGCCCTTGACATCAAGGCAGCATTTGACCGAGTGTGGCACCAAGGAGCCCTAGCAAAATTGAAGTCAATGGGAATCAGGGGGAAAACTCTCCAGTGGCTGGAGTCATGCCTAGCAAAAAGGAAGATGGTAGTGGTTGTTGGAGGCCAATCATCTCAGCCCCAGGACATTGCTGCAGGAGTTCCTCAGGGCAGTGTCCTAGGCCCAACCATCTTCACCTGCTTCATCAATGACCTTCCCTCCATCATAAGGTCAGAAACGGGGATGTTCGCTGATGAATGCACAGTGTTCAGTTGCATTCGCAACCCCTCAGATAGTGAAGCAGTCCGTGACGCATGCAGCAAGACCTGGATAACATCCAGGCTTGGGCTGATAAGCGGCAAGTAACATTCACTCCAGACAAGTGCCAGGCAATGACCATCTCCAACAAGAGAGAGTCTAACCACCTCCCCTTGTCATTCAACAGCATTACCATCGCCGAATCCCCCACCATCAACATCTTGGGGGTCACCATTGACCAGAAACTTAACTGGACCAGCCACATAAATACTGTGGCTACAGGAGCAGGTCAGAGGCTGGGTATTCTGTGCCGAGTGGATGAAGGAACAGAGTGTCTAGTGGCCAAATTTGCTGATGATACAAAGATAGGTGGAAAAGCAAATTGCGATGAGGACACAAAGTGTCTGCAAAGGGATATTGGCAGGTTAAGTGAATGGGCAAAAATTTGGCAGATGGAATATAATGTGGGAAAATGTGAAGTCATCCACTTTGGGAGGAAAAATAAAAAAGCAAAATATTATTTAAATGGAGAAATACTACAAAATGCTGCGGTACAGAGGGATCTGGGTGTCCTCATACATGAAACACATAAAATCAACATACAGGTGCAGCAGGTAACCCGGAAGGCAAACGGAATGTTGGCCTTATATCTAGGGGGATGGAGTATAAAAGCAGGGAAGTCATGCTACAACTGTACAGGGTGCTGGTGAGACCACACCTGGAGTACTGCGTACAGTTCTGGTGCCCTTATTTAAGGAAGGACATACTTGCATTGGAGGCAGTTCAGAGAAGGTTCATTCAGTTGATTCCAGGTATGGAAGGGTTGTCTTATGAGGTAAGATTGAACAGGTTGGGTCTTTACTCATTGGAGTTTCGAAGAATGAGAGGAGATCTTATTGGAACATACAAGATTCTGAGGGGACTCGATAGGGTAGATGCTGAGAGGATGTTACCCCTCATGGGGGAATCTAAAACTAGGGGGCATAGTCTCAGAATAAGGGGTCACCCATTTAAGATGGAAATGAGGAGGAATTTCTTCTCCCAGAGGGTTGTGAATCTTTGGAATTCTTTACCTTAAAAAGCTGTGGAGGCTGAGTCATTGAATTCATTCAAGGCTGAGTTAGACAAATTTTTGATCAGCAAGGGAGTCAAAGGAAATGGGGAAAAGGCAGGAAAGTGGGGCTGAGGATCAGCCATGATCTCATTGAATGGCGGAGCAAGTTCGAGGGGCCGAATGGCCTACTCCTGCTCCTATCTCTTGTGGTCTCTTATGGTCTTATGGAGTGACTCACCTCCTGACTCCCTCAAGCCTTTCCACATCTACAAGGCACAAGTCAGGAGTGTGATGAAATACTCTCCACTTGCCTGGATGAGTGCAGCTCCAACAACACTCAAGAAGCTCGACACCGTCTAGGACAAAGCAGCCCGCTTGATTGGCACCCCATCCACCACCCTAAACATTCACTCCCTTCACCACCGGTGCACCGTGGCTGCAGTGTGTACCATCCACAGGATGCACTGCAGCATCTTGCCAAGGCTTCTTCGATAGCACCTCCCAAACCCGCGGCCTCTACCACCTAGAAGGACAAGTGCAGCAGGCACATGGGAACAACACCACCTGCATGTTCCCCTCCAAGTCACACACCATCCCGACTTGGAAATATATCATCGTTCCTTCACCGTTGCTGGGTCAAAATCCTGGAACTCCCAACCTAACAGCACGGTGGGAGAAACTTCACCACACGGACTGCAGTGGTTCAAGAAGGCGGCTCACCACCACCTTCTCAAGGGCAATTAGGGATGGGCAATAAATGCTAGCCTTGCCAGCGACGCCCACATCCCAAGAACGAATTAAAAAAAACGGCAGGTAGCTGCAGTCGTCCTATGATGTAATCTGACTTATCTAGCACCACTTTACATCTCCTCCTCTTTTTCCTTCCAATCGCACAGATATTGACAACATCCAGGCTTGGGCTGATAAGTGGCAAATAACATTTGCACTAAACACGTGTCAGGCAATAACCATCTCCAACAAGAGAGTCTAACCACCTCCCCATGACATTCAGCTGCAATACCATTACCAAATTCCCCACCATTAACCAGAAACTCAACTGGACCAGCCACATAAATACTATGGCTACAAGAGCAGGTCAGAGGCTGGGTATTCTGTGGCGAAATACCTCTGACTCCCCAAAGCCTTCCACCACCTACAAGGCACAAGTCAGGAGTGTGATGGATTACTCTCCACTTTCCTGAATGGGTGCAACAGCACTCAAGAAGCTCGACACCATTCAGGACAAAGCAGTCCACTTGATCGGCAGGCCATTCACTACCTTAAACATCCACTCCCTTCATCACTGGTGCACCGTGACTGCAGTGTGTACTATCTACAGGATTCACTGCAGCAACTTGCCAAGGCTTCTTCGATAGCACCTCCCAAACCTGCAACCTCCACCACCTAGCAGAACAAGGGCAGCAGGTGGCTGGGAACACCATCACCTCCAAGTTTCCCTCCAAGTCACACACCATCCCGACTTGGACATATATCGCCGTTCCTTCATCTTCGCTGGGGCAAAATCCTGAAACTCCCTACCTAACAGCACTGTGGGAGTACATTCACCACATGGACTGTAGCAGTTGAACAAGAAGGCTCACCTCCACCTTCTCAGGGGAAACTAGGGATGGGCAATAAATGCTGACCTTGCTAGCAATGCTGATATCCCAAGAATTAAAAAAAATAAAGAATTTTTAAGGGGACACCCACTGTCCCAAAGAGTTAGATGGCAGCAAACGCCCCTTTTGCCACAGAGTTGCTCAACCCCGCATCCCAAAAATCCCAGCAAATATCCCCTCCCAAAATTTAAATGAGACCTGAAAGTTGCAGGCCTTTAAATAACTTTGTATTCAAAAGTGCAGCCCAGAAACCCAGGAAGCCCAATTTAAATATTAATTAATTAAATATTAATTATTACACTAAGAAGTATTGTACTCCCTGCATTAAGCCTAAAAAATGGTGTTGAAGTCATTTCTAGCACATTATATTACAGTAATGCTCTTTCCAATTGCTGGTAGAAGCTTCCTATGCTAGGCATCTTACTAGAAATACACATCCTGCACACTGTGGGCATTGATCTCCACACCATATTTCCCCTCCATAATCCTCCATTATGCCTATTTATGGGGCTTTACAGAGATGAAAATTAGAACCATTGTATGATATTGGATAAAATCATTCATGTATTATATAGTAATGTGCTTTGCATTACAGGATCTGACATTATTCTACTTATTTTTCCTGGTAACTCTTTTGCAACTCCATTATGCTATGTTTCGAACCTTTAGGCTCATCACTGAAAAGCAATAAGTTGTCATCTTACCATTTTCGACACTGAGGGAGCAAGGATTTTCGTAAATATCTTTTCTGTCTGGGCAGCTAGCTTTGGTCTTCCAGGTATTTGCAAATGCAGAAGGTGTGCCTTCTATAAGACCACTGACTATTTTAAACTCATCATTAAGTTCATCGTTGAAGTTTCCACAAAGGCCTAAATAAACACAAACAAATTGTACAGCATTTAATTATCAATTAAAACAATGAAGCATTTATGGCTATTAGACATGGCTGGATAGTAAAGGTACAACTGGGTTTTAACTTACCACACATCCGGCTCTTGAAGGTAGGATCCAGAGTTATGTAGAGTTGCATTATAGGCACTAACTGTACCTGGAGCTGCAGCCCAAAAGTAGTGTGGAAGATAACATGGAAAGTTGAGGGCTTGAATATAGTGACATTGGCTGTAAAAACAGTAGAGAAAAGTTGGACATTTAAGGAGTATTATCGATGATGAAAAGATGCTTTCAGAAGTAAATATTTCAAACAACATTATATGAATAGCTTGGATTTAATATTTATTTTAAAAATCATTACAAAACAACAATGATAAGGACTTGGTCCGTCCTTTGAAATATACCTACCTATATGTTTTTTAAATTCTTGCATATGGTGTGCACATTAGGTCCACAAACTTCACGTCCTGTGTCAATATTTGTCTACATTCAGCAGGATCAATGAGTCTGGAGACATTTATAATCCCAAAACCCTATTTCAGCACATCAACTTATCACCATCACGTTGTGTTGATGGTTCAATCGAATTCTCAAATTGATTTTGAAAAATTGTCAGCAATTTGTTTCTTAGTAGCTGAAATTTCTAATGTCCAAAATAAGATTTTAACATAATAAAAAATCCAAAAAATTACACATTTCACTATATTGTAATTGAATTATCTTTGCATTTTAATACTGTTATTAAAGTTTTTAATTCAAGGTCTTAGAAGCCTGGGCTTAGAATTTAGGGGCCGAAATTCCTCAGGGGTTCCACTGGTCTCCCTCAGTAATTTTGATAAAAGACTAGGAGAACCCCCCAAAAAATAGCAGAGACCTAGTTGCACCAGGTTTCTACCATTTCTGGAAATTTCCCCTTTGTCTTGTAAGGGGCAGAACCTTCATCTGCCCTTTACTTTATAAAGCAAATAATTTTTAATTTAATAAAATTCCTTTCCAACTCAGCTGAATTTTTTTTCCTCACTATTGCCCCGGTTCCCCGACATTATCCTCGCCCACTCGTGGACTGTCAGACACTATTATATTCCTGTTCCTACTGGCTAATTGCCTTTGCCTGAGCTCACCTGATGTGGTCAAGCTCTATTCCTTGATCCTGTTGCCACTTCTGCCTAGTTTTATCTTTTGGCTGCTTAAAGTCCAATAGCTGCCCTGCTCTTTTCTTTGCACCTACCCGGCTGTTAGTCACCCTAGTCCACTTCCAGAACTTGCTCCCGCAGTTCCTTGCCAATCGAGGACTATTCTCTGATGCCAATCCTGCTTCTTTCGTGCTAGTTGCCCAACCCGACTTCTGAGTGACATTCCATTTCTGCCCCATCAGCTTTGCCAATGGTGAGAGAGGTGCTTTGAATCGAGCCCACTTCCATCATTCTGGAGCCAGTATGCCTAATCTCATTCAGTGTACTAACCTCCAGTTTTATGCTGGGTTCCTTATGGGCCGGGGAAGTCAGAACTGCCTGCATAGGGAGTCCCCAGTCTATCCCCCTCTGCATCAGTGGTTCTCCTTTCCACTTTAGACCACCACTACCCACCAGTTCTGCTTTGCTCTCTTCTTCATGCCTGCCCTGATGTCAGCAACCCTGGCCCCATTCCTGCTTCTATCCCACTGGCTCATTGGCTCAATTTGTCCTCCATTCAGGTCCCATTCACATTTCTGCCCCGCCAGATGCAATACACTGCTCCCGGGCTCTGCTACCGCTGGTAACAACACAAAAAAAACATATCCTTCAAAGCAAGAACTCCTGCTTAACATTCGCTCAACGTCCATTGTAACTCTGGGAAAGGCTAGGACCTGAATACACTAGGCCACGAACTTAGTTGGGATCTCCTGCTTGGTTTTGTGAGGGAAAGAACCTCCTCTAACCCCTTATAAGGCCACTGATGCAGAGGGGGATAGACTGGGGACTCTCTATGCAGGCAGTTCGGACTTCCCCGGCCCATAAGGAACCCAGCATAAAACTGGAGGTTAGTACACTGAATGAGATTAGGCATACTGGCTCCAGAATGGTGGAAGTGGGCTCGATTCAAAGCACCTCTCTCACCACTGACATCCCCCTCAAACACCCTTGTGTCGTTCCCCTCTCCTGTCCTGTGCTGTCCTACATATTCGCAGCTTGACACATTAATGCATTCCATCCTGGGTGCTGCAGTCACACAGATTACATAGAATTTTACAGCACAAAAACAGACCCAACAGGTCTATTCCTTTCTCCCTCATGTACTTATCCAGCTTCCCCTTAAATACATCTACACTATTCATCTCAACCAGTCCGTGTGGAAACGAATTCTACATTCTCACCACTGTCAGAGTAAAGAGGTTTCTCTTCAATTTCTTATTGGATTTATTAGTGACTATTTTATATTTATGGCCCCTAGTTTTGGTCTCTCCCACAAGTGGAAACATCTTCTTTACGTTTACCCTATGGAACCCCTTCATAATTTTGAAGACCGCTATCAGGTCACCTCTCAGTCTTCTCTTTTCTAGAGAAAAGAGTCCTAGCCAGTTCAGTCTTTCCTAATGCTTGTATCCTCTCAGTTCTGGTGTCATCCTTGTAAATCTTGATGCACTTTCTTCAGTGCTTCTATACCCTTTTTGTAATATGGAGACCAGAACTATGCACAGTATTCTAAGTGTGGTCTAACCATGGTTTTATGTAAGTTTAACATGACTTCTCTGCTTTTGAATTCTATTCCTTTAGAAATGAATCCCAGTGCTTTGTTTTCACTTTTTATGGCTTTGTTAACCCACGTTTCTACTTTTAATTTTTTGTGAATCTGTATCTGTACCCTGAGAGCCCTTTATGCCCCTACACAATTTAGACTCTTATTTTCCAAGGAGTAGGTGGCCTCCTTACTCCTCCTACTGAATGCACCACCTCACACTTAATTCATTTGTCGTTTACATGCCCATTCTGCAAGTTTGTTAATGTCATCTTGTATTTTGTCGCAGTCTTCCTCAGTATTAACTATACCCCCCAATTTGGTGCAATCCGCAGATTTTGATATTTTACTTCCGATTCCTGAGTCCAAATCATTTATGTAAATAATGGTGAACAACAGTGGTCCCAGCATTGATCCCTGTGGAACACCACTTCTCACCTCCTGCCAGTCTGAGTAATTACATTTAACCCAACTCTCTGTTTTCTGTTTTGTAGCCAGTTTGCTATCCATTTTGCTACTTGTACCCTGACTCCACATCCTCTGACCACAGTCGTGAGTCTACTATGCCGTACGTTATCGAAGGCCTTTTGAAAGTCCATGTATGTTACATCCAAAGCATCATCCTTGTCTACTCTTTCTGTTACTTCTTCAAAGATTTCAATAAGGTTGGTCAAGCATGACTTTCCCTTTTGAAATCCGTGCTGACTATTCTTTATTATATTTTTGGTTTCTAGATGTTTTTCTATTATATCCTTGAGTAAAGATTCCAATATCTTTCCTACCACTGATGTTATGATAACTGGTCTATAGTTCCAGGGATTTGTTCTGTCTCCCTTTTTGAATATAGGAATAACATTAGCTGTTCGCCAGTCCGCTGGCACTATTCACTTTTCTATTGAATTTTTATATGTACATACTATGTCATTAAAGGAAAGTAATCACATTTCAGAAGCCAGGGACATTCTCACTCCTCTGTTCACAATCACTATGAAGAGCAGATTTGTTATATCTGTGACATTCCACTTTTATATAACCTGCTCCTTATGAACATTGTGCCACCCACCACAACCAGTGCATCTGTCGTCTTCTGTGTTTGTCTCAGAAGCACCTCCAAATCACTTTCAGCAAAATCTGCCATGCGGATATTCCTGACCCCTCCCAATAGGGTCTTAGCTCTTGAGAGAAGCTGCCCCTTTAAATGTTCTGCCTCTGCCCCACTTTTCCTCCCATCCCTGGTGTAAGCGAGCAGGTGCGAATAGGAGCTGCACTCCGTGCCTGCTCACGATTATGTAAATCATCTGATCCAGGGATCAGGAATTTTGGGGCTGGAAAGTTTCCTTATAGTAAGGGAATGGAGCAAATTCAGTGTTTGGTACAAAATAACTAATTATTCTTGGCCATGAAAACAGCAAATGAACTTACCGGTAGTTATAGGCAGCTGGGTCAAGATTCCATTGACGGAGACAGTGCCACCAGAGTTAATGGAAATGATCTATGATAAAAACACCAAAGCTTACTAAATGCAATCACTTTTAGATAACCGTTTTTCCCTAAATGTGTATCAAAATCATTTAAGTCATCAGAAAGCTAATTGGGAATCACTTACAGTTTGAGCTCCATGGATAGCCAGTACGACTGACTTTAAGGCTGTCTCAGACTCAGTAATGCCACATGGCTGCAGCTCTCCGAGGACAGTGAATAGAGTATTTTTGCAGTCCTGAAGTGAAGGATTAGAAGAAGAACAAGGCCAAAATAGCAACCTTGCCAATGGTAAACAAACCAAATAACTTAACTTGCATGGCACTATCTAACTTTAACTTCTCCTCCTAGGAATTTAAAGATTTTTTTTAGCCTGTCCTTATGCAATGCACAAACCTCGTTGTTTTCCCTCCATTGCAGGTCTCACTGAGCCATACACCTCATGCAATTTGAAGGATGGGCTGGAGAGCAGTTCACAGGCTCCCACTAATAAGCTGGTCACTAGAAGATGCACCAGGTGGACACTCACCCTCAGATATCGCCCCCCCACCCCACGAAGACGTACACCCACAGAACAGACGAGATCAGGAACTTAGTCAAGGGAACGAACCTACAAGTTTTCACTCTGTGCCACTTTGAATTAGTGCTCCAACACATTCTCCAGGATTGTTACAACAGGCCATATTTTTGTTTTTTATATATATATATATATATATATATATATACACACAATGAACTTGGCACACACGGGATTCCTATCTTCAGTGCTTTGTGAAAATTACTTTTTAATGTTTCAACCATTGAAATATCCTGGAAGAATTTCAACACTCTATTGAAGACAGAAATAAGATAGAAACCCAACAAGAATAATTCTCTCACTGATACACTGTACTGCCAGCAATACATCAACTGTATTGGCAGTAGGTATTGACTATAAACTTATTGGTACTGGTCATTTCCAGTTTACTAAGTCTCCACTGATTCTTACCTTAGCAAGAACATAATGACACCTTCCGTGGAATGTGTAATAGTTTTCATCAAATGTATTAATGTGAGCTCCTCCCTCAATAGAACAGATTCCAGGGCAGGACAGATCAGTACAAGACCACTGCCCTCGATTACAAATGCTACCAGATTAAAAAGAGAATGTTTGAAATCAGTTATTTTATTAAATGAAGACTGAGAAACAATAAGTGACAAAAGATACCCCTCCCCCCCAAAAAAAACATAACAATTCATCAGGATTTTTAGCAAAAGTCAATGCTATACATTAATTACCATTTACTGCATTTGGTGGAATAGGACTCTCCAGGCGCATAAGAAAACCCACTGTAGGTACAGGGACATTGTACTTTTGGGATGCATCCAGTGTTGGAAATGTCATCAAAAACAGTATCTAAAATATAAAATATATAAATTAGATATGCACAGATTCCTAACGTACAGATTTTTCCCAGTATATGTAGTTATCCACAATGTTTTATTCTATATATTATTATTTACTTGACTTTGTGATATGGTTCAGTTATTCATAATGCAAGTATTGTAGTCAGGCTGTCTCATTATAATTCTTTGATGTTGCAAACCCCTCTTTATAACACTCTCAAATAGCATGGCTGCTTCTGCAACAAATCCTTTTTTATAACATTCTTTAGTCCAGCACAACCCTCTCTCTATATCACTAATATAACAACCCTCTCTCTATATCACTAATATAACTCCCTCCAACAGTAATATAACACCTCCTCTATAACATCATCATGACACCTTCTTTCTATCTATATCACTACGTAACACCCCTCCTATCTACAACAGTAATAATTCCCTCTCTCTCTATGAGTAATGTAACACACCTTCTATAATACTAATATAACATTCTGGGGGAGAAATTCGACCTGTGCCCAAAATGGGTGACAAGTTGGCGAAGCAATTGCTCCATGTGCCGTCTGAGGCCTGAGCCAAATTCGGCATCGGGCCTTATTTGAGTGGAAGCGGAGAGTTGTGGGCACCAAACAGGTATCCCGATGCAGTTCACCGGTTGAAGCCTGATGAATTCCAACCGGCTCCAACGCTGAACCGACCCGACGAGCACTCCTGCTCCTTCTGGCTCTACAAAAATATAACTTTAAAAAAGTTTTGTGGCCGTTTATTGAGCAGCCTCCATTTAAGGGCCACTGCTTCGGTCACTCAAAACATCGTACAACTAGGTGGAACTAACATGGCACAAGCTCTTCCCATTTGTACCTGAATTTTGTTTCAGGGTGCTATAACCGGCATTTGACTTCGATTTGCGTGGTAAAGGAACCTTAATCCGTTATTGTTTCAGGTGGGCACCCCCACCCACCGCCCCCCTGTCCCCCATGACCCCTGATTTTCAACTACTAGCCCTCCGATTTTCAAGCACAAAATGGAAGGCTGTGAGTTGAATACCTTCCCCAAAGCATATACAGAATCCCCTGTATTACAATCCCTCTGATATAACACACCCTGTAATTAAAAATTATAGTTCCCTCACTCTTATCCCTGCCTTTATTTCAGGTGAGGTAAATCAGAAAGTACCGATTCCAGAAGTGTTAGCAGTTTGTTTTATTGAAATGTTACTTTAGTTTAGCTCCTGTCTCGGTGCTAAAGTCAGGGGTGAAACCTCAACGGCCAACACATCCTACATCAGTGGGCATTGTAACAAAGTGGTAAATTTTAAAATATGAAGAAAAATAATTGCAAATGCTGAATATCTGAAACAAAAGCAGAAAATGCTGGCAGTAGACAGCTGATCAGTCAGCATAGGTAAAGGCAAAAGACAAGTTAATTTTCTGGGTTCTGATGCATAACCTGTCTTTTCTCTTTACAGAGTGTGACAGATGTGCTAAGGCAAATTTTAACTTCACTTTTTATAGTCACATGAAACATCCTCCTCAACTTCATCAATAAAGGTAAACACCATCACGTACAATTATTATTTAATTGAATTAGATTTTCTGATGTACTGTGTCTTACTAGAAGGGCAGAAGCAGCCATCAATGCAGTGGTCCTCACACATCTGGCTCCTATCAGGGTTTGAGCATGTGTCTGCACATGGAATTCCACACTCCTCATAGGTCATATTCAACTGGCATGTTTTTTCTGGAATAGAGAAAAACAGCCAACTTTTAGTGTCTTCATCATTTCCATAAGTAAATAACTGCACTTGTGATTTGATTAAGAGGGTTTGAGGGTGATTGATTTTAAAGGTACTTGCCACACATTTCTTCTCTTCTCCAGTTGCTGGGTTTCCCTCCAACATGGGCACACTGTCTAGAAAATTCTGATATGGTATTGCAGAGGCAGGATGATGAATTGTTTAAATCCTTGCACAGACACAAGTCCAGCATGCAGCTCTTGATAAAAGGTGCTAAATCTAAGATACCATAGCAGTTGGCAAAACCTGGCTCTGTGAGTACACTTTCACACATGGATTCCTGAGCAGAAAAGGAAATTATTTAGTGATGGACATATACAAACATAATCTGTACATCAGCCTTTAAAAAGTTTACTTTTTTATGTACTTGGTGACTATTTCTCATTATGAAGATGTGGGATATCAGTACTGGAAATGTTTGCACCTTTACTACCAGTATCTGCTTTAAGTACTCCCAGGTATATTATGAGTTAGATGCTAAATAAGGATCTCTCTACCCTGGCCTCATTCTGTACCAATGTAACATTATCATTCTAAACACTAGCCATCCTGAATATTAGAAAGTATGAAATTAGTAAAGGCCATTTGATCCATTAAATCTATTCCTTGTACAAACCACTCTACCCGACCCATTTCATCTCCCTGCCACCTGAAAATCAATTAAGTAAAGCTCTAAATACCTCCAGTCCTACATTCTATATTATACATCTTTGGTGCTGAAATGTGGAACTCGCTACCACAAGGAGTAGTTGAGGCGAATAGCATAGATGCATTTAAGGGGAAGCTAGATAAACATATGAGGGCAAAGAGAATAATTATGCTGATAGGGTTAGATGAAGAGAGGTGGGAGGAGGCTCGCGTGGAGCATAAACACCGGCATGGACCAGTCGGGCTGAATGGCCTGTTCCGTGCTGTGCATTCTTTGTAGGAACAGTTTACTTCATCACTGTGCCACCCAAGTTCACAGTCTTTAATAACACTTAATTATCCATGGAAATCAACAGATACATTAGAAACTAATGTTAAAGAAAGATTTCTGGGAGTTAAAACAGATTCAAGCTAGAAGGAGGTTAATTAACGAGAACCATTCACTTACAAATTCTGAACAATTTTCGACACTTTCAGATGAGGGTACATCTTTGCATTGCTCCATGGGACCATTCAGTTTATTCAAGTTTCCATACTGGATAGGAGTCAGATGGTAGCCTGTAATCAGTGATGGGCAATAAATAAACAATTTGTATCTAATATCAAAAACAACACATCAAATGTGATGGGAAGTGCCCATTACACATACCATTTGAAAAAAATTCGTTATCACGAATGCCATTGAAATCACCGCACAAGCCACATGTTGTATTGATAAACTGCTGGTCCAGTTCAAGCTAATGCAAAAAAAGAGAAAATCATTAGAAAATGTTTTCTGAGCTATATTTCAAGTAAATCATGAAAAACATACATTTTTTGCTTTCATTGAGAAAGTTTTGAAGAAGCTAAATGTTTTAAGTGTCATTAATGATAGAATCAATAACATTTTGTCAACTAAAATCATGTAAGTAATGAATTATTTTCTTTTGCTACAACTTTATATCCAGCAGAGTCATGCCGTGGCTTCCCTGTCAGATCACCGGCATCTCCACATCATCCCTGTCAGAGCCACTGTTCTATTGTGGGCTGATCTCTCACAGTGCAGCTGGTCCATCCTATCCAGACCCAATTTCCATCAATTGCTATTAAATCTGTCGCTCCAGCTGACCTAGATAGAAAGAATGGAGCTGCTGGGTTTGGGGGCACCAGTCAAAAATGAGTCGCCTTTAATGACAATATTCTGTGGATATAACTGTAGATTTATAATCTTTTTTGTTAATATGAGTAACACTATGATCATTGCAGAAGTTTACATCGGTTATGGCACTGAGTAAGAACTGCCATGGATAAATGATTTTGCTAACATATCTCCACCAGATGGTAGGATTGATCACACACAGGTTTCAGATGCCAAGCATTTATTTGTCAAGTGTCAGAATTCCAACCATCCGGTAAGGAGGTGTTGTCTTTCTTGTCAGATCCTGAGAAAAGTAATATCAATACCAGAGCATTAATAGAAAACACTGAATGAGAATTATTTTAATAGATTGTCAGAGGTGCCATCTTTCAGATGAGATGTTAAACTGAGGCCCTGTCTGTGAGTTAAGCTGAGCATTTAAGGTCCAATAGCACTATGAGATAGTGGATGCAATAGTTTTGATCTTCCAGAATTCCCTCGGTTCCAGAATGGTCCCCATGGATTGGAAGGTAGCAAATGTAACCCCGCTATTCAAGAAAGGAGGGAGATAGAAAACTGGGAACTATAGACCAGTTAGCCTGACATCAGTAATAGGGAAAATACTAGAATCTATTATTAAGGACGTAGTAACAGGGCACTTAGAAAATCATAATATGATTAGGCAGAGTCAACACGATTTTATGAAAGGGAAATCGTGTTTGACAAATCTATCAGAATTTTTTGAGGGTGTAACTAGCATGGTAGATAAGGGGGAACCAGTGGATGTAGTATATTTGGATTTTCAAAAGGCATTCGATAAGGTGCCACACAAGAGGCTGTTACACAAGATTAGGGCTCATGGGATTGAGGATAATATATTAGCATGGAGTGAGGATTGGTTAGCGGACAGAAAACAGAGAGTAGGAATAAATGGGTCATTTTCGGGTTGGCAGGTTGTAACTAGTGGGGTGCTCGGGCCTCAGTTGTTTACAATGTATATCAATGACTTAGATGAGGGGGACCGAGTGTAATGTATCCAAGTTTGCTGATGATACAAAGCTAGGTGGGAAAGTAAGCTGTAAGGAGGACGCAAAGAGGCTACAAACTGATATAGGCAGGTTAAGTGAGTGGGCGAGAAGATGGCAGATGGAGTTTAATGTGGGGAAATGTGAAATGATTCACTTCGGTAGGAAGAATAAAAAAGCAGAATATTTTTTAAAAGGTGAGAGACTCAGAAATGTTGGTATTCAGAGTGATTTGGGTGTCCTTGTACACGAATCATAGAAAGTTAACATGCAGGTACAGCAAGTAATTGGGAAGGCATATGGTATGTTAGCCTTTATTGCAAGGGGGTTGGAGTACAAGAGTAAGGAGGTCTTGCTGCAATTATATAGGGCTCTGGTGAGACCACACCTGGAGTACTCTGTACAGTTTTGGTCTCCTTATCTAAGGAAGGATATACTTGCCTTGGAGGGGTGCAACGAAGGTTCACTAGATAAATTCCAGGGATGAGAGGGTTGTCCTATGAGGAGAGATTGAGTAGAATGGGCCTATATTCTCTGGAGTTTAGAAGAATGAGCGGTGATCTCATTGAAAAATATAAAATTCTTAGAGGGCTTGACAGGGTAGATGCTGAGAGGCTGTTTCCCCTGGCGGTAGAGTCTAGAACTAGAGGTCATAGTCTCAGGATAAGGGGTCAGCTATTTAGGACCGATGTGAGGAAACATTTCTTCACTCAGAAGGTTGTAAATCTTTGGAATTCTCTACCCCAGAGGACTGTGGATGCTCAGTCGTTGAGTATATTCAAGACTGAGATTGATGGATATTTGAACACTAAGGGAATCAAAGGATATGGGCATAGTGTGGGAAAGTGGAGTTGAGGTCGAAGATCAGCCATGATCTTATTGAATGGCAGAGCAGGCTGAAGGGGCTGTATGGCCTACTCCTGCTCCTATTTCTTAAGTTCAAATGTTTCAATCTCTCCAATCAGGATACCGTCTCTGCACTGAAATGGCCCTAACCAAAGTAACAAATAACATGTTCTGTGACTGTGGCCTTGGTACATTATCCCTCCTCAACCTCTCCAAAGCCTTTGTTCTCCCTCTACATGCTGTCACTTGGCGACATCATCCACAGTAAGGGGGTCAGCTTCCACGTGTACACTGGAGACACCCAGCTCTACCTCTCCACCAATCTCTTGACCCCTCCACTGCCTCTGTGATGTCACATGCTTGTCTGAAATCCAGTCTTGGATGAGCTGCAATTTCCTCCAACTAAACATTAAGACTAAAGCCATTGTTTTTGGTCCCTCCACAAACTCCAAAACAATCATCACTGATTCCATCCCCTTCCCCAGCTGTTGTTTAATGCTGAACCAGACTGTTCATAATCTTGGTGCCTATTCAACTCCAAGCTGAGCTTCCAATTCCATATACTCTCCATCATAAAGACTACCTGCTTCCACCTCCGTAACAACCCCCGCCTCTGCCTTTACCTCAGCCCATCTACCACTGAAACTCTCATGCATGCCTTTGTCACCTCCAGATTCAACTATTCCAATGCTCTCCTGGCCGGTCTCCCATCCTTCACCCTCTGTAAACTTCAGCTCAACTCTGCTGCTTCTGTCCTATCTATTAAGTCCTGCTCACCCATCACTCCTGGCCTTGCTGATCTACATTGGTTCCCGATCCCGTAACACCTCAAATTTAAAATTCTCATCTCCACGTTCACAATACTTCATGGCCTCATCCCAGCTCATAATCTGTAACTTCCTACAACCCCCCTCCGAACTCTAAGTTCCTCTGATGCATCTTACACTCCCTTCGCCCCATCATTTTCAGCCATGCCTTCAGCTTTCTAGGCCCCAGGCTCTAGAATTTCCTCCCTAAACCCCTCCACCTCGTCACCTCCTTTAACCCCTCCTTAAAACCCACCACTTTGACCAGGGTTTTGGTCATCTCTCCTAGTATCTCCTTTTCTGGCTCAGCATCCATTTATTAAGATTATGCCTCTGTGAAGCGCCTTGGGATGTTTTTCTTTAAAGAGGCTATATGAATGAAAATTGTTGCTGTTTTTTATGTCTCTGCAGGTAGGCTGTCCCAGAGCCCTCACAAATCCAGTCACCAAGCATCTTACCACAAACTTCATCACATCTTCATGATTTAGCAAGCACCAGTGCAGGTTCATTTGCCCTGGGGATTTAGGCAGTCTGATTGAGGATAGCACAATAGGTGATGCTCAGAGCATAGGTGAGCAGGAGTAGTGGGAGGTGCTCGAGAAGGAACAGAAAGCACCACGCTGGAGGGAGAGCTCACCTCCATCAGCACTGGTGGTGACAGGAATCCAGATCTGCAGAGCCCAACTTTTAAAAGAAGAATGCCTTCAGAGCATGAAAAGTTGTTACAGTGTGCCCAACAGCTTCCAAAACATGGAGTCCAAAACTTGCATGTGTGGAGTACTAATGCAATGCATTGAAAATATGCTGTAGCCTTGAAATGAAAAATAGCTCCTAGGCCATCTGCAATCCAGCCCCTCAAGGCCATTATGCCAGTCATACCATCTCTCATGAATGCTCAGAAGAAATTCAGGCCTTAGTTTGCAATGTTACCTCCTCAGTGGGAAGGCTTGCTTATGAGCTTTACCAAATGATGCAAGAGATAGTTAACAGCTTATATGACATCACTGCTGCTCATCCACAAATCTGTGTCATGGAGGCAGGGAGCAGGGACCGGCCGGAGTTGCGCAAGGCTGATGCTGATGTCTCTTCCAACGGCAACACATCCACAGTATCCTGAGCCCCACCCATATGACTGCACACGAATCTGAAAGCAGGTAGGACCGAGCTGCATCTGTGCCAATGGAAAAGCAACAGCCTGAACAAGGCCCACCTGGGACCATGCTCACAAAGTTCGACAGCGACCTTGATCTCAGGGGCAGCTGACTGATACTCAGCTAGCAGCCATCTGCCTGGCTCCCGTCAATGGACTAGCACCAAGAAGATGCATGCGAAAGGCAAGGAGAGTACACACCCACCCAGTGATAAGACGGGAGCACCAGGAGAGAAGTCACTATTTCAGGGACATTTCCATTTTTGATCAAGAAATAAATTTTAATATTTTTTCTGTTGTGCAGTTTAACTTTGATTGATGATGCTAAAGTAAAAAATGTGCTGGGGAATGGTGTTGCTGTGGAACGTGCAGGCTGGTCCTGGTGCTGGTGTGGTTTGTATTGGATTGTAGGGAATGGTAGGTGGGAGATGACAAACTGGGTAGGCTTGTGGGGGATCAGGATAGCGTTTACTTAATCAAAGTTTGATGAGTGGCTCTAGCAAATGGTAAAAGGACAAGTGGTGCTGGCTTCTCTGCCCCTTCAGCCGCCTCTGGGATCTCCTCCTAATATTTGGAGAACTCCTGCTGTTGCTCCTCAAGGTGGATGCCTCTCTGTACAACAGTACTGTGAAGAATGCAGAAAGCAACATTACGCTTGAGACCTTTTCAGAATATTATTGGAGGATATTCTGAATGACTGGATAGCGTGCGGGAGTAGGCATCTGGCAACAGGAGGCTGCAGCTGGGGGCCCATGCGAACGGTCCCTGGCAGTCAGAGGGGTTGGGGGGAAGTCTGTGGAAAAATTGGAAGGGGAGACATCTCTGGGCAGGATCGGGGGTTGGGGGGGGTGGTGAAGGATCTGTCAAAGAGTGGAATTGGGTAGCCCAGTGCAAGGGAGGCCCAAGGCTTCCTGGTGAGGCCTGGAGAAGTTCCTGCCAGCCCACAAGGAAACCTAAAATAATTCTTTTAAAACTTACCTACTGGGCTGCTTCTGGCCCAGAATTCATCTCCGACGGGTTTGCCTGATGGGGGAGCTGGCACTGTTCCCCCACTCAGGCCTCAGGTTGAAATTGCAAATCGGGTCCTGATGACATCATCAGACCCAATCTGCATATTTAAAGCAGGGCTCCACTTCCTACCTGCGGGTGGCTGGCTCACCTGCTCAAAACTGCAGGTTAATATCGGGACATGGCAGGAAGGTAGTGGGATCAGAGGGGGTAAGTGACGCCTTATTTTAATTGTCCCCTGTCCAGTTTCCGACTTAGAGGCCATAGAGTTTGATATCATTACTATGCATTTGGAAAGCTGACCTTGAAACCAATAATGTGGCCTGAGCACTGTACCACTAGCACTGGCAATGCACAACTGCTGCATGCACTTGTGCACAAAAAGACTGATTTAAGCGAATGATGCCAGTTCAGCACATTGAAATTATTTACTGGCTCTCCCGATGTGCCCTGAATTCCATGGCCACATTATTGGGCAACAACAATGAGCAAATCATATCACGTGCTCTCTGTTCTATTATTGGCCGACTATTTTTGCAGATGATGTCACCAAAGCATAGCATATGGATGATAAATAGGAGAGGAATGCTGATGAAGCATAAGGACACTGCAGGTGACTGGGCATGAGAACGGAAACCATTCCAGGCAATGAAGTGCCTATATTGGGAATGGAGCACTGTGGGAGAGACCCCAATCCATTTAAAAAAGTGCGCAGAGCAGCGACATGTTGCCTACCTGGTGCCAGACTAAGGGATATCTCGAACTGGCTGGAAAGGGAGGATGAAGAACTAGTTGTCGTGGTCCATGTCAGGACCAACGACATAGTAACTCACAGGGAGGAGAGGATCAGGAGCTAGAAGCTAAATAGATTATTACCCGGGCCACTTGCAAACTGGCCTAAGGATAAAATGATCAGGAAAGTGAATACGTGGCTGAAAGACTGGTGTGAGAGAGAGGGGTTCCATTTCATGGACACTGGCACCAGTACTGGGACAGGAAGGAGCCGTACCGCTGGGTCGGGCTGTACCTGAACCCGGGTTGTAGAAAGGACTTTAAACCAATAAAGAGGGTGGGGGGAGGGTTCGGCTAGAAATAATGATGAACCGATAATAACCTAAAGATTAGAAAGTGATGGGGTGAGAATAAAGGTCAGAGTGCAAAAAGAAGTATAAACAATTCAAGTTCATGTAATAGTGTAAGAATTAATATACATGACAGAAATAAAGCAGGTGTTGAAAAATAACGAAGAGTGTGATAACTTAGGAACTGTGAGAGGAACATCATCAGTGCATATGGGCAGAGTGAGGACAGTTAACAATCAGAGTTCTCTACACAAATGCATGTAGCAGAAGGTATAAAACAAGCGAGTTAGAAGCTCAAATTCAGCTCAAAGAGTATGATGCAGTCGCCATTACAGAGGCCTGGCTACCAACTGGATATGAATATGAGCTTTAAGGCCTTTACAAAAGATAAGAATATAGGGAAAAGAGGAGTAGCAGCAATATTGCCAAAAGACAATGGCCCTGATTTTCAAATCAAATTGCGGGTGCGTTGGGGGTAATTAAAGCCGGTGGGATGATAGTTAAAGAACCAAATGTACCTCATTGAGGTACTTAAGGTATTTTTTTCTGACACAGTAGATAGTTAAAACGATTTCAAACTTAACTGGACGGCTTTCCCGCGGCTTCTGATTCACTCCTGGTAAAACCAGGCGTGAAGGGCCGGATTATGCAAAAATAAACTAAATAAAAAAACCATTGCACAAAGTTAAAAAACAAAATAAACCTACCTTTCCACCGATGTTACCTGCACCCCCTGCTCCGATGTCCGACGTCCCCCTCTCTGGTGTCCCCCTCTCCCCTCAATATCTCCCTCTCCAATATCCTTCTCAGCCCCCGTATATCCAGGACGGTTTTAGTGCCGATAAGGCTACACTAGATTTAGCAGTGAGCCAGAATGAATTAGTAATCTGACAGTAAGGGAGCATCTTGCAAACAGTGACCATAATATGTTCAGGTAGGCTGGAATAATGCAAGGGAAATTCCACAGAGCTGGACAACAGAGGAGAAGCATTAGAAGTTATTGACCATGTCAAACACTGCAGACAAGTCAAGATGGCAAGGATGGAAAAGCACCATCATCACGGTCACAGAGGATCTTGTTCATGACTTTGGTTAGGGCTGTTTCGGTGCTGTGTGGTGGTCAGAGGCTGGACTGGAGGGATTCAAACAGGCAGTTAGAGGAAAGGTGGGTACTGAGCTAGGAAGTGATGAAACATTCATGGTCCTGAGATGAAAAGACTTTGGAGGTGGAGTACTAATTGGTGAGGATGCAAAGGTTTTTTCAAGATGGGAGAAGTAACAGCAGTTTTGAAGAGTAGGACAGGGCTGAGGAGAGAGAACCACTGACAATACAAGCTAGCATGAGGGCAAGAAAGATACTTGGGTGGTCTGACGTTGAGTGGAAACAGGGTTAAAGGAGATGGAGGTGGGCCTCATAGCCGAAATGCGCTTTAAGAGGGCAGGAAGAGAGATGGGGGATAAGATAAATGGAGATTGGGGGTTCAGAGCTATAGTGGGTGGAAGGCTGGGGCAGACTGGGGTCAAGGGGAAGGGGAGGATATAGTGGAAACAATTGCACAGAGACTCAATTTCAGTCACAAAGAAATCCAAAAACTCTTCGCACTTGGTGTTAGGGGGAGAGAGGTTTGATGAGGCAGTTCGTAACAGAAAAAAGATCAAATGAAAATTGGAGGAAGAGTCGAACTGCATTAGCCTCAAATTACTCAACAGTTAGCAGAAGAGCAGCACTGTCATATCCCTAGGAATTAGGCACCTCCCTGGCTCTATCAGTTAAGGAAAGGCAAATGGTTCTAAGAAAGGAACTGATGAGGAAGAAAATAAAAAAATTGGAAGGGGAACAAGGGAAACACAACATCCATCATTTATATATGGTAAGGATTTTGAAACACAGCGATAACTCAGATAAAATATAATGGTGAAACATTTAGTATTGTAATATTGTATCTGTTTAAATTACTGCTAGTGTTGAGATTCTCATACCGTGACGGCATCATTTCCATTCCACATGAGAGTCAGGCCGATCTTTGCAGTGACACGGGTGTAACTGCTAACTTTCTCGATCATGATCCCAGAATAGGTGTAAGGTAGTGTCACCCTAAGATAAGAAAAGCAAGTGGGTTATACCAGTTTTCAGGATGGTTAGTAATTTAATAGCCTCACTAACTGCATAATGATGTGCAAAAAAGATTGTTTGCTTCCTATTCCCATTTGCAACTCTGTCCAACACACCTAAGCTCCACCCTACTCCAGCACAGATTCCAACTCGTCCAAAACTCCGCCACTCACATCCTATCCTCCTCACCCATTACCCTATCCTCACTGACCTCCACTGGATTTCCTGTCTTTCGGAATGATATAAATGAAAGTTCTTTCTTTATTTACATTGACTTGAAAACTACAGCGATTCAAGAAGGCGGCTCATCACCACCTTCACAAGGGCAATTAGGGATGGGCAATAAATGATGGCCTTGCCAGTGATGCCCACATCCCGTGAACGAATAAAAAACAAATTACGTGGATAATCTGGAGAAGCTGGGATTGTTCTTCTTGGAACAGAGAAGGTTGAGAGAAGATTTTATAGAGGTATTCAAAATCATGAAGGGTCTAGACAGAGTAGGTAGAGAGAAACTGTTCCCATTGGCGGAAGGGTCAAGAACCAGAGGGCACAGATTTAAGGTAATTGGCAAAAGAACCAAAGGTGGTACGCGGAAAAACTTTTTTATACAGCGAGTGGTTAGGATCTGGAATGTACTGCCCAAGGGAGTGGTGGAGGCAGATTCAATCATCGCCTTCAAAAGGGAATGAAAAAATGTGCAGGGCTACGGGGATAGGGCGGGGCAGTGGAACTAGCTGGATTGCTCATGCATACAGCCGGCACGGACTCAATGAGCCGAATGGCATCCTTCCATGCTGTAACCTTCTATGATTCTATGATTCTAACTCCTGCTCAGTGTGCAATTGTCTTGGTAAGGCTTGTAATGTTGTGGGTGCTCATAAGTGTCAGTTCTAGTTGTTGGATTGATTTGAACTTAAAAATGTGTGATAAGTTTCATGGAAGGTAACAAATGTAACCCTGCTATTCAAGGAAGGAGGGGGAGAGAAAACAGGGAATTATGGGCCAGTTAGCCTGACATCAGTAGTAGGGAAAATACTAGAATCTATTATTAGGGACGTAGTAACAGGGCACTTAGAAAATCATAATATGGTTAGACAGAGTCAACATGGTGTTATGAAAGGGAAATCGTGTTTGACAAATCTATTAGAACTTTTTGAGGGTGTAACTAGCTTGGCATGTAAAGGGGGGTGTAGTATATTTGGATTTTCAAAAGGCATTCCATAAGGTGCCACACAAGAGGTTGTTACACAAGAGGAGGGTTCACGGGATTGGGGGCAATATATTGGCATGGATGGAGGATTGGGTAATGGACAGAAAACGGAGAGTCGGAATAAACGGGTCATTTTCGGGTTGGCAGGTTGTAACTAGTGGGGTGCCGCAAGGATCGGTACTTGGGCCTCAGCTATTTACAATCTGTATTAATGACGTAGATGAGGGATCTGAGTGTAATGTATCCAAGTTTGCTAATGATAAAGGCTAGGTGGGAAAGTAAGCTGTGAGGAGGACACAGAGTCTGCAAAGGGATATAGACAGGTTAAGTGTGTGGGCGAGTAGGTGGCAGATCGATTATAACGTGGGGAAATATGAAATTATCCACTTTGGTAGGAAGAATAGAAAAGCAGCATATTTTTTGAAAGGTAAAAGACTAAGAAATGTTGGTATTCAGAGTGATTTGGGTGTCCTTGTACACAAATCACAGAAAGTTAACATGCAGGTACAAGCAATTAGGAAAACAAATGGTATGTTAGCCTTTATTGCAAGGGGGCTGAAGTATAAGAGTATGGAGGTCTTGTTACAATTATATAGGGCTTTGGTGATACCACATCTGGAGTACTGTGTACAGTTTTGTTCTCCTTACCTATGAGGAGAGATTGAATGAAATGGGCCTATATTCTCTGGAGTTTAGAAGAATAAGAAGAGATCTCATTGAAACGTATAAAATTCTTAGAGGGCTTGGCATGGTAGATGCTGAGAGGCTGTTTCCCTGGCTGGAGAGTCTAGAAGTAGGGGTCATAGTCTCAAGTTAAGAAGTTGGCCATTTAGGGTCAAGATGAGGAAAAATGTCTTCACTCAGAGGGTTGTGAATCTTTGGAACTCTACCCCAGAGGGCTGTGGGTGCTCGATCGTTGAGTATATTCAAGATTGAGATGACTAGATTTTTGGACACTAAGGGAATCAAGGGATATGGGGATAGGGCAGGGAAGTCTGAGGTAGAAGATCAGCAATGATCTTACTGAATGGCAGAGCAGGCTCAAGGGGCCTTATGGCCTACTCCTGCTCCTATTTCTTATGTTTATATGCAGCACTAGTCTGAGATTCACTTTTATTGCATTGTAAAGATTTTGCTCTCAAACAAAGACTTTAAAAACTTAATGAAATATAGAAATAATCAGCCTCTCTTTGAAGGGGAATGATCTCTTGAACTCTCCTCAGGAGCAGATTATAACTGAAGCTGATTAGGGAATAACTCAGAACTAAATACTCTACTGGCAGGTTACAATGCACCAATACCCACTGCACACATTCTGATGTGATTTTCTGTTTGTTCCTGTTACCAGTGTCATACACAACAAAAATGGAAACAAATGATTTTCATTTGGCTCCTGATTGTGGTGAGTGGTGTTCCACAGAGTTCCATGTTGGGGCAGCTCTTACTTACTTTATATATAACTAATGGACTTAGGAACTGAGGGAACAATATACAAATGTACAGATGACACCAACCTGGACAGATACACAGATGGAAGTTGCAGTTCAATCAAGAAATGTGAGGTAATACATTCTGGAAATAAAACTAGGGAAAGGATGAACACCTTTGATGGTTAGAATTTAAATAGAGAAGAAGATTAGAGGGGCCTTGGTGTGCAGAGGCCCCTCTAATCTGATCACAGGTGATCAAAAGTAGCAGCACAGGTAGATAGGCCTTAAAAAAGCAAATGGAATCCTTGTTTTTTTGGATAGAGGTACACATTAAAGAAGCAAGGAGGTAATGTTGAACTTGAACAATATCTTCGTTAAAGTCGAAGTATTGGGCAAAGTTTAGGCATCCATTATTGGAAACAAATAAAAACAATGGAAAATATGCAGCATGGGTTCACTAGGATGGCACCAGCAATGAAGAGGCATAGTTATAAAGAGAGACTTGAGGAGTTGGGGCTTTTTTCACTGGAACTAAAAGGTTAAGGGATGACCTGATAGAGGTCTTCAAGATCATGAATGGTTACGAATGGGTAACTAATGTTGGATTGTTTCCACTGATCAGCGAGATGGTAACCGGAGGGCACACAGTTAAGGTAATCACAAAAGGAAATGAAGAGAAAGTTACAGAAAAAAATTGTTACACAAGAGTGGTTAGAATGTTGTTAATGCAGAAACCAGAAATTCTTTTAAAAGGGGATTAGGTTGGTGCTTGTAAAAGAGGGATATTAAGGGCCAAGGGGAATGAGCAGCAGAATAGGAGAAAAAGACCAGTACGGATTTAATGGTCTAAATGCCCTGTCTTTGTGCTGTAACGTTCTATGATTCTACAACTCAGCCCTTCCCCTGATGCATTGTGCAATGTTCTGTTACATTGTTACATATTGAAAAGCAGCAAAATGAAAGCAATAAATTGCAAAACACTTACACATTATCATCCACTGAAATAGTTGAATGAAGTACTTCAACAACTGATCCATCAATTTTAATGACAATTTGAGTGATCCTTGGAAGACCATCAACAATGGTGCGCCTCATCTGGATGTTGAATTCTTCATAAGTCTTCAAACACTGGGAAGCGAAGACATAATTGCAGGTTCCGGGGAAATAATAAACATCTCCATCAAAGGTTTTAAAGTGGTAATTTCCCCAGGTACTGCAAACACGGTAATTGTGGTCTGGATTGTGACCTATGAATTGAGAATAGTGTACAATTATTTTGAGGGGTGGTGAGTTACATAGGGAGTTTTTTGGAAGATTTAGTCTGCAGAGCAGTTGGTTTTAAAATACATATCTTCACAGTTAAAGTACTGGCTGCCACGAGGTCATACTGCAACAGGTTTTATATCTGCCAAAGTACCAGCATTTGTTCATTTGATGGAAGTAATTTTTAAAATTTCTTAAAACAACGACGAATCAAATGAACAAATGCTGGTACTTTGGCAGATATAAAACCTGTCAGCAAAGAAATTAAGTTATTGCCTTATTGATCACATTTTCCTGATCATCCTTCTGTTTACTAACCCTGTAGATTGTTTTGTGAGACACAGAGAATGCTGCTCACTTCATCAGGTAAAGCTGGCACAGGCTGGTCTGTAAGAACATGATTCATAGGTTGATTTCTGGAGAAGTGCTGTTAGCATCTCTCACACTCCGGGGCAGAATACAAGATCAACTGATTGGTGATCCCTCTCTTTTCTAGCCTCCAGTTTTTTTCCTCAAAGCAATATTTATTCTCTCTCTCTCTATTGTGATACTATGATCATCAATCCAGTGAACTTTCTTCTCTTGCTCCTTCTAATCACCACATGTGCTGTTCTACACACTTTTTCTCCCAGCTGCACCTTCACTGTGTTGAAATTAAGGCTTATCGTACTGGTTGTTATCGTAACTCATTCTTTCCGAAGACCTCAAAGCTGTGCAACTTCTTATCTTCCTCCTGAAATCTATAGACTTTTACCAAAGTTTGGCATAATCAAACCACTACGACTTGATTCATCCCATCTTCTATTCTTTACTTTTGAAGGTGTCCTGAATATGGATCTTGGCCCATCAACTAGGTTTCTTAATTGGAAAAAGGAATACAGTTTATTTACTTGAAAAAAATGGAGCTGATGGTATTCTTGGAAGTAGCACCACTGTCTTGTCAAACAAAGTAGATTCTGTTGCCCCATCTAAAAACACAACAAAAAATTACATTTGAATGAAGAACTAAACATAAAAAAGTATAAAAATGTGAATTGTCTAATGTTATAAAGCAGTAACTAGACACATACATTATACTGAGTAAGAAGAGTGGTCTATTAATCAAAGGCTAAACATCACTATCTTCTTAAATTATGCTATTTGTTGCCTGTTTACCAATATTGTAAGTGTTTGAATTCAATGCAGTAATAAATTCACACAAAATGCAGAACAGTATAAAAATTTAGTTTCAAGCTTAGAAATTAATGTTCTTTGATATTAAGCAAATGTTTCTCAAATTCCTATGACTTTCTTCTGTCCATTATTTTAACACATTTATTTTAAACTGGCCAATGCCCCATCAGAATAATGGACAGAGCAAAAGCACAATAATGTATTAAGCATTTGTACCCAATTATCTATAACTATAATTTATAGGCTATAATATTTCTGTTGTGATGCACTGTTGGTAATTCCTACTTTCCTACATCTCATTTATGCTGATAATGTTACTGTTTACATTGCTACGCACTGACAATGGTACTTTCTGCCTTGCTTTAACCATTGTGCACTGATGATGGTATTTTCTGCCTTGTTATGTCCATGGTGCACTGATGATAGTGATATCCTTCATACAATATCCATTATGTCATGCACTTTTTGCCTTGTTTGTGCATATTGCATTAAAACAGAATCCATAGAAAGGGAAATATTACAATTCTTGGTGTTCATTATGGGATATGAGATAGAGGAGGAGTTCAGAGAAATATTGAAGAAGGGCAGGGCAATAATAAGTGATTTTAACTATCCCAAGATAGACTGGGATAATGTAGGTGGTCAAAGAGTTGGGTTTTAAGGATTGTCTTAAAGGATGAAAGGAAGGTGAAATGGCTGAGGGGGGGATTTTCTTTTCTACAGCTATTCCTAACAATTGTTCCATGTTCTCCTCCAATACCCTTACATTCTCATTTCCACTATCATTTGTGAAAATTGGCACAAAATAACCATTTACACCTCCTCTGGACCCAGATTTTGCTTCTTACTTGTATCATTATTACCTCCTTTTGCCTTGCACCACCATCATTTTTGTCATTTAATCACTCCTGCCCTCCACCCTATCACAGACCTCTCCCTTTTGTTCTCCCCCTTCTCCCCTTTTCCCTGGCTCTGCACTTGCTTAAAAGCTGTTCATTCTCTAACATCTTCCAGTTCTGAAGAAAGGTCATTGACCTGAAATGTTAACTCTATATCTCTCTCCACAGATGCTGCCTGACCTGCTGAGTGTTTCCAGCATTTTCTGTTTTTATTTTAAAAAATCAACACCCTTGACTGAACCTGCCACAGATTTAGAAAAAATGCCAAGTAGCAAAGAACACTGCTATTTTTAATTAGATATGTAAACCATGAAAATTCTGAGGTATAAAATCCATGCTAACGTTAACAATTATCAACACAATTTAGACTGAATTAGAAACCAGACTAATTAGTAGAAATTAAGAACATAAGAACATAAGAAATAGGAGCAGGAGTAGGCCAATCGGCCCCTCGAGCCTGATCCGCCATTCAATAAGATCATGGCTGATCTGATCCTAACCTCAAATCTAAATTCATGTCTAATTTCCTGCCCGCTCCCCGTAACCCCTAATTCCCTTTACTTCTAGGAAACTGTCTATTTCTGTTTTAAATTTATTTAATGATGTAGCTTCCACAGCTTCCTGGGGCAGTAAATTCCACAGACCTACTACCCTCTGAGTGAAGAAGTTTCTCCTCATCTCAGTTTTGAAAGAGCAGCCCCTTATTCTAAGATTATGCCCCCTAGTTCTAGTTTCACCCATCCTTGGGAACATCCTTACCGCATCCACCCGATCAAGCCCCTTCACAATCTTATATGTTTCAATAAGATCGCCTTTCATTCTTCTGAACTCCAATGAGTAGAGTCCCAATCTACTCAACCTATCCTCATATGTCCACCCCCTCATCCCCGGGATTAACCGAGTGAACCTTCTTTGTACTGCCTCGAGAGCAAGTATGTCTTTTCTTAAGTATGGACACCAAAACTGTATGCAGTATTCCAGATGCGGTCTCACCAATACCTTATATAACTGCAGCAATACCTCCCTGTTTTTATATTCTATCCCCCTAGCAAGAAAAGCCAACATTCCGTTGGCCTTCTTCATCACCTGCTGCACCTGCATACTAACTTTTTGATTTTCTTGCACTAGGACCCCCAGATCCCTTTGTACTGCAGTACTTTCCAGTTTCTCGCCATTAAGATAATAACTTGCTCTCTGATTTTTCCTGCCAAAGTGCATAACCTCATATTTTCCAATATTGTATTGCATCTGCCAAATCTCCGCCCACTCACCCAGCCTGTCTATATCCCCTTGAAGGTTTTTTATGTCCTCCTCACTCTCCACTTTCCCTCCCATCTTTGTATCATCTGCAAACTTTGATATGTTACACTCGGTCCCCTCCTCCAAATCGTTAATATAGATCGTAAAGAGTTGGGGACCTAGCACCGACCCCTGCGGAACACCACTGGCTACTGGTTGCCAGTCCGAGAATGAACCATTTATCCCAACTCTCTGCTTCCTGTTAGATAACCAATCCTCCACCCATGCCAGAATATTACCCCCAATCCAGTGATTCTTTATCTTGAGCAATAATCTTTTATGTGGCACCTTGTCGAATGCCTTCTGGAAGTCTAAATACACTACGTCCACTGGTTCCCCTTTATCCACCCTGTACGTTATGTCCTCAAAGAACTCAAGCAAATTTGTCAGACATGACTTCCCCTTCGTAAAGCCATGCTGACTAAATTCATTAGGAACATGCAAATTAACTATTTTATACAACAATCAGCAAACCGATTTTTTAACTGAACATGGGTTTGATGCTCATTGAAAATACTCCTCCAGAGTTGGATTGGTATGTACATTCAGCATGCTTTTCCGTTCCCACAATGGCATTCGCATTTAACACAGCCTTGCAACAAGAACCACAAAGCAAAAGCATCAAATTCAGACCAGCAGATTGAAGCCTTTCAAGAATTTTTCAATACTTGTAAAGACACATAACTCATTTTCCAGTACATTCTTAAAATTATCAAAATATATTTTTATGGAAAAGAGAACATTCTTACGTTCTAAGGTGACGGAGCCATAAGAGTATGAGACTATCAGTATAAGGATCCATACTGATGCATCCCTATTTGTCCCCATCTTGGTCAAAGCTCAGTATGAGCTACCGAGGTCCCTGTAAGGTGTCGGTCACCTGTGGCTCAGTCTTTTATACAGGAAAATTTGGCACAGTCTCCAGATTACAAAAGTCTATTGGGCAGAGCTCAAAAAAGATAGAATTTGTGTTACTCCAAGTGTAAACAGCAGAACACTGCTGAGATCTGATTTCTGGAACTTGGAGCAGAGATTGTTTGCTAAACAGGAGTTCAATCTTTGTGGTTTATTTACACAAGAAAGAAGTTTCCATGCACGAATTTACAGAATAACAAATCTGCATGAAATAGCAATTATATTATGAAATAATTATTACGCACATGAAAAATGATAATAGGAGTAAAGGGAAATTTAGCTCCGATTTCCATGTTTGACCACTGCTTCCACAGTGAGACCAAAGAGCATAATAATTAGAATTTAAATATTCCCATGCTGCTAAAATCCATTCTATATTGAACAAAGTATGCATATAATTTTATGATGTACAGTAATGTTATTTGTACCTTTGTAAGCTAGCGCAAATGGTTCGTCTGGTGATAAGAAAGGTTATTCTTGAGGCAACTAAACAAAGTTCACAACATTCAGAATGTAATGGACACGGTGACAATCGCCTTTCCTAATTTGAAGCTATTTCCAAACCAGTCTTTTAAAAACATAAATGGGCCCCGATATTAACCCGGAGATGGGAACGGAGCAGGGGGTATAGATAGCAGGCGACAAACGCGCAATTTTGCAGGACAGGTAGGAATGGACGATTTTAACAGGGATACCTGATTATTATTTTACTTCTGGGTTTTACGTCTCCACTGCGTGTGAGCGGGTATGATGCAGACCTGCATGACGCAATTTCCCCTCGATTCACCTCGACATCGGAGATGAATCAGAGGAGGAGGTTTGGAGCTTGGAAGATTGTGGATTGCAAGGATGACATAAGAGATGGCTGGAAGGAGAGCAAAGGCTGAGCTTAGGTTCATTGAGTTGTCCCTGGATGTTCTGCCAAAGCAGTAAGGGCCAGGAGGGAGGTCCTCTCTTCCAGCAATGGAAAAAAGGAACCTGCTGCCACCACAAAGAAGGCATGGCTGGAGGTGGCACAGGAAGTGAGCAGCAGGGGCGTCATCATGAGGTTGTGGATCCAGTGCCGCAATGACTTGACCAGGTCAGGAAAGGTGAGCAGTTAGTGATGTACCTTCATACTGTATTGCACCCCCTCTCATTCTATCTTGTCAACTGTACTCCATTCACAGCACTCCACACATCCACTTCACTTTCATTAGCACCTATCATTCCGTTTAAATGCACATCCTCGCATCCCTCTTCCTCCCTCCACCACTGCCTGTCACCCCAATCCTTATGTAATCTGATACCACCTCATTCAGCTCCTCCGATTCTCAGCACACGTCCTGAAATAGCACCGTCAACACGTTTCTCAAATGCATGCCAGTGCCACTCATGATGCATCTGCCTGATTGTCAGCTTCACCGAATGCACTGCATCCTTTGGATGTACACATTCCTCAGAGCCACTCATAGGTCTATCGTGCCACCCTTGCAGAAGAGAGCGCAGAATGCCAGGGAAAGGACAAGGACTGAAGGCGGACCCCGACAGATCGTTGAACTTTACCCGATGGGAGGGGGAGACTCTGAAAATAAGCGGCATCTCTGCCTCCCTCAGCATCGGAAATGGTGAGATTGGTTGTCCATTAGAGCAGGATGACAGCATTAATCTCTGGCCCACATCTCCTACAAGACAAAGTCATCTTGAGTTCACTTCAGCACTTTATCCAATATGATCACTTTAATCATGTGCATTTCAATATTTGTACATTCCATGACTAAATCTTATCCATCTGTTCTCTCCTCCAAGACTATCACATGAACAACACGAAGAAAACGGAGGGGATGAAGACTCCTCAGAGGAGCTCAATGCTGCTGAGGGCCCACCTCACAGGAAACATGCGTTGCAGGCACCAGCGCAGATACGAGCACATCGGTGGGTCCTCTTAGACAGTTAGATGGGATGTAACCTGGTGGTTGTCATGGCGCAAGTGAGCACGAGCAGAGAGTGGTGTCAGGGACAGTTGTGGAGAGTGCCACCCTCTCCAAGCTCTGTTCAGCTGGATAGAGAGGCTGAAGCCGGGCCGCCATCAATTAAAAGGAGGATGCTGGAGGCTCAGCAGCAACTGTGTGAGGTAATGGCAGTAGTCCTGTCGGGCACACTCTCCATAATGGCACAGAGGATGGAGGAGTCTAGCTCGAACATTTGCGGAGTGATGATGTTGCAGGGCTTTTCAAACAGATAATCTTCCATTGAGAGTCTAGCTGCCTCTATGGAAGTTGTCTCGGAGCAGATAAATGAGTCCGTGTATGCACAGATGGCAGCCTTGCATACTATGGTGCCAATATTTCTACCGGCTTCCACATTCTGGCAGATAGATTTGACGTGGGCTTATAAGGCATCACCGATTTCCTCCAAGCTGCTCTCCTACAGAGAGACAGGAGTGATGTGCCGCTGCCCTGGGGAGGGAGGATGGTGATAAACAAGAGGAAAGTGTGCATGCTTCTCAGAGCATATGCACGTCTCACCCGTTGCCCCCACCCCCCACCCCCCTACAAACAGTTCCTGACATACCACTTCCCCTCAAGCTGGCCCAGTCCGCCCCTGCACAAATGCAGGAGGAGCAGTAACTGGCAGGACCCTCACTGGCTCCAACACCCAGACGCCATTGGCCATGAGCACCTCTGCTGAAGCCACAGGAGTAGCACCACATGGAAGTGGCAGAGATAGGAAAAGAAAGGCTTTATAGTTCAACAAGGGTGTAAGCACATGATGTATTTTTATATTTGTTGTTAATATTTAGTTCTTGGATCACATTAAATTTATAAATTCACACCACCTTCCCGTGTGCCCCATTTATGAATGGCGAGTGCCCATTCTGCTTTTCATTTATTTGGTGTGGAGGGTGGAGATGTATTGATGGCCACCAACCGGTGGATGTGGAATGAGTGAATGAATGGTTACAGGACTGTTTGTGCGAGGGGGGATAGTTCATTACATTGGTCCAGTGTGAGTGACTAACTGAACCTTCGAGCGATCAGGGCATCCCTGGCATCTCGAGCAGGGGTATGATCGGCTGGCCTTGTGTTGGACGCCCCATCTTCCTCCTCACCATTGTAATCCTCATCAGATGAAGAGTCCTGAGCGGTACTTCCTCCCGGACCTCTAGTCCTCGCTGCTGCACCATGTTGTGCAGCACACAGCAGTCCATGATTATCCTCGAGACTCTCTCTGGTAAGTACTGAAGGTCGCCTCCAGGCCTGTCTGGGCACCCGAAGTGGAACTTCAGCATGTCGATGGCTTGCTCAATGACACATCTGGTTGTCATATGGCTCGAGTTCTACCACTCCTGTTGTTCATTGGTGGGGTTCCTCAGAGGTGTCATCAGCCAGGTTTGAAGGGGGTATCCTTTCTCGCCTAGCAGCCATCCTCTCAGGTACATTCCAGGTTGGAATATGTTGGGGAAGTTGGACTGCCACACTATGAAAGCATCATGGCAGCTCCCAGGGAATCTGGCACAGACCTGTATGAACCTTTTTTGTGGTTGCACATCTGCTGCACATTGATGGCATGAAATCCCTTTAGGTGATGAATGCTCCTGGTTGGTCAGAGGGTGTCTGGATTGCCACGTGTGCAGTCGATGGCACCCTGCACCTCCGGGAAGCCATCCAGAGACCGGATCCCAGTGCATGCTCATTCTGGCCACTGTCATCACAGGGGAAGAGTATATCCCTCCCAGCCCTGGAGAGAGCCCGTGGCAAAGAAATTGCAGATGGTGGTAAATTTCACAGCCACTGGTAATACGTGGCTGCCAGGTCCAGTAGGTAGCAGACCTTTCTGTTGGAGGCTGCAGAAGTCTGCAACCACCTGAGGTAACAATTGCAACCTTCGGATGCACTGCTCCTCCGACAGCTCAAGGAAGCTGAGCCTCTGTACACCCTGTTCGGTGGGTAGGGCCTTCTGCGAGCTGGTCTCCTCTGTTGCTCCCTTCTCTGCTGGCCACCTGCAGCTCCCGCCACAGCACTTGCTGCTGTTGAACCTCATTATCCTCCTCTTCCTCAGTCTAATCGAGAGCAGCCATGGTGCAACCCAACATAAGATTCTCTCTCTGAACAACTCAAAACTCTCCAAATCACTCTCTCACACCAAGTACTCTCACCAAACTGAAAGGCACAAGGAACTGAGAAAGAACCTGTGAGTAATGACATCCTATGTGACTGTGACGATGGTAATCCTTCCTTCCTCATCCTTCTCGACCTGTCTGCAGCCTTTAACATGGTTGACCACACCATCCTCCTCCAAGGCCTCTCCTCCGTTGTCCAGCCGGGTGGGACTGCGCTCACCTGGTTCCATTCTTACCTATACAGTCGTAGCCAGAGAATCACCTGCAATGGCTTCTCTTCCCGCTCCCGCACCGTTACCTCTGGAGTCCCCCAAGGATGTACCCTTGGCCCCCTCCTAGTTCTCATCTACACGCTGCCCCTCGTTGACATCATCCGAAAACACAATGTCAGATTCCACGTGTACGCTGACAACACCCAGCTCTACCACACCACCACCACCCTCGGCCCATCCACTGTCTCTCATTTGTCACATTGGTTGTCCGACATCCAGTACTGGATGAGCAAAAATTTCCTCCAATTCCAACTAAATATTGGGAAGACCGAAACCATTGTCTTTGGTCCCCGCTGCAAACTCCGTTCCCAAGCCACCAACTCCATCCCTCTCCCTGGCCACTGTCTAAGGCTGAACCACACCATTCGCAACCTTGGCGTCCTATTTAGCGCAGAGATGAGCTTCCGACCACATATCTGCTCCATCACCATGACCACCTACTTCCACCTTCGTAACATCGCCTGTCCCCGTCCCTGCCTCAGCTCATCTGCTGCTGAAACCCCCATTCATGCTTTTGTTAATTCCAGGCTGGACGATTCCAATGGTCTCCTGGCTGGCCACCCATCTTCCATCCTCCATAAACTTGAGCTGATTCAAAACTCTGCTGTCCATATCCTAACTCGTACCATGTCCCGTTCTCCCATCACCCCTGTGCTTGCTGACCTACAATGGCTCCCGGCTTGGGAACGCCTTTATTTTAAAATTCTCATCCTTGTTTTCAAATCCCTCCATGGCCTCACCCCTCCCTATCTCTGTAACCTCCTCCAGCCCTACAACCCTCCGAGATCTCTGCGCTCCTCCAATTCTTGCCTCCTGTGCATCCCCGATTTTAATCGCTCCACTGTTGTTGGCCATGCCTTCAGCTGCATAGGCCCTCAGCTCTGGAATTCCCTCCCTAAACCTCTTCCTCTCTACCTCTCTCTCCTCCCTTAAGACGCTCCTTAAAACCTATCTCTTTGACCAAGTTTTTGGTTATCTGTCCTAATACCTCCTTATGTGGCTCGGTGTGAAATTTTGTTTGACAACGCTCCTATGAAGCGCCTTGGGACTTTTTACTACGTTAAAGGCCCTATATAAATGCAAGTTGTTGTTATTGTTGTTGTAGTAGTAGTGGTTGTTGTTGTACTGAACTTTTATTCACATTGGGCCTCCTAATCTTTAACCACCCCGATAAAGTGGCGAGCAATCTTGCCTCTATTTCACTAGTAATTTTCCCGACCCTTGGGAAACCCATGCTGCAGCAGTTAAATTCCATTCAGGGTCTCAATTGCATAATAGGATCCCGATTTAAATATGTTAATGAGCCTTCCACCTCTCCACAGCGGGACACTCGGTCGCCCCGATATCGTACGAACCAGGTTGAGGTCGGTTTATACGATTTCGATATTTTAACAACCCCCCCCCCCCCGACCCTCTTCTGCCCATCGAGGGAGGTTAATATCGAGGCCACAGAATCTTTTCTCTGTAAATATATCAATACATTGACCACAGCAATCAGGTAGTCTATGGATGCCAATCGGCCTGAATTTAAATCTTGCCCTGAAAAATCTGCTCTGTCTACCAACTGAAAGGGTCCTAACTGAAATGAACTTGGGCAATCTCCAACCCAGTTCCACAACACAAATTGACCAGAATTTGTCACAAATTGACACTTAAATAGGCAATCCTACTCAGACATGCTACAGAATGGCGCAGCTCGAGGCAGGAGGCAGCCACAAAAGGAGGCCAGGCCCGCCTGCACACTCCCTCCCATGTGGATGAAAACGGGCTGGGCATCACAGGCAGGGAAAGAATCATGGCCATAGCGAGTGGCAACTCTGTAGGAGATGTCATACAAGGTTTTTTCATCCTTATTTTTCCTTTCTTGCTTCTATCTCACCCTACACACTCTGTGGGACAAACTGCAGCTGCGTTCACCAGCCACTTCTTATTCTGCTCTCCCTTCACAATAAAAGCTAACCCTTGTCCCTCTCTTTCATTTCAGGTGCTGAAAATGTGGAGACACCTCTGCTACATCAGGAAAAGACTAGCACCATCACTCAATCTGAACGTAGCATGTATCAGGTCAGACTTTAGAGGCATCACACATACTTTAGAGGCTAGGCTAAAGGAGGAGTCATCATGTGATGAATCACTGAGCATAAGTGTGCAGGAAATGGGGCTGGAGGATAGGACGCCACAGGTGCCAGCTCGCCAGAGGGCAAGATCACATACTAGCTCTGCTGCATGCTGACTTTGAGGGTTCAGACTAGTGAAGAAGCCTGATGGGCATACACCAGGAAATGCTTGGTGCACTGAGCAGCATGCTTGCAAGCTGGCGTACAATGGATCAGAGCATGGAGGAGTCCAGCTCCAACTTGTGTCGGGGCTTCATGCAGAGCATGAAGACCATGCGGTCCAACATGGAGAGAGTGGTCAGCTCCATGAACAGCACAGTGGCACCCACCGTGAAGGAGGCCAAGCTGACAGCTCTGACTGCCGACTGTTTCCATGACAACTCACACTGCTGCCATGCAAGTTTGGATAGCTGCCATCTTGGCTCTGGGGGCCAGTGTTGACAAGGGCTTTCAGAGAGTCACATCACTCCTGCACTCTGTTCTTGCGCAGAGCGGTAGGAGTGCTGAGACACAGTCCCAGGAGACTGGCCTTGGCTCCATGGGAGAGACGCATGCTGTCCTCTCTCAGGATGATAGCATGCCTGCTCTCCCGCCTTGTTCGTACCATACAGTCAGCTGATCCAGACTGCCCCAGCCCATGCCGAGATGCTGCAGTGTGCAGCCAGGTTCTCAAGTCCCAGAACTGCTCAAGGTGACCCACCACGGCCATTTGAAATGTCCTCAAAAGAAAGCTCATTAGCCTTCCACCTCCCAAGATGTAACCACTGGGGATACACTTAGGAACACTAGGATGGGTAAATGAGTACAGAAGATAGGCACTAAGGGGTTGCACAAGGGTTTCTTAATTATTTCTATTAACTATTAGACACAGATGCATTTAAGTTGTTGGATAGATTTGTTTTTTGTTCTGGTATTGGTGCTGATGTTAATATTTATAGTGAAGTGAGGGCATAAGGCTGGACTGAAGGAAGACAATCAGATGGTGGTAGTAAGAATAGTGGTGATAAGGATTCTGGGACTGTTGGTGTATTGGTGATTGTGGTGGGAGGGCCAGGGGGATAGTTCACATGAAGTGCTCTTGAATGAGCTGCTATCTGAGCTCTGGAAGCCAAGGACATTGGTGGTCAATGCCGCTTCTGCACTTCCTCCTCCCGCTGTTCGTCCTGCTACACTTCTTGCTGCTCAGGTGGTGTTAAGGGCTGGTCCCTCATGATGCCAGCATGTAGCAGTCGACCATAAATCTGGATACATGCTCAGGGCTGTACTGCAAAGCTCCTCCCTAACGGTCCAGGTGGCAGAGGTGTTGCTTCAGCATGCCAAGTGTCTGCTCAATGACATTTTGGTGGCAGCATGGTTCTCATTGTAGGCCACCTCTGCAACTGTGCCTGGGTTCCTGACAGGAGTCACAGGAACATAGGATCAGAAGTAGGCCATTCAGCCCCTCGAGCCTGTTCCGCCATTCATCGAGATCATGGCTGATCTGTATTCTAACTCCATTTACCCGCCAGCTCCCTATCCCTTAATATTCTTGGCTAGAAAAATCTGTATATCTCAGATTTAAAATTAATTGAGCTAGCACCTACTGCTTTTTGTGGGAGCGAGTTCCACACTTCGACCACCCTATGCGTGAAGAAGTGTTTCCTAACTTCTCTCCTGAATGGCCTGGCCATTCATGGAAAAAGTTTCTCTCTATCTACTCTATCAATTCCTTTTAAAATTCTAAAAACGTCAATCAAATCACCCCTTAGCCTTCTATATTCCAGAGAATACATGCCTACTGTATGCAGTTCTCCAGATGTGGTCTAACCAGGACTTTGTATACTGTAGCAAAACTTCGTCCCCTTTATATTCTAGCCTTTTTGATTATTTTTTGGACCTGACCACTACATTTTAGTGATCTGTGTACATGATCATGTGCTAATTCTCTTTGGACCTCCACTGTTCCTAGTTTTTCACCGTTTTAAAAATACTCAGATCTATCCTTTTTTGGTCCAAAATGGATGACCTCACACTTACCTGCGTTGAAATCCATCTGCCACAGTTTTGTCCATTCACTTAATCTATCAATGTCTCTTTGTGATTTTATGCTCCCGTTTAGACTAATTACTATGCTATCAATCTTTGTGTCATCAGCAAACTTGGATATATGGCCCAGAAGCCAGCCTGTAACCTGACGGTCTGATTGGAATAAAGACACAGAGGACTGGTACAGGATGAATGCATCATGACTGCTTCCGGGTACAGACCTGCATGATATGTTGCCTGTGGTCATATACAAGCTGGACTTTGAGGGAGTGGAATTCCTTTGTCTTCAGAAAGATGTCAGGATGATGATGGGGAGCACACAAGGCAATGTGGGTGCAGTCTATGGAATCTTGCACCCTGGGGAAATCTACAATGCAGGGGAAGCCTAGTGATCTCTCGTGCTGCTTCGCTCTATCTATGGGGAAAGAGATGTAGCTGTTCCTCCTGGCATAGAGAGCCTCGGTCACCTCTCTGATATAACGGTGGACTGAAAATTGGGAAATTAGTTATAGAATGGGAAAATAGGTCAAAATAGTCCCAGAAGTTAAGCAGCAACCTAAAAGGGCAAACCAGCAATTAACCTGTATGTAGTGAATGAGCCCTTTAAAAAGCACTCCTAAAGGCTCCTAGCTGCCTATTAGCGCCATGAGTTGCAGACCGAGTTTCTCATGTGGCAAGTCAGGCGCTGGGGAAGCCCAGTTTCAGAAAAGGGTCGTATGACAAGTATAGGACCCTCAATTAAATATTTTAATTGCCATTTAACATAATTCCAATGCATGCCTCGGATGACTAAGGTGGAGCATGATCTAGTATTGCAGGTGGTCTATTTCTGGCGCGGGACGGGTGCGCGTACTCACGCCCTCCACCTCATTGGTCACTTTAGCGTCTATTTTATGCTTGTAAAATGGGCGTCAACGAATTCATAGGCCAAGGACTTTATCCTAGGGCGTATTTAAATAAACCAGGATATAATGCCCATGCACTCCTTGAAAATAAATTTTTAATTCTTCTGCCACAGAATCTGAACTGCGGAACTGCTGGCACTCGGGCCTACCTGCCCAATTCCATACCGTATGCACTTTGGCTGTGAGCAGCTGGTCCACGAGCATGATATCAGGGATCGCCTCTCTGATTTTTCAATTAAATTGATTTTTACTCGCAATTTTTTTTTTTCTTTAAAAATTTGACTTCATTTTGAGACCTTCACCAGTAATTTTCACAGGGGTTCTCCCAATGTCTCACTGTAACTTCAGTGGAAGATCACTGGAAACCCTGGCATCAACCCTCTAATTTTCTTTGTGTTGTTCCTCTCTCCCTGCCTTTCAGTTTCCTCAAAATTTATCTTTTTGGCTATTTATTTGGTCAACACTTCTAATTCTTCTACTACTGCTAGATCTGCTTTCTCCTGTGTGAGACGCCATGACACATTTTATTACATTACAGGTGCTATACAACTAAATTCAAATTGTCAATGAACTGTGGCGTTTCTTATGGCGAAAAATAAAACACCAAATTGTCACTCTCTTCGTAAAACTATGGAGGGAATTTTAACCTCCCCCATGACAGGTAGTAGGGGGGTCGGGGGTGGCAGGGGAGAGTTAAAATTGTTAAAAATGTGAAACCCAACCCCAACTCATTGTGAATGTGCGTACTTCTGGTTTTACTGCGGCATTTGAATTTAATGGCTGCTGACAGGGTGCAAGCTGAAGGGAGGCGAGAACTGCTGGATCAAACAGGTAAGTGCTTTTCCAGCCCTGCTTGTGAGCCAGAAGGACCAGACGTGCTTCCCCCGGCCCCTCAAGTACATTTTCTGCCGTGATCTCTCCCTCTCTGCAATCTTTCCCTCCCTCCCTCCGAGTTCCAACCTCTCCCACCCTGCACCGACCTCAGCAGTCCCCAGCAGCTGCCTTGTACCACAGGCTTTCCCGCTAGGCAGCCAGCCAGCCTCACAATCTGGCAGGACCTCCTCCTTCCCGGTATTTATGGGTTTCCTGGCCACTGACATGCGCACCCGCTCCTTCCCCGCCTCTCCGTAAATATTGGGGCCTATATTTCTGCTCTCCTACCATGCCACTGTCTTTATATCACATTTCCTACAAAGTTTGAGCGAGAAGTGAAGCGATTGCTGCATTGCCAGCACTTGTTCACATTAGAATGTCTGCAGACACCTTAGTGAAAAGACATTGTGAATTAGTCAATAACATGTCTAAATCTTTGTGTTCTTTGCAGAAGAGAAACACGTGCACAAAGAGTGGAATGGCAAGCACCAGGCCCCTCACTAGACATGAGGAGGAAGCTCTATAACTCTTTGGAAGGCACACTAGGAAGGCTGTGGGAGAAGGAGAAGTTGCAATGATAGAGTTGAATTTAACTGCATCAGTCTGAGCTACATTCAAATCCAGAAGTAAAGGGACAATAAGGGATTTGGAACACAAAAGCTATAATCTTATTTTAAGGATTACACTGATGATGAAAGTATTTACTTTTGGATTGTTTTGTTCAGAAACAGTTATACAATTTACTCTTTAATTAAAGGGTCTGAGAAATTGCTTATTATTTCACTGAGTAATTTACGTCATTTAACTGCCACTTGCACCTCTGTAAACATGCAGGCAATGGAATGTTATCGCTATCGCCAGAAACAAGATACTCTCTTTAAATAAGTTAATCACATTTTACTGATGGTCTACTGTTGTTTACACCAGCTAAATCTGTCCTGTAAGAAATATCCCCTCAGCTGTGCATAAGGTTTTTGTTGTGCTAAGGCATGGTGGATTTGGAACATGTTAGTGTTAACAAATTCAATCCAAACTAGAACTCTTCACTTTTTATGTTATTATTTATGACGCTTATTACAACTAATTTTGATTAATGGTATTAAAATGTATTCTTTATATTGTAGTCAATTCATAAATAGAAGCAAGTGACTCAGCACAGGTTTGCGTTTCCGACCAGGGTGGACCAGGAACAGCATCCTGTTTGCTGTTGTGAAATGTTACAACAGAAGAACAATGTTAATCAGATTGTCCGTTCTCCTGGCTGCACAGTAGGGATGATTGCATAATTCTGTGTTCCTAGCAGGAAGCCATGTTTGCAGGAAGCATGGGTCGGAATCAGTGCTATAATATAGTAGACTATCTCCAGATCGCGTTTCCTGAAAACATGGCTTCCCTTCTCAACTGTTATTTTGCAAATGCAGGCAGACAGGCTTCCTTATCATCATGGATCCAATGCTCGGTCAATTCTGCCTCATATTGTAAAAGCACCACCCCGACACCCACCCCCCCCCCCCCCCACCACCCCCGACTCCCAGCATCAAGCACCTGAATTGTTTCTTGAGGAAACTGAAATGTTGTTCAATAACAACATGTCATCTTGTATTCGTGGTTTTAGCTGTTTTGTTGGTATCTACAGATGTGGAAAGGATCATGAGCTACATGTTCAGCCCAAATATCTTGACATCAGTCAGTCATTGCAATCCAACTGAGAATAAAGGCATCACGTGATGATCCAGGGATTGTGCAAATCTTTCATTGTGCACTGCAAACAATCAAACCATTAAATGAATCGAAGGATTTATAGTTGATTTAGACCATTCAATTGGCTATGGGCACCCATTTCCACATTTGTATGCAGTTGATAATCCCAAAAATATAATGCAAAGGAACTCAATTATCAAATAATCTGAATTAAGTGACTTTGAATTAAAAGTAGACTGTATTGTTAGACATCGAAACATTGCCAGCAGCTACAAATGCAGTCCTGTTATGAGCCGTTGGGTCATACATTTTTAACTTGAATTACATGAATTAGCTTAAAATTGAAAATTCTCCTGCTGTAATCATTAGAATTATTTCACTGGATACTACAAATGGAAGAAGAGAGGAGAAAGATAATGGATTTAGTTGCATCCATCATTGGCATGAGGCTGGAGAAATTTTCTACTGAGGAACTGTGGACTTATAGAAATACAGAGAAATTACAACGTGGAAATAGTTCATTCGGCCCAACCAATGCATTCAAATTTCAAACAAGCAAATTACATTAACATACCCTGTACTCAAATGTCTTCATTCCCTTTCCCTTCATCCACCTATCCAATCTAATCTTGAATATTCACAGAAACATAGGAACAGAAGTAGGCCATTCAGTTCCTTGAGCCTGTTCCGGCAGTCTATTACATCATGGCTGATCTGTATCTCGACTCCATTTACCTGCCGTTTCTCCATATCCACTGATACCCTAACCTAACAAAAGCTATCGGTCTTAGTCTTGAAAGCTTCAATTGACCCAGCATCCACAGTCTTTTGGGGGCAAGAGTTCCACATCTCCACTATCCTTTGTGTGACAAAATGCTTTCTAATTTCAATCCTAACTGGCCTAGCTCTAATTTTCCCCACCAGAGGAAATAATGGCCTAGAATTTGACTGCGCAGCGCCCATCTCACAGGCGTGAAACGGGCACCTAAGGGTCCAATCTGGCAGGTGAACTGGACACGCTCATTCCGCGCTGTAAGTGCGCCGCACAACATATAGGTTCAGGTTCCTCTGTAGGTGTCCAAGGTGCATACCTCATAATAATATTGAAATAGGGGGTCTGACGCTTGTTGTAGGATTCTTTTGTGAAATTGGGCTGCCCCAACGCCTGACTCGTCACGTGATAAACTTGCTCAGCAACCTGTGGCGCTTGCATGCGGCAAGGACCCTTTAGCAGCGCTATTTAAAGGACTCATTCACTACATACCAGTTAGTTGCTGGTTTGTCCTTTTATGCTGCTGGTTAACTTCTGGTCATTTTTTTGCCTATTTTCTGGATGTACAACTGGTTTGTGATTTCTGTTTACAACATTTTACAGATACTGGACTGCTTTTGTCTAACTTCAAAACAGTTTGAGTGCACCAAATCTAGAAAAAAAATGTAATCCAAGAACTCAGTTCCATCTGTGTGTAGCATTTAACAGGAATAATTAACAATCACCCTTGTGCAACCCCTTTGTAACTTTTCTTCGATGGTCTTTTACCTATCTTAGTGCTTCCACGAAGTGTTTCCCCAGTGGCTACTGCTTGAGAGGTGAGCTGCTGAGCTTCCACTGAGGACAATTCAGATGGCCATGGTGGGCAACCTCCAGCATCTTTGAGCCTTGAGGTCCTAGCTGCAGACTGCAGCATTTCAGTGTGAGCCAGGGCAGTCTGGCCCATCTGGCTGTGTGGCACTAACAAGGGCACTGGTGAAGTGGCTGGCAGCAGAGCAGGCATACTGCCATCCCGAGAGACACCAGGTGCCTCTCCCATGGAGCCAAGGCCAGTCTCCTGGGACTGCGCCTCAGAACTTCTACTGATCTGCATGAGAACAGAGTGTGCTGTGACGCTCTGGAAGCCCCGATCAACACCGACCATCAGAGCCAAGACAGCAGCCGTCTGAGCTTCCATGACAGCAGTGTGAGCTGCCACGCAAGTTGTCAGAGCTGTCAGCAGAGGCTTCATTTTGGTAAGCTCCAATATCGTGTTTGTGGAGATTACCACTTGCTCTATGTTGGACAAAATGGTCACCATGTTCTTCGCGCAGCCCAAATGCAAATTGAAACCAGACTCTACCATGCTGTGAGCCATTTCGATCAACCTTGCCGCCCAGCTGCCCAGTGCATCTAACATTTCATGGTGTATGTCCATCAACCTTCTTTGATAGCCTGGGCCCTTGAAGTCTGCATCTGAATCCTCTGCAGCAGAGCTAGTAGATGCTTGTGCCCTCATCCATGCCTTTGTTACCAACAAATTTGACTATTCCAATGCTCTCCTGGCCAGTCTCCCGCGTTGCACCCTCCTTAAACTTGAGCTCATCCAAAACTCTGCTGCCCATATCCTAACTCACACCAAGTTCCATTCATCCATCAGCCCTGTGCTCGCTGACCTATATTGGCTCACAGTCCGGCAACAGCTCGATTTTAAAATTCTCATCCTTGTATTCAAATCCCTCCATGACCTTGCCCCTCCCTATCTCTGTAACCTCCTCCCGCTGTTCAACCCTCCGAGATTTCTGTGCTTCTCCAATTCTAGCCTCTTACGCATTTCCAATTTATATCGCTCCACCATTGGTGACCATGCCTTCAGTCTCCTAGGCCCTAAGCTTTGGAATTTCCACCCTAAACCTCTTTGCTTTGGCGTCCTATTCCTGGTCTTAGATCCTGCACACCTGTGGCCGGTGATTTACCACGTGAAGTCCCCTCATCTAGCCTAGCCTCTAAAGTACCTGTGGCACCACCCTCTGAGCCGCTGCTTGCTAGAGTCAGATCGAGTGATGGTGCATCTTCAGGAAGCTTGGCCTCAGAAGTGGCACAGAAGCATTGGCATTTCCAGCTAAACATTGGGAAGCCTGAAACCACTGTCTTAGGTCCTCATCACAAACTCTGTTCCCTAGCTACCGACTCCATCCCTTTCCCTGCCCACTGTCTGAGGCTGAACCAGACCGTTAGCAACCATGGGGTCCTATTTGACCCTGAGATGAGCTTCCGACCACATATCCGCTCCATCACTAAGACTGCCTACTTCCACCTCAGTAACATCGCTCGTCTCTGCCCCTGCCTTCGCTCATCTGCTGCTGAAACCCTCATCTATGCCTTTGTTACCAACAAATTCAACTATTCCAATGCTCTCCTGGTCGGTCTCCCATCTTGCACCCTCCTTAAACTTGAGCTCATCCAAAACTTTGCTGCCCATATCCTAACTCGCACCAAGTCCCATTCATCCATCAGCCCTGTGCTTGCTGAACTATATTTTGGCTCCCAGTCTGGCAACAACTCGATTTTAAAATTCTCATCCCTATAGTCAAATCCCTCCATGACCTCGTTCCTCCCTATCTCTGTAACCTCCTCCCGCCTTACAACCCTCCAAGATTTCTGCGCTCCTCCAAATCTGGCCTCTTGCGCATTCCCGATTTAAATTGCTCCACCATTGGTGGCCATGCCCTCAGCTGTCTAGGCCCTAAGATTTGGAATTCTCTCCCTAAATCTCTCCACCCCTTTCTCCTCCTTTAAGACATTCCTTAAAACCTACCTCTTTGACCAAGCTTTTGGTCACCTGTCCTAATATCTCTCTATGTGGCTCGGTATCAAATTTTGTCTGAGAAATTTTGATGAGGGGGCCAAGGATAGATCCTTGGGGTACTCCAGAGGAAACGGTGCAGCAGCGGGCAGAGAAGCCATTGCAGGAGATTTTGTGGCTACGACTGGATAGATAGGAATGGAACCAGATGAGGGCAGTCCCACCCAGCTGGACAACAGAGGAACGGCATTTTAGGAGGATGGTGTGGTCAACTGTATCAAAGGCTTCAGACAGGTCAAGAAGGATGAGGAGGGATAGCTCACCATGGTCACAGTCACATAGGATGCCATTTGTGATTTTGATAAGGGCCGTTTCAGTGCTGTGGCAGGGGCGGAATCCTGATTGGAGGAGTTAAAACATGGAGTTGCGGGAAAGATGGGCATGGACGTTCAAGGACTTTGGAGGTTGGAGGTGGGGCTGTAGTTTGCAAGGACAGTGGGGTCAAGGGTGGGTTTTTTGAGGCGGGGGACAGTACCTGAGGAGAGGGGAAAATACCAAAATTGGCCATTAACCAGTAGAATACCATGTGACATCAGGTGACTTAGCATAATTTTAACAAACAGCATTTGGAAAACCATAAGAAGACACTGGCAGTGGACATAAACCACCTTGCTCCTCCAGGCATAGCATCATTGCTTCAGAGAACTCCATATTTCTGCTTTGCCAATAATGCTTACTGTTGTTTTTTGCTAAAAGTTAGTTTTCCGTGATTTGATGTGGTAAATATTTTAATACTATGCTTAGTAGGATTTTGTATTTAATTAATTTATTTTATTTTTTCCTGTATAAAGGAAATTTAGGGCTGATTTTTGAGGATCCTCTTCTGCTGTGGAACCATGGTCTATGGGAGTATGGATCAGAGAATCTTGGGCAGATATCAGCACTATTAATTTCTGGAAAAACAGAAGCACCATGAATTGGGTGCACTGACTCTACATCTAATTCTACATTCTGCTCTCCAGTTGCATGAAGTGTCAGGAGCAAAGCCTTGTAAGATCAGTGTTTTTGATTTTGTACTTAGAATACTGTATACAGTTCTGGTCGCCTCAGTACAGAAAGAATATTGCAGTTATTGAAAGGATACAAAGAAAGCAACTAGAATGATTGAGGGGATGGAGGGATTAGATTGTGAGGAGTGATTATGTAAATTGGGCATGTTCTCACTGGAAAGAGAAGGTTGAGAGGTTATATGATTGCTGTTTTTAGGATTATAAAGGGACTTAATAATGTAGACCATGAAAAGCTATTTCACTTTGGCCAGAATAGCAGAACCAGAGGACATGGCCTGTGCTTGAAGGGAGAAACAGGGGTCTTTGTACCTATGGATCCCAAAACTTTCTACCACCAGGGGTTTCCTCCCATCATATCTGAGTATGTTATAGACTAATTGACTGCCATGATTAGTCAACAACTCCATTATCATTGTATCATGCGACTGCCAGGATGGCGAACCAGATGGACTTGTTTTTTTTCCGTGTAATCATTCCTATATAACAGCCTTTTCTTCTTTTATAATAATGATGTAAGAGGATTTGTGTTATAACTTATTGCTGTTTAGGGGGTTATTTACACTGCAGGTTTAGCATCAGTGAGAAATGACTTCTTCTCCACAATGACACTCACCTGACTAGAGTGAAACAGGGTGAGACTGCTCAGAGAGGATAGTTTCACACTTCTAAACAGGACAGTTAGGGGGTAATTTTGATTTTGTGCAATAGTGTAAAATGGATGATAGCAAATCGGCAACCCTTTTACATCTCTCCCTATTTTTATTTCCATTGAAGTAAATGGAAATAAAAACTGGGAGAGATGTAAAACGGGTTGCCGATTCGCTTTCTTCCGTTTTACACTAACGCACAGTCAAAATTACCCCCTTAGAGTTCTATGTAGGCAGGAGCCAAACCTCATAAACAGGGTTCTGGCCAGACAGTCTCAGACTAATAGCTGCAGTGTAATTGCACCCTAAATTAGAAAATTTACGCATATTACATACATCATGTGGACTGACTGGGTTGCTCAATTTTTATTACCGAGTATGTAACCAGATCTTAAGTTCCTCCACGAATGAGGACTCTGTTTTCCGCAGACATTTCTGGTTCCTTCTAAAGAGCTTCCTATCTTTTGTCCTATGACTGTAGGATCTAACACCCACTTGCTGTACCTTTACTGGCATCCATTTCCCTTTTCTGATAACTTTTTCTTCTCAGCTAATTAAGCTCATTGGTACCTTTCATAGAATAACAGAATCGTTACAGTACAGAAGGAGCCCATTCGGCCCATCAAGCCCATATGGGCTCTTTGTAGGAGCAATCCAGTTAGTCCCATTCCCTTGCTATTTCCTCATAGCCCTGCAAATATTTTCCCTTCAAGTATTTATCCAATTCCTTTTTGAAAGCTACTATTGAATCTGCTACGACCACCCATTCAGGCAGTGCATTCCACATCATAACTACTCACTGGGTAAAAAAGTTTTTCCTCACGTCGCCTTTGGTTCTTTTGCCAATCACCTTATATCTGTGTCCTCTGGTTCTTGACCCTTCCGCCAATGGGAACAGTTTCTCATTATTTACTTTATCTAAACCCTTCATGATTTTGAACACTCCTATCAAATCTCCTCTTAACTGTCTCTGCTCTAAGGAGAACAACCCCAGCTTCTCCAGTCTATCCACATAACTGAAGTCCCTCATCCCTGGAACCATTCTAGTAAATATTTTCTGCACCCTCTCTAAGGCCTTCACATTCCAATGTTGGGCAGCAGTAGGGGGGTGCTACAGTTGACCTTGGGACCAGTGAGCTAGAGAGAGAGAGAGAGAGAGAGAGAGAGCGAATGCGCAAAATCGGCCAGGGGTCTAGAGGGTGTCTAGTAGATGGGGGTGATATAGGCCTTACGCAGTGATCTTTGAGAAGCCAGCTTGTAGTTTGTTCCATGAGAGGGCAAAATCGGCCAGGGTTCCAAAGGGTGACTAATAGAGAGGTGAGAATGTGGAACTTGCTACCACATGGATTGGTTAAGGCGAATAGCATAAATGCAATTAAGCGGAAGCTAGATGAACACATGAGGGAGAAAGGAATAAAAGGATGTGCTGATAGGGTTCGATAAAATAAGAGAAGGAGGCCATTTGGTCCATCATGCTCTTTGAAAGAGCTATCCAAATAGTCCCACTCCCTTGCTCTTTTCCCATAGCCCTGCAACTTGTCACACTTAATAGAAATAAAGATGTATAAGGTCATGCTTTGTTAACCCTGAATTATAAGGTTTCAAGATGGTTTCTAAAAAGGACAGAAGGCCAAAGGGAGTTGTAAAGAATTATTAAAGCAAGTCTTCAAAAGCATGGAGAGTGTTAAGAGTAAAAGTTAGCAGATTAATAAACATTAAATGTTTAATCAATCATAAATAAAACTTGTAAAGTACATAAGAAAATAAGAACTTAAGAAATAGGAACAGGAGTAAGCCATACGGCCCCTCAAGTCTACTCCATTCTTGCTCCATTCAATAAGATCATGGCTGATCTTTCCGCCCGATTCCCATATCCCTTGATTCCCTTAGAGTCCAAAAATCTATCGATTTCAGTCTTGAATATACTCAACGACTCAGCATCCACAGCCCTCTGGGGTAAAGAATTCCAAATATTCACGACTCTCTGAGTGAAGAAATGCCTCCTCATTTCAGTCCTAAATGTCCAACCCCTTTTCCTGAGACTATGGCCCCTAGTTCTAGACTCTCCAGCCAGGGGAAACATCCTCTCAGCGTCTACCCTGTCAAGCCCTCTTAGAATCTTAAATGTTTCAGTGAGATCGCCTCTCATTCTTCTAAACTCCAGAGAGTATAGCTCCATTCTACTTGATCTTTCCTCACAGGACAACCCTCTCATCCCAGGAATCAATCTAGTGAACCTTCGTTGCACCATCTCTAAGGCAAGTATATCCCTCCTTAGGTAAGGAGACCAAAACTGCATCCAGTACTCCAGGGTGGTCTCACCAAAGCCCTGTAGAATGCAGCAAGACTTCCTTACTCTTGTACTGCGCCCCCCTTGCAACATACCATTTGCCTTCCTAATTGCTTGCTGTACCTGCATGTTAACTTTCTGTGTTTCGTGAATAAGGACACCCAAATCCCTCAGGGTATCACAACTGTTAATTAGCAGCTTACGGTGTAGAAGTTACACTTCTGCTTTTGCCAGCGTGCGGTTTTCCAGCCATTATGTGAATGGGCAGAAAGATCGTGATCCAGTGAGCGTAGAAGTGGAATTTTTATCCCTTAAGTCTTTGAACGCAGAGAATAAAGTAACAGTATAACAGTATAACGTGCAAAGTTAGTTATATTAGGACAAGAAAACAAAAAAAAATCACTGAATAAAAAAACAACTAAGGATGATAAAATGCCACAGGCATCCTCAAAGGAGAAGCCAAGCATCTCAAAGGAAGGAAAAAACCATGCAATGCCACAGCAGACAGCCTAATAGAAGGACAAAGTTGCATGTTCTATGCTCATATCATAGGGATAGCCGAATACTAGAAAATTGTTAGTGATACATTGAATACAACTTGTAAACTCAACCTCGCTAAGCTATACTGTGATCTTGGACATTGGATATAACTCTGTGATATAGTTATTAAGCAAAAATAAACTCAGACAGGTATTGTGATCATTGACATTTTGGTTGTACCTATGATGATATAGACTCAGCTGATTGATATCAAATGCCCAAGTACTTATAATCTTCAATCTTTAAGATTAAAATGGTGATAGTTGTGTTATCATAGATGTTATTAAATAATGTATGTTAGTGCATCTTTGTGTTCAACTTTATCTGTGATGATTGTGGCAAGTAGGAGGTAATTACATTTCACTCGGTATTGCACTGCATTCTTATTGTGATTGGGTTATCTTGCATACTTTTTTTATTCGTTCATGGGATGTGGACGTCGCTGGCAAGGCCAGCATTTATTGACCATCCCTAATTGCCCTTGAGAGGGTGGTGGTGAGCCGCCTCCTTGAACCGCTGCAGTCCGCGTGGTGAAGGTTCTCCCACAGTGCTGTTAGGTAGGGAGTGCCAGGATTTTGACCCAGCGACGATTGAGGAACGGCGATATATTTCCAAGTCGGGATGGTGTGTGACTTGGAGGGGAACATGCAGGTGGTGGTTTTGTTCCCATGTGCTTGCTGCCCTTGTCCTTCTTGGTGGTAGAGGTCGCGGGTTTGGGAGGTGCTGTCAAAGAAGCCTTGGCGAGTTGCTGCAGTGCATCCTGTGGATGGTACACACTGCAGCCACAGTGCGCCGGTGGTGAAGGGAATGAACGTTTAGGGTGGTGGATGGGGTACCAATCAAGCGGGCTGCTTTGTGCTGGATGGCGTCGAGCTTCTTGAGTGTTGTTGGAGCTGCACTCATCCAGGTAAGTGGAGAGTATTCCATCACACTCCTGACTTGTGCCTTGTAGATGGTGGAAAGGCTTTGGGGAGTCAGGAGGTGAGTCACTCGCCGCAGAATACCCAGCCTCTGACCTGCTCTTGTAGCCACAGTATTTATGTGGCTGGTCCAGTTAAGTTTCTGGTCAATGATGACCCCCAGGATGTTGATGGGGGGATTCGGCGATGGTAATGCCGTTGAATGTCAAGGGCAGGTGGTTAGATTCTGTCTTGTTGGAGATGGTCATTGCCTAGCACTTGTCTGGCGCGAATGTTACCTGCCACTTATCAGCCCAAGCCTGGATGTTGTCCAGGTCTTGCTGCATGCGGTCTCGGACTGCTTCATTATCTGAAGGATTGCGAATGGAACTGAACACTATTATTATAATGTAGTCTGGGTTATGTGAGACAATCCAGAGGTGAGCTAATTCAAGCATCTTATATACCAACATATGAATGGCAGATTTCCAGTCCAATTTTCTAATGTGTATGTTAGAAAATAGGGAAAAAGCTTGGTCTGATACTTCTTGACTAATATCAATTACCTATTGGGGTTTTGGATACAATAACACCCTTTCATCTTTTAAAGACCTGCTTCAGAACTTCTTAGCGTTCAGCAATGCTGTGGCTTCATTTGGAATACCATGGTATGCAAAGTAAGCTTTCATCTTAGCCACGATTCCCTTTGACAACCTTTGATCGCTGGATGCTGCAGCTTAATAAGCTGTCCTGTCTCCAATGCTCAACTGGATATTTCCCTCATCTGCATAAAATTACCATATGCTTGCAAGCAAATGCACTGTTCAACAGGATCTGTTCACGGAAAACAGGAGGAGGGAGCGAAGCATGTCCCAGAGTGGCTTTGCGCCCTATATTATCAAAAAAAATTGGTGGGTACAGGGGAAAAGCCTCGTCCAATCTGTTCATTTTGAAGAAATCAGTGTTTCCATCCACTGCAAGCAGATGACATCCTATTTGCTCCCAGAGCCTTTTTAGTATTTGGTAGCTAATGTTTCTTTCTCTTGTTTAGCTTGAAACTTTGTATATTTTATACATAGATATGTCTCTATGTTCTTGTTCATCAGAGGCCAGTAAATTTAGCTCACCTAAGATAATCTTGGATATCTACTATGACTTGGATCAACTTTATATTTCATCTCTTTTTTCATATGAAGTGGTATCACTAGTCAATGCCTTGAATATCAATCCATCCTGTTCATCTCTAATATTAAAATATATAAGATTCCAAGATAACACCTCTCTTGTGTCATGCCATATCTTGGTCGTCCTCAATCTCAACAATTTCAGATCTTCAGATCTTCATCTAACCCAGTAGCGTGTTAAATCTTGGATATTTCTTTCTCAGATAGCTCTAAATATTATAACATATTCATGATTTCTATCACTTTTTCTGTTTCTGAACATGCATCGAGTTACTTGACGCTGTCATTGTCAACATTTCTGATCACAAAATAACTTCTCCTTGCCTCTCTTGTAGACATCAAATTTGTATTTTTGAAGATAGATCATTGCCTGGAGGCTTTCAGGTACACATTAGACTCCTTGTCAAAATGGCATCAAGTAGTTTGTGTTTAATTTCCACAGTAATTTTCTTTCTAAAGATGTACAGCTCAAATTTCTCCAAACCAAAACAATGGCAAAGAGTTCTTTTTATAGGGAGCATAATTTATCGCTTTCAGTTAAGAGATCCTGAGGCATAACCCACAGGTTGACCTTCTCCTACTCCTTTTTCAAATGAATCAGACTATAGAACTACATCTTTACTGATATCAAATTATTTTAGTACTGGTGTTTGAGAGATGATCTTCTTGATTTCATCCTCACACTTTTCATGGTGGCAATCACATATAAACTTATTTCTTCTGTACATCCCATAAAGGAGTGATTACCTCTGAGCAAACAGATGCAGATAGTTTAAAATTAATAATTAAGAATTCTTTGGATACTTTGTTTGTCATTTGGAGAAGGAATCTTAAGCATTGCTTCAACTTTAACAGGATCTGGTTTTAGTCCATCTTCAGAGAGTTGATGGCCTAAATATTTCACTTCTTCTTCCTTGGCCTTCATTTAATTCTGGTTCTGTATAATACCTTTTGTTAGTATCACTTCAACACAGTTTTCAGTTTCTGATGCTGTTTCTGTTCTTCTGTGCTGAACAATAAAATGTCCTCTGCCATATCAGCAACTCTATCCTGGTTTTCAAGTCCCTCATGAATTCTTCTCTGAAATTCCTCAACAGCTGGAGGGATTCCAAAGGAATGCCAGTGGAATAAAAGGGGCAGTGGCAACATGATTACGAAATTGGCTAAGTGACAGGAAACAGAGAAGTGGTGAATGGTTGTTTTTCAGACTGGAGGAAGTGGTGTTCTCCAGGGGTCGGTACTAGGACCACTGCTTTTCTTGATATATATTAATGACTTTGACTTGGATGTACAGGACACAATTTCAAAATTTGCAGACGTCACAAAACTTGGAAGTGTAGTAAACAGTGAGGAGGATAGTGATAGACTTCAAGAGGACATAGACAGGCTGGTGGAATGGGCGGACATATGGCAGATGAAATTTAACACAGAGAAGTGCGAAGTGATACATTTTGGCAGGAAGAATGAGGAGAGGCAATATAAACTAAATGGTACAATTCTAAAAGGGGTGTAGGAACAGAGAGACCTGGGGGTGTACATGCACAAATCTTTGAAGGTGGCAGGACAGGTTGAGAAAGCTTTTAAAAAAACATACAGGATCCTGGCCTTTATAAATAGAGGTATAGAGTACAAAAGCAAGGAAGTTATGTTGAACCTTTCTAAAAAACTGGTTCGGCCATAACTGGAGTATTGTGACCAATTCTGGGCACCACACTTTAAGAAGAATGTGAAGGTCTTAGAGAGGGTGCAGAAAAGATTTACTAGAATGGTTCCAGGGATGAGGGACTTCAGATACGTAGATAGACTGGAGAAGTTGAAGTTGTTCTCCTTCGAGCAGAGAAGGTTAATTTTGGAGTGCACTGCCTGAAAGGGTGGTGGAAGCAGATTCAATCATGGCTTTCAAAAAGGAATTGGATAAATACTTGAAGGGAAAAAATTTGCAGGGCTACGGGGAAACAGCGGGGGAATGGAACTAACTGGATTGCTCTTACAAAGGCACGGTCTCGATGGGCCAAATGGCCTCCTTCTGTGCTGTAACCATTCTATGATTCCATAACTCTTTTATGATTCTAAGGTTAAGAGGAGATTTTATAGAAGTGTTCAAAATCATGAAGGGTTTAGATAAAGTAAATAAAGAGAAACTGTTCCCATTGGTAGAAGGGTCAAAAACCAGAGGACACAGATCTAAGGTGATTGGCAAAAGAACCAAAGGTGACATGTTGAAAAACTTCTTTACGCAGTACGCAGTGAGTAGTTATGATCTGGAATGCGCTGACCGAAAGGGTGGCGGAAGCAGATTCAATCATGGCTTTCGAAAAGGAATTGGATAAATACTTGAAGAGAAAACACTTGCAGGGCTACATGGAAAAAAGGGGAATGGGACTAACTGGATTGCTCTTACAAAGAGCCGGCACAAGCTCGATGGGCCGAATGGCCTCCTTCTGTGCTGTAACCATTCTATTATTCTACAACGATCTGTCATCTTCCAAAATGGTAGTCAGCAGATTTGATTCTTTATTAATAATACAACATGCAATTGAGGGGCCAGGAATTTCTGACAAAACTAATTTATGGCAGGGTTCCATTGGAAAGCAGTCCAGCAGAAATTTTATTGAGTTTCAGTGCCTGCTGAAGAAGTGCCTGCCCTCCCACTGGTAGCCACATGCAAATCTCAGAGTTAGTATGGGAAGAAGTTTTCCATCCTAAATTCAGTTATTTGCACATTCCCATCCAACATGGCTGTGAAATAATTTGGAAGAGAGAGTTTTTGGAGGTCCTGAACTCTTGCTCAGATTGCCTATTCTCAATTACTGAACATGGGGATGCTGTTGGGCCTAACCTTGAGGCTCCCAAATCAGGAAGAAGAGCAGCAAAGAAGGCAATAAAGACCTGCACAGGCTGCAAGAAGAGAGCAAGGGCGCAGGAGGTTTTACAGCTTGCAGCTCAGGAGCCAGACAAGATAAATCAAGTAAATAAGGGAGGAAATTGCAGGTCTGGCACAAATCTTCCGGAAATCACTGAATACGAGTGTTGCCTGGGGACAGGAGAAAGGCAAATGTTACTCCTATTTTTTAAAAAAAGGTAGCAAAAGTGACCCGAGAAACTACAGATCAGTGAGTTTGACGTCCATTGCGAGTAAAGTTATGGAAACTCTTATTAAAGATAAGATCACGGAGCATCTGGATCGAAATAAAATCACAAAAGATAGCCAATATGGGTTCATGAAGGGGACGTCTTGGCAATCTAACCTATTGGTTTTCCTTGAGGATGTGACAAAGGAGCTTAATAGGAGTAAAGCAGCGGAAGTGGAGTTCCTGGATTTCAGTAAGGCCTTTGATGTAGTTCCTCTGAAAAGATTGGAACTGAAATAAAAGAAGCGGGAATCAGTGAAAAAATGTTATTATGGATACGTAATTGGTTGACCGATAGAATTCAGAGGGTAATGGTACAGGGATTGTCATTGGCCTGGAAGAATGTTACCAGTGGAGTCCCACAGGTGTCTATTTAGGGACCTTGTTTGATTAATATCTTTATAAATGATCTGGAGCTAGGAGTTGCAAGCACAATGACTAAATTTACAAATGTTACAAAGCTAATGAAGATGGTAGACTTCAAAGCTGAACAGGGTAAGATAGAGTTGGATTTGAATATATTAGAAATTGGGGTGACAGGTTGCAGACAAAATTCAATGTAGAGAAATCCAAAGTGCTTTACATAGGGACTTAAAATCCAGGAAGGGACTATTACTTAAATGGAATGAAAATAATGTGCATGGAAAATGAAAGAGATCTGGGGGTCATGATGAATAAATTGAAGCGATTGCAACAATGCTCCATGGCAATGAGTAAAGCAAATCAGATATTGGGGTGTACTGAAAGGTCAATATTCAGCCGAAATAGTGAGGTAATCCTGCCACATTATTGCGACTGCGCTTAGAATACTGGTCACCACCACAGGAATGCACTGCAGCAACTCGCCAAGGCTTCTTCAACAGCACCTCCCAAACCCGTGACCTCTACCACCTAGAAGGACAAGGGCAGCAAGCACATGGGAACAACACCACTTGCACGTTCCCCTCTAAGTCACACACCCTCCCGACTTGGAAATATATCACCGTTCCTTCATCGTCGCTGGGTCAAAATCCTGGAACTCCCTACCTAACAGCACTGTGGGAGAACCTTCACCTTCACGGACTGCAGCGATTCAAGAAGGTGGCTCACCACCATCTTCACAAAGGCAATTAGGGATGGGCAATAAATGTTGGCCTTGCCAGCGACGCCCACATCCCGTGAACGAATAAAAAAAAAACCACAGTACAAAAAGGATATTGCAGCTATTGAAAGGATACAGAAGAGGAGCAATTATGTACAATGGGCCTGTTCTCACTTGAAAGAGAAGGTTGAGAGGTGGTACTATTGCTGTTTTTAAGATTCTAAAGGGCAGATAATGTAGACCATGACAAGCTATTTCATCTTGACCAGAACAGTAGAACTAGAGGACATGGCCTGCACTTGAAGGGGGGTAAATTCAAAACTATTCTACGGAAACAATGGGCCCAATACTAAAGCAGAGGTGGGATCTGAGCGGGGGTGGGGGAGGGGTGGTGAGTAGGGGCAATAGCGGGCACGAAATAGGAAAGATCATGAGACACGTGTGAATGTCCGATTTCAACATGGATACCTCATTATCATTTTACTTCCAGGTTTTGTGTCTCCGCAGGCGCAACCGCATGACGCGATCTCAACTCGATTATTTAAAGCGCCAATGCAAAGGTGGAATTTGGAGGAGTTGGGAGCATTTGTAGAGAGACGTAAAAATTCAAACATGGAGTCAGGATGGTCAAAGGCTGTGCCCCGCTTCAATGACGCATCACTTGATGTACTGCTAGATACAGTAAGGACCAGGAAGGAGGTAATCTTCCCACACAACGGCAAGAAGAAACCTGCTGATGTGATCAAGAAGGCATGGTTCGAGGTGGCTGAGGAGGTGAGTATAGTGCCCCATACCTGAATCCAGTGCAGGAAGTGGTTTAATGATCTAACCAGATCAGGAAAGGTGAGCACAGTTGCAGATTCACCTACAACCCGTAGTGCAATCCCCATCCATCTCACTCTGCCTTGTCAAGCGCACTCCATCACGTCACTCCTCAGATACTTAAGTTTCAACATCGTTCACTTTCTCACCTCCCTATTTATCCATCCACCACTGTCACTCACCCCAATCCTTATGTTATGTGATGCCACCTCAGTCAGCTCACCTGTTTGTAAACACGTCTTCAAATTCATGCCAGTGGCAATCATGATGCATCCGCCTGATTGACACCCTCACCAAACGCACTGCATCCAATGGGTGAACACTTGCCTACAGACACTCATAGGTCTGTTGTTGCCCTTTGCAGGAGAAGAGAACATAAACTACAAGGGAGAGGGTGAGGGAGAGGACCTGAGGTGGTCCGCCATAGGTTGTGCAGCTGACATCTGCAGAGGATGATGCCATGGAGATAAGCGGCATATCAGCGTCCCTGACCATCGGAGAAGGAGAGACTGAGACTTTGCTGCTGCATGGTGACAGCATTAAATAACTCCGACCCGCATGTCATACAAGACTCAGTCATGTTGACTTGATTTCAGCACCGAGTGAAATATGATCACCTTAATCATGCTAAGTAGCAACATTTTCACATTCCCATTCCTAAATCATACCCGTCTCATCTCTCCTCCAGGGCCATCACGTGAAGAACAGCAGCCCGTGGCCCTTCCGGACGACGTTTCCTCAGAGGAGCTGATTCCTTCTGAGAGTCCACTGTCATAGGCTTACCAGGTACCAGCGCAGATACGAGCACTTCGTTGGGTCCTCTTAGACGGTAAGGTGGCTTCTCACCTAGTGAGTCACAGTTTACAAGTGTGCACGAGCAGAGAGTGGTGATAGGGGCAGCTGTGGAGAGTCCACTTCGGAGTGTGCACTCCTTTCCAAGCTCTGCTCAGCTGGACATAAATGCTGAACCCAGGGGGACATCAATGAAAAGGAGGATCATAAAGGGTCAGCAGCAAATTTGCAAGGTACTGGCAGTTTTGCATGGCATGCTGTCTACAATAGCAGAGAGGATGGAGGAGTCCAGCGTAAGCATTTATGGATTGATGTCATAGGCTATTGTGAGTGTTCACCATTCTTGCCTGCTGAGTGGCAACTCGGGTTTTCAGTCGCTTGGTGATGAATGTGAAGACGTGAATTGACTGGGATTAATTGGTGGATGTGCAATGGGTGGATGGTTTGTTACAGGACTGCTTTGTGTCAGTGGGAGTCGGGGGGAGGGAAAGAGGGCCGGGAATGTGATAGTTAATTTAGTCCAGTTTGAGTGACTAACTGAACCTTCGAGCTATTAGGGCACCCCTGGCATCCTGAGCAGCAATGTGATCGGGTAGTCTGGCATAGGATGCCCCATCTTCATCTTCCTCCTCTTCATTCTCCTCCTCCTCTCCATTGGAATCCTCATCAAATGAGGAGTGCTGAGTGGCTTGTTCCTCCTCTACCACTAGTCCTCGCTGCTGCACTATGTTGTGCACAACGCAGCCCACCACGATTATCCTGGAGACCCTCACTGGCGTGTACTGAAGGGCGTCACCAGACTTGTCCAGGCACCTGAAATACATCTTGAGTATGCTGATGGCTTGCTCGATGACACATCTGGCTGTCATATGGCTGTCGTTGTAGCACTCTGGGGTTTCTCAGAGGCGTCAATAGCCAGATTTAAAAGGGGTATCCTTTGTCGCCTAGCAGCCACCCCTTAAGGCTGGTTCCAGCTATGACCAGGTCGGGGATGTTGCATTGCTGCAGTATGATGGCAGCATCATGGCAGCTCCCAGAGAATCTGGCGCAAACCTACATGAAACTTTTCTTGTGGTTGGACACCAGCTGGACGTTGATGGAATTAAATCGCTTGCAGTTGACGAATACTCCTGGTTGAACTGGTGGTGCTCGGATTGCCACGTGTGTGCAATCGATGGCACCCTATACCTGTGGGAAGCTAGCCAGAGATGCAAATCTGAGTGCCCGCTCATTCTGGCTATTGTCATCACAGGGCATGTTTACAAACCTCCCAGCCCTGGCAAACAATCCATCCGTCATCCATGCCGTATGCATTTATGTGCAGCCGACTGTGGGACCCTCGATATATCTCCAGTAGTGCCCTGGAAGGAAAGAAATTGAGGGGGGTGGTGACTTTCACAGCAACTGGTAATGCGTGGCCTGCAGGTTCAGCAGGGAGCAGGTCTTCTTCTAGGAGGCTGTAAATGTCTGCAACCTGACGTGACAATCTCAGCTTTCGGAAGCACTGCTCTTCCGAGAGGTCAAGGAAGCTGAGCCTTTGTCTGTATGCCCTGTTTCATAGGTAGTGCCTCCTGCAACCTCGTCCCCTCTGTTGCTCCCTTTTCTGCTGGCCACCCACTGCTCTCTCCATTGCACAACCTTGCTGTGGTTGATGTTGAATGTCTTGCTTGTCCAAAGTCCAATCTAAAGCAGCCATGGCACCAACCATCCTGATGTTCTCTGTGTGAACATCTCCAAACTGTACAAATAAGTCTGTCAAAACAAGTACTCTCATCAAACCATTTCCCAGAGGGAACTGAGAAAGCAGCTGTGAGCACTGATCCTTTATTCATATCAGAACATCTGACCTTTAACCAGCTCCATGAAGTGCTGCTCAATCTCGCCTCCGTTTTAATGCCGAGTTTCTTGAAGCCTGGGAAACCCGAGCAGGGGGCGTTAATTTCAAATCGCTGCCAATATTTCATGAAAGGACCCTAATTTAAATATTATTATCACTGACCCGCCTCTCCAGAGAGGGTAACTTGGCCGCACCCAAACCCACTGCGGTTAAAAAAGAAGTAGGCACGTTCGTGGCGGGTTGGAGTCAGGTTTCAGATTTTTGCCAACTGAACCACCCCCCACCACCTGACTCTCTCCTGCCCATTGTTGGTGGGGGGTTAAATCTAAGGAACAGGCTCCTTAGGGAGAAGGTGATAGCATATAGTATTGATTCATTCAAATGCAAATTAAGTAGATTTCTTTCAGAAAATAACATTTTGGGATAAAGTAGATGAGTAATCTGAGACATGACATGTGGTAAGTTTGGCATACTTGGGAGGAACAGGTGGCTTTGGGCCTTGTGTTCCTAAAACTCTTCACCACTGGGTATTTCCTCGTAGCATGTCTGGGTCTGTTGTAGACTGATAGAGATTGATTGCTTTGATTAGTCAACAACTCCATTATCATTGTATAATGCGACTACCAGGATAGGAGAAGGCGAACTACATGGACCATGGTCTTTTGCAGTTTAGCAATTCCTATGTTCCTAAGGCGCTGCTTTTGAACAGGGAGACAGTCACTTACCTACGTCACCTGCTGAAGCAAGAAATGGAAGCCAATACCAGGACATGTTTTGCACTGCCTGTGACAGGGAAGGTCACCTTAGCTGTAACCTTTTCTGCCTCTGGCTCCTTTCAATCTGCTTCTAGTGACATCAGCAACATCAGTCAGTTTGCTGTGCACATGACAATCCGGCAGGTCACTGATGCACTGTTTGCGAGGCTACAACAGTTCATTAGCTTCATCATGGAGGCTGGCAAGCAGGAGGAAAGAGCACTGGGATTTGCCGTGCATTGCTGGATTCTTGCAGTGCAGGGCATCATAGAATGCATGCACGTAGCCGTGCATACGTCCCACCACAAACCAGCACTGCATCTCAACAAGAGGGGCTTCCGTTCACTCAACATTCAACTTGTTTACGACCACAGGCAGCGAGACACACAGGTTTGTGCCCAGCCTACCGTGCCCAGTAGTCACGATGCTTTCATACTGCACAAGTACTCAATACGCCCTCTGTTCCACCCAGACCATCGGATGGCAGGCTGGCTGCTGGGGGACAAGGGGTATCCCCTCACCACAGGATTATGATTCCTGTGAAGAACCTGGACAAAGACACAGAGTGCCAATATTATCAGAGCCATGCAACAAGGGTTCTGATTGAGCAAACCATTCGCATCCTGAAACAATGGTTCCGCTGTCTAGGCAATTTGGGAGGAGTCCTTCAGTACAGCCTAGAGCGAGTCTCAAGGTTTATAATCATTTGTTGCATGCTCCATAATCTTGCAGTACAATGGGGAGCTGCCTTGGAGCTTCCGGAGGAGGAAGAAATGGAGGAGGAAGATGAAGAAGGGAACGAGGAACCAGAGGATGCAGAGGAAGAGCACGGCGAGAGATTCTCCTGCACCATACCTCCCCTTCCCAGAACACCAACAGTCTCTCCTTCCATCTGACCCAGTCCTTAAAGAAATAAAGGGACAAGGGTTTGTATTTAGTGAGATGGGTAAGTAGAGACAGATTAGTGGCTTCTGAAAGCTGCAGCAATTTGTCACGCATACTCTGTGAGGGTGTGATTTAAGTGAGAAGTGAACAAGGAAAAGTTGGTGTAAAACCCTGCAGGACTCCACGCTCCAGATGCTCCCCCTGCCCATGATGTCCATAACTTGTTCTTCCAGTGAGGACAGCACATAGATGAATAGTGTCTCTCCTCCTCTGGCTGCCTGCTCCCTGATATTGCGTGTGAGCTTGCCGTGCAAGAAAGAAGGGAGTGTGTCAATGTTAGATTAGTGAGATGTTTTAAGGATGTGCACGTCAGGTTAGAATAGTATTGCTGGTGTGTGAAAGATGGCAGAGGTGTAAAGCGATGAAGAAAGTAATAGTGAGGAGAATAGCAGGTGCAGAGTACTACACTTGGAGCAGAAAGAATAGAGTGAAGTGCGCTGCAGTGATTGGAGGAGAGTGCTGGTAATCAGAGGAAGGAAGGGTTGTGATTGCTGCGGCTACAGGTAGTTCTGGGCTAAGAAGAGAGTAATGAGAGATATGAGTTAGGAGACTTATGTTAGCTAGCCTTGTGAGGTCATAGAACTTCCTTCATGAATTGCAGACATGTCCTGGGGGCGATGCTTCTGGCACTTACCCACTCTGCCACCTCTGCCCACTTAAGTCTTGCAGCTTGCCTGGATATCTTCCTGCTGCCTGGTGGATAGAGCATGTCCCTCCTCCTGCCGACGTCCACCACCAATACCTCAATGCAACGTCTGAAAAAACGTCCACGAAAATTCTACTCAATATATGCTTTTAGCAAAGGATTTTCTTGAGGCCGACTAGATTTCTTGAAGTTAACTAGAAAGCCAAGAACATGAAAAATAGAAAGATCTCACTGGACTGAGTCCTGAGCAATTTCTAAACAAGGATTGCTCAACCATCTGTCTATATAAGAATAGACATGCAACCAAGAATGGGCTGTAATAAACGTTATTCAGTGTTAATCATTCGCTTAGTGTGAGCCAGATGCCTCTGACTGGTTTGACTTACCAGACTTCCTTCAACTGTAGATATAGACCTTGAGCATGCATTTGAATCGGTGACAGTGATCTCTTCTTATCAGATCTGAGGAGAAAAACAGATTTAATAGGTGGCCTTGTGGAAGGCAATTAAAATAGCTGTCAGCAATAGCAATGGCTCTCAGCTCTCAAGTTTGAATCTGGTTCTACACAGCAATTTATTAATGGAGGCATAGTGTACAAAAGCAAGGAAGTTATGCTCTACCTTTATAAAAGACTGGTTAGGTCGCAGCTGGAATATTGTATTCAATTCTAGTCACCACACTTTAGGAAGGATGTCAAGGCTTTAGAGAGAGTGCATAAGAGATTTACTAGAATGGTACCAGGGACGAGGGACTTCAGTTATGTGTGGAGAGACTGGAGAAGCTGGGGTTGTTCTGCTTAGAGCAGAGAAGATTAAGAGGAGATTTGATAGAGGTGTTCAAAAACATGAACGGTTTTGATAGAGTAAATAGGGAGAAATTGTTTCCAGTGGCAGAAGGTCGGTAACCAGAGGACACAAATTTAAGGTGATTGGCAAAAGAACCAGAGGCGACATGAGGAAACGTTTTTTTAAGCAGAGTTGTTATGATCTGAATTTACTACCTGAAAGGGTAGTGGAAGCAGATTCAATAATAACTTTTTAAAGGGAATTGGATAAATACTTGAAGGGAAAAAACTTACAGGGCTATGGGAAAGAGCCATGGAGTGGGTTAAATTGGATGGCTGTCTCAAAGAGCTTGTACAGGCACGATAGGCCAAATGGCCTCCTTTTGTATTGTAACATACTGTGATACTACTACTATGAAATAAGAAAATAAGTTACTTTATACATCTCTTTATCATGACCGTGAAATGTCTCAAGTACTGCATAAAAATTGTGAATTTAAACATATTATTCTGGAAGCACCTTCTAGTAACACAACTTATTGGGAATAGATATACAGTCTACGTGACCATGTGGGGAGCCCCTACTCCACTACTCACTTCCCAGTTCCGAACGATTCGAGTCGACCCCAATTGGTTACGGTTACGATGCAGAACAGTTTAATACACTCAGTACACTCAGGGGAACAGACAGGCATTTCTGTGGCCGCAAACGTGACTCCAGGATGATATGTTGCCTCCCTGGTGCTAGGGTCAAGAATGTCACGGAGCGGCTGCAGGGCATTCTGGAGGGGGAGGGTGAACAGCCAGTAGTCATGGTCCATATCAGTACCAACGACATAGGTAAAAAAAGGGATGAGGTCCTGCAAGATGAATTTAAGGAGTTAGGAGATAAATTAAAAAGCAGGATCTCAAAAGTAGTGATCTCAGGATTACTACCAGTGCCACATGCTAGTGACTATAGGAACAGGAGAATAGACCAGATTAATGCGCGGCTGCAGGGATGGTGGAGGAGGGAGGGATTTAGATTCCTGGGAAATTGGGACCGGTTCTGGGGAAGGTGGGAACTGTACAAGTGGGACGGGTTACACCCAAGCAGGACCGGGACCGATGTCCTTGCAGGGGTGTTTGCTGGTGCTGTTGGGGAAGGTTTAAACTAGAATGGCAGGGGGATGGGAACCTGAGCAGGGAGACAGAGGGGGAAACAAGGATAGAAACAAAAGACAGAAAGGGAAGAAGCAATAGTGGAAGGCAGAAAAAACAAAGGCGAAAAACAAATAGGGCCATAGTGCGAAATAAAACTAAGATGACTAACCATCTGAAAAAGACAAGTCTGAACGCATTGTGTCTTAATGCGCAGAGCATTCACAATAAGCTGGATGAATTAACAGCGCAGATAGATATTAACGGTTATGATATAGTTGCGATTACGGAGACATGGCTGCAGGGTGACCAAGGATGGGAACTGAACATCCAGGGGTATTCAATATTTAGGAAGGACAGGCAAAAAGGGAAAGGAGGTGGGGTCGCGTTGTTAGTAAAGGAGGAAGTCAATGCAATAGTGAGGAAGGATATTGGCTCGGAAAATCACGATGTGGAATCTGTATGGATGGAACTAAGAAACACCAAGGGGCAGAAAACGTTGGTGGGGTTGTCTATAGGCCCCCAAACAGTAGTGGAGATGTAGGGGAGGGCATTAAACAGGAAATTAGAGATGCATGTAAGAAGGGTACAACTATAATCATGGGTGACTTTAATCTACATATAGATTGGTCAAACCAAATTAGCTATAATAATGTGAGGGAGGAATTATTGGAGTATGTACGTGATGGTTTTCTAAACCAATACATTGAGGAACCAACGACAGAACAGGCGATCCTAGACTGGGTATTGGGCAATGAGAAAGGATTAATTAACATTCTTGTTGTGCAGGGTCCCTTAGGGAAGAGCGACCATAATATGATAGAATTCCTCATTATGATGGAGAGTAAAGTAGTTGAATCCGAAACTAGGGTCCTGAATCTAAATAAAGGAAATTACGAAAGTATGAGGTGTGAGTTGGCTATGATAGATTGGGGATGACGGTGGATAGGCAATGGCTAATATTTAAAGAACGTGTTTTTTTTTATTCGTTCATGGGATGTGGGTGTCACTGGCGAGGCCAGCATTCATTGCCCATCGCTAATTGCCCTTGAGAAGATGGTGGTGAGCAAGAATTACAACAATTATTCATTCCTGTCTGGCGCAAAAATAAAACAGGAAAGGTGGCTCAACTGTGGCTTACAAAAGAAATTAGGGATAGTATTAGATCCAAAGAGGAGACATATAAAATTGCCAGAAAAAGCAGCAAGCCTGAGGATTGGGAGCAGTTTAGAATTCAGCAAAGGAGGACAAAGAGATTGATTAAGAGGGGAAAATAGAGTATGAGAGTAAACTAGCAGGGAACATAAAAACTGACTGTAAAAGCTTCTATAAATATGTCAAGGAAAAAGATTAGTGAAGACAAATGTAGGTCCCTTACAGTCAGAAATGGGGGAAATTATAATGGGGAACAAAGAAATGGCACAACAATTAAACACATATTTTGGTTCTATCTTCACAAAGGAGGACACAAGTAACCTCCCAGAAATGTTAGGGAACCAAGGGTCGAGTGAGAGGGAGGAACTGAAGGAAACTAATATTTGTAAAATAGTGATAGGGAAATTAATGGGGCTAAAGGCTGACAAATCCCCAGGGCCTGATAATCTACGTCCCAGAGTACTAAAGGAAGTGGCCCTGGAAATAGTGGATGCATTGGTGATCATCTTCCAAAATTCTATAAACTCTGGAACAGTTCCTACAAATTGGAGGGCGGCAAATGTAACCCCACTATTTAAAAAAGGAGGGAGAGAAAAAACAGGGAATTACAGACCAGTTAGCCTAACATCAGTAGTGGGGAAAATGCTCGAGTCTATTATAAAAGATGTGATAACAGAACACTTGGAAGGCATTAATGGAATTGGATAAAGTCAGCATGGGTTTATGAAAGGGAAATCATGCTTATCAAATCTACTGGAGTTTTTTGAGGATGTAACTTGTAGAATAGATAGGGGAGAACCAGTGGATGTGGTGTACTTGGATTTTCAGAAGGCTTCTGATAAGGTCCCACATAAGAGGTTAGTGTGCAAAATTAAAGCACATGAGATTGGGGGAATATACTGGCATGGATTGAGAATTGGTTGACAGACAGGAAACAGAGTGTAGGAATAAACGGGTCTTTTTCTGGGTGGCAGGCAGTGACTAGTGGGGTACCGCAGGGATCAGTGCTTGGGCCCCAGCTATTCACAATACATATCAATGATTTGGATGAGGGAATTAAATGTAACATTTCCAAGTTTGCAGATGACACAAAGCTGGGGTGGAATGTGAGCTGTGAGAAGGATGCAAAGAGGCTCCAATGTGATTTATACAAGTTGGGTGAGTGGGCAAGAACATGGCAGATGCAGTGTAACGTGGATAAATGCGAGGTTATCCACTTTGGTTGTAAAAACAGAAAGGCAGATTATTATCTGAATGGTGATAGATTGTGAAAAGGGGAGGTGCAATGAGGCCTGGGTGTCCTTGTAAACCAGTCGCTGAAAGCGAGCATTCAGGTGCAGCAAGCAGTTAGGAAGGTGAATGGTATGTTGGCCTTCATTGCAAGAGGATTTGAGTACAGGAGCAGGGATGTATTATTGCAGTTGTACGGGGCCTTGGTGAGACCACATCTGGAGTATTGTGTGCAGTTTTGGTCTCCTTATCTGAGGAAGGATGTCCTTGCCATGGAGGGAGTGCAACAAAGGTTTACCAGACTGATTCCTGGGATGGCAGGAATGACGTATGAGGAGAGATTGGGTCGACGAGGCCTATATTCACTGGACTTTAGAAGAATGAGAGGTGATCTCATTGAAACATATAAAATTCTATCAGGACTAGACAGACTAGATGCAGGGAGGATGTTCCCGATGGCTGGGGAGTCCAGAACCAGGGGACATAGTCTCAGGATACGCGGTATGCCATTTAGAACCGAAATGAGGAGAAATTTCTTCACTCAGAGGGTGGTGAACCTGTGGATTTCTCTACCACAGAAGGCAGTGGAGGCCAAGTCATTAGGTGTATTCAAGAAGGAGATAGATATATTTCTTAATGCTAAAGGGATCATGGGATATGGAGAAAAAGCAGGAACATGGCTGAGTTAGACAATCAGCCATGATCATTTTGAATAGCAAAGCAGGCCCAAAGGGCCAAATGGCCTGCTCTTACTCCTATTTTCAATGCTTTCTGTGTTAAGCAGCAGATTACAGAATAGAAACTGGAGATATATACCCGTTTCTACTCTGAGTAGAGCTCGCACCTTGGCCTCTTGCTTCTCATGCCCCACCCACTTGGATACCGCAGATCCTGCCTTCTGCAATCTTCTTTCCTTCTTCCAACACGGACGTGGGCTCCTGACAGCATGTCCGCCTTTACAAACCTAGCCTGCTGTTCCTGGAGGGATCCTCCATGCTGCACCTTGGTTTGAGCTGTGTCTTTTTCCACTGTTTATCAGGAAGTCCTGTAGTGAGCTGGCTGAACATCCTCAGCACAGTTGATGATGCCAGACGTGTTCCATCAACTTGACAAAAGAGATCCTGACTGGCCGGCACCTGACCTGACATCATCGACTTGCTGAGACAATGGCAAGACATTTACCCTCATCAATATGGCTGGTCTAGTGCTGCTACCTTGCTGAGCACTTAATCTCTCTGGGAGTTGAGACAATGGCAAGGCCCTTACCCTCCTCAATATGGATGGATCAGTGATGCTACCTTGCTGAGGACTTAATCTCTCTGGCTGATAAGGCGGCCCGCACATTCCCAGTCATTTCAAACCAAGAGTGAGCTGTGTCTCTAGAATATACATCTCCCTGATCACTTTAATATACTGAGTGTCTGTGGCTATCCACAATAAAAGTCCCTGATACAGGCTTATAATTTGTACAATATGTGTGGTTACATACTAAACTTGGAAGTATAGTGAACAGTGAGGAGGATAGTAATAGACTTCAAGAGGACATAGACAGGCTGGGGAATGGGCAGAGTCGTGGCAGATGAAATTTAACCCAGAGAAGTGCGAAGTGATATATTTTGGTAGGAAGAACAAGGAGAGGCAATATAAACTAAAGGATACAAATCTAAAAGGGGTGCAGGAACAGAGAGATCTGGGGGTATATGTGCACAAATCATTGAAGGTAGCAGGGCTGGTTGAGAAAGTGGTTAACAAAGCATACAGGATCCTGGACTTTATAAATAGAGGCATAGAGTACAAAAGCAAGGAAGTTATAATGAACCTTTAGAAAACACTGGTTCGGCCACAACTGGAGTATTGTGTCCAATTCTGAGCACTGCACTTTAGGAAGGAGGTGAAGGCCTTAGCGAGGGTGCAGAAGAGATTTACTAGAACGGTTCCAAAGATGAAGGACTTCAGTTACGTGGATAGACTGGAGAAGCTGGGGTTGTTCTCCTTGGAATGGAGAAGGTTGAGAGGAGATTTGACAGAGGTATTCAAAATCATGAAGGGTCCAGGCAGAGTAGATAGAGAGAAACTGTTCCCATTGACAGAAGGGTCAAGAACCGGAGGACATAGGTTTAAGATGATTGGCAAAAGAACCAAAGGTGACATGAGGAAAAACCAGCGAGTGGTTATGATCTGGAATGCACTGCCTGAGGGGGTGGTGGAGGCAGATTCAATCGTGCTTTCAAAAGGGAATTGGATCAGTACTTGAAGGGAAAAAAATTGCAGGGCTACAGGGAAAGGGCAGGGGAGTGGGCTTGATTGCTCTTGCAGAGAGCTGGCACAGACTTGATGGGCCGAATGGCCTCCTTCTGTGCTGTAACCATTCTATGATTTCATGATACATACATTGCATAAAAACAATTCTTTGATATTGGTTACACTTTTAGCACACGCTTGCATAATCTAATAGACTGTCCGATGCAGTGATATATTTAGTAAAAATAGTCAATACAAATTGGTTTACTCTTTTCTTTCATTTTATAATTTGCAGTCCTCACTATTATATAAAAACCTACATTCTAAAATAATGGAAGCATCTGTTTATTGATATTGTAGGTAGGAAGTACTTCACTCATATTTTAGTTTATGTGATAAGAACATAAGATCATAAGAAATAGGAGTAGGAGTAGGCCATATGGGTCCTCGAGCCTGCTCGGCTATTCAATCAGAACATGGCTGATCTTCAACCTCTACTCTACTTTCCTGCCCGATCCCCATATCACTTGATTCCCCATAGAGTCCAAACATTTATCTATCTCACCCTTGAATATACTGAACAACTCAGCATCCACAGCCCTCTGGGCTAGAGAATTTCAAAGATTCACAACCCTCTGAGTGAAGAAATGCCTCCACATCTCAGTTTTAAATGGCTGACCCCTCATCCTGCGACTATGCCCCCTAGTTCTAGACTCTCCCGCCAGAGGAAATAACCTCTCAGCATCTACCCTGTCAAGCCCCCTCAGAATTATATGATTCAATGAGATCACCTCTCATTCTTCTAAGCTCAAGAGTATAGGCCCGTTCTACTCAACCTCTCCTCATAGGACAATCCTCTCATCCCAGGAATTAATCTAGTGAACCTTCGTTGCACCGCCTCTAAGGCAAGTATATCTTTCCTTAAATAAGGAGACCAAATCTGTACGCAGTATTCCAGGTGAGGTCTCACCAAAGCCTTGTACAACTGTAGTAAGACTTCCTTACTTTTGTGCTCCAATCCCCTTGCATTTGGCTTCCTAATTGCTTGCTGTACCTGCATGCTAACTTTTTGTGATTCTTGTACCAGGACACCCAAGTCTCTCTGGACATCAACATTTAATAGTTTCTCACCATTTAAAAAATATTCTGTTTTTCTATATATATATATATATATATATATCAGGTAAGTGCCATTTTTTATATATTATATATTGGTGACATTTGGTTTCCTGAGAAAAGGCACAATTTCTAAACAATTTGTTTATTCAATATTGCAACTGACAGTCTTGGCCTAGCCTTGATGAAACTTCATGAGTGGCTGAATAAAAATAGTTGTTTTAATTGCATCGGGTTAATTCCTGTGCCTAATTCTACATGTGTGAGCATGTAAAACATGCCTGTGTACTATAAAATGGAAGGAAATCAAACAACTGCAGGAACAACACAGAATAGCAATGTGGAAATTTTAATCTGTTTTCTGGTCATGTTAGTTTAAGCCAGAATACCAGAACTCTTTGTTCTTTGAACAGGCAGGTGAAATGTGGACTAAACATCTCATCCAAAGGATAGCAGCTCTAACACACAAAACCCTGACTACTATATTGAAGGTCAGCTGAGATTATATCCTCAAGTTCTTGTGTATGAGTTAAAACCATACCTCTTGACCCAGAGGCAAGAGCGTTACCAAATAAGCCAAGCTGAATCATGAAATACAGAAACTTCATTTAAACTTGCACTCACTTTTCAACCATTGTGGAGGGAAAACAAATACTTGGGACCTTGTTTTATTTTTTTCCTTCTGCAGCTGACCAGGCATCTGGCTTACTTCAGCGGTATGTGGAGCATGAAGGATAACAGTTCTTTTTTTAAAAAAGCAATAATGGTGGGGAAAATATTTTGCACTGACTTCCCATCTCGTTTAAACTTTGTGTTGTGAATTATGACTAGATAATGATGTTCCTCCCTAACATTATCAGGCCAACTTGTGTTTGTTTTTCTGAAGTATACCACCATTAGTTCCATTTGGGGTCTCTTTTCACTTTCACTTGTACTTTTGTACTTGAGGTTCATCATGCTCACCTTAGCCTCTTGTCTTGGTCTGTCCTAGCTATTTCTCGGTCTCACTCAAATCATGATTTCTTACTCCTCGGTGTCCCCACCCTAATAACAGGTTCTTATGCTCTTCCAATATGTGCTTCTGTTCTACCACTCTGTCCACTCCAAGTTACCACTGGCGCACAATTCTTCAGTTGTTTTCTTCAGCATTTTCGATGGTTGTTGTTATAACTTTTCTTTCTCAATTGAATCTCGGGTGACTGCTCGTGCAATCATTTTGTTTTTCCACTCGCCTTTCTTCCATTAACCCGGTGCATGTTTTCCTTTTTTTCTTGTAAACAATTTTACAACACCAAGTTATAGTCCAGCAATTTTATTTTAAATTCACAAGCTTTCGGAGACTTCCTCCTTCCTCAGGTAAATGTTCCTTTTTTTTTTCAGTCTAAGACCCTAACTTTCTAGCTCTGCTCTTAACTGCCCTTTGCGTGGCCCACCGGTTCCCGCCAATTTATAGCCCTGCCTCCAACGGCCGCCCGCGAGCCCGCCGACGGGCGCGTGCATCGGGCAGCTCGAGCTGTGCACCCGCAGCCTCCGCTTTATTGTTTCTGCGCCATCACTGGATCAGACCACAACTAAACTGCATTGTAGTATTGCATTGCCTGTGCAAAATAGCCGATCGTTCTCACCCGACTTTATCAACCTCGGCACGAAGCACCACAAAGCGCAGAGATATCACCCAAGTGTCGCTGTCAGAAAGGCAGCTACCTGCCAGGAAGGCTGAGGTATTTCTTTTCTGTATTAACCCATTTTGCTCCAGAGACTTTACAGGTGAAAATCTGTGCTGGCAAATCCTAACAATGCTGATGAAATGTGACATAACGTGAGAGAGAAAAGGCAGAAAATTGACTTCAGATTTCGAAAATGAAAAAGGCGGAGGACGCTCGGCTATACAGGAAAAAAAAAGTACATGGCTGTTGAAAACGATTGCTAAATGCTCATTAGTTCCTGGGGTAAACGTTCCTCCCTAGGGTCTCAGACCTCCAGTAAGTTTAAAATACATTATTTTCTCTCTAAACAGTCTCCTGGTGTCGTGGCCAACATTATTCCCGCAGCCAGCACTATCAGATACAGATTAATTGGTCGTTCATCTAATTGCTGCTTATGGGATCCAGTTTGCAAATGACTGCTGCATTTCCCTTTCTAACAGTCACTGCATTTCAAAGAAATTAATTGTATTTGAAGTACTTTGAGACACTTCTGAGATTAAAGAAAAGAAAGACTTGCATTTATATATCGCCTTTCAGGACCTCAGGATGGCCCAAAGTGCTTTATAGCCAATGAAGTACTTTTGAAGTGTAGTCACTGTTGTAATGTAGGAATCACGGCAGCCAATTTGCACACAGCAAGGACCCACAATCTGTTTTTGTGATGTTGGTTTGAGGGATAATTATTGGCTAGAACTCCCCTGCTCTTCTTCGAAATAGTGGCTTGGGATATTTTACATCCACTTGAGAGGAAAGATGGAGCCTCAGTTTAATATCTCATCCAAAAGATGATACCTCCGACAGCGTGGCACTCCCTCAGTACTGCATTGGAGTAAATTAAAGCTATGTAGATGGCAGTCTTTTTTTTCAGTATAGCAAAAGTGTTTGGAAAGTACTGTGCCTAACATTTGCCTTTATCAGCATGTCAATATTAGTTTGCAGTGTATCGAATTGTTTTCCTATATGGTATCTATAGCAGTCTGTTTCCAAAGCATTTGTGCTGTCAAATCTTGAATTGTATAATATGCCTCTTTTCTGCACAGAGGAGTTGTCTTCATCCTTGGGACTATAACCTTAAAGGCACAGGATGGCGAGGAATCCTATTGTGATGAGAATCATGCATAGCTACTGAACACTTACATCATAGTATCATAGTAAGTACAGCACAGGAGGAGACTATTCGGCCCATCATGCCTGTGCCAGCTCTTTGAAAGCCTGCTCTTTTCCCATTGCCCTGAAAATTTGTACCCTTCAAGTATTTATCTAATTCCCTTTTGAAAATTACTATTCAATCTGTTTCCACCAGCATTCCAAATCATTACAACTCACTGCTTAAAAAACTGTTTCCTCATGTTGCCTCTGGCTCTTTTGCCGACAACCTAAATCAGTGTCCTCTGGTTACCGACACTTATGCCACTGGAAACAGTTTCTCCTTATTTACTCCATCAAAACCGTTCATGATTTTGAACACCTCTATCAAATCTCCCCTTAACCTCCTCTGTTCTAAGGAGCATAACCCCAGCTTCTACAGTCTTTCCACATAACTGAAGTCCCTCATCCCTGGTACTATTCTAGTAAATCTCTTCTGCACCCTCTTAAGGCCTTGACATCCTTCCTAAAGTGTGGTGCCCAGAATCACCAAGAGAGCAGTCCACAGTGAGAAGCAGAGCAACAAAAGAGCTATCGCCAGGTTATCCACAGGACCTTCTTTGAGGTATCACAAACGTATGGGAAAATTAGCAAAACACAAGGAGCTGTTTCAACCATTCAACCCTTTTAGCATCACCATCCCAGAACCTTGTGGACAACAGTGTGCATCCGCTAAAGTAGGTGATTAACAATACATATTACATTGTGCAATTTGGGAACACCCAAAGACAAACTTGTGGATAGTCTAACGTGATAGGGATGGGCAAAATTAATGGTGCAGGTTGACTGTCTGGGCAGTCGACTCACCATACTGGAAAAACTAAACTTTTCTCCATATTACTCTGAAATGTTGCCATTCAGAGCTGTTTTCAATCATCAGAAGGTCTTTTGCCATATTGTTCTGGGGCCACCATATGACTGACATGCCCCTCTCATTCAAAATAATATCCTATGGAGCATTCGGCTATTTGGCATATCGAAGTCTATTTTGAACACACTATTTGAAGGATGGATTCTCCCAAAGCCTCAGTATGTTGTAAAACTATTCATTGCAGCCTGCAAAAACAGTGAAACATTGAGTGTTATCTTTTTGTGCTTTTTTGCCTTTTTATTCCCCCTTTTCAGATAATTGTTTAAGGCATGCCACAGAAGCCATTTTAATGTTTCCCTTGAGGATAACTATATAGGATTTACAAAATGCATCAAATTACTTAATTCTACACACCAATAATTGGTGTAATCAGTGTTTTTATGAGAATCATAAAATTACTATGTTAGTGACCTAAAAAAAATCTGATTTGAATCAGCTCATGCTTGTTCAAATGCTCAGTCACTCTGGGCTCGAATTTAGCAGGCCTGCGGGTTCCCAGCGGGTGGTCCTCCGGGAACGTGGTAAACACGCTCGGCGAAATTAGTGGGTTGCCCACGCGATCGTAGCAGGCAACCCACTAATAGGAATCAATTACCTGCTCCTCCGGGGTCCACGGCGCTGGCCTGCGCGTCGGTCGGGCTGCGCATGCGCAGTACGATCTGTCAGCTGGAGGCTCTCTAGTTAAAGGGGCAGTCCTCCACTGACAGATACTGCAACCAATGGGACAAATTGCAGCATGGAGCAGCCCAGGGGGAAAGCTGCTCCCAGTTTAATGATGCCTCACCCCAGGTATCATCAGATGGGGTGAGGAGGAGGGGGAGGACACAGATCTTCCCCCCGGCGGGGGGGAGGAAGCGGTCTGCCTCTGCCACCAAGAAGGCCTGGCTCGAGGTGGCAGAGGGGGTCACCTGCGCCACCAACATATCGCCCACCTGCATACAGTGCAGGAGGCGCTGCAATGACCGCAGTAGGTCAGCCAAAGTGAGAACACGAAGTCTTTCCCCTGCACTCCGTCTGCCACAACACTGCCCCCACCCCACATCTCCTTCGGCACCGCCAACACTATTCTGTCACATCACCCTTCATACCCACTCACACCCCATCCTCATCTTACCTCCACCTACTCACCTCGCCAGTACTCACCCTGCCACTAACACGCAACCCAATCCTCATACAATCTCATTGCTCCATCCCATACTCACCCTCTCGTGCATCTCCCTCACGGTCAGCCTCACTCAACCTGCCACCACCTGTGCTGCAGCCACAGGGCATGCATCACATATGTGCAGTAGGCAGCGTAAGGCAAACGTCTCGTCAGCATGAAGGGGGTGCACAAGGGTGTGTGAGGGTTTGTCATGGGTGTTACCCATATTGAATTTCAGAGCAACAAACAGCACACATTATATTGACACCACCACTGCCATGTCTCCGCGAATCCTGTCCGTTGTGTCCAATAATGCCCGCTCCTGGGTATCACTATGAGGACCCACCACTGATGCCACCCATCGTGTTACTGCAGAGTAGGTGCAGGTGTATTTGCAGGGCTCGTCCGCGCAGACGACTGAGAGACATCGGCGGTGTGGCCGGCTGCACCCTGGAAGGATGTGGAGGAGAAGGTGTGGAGGGCAGTGGTGACTTTGCCAGCGACAGGTAAGCAGTTGGTGCTGGGGCCAGCCAGGAGCAGCTCGGCATGAAAGAGGCTGCAGATCTCCACGACTACATGTCGAGCGAATCTGCGCCTCCCTGTGCACTGCTGCTCGGAGAGGTCCGGGGAGCTGCGCCTCGGTCTGTGGACCCTGTGGCGAGGGTAGTGCCCTCTGCGACGCGTCTCTCTCTGCGGTAGCCCTCCCTCCTGCTGTGCAGGTGGGCGTGCAACAACACCGTGTTGGGGGGATCCACGTCTCTGCGGCGGACGGCGTGGACTGCGAGGCTGCTGGGGCTGGTCATGCTCTTCGTCCTCCGAGGGTCTCCACACACCACCCAACTGGCAGGTGTTGGTCTGAGGGGTTGTGCAGGGTAGGTGTGTGGTTCCTCGGACTGGGGCTGCGGTTTCGTGTCGGTCTGTCCTCTGGCTTGGCGGGGGGTGGTGGAGGGCAGGGGTTTCCCTATGTGACGCGGTGGCCTCCTGCATGGGTGAGGGCTCTCCCCCGTGGAGCGCACCTTGGCACCTGCCACAGGCTGCTGGCTGCAACACGCCTGGTTGGAGGGAGACTGTTTCCCCCAGTGTGGGAAACTCACTGCCTTGAACCGAAAATCCCACACTTCCTCTTTTGACAGCTGCTTCAGCTCATTAACTGACCACAACGAGCAAGGTAAGTACTCTCAAGTGGAACCCCGCTGGCTTTAATTGCCTGCGGGATTCCCACCAGCGGGGCTTGCGCGCGCAGCCCCGCACGTCAGCGCGGTACCCGGAAGTGGCCGGGATTTCGTCGCGATCCGGTCACGTGACCAGATATCGGGATTTTCGGGGCCACCCCGCTGGGAACCCGCCGGAAACACAATCCTAAAATCGAGCCCTCTGTTCCTGATGATAGATTCTAATAACTTCCCATGACTGACATTAAACTGACAGATCTGTAGTTTCCTGTTTTCTCCCTCCCTCCTGTCTTAATTAATTGATTAACATTTCCAAATTTCCAATCCAAGGGCAGAATTCCCAAACCTAGGGAGTTTTGGAAAATTATGACAAAAGTATCTGCAATTTTCCCACCTGATTCTTTAATATATTAGGATGGAAACCACCAGGCCTGGAGATTTGTCATCCTTAAGTCCCTTTATTTTCTCCATTACTACTTTTTAACTTAAATTAAAGTTGCTCCCTGTGACTTATTTTTAGGTTCCCTTGAACCGCTGAATCTGTGCGGCAGCTCGTCAGTGGGGGAGGGCGGAAAATTGGACTGACTGCTACAAAGAGCCAGCCAACAATCGGAGCCTTGGCGGGGAGGAAGGAATCCTAGGAATGGAGGCCCTCACATGAGCTGGCAGAGTCATATTATGCAATGCAAGATTTGACAGGACCGAGGAGTTGTCTTCATCCACCTCTGCTACTTTTATCCATGGGGCTGTACCCCTGAAAGCACAGGATGGCGAGGAATCCTATTCTGACATGAATCATGCTAGCTCTTTAATTGGAGCTATCTACTCTAATTTCATTTCCCTGCCCTTTTTCCATATATATTTATATTTTTCTTTTTCAAATACTTATCCAATCCCATTTTAGATAACCTTTTAGTCTCTACTGTGATAGCCACTTGCAGATTATCCTTTCTATTGCTGTTCAGAATTGCCTGCAATACTCCAACTGTGGCTTCACTAATAAATTCAATGGGAGCAATTTTAACCTGAGGCAGTGGGTGGGCAACATGTGCTTGCCACACGCTCGTTGTTCCCACCATAGGGCCCAAGCCATTTTAAGGCCTGGGCCTTATTTACATGCAGCTGGCGAGTTGCGGGTGCCAAACGTAGGAACAGGAGTAGACCATCCAGCCCCTCGAGTCATTTCTACCATTTAATTAGATTATGGCTGATCTGTACCTCAACTCTATTTACCTGTCTTTGATTCATATCCCTTGATACCCTTACCTAATAAAAATCTGTGGATCTCAGTCTTGAGAATTTCATTTGACCCAGCATCATCAGACTTTTGGGGGAGAGAGATCCACATTTCCACTACCATTTGTGTGAAAAAGTGCTTCCTGATTTCACTCCTGAAAATCGTTTAATTTAATCAATGCCCCCATCGTATCTACTCTATCGAATCCTTTTATAATTTTAAATACCTCAATTAGATTACCCCTCAACCATCTCAATTCAAAGGAATACAACCCAAGTTTATGCAATCTGTCCTCATAATTTAACCCTTTTAGCCCCGGTATTATTTTGGACCCCTCTATGTCCAATATATCCTTCTTGAGGTGTGGTACCCAAAACTGAATGCAATGTTCCAGATGGAGTCTGACCAAGGCTCTTTACAACTGAAGCATAATTTTCTCCCTTTTGTATTCTAACCCTCGAGATAAAGGTGAACAATCCATTAGCCTTTTTGATAACTTTTTGTGCCTGTGCACTAGCTTTTAGTGATTTGTGTACCTGGACACCCAAATCCCTTTGCAGTTTCTAGTCTCTTGTCATTTAGAAAATATTCCGATTTGTCATCCTTGGATTCAAAGTGGATTACCTTATACTTCCCCATATTGAACTACATCTGCCACAGTTTTGCCCACTCACATAATCTGTCTATATCTATGTCCCTTTGTAACTTCCCGCACCCATCTACACAACTTCATTTTCCTCCTAACTTAGGTGGTCATTTGCAAACTTGGATATACAACTCTCTATTCCTTCATCCAAGTCATTGATATATGTGGTGAAAAGCTGAGGCCCCAGTACAGATCCCTGGGGAACATAACTTGTCACATTCTGCCAATCAGAGCACATTCCCTTTGTCACGATCCTGTCTCCTACCTCCCAAACAATTTTCAATCCATGTCCTAAGGTTACCTCCATATCCATGCATTCTCATTTTTGCTAATAATCTCTTGAGCGGAACCTTATAAAATGTCTTCTGGAAGTCCATATATACAACATCCATAGATACTCCCCTGTCGACCATGTTAGTGACCTCAAGAAATTCTGACTCTCAAAATTGCTCAAATGCTCAGTCACTGTTCCTAATGATAGATTCCAGTAACCTCCCTACGACTGATGTTAAACTAACAGGTCAGTAGTTTCCTGGTTTCTCCTTCCCTCCTGTCTTACATTTGCAAATTTCCAATCCAAGGGCAGAAATCCCAAACTTAGGGAGCTTTGGAAAATTATGACAAAAGTAGCTGAAATTTCCCCACCTGATTCTTTTAATGCACTAGGGTGGAAACCATCAGGTCTGAAGATTTGTCAACCTTAAGTCCCATTATTTTCTCCATTACCCTTTTTTTTAAACTTAAATTAAATTTGCTCCCTGTGACTTATTTTTAGGTTCCCTTGTACCGCTGAATCTGTGCGGCAGTTCGCCAATGGGGAGGGCGGAGAATTAGACAGACTCCGACACAGACCCAGTCACCAGTTGGAGCCTGGGTGGGGAGGAGGCGATCCTAGGAGTGGGGCCCTCACACGGGCTGGCAGCAGGTCAGAGTATTTTGTCGGCCCTGGAGAAGTACTCCTGCTCCTCCTGGCCCCACAAAAATAAAAGTTAAAAAGAAACTTAGGCCATTTTGTTAGTGGCCTCCAACAATTTCTTCAAGGACCACTGCTTAGGTTTCTCAATGCTGGTACAAATGGGTGGAGCAAACACGACGTTCTGCCCATTTGTACCTCAAAATTGCAATCAAGGCCCTATTACATCATTAGGCAAGATGATGGCGGCCGGAGAACCAGTGTAAATGGGGCTGTAAGTGACCTGACGCTATTTTCATGCCAGTACCACCCCATTTACGCTCGGCAGGAGCTTTTAAAATCAGCCCTAATGTCATTTCATTGCTTTTATATTCAGTGGTCCTCTGTGTGACAAAAATCCTTCAAACTTCTTTTGTTCTGATGGTTCTGAACCTATGTCTTCTTTGTCACCGATTCACCAACTAGTTGAAACAATCTATCACCATTTACCTGATCAGAATCTTTCATTGTTTTAAAAACTTCTATTAGATCCTGATAGATCCTTTGTTCTGCTCTATGAATTTTACCATCTTGTATACTTTGTTTCACTGTTAATAAAATGTACTGCTTCACATTTTTCTGCATTGAATTTTATCTGTCAGCTCTCTGCCCATTCTGCTAACCTATCTACATCCACATGTAATCCCTTGCATTCTTCCTCACAGTTTGCTCTGTCTCCCAGTTTGGTATCATCAGCAAACTTTCATTCCTCTTGTGCATACCACCTTAAATCCATTTTGAATTTGTCAATAACTTTATTGGTCAAATGTGACTTAATGCCTGAACTGCTGTCTTCTGCAAATTAGTACTCAGATTACTGCCAGGTGGAATATCTCACCAATAGTTCTCTTAGGTGGAAACATAAGGTACAAGTTTGTCTTGGGGGGGTTTGGGCTAATTTGGTCAGAACTTAATTTTAAAGCTGGAATCATGCACTCACTGGAATTATGTATCAGCTTTTTCCTAACACTGAAGTCTTAACTCCTTCAGTAAAGACAGGAAAAATATTAAGATGGAATTAAAGTTAACATTTTCTGGTCCACATATTCTGTCCACACTTCACTGGATGTTGTAATATCAAAAAAGCTAGATTGTGAGTACCTGAACTTACATGCCTTATAACTCTAAATTGTTGTCAACAACAAGAGATTTTTTTTTTCATTATCAACTTGAATTGGATTCAGACTGTTATGCAAACACATATAACTCATTGTTCTTGTTCTTTAAACTATCTAGTTCATAAAATCATTTATCAAGGATGAAGACATTCTGAGTTTCAATATCTGAATGAGTTTCATTGTTGAGGCCTGGTCAAAAACACCAGATTGAGAAACATGGGGCTCGATTTTAAATCGGAACTGTGGGTGCATTGGGGGCGGGGTGGGTGGGGCGCGAAGAAAATCGCGATTTCCATGAGTGGGCAGAAATCCCGGCTCCAACATGCCTAAGAATGCGCATGACCCAGAGTCATCTGGGTGCATGCGCAGTTCCCTAACCAGGAAGTCCTGCTGGCAATTAATGCCGGCGGGATGATATTTAAACAAGGAATTCAAGTATTTGAAGTTCTTGAAATGTACATAAATCTAATTAAGAGTGAAGGCAAGTGATTTCAAAGTTACCTCAGCGTGTTTCCCGTGCTGTGTGAAACACGCCATGGGGAACGAGTCGTGTTTCAGCTGGCAGCCATTTGGATATTTAAATCCCTATTTAAGAGCTGGGGATAAAAGGTGAGTTATTGCAGCAGGGCACTCAGTTCTCTCAGCCAAACTTTTGCCTGGGAGGTCTTTGTGTTTAGACTGAGAATTCTTGTTTTCCAGTCAGAATTTACATATATTTACCAGCTTTTCGGACCCCCTGAAACTGACAACATCAGAATGGGGAGCGCGATGGCTGCATTCACCAGTACATCAGAGGACGAGCAACATCACCATCCTTGCCAGGCACGGCGTGCACTTCCTCCACTTGGAGCTCCACAACACAGTGCTGCACCACAGGCACCTGCACAAAAGCACACAGGGAAACAACAGAGGGAGTGACGTCGCAGGAGGCACTACCCTCGTCAAAGGGTTTACAGACCAAGGCCCAGCTTCCTGGACCTCTCTGAGGAGCAGTGCATTCAGAGGCTGAGAGTGAGTTACCAGGTGGTAGCAGACATCTGCAGCCTCCTTCATGCCGAGCTGCTCCTGGCTGGGCCTGGCAGCATCTCATTACCCGTCACAGTTAAAGTGACCACTATCCTCAGGAAGATGGTAGTGGTTGTTGGAGGCCAATCATCTCAGCCCCAGGACATTGCTACAGGAGTTCCTCAGGGCAGTGTCCTAGGTCCAACCATCTTCAGCTGCTTCATCAATGACCTTCCCTCCATCATAAGGTCAGAAATGTGGATGTTCACTGATGATTGCACAGTGTTCAGTTCCATTTGCAACCCCTCAGATAATGAAGCAATCCGTGCCCCCATGCAGCAAGACCTGGACAACATCCAGGCTTGGGCTGATAAGTGGCAAGTAACATTCGCGCCAGACAAGTGCCAGGCAATGACCATCTCCAACAAAAGAGTCTGACCACCTCCCCTTGACATTCAATGGCATTGCCATCGCCGAATCCCCCACCATCAACATCCTGGGGGTCACCATTGACCAGAAACTTAACTGGACCAGCCACATAAATACTGTGGCTACAAGAGCAGGTTAGAGGCTGGGTATTCTGCGGCGAGTGACTCACCTCCTGACTCCCCAAAGCCTTTCCACCATCTACAAGGCACAAGTCAGGAGTGTGATAGAATACTCTTCACTTGCCTGGATGAGTGCAGCTCCAACCACACTCAAGAAGCTCAACACCATCCAGGATAAAGCAGCCCGCTTGATTGGCACCCCATCCACCACCCTAAACATTCACTCCCTTCACCACCGGCGCACTGTGGCTGCAGTGTGTACCATCCACAGGATGCACTGCAGCAACTCGCCAAGGCTTCTTCGACAGCACCTCCCAAACCTGCGACCTCTACCACCTAGAAGGACAAGAGCAGCAGGTACACGGGAACAACACCACCTGCACATTCCCCTCCAAGTCACACACCATCCCGACTTGGAAATATATCGCCGTTCCGTCATCGTCGCTGAGTCAAAATCCTGGAACTCTATACCTAACAGCATTGTGGGAGAACCTTCACCACACAGACTGCAGCGGTTCAAGGCAGCGGCTCACCACCACCTTCTCAAGGACAATTAAGGATGGGCAGTAAATGCTGGCCTTTGGCCCATATCCCTTAATACCTTTGGTTGCCAAAAAGCTATCTATCTCAGATTTAAATTTAGCAATTGAAGGCTTTTGATAAGGTCCCACACAAGAGGTTAGTGTGCAAAATTAAAGCACATGGGATTGGGGGGAATATACTGGCATGGATAGAGAATTGGTTGACTGACCGGAAACAGAGAGTAGGAATAAATGGGTCTTTTTCCGGGTGGCAGGCAGTGAATAGTGGGGTACCGCAGGGATCAGTGCTTAGGCCCCAGCTATTCACAATACATATCAATGATTTATAGAATCATAGAATCATAGAAGTTACAACATGGAAACAGGCCCTTCGGCCCAACATGTCCATGTCGCCCAGTTTATACCACTAAGCTAGTCCCAATTGCCTGCACTTGGCCCATATCCCTCGATACCCATCTTCCCCATGTAACTGTCCAAATGCTTTTTAAAAGACAAAATTGTACCCGCCTCTACTACTGCCTCTGGCAGCTCGTTCCAGACACTCACCACCCTTTGAGTGAAAAAATTGCCCCTCTGGATCCTTTTGTATCTCTCCCCTCTCACCTTAAATCTGTGCCCCCTCGTTATAGACTCCCCTACCTTTGGGAAAAGATTTTGACTATCGACCTTATCTATGCCCCTCATTATTTTATAGACTTCTATAAGATCACCCCTTAACCTCCTACTCTCCAGGGAATAAAGTCCCAGTCTGTCTAACCTCTCCCTGTAAGTCAAACCATCAAGTCCCGGTAGCATCCTAGTAAATCTTTTCTGCACTCTTTCTAGTTTAATAATATCCTTTCTATAATAGGGTGACCAGAACTGTACACAGTACTCCAAGTGTGGCCTCACCAATGCCCTGTACAACTTCAACAAGACATCCCAACTCCTGCATTCAATGTTCTGACCAATGAAACCAAGCATGCTGAATGCCTTCTTCACCACCCTATCCACCTGTGACTCCACTTTCAAGGAGCTATGAATCTGTACTCCTAGATCTCTTTGTTCTATAACTCTCCCCAACGCCCTACCATTAACGGAGTAGGTCCTGGCCCGATTCGATCTACCAAAATGCATCACCTCACATTTATCTAAATTAAACTCCATCTGCCATTCATCGGCCCACTGGCCCAATTTATCAAGATCCCGTTGCAATCCTAGATAACCTTCTTCACTGTCCACAATGCCACCAATCTTGGTGTCATCTGCAAACTTACTAACCATGCCTCCTAAATTCTCATCCAAATCATTAATATAAATAACAAATAACAGCGGACCCAGCACCGATCCCTGAGGCACACCGCTGGACACAGGCATCCAGTTTGAAAAACAACCCTCGACAACCACCCTCTGTCTTCTGTCGTCAAGCCAATTTTGTATCCAATTGGCTACCTCACCTTGGATCCCATGAGATTTAACCTTATGTAATAGATGAGGGAACTGAATGTAACATTTCCAAGTTTGCAGACGACACAAAGCTGGGGTGGAATGTGAGCTGTGAGGAGGATGCAAAGAGGCTCCAATGTGATTTAGACAAGTTGGGTGAGTGGGCAAAAACATGGCAGATGCAGTATAACGTGGATAAATGTGAGGTTATCCACTTTGGTTGTAAAAACAGAAAGAGAGATTATTATCTGAATGGTGATAGATTGGGAAAAGGGGAGGTGCAACGAGACCTGGGTGTCCTTGTACACCAGTTGCTGAAAGCGAGCATTCAGGTGCAGCAAGCAGTTATGAAGGCGAATGGTATGTTGGCCTTCATTGCAAGAGGATTTGAGTTCAGGAACAGGGATGTCTTACTGCAGTTGTACCGGGCTTTGGTGAGACCACATTTGGAGTATTGTGTGCAGTTTTGGTCTCCTTATCTGAGGAAGGATGTCCTTGCCATGGAGGGAGTGCAATTTCTCCTCATCTCTGTTTTAAATGGCATACCCCATATCCTGAGACTGTGACCCCTGATTCTAGACTCCCCAGCCAGGGGAAACATCCTCCTTGTATCTACCCTGTCGAGCCCTGTAAGAATTTTGTATGTTACGATGAGATCACCTCCCATTCTTCTAAACTCTAGAGAATACAGGCCTAGTCTACTCAATCTCTTCTCATACGACAAACCCAGGAATCAGTCTGGTGAATCTTCATTGCACTCCCTCTATGGCAAGTATATCCTTTCTTAGGTAAGGAGACCAAAATTGTACACAATACTCTAGGTGCGGTCTCACCAAGGCCCTATGTAATTGCAGTAAGGCATCTTTACTCCTGTACTCAAATCCTCTTGTAATAAAGGCCAACATACCATTTGACTTCCTAATTGTTTGCTGCACCTGTATGTTAGCTTTCAGTGACTCATGTACAAAGACACCCAGGTACCAATCTCTCACCATTTAAAAAATACGCTGCATTTCTGTTTTTCCTACCAAAGTGGATAACTTCACATTTTTCTACATTATATTCCATCTGCCATGTTCTTGCCCACTCACTTAGTCTGTCTATATCCTCTTGCAGCCTCTTTGCATCCTCCTCACAACTCACAATCCCATCTAGTTTTGTGTCATCAGCAAACTTGGAAATATTACATTTGGTCCCCTCATCCAAATCGTTGATATATATTGTGAATAGCTGGGGCCCAAGCACCCATCCCTGCGATACCCCACGAGTCACAGTCTGCCAACCTGAAAAAGACCCGTTTATTCCTACTCTCTGTTTTCTGTCTGTTAACCAATTCTCAATCCATGCCAGTATATTACCCCTAATTCCAAGTGCTCTAACTTTGTTCACCAACCTCCTGTGGGACCTTATGGAAAGCCTTCTGAAAATCCAAATACACCACATCCGCTGTTTCCCCCTTATCTATTCTACTAGTTACATCCTCAAAGAACTCCAATAGGTTTGTCAAAAATGATTTACCTTTCATAAATCCACGTTGACTGCCAAATCTTATTATTATTTTCTAAGTGTCCTGTTATCACATCCTTTATAATAGATTCTAGCATTTTCCCTACTACCAATGTCAGGCTAACAGGTTTGTAGTTCCCTGTTTTCTCTCTCCCTCCTTTCTTAAATAGTGGGGTTCCATTTGCTATTCTCCAATCTGCAGGAACTGTTCCAGAATCTATAGAATTTTGGAAGATGACAACCAATGCATCCACTATCTCTATAGCCACCTCTTTCAAAACACTGGGATGTCCCATTAATTTCTCTGGTACAGTTTTTTTACTAACACTAATTTCTTTCATTTCTTCATTCTCGACAGATCCTTGGTTCTCTAGTATTGCTGGGAGTTTTTTTGTGTTTTCTTCCGTGAAGACAGACACAAAGGGGCCGATTTTCGGATGGCGGAGCGGTTGCGTTGGGGGCGGGGGTGCTCCTAAAATTGTAGAAATCTGGAGCTAGTTTGGAGCCCGGTTGGTACCCGCTGACCTCCGGGTTCCTCAGTGATGCGATCGGGTGCGCGCGCACCTCCCGAACGCAGGGCTTCCACCGGCAATTAAAGCTGCGGGATGATGATTTATATACCTTGACAGATAGTTAAGGTACTTGAGATACCTTATTGAATAGACATTTTGGCAGGGGTGCAATTTTGAAGGATTCTCAGCATGTTTCCAGTGCTGTGGGAAACACTCCCTGATCCAGCAGACATGTTTCAGCCAGCAGCCAGTGGGAGATGCAAAGGATTATTTGACAGGTGGGGAGAGAACCTCATTTATTGCAGCAGGGCACTGTGTCACTTCAGATTTGGCTTCAAGACCTTTTGTGTTTTCACTCAAAATTCTTACTTTCTACCCAAATCTCTACGGTGCAAACACATGTACCTACTTTATGGACCCCCTCAAACTCACACCGTCAGGATTGGGGGGGGCGCCATGGCTGCATTCATCACTTCATCCGAGGACGAGCAACATCACCAGCCTCGCCAAGCACGGTGTCCACCTCTGACACGTGGAGTTCCACGACACAGTGCTGCGCCACAGGCACCTGTACAAGAGCACGGAGGGCAACAACAGAGAGAGCGACATCGCGGGAGGCAACAGGGTCTGCAGACCGAGGCTACGCTTCGTGGACTTCTCTGAGGAGCAGTGCATACGGAGGCTGAGAGTCAGTCGTCAGGTAATCACAGACATCTGCAGCCTCCTTCATGCTGAGCTGCTCCCGGCAGGGCCGAGCAGCATCTCCTTACCTGTCGCTGTCAAAGTCACCACTGCCCTCAACTTCTTCACCTCCAGATCATTCAAGGGTGCCACCGGGGACATCGCCGGGGTCTCTCAGTCGTCTGCACACAAGTACGTAAGGCAGGTTACCAATGGCTTGTTTCGCAGGGTCTCGCACTACGTCAAATTCCCCATGGAAGACCTCAGCCAGACGGAGAGGGCAATGAGATTCCACTCTGTGGCTGGCTTCCCACGGGTGGTGCAGGGTGTAATCGATTGCACCCATATAGCAATACGAGTACCTCCACACGAGCCAGGACTGTTCATCAACTGGAAGGGCTATCACTCTATCAACACTCAGCTCATTTGTGACCACCACAAGAGATTCCTTCACGTATGCGCCAGACACCCTGGTAGCTGCTATGATTCCTTCATCCTCCGGGAGTCCAACATCCCGCCCCTCTTCTACGCACCGAACACCTGCAAGGGCTGGCTCCTCAGGGACAAGGGATACCCCCTGCACACGTGGCTCATGACACCTTTGAGGAACCCCACCACCGAGCAACAGTGTCGATATAACGACAGCCACATCGCTACTAGGTCTACAATTGAGCAAGCTATAGGGTGCTCAAGATGCGCCTCAGGTGCCTTGATCGTCCTGGGGGAGCGCTTCAATATGCACCAGACAGAGTGGCACCCCTCTGTTGTGCACAACATGGCACAACAGAGGGGTGCCACTTGAGGAGGCCCCATTCACATCTGCCACCCACATTGAGGAGGGGGAGGGGGAGGAGGAGGAGGAACAACCCATGGGCAGAACAGCAGCTCACCTGGCTGCTCGTCAGGCCAGGGAGTCACTGATGTGTGAACGGTTCTCCTAACATCAGACAGTGTGAAGAGTCCAGTCCTCACAACCTGGACAGATCAGCGGCCACACCAGCACCCTCCTCCTTTCACAAAACAAATCAGTCCTACAACTACACATACACCCACTGTAGAGTGAACCACAGTGTCAAGTGTGGGCGTTAATGGTGAACCTCATGAAAGGGCCTTATTACAGAAGCTGATCAAGAATGGCCAAGATGTGGCAGTAGTGGTGACAATAATAATATTTAATGTGCGTTTAACTAAAAGAAAATATCAATAAAAAATATGACCAACCGTCAAACACCCTTGTGTATCCCCTTTGTGCTTATAAAACCTTCGCCTTTTGCTTCCGACGACTTCTACATGGTGCATCCCCTGTGGCTGCAGCAGAGGTAGTGGCAGTTTGCTCTTGTTCATGCCCTGACCGATTAGATGCTTTGGGCCTACGCCCTCTGGGTTTCAGTGCCCATGAGGGCCCCACCAAAGACTGCTCCACCTGCACCTCTGCAGGGGTAGACTCGGCCACCTGGAGAGGAGACAGCATTGTGGGTACTGGTTGAGAGGGGCGCAACGGGTGAAATGTGGGGGCGCTTTGAGTGGTGTCCCCACTTCCATGTATCCTTTTGCCATTTTTCCTCCCCTGGGCCAGGCCCACACCACTCCTACCACTCTGCTGGACGACAGTTTGGAGGACATGTGTGAAGCCTTGTAAGACCAGTGCCAGAGTATCTGCCTGCCTGTTTAAGGCGGCAGAATGTTGTTCACCCTGAGTCCGAACGGCTGTTGTCAGGACCTGAATGGACTCATTTGTGAGCCGTGCTTGAAGCTTGATGGAGTCTCGCCTTCCCTCCATTGCAGACATTCCCGCACTTACCCACAACACTATCTCAGAGATGCTCTCACGTCCCTGTGACAATATCTCAGAGATTCCCTCTCTTATCTGTGCCACCATTCCACTCGTGCAGGAGTTGGATTCCTCTATCCTCTGCGCGATTGTGGAGAGTGCGCGTGGCACCTGTTCCAGCACCTGGCAAATGTGCTGCTGCCCCTCAATCATTCTCCTTTTCATGGATGGCCCCCAGAGTTCAGCATCTGTGTCCAGTTGAGCAGAGCCTGAAGAAGTGTGCTCCCACCGACGCGGACTCTCCACAGCTGCCCCTGCCACCAGGGTCTGCTCGTGCTCATGTGTGTGGTAACTTGCCATGTGCGACCCCAACTGAGGACGGGGACCAACCGAGGAGTGTATATCTGCGCTGGTGTATGGCTCGCTCAGATGTGAAGGTGCCCCCTCAGAGGCTGGCAGGTCCTCTGAGGAATCGCCCTCCGCCGACACAGCGCTTGCTGAAGGCCCTGTAAGAGAACAGAAGGCAATATTAAGCATCATGACATGATGAGGTGCTGAAGATGGCAAGGCATGTTAACATCAATTGATATTGTGTGTGCTGAATGTTAAAGTTCTGTCACCAGACGTTTGTTGGGTGCCAGTCTCGGCGTCCCCGACGGGCAGGCACTCGAGGGTGCGGCTCAGTTCTAGCGCCTCCTGCTCCGGTTCTCTGAGGACGACTAGATGTTGCAGCCCCGCTCTGGTCCTCGCTCTCTCGTGCATTCTGGGCTCTCTTCCCCTATAAGGGGAGAAAGTAGAGAGGCCTGAGTAAGTGATGGTGACGTGGCCAACCACTGAATGCATTGGTCTGGGTGCGGCTGACCGTGAAAGAGATGCATCAGAAGGTGAGTATGAGCCAGAGCCATGACATTGAGGATTGGGTTGAGTGGTAGTGGTGGGATGAATACGGGGGAGGTGAGGAAGTGGTGAGTAAGTGCAGGTAAGTTGAGGATGAGCTTTGAGTGGGTGTGAGGAGTGATGTGATAGAGTAGTGTCAGCAGTGCAGAATGAGTTGTGGGATGGGGGCGGTGATGTGGAAGACGGAGTGTAGGAGAATGAGTAAGTGTACTCATTTTGGCTGACCTAGTTAGGTCATTGAAGTGCTTCCTGCACTGGATCCAGGTATGGGAGATGTTACTGCTGCTGGTGACCTCCTCTGCCACCTCGAGTCAGGCCTTCTTGGTGGCAGAGGCAGGCCACTTCCTCCCGTCTGCTGGGTAAAATACATCCCTCCTCTTCCTCGCCCCATCCAGTAGCACCTGGAGTGAGGCAACACTGAATCTAGGAGTAGCTTTTGCCCTGGGCTGCTCCATTGTGTAATTTTAGGTGTTTGCTCCAGGAGCAGCCATTGGAGGACTGTTCCTTTAAATGGGGCTCCTCCAGCTGACAGCCGGTGATGTGGGTGCACTGTCCACCCTCTGCGCAGGTTTCCGATGGGAAACCCAGAAGCCACGTTAAGTGGCTCCAATTTACCCACGATCGCTTGGGGAACGGATGGATTTTATTGGGCAGGTTACCCACGCGTCCAATCGCGCACCCACCCCCCCCCCCCCAACCCCCACCCCCCGCTGCCATCCCGCCTCCCCGCTAATATTGGGGCCAAGTATTTGTTTAATTTCTCTGCCATTTCCTTATTCCCCGTTATAAATTCTCCCATCTCTGTCTGTAAGGGACCCACATTTGCCTTCGCCAGTCTTTTCCTTTTTACATACCTATAGAAGCTTTTACAGTCCGTTTTTATGTTTCTCGCTAGTTTGCTCTCATATTCTATTTTCCCTTTCTTTATCAATTTCTTGGTCCTCCTTTGCTGAATTCTAAAATGTTCCCAATCCTCAGGCTTACTGCATTTCTGGTAACTTTATATGCCTCTTTCTTTGATTTAATACTATCTTTAATTTCTCTTGTTAGCTACGGTTGGACCACTTTTCCTGTTGGGTTTTTGTCCCTTAAAGGAATATATATTTGTTGCAAATTATGTATTAATTCTTTAAATGCTAGCCATTGCCTGTCTACCGTCATACCTTTTAATATAGTTCCACAATCAACCACAGCCAACTTGCGCCTCCTTTTTTTATAAATCTAAAGTTTCGGATTGAACTACATCACTTTCAAACTTAATGAAGAATTCTATCATATTATGGTCACTTTTCCCTAAGGGCTCCTTTACAACAAGATTATTAATTAACCCTTTCTCATTGTATAATGCTACATCTAAAACACCTGTTCCCTAGTTGGTTCCTCAACATACTGATCTAGAAAACCACCTTGTATACATTCCAGGAATTCGTCCTCCACAGTATTGGTGCTAATTTGGTTTGCCCAATCTGTATGTAGATTAAAGTCCCCCATGATTACTGTATTACCCTTGTTACATGCACTTCGAATTTCCCACTTTATACCATGCCCTACATTATCACTACGGTTTGGTGGCCTATAAACAACTCCCACCAATGTTTTCTGCCCTTTGCTGTTGCTTAGCTCCACCGGACCTGATTCCACATCTTGATCTTCTAAGCCAAGGTCCTTTCTTACTATTGTACTCATCTCATCCTTTATTAACATCCCTACCCCACCTCCTTTTTATTTTGCCTGTCCTTCTTAAATGTCGAATATCTTTGAATATTCAGTTCCCAACCTTTTTTTTAATTCGTCACTGGCAAGGCCAGCATTTATTGCCCATCCCTAATTGCCCTTGAGAAGGTGTTGGTGAGCCGCCTTCTTGAACCACTGTAGTCCGTGTGGTGAAGGTTCTCTCACAGTGCTGTTAGGTAGGGAGTTCCAGGATTTTGACCCAGCGACGATGAAGGAACGGCGATATATTTCCAAGTTGGGATAGTGTGTGACTTGGAGAGGAACGTGCAGGTGGTGGTGTTCCCATGTGCCTGCTGCCCTTGTCCTTCTAGGTGGTAGAGGTCGCGGGTTTGGGAGGTGCTGTCGAAGAAGCCTTGGTGAGTTGCTGCAGTGCATCCTGTGGATGGTACACGCTGCAGCCACAGTGCGCGGGTGGTGAATGGGGTGCCAATCAAGTGGGCTGCTTTGTCCTGGATGGTGTCGAGCTTCTTGAATGTTGTTGGAGTTGCACTCATCCAGGCAAGTGGAGAGTATTCCATCACACTCCTGACTTGTGCCTTGTAGATGGTAGAAAGGCTTTGGGGAGTCAGGAGGTGAGTCACTCACTGTGGGATATCCAGCCTCTGACCTGCTCTTGTAGCCACAGTACTTATATGGCTGGTCCAGTTAAGTTTATAGTCAATGGTGACCCCCAGGATGTTGATGATGGGGGATTCGGCGATGGTAATGCCATTGATTGTCAAGGGGAAGTGGTTAGACTCTCTCTTGTTGGAGATGGTCATTGCCTGGCACTTGTCTGGCGTGAATGTTACTTGCCACTTATCAGCCCAAGCCTGGATGTTGTCCAGGTCTTGCTGCATGCAGGCACGGACTGCTTCATTATCTGAGGGGTTGCAAATGGAACTGAACACTGTGCAATCATCAGCAAACATCCCCATTTCTGACCTTATGATGGAGGGAATGTCATTGATGAAGCAGCTGAAGATGGCCAGCCATAGGACACTGCCCTGTGGAACTCCTGCAGCAATGTCCTGGGGCTGAGATGATTAGCCTCCAACAGCCACTACCATCTTCCTTTGTCCTAGATATGACTCCAGCCATTGGAGAGTTTTCCCCCTAATTCCCATTGACTTCAATTTTACTTGGGCTCCTTGATGCCGCACTCGGTCAAATGCTGCCTTGATGTCAAGGGCGGTCACCTCACCTCTGGAATTCAGCTCTTTTGTCCATGTTTGGACCAAGGCTGTAATGAGATCTGGAGCCGAGTGGTCCTGGCGGAACCCAAACTGAGCATCGGTGAGCAGGTTATTGGTGAGTAAGTGCCGCTTGATTGCCGCTTAAGTGCCGCTTGCTCACTGCGCAGCTTTCGGACGGCAAACCCGGAAACAAGGTTAAGGGGCACCAATTAAATTGCAATCACATGGGGAACGGTAAGTTTTTATTATTCGGGTTTGCCCCGCGTCCATTGACACCACCCCCCCCCCCCCCACTGCCCTTTTAAAATCGAGCCCATGCAGGCTGCATTTTCCATTTGTCTCCATTTTCTGCTTCTTGTTGCCACGATCTCACATTCATTAGGAGAAATCAAGTATCATGCACCCAATCACTGAAGTGGTAATTTGAATAATTTCAGCTAACATTAGTCTGTATACTGGGACCCAGCCTGTGCTGCAATTTAGAGGATGACGGAGCCTCTACCAAGAGCCTCAAGCAAGATAAGATGATCAGAAGATAGGGCATGGAGACTTCCTATGTTGGGAATTTCTGCTTCCCCAGTCGTTAGAGGGGCATCAGTGCATTATAAGGCTGCCATTTCCCAAAGAGATAATAACAGCGTTTCCTCAACTACTTGCCCCGACTTAAAGCCTTCACCTAACATTGCCATAGCACTATGTGGCAGTTAAAATTATTACACTCAGTTTCTATGCAACAGGATTTTTTCTGATTACTTCAGAGGATATGTGTCATCAATTTACAGCCCACCACTGCATTAAGCAGATGACAGATGTCCTGTTTTGGAGAGCTGGGTCGTTCATCACGTTCACTGTAAAAATGGCAAAACATTTTTGTGGGAAAGGATGATCCAGTTTAATTGACTGACAGGACTTACACAGGTCCAGTGGCCATTTATGAGGCACATGTAGCTATCTATGCACCTCTGCAGAATCCAAAAATTTTGTGAACAGTAAATGGATGCACTCACTAAATGTAATTTTTTTATAATGCCGTGTACAGCATGCATGTAAATGCTTGTTAGACAGGAAGCTGCCATAATTCTTTCATTTTAAGGCAGTTAAGTATTCAAGGACTATTCACCTGGGCAGGCCAGAATTCGTGTTGCTTACTTCAGGATAAGGGCTACCCTTTACAGCAAAGACTCGTGATACCACTGCAAACTCCCTCTGAATACCTGATCAAGCATCATACAATGAGGTGCAGACTGCTATGAGGATTATTGTGGAGCAAACCATCAGCATCCTCAAGGCTCAATTCAGATGTTTGGGCTGATTAGGGGGATGGGTACACTGCATTATAAGGGTCCCTGCATCACTATGGCAGGTTATTTCCTTCACAATCTCATTATTAGAAATGGCCTTTGTCTTATAGAGCAGACCAAGATCAGGGCTAGTAGGCTTAGGAGCCTGAAGTTTTGCAAAATGATGATGAACAAAAGCATGATAAGGAGCCCAAGCCAGCTACAAGAGAAGAAACTCTGTTCCCATTATGATCGTAATATTGTTATGATCTGGAATGCACTGCCTGAAGGGGTGGTGGAAGCAGATTCAATAGTAACGTTCAAAAGGGAATTGGATATATACATGAAAAGGAAAAATTTGCAGAGCTATGGGGAAAGAGTAGAAGAGTGGGACTAATTGGATAGCTTGTTCAACGAGACCAGCAACAGGCAAGATGGGCCGATTGGCCTCCTGTGCTATAAGATTCTATGATTCTATGAACTAATAATATAGGACAAATTACAATTATATGGTTCCTTGCCCACTACATGCCCATGGCATTTCCTCAGGCTGTCCCATTAGAACAAAACACTCAAAGCTATCACCTGATTTTATTACAGTATCCTCCATGCATCAGTTCTCAATATAAGAGCTGCCATCCTATCAAATTTTGTCTGGTCAGGCCTCTGTTTCCTCTTACCCATAAATCTTCTTTAATTCTGGCACAGTATATAAAATATTAAAAAACAGCTTTGTTCTCAGAAGAATATTCAGCTCATTTTTGCTACAGTTGTTACCATATTTGACTTGTCAGGCAGATACCCAAGGGAAGAGCCAAGCCATTCAGTTCAAATATAAACATCTTGTGTGACTCGTCTAAATATATCATTAATTGGCTGCTCCTTTTCAATTTAACGCACAGTTATTTAAATTCATTGGGCCCAGTCACTTTTTATTTGATGGTATTATCAGCCTCTCTTTTTCAAATGAGTGAGTCTGTCCGAAACCTTTGAAGAGAGTTAGTTAGGACATACAGCTTCTGTAGACATGCATGAAAGGTTAAAAACTAGATTTATTGACAGAAATCAAATTCCAGCATAACTCATTATATTGTTGCAACAGTTTGTTGATTTGTTTAAGAAAAGCTATTCGGGATAGAGCCAAGGCACTCAGTTCAAATAGAAACATTTGTGTGATTTGTTAAAATGGATATTTAATTGAAAACTCTTTTGAAATTAACTTTTATTTAAATTCTGTTTGGTCTTGGTTTTGATGTTATGATCAGCCTGTCTTTTTCAAATCAGGGAATTTATCTGGAGCCTTCGAAAAGAGTCTGCAGCCTTCAAAAAAAGTCTGTTGGAACCTCCTAAGAGAGTTATTCAAGTCAGATAACTTTCATAGTTGGTTAGAAAAGGAAAAAGGTAAGTAAATTATTTACATCTTAGTTTTGCACAGAGTTTTGAACTATTTATTGAGAAGCTAACAAAGCTTAACAACTACTGTAAAATATCTATTGGCCCAGAAATTGCTCACCAAACAACGGGGTACCTCAACGGCGTCCTATGTTTCCGACGGCAAATCAAAGGAGCAAGTTCACGCATTTGCACGTGCACACTAAAATCCGGAAATCGTGAACTTGCTTCTATTAGTTCGCCGACGATTTGACAGCTGCGAATTAAAGGGGCATTGCACGCTACAATTGTTCAAATCACTGAAAAATCGTAAACTTGCCCATCTGCCCAGCTGGAACGTAACTACTTAGGCCACCAAAAGGTACACTGAAAAATACCAAATCTACACTACTTTTTAAAAGCGCGATGTCTCATAATGGATGCCAAACAACTAAAAATTAAATTTTAAAAATATGGAATGTCATATTGCTCCTTATTGTAATATTATTTGATCATTAAAAAAAAGATTTAAAAATTAAAATTAATTTTTCTTTACTTTCAACTTCTGTCTCTTTAATTCAATTATTTGCTTGGCTTTTTTAAAAAAAGGTTATATTTTTATTTACAATGACATACAGAATAGTAACTTTAAATGAATGAAGTCTGCTTACCTGCTTGTGGGCGTGACTTCTTTTCCTGACAGATTCTGTGGGTGTGTCTTCCATTCCCACAGACTGTCCCATACAAATCAGCTTACGTTACTGAGAGGATGAATTGACAGCGCACAACCTCACGAAACTTCAAAATCGAGCAAGTGGACGCTGCGGAGCCCACAGTAAGTACTTTTGTTCTTTTAATCCACAAGAGCTGCGGAGAGCCGTGCCACGCTGCTCTGTGCGATTTCCGGCCCATTGGGTCATTGTTACTTTTTTCTTGTTCTATTAATCTATAATATATTAAATTTCACACATTCCATTGAATATTCCTATGTAAACCAGCTATTGTGGGAAATCTCATTATAAAAGTGTCCACAATTTTTGCAATTACCTGGGACACCTATAGGATAGAACATGTTAGAGGTATCACATCTTGCTTGTAACTCGGGGTTAAATTAACACTCGGGGTTAAATTAATACTCGGGGTTAAATTGGGCTGAGTAGCACCTGTTTTTTTAGGCGCTACTCCTTTCCTTACCCAGCTCAGCGGAAAATGACACGAAATGGCATGAAGGTTCCCGGCCAGTGATATTTAAAGGGATGCAGTACTTACAGGTTAGTTGCTGGGTTACTTCTTCTGGCTGTTGGTTGACTTGCAGATGTTTTTGGAGGATTTCTAGAGTTGTTCAAACTTTCATTAATCTACAGGGAGTGGTCTGGCTGCTCTTGCAGTCCTGTTTGTGCCTCATAATATACTGCACAAAGAAGTTGCCTCCAGGCATGGGTGGTCTGGTAGGGCTTCCTCTTGCCATGGAACATGACTTCAAGAATGAAGGGAGTCAGCGCAGAGCAGGACAAGCTGCAAGAAGAGGGAGGAGAAGGAGTAGGGCCCTCAGCAGGAGGCCATATCCAAGGAGGATCTTCAGGGTGCAATTCTCTTACCTCAACTTCATTGAGGAGCCTTCGCTTCACCAAGGGGGCAGTGAAGGAGGGGGAGGGGGTTGCCAAGGTCACCGTTGCTCTAAATATTTATGCCACTGGCTCATTTCAGGCTGCAACAAGAGATATAAGTTAGAAATCACAGTTTGCAGTGCACTGCTATATGAGGGAAGTCACTAAGGCTCTCTATACCATGTGAAACACCTACATCTCATTCCCATTTGCCAGAGACAAGCAGGAGGATAAAGCACGTGATTTTGCACATATTGCAGGTTTCCCCATGGTGCAGGGTGCCATTGACTGCATGCACATTGCCTTGTATGCTCCTCATGTCAACTCTGCAATATTCATCAACAGAAAAGATTCCACTCCCTCAATGTGCAGCTGGTTCACAACCACAGGCAGTGTATCATGCAGGTAAATGCCCGCTATCCTGATTCTTTCATTCTGCAGCAGTCCTCTGTGCCACCTGTATTCCAACCAGCACTGCAAGTTTTAGGCTGGCTACTGGGTGACAAGGGTTATTCCCTCATGACATGGCTGATAACTCTGGTCAGGATCCCATGCACACCTGCACAGTAGGCGTACAATGAAAGCCATGCTGCCATTGGAAACATCATAGAGCACACCATCGGCATCATCAAACAACACTACAGCTGGCTGGAGTGTCCTCAAACAACACTTCCTCAGGAGGAGCTCTGCAGTACTCAGCTGAGCGGGTATCCAGATTTGTGGTAGTATGTTGCACAACCTGGGCATTATGAGGAAACATCCCTTGCTACCACCTGTCAGGCGACAAGCTGAGGAGGAGGAGAATGAGGGTGATGAAGAAGAGGAAGCGAATGAGTAGGAAGAGGAGGAAGGGAGGTAGCATCGTTGACAGCCCTTTTCTGCCGGGGCTATACCATGTTCAGGTGATTCAAGAGTGATTCCAGTAACCTCAACTACACCTCCACATTCACCAACAGTCCCATACTCCTTACCTTTCCTCTTTCAATAACTATCGCATTTTCTTCTTTCTGACAACATTTACTGGTACCTCCCTCAGTTCATCGCAAACATAAAAACTAACAGCAAATGCAAGGTCAAATCCAAATTTATCAAGTGAATCACTGCATCATCCATGCATTATGAAACTAATCGCCCTTGTGCATTCCCCTAGTGCCTGTCTTCCGTGTGCCTTTGCCTAACCTAGTGCTCCTACGAGGTGCTTCCCCAGTGGCTGGAACTTGCGAGGTGGAAGGCTGCTAACTTTCAATTGAGGAGACTGCAGATGGCCTTGGAGGGCGACCTCGAGCAGCTCTGGGCATAGAGTGCCCGGCTTCAGACTGCACCATCTCGGCATGGGCTGCAGCAGTCTGGGCCGGCTGACTGACAGGCAACAGCAAGGGCACTGGCGGAGTGGCAGGGGTGGGAGCAGGAATGCTGTCATCCTGAAAGAGGACAGCAGGTTCCTCTTTCATGGAGCCACTGTCACTCTTCCTGGTCAGTGTCTCATCAATGAGTGATGTGTTGGAGAACATACTGCTGAACTGTTGTGAAGCCCTGGAAGCCCCTTTCAACAGTGGAACCCAGAGCCACTATGACGTAGTCTAAGCTTCCCTGGCAGCTGTTTGTGCTGCAATGGAAGCTGTGGAACTGTCATCAGACGCTGCATCATGGTGGGTTCCACAGGTGTGCTGATGAAGGTGACCACTCATTCCATGTTGGAAAGGATGGACTCCAAGCTCTGCGCAAAGCCCTCCGCCAAGTTGGAGCTGGACTCCTCCATGCTTCTTGACATTGTGGCGCAAGCTTTCCGACCGGCTTCCCAGTGCACCAAGCATTTGGTTGTGTATGCCCATGAGCCTTCTTCTGTAGCCTGGCCATCGAAATCATCATCTGACTGCTCTGCAGCAGAACTAGCGTGTGACCTCGCCCTCCGGCGAGCTGGCACCAGCGGTATTCATTCCCCCCACCCCCGCTCCTGCGCACTTGTGCCCAGTGTTTCACCAAGTGCAGATTCCTCCTCTGTCCTATCCTCTAAAGACCACACAGTGTCAGTCTCTGAGCTGGCGGCTGCAATAGTAAGATCGAGTGAAGATGTCTGTTCATCATCACTGTCTTGTTCTTTTTCCTCCGTTGGCTGAGAAGGTTGCAGTTCTTGGGTATCTGAAATGAAAAAGGGACATGGGTTAGGTTATGGCGAGGAAGAGGAGAAAATAAGAATTGCATGCTTACACCATCTGCAGCTTGTGAGTCAGAAGAGATTGTTGGATGAGGGAGAAGAGAGAAGCAGGAAGAGAGAAGGAGGATTAGGTATGCAGAGACCTTTATCATCGACCCCTCCAGCGCCATCAGTGGCCACGGCCTCAGCCTTTCCATGATGGTCAATAATGTCTCCTCCACAGGGGTTAAACTATGTAGGCATGCCTCTCCTCCTCCAGTTGCTTGCTGCTGCCTCCTGTATGTGCCACCTTCTCTTGCAAGAAAGAGGGAAGTGTGTCATTGAGTGTCCTCCGATAAGTTTGGGTGATGTGGCTGCCATTGTTGAGTAGCTACCAGTGTGTGTGAGTTGTGGGTGTGAGGCTTGCAATAGTACTAAGAATGTGAGCATGAGCTAAGGCATAGGAATTGAAGTGTTCAGTACTGATTGATTGAGATTGTTGGCAGGTGGAGAATGGGGGTGTTGTGAATTGAGCAGTTGATGAATCTAGTGGTGCAGCTGTAAGAATATGCCATTTGAAGATTGATCTTACCTTGACAACTCTTGTCAGATCATTAAACTTCTTTTTGTACGCATCCATGTTCTAATAGCTATTTCCTCCCACTGCCTCCTCAGCATACGTCTTGAGAGCCTCCTGCCGCCCGTAGACAGAGGATGCCCCCTCCTCTTCACCTCCTGCAGCAAGGCCTCCTGGGCAGCATCAGAAAACCTGGGTGCATGCTTTCTCGCAAGTTCAGCCATTCCTCAAAGTATAAGCAGATTCAGCTCACAAACGACTCCCAACACTTTTTGTAGCCACAGTACACCTCCCCTTTAAGAGGTGCAGGCTGCCTTTAAGTAGCGCTGTCAACTCCCCATATTGGGAGCCCACCTGATGTGTGCAGACAATCAACAGCGCAGGTAGCTGCATGCAGCAATCATTGTAATCAGCAGGCAGCACGAATTTAATGTGTTGCCTGCAGCGCAATGAACAGGCGCGGGTTAATCGCATACCGCGATCCCCTAGCCCGTTTTCAGGGATTATCCAGTTTATTTCCTTCATTGTTTTAATGTGGGTCCTGCAGGATACCAATATTTATCTTTTCTCCAAAAGCCACTCAAAATGCTTTTTGAAAAAAAACATCTGCTTTTTTTTTCAATAACTGAAATGTATTTGTATAAAATAAAGGCTGAAAGAAAATTTTAAAAACATTTTAAAAAATGACATATTTCACAATGTCATGATTAAATATATCAATTGAATTGTAATTGGATACTCTTTCCTCTTTTTGTAGGCTCTTTCCAAGTTGAGGATCCAGAGCAGAGTGGCACCCTTATCTTTCAGTGTGTCAGCTTTGGCTCAGTGCTAGTACTCTCACCTCAGTAGTTAGTGGGTTATGGATTCATGTCTCATACCAGAGCTTCAAGCACAAAATCTAAGCTAACACTACAGTACAGTACTGAGGAAGTGCTGCATTGTCAGAGGTGCCACCTTTTAGATGAGATGTTAAACCAAGGCCCTGTATGCCCTCTCAGGTGTACGTAAAAGATCCGGTGGCACCATTTTAAAGAAGACCAGAAGACTCCCTGGTGTCAATATTTATCCCTCAACCAACATCACTAAAACAGATTATCTGGTCAATATCACATTGCTGTTTGTGGAACCTTGCTGTGCGCAAAATTGGCTGCTGTGTTTCCCTACATTACAACAGTGACTACACTTCAAAAAGTACTTCATTGGCTGTAGAGTGCTTTACGTCGTCCTGAAGTCATGAAAGGCACTACATAAATGCAAGTCTTTTTTTTCACACATCCTTTGCCCATACCATGGAATCATGACATGGGCTGGCTGCCTGCTCCAGTCTGTTGATTTCCTCTCCTGTCTCGCTCACTTACTCCTTCTCGCTTGTGCAAATAACTTTTTCTGGTCCCATGCTTTATATTTTTACGGTCGTGGCATTATGCGCATGTATTTTAAAAGATTTATAGCCAGATAGGGAAGACAGTACAAAGCAAAGTCCTGTTGATGTGTAAATAAAATACTGGATTGCATGAGCAGGGTGCACCTGGAGTGTTATTTACAGTTTTGGTCGCCTATTCACCATTGAAAGAATATTACTGCCCTTGAAAAGAGGGTACTAGTACTAAGATGATTGTGGGTATTAGGAATCTAAGTCATGATGAAATATTAAGGAAAGTGGACTTCAGAAAAGAAAAACTTTAAAGTGATGGAATTCAAGTTCTCAATATTATGAAGGGGATTGACAAAATTAATTCAGGTAAATTATTCACAGTGGTGAAGGGTTCAAATAATAAGGACACAAGTTAGGAGTAAGAAGGAAAGTCAGGTAGAACTTTTTCACTCAAATAGATATAATAGAATAATTTTCCAGGGATGACCACTAAAGCAAATAATATGACAACAACTACAACTGCCATTTATATTGTGCCTTTAAAGCTGAAAGCATTCTAAGGCTTTTAACAGACTACCACTTGGAGGTGGCTGTGGGAGACATATTGAGTCGGTTGCAAGTGTCATTGTATTGAAAATTCAGTCTAAAGTAGACTTTATGCAGATACCCAACTCCAACTTTAAAAATAAAAACTAAAACCCGAACATGCTGGAAACTGGAAGCAAAAATAGAAAATGCTGGGAAAACTCGTCAGGTTTGTCAGCATCTGTAGAGATAACAGACATTGACTTTTCTGATCTGTCCACAAATTCTGACTGACCTATGTGTTACCAGAATTTTAAGTTTTTATCCCACTAAATTCTCCAGTTGAAGTTCCACTTCAAACTGCAGGAAGGGACAGAGTGTACAAACATAAGAGTGCACTAGCAAATGGCGCCGGGGTAGGAAAGAATGGTAAAAAGACAAAATTGAAGGTTCGTTATCTGAATGCGCGCAGCATTCGTAATAAGATAGATGAATTGACGGCTCAAATAGAATCAAATGGGTATGATCTCGTGGCTATAACAGAGACGTGGTTGCAAGGTGACCAAGGTTGGGAGCTAGAAATTCAGGGTTATTTAACATTTTGGAAGGATAGGAAAAAAGGTAAAGGTGGTGGGGTAGCTCTGTTAATAAAGGATGAAATTGGTATAATAGTGAGAAATGATCTTGGTTCAGAAGATCAAGATGTCGAATCAATTTAGGTGTAGGTAAGAAATAGCAAGGGAAAGAAATCACTGGTGGGAGTAGTATATAGGCCCCCTAACAGTAGCTACACTGCAGGGCAAAATATAAATCAGGAAATAAGGGGGGCTTGTAAAAAAGGTAATGCAATAATTATGGGCGATTTTAACTTTCACATAGATTGGACAAATCAAATTGGCAAAAATAGCCCCGAGGAGGAGTTCATAGAGTGTATTAGGGATTGTTTCTTAGACCAATACGTCGGGGAACCAACCAGGGAACAGTCCATTTTAGATCTGGTAATGGGTAATGAAACAGGATTAATTAATGATCTCAAAGTAAAGGATCCCTTGGGAAGCGGTGATCATAACATGATAGAATTTCACATCCAGTTTGAGAGCGAGGATCTTGGGTCTGAAACTACTGTATTAAACTTAAATAAGGGCAATTATAAAGGAATGAGGGCGGAATTGGCTAAAGTGAACTGGGTAAACAGATTAGATGGTATGATAGAATCATAGAAGTTTACAACATGGAAACAGGCCCTTCGGCCCAACATGTCCATGTCGCCCAGTTTATGCCACTAAGCTAGTCCCAATTGCCTGCACTTGGCCCATATTCCTCTATACCCATCTTACCCATGTAACTGTCCAAATGCTTTTTAAAAGACAAAATTGTACCTGCCTCTACTACTGCCTCTGGCAGCTTGTTCCAGACACTCACCACCCTTTGAGTGAAAAAATTGCCCCTCTGGACCCTTTTGTATCTCTCCCCTCTCACCTTAAATCTATGCCCCCTGTTTATAGACTCCCCTACCTTTGGGAAAAGATTTTGACTATCTACCTTATCTATGCCCCTCATTATTTTATAGACTTCTATAAGATCACCCCAAAACCTCCTACTCTCCAGGGAAAAAAGTCTATCCAACCTCTCCCAATAAGTCGAACCATCAAGTCACAGTAGCATCCTAGTAAATCTTTTCTGCACTCTTTCTAGTTTAATAATATCCTTTCTATAATAGGGTGACCAGAACTGTACACAGTTTTCCAAGTGTGGCCTGACTAATGTCTTGTACAACTTCAACAAGGCATCCCAACTCCTGTATTCAGTGTTCTGACCAATGAAACCAAGCATGCTGAATGCCTTCTTCACCACCCTATCCACCTGTGACTCCACTTTCAAGGAGCTATGAACCTGTACTCCTAGATCTCTTTGTTCTATAACTCTCCCCAACGCCCTACCATTAACGGAGTAGGTCCTGGCCCGATTCGATCTACCAAAATGCATCACCTCACAATTATCTAAATTAAACTCCATCTGCCATTCATCGGCCCACTGGCCCAATTTATCAAGATCCCGTTGCAATCCTAGATAACCTTCTTCACTGTCCACAATGCCACCAATCTTGGTGTCATCTGCAAACTTACTAACCATGCCTCCTAAATTCTCATCCAAATCATTAATTTAAATAACAAATAACAGCGGACCCAGCACCGATCCCTGAGGCACACCGCTGGTCACAGGCCTCCAGTTTGAAAAACAACCCTCTACAACCACCCTCTGTCTTCTGCCGTCAATCCAATTTTGTATCCAATTGGCTACCTCACCTTGGATCCCGTGCGATTTAACCTTATGTAACAACCTACCATGCGGTACCTTGTCAAAGGCTTTGCTAAAGTCCATGTAGACCACGTCTACTGCACAACCCTCATCTATCTTCTTGGTTACCCCTTCAAAAAAAGATCTAGGAGTACAGGTTGATGGTGGCTAAGCAGTGGCAAATATTTAAAAAGATATTTTATGACTCGCAACAAAAATATATCCCTGTTAAGAGAAAAGACTCCACAAATTGGGTGAACCAACCATGGCTAACTAAGGAAGTAAAAGATAGTATCAGGTTAAAAGAAAAAGCATACAACATTGCAAAGCTTACTGGTAAGCCCGAAGATTGGGAAAACTTTAAAAACCAGCAAAAGATGACTAAAAGAATAATAAAGAGGGAGAAAATAAATGATGAGAGTAAACTAGCAAGAAATATAAAAACTGACAGTAAAAGCTTCTACAAGAATATAACAAGGAAGAGGGTAGCTAAAGTAAACATTGGTCCCTTAGAGGATGAGACTGAGGAAATAATAATGGAACACAAGGAAATGACAGAGGAATTGAACAGATATTTTGTATCTGTCTTCACAGTAGAAGACACTAATAACATACCAATAATAGTAGAAAATCAAGGGGCAAAGGGGAGGGAGGAACTAAAAACAATCACTATCACTAGAAAAAAAATACGAGGCAAACTAATGGGTCTAAAGGCTGACAAGTCCCCTGGACCTAATGGCTTGCATCCAAGGGTCGTAAAGGAAGTGGCTACAGAGATAGTGGATGCATTGGTTGTAATTTTCCAGAATTCACTAGATTCTGGAAAGCTCCCAGCGGATTGGAAAACCGCAAATGTAACACCCCTATTCAAGAAGGGAGTGAGACAGAAAGCAGGTATCTATAGACCAGTCAGCCTAACATCTGTCATTGGGAAAATGCGAGAATCCATTATTAAGGAAGTAGTAGCAGGACATTTGGAGACTCATAATACAATCAAGGAGATTCAACATGGTTTTATGAAGAGGAAATCATGCCTGACAAATGTATTAGAGTTCTTTGAGGAATTAACAGGCAGGGTGGATAAAGGGGAACCAATGGATGCAGTATATTTGAATTTCCAAAAGGCATTCGATAAGGTGCCACATAAAAGATTACTGCACAAGATAAGAGCTCATGGTGTTGGGGGTAATATACTGGCATGGATAGAGGATTGGCTAACTAACAGAAAACAAAGAGTCAGGATAAAAGGGTCATTTTCAAAATGGCAATCTGTAACTATAAGGGTGCTGCAGGGCTCAGTGCTGGGACCTCAACTATTTACAATATATATCAATGACTTGGATGAAGGAACAGAGTGTCGTGTGGCCAAATTTGCTGATGATACAAAGATAGGTGGAAAAGCAAGTTGCAATGAGGACACAAAATGTCTGCAAAGGGATGTTGACAGGTTAAGCGAATGGGCAAAAATTTGGCAGATGGAATATAATGTGGGAAAATGTGAAGTCATCCACTTTGGGAGGAAAAATAAAAAGCAAAACATTATTTGAATGGAGAAATATTACAAAATGCTGCAGTACAGAGGGATCTTGGTGTCCTTGTACATGAAACACAAAAAGTCAACATACAGATGCCGCAGGTAACCTGGAAGGCAATTGGAATATTGGCGTTTATTTCTAGGGGGAAGGAGTATAAAAGCAGGGTAGTCATGCTACAACTGTACAGGTGCTGGTGGGACTACACCTGGAGTACTGCGTACAGTTCTGGTGCCCTTATTTAAGGAAAAACATACTTGCATTGGAGGCAGTTCAGAGAAGGTTCACTAGGTTGATTCCGGGTATGGAAGGGTTGTCTTATGAGGAAAGATTGAACAGGTAGGATCTATACTCATTGGAGTTTAGAAGAATGAGAGGAGATCTTATTGAAACATACAAGATTCTGAGGGGACTCGATAGGGTAGATGCTGAGAGGATGTTACCCCTCATGGGGAATCTAAAATTATGGGGCATAGTCTCAGAATAAGGGGTCGCCCATTTAAGACGGAAATGAGGAGGAATTTCTTCTCCCAGAGGGTCGTGAATCTTTGGAATTCTTTACCCCAAAAAGCTGTGGAGGCTGAGTCATTGAATACATTCAAGACTGAGTTAGACAAATTTTTGATCAGGAAGGGAGTCAAAGGATATGGGGAAAAGGCAGGAAAGTGGAGTTGATGTAAAAATCAGGTCAGCCATGATCTCACTAAATGGCGGAGCAGGCTCAAGGGGCCGAATGGCCTACTCCTGCTCCTATCTCTTATGGTCTTATAGAACTATTGGCATCTACAAGAGACTAGACAAGGAAAGTGCTTGATAGCACATTTTTCTTTGGAGTATTTTGTGTACTTTTATTTGCATAGTATATTCTAAATAAATTCTGGGACCATACTTTCCATTCGCCTTTTTAATATAATTTTAAAAATGTTCATTGTTATAACAGATTCAGTCCATTCTTAATGGAGATGCTTGACTAGGAGGGCCTCCATAATCCGCTGTACTTTCACTTTGACTTGAGACAACAAAATGTTTGACATGCCTACCTGTTGTTTTCAGGGGTCCTTATCTAGTTTTACATACATATGTGTACAAATCTAGTAGACTTACTGATTCCTACTTAATCAGCCAATGTGGCTAGAAAGGAACCACTAATATAAAAGTTACTGGCTGCTGTTAGAAATTTTCTGCTGAGCAATGCATCCAACAACAACTTACATTTGTATAGCCCCAAGGCATTTCACAGAGATGTAACCAAAGCTAAAGAAAAAGAATTAATAGGGGTGAACAAAAGCTTGGTTAAAGAGCTGGGCTTTAAGTAAGGTCATAAAGGAGGAGAGGGGTTTGGAGGGGTTTAGGGAGGGAATCCAGAGTTTAGGGCCTAAGTGGCTGATGGCACAACTGTCAATGGTGGGCTGAAGGGGCCAAGTCAGAGGAACTGAGAGTTCCGGGGCTAGGTGAGATTGTAGGGCTGTTGGAGAGTACAGAGATATGGAGGGTAAACACCATGAAGAGATTTAAACATGAGGATGAGAATTTTCGAGTTGAGGTGCTGGAGAACTGGAAGCCAATGTATGTCATGTGGTTGGAAGCTCGGCGTTGAATAGGTTGTGAATGGTTTGTTCAGCTTGAGACAGTGTCCGGGGAGGGAGATGGAGCCGGTAGCAAGGGTACAGTGTTTGTGGGGGGGGCCAAAGACGATGGCTTCCATGTTCCCAATGTTTATCTGGAGGAGACTGTGGCTCTTCTAAGACTGGATGTTAGAGAAGTAGTCTGTGGCAACATAGAGGCAGTGTAGGGGTTGAGAAAGATGGTGGAAAGGTAGAGATGGGTGTCGTCAGCGCACATATGGAAACTAACCCCATTTCTGTGGATAATTTAGCCAAGGAAGACAAGGAGGCCAAGGAATGATCCAGGGGAGATTCTGAAGGTAATGGTGTTGCGGTTGAAAGAGAAGCTGGAGATGCTCTGGCTATGATCAGATATGTAAAAGTGGATCCATCAAGGGCAATCCCACTGAGTTGGACTATGGAGGAGAGGCATTGGAGTAGGATAGTGTGGTCGACTGTGTTAACAGCTGCAGAGAAGTCAAGGGGGACAAGGAGGTGATAATACATGACGGTTATAGTCACAGGGAATGACTGGTTAGGACTGTTTCTATGCTTTGTTAGGGGAGGCCTGATTGGAGGTATTCAAACAGCAAGTTGCGGGAAAAATGGACACAGACTTGGGAGACGATAATACGTTCAGGGACTTTGAAAAGCAAAGGGAGATTGGAGATGAGAATGCAAGAACAAAGGTGTCCAAGGTGCATTTTTTGAGGAGGGGGTGATGATGGCGGTTTTCAAAGAGAGGGAGACAGTCCTAATCTAGGCCAGCATTTCGGTGCAATACTGACTGAGTGCTGCATTGTCAGAGGTGTGGTCTTTTGGGTGAGATGTTAAACTGAGGCTCTGTCTGCCCTCTCAGGTGAATGTAAAATATCCTATGGCACTATTCGAAGCAGAGCAGGGAGTTCTCCTACATTATAACAGTGACTACACTTCAGAAATACTCAACTGGCTATGAGGCACATTGGGACATCCGAAGGTCATGAAAGACGCTATATAAATGCAAGTTCTTTTATCTTCCGTTCTACCTAAGGAGAAGGAACCATTTACAATGTCAGGTAGCATGGGGGCCAGGGAGGGAAGTTAGGTGGTCAGCATTTTAGTGGGAATGAGGTCAAGGGAACTGGATGAGATGAGCTGGGAGAGGGAGTGGGAGGGGGAGATCGGAGAGAAATTAGAGTGTCGCATGTTCAGGGCTAGGGTGGGTGAGGCCTTGGGAAAGCTTTGGCTTGTTGGGCAAGAGGAAAGAGGGAAGCAGCTGTACAGAGTCAGCTGTATGGATGACCTCAGTCTTCTGGCAAGAAGGCCATGAGCTTCTCGTAGTTGTTGTTGGAGCTGAGAGCGGAAGAGACAAGAGAGAGGAGTTTAAGGAAATGGTTGGTAGTGGAGAAAAGAAGCCTCAACTTACCTTTTCTCTTTCGGATTCTGGAGTACTGGGCAGAGGAAAGTGAGGCCAAATGGTGCTTGATGTGTTTCAACTAGACCTGATGATGGTTGGCTAAACCAACTGTGTGCTATATGCACTCAAGTTAAAATGTATGAAATGTAAAACAAATTAATGTTTTTCTTTAACATAGTAGAGAAAATGTCCCAATTTAATAGCAGTAGATTAGCCAGTGTTGAAAGTGTTCAAACTGACTACTGATTTTGAGATCATGGAAGCAGTATTGTGGTTCAAGTAGCTCTAAAGAATGGTTTTTCCAAGATTTTCATCTCACGGATCTAGAACACAATCTATCCTGTAAACATAAGGGGGTGGGATTGTTTGCTACCAGATTTGCCAGGGTGTCCTTTCAAAAAACAAACAATCTGACACCTTTAGATTAAGATTTTCAACAAGGTTATCAAACATAAACATTTACCTGTGCCGTTGAAACTTGACAAATAATGTGCAATAGCTTATTGTTTAGTCACAAAACAACATTTACAAAAGTTGCGTTGATCCTCCTTTAACTGTAGATTACAGCTAATATGTTCATCAGGGAAATATGAGTGAAAAAAACTGCTACAAGGAAGCAAAGAGACAATTCACAATCCCAGAAGAATTTGTGGAGCAAATATTTCTACGTTAAGGAAACTCAACTAATGGCTTGCTGTAGTTTTGATTTACAATTCTATCATATCTGCTGAAGATATTTAATGACAGAATATGGCGAAAATTTATTAAAATTCAGAAATGTTTTACTTTTAGAGATGTCTTGTCAGAAAAACCTCTGGTTTAAACACCGCTTACAGAATTGCATTATTAACACCAATTCTTGATTGGGGCAAACAAGTGTATGTTGAATAAATTGAAAATGCATTGGTAATGGTTTGCATGTATTAAACCTTACTGAAACCTTCTGAGGTCTGGTAGTGTGGATTTGGAATCAGGTCTCCCCTTTGCACTTATTTGTAATATTTGTAATGCCCCTTCGTTCTGGCATATGCAACCATTGATTGGGTAAGACCACATGGAATGATTGATTTGCATCTGCATCAAAATGACAACAATGAGGATTAAAGTCTTTGAAAAATAACATTTCCTAAAAAAATTGTTGTATTGAAATATTTTCAAAATACTCTTAGTTGCAGCAAATCTCTAGAAGCAAATATAAAAACAATTGGGATATTAAATTGAAAAAAAACTACTCAATATATATGTTGTAAATATTAATGTGTTAATTAAGTCATGGTACTATTCGAAGGGCAGAGTTCTCCTGGTGTCCAGGCCAACATTTCGCCTTTACCGTTATCACTAAAAGCAGATTAACTGTTCATTCAGTTGCAATTTGTGGGATCTTACTATACACAAATTAGCTGCTGTATTTGCCTACACTACAATAGTGACAACATTTTTAAAGTAATTCACTGGTTGTGAAGCACTTTGGGACATCCTGAGCATGTGATAAAGCTCTACATAAATGTCAATCTTTTAAAATTCATTTTACAAAAATAAATACGGAACTATTAAATCATGTCTAATTTCTATGCTTCTATAAGATTTTCTGCCAACCTAACTCAACACAGGCAAGATGAGTACATATCTAGCTGACATGGAATAAATAAATATGTCATCTCATGATCACTAGTGTTTATTTTCCTGAGGACTTATGAATGATATGTTCATTTTTTTCTCACTCAGAAGCTGTGAGGTAGTGGTGCAGATTCAGGGCCTGGACTCTTGCTTCTCACAACAAAAGTTTATCTGATAATGTTGGAATTTTAATTGAAATAAGTATTATCAGAATAAAATTATTACATTACTGAAAAGAAGAAACCAGAATTTAATCAAATGATTAAGCTGATAAGTTTTGAAGGTTCCAATAGTATTGTTTAGATTTCCCTTCCTGCTGTTTCATGGAAGTATATTAATCTGAATAAGAAATGTATTAACCAATATGAATAAAATTTATTCAACTTTGGAACTAATGATTGCTTCATCGGATGCTAGGCCGGCTCCCAGTATTCCCATAGTCTTGACTATGTATTACATCTTAAATCCAGTAAAGATACACCCAACCTACCATACCAATGCTTTATTTTTATATTCCTGGTTACCAAATCATGCAAGCTGTCAGTGAAGATGCTCAAATAGTGCTAAGATACCAAAATTAAGACGAAGTTTTGAGCTGTAAAGTCATTATCAATCTTATGGACAAAATAAGATCCAATTAGTCATGGGATTAAAGGGGCAGTGGCAGCAGGGATACAAAATTGGCTTTTTTCTCATTCGTTCATGGGATATGGGCGTCGCTGGCAAGGCCGGCATTTATTGCCCATCCCTAATTGCCCTTGAGAAGGTGGTGGTGAGCTGCCATCTTGAACCGCTGCAGTCCGTGTGGTGAAGGTTCTCCCACGTTGCTGTTAGCAAGGGAGTTCCAGGATTTTGACCCAGCGACGATGGAGGAACGTCGATATATTTCCAAGTCGGGATGGTGTGTGACTTGGACGGGAACGTGCAGGTGGTGTTGTTCCCATGTACCTGCTGCTCTTGTCCTTCTAGGTGGTAGAGGTCACGGGTTTGGGAGGTGCTGTCGAAGTAGCCTTGGCGAGTTGCTGCAGTGCATCCTGTGGATGGTACACACTGCAGCCACAGTGCGCCGGTGGTGAAGGGAGTGAATGTTTATGGTGGTGGATGGGGTGCCAATGAAGCGGGCTGCTTTGTCCTGGATGGTGTCGAGCTTCTTGAGTGTTGTTGGAGCTGCATTCATCCAGGCAAGTGGAAAGTATTCCATCACACTCCTGGCTTGTGCCTTGTAGATGGTGGGGAGGCTTTGGGGAGTCAGGAGGTGAGTCACTCGCCGCAGAATACCCAGCCTCTGACCTGCTCTTGTAGCCACAATATTTATATGGCTGGTCCAGTTAAGTTTCTGGTCAATGGTGACCCCCAGGATGTTGATGGTGGGGGATTCAGCGATGGTAATGCCGTTGAATGTCAAGGGGAGGTGGTTAGACTCTCTCTCGTTGGAGATGGTCATTGCCTGGCACTTGTCTGGCGCGAATGTTACTTGCCACTTACAAGCCAAAGCCTGGATGTTGTCCAGGTCTTGCTGCATGTGGGCTCGGACTGCTTCATTATCTGAGGGGTTGCGAATGGAACTGAACACTGTGCAATCATCAGCGCACATCCCCATTTCTGACCTTATAATGGAGGGAAGTCATTGATGAAGCAGCTGAAGATGGTTGGGCCTAGGACACTACCTTGAGGAACTCCTGCAGCAATGTCCTGGGGCTGAGATGATTGGCCTTCAACAACCACTACCATCTTCCTTTGTGCTAGGTATGACTCCAGCCACTGGAGAGTTTTCCCACTGATTTCAATTTTACTAGGGCTCCTTGGTGCCACACTCGGTCAAATGCTGCCTTGATGTCAGGGGCAGTCACTCTCACCTCACCTCTGGAATTCAGCTCTTTTGTCCATGTTTGGACCAAGGCTGTAATGAAGTCTGGAGCCGAGTGGTCCTGGCGGAACCCAAACTGCGCATATGTAAGCAGGTTATTGGTGAGTAAGTGCCGCTTGATAGCACTGTCGACGACACCTTCCATCACTTTGCTGATGATTGAGAGTCGACTGATGCAGCGTTAATTGGCCGGATTGGATTTGTCCTGCTTTTTGTGGACAGGACATACCTGGGCAATTTTCCACATTGTCGGGTAGATGCCAGTGTTGTAGCTGCACTGGAACAGCTTGGCTAGAGGCGCAGCTAGTTCTGGAGCACAGGTCTTCAGCACGACAGCCGGGATGTTGTCGGGACCCATAGCCTTTGCTGTATCCAGTGCACTCAACCGTTTCTTGATATCACGTGGAGTGAATCGAATTGGCTGAAGACTGGCTTCTGTGATGGTGGGGATATCGGGAGGAGGCCGAGATGGATCATCCACTCGGCACTTCAGCAGAATTGAAAGCAGAGCTTAAATTTGGAGTAAAACTGGCATATCTTTTCTTAAGTCCCAAATTCTAATTCCCCAGATAGACCCACTGGCCTTGCATCTGCTAAACTTTGGAGCTTTTGACTGCTGCATCTTTAGATTGCTCTTGTAGGTGTGTCTTAGCTCTCTACGGTTTTACGAGTATCTTCACTGGCTCTGATATCCAGGTAAGTTTTTGATAATATGGGAAATTAGATTAAAAGGTATGACCGTAGATAAGCAATGGAAACATTTAAAGAAATATTTCAATATTCTCAATGAATATACATTCGATTGAGAAATAAAAACTCCAAGGGAAAAGTGATTCATCTGAGGCTAACTAAAGAAGCTAAGGATAGTATTCGATTTAAAGAAGAGGTGTATAATATAATGCCTATAATGAGGATTGGGAGAGTTTTAGAAACCAGCAAAGGATGACCAAAAAATTGATAAAAAGGGAGAAAATAGAATATGAAAGTAAACTAGCAAGAAATATAAAAACGGATTGTAAGAGCGTCTACAAATATGTAAAAAGGAAGAGAGTATCAAAAGTAAACGCTGGTCCCTGAGAGACTGAATAAGGAGAAATTATAATGGGGAATAAGGAAATGGCAGAGATGTTAAACAAATATTTTGTACCTGTCTTCAAAGTGGAAGACACAAAAAGCATATCAGAAATAGTGGGGAACCAAGGGGCTAATGAGAGTGAGGAACTTAACGTAATTAATATCAGTGGAGAAAAAGTACTGGAGAAACTAATGGGACTAAAAGCCGATAAATCCCCTGGATCTGATGGCCTATATCCTAGGGTTCTAAAAGAAGTGGCTGCAGAGATAGTAGATGCATTGGTTGTGATCTTCCAAATTTCCCTAGATTCTAGAATGGTCCCAGTGGTTTGGAAGGTAGCAAATATAACCCCGTAGGGAGAGAGAAAACAGGGAATTACAGGTCAGTTAGCCTGACATTCATCATCAGGAAAATGCTGGAATCCATTATTAAGGAAGTGGTAACAGGGCACTTAGAAAATCATAATATGATTAGGCAGAGTTAACATGGTTTTGTGAAAGGGAAATCGTGTTTGACAAATTTATTCGAGTTTTTTGAGGATATAACTAGCAGGGTAGATAAAGGGGAACCAATGGATGTAGTAGATTTGGATTTTCAAAAGGCATTCGATAAAGTGCCACATAAAAGGTTGTTATGCAAGATAAGGGCTCATGTGATTGGGGGTAATATATCAGCATGGATAGAGGATTGGTAAACAGACAGAAAACAGAGAGGAGGGATAAATGGGTCATTTTCAGGTTGGCAGGCTGTACCTAGTCGAGTGCCGCAAGGATCGGTGCTTGGGCCTCAGTCAATCTATATTAATGACTTAGATGAAGGGACCGAGTGTAATGTATCCAAGTTTGCTGACGATACAAAGCTGGGCGGGAAAGTAAGCTGTAAGGAGGATACAAGGGGCTCGATTTTCCCAGGAAATTGTGGGGGCTGGGGGGGCTCCGAAAATCAGGGAAATCCCATTCGGGTTCAGAAGCCGGCTCCAACCCGCCGACTTCTGAGTTCCCCACGGACGCACCTATGTGCGCGCAGGCGTCCCGAATCCAGAAGTCACGCTGGCAATTAAAGTCAGCGGGATGATAGTTAAAGAGCCAAATGTACCTCATTAAGGTGCTTAAGGCACTTTACTTGTGACATATTAGATAGCTGGAACAATTTTTAACTTACGGCTTCTGATTCACGCCTGGTGAAACCAGGTGTGAATGCCAGATCAGGCAAAAAGAAATGAAATAAATTAAATAAAAAACCATTGCACAAAGTTAAAACACAAAATCAACCTACCTTTCCACCCTGATCCGATGTCTCTCTCTCCGATCTCCCCCTCTTCACCCCCCTGATGTCCCCCCGATCTCCCCCTCTTCACCCCCTCCGATGTCCCCCGATCTCTGCTTCTTCCTCCCCTCCCCCCCCCCCGATCTTCTCTTCTCCCCCCCAATCTTCCGTTCCAGCGCCGGATGACGTCTCACTCTCTCTCTTTCTCTCCCCCCCACCCCACATTGCAGCTCCTGACGGCAGCCAGCCTGTTAATCAGGCTGGCTGCCGGGTGGGAAACCTGGAGAGCACGCTAATCACCATCAATTACCATGCGATCACGTCGGAAACGGTAAATTTTGTTTATTCTGGTTTACCATGCGCACCTTCACTCCCCTGCTGCCAACCCACCACCATTTCAAAATTGAGCCCATAGAGTCTGCAAAGGGATATAGACAGGTTAAGTGAGTGGGCAAGAAGATGGAGTATAATGTGAGGAAATGTGAGGTTATTCACTTTGGTAGGAAGAATAGAAAAACAGAATATTTTTTTAAATGGTGAGAAACTATTAAATGTTGGTGTTCTGAGAGATTTGGGTGTCCTCGTGCAAGAAGCACGAAAAGTTAGCATGCAGGTACAGCAAGTAATTAGGAAGGCAAATGGCATGTTGGCCTTTATTGCAAGGGGGTTGGAGTACAAGAGAAAGGAAGTCCTGCAACAATTGTACAGGGCTTTAGTGAAACTTCACCTGGAATACTGTGTACAGTTTTGGCCTCCTTACCAACCTTAGAGGCAGTGCATCAAGGGTTCACTAGATTGATTCCTGGGCCTACACTCTCTGGATTTTAGAAGAATGAGAGGTGATCTTATTGAAACATACAAGATTCTGAGGGTTGATGCTGAAAGGTTTTTTCCTCTGGCTGGAGAGTCTAGAATTAGGGGGCATAATCTCAGGATAAGGGGTCGGCCATTTAAGACTGAGATGAGGAGAAATTTCTTCACTCAGAGGGTTGTGAATTTTTGGAATTCTTTATCCCAGAGGGCTGTGGATGCTCAGTTGTTGAGTATATTCAAGGCTGAAATAGATAGCTTTTTGGACTCTAGGGGAATCAATGGTTATGGGGATCGGGAGGGAAAGTGGAGTTGAGGTCGAAGATCAGCCATGATCATATTGAATGGCAGAGCAGGCTTAAGGGGCCATATGGCCTACTCCTGCTCCTAGGAACATAGGAACAGGAGTAGGCCATTCAGCCCCTCGTGCCTGCTCCGCCATTTGATAAGATCATGGCTGATCTGTGATCTAGCTCCATATACCTGCCTTTGGCCCATATCCCTTAATGCCTTTGGTTGCCAAAAAGCTATCTATCTCAGATTTAAATTTAGCAATTGAGCTAGTATCAATTGCCGTTTGCAGAAGAGAGTTCCAAACTTCTACCACCCTTTGTGTGTAGAAATGTTTTCTAATCTCGCTCCTGAAAGGTCTGGCTCTAATTTTTAGACTGTGCCCCCTACTCCTAGAATCCCCAACCAGCGGAAATAGTTTCTCTCTATCCACCCTATCCGTTCCCCTTAATATCTTATAAACTTTGATCAGATCACCCCTTAACCTTCTAAACTCGAGAGAATACAACCCCAATTTGTGTAATCTCTCCTCATAACTTAACCCTTAAAGTCCGGGTATCATTCTAGTAAACCTACGCTGCACTCCCTCCAAGGCCAATATGTCCTTCCGAAGGTGCAGTGCCCAGAACTGCTCACAGTACTCCAGGTGCGGTCTAACAGGGTTTTGTATAGCTGCAGCACAACTTCTGCCCCGTTGTACTCCAGTCCTCTAGATATAAAGGCCAGCATTCCATTAGCCTTATTGATTATTTTCTGCACCTGTTCATTACACTTCAATGATCTATGTACCTGAACCCCTAAGTCCCTTTGGACATTCACTGTTTTTAACTTTTTACCATTTAGAAAGTACCCTGTTCTATCCTTTTTTGATCCAAAGTGGATTACCTCACATTTGAATTCCATTTGCCACAGTTTTGCCCAATCTATCAATATCCCTTTGTAATTTTATGTTTTCATCTACACTGCTTACAATGCTATTTCTTATGTTCTTATGCTCTTATGTTGTAATATGCCCAGGACAGTGAACAGTTTCAGTTAATTGCTTTGCTATTGGATCTATCCTGTACCTCAGTGTGAATGTTTTTCCTTTTCAAAAAGCAGTAAAACATCACAAGATCAGATCTAATGTTAGGTTTTTATCTATCAAGCACATTTATTGAACAACAGGTCAACAAGTGAATATAAAACAGCAATATAATACATTTATATTTATTATACTATTTTATTAACCACCCCTGAAACAAAAAATGATAAGGGGTTGCAATTTATCTGCTAAGCTAGTCTTGCAGTTAACTTTTATATATGCAGTATTTATTCTTTTAGTCTTTTCTAACTGTAAGAGCTAGCTGGTCTAACCTCTTTCTGTGAGGGTTGCAATCAGCTTGACTCAACTACACTCAGCTCAAGTCACCTTGTTAATTAGCTTCAACTTGTTAAATGCCCCTGAAAATAATCACTGGGGCTTCCTGTATTTGAATAACTGTCAACCAGATTCAAAAGTGACTGACAGTTGTACATATAACTGAGTGAATCACATACACGGTTTGTTTGTTTGATCTACCTTAAGCTTTGGAGACAACTGAGGAAACTTTACAACATTTGCATTGAGTTAGACTGGAACATGGATTTTAATTGCAACTTAACATTTAAACTCCTTTTTTATTGTGACTGGATAAAAAGGGACAGCTACCAAGCCAAAGCTAAACTAGAATGCTTTGTTTCTGTTTTGATTGTCCAAGAACCATGCCGCCATTTACCTTTGTGGGTCAAACAATGGTGGATTGCTTTAAAATAAAACACCATAACCACTGCTCAGGAAGCAAACATTAATGCACAATCAACGGTACAATCAAGCTAAGGAATAGAATCTTTCCTGATTCATGAAGGTAGAGGCATTGTGCATGATAATGTGTAGGCTACATGAGGGAACTTTATAACCCTCTAAACATATTGGAATCCTGCCACCCCTGTAAAAATGAATAGCTGTATCAAGTTGCTGCCACTTGTCCTAGGGGAAAGATGATGAAATTGCTTACTTGAGCAAGCAAGGCATCAGTGACTTGGTTAATATATGGGTAGCTGTAAGGCTTAAATTGTCCCCAGTATTAATCTGGAATAATGCCAAAGCAGAAAAGTTAAGGGAGATTGTGACCTGGACAGCCACTGGTTGGAACTGTTCCATCTGTGATGACACCGACCAGTAGTACTGCAGTGTTTGTGCACAGTACTCGTGAGCTGCAAGGAGTGCTCACATATGTCGCTGTCTCTGCAGAATATAGTTTCTTAAGGCCCTCTCCAATGCCTACACATAAGGGAGTTTCAAATATGGGCCTGGCACCCCTTGTCATTGCAAGAGAAAGGATTCCGGAAGCTAGTCCCTTTAGGATAGCTGCTTCCCTGAGATGAGTCACGTTTTAAAGCTTCAGGGGAATCAATCCAATCACCACTGCTTAAACTTATCTCACTCAGGGAGCACCTTGTAGAAATAGTAGACTAGGAGCCAGAGCAAGTGTGTTAGTTGTAACAAAGAATAGGCATAGTGTTAAGAATTCATTATCAAAGGGTGAATGGATTTTCTGGCACCTTTGGATGAATGTTGTTACAGAAAATAAATGTGGTTTGAGCAGATAGAACTAAAAATTTGAGCACACCAAAAGCGGGCACGCATAAGGTGGGGCACGCACCTGTTACTATTGTCCCAGGCAGCATGTAATATTCATGCTGCCTCCTAACTATCATGACTCGGGCATGCAGCCAATGTTACTCAAGCTCTCTGGCAGGCTGCCCAGTGCACCTAGCATTTCCTGCTATATGCCCATCAGCCTTCTTCTGTAGGCTGAGCTCTTGAAGTCAGCATCTGAGTTTTCTGCAGCACAGCTATTATGTGATCTTGCCCTTCCACAAGCTGGCACCTGTAGTGTCCTATCTCCCTGCCCTAGCTCCTGCACACTTGTGGCTGGTGATTCACCACATGAAGACCACTTGTGAAGAAACCTTGTGCAATATCTCCTCCAACGTTGCCAGCCATCACGGCCATGACCCTCCCCCTGCCAGCATGTTTTCTTCGATGAGGAGAGGGTATATAAGCGGGCTCGGCCTCCTTCAGTGGCAGCTTCCTGTCTCAAATTGTGGGCGACATTTTCTTGCAAGGAAGAAGGGAGTGTCCTAGTGACAGTCTTGTGAGGCGTTTAGAGAATGTGTCTATCATGATAGTATAGCTGGTAAGCAGTGTGTCAGTTGTGAGTTGTGGACAGTTACATGGGTAAGATGGGTATAGAGGGATATGGGCCAAGTGCAGGCAATTGGGACTAGCTTAGTGGTATAAACTGGGCGACATGGACATGTTGGGCCGAAGGGCCTGTTTCCATGTTGTAAACTTCTATGATTCTATGATTCTAAGTGAAGGTTGCAATAGGGTTGCACTGAGTGTGTGAGTAGGAGGAGAAGGAGATAGAGTGAAGTGTGATGCAGTAATTGTAGGAGAGTGAAGGAGAATATTGTAAGTAATGAGGCTGGAGGTGGTGGAGGTGTGAGCAGAGAGTAACAGAGCACTATTCTTACCTTGGCATCTCTAGTGAGGTCATTGAACTTCTTTTGGCATTGCAACCATGCCCTAAGAGCTAAGCTAACCTCTTCTTTAAGAGCTGCTGGCTGCCCTTAAGTGGTGTCAGAGTCGTCCGATATCCGGTCCCCCAAGCAGGCGTGCAGGCAATGAATGGGCATATAGCAGGAAATGCTCGGTGCACTGGGCAGCCTGCCAGAGAGCTTGTGGACAATGTCGCCAAACGTGGAGGAGACCAACTTCAACTTATATCAAGGCTTCGCACAGAGCTTAGAAACCGTTCTCACAGCTGCCATGGAAGGTCCGACAGCTGACATTGTTACTTTTGAAGCCACAGTTGACAGGGGCTTCCAGATCAGCAGGTCAGTCTTCCAGAGCTGCAGGACTGCTTAAGAGCAGTCCAGGAGAGTGGCCTTGGCTTCATGGGCGAAGCACTTGCTGTCAACTAATGTCAAAATCATCCCCTCCTCCTCTCCTAAAAACAGCAACTTCTGCTTGTATTTGGTTCTGCATGTGCCAGATATTCACTGGTACTTTGCCAATATGGCATCTTCATGTGTGAGCCTAGACAGTGCATGCTAACAGACTATTTAATGGAGGGGTGTATCACAGGCAAATCCAATGTCCAAATATGCACATTTTATAGCAGGGCTCACTGGATAAAATTAGCAATAGCAATGCTGGCCAATTTCCCTCTCTCAAGCTTGGGCACTGAGGCCGATTGTAGTGATCCAATTAAAATCCTTTCTGCCACATGCGAATTCGGGACAGACTAGGAATAAAACATTGGACTCCTAGTCAATATTAAGATTCACTATATTATAATTTGTAAAAAAAATTAAGTCAGCTGAATTCAGAATAATGTGCTCCCTCCACTGTCAGCAGAAACTGTTGAATTCCATCAAATAAGAGAATGGAGTTGAAGACTTAATTGTGACTGACATATTGATGAATGCAAGTAACTGCCATGAATTGGTTTTCCATTTGATGTATATTCATATAATAATGGTTATAATGACTTGGACTTTACATGTGTTGCCTGAATTGTATTATTTAGTATATAATAGTTTACAATATTTCTACAATGTAAACTCAGCATTTTATCTCAATAATAAACCAACAGGCTAAAACTGACTGGTTTCCATAGTGATTTGGAATGTTAATTAGTAAACAAAGGCAGGTGCTATTTCGTGCAGATGTAAGATGTTGGTACTTTAAGGGCCAGACATCAATTCATTCAATTCACACAAACAGCGGTTTGGGTGCGGCAGACATTTGGGAGCTTCGTGCTCCCACATCAAAGAGATGTTTCAATCAGCGCGGTGACTTTGGAAGGTTTATAGGAACATTAGGAACAGGAGTTGACTATTTAGCCCCTCGATTCTGTTTTGCTATTCAGTTAGATCATGGCTGATCTGTACCTCAACTTCATTTACCCACCTTTGTTTCATATCTATTGATACCTTTACCAAACAAAAATCTAAATCTCCATCTTGAAAATTTCAATTGACCCAGCATCCACAGCTTTTTGAGGAGTGAAACTACCCTTTGTGTGAAAAGTTTCTGATTTCACTCCTAAATGGCCTAGCTCTAATTTGAAGATAATGCCCTCTTGCACTGGATTCCCCCATTCGAGGAGCTAGTTTCTCTGTATTTACGCTATTGAATCCCTTTATCATTTTAAACACATCAATTAGATCATCCCTCTGCCTTCTAAACTCAAGGGAAAACAAGCCAAGTTTATGCAACCTCATAATTTAACCCTTTAAGTCCAGGAATCATTCTGATGAATCAGTCCTGTACCACTTCCAAGGCCAATATATCTTTTCTGAGGTTCGGTGCCCAAAACTGAATGCAGATGGGGTCTAAAGGCTCTGTACAACTGAAGCATTACTTCTTCACTTTTGATATCCAACCACCTTGAGATAAAGGCTAATATTCCATTATTCTTTTTGATTACTTTTTGTACCTGTGAACTAGCTTTTAGTTATTTCTGTTCATGGACACCTAGACCCCTTTGCTCCTCCACACCTCCTAGTTTCTCACCATTAAGAAAATATTCCGATTTGCTTCCTCAGATCTAAAGTAGATAACCTCACACTTCCCCACTTTGAACTCCATCTGCCATAGTTTTGCTTACTCACTTGGTCTGTCTGTGTACCTTTTTAACTTCCCCCTCACATTCACAGAGCTTACTATGCCTCTTAATTTAGTGTAATTTGGCAAACTCAGATATACAATTCTCTATTTCTTCATCCAAGTCATTAATATGTACTGTATGGTGAAAAGCTGAGGCTCCTGTACAGATCCCACTTGTCATATCCCACCAATCAGAGAATGTTCCCTTTATGCCTACTCTCTGTCTCCTACCTATCCAACCAATTAGTAACCCATGTCATTCGGTCACCTTCAATTCCATGGGCTCTCATTTTTGCTAATAATCCCTTATGTGACATCTTATCAAATGCATTCAGGACGTCTATATAGATAACATCCATAGACACTCCCCTGTCCATCTTGTTAGTGACCTCAAAAAAAATAACTAGATTAGTCATACATGACCTACCCTTCACAAATCCATACTGACTCTCTTTGATCAGCTCATACTTGTTCAAATGCTCAGTCTGTCCCTGATGATAGATTCCAGTAACTTCCCCAGAACTGATGATAAACTGATAGGTCTGTAGTTACCTAGTTTCTCTCCCCCCCATTCCCCCCCCCCATCCCTCTTAATTAATGGGGTGATACTTGCAATTTTCCAATCTAGGGGCACAATTCCTGAATCGAAAGAGCTTTGGAAAATTATGATTAACACATCAGCATTTTCCTCACTTGTTTCTTTTTTGGTAAGCCAAACCCCTGATCTCAATGACGTAAGGGTCTCTTTCTTTCAGTCTCTTTCTCTCACTCACTCAGACACAGTTGGTGAGCTGTGCCCTGGCAAGTAACAATAGGAACTTACATTTTAAAAATCTAGGCCAACTACCTTCCGTAGGAGAGGTGAGGCAATGTTCAAATACTTAGTAAATTTCTTGTCTTCAGAAATGAGGAGCATAGGAAATTGACTGTTCTCTCTGTGGAAACTGCATATTGTTCATTCATGTACTTTATCAAAAAATAAGTTGATAGTTTGAAGCTGTGCCAGTTTCAATAGAAAGTTTTTAAGTCCGCCTTCCGTAAATAGATAATGCATATGGTGGTACATGTGATATTTCAGTAGCCAGTATGCAGAGCAAGGTTCTCTCTTACAATCTCCAGGTCATGCTATCATTTAACTAGACACTGGGTAGTGAAAGGTGCACTCCAGATTGTTGGGGATGTGAATGGTGACACTGAAAAGACCTAGTGCAAAAACCAAAAGCTGTGATATGATAAATAAATATATTAGAATTATTGGTAGATATCTATTTTCTTTATTGGTATATCATGCAGGACAATAAATAGAAAGTTTCATCTCAATAAAATTGTTTAATTAGAAACTAACTTGAATAAAAGAAAAAAGAGTTAACCATAAACAGCAGCACTGTAAGCTTTGAAACTGAGAAGCTATTAGATTTTGCAAACAGAATGAATTTGATTTGCTAACATCTTTGATTTATTTTATACATGCTTTATAAGCCTCTTGGCATTCGCTCGCCTACTGTGCCTTTGCATTCTTTCCTTAGGTCGGTTTTCTTGAAGGTTAATTTCCACTTTACCTTCTACTTTACCTTTGTTGGATTCATTTGCTTTGTTAAAGCTTGTGATATCTGTCTCTTTTTCTGAACTGATCAAGCTGTGCTTGTCTGCAGACTCGTTGCTCCTGTCTGGACTGCGTTTTACTCGAGATACTTTGTATGTTGTGCTGTTAAGGGGTGGGTTGGTTGGTTCCTCACAGTTATTTTCTACACAGTCACATGTATCCACATAGATGTAAGGGTACTCAACAGTACTTCCATCAGAGCACCGCAGAAGAGTTTTCCTTTGGTGGGTCTTCATCTCTTGACAACAAATACATTTGTGCTCCATTGAATTTGCTTCTGAAGAATATCTATTAATTATTAGACATAGGATATGAGAATTAAAACATGAGCAAGCATGAGACAAAGCTCTTCTTACATAATAAAAAAAAGACCATTTGGGGTAGCAGGCACTCCAAATTAAAAAATTGTTACTTACATAGAGTAAGTACCACACATTCCTTCACATGCTGTCACTTCCACTTTGTCTAACGATTCACAGCCATCGTTTGTAATCTGGACCATCATTTTTGTACGCTTACAACTCTGTTTTTCTTGGCCTGCGTTAAGATTGTAAATATTAGAGCCTGAGTATAGGACTTCCAATATGAAAAGAGAATAACAGCACTCACTCTAACTAATAGCATGGGTTTGATAAACGTTTGAAGGCTAAAAAGGCTTATGTAAATTGGGGTTAATGAAACAGATCCAAATTTTCTATTCCTAAAGCTGGAGGTGAGCATACCTTACATATTTTTGTTGGTCTATATTTTAAATGTTGATATTTTTATATAAGTTAGTGCTATTTTCACTGAGCAAAAAAAGTGAGTGAAAATATTAAACTTCTTACACCATGTATAACATCAGGAAGTGGCATTCCAATGAACGTCTTAAATTTTAGCAAGTGGCATCTCAGTGTGTGTAACATTAGCAAGTGGCACACTTACTCTGTGAGGTAACATAAGCAAGTAGCACCTCAAAGTGTATTAGTAGCATTAGGAACCCTGGAAGTTTACAATGCAGAGGGGCTATTTGGCCAGTTCTTTACTAAAAGGGTTGATAGGGTTAGATGAAATAGGGAGGGAGGAGGCTTGTGTGGAGCATAAACACCTGAATGGACCTGTTGGGCCGAATACCTATTTCTGAGCTGTACATTCTATGTAATTCTATGTAAAAGAAATGATACCTCAGTGAGTGCAACATTATCAAATGGCATCTCAGTGGGTGTGTGTAACAACAATAAGTAGTACCCCAGTGAGAGTGTAATTTTAGCAAGTGGCACCCCATTGAGTTTGAAACATTAACAATTGGATTGCTCACTTTCTGTGGTAATATTAGCAAATGACACTTCTGTGTGTCTCTAACATCAGCAAGTGGCACCCCAATGAATGCAGTTTTAACAAATGACACCCCTGTGAGTGGTAAACTCACTTTCTGAGGTAACATTAGCAAGTGGCACCTCAGCCAGTGTGTATAATATCAGCAGTGACACTTCAGTGTGTGTATAAAATTAGGAAGTGGCAACTCATTTAATGGGATCGATTTTAACACCCCGGGAATGGTGAGGGCAGGGGGTTAAGATGGCGGGGGCAGTTGTGCACATAATTTCCTTCAGAACAGGCAGGCGGGGGCCTATTTTTCATGGAAACGTCATAGCCCGATGACATCATCGACACAGCAACCTCATTTTAATTTACAGATTCAGGAGGTCCGTATGGGGCCAACCCCAACAGTTCTACAATGTCGGGAGTCCATGGAGTGGTCAGAAAAGGCCAAGGTAAACTAACAAGTGTTACTTTTATGTGGAACCCTTCTCGGCGAGGAGGAGCAGGAGTGCACCCCGGGCACGTAAGGAGTCCTTGGTTCTCCCCGGCCATCGTCTTGCCACTCCCAGCATTGGGATCTTCACCCAACTCCCTCTCCAGCACTAATTGCATGCCGGGTTCCGTTCCCTTGCGTCCCCAGCGTCCTCGGAATCCTGACTACATTTCTGCTCCCGCCTGCCGGCCCTGATATCACTCCCACCGGTTTGAGGTGGGAGACAGTGGTGGAATATATAAATGAGGCCTGGGAGTTAAAATGCCCCAGGCCTCACACTGAACTCCCCGCAGGATTTCCGTCCTGCTCCACACCCTGCCTGCCCCGAATATATCCCAAGTTAGAATCAACCCCATGTGTGTAACATTTGCATGTGGGACATCAGTAAGTATTTGCAGTGAATAAGTTAAAAACCTAATAAAATAGTTATCTGATAACTGGGCAAGCAATAACTGCCATTTCATGATGACTATATTCTTTTTCTATGCGATCTCATTGATTGTGGAGACCACAGGGCAGAAATTACTGTGAAAGACTTTATCATACAAACACTTAAATCACTTGTATTAAATTCTTCTCTCCACTATTTTAACAGAGGCCTCCATTGAAGTACCAGATACATTAAGCTTTCATACAATAAAATCGGTAACAGCAATTTCCAGGCTATAACAAAATTTCGGGGTGCAATTCCTCATTACACACATGGCAGGTAATTTTGACTATGTGCTATGTTGCGAAACAGATGATTGCGAAGTCAATGGAAATAAAAATCAGGAGAGATGTAAAGCGGCCTGATTCTCTATCTCCCATTTCACACTATCGCACAAAATCAAGATTACCCCCAAAGTGTGTTAAATGGGAGTCATCCATTCGTGCATGCACTTAAGGCTGCATAACTTTAATTTCTACACTTGCTCGATTTTGGTGCCTTAAAACTAACAAATAATTGAGTGATCAATCCAAAAGTACCTGCAGGTATGTTGCTTAGTGAGCTAAACAACCATTTACTATTTACAAATAACAAAGTATGGGCTAATACAGCTGAGAAATGCACAAATCCTGGACAACGTGGAGGAAGACGATAGAAAGGTAAAACACAGATTCAGTGTTAGCTTGCAGTTTGATGGCACAGGGAAGTGCTTTACTGTGCTGTAGTGAGACAATTCACTAATACCCAGGTGTAGGAAATCATGACTCTTGAAGTCAACATGGGAACACATATATAGAAAAGCTGGAAGTGTGTAACTTGAGATTAAATGCTAGGGTGAGAAATGAGGATGACTGGGAATAAACACGGGCAGCCATAAATGGAGGATACCTGTCATGTTTCAAGATTTTAGACTACTTAGCCTAGAAGAGATTTTTGGTTTAAAGTGTGATATATTTATGATACCAATTCAAAAGGCTGGGATCAAGAGAACAAAAGGTGTGACTGGGACTGTTTTAAGAATTCTCCTAAAATGGGATAGGTTAGCCATTAAAACCGTTATCAGTTTGAGATGATGGAGGAATCGTTAGTACATTCCAACACACTCTGATGAAATTTGCACATATCGGACATGTTGTTAGGAGGTGGTTCATTGTTACACCTCCAAGTCATGTTATCATATGACAAAACACCGGTCAATAAAGTTAAAATCCTGATCATAAGGAACATGGTGTCTCCTTAGGGAAGAAACCAGTAACTCAGAATCTGAGAGAATACTTAGTGCCGATCTGAAATGTGTAGCAATGTCTTACATGTAGAAAGACATTGAGCATTATGATTAATCTTTTACATCTTCATTCATCAAAAAGCCAGATGTTTAAATGGAGGGTTGTTTTTCTATTGAGAGATTTAAAGGACTAGTAACATATTTTTACACTTTATTAATAATACCATAAATTTTCAACACTCACATGTCTTACAACAGCCATCTCCAGTTGTAGTAATTGTGCCCTACAACATCAAACAAGGTTTTAATTGTAAAATCTCAAGTAATGTTAAAAACCATGTTATGGTGAATTATATATTTTATAACAAGATAGTAATTGGAAAGATCAAGAACTAGTAACATGCTGACACATGATTTTTATTCATCGTTCTAATTAACATTGAAGTCAAATATATGATCTTGAGTCAACAATAACTAACTTTCCCATAAGCTTTTTGAGATTTGCTTGAAATACTTTTACCCAACCAAGCCCCAGTGCGAATGTGAGGATGCATATAACAGCAGAGGAGAACAGCAAGTTCTTGCGGTGCGACTTGCACCAAGTCCAGTTTGTACCAGTTGGAATTTCTGGAATGCTACCTTAGCAAAGGCTTTGTTTCTATTTTATTTTAAATTGCTATGGAATTACTGGAAGGCAAAGTAAGAATAACTTCAATAGAAATTTATTTTTGGCCTAATTTTAAACAATGCAGCTCATTTATAAATTCATACAAAGTTGCAGTTCCATTAAGTATTTTCTTAAAACTTGTGCATACTCACTGGTTCACAGTCCTCTGGATGAAAATCAGGACAAACAACTTTGGAACTGGTAGATATGAAGCTGTCATTAATTTGCTTGCATCCATAAACTGTACAGTTGTCATCAGGTGAAGGCCACATATTCCCAGGCTAGAACAGCATGCAAAAAGAAGATAACAGTGAGTTCAAAAAGTATCACTAATCTATTATATATCAAGTTCAGTATGTGGGGTGTGTGTTTCAATCAAATCTCATTATAAGTACCTGCAGTACCTGTTACTCCTTGAGATAATGTTGTAATAGATATTTTCAATATTAAACACGTTACACTGTGTGACACAAAATAACTTTTTTTTAAACAGTGTCACTATATCATCCTATTATTGCAATGTTCCTACCTGACTTCCAGAAATCACCCAGAATGTTTCTAAATTTTTTTCATTACCATTGTTTGTCAGTAACTGAAATTTCTAATGTCTAAAACAAAGATTTAACCAAGGGTAAAAAAAAATCACAATAACAAGATTAAATGTATACACCAAATTATCTTTTACATTTTTTAATGCCTTCATTAAAGTTTTTACTTGAAGGCCTCACCTCTCCCAAAAACCTAAGCTTGGACTTGTTATTTTTGCCCAGAGCTCTGACTCTTTTGATTTTTTTGAATTGTGCAGTCTGAGCACGTGCAGTGTAATTTCCCAGAATGCAGCAGAACCATTCAGTCAGCTATATCGATTAATTTTACTTTAGTTTCCAGCAATTTCTTTCCTCATTCTAATTCGATTTCTTTTTAAAAGTTATCTTTTGGAAGCAAACAAAGTCTCTTTGAGGGAGACAAATAGAGAGGGTAGCAAGTGGGATTTTGGGTAGCATGTGGGTCTGGGGGAGAGTGGATGGAGGGTTAACAGTAGGGTGAATAACAGCAGAGCAAGTGGGAAGAAAAGATACAGGTGTAAGTTGTTAAAAAGTAGGGTAGTGATGGGATGGATGCAGTGGGAGGAAGGTGAGGGGTAGGGTATGTGATGGGAGCAAGGAAGCAGGAGTGCCTGGGGTAGGCAATAGGAAAGGAGCCACTGAGGGACATATTTTCCCTAAACTTTCATCCCAATGCAGCCTGCAGGATTTGGCGGCTCTTTTCCCCACCAAGCCGTGCCGTACCACCCATCACCTCCCACCTAAAAAGAAAAAAAAGACAAAGTAAGAAGCAGAAGATAACACACAGAGGCAAAAGAGTTAATGGGGGAGAAAGAGAAATGAAGAAAAGAGAAAGACAGAAGCCGAACCGGAAATAGAGAGTGAGAGAGAAATAGCAGCACGAAGATGTGGAGACAAGTAAGGAAGTGACCAAATTCTCCAATTTATTGTGTGCATTATAGGAGATCAATTAGTAATAATTACTGACTGATTGGCACAAAATAAAGTAGCAGAGAATCGATTATTTATTCAAAAATAATATAATTATACAAACCGGTAGTAGATGGACAGATTGGTCTTCACGAAGTACCACGCATTTAATCTGGACACATTTACCACAACATTCTTCGATCACCTCTTGATACTCAAATCCCTGTTGCAAAATACATTGGTTACTCCCACATAAAAGCTAGATTTAAAGTGTTTGTGCAAAATCTTTGTTATAATTCAGAGGTAAAATAGTAATTTGTTTTTAATTTCTAAATTAATATTTGATTGTACTTGGCCTCTCATTTTTAATTTAATGCTGTTTCCTCTCACAGGGCACAGACCAGTCATGGTCAAACTACTCCCAGGCTTCTATCACAGTTTCTCTGAACTGCTGGCAGGAGTTGCTTGGCAGAGGACTGAGGACAACATTCGTGCCATTTATGGTACTTGTGAATATACAGCCATTTGGTGGTTTCCTTTCTGTAATCACCAACCCTCATTGCAGATCCTCCATGTAATTACTGGAAAATGATTGACAATTCTCAGATAATCAAATATATAAATCCTTACTTGTCCACATTTCTTGTTGCATTCAACCTTTCGACAATCAATGGTGTTCAGCAGAGTTGATGCATCTGTTTCATTGGTGCAAGTACACCTTTGACAGGGAGAGAGAGGAATAACTGCTCCAGGCTGTATGGGCAGGAGAAAATGAGTCAATTTGTTTTATCATTAATTAAACTGAACTAATAAAATGAAAGAAAAGGCCATTTTCAAAATAACCAACTTACACGGTACTCTGCCCCTTCATTTACACAAACGCCCAATGGCTCTATCAAAGAAATAATACAAGCACCATCAAGTTAATATCAGCAGACAAAAGTTAAACACACAATATACTGCTTTAAAATAAAGTGTCTAATTAATCCTAATCAGTGGCACAATTATTTCTAATAGGACAGGTATAAATCACTGATGTGCAAACTTTTAACAATGTCAAATACATTGCGTTTCCAGTGCACTGGGCTATGAATAATTAATGTCTGCACACTGAGTATGTGAGTAACGAATACCAGTAGAATGAGTTAGAAAGAAATACATAGGGGTCAATTTTCGGATGGCTGAGTAGGTGCGTTCGTGGCGGGGGGGCTTCTAAAATTGGGGATTCCTGGAGCGGGTCCGGAGCCCGGCTCCAACCCGCCCACTTCTGGGTTCCCCAGTGACGCGAATCGGTGCGCGCGCAGCCCCTGCATGCGGGACTTGATCCCACTTAAGATCATTATCTGGGCAATTGAGGTCGTTTACAGATCTCATTAGTTGGAGATTTCAGGAGGATTCGGATTTTGGACGATCCAGAGTGTGTTTCCCATGCTGGGGGAAACACTCCCTGTTTAAACAGACATGTTGTAACCAGCAGCCAGTGGCAGCTGCAAAGATCCATTTAACAGGTGCGGGGTAAACCCTCATTCATTGCAGCAGAGCACTCGGTCACCTCAGACAAAGTTTTGCCTGCCACACTGTTGTCTCCACACTCCAAATTATTAAATCATACCCTAAACTCTGCTGTCCAAAATTTGCCTACTTTGTGGACCCCCTCACACTCACACCATCAGGATTGGCGATGGCGGGGGGGGGGGGGTCCATTGCTGCATTCATCACTCCATTGGAGGACGAGCAATATCACCAGCCTCGCCAGGCATGCCGTCCACCTCCGCCATATGGAGCTACACAACACAGTGCTGCGCAACAGGCACCTGCACAAAGTAGTCGTGCAACTACACGTACACCCACTGTAGGGTGACCGACTGGGTGGCATCAAGGGTGTTCATGGAGAACCTCATGAAAAGGCATTATTGCACAAGCAGTCAAGAATGGCCAAGACGTGGCAGTAGTGGTGACAATGTAATATGTAATGTGAGTTGATCAGAAATCAAATATAAGTAAAAACCATGACAAACCCTCAAACACCCTTGTGCATCCCCTTTGTGCTCACAACACATTTGCCTTACGCTTCCTACTACACATACGTGATGCATGCCCTGTGGCTGTAGCACAGGTAGTGGCAGGTGGGGTGAGGCTGATCGTGAAAGGGATGCATGAGAGGGTGAGTATGAGACAGAGCCATGAGATTGTATGAGGATTGGGTTGAATGGTAGGGGTGGGATGAGTACTGGCGAGGTGAGTAAGTGCAGGTAAGATGAGGATGAGCTTTGAGTGGGTATGAGGGGTGATGTGATAGAGTAGTGGTGGCAGTGCAGAAGGAGATGTGGGGTGGGGGTGGTGATGTGGTAGACGGAGTGTAGGGGAATGAGTAATTGTACTCACTTCGGCTGACCTACTTAGGTCATTGAAGCACCTCCTGCACTGTATGCAGGTGCGTGATATATTGGTAGTGCTGGTGACCTCCTCTGCCACCTCGAGCCAGGTCTTCGTGGTGGCAAACACAGGCCACTTCCTCCCGTCCGCCGGGGAGAAGATCTCTGTCCTCCCCCTCCTCCTCACCCCATCCATTAGGACCTGGAGTGAGGCATCATTAAACCTGGGAGCAGCCTTCCCCCTGGGCTGCTCCATGCTGTAATTTTGGCTTCTTTCTGCAGCATCAGTCAGTGGAGGACTGCCCCTTTAAATAGGGCTGTCCAGCTGACAGCCTATGATGCGGGTGCGCAGTCTGCCCTCTGCGCAGCTTTCCAGCGCGAAACCCGGAAGCCAAGGTAAGTGGCTTCAATTTACTTATGATCGCGTGGGAATCCCACCGATTTTACTGGGCGGGTTACCCACCCGCCCAGTCGACCCCCCGCTGGCAACCCGCCTCCCTCCTAATATCGGGCCCATAGAGTCTATGTGAAACTACTCTCAGTACGTTGGCCCCGATTTTTACTGGGCGAGGGGCGAGTATCAGGCTTGAGCCAGCTCGCCGACGAGAATCATGGGTCATTTTAATCCACGGGCCTCATTTAAATAAGTTCGGCTTGACTCCTGCCCGAAACCGGTGCCAATGACGTGGTGCTGGTGGGCGGGAACGGGCAAGCAGAGGAGGCCCCAAGTTTTCTTGTGGAGCCCAGAGGAGCATTCTGGATCCTCCTGGCCCACAAGGAAACTTTAAAAAAGAGTTAACTTACCTTTTCATCCCTCTTCTGGGCCTGCTGCATCTTGGTGCCCGTAGTTGCTGGCAAGGCCAGCACCAGAGACCAACCTTGCTGAAAACATGTTAAAATGTCGTTTGGGTCTGACTGACATCATCAGACCCAGAGCCATGGTTACCAGTAGGTAGGAACCAGAGGTTGCCTTTGGTGCCTGATATGCCTTGCACTTCTATGGTGGTTCTTCTGATTCTACCCTGCTTCCTCCTTATATCAGAGGATCAGGGCAAGCCCAAAGGCAACCTCATTATTTCTGAAGGTCCAGGTTGTAAGATTGAATTTTTTTTTAAAGAAATTTACCTGCAGCTCCTGAAGTTGTCAGGAAGGGGCACAGCAGTCTCTTGCAGATAGCTCCGGGCCCATTGTGACCTTCAACGCTCCAGCACCTGTGGCATGCCACAAGCAGGCCTCAATGGCTCTGTCATTGTAGCATTCTTTTCAGGAGGCTGGCCAGAGGTGGTATGGGAGGGCAATGGACCGTTGGGCTATGACCGCCCTCCTGCTATCATTTGTAGGCTGCTTTATTGGACGGGGCTTTAGCACTAAGCTTCCATCTGTACTTTCCTTCATTTTTTGCCAAGGGAGCACACAAAGATGAGTAAAATCTAGCCGGATCGTTTTTATGAGTGATTCATTTGAGTACATTAAGATGATCTTTGTCTCATTTGCATCCACAATTATAGTGCAAAGGGCACTAATATCATCTCAATTTCAAGTGAAAATGGAACAATAATGGTTGGTAAATCTAGTTATTTGTCTTGCCCACTTTTGGTGCTGCCCAATTTTTGGATGGGGGAGTTTGATGCACAGACATTTTGCACCTGAAACAGTTGGGAGACTGATGAATAAATTTAAATTATCCATTATGATGCCAAGCCTTGGCTCAGTGGTAGTCCTCGCCCCTCTGAGTCAGATGGTTTTGGGTTCAAGTCCCACTCCAGAAATTTGAGCACAAGATCTAGGCTGACACTCCTTATGAGGCCTGAGGGAGTGATGCACTGTTGGAGGTGCCATCTTTTGGATGAGTCTTTAAACCGAGGCCCTGGCCGCCCTCTCAGGTGGACATAAAAGATCCCATGGCACTATTCAAAGGAGAGCAGGGGAGTACTCCCTGGTGTCCTGGCCAATATTTATCCCTTATCCAGCATCTGGTCATTATCAGATTGCTGTTTGTGGGAGCTTGCTGTTCACAATTTGGCTGCCGAGGTTCCTACATTAAACAGTGACTAGACTTCAAAAGTACTTAATTGGCTGTAAAGCACTGTGAGATGTTCTGAGGTCATGAAACGTGCTATATAAATGCAAATTATTTCTTTTTCTTTTGAATTGAAAAATCTTGTAACGTTGGCACCGATATTAATAGGGGGCAGGGAGGGTGCAGGAGAGCCCGGTAGCGTGCAAGGAACCCGGCAAGGCCAGGGACCTGGAGGCCCTGCAGTGGAAATGGTCACCGGCAGTCAGCAGGGGGAGAAGGCTCGGGGCTGCAATCGGGAGGTGCAGCATTCCAGAGATCAGGCCTGCGATGGGGAAGGTGAGCGGTTCAGAGATCAGGCCCGCGATCGGAAGGGCGAGCACTTCAGAGATTGGGCCCGCAATCGGGAGGGGGAGCGTTTCAGAGATCGGGCCCACGATCGGGGCTGGGGAGGCCAAAGACCTCTTTATGAGGCCTGAGGGGTCACTCCTGCTCCTCCTAGCCCACAAGGAGCTTAAAAACATGCAAAGTTTTAAAACTTATCCGTGCCTCTTCCAGACAGTCGGCTCCCTATTGCTGCTGCCGGGCAACAGACAGCATGGGACTCCCCCTGGCGGTGAGGTTAAAAATAAGTTGCAGCGCCGATGAGATCATCAGGACGCAACTTTTGCATGTTAAGTAGGCCTCTTCCTGCTTTTGGTGGGTGCCTCGTCCAGGCCCTGATTCACTGCCGTAAATATTACAGCGACCAGGATAGGGGCCGGCTTGCTCAATCACAATATTTTAACCCACCCCCGACCCTCGCCTGCCTATCAGGCGGTGTGGGGGAGGGGGTTAAAATTGAGGCCATTGTTTCTATGAGTGATTCGTCTCAAACATTGGATCTGTGTAATTAATCTTAATAAATTGGGTCTGAAGTTGATAAATACTAATGTACCGACTCAACAGGGAGCATGTGTGTCAGTTAGAGATTAATACCAGTGCATTGAGTTGCATTACACTGGGTCAAAAAGTAACCAACATCTCTAAAATGTATGTCTTATTGATTACTATCAGGTGTGTGTGTGTGTGTGTGTGTTTACATGTTTAGAGTCAAAAAATAAAATTCAATTTCAAATCATTAAAATAAATACAAATGGGTATATTTTTCTTTGTTTGCTGATGTTAGTGAAAAAGTCAGCACAAGTTTCTCTGGTTTCCCTGATTCCTTTTCTAACTATGATTCAAGAAAAATATATTCCCATTATATCGAGGGTCTTGAGAGGGTGCAGATGAAATTCAAATCCGAGAGCTCTTAGTTGTGGGGTTAAATCCCAGAATCTTTGAAGAAATGTAGGCTTAGAGGGAAAAAGATTGAAGCTTTTATGATGAGGGAATTGGATACAGACGAATGGATAGGTTCTTTGAGATGGATAGGATGGATGATTAAAGGTCATGCTGATAAAATATGGGGGCAAAGAGGTTAGATACCAGGAAGTATTTCTTTTCATAGAGAGTCATTGTCCTCTGTACCAAACTGCTAAGACATGTGGTGAGTACAGAGTCACTACAGTCCTTGGAATGGAAGTTGACAGGATCTTGAGAGAAGAGGGCATATCCAGCAATAGTGGATGAGTTGCTAGTTAAGTTAATCCGTACTGAGTCATGGACAGCTCCTGGAGCTTGCTTGATTGCCTTCAGCAGTCAGAAAGGAACTTCTCAGAGCTTATCCTGAATTGGCTGCAGTTTTTTTTCCTGTTTTTTTTTCCCCCTCTCCCAGGAGGTAGCATTGCTACCCAGGGCTGGAGAATGTGCAAGATTGCACTGTCGACTAGAAGGAGTTAGACTGATACTTGTGATGGTCTTTCCTCGTCCTTCTTTACACATATTTTTTGTGTATGATTTATATGCATTCAAAACCATGTAGAATGCTATGTTAACTTACCACATTTATAAACTGGACAACAGTGTCCATCTGGAATCTTTGACACTATTTTAAATCCAAGTTCGCATGTAATTTCAGATGGAGAACAAAGGTTGTTGTTGCACCCTAGATAAATCATAAGATATACATGAGTCAAAACAAATCATTCTAAATGATTGACAAGTTATTTCTGGTTTTAAGCCCCTTAACGTTAATGCATAACTGATAAACTAACATTAATTTTATGTTCATCAAAGTAAGTGGCCTGAGTGCTGAGGAAGGAATTGTTTTCTATTTTTGGAAAGACAGTGTTACCAGAAATTCCGAAGTCAACTAGGGGACAAGATACATGCAGAGTTGAACCCTCTCCACACTGCCCATTAGATACTCCAGGTTAGGTGCAAAATGTGATAGCTGCAGACTGAAACTGTCTTTGCACTGCTCAATGAAGCACTCTCACATTCAGTACAGCATGAATTAAATGCTCCCTTAATGGCCCATAGAGTACCCACAACTAAGGTATAACAAAGATGAGTTGCAGATTAAAGCTCTCTTCAATCTGCCCAGCAATCGGCCAAAAATCCATGGCCCTAAATTTTGCAGGAGGTGGCTGCAAATTGTGCTAAGGCCTGGATATGCCAGTGTCAGGTCTGAGTATTCAGGATGGCTTTGTGGGGGCTGAAGCCTCTGCCCATCCCAAATAATTATGTGGGTGAGGGGGGGAGGGGTGGGATGGGGATTCCTTATGTTGGGAGTTGTGTCCCCAGTAGCACCCAGCATAGGACCAGTAGAGGTATGCCTGTTCTGACCTCTGTGCCAAATGACACATGTGGAGGCAGCTGGGGTCCAGGCCGAAGAAAAGGCAAGTAATTATCTTTTCCATTACTTCATTGCTGCCCCCTTGGTGGCCCACAGAGAGCAGAAAGTGGATGTTATTTTTTTTGGGGGGGAGGGGGTAACCTGCCAGCCACCGCCCCCTAACCCCACCGCACCCAGGCACTCTTCGGCTAGCCTTTCCGGCTTCTTTAGCCAGTGGATACACTAGATGTGCCCCTAGTGGCACAGGTACCTGCCTAAGGAGCCTCTCCCTGCCTCCTGTTAGTGTCAGAGGTTCCCAGTGGGCGCATCTCAGCAGCTATTTTGGGCTTACGCCTGTCAGTGTTCTCCAGCACCGACCCCGCCAATAGGGAGGGATACTCATTTGCATAGGGCTGGTAGGAGCCCATGCCTCTACAGGGGCATCTCTGGAACCCGCCTGCCTCATCCTGTCGGAGACTCCGGCACCTGGCCACTATTAGGGAGGGACAGAGCCCAGGCACCCCTCCTTAGAGACCCTATACATTTCTCACCCCAGTCGATCCATATCATTTTTTAAAAAAGAATTCTCACCTTCCTTTGGTAGGGGGGGGGGTTGAGGCCACTCTCCCTTGGTGGTGTCCTTTGCTCTTCTAAAGACCAGTACACCTCACCTTGCTGGGAATACCAGCCTCCAGTTTAATGCAGGGTCCCTATGGGCCAGGGAAGAGGCAAGTCCCAGCATATGGAATCCCCACATCCGGCCCCACCATCTCCACGTAAATGGCCTTATACAAAGCAGGCAGAGGCTTCGCTCCTTACAAAGCTAACTGAGAATTCCCATCTGAGATCAGAACCCAGCGTATATAAACCCTCGTCTTTTCCCGAACCATTGCAGCGGGATGTGGAGATGCCGGTGATGGACTGGGGTGGACAAATGTAAGGAATCTTGGACTATAACCTGGTGTTGTAAGATTCCTTACATTGCAGAGGGAGTTAGGCTCCTATGTCTTAAGCACAGTTTTAGAAGAGCACCCCTCCTGCACCAGTGTAAATTTCCATTTTCCACAACAGCTATTCTTATATCCTGTCTGAGCAAGAATAGCAGTTAATGGACATCTTTACTCAATTATGGGTAGTTTTCTGTGGACCTGATAGAAATTGGATTGAGACTGCTGAAACTCATTTCATGTCAGTCCTTAGGGATGGCAGGGAAAAGAAAATTTCAACCCCATCAGTCTGAGCTAAGTTTACCTTGGTCATAAGGTGAAAGGAGGTGAGCTAAACTGCAGAAACACCACACCCCTCTACTCATTTAAGCTCTAATAAGGTGGTACAACATGTACAAAGTTAATCTAACTTTCAAAAAACACAATGTACATTATTTTAACAATTATCAAAAAATGTAACTACAATGCTGAAGCATTAAAATCTATATTTATGAGATGCTAGTCTGAGTTGAGAATATTGGCACGCAGTCACAGGAGTACTGGTACCTGCAGCATTATATTGCAGAAAATGTAAGCAGCTAATAGCTGAAGTGCTTGGAGCCGATTTTAACTGGGCCAAATTGATATTAACGGGGCCGTAAAAGTCTCAAAATGGGGTCGGTAGACTTACTGCCCTATTAGTGGCAACAGTCCAACCACCGCCATTTTTAAAAGGGCCCACCCTATGCGGCCAGAGTGCCCACCTGTTTCAGGCAGGAAACCTCTTTACTGTGCATATCAAAGTCCTATGATTTACCTATGGGCCAACTCGACAACCGAGCTGCTGACAGAGCCGGCGAGCTGTAGTTGGATACCCATTCATGGCGTACATCACTCAAAATGGCTTGCATCCCCTCACCGACTTGATGGGTGGCAGTATGTTCCGCCAGTCAGCCACTCAAAAGTAAAGATCATCTTCTCAAGTTATTGGAGTTGCCGCCTAGGCATGAAATTGGCATTGTGGATCGGTCGCCTGTTACAGAAATTGCTTGATTTTTATTTCATTTCAATAGAAATGAAAATTAGGTGCTTTCTGTAATGGGAAGCTGATCTGCAACGCCAGTTTTACGCCCCGTGTGGAAAGTTGAAAATCTGTCCACTGACTTTCAATTTACGGGTTTCCTGTCACTAGTCTGAATTGGAGAAGTTTCATCCACTTTCAGATGGGCTGCTGGAAAAAATATTCATACAAAAGGATGGCAGAATGAGGTGAAAAATAGACCTTGAGTTCTTCTCACTTAGACTGTGTCTCATTAAGTACATGGTCCAGGTTATCATACAATGAGATTCCGTGTAACAAAGTAACAGTCAACTTACTGCACACAGTTTTTGTGCAGCAATCATCATCTGGGATTGTCATATTAATATTGAAAAATCCTTCTCCTTCGCAGGGCACCGTGGGGAAATTAGGACAATTGTGTGGCTGACAGATGACACGGTGTGTGATTTTGTCACAGATGCAGTCCTGGCAGTTGAACTTAAATCTTTCGTCAAACTATTGAGAAAAGAACAATAAGAGAATGGTGATTAACCATTAGATCAGGTACATTGTGATTTCTGTGTACTTATCAGACAGGATGACCGTGCTGGGAAGGGGATATTATACAATTTGTACAACAGTAGTCCCTACAATATCAACTGTAGCACAAGCCACATGCAATCCAGAGTTCCATATCTAATAAAAAATGTACTGTGAAAATATTGGTCCCAATATTCTTCTTCCCATTGCTCAAGTGCAGGACAGGCAGAGCGCATTCCAAATGCACTCGGCCTGTCCAGCCCACCACCTGCCTGAATCTGATGGGCCAGGCCATTAGCATGGTCTGGTTGCATCCCTGGCGCAGACCCACCCCTGTCAGGGTTTTGCACTGCAAATCTGAGTTGGAATCAGGGATACATCTGCAGGCCTGAGAGACCTACAGATGTGGGCCTGGCCACCATCTTCGGGCTGAAGATTTTTTTGGTCCCTGAACAGGTAAAAGAAAACTTACCTTTAGGATCTTCTTCCATTTTCTGCCAGGCCTTGTTAGACTCTCCGCTGAGAGGGGTTGCCATATAAGGACCGGGGTCAGCTTTCTGGGGTACCATTGACAGTGGGCATCTCTTCTTTGTTGTGGAAGAAAAGTGAGGTGGGAGGTCTGGAAACGCCCTCTCGCATCTCAATTATATTGCAATGCTAGACTTGCACGTATTACAGGCACAGGCTTTGCACCATACATTTTGGGAAGTCCCAGAAATCATGGGGCTGCATATAAGTGGTGCAGAGCTTATGTAATGGACCTCCTTTTTCTCTTTGAGCATCTGGGAAACAAGTTTTCTCCGAGCATTACAGAGAAAAATATCATGGCCATTGACTGGGAATTTCTTCGGAGCTGCTTCACCGGAAGTGCAGCGAAAACCCTGTTTAAGCACGTAATCAGGGTTTCCACCGGTCCTTCGCCAAAGTTACGGCAGCAGAACGGGAGCAGCTCTGAGGAAATTCCTGGCCATTGTGTCAACGTCTAAACCTGACTCGTGGCTAACTGCTCATTAACAGGTCTATAGATCTTTTTATATATTTTTATGTTCACTGCTGGATGCTGAGCATTCCTAGCTCTGATATTTCATCAGAGAATAAAACTTCCTCTACACTGCTGCCAAAAGTATTTTAAACTCAACCTCAAAAGCACATCCCCAACTGCACCAATTAAATTTTGGTTTGATGACAATTCGTGAGCAGTTTTATACTATGAAAATCAGCAGATAAACATTTTTGGAAAGAGGAAAAGACCATTACACCTCATAAATCTGATCGCTTTTGCGAGATCCCAACCCATCTATTTGCTTTCGCATCATATCCCTCGATCTCTTCTGTTACATTTTCGGCATTTGATTATTATTTTCTTTATGGAATGAATTTCAGAATGACGTAAGTTGTATTTTAAAACAAAGTTATTTCAAAAGCTTTAAAAAAAATACACAGACTATGGGTATTGAAGGTGTGTAGTGAATCCAGACAAGCCAGTTTTTGGAATCTTGCATCTCACAGTCTATTTCAAACTGATGCAGTGGGTCAACTGCCTCATCCCAAGCCTATTAAACCAAAATGCCCCTTATTAATTTTGAGAACAGAAGGAGATGCTTTCTTTGAACCCGCATCTCAAGAAAGGGGAAGAAGTAACTGGTTTTATTGACAGACCTACTGCTGAATCACTGAATCGAAAGGAAGTCAGACGGACTGCCCTTTGACTTCCTATGAAAATACAGAGGAAAAAAGGGCAAAGAGATACATGGGCATTGAGTCAGCCAGCTAAGTGGGGAGGTTGCCGAGCATACCAAGGGGAAACTCGCTAAGCTCAAAGCTGGCTAGAATCAGAAGACTGACCACAAAAAGTTAAGTAAGCCCACTAATAGGGACAGCGTGGCATATTGTTATTCTTTTTCTTGTTCTCGGTGAGTGTTCTTTATAGTTGAATCAAGGTGAAATTTGATTACATCTGTTACCCTATACGTTCTCTTGCTGTCAAAGTAGCATAATGATTCCTGTCTGGTCTCATCTCATTAAGTGTTTCAGATGCCTTTGGAAAGACTGGAGGACTCATGCGAAAGACACGATATCCAGCTCAGATTACAAAAGGGTCCTATTGTTATACTCCTGGGTTACGCTATTGTATAATTCAATATTTGGCAGTACGAGCACACACCTGAACATAAGATGCTCAGAGAATATCTAAGATAAACCCAAAACTTGTACCACCTTTTCTCTCCCCAAATACATCTAATAGTCTCCTGAATCCATTTATACTGTCCACTTCAGTAACTCCCTCTGTCAACTTACACCACAAGTTTAATACCTTTTGTGTAAAAAAACTTCCCTTTTTACTCTTAGTTTTCTGGGGTTAAATTGGATAACCCCCGAAACCGGGCGCAGGGGTCACAGTGCATGACTAATTCGCGCCCGGTCGTTGAGATGCAGGCAGCATATAACTTTCATGCTGCCTGGTCATTTACCTGATATCTGTGAGCAGCCAGGCCGAGCTACGCTGTTGACTGGCTGCTCACCAGCAGGAGGGTCCTGATATCGCGTGAGTGGCTAGCATCACGTAAAAGCAGCCTGCACCTCTTAAAGGCAGCCTGCACCTCTTAAAGGCAGCTGGCACCTCTTAAAGGCAGCCTGCACCTCTTATTTGCAAAATATAAGACACGGGTCTGCACGGAGTCGGAACGGAGATCAGACATTGCAGAAGTATAACACTGATGCAGGTCCCATCCCTATGTTTACAAACTGTGGAGTTATGTTAAAATATTGAATAAAGGTTGCGCACTACTAAATCCCACATCCTCCAATCTGCATGTCGGACCTCACCAATCTGCCGATCTGAGTTTGTACCAGACCTACGAGAGAGCATGCAGCAAGGTTCTCTGATGATGCACTGGAAACTTTGGTGCATCATATTCGTAGGGGGCCAAGGCCCTCCAGACATATGCTGAAGAGGCAGTGGGAAGCAGTAGGGGATGAAGTCAATGCCAGGCGCATAGCACCACGAACATGGATGCAGTGCAGGAAGAAGTTCAATGCTTTGACATGAGTGGTCAAGGTGAGTGAGGTCAACTGTCAAGTTGCATCTCCTACCAACTGCACCACTAGCCACATCCACTGCTCCACGCACTACACCCCCCCATCACTCACATCCCAACAAACTCTTCCAATCAGTACTTAACTCTTCCAATCAGATGCTGCATCTCACCCTCACACATTACCACTGTTGCAAGCTGCACACCCACAACTAACACTCTGGCAGCTATTCAACCATGACAGGCACATCATCCAAACATCTTGCAGGACACTCACCGACACACACGTCCCGCTTTCTTGCAAGAGAAGGTGGCGCATAACAGGAGGCAGCAAGTGGCAGTGGATCCATGGAACATGAACCTGCTGTCCTTTCTCAGGATGACAGCATTCCTGTCCCACCCTTATCACTCTGCCAGTGCTCTTGCTGTTGCCTGTCAGCGAGCCAGCCCACATCCTGTAGAGTATTGAAACTTTATTATAGGAACATAGGAACAGGAGTAGGCCATTTAGCCCCTCGAGTCTGGTCCGCCATTCAATCAGATCATGGCTGATCTGTGACCTAACTCCATATACTCGCCTTAGCCCCGTATCCCTTAATACCTTGGGTTAACAAAAATCTATCAATCTCAGATTTAAAATTAACAATTGAGCTAACATCAACTGCTGCTTGCAGAAGGGAGGTCCAAACTTCTACCACCCTTTGCATGTAGAAGCATTTCCTAACTTCGCTCCTGAAAGTCCTGACTCTAATTTTTAGGCTATGTCCCCTAGTCCTAGTATTCAAGTATAGGAGACTTCCAAAAACAGATACAAATGCATCAGCAGCCAGAAGCAATAATCCAGCAACTAACCTGTAAATCCTGCATGATCCCTTTAAATAGCGCAGGTGGGGGTCCTCCATACTGTTTACAACCTGTTCAGCTGTGCAAGGTTAAGACAGTGCTTTGGCTGGAGCGTTAAATTCCAAAATCGCATCTTTCCTTTCAAATCAGCGTTGCACACTGATCTAACACATTTTCCTTACTTTACATGCTGCCGGCGTTCATTATCTGCACTGCGCAAATGCCTTTATCAAGATGGCGTCCAGCGCATGTCACACAAGAAATGTGGGCGTGAATTCCAGATGCCATTTTGGGTCCTTACCAAGCCATGTAGCGCCTGAAAAATGGGCGCTACACGGCTCAATTTATAGGCCTCTAATTTTTAACTTCTCGTCCTCGGAATTGAACTGTTGATTTCTATTCATCAAAAACTGGACTGTGACTTCCCAAACTCATTTCGCACAGGGTCCATGCACCTGGCAGAGAGAAGGAGCTTTCATTCATCACTCTGAGCTTCTTTCAAACTCAGATCCCAGCGGAGAAGCAAATCAGAGATGGATCTACAATGTGGTAACCCTGATTCTCTGACCTGCGGGGAGTACATCATTATTGAATTTACCATAACCTGCGGAATGATCCAATTATCCTGAAATTTCAGAATACAGCCCTTAATCTTTGCACAATCAAATAATTTAGATAAAACTTGCACTATAACTGAAGTAAACTTATTATTTTGTGTCTTTTGTGAATATTATTAACATTTCAATTGAAAGAAAGAACATTTATATAGCACCTTTCATGACCTCAGGACATCCCAAGGTACTTTACAACCAATGAAGTACTTATGAAGTGTAGTCACTGTTGTAATATAGAGAAACACAGCAGCCAATTTGCACACAGCAAGGTCCCACAAACAGCAATGATCATATAATCTGTTTTAGTGATGTTGGTTGAGGGACAAATGTTGGCCTGAACACTTCGAAAAGTGTTGTGGGAACTTTTATATCCACCTGAGAGGGCAGACGGGGCCTTGGTTTAACGTCTTATCTGAAAGACAGCACCTCCGACATTGCAGCATTCCCTCAATAACGCACTGAGTTAGAGGCGAGAGTGCTACCAGTGAGCCAAGGCTGACACCTAATAGCAGTGATATTGCCACATAACATTACAGGCATATCTAAATCATCTGATGGGCAAGGAAACCACTTGCTGATTACCACCTACCGTCCTCCCTCAGCTGATGAATCAGTCCTCCTCCATGTTGTGCACCACTTGGAGGAAGCACTGAGGGTAGTAAGGGCACAGAATGTACTCTGGGTGGGGACGTCAATGTCCATCACCAAGTGTGGCTCGGTAGCACCACTGCTGACTGAGCTGGCTGAATCCTGAAGGACATAGCTGCCAGACTGGGCCTTCGGCAGGTGGTGAGCGAACTAACACGAGGGAAAAACCTACTTGACCTAGTCCTCCCCAATCTACCTGTCACAGATGCATCTGCCCATGACAGTATTGGTAGGAGTGACCACCACACAGTCCTCGTGGAGACAAAGTCCCGTCTTCGCACTGAGGACACCATCCAACGTGTTGTGTGGCACTACCACCATGCTAAATGGGATAGATTCAGAACAGATCTAGCAGCTCAAAACTGGGCATCCATGAGGCACTGTGGGCCATCAGCAGCAGCAGAATTGTATTCCAGCACAATCTGTAACCTCATAGCCCGGCATATTCTTCACTCTACCATTACCAACAAGCCAGGGGATCAACCCTGGTTCAATGAGGAGTGTAGAAGAGCATGCCAGGAGCAGCACCAGGCGTACCTAAAAATGAGGTGCCAACCTAGTGAAGCTACAGCTCAGGAATACATGCATGCTAAACAGCGGAAGCAACATGCTATAGACAGAGCTAAGCGATTCCACAACCAACGGATCAGATCAAAGCTCTGCAGTCCTGCCACATCCAGTCGTGAATGGTGGTGGACAATTAAACAACTAACGGGAGGAGGAGGCTCTGTAAACATCCCCATCCTCAATTATGGCGGAGTCCAGCACGTGAGTGCAAAAGACAAGGCTGAAGCGTTTGCATCTTCAGCCAGAAGTGCTGAGTGGATGATCCATCTCAGCCTCCTTCCGATATCCCCACCATCACAGAAGCCAGTCTTCAGCCAATTCGATTCACTCCAAGTGATATCAAGAAACAGCTGAGTGCAATGGATCAGCAAAGGCTATGGGCCCCGACAGCATCCCGGCTGTAGTGCTGAAGAATTGTGCTCCAGAACTAGCCGCGCCTCTAGCCAAACTGTTCCAGCACAGCAACAACACTGGCATCTACCCGACAATGTGGAAAATTGCCCAGGTATGTCCTGTCCACAAAAAGCAGGACAAATCTAATCCAGCCAATTACCGCCCCATCAGTCTACTCTCAATCATCAGCAAAGTGATGGAAGGTGTCGTTGACAGTGCTATCAAGCGGCACTTACTCACCAATAACCTGCTCACCGATGCTCAGTTTGGATTCCGCCAAGACCACTCGGCTCCAGACCTCATTACAGCCTTGGACCAAACATGGACAAAAGAGCTGAATTCCAGAGGTGAGATGACTGCCCTTGACATCAATGCAGCATTTGACCGAGTGTGGCACCAAGGAGCCCTAGTAAAATTGAAGTCAATGGGAATCGGGGGAAAACTCTCCAATGGCTGGAGTCATACCTAGCACAAAGGAAGATGGCAGTGGTTGTTGGAGACCAATCACCTCATGCCCCAGGACATTGCTACAGGAGTTCCTCAGGGCAGTGTCCTAAGCCCAACCATCTTCAGCTGCTTCATCAATGACCTTCCCTCCATCATAAGGTCAGAAATGGGGATGTTCGCTGATGATGGCACAGTGCTCAGTTCCATTCGCAACTTCTCAGATAATGAATCAGTCCGTGCCCGCATGCAGCAAGACCTGGACAACATCCAGGCTTGGGCTGATAAGTGGCAAGTAACATTCACGCCAGACAAGTGCCAGGCAATGACCATCTCGAACTAGAGAGGGTCTAACCACCTCCCCTTGTCATTCAACGGCATTACCATCGCCGAATCCCCCACCGTCAACATCCTGGGGGTCACCATTGACCAGAAATTTAACTGGACCAGCCATATAAATACTGTGGCTACAAGAACAGGTCAGAGGCTGGGTATTATGCGGCGAGTGACCCACCTCCTGACTCCCCAAAGCCTTTCCACCATCTACAAGGCACAAGTCAAGAGTGTGATGGAATACTCTCCACTTGCCTGGAGGAGTGCAGCTCTAACAACACTCAAGAAGCTCGACACCATCCAGGACAAAGCAGCCCGCATGATTGGCACCCCATCCACCACCCTAAACATTCACTCCCTTCACCACCGGCGCACTGTGACTGCAGTGTGTACCATCCACAGGATGCACTGCAGCAACTCGCCAAGGCTTCTTCGACAGCACCTCCCAAATCCGCAACCTCTACCACCTAGAAGGACAAGGGCAGCAGGCACTTGGGAACAACATCACCTGCACGTTCCCCTACAAGACACACACCATCCCGACTTGGAAATATATCGCCGTTCCTTCATTGTCGCTGGGTCAAAATCCTGGAACTCCCTTGCTAACAGCACTGTGGGAGAACCTTCACCACACGGACTGCAGCGGTTCAAGAAGGCGGCTCACCACCACCTTCTCAAGGACAATTAGGGATGGGCAATAAATGCTGGCCTTGCCAGCGACGCCCACATCCCATGAACGAATAAAAAAAAGGATACAATGAATTGTTTTATAAATTGCCTGTTATCCTCATTCAAGTAGTAAAATAAGCATACTTGGGCAAATAATTGAACAGGTATTTTTTAGTGACAGTATATGTTTATTAAATGCATACCTCTTTGGGTAATCCATCAGGCCCAATGCATCCTGCAAAAACAAACATACATATGAATAGATAAATCAGATTTTTTTGATAAATCCTTGGAGCTGAAAAATTCCAGAAGGGATGCAAATAATGAGGGAAGACATTCAAAGAAGTTCTAAAATAAAGAAAAAATGAGAATGAGTCAGAATATTTACCACATTTATCAACACATAGGTCAGTGTCAGGGCTGAAAAGGATGGAACCCTCTGAGCAGAAGCAGCCTTCTGATAAATTGAGACCAGTCAATTCTGAATTGCTGTAAAAAAAATACATATATGTTAGTACTGTATATTAATCTTGTCTGATAGAAACAAATAATTTTAAATGCATTAAAACTATTTTAATTGCCAATATATTTGGTTTTGTAAACACTGTGATATTCTTTTTCCGTGCTCATCTTAACTAACCTTGAAGTGCAAGTAGGCTCCTTTTCAAAGATCTCACATGCTTTGTAAACCTTGTTTAAAGGACAATTAAAAGCTGTATTGAAAAATAAAAAAGTTCTTGTCAGACTATCGACAATGTTATAGAACTACATTTTAATAGAACTTGCACTTCTTAAAGATTGAAGGATTAAAAAAAAATCTGAAGCATGTTATGTTATTGAAAACAGCCAAACAAAGATTAGTGTTCATGCTCGGAACATAAGCAACTATACCTCAACATTTTGTATCAATACAAAAAGTCTGTCTGAAATACCAGTAGGGAAGATTCACATATCAGTTCTCCTGCCCATGGAACTCTCTGCCTTGCATGCAGAAGTGCATGTGCAAGAATTCAATTCACCTGCTAAACTCGGAGTCACAAACAGTGAGAAGATTACATTCTTTTGCGAATTTTAACAAGTTCTAAAGAATCGGTAGGCAAAAACAATTGCTTTGCCAATGGGGAATTAAACATCCAAATACATAGTGTTGTTGGTTCATGCCATCACCTTCCACAGCTGCACCCACCTACAATCAGGACCAACCCAAGAAATCGGAGGACTACCGCTGGAAATGGGAGGCACTCTTTCATGAGCACTTCTGTTGAGAGAGCCAGCAGTGCAATGTTTTTTTTATTCTGGAAGTTCAGCTTATTCTGCTGTCGTCCTTTCAGACGTAAAGTTTATTAGAGCTGTGGAGATAAATGAATGCTGCTAGAAATAGAAGGCACATATCAATCAGATGTGCTCCCACTCAGCAGACTGGTTTGGGAATTGTGTTCAATGGGTACATGGGGCTGGTCTACTTTTTTAAAAAAAATCCTGCTCTAAGTGCACCAAAGTTAAAAGATCACAGGATAGTTTCTGCTTAGATATGCATGAAGGGCATGGATGAGAGTTTCAGCAGCAGATGGACTGAGGCAGAGGTAGAGGCGAACGATGCTATAGAAGTGGAAGTAGGCGGTCATTGTAATGGAGCGATTATGGGGTGGGAAGCTCAGTTCGGGGTCAGATAGGATGCCAAGGTTGTGAACAGTCTGGTTCAATCTGAGATAGTGCCTGGGGAGGGTGATGGAATCGGTGGCAAGAGAATGGTGTTTGTGGTGGGGGCTGAAGACAATGGCTTTAGTCGTCCCAATGTTTAACGGGAGGAAATTGTGACATACTGTACCATACTGCTCTAATACTAGTATATAACAGTATACTAATATAATACTAGCATATAGCAATATAAAGCTGCTCAAATGATACTTAAATTTATTGCTGTAAAATTAGCTAAACTAATAAATTAATCAAGCAAAATATAATTTTAATTAAAGTTCTAAACACTAATTCTGCTTGACCTGCTGTCACTTTCTCCCCCCTATTGTATTTTCCTTCCCATTCTTTATCTGACCTATTTTCTTTCAACTTAATTTTTTTTACATGAGGCACAGTAGGGGATCTGCTGATGATTAAATTTGTTGATTGCTACCAGAGTCTATCAGTCGCTCGATAAGTAAATTTATCCATAGTGCTGGAAATGTTCAGGTAGAACAAAGTACAAACAATTAAATCATTCGCTTAGTTTGTATGTACTTACGGCATTCTCCTTCTGTGAAATTTCTCCAATCAATGCAGATACCGTGCGACATGCACACAGTTGCATAGGTTTGCAAGCTCGCGCACACCACTGAGGTACTTGGCATTAGACATTCATCGCGCACGCATGCCTGATAGTAGAGGTCCGGTGAAATACGATAATGACATTCTGCAAATAATCTAGAAATATTATAGCTCATTAAACTTTCTGAGAAACTATGATTGAACACTAAGATCAGAGCATGTGGAGTCAAGGGACAGGTAGTAGAATGGTTAGCAAGCTGGCTACAAAACAGAAAACAGAGAGTAGGTGTTAAGGGTAGCTACTTAGACTGGCAAATGGTGAGAAGTGGTGTTCCACATGGTTCGGTGCTGGAACCACTGTTGTTCACAATTTACATTAACAATTTGGACTTGGGAATCGGAAGTACAATTTTCAAAACTTGCGGACGATACAAATTGGGGGGTGTAGTTAACGCAAAGGACGAATGCAACAAAATACAAGAAGACATTAATAAACTTGCAGAATGGGCGTGTAATTGGCAAATGAATTTCAATATAGATAAGAGAGAAGTGGTGCATTTTGTAGGAAGAATAAAGAGGCTACATACTACTTGGATAATAAGAGTCTAAATGGGGTAGAGGAGCAAAGGGATTTAAGGGTACACATTCCCAAATAACTAAAAGTAGCGATGCAGGTTAATAAGGCCATAAAAAAGGCAAACCAAGCACTGGGGTTCATTTCTAGAGGGATAGAATTGAAATGCAGAGAAGTTATGTTAAACTTTTTTTAGAATCTTGGTTAGACCACACTTGGAGTACTGTGCACAGTTCTGGTCTCCATATTATAAAAAGGATATAGATGTATTCGAGAAGGTGCAAAAAAGATTCATGAGGATGATACCAGGCTGGGAAAGTTCTGAACAGGCTGGGGCTCTTTTCTCTAGAAAAAAGAAGGCTGAGGGGTGACCTGATAGAGGTCTTTAAGATAATGAAAGGGTTTGATAGGGAAGACGTAGAGGAAGTGTTTCCACTTGTGGGGGAGTCCAAAACTAGAGGTCATAAATGTAAGATAGTCACTAATAAATCTAATAGGGAATTCAGGAGAAACTTCTTTACCCAAAGGGTGGTAAGAATGTGGAACTTGCTACCACAAGGAGTAGTTGAGGCAAATAGCATTTAAGGGGAAGCTAGACAAGCACATGAGGGAGAAAGGAATAGTATGGTATGCTGATAGGGTTAGATGAAGTGGGGAGGGAGAAAGCTGGTGTGGAGCATAAATGCCGGCATAGACTAGTTGGGCCGAATGGCCTTTTTCCGTTCTGTAGACTCAACGTAACTTGATGCAAAATATAGGTCCAGAGTAAAGCTCCCTCTACACTGCTCCATTAAGAATTCCCTGGTCAGGTTCAGAATGGGTTAGATGAAAAATAAGACTTCATCTACTCTATCCCAAAAACGTGATTTAACCCCAGTATCCCCATTGCACAAGTGTGTTATTTGCATTTTTTACACTCCTCTCATCCATGACACCAACCTCCTTTTCCCTGGATCCTATTCCCACTAAACTGTTGACAACCCAGCTTCCCTTCCTGGTCCCCATGCTAGCTGACATTGTACATGATTCCCTCTGCTCAGGCACTGTCCCTCTCCCTTTCAAAACTTCCGTCATCACCCTCATCCTCAAACAATCCATTCTTCCCCCCTCAGTCTTTGCAAACTGTCACCAAATCTCCAATATTCCTTTCTTCTCCAAAGTCCTTGAACATTTTGTTACCTCCCAAATCCTGCCCATCTCTCCAGCAGCTCCTTATTTGAATCCATCCAATCAAGTTTCCACCCCTCCCACAGCACCAAATTGAGCCTAACCAAAATCACATACAACCTTTGCTGTAGCTGTAACCGTAGTACATTATCGCTTCTCAACTTCTCAGCAGCCTTTGACATGGTCAACCACACCATCCTCCTCCAATGCCTCTCTTCCTTTGCCCTTGTTTGGTTCCACTCTTACCAATCCAATCTTAGCCATAGCAGCTCTACTAATGGCTTCTTTTCCCACCTAACATGACACCTCAGAAGTCCACCCCTTCTTTCCTCATCTACATGCTATGCCCTGGCAACATCATCCAAAGCCATGGGGTCAGTTTCCACATGTGCACTAATGACTTCCAGCTGTACCTCACCACCAAAACTCTCAACTGCTCCACTGCCTCTGTACTGTCAGACTGCTTGTCTGACATTCAGCCTTGGATGAGCTGCAATTTCCTTCAGCTAAACATTGGAAAGACTGAAGCCATCACCTTCAGCCCCCACCACAAACTCCTTACCCTTGCCACTTACTCCATCCCCCTCCCTGGCCACTCTCTAAGGTTGAGCCAAACTGTTCACAACTTCAACATCTAGTTTCACTCCAAGCAGAGCTTCCAACCTCCATATCCTCACAATCACAAAGATGCCTCTGTCCTTACTCAGTCCATCTGCTATTAAACCCTCATCCATGCCTTGTCATCTCCAGATTTGATTGTTCCAATGCTCTCCTGGCCAGCCTCCCATTTTCCACCTTCTATAACCTTCAGCTCATCCAAAACTTTGCTACCCATATCCTATCCTGTACTGTCCTGCTCGCCCATCATCCCTGTCCTTGCTGACCTCCATTGGCTTTCGATCCTCCTCAAATTTAAAATTCTTGTCCCTGAGTTTAAATCCATCCATGCCCTCATTCCTCCCTACTTCTGTAACCTCTTCCAGCACGACAATCCATCTCCCCAAACTCCATTATTCTAACTCTGGCTTTGTGCATCAATCCTTCCTTTGCCCCACCATTGGTGGCCGTGTCTTTAGCCACATAGGCCCCTTGCTCTGGAATTCCTTCCCTAAACCCCTCTGCATCTCCACCTCCCTCTCATCCTTTCAGACCCTCCTTAAAATCCACCAGTTCCCCTCCTAATATCTCCTTCTTTGTTCAGCATCCATTTTTTCCCTCACTCCTCTGTTAAGCCCCTTGGCATGCTTTTTCTACACTAAAGGCGCTATACAAATGAAAGTTGTTGTTGTAATCATCTAAGTAAATTGGCACTGGAATGACATTGATTACCAATTATTGTCAGTTATATTTTATTAGCTAAAGAGAGTTTCACGCCACCAGTCTTATCTAATTTTCAAACTATGTAGGCCAGGACCTACTCCGTTAATGGTAGGGCGTTGGGGAGAGTTATAGAACAAGGAGATCTAGGAGTACAGGTTCATAGCTCCTTGAAAGTGGAGTCACAGGTGGATAGGGTGGTGAAGAAGGCATTCGGCATGCTTGGTTTCATTGGTCAGAACATTGAATACAGGAGTTGGGGATGTCTTGTTGAAGTTGTACAAGACATTAGTAAGGCCACACTTGGAATACTGTGTACAGTTCTGGTCACCCTATTATAGAAAGGATATTATTAAACTAGAAAGAGTGCAGAAAAGATTTACTAGGATGCTACCGGGACTTGATGGTTTGACTTATAGGGAGAGGTTGGATAGACTGAGACTTTTTTCCCTGGAGAGTTGGAGGTTTAGGGGTGATCTTATAGAAGTCTATAAAATAATGAGGGGCATAGATAAGGTAGATAGTCAAAATCTTTTCCCAAAGGTAGGGGAGTCTATAACGAGGGGACATAGATTTAAGGTGAGAGGGGAGAGATACAAAAGGGTCCAGAGGGGCAATTTTTTCACTCAAAGGGTGGTGAGTGTCTGGAACGAGCTGCCAGAGGCAGTAGTAGAGGCGGGTACAATTTTGTCTTTTAAAAAGCATTTGGACAGTTACATGGGGAAGATGGGTATCGAGGGATATGGGCCAAGTGCAGGCAATTGGGACTAGCTTAGTGGTATAAACTGGGCGACATGGACATGTTGGGCCGAAGGGCCATATTGTAAACTTTTATGATTCTATGAGAGGTAAAAGCTTACTGACCTAGACAGTTGTGCCATCCAGGACTCTAAATGTTCTAAGCTTGTCACATCTCATTGTGGTCTAAAATTGGCATTAAGTTTTTTGCAAAAAGTTCACAAAAATCGAGGTTGGTTAACACATAAAAATAATTGTTCAGTGCTTCATTTTTGAAGACTTGAGAGAATGGTAAAGGTGAATTAGTAAGTCTCATGTGATATTCAAAACAGATTTGCACAAATTTGTTTTGGTAAGTTATTTAGTTTGCGGACTAATCAAAAACTCAGAGCTGCTTGACATTAGGAAAGCTCAGATAATGGAAATGCAGTAAAATTTCTTACTTGCTTGTAATGAGCTTGCAAAGAGAATTAGAGCTACAAGGCTGTTGTGTTGTTTGGGGACTGAATGTGACTTGAGGTCTTGGAGTAGTTGGTGATGTGGATGGTCCATTGCAGTTTGGCTTGTTGGAATCTTTGACTTGCCAGTAATCAGCCATTTCAGAACAGGAGGATATAGGCTTTCCGCTGGACAGCATACAGTCATCACTCTGATCATTATTACATGTTCCTGAGAAGACAGATCGTTGGAGTATGTCAGTTTATTTATACTATTGTATACATCCTCTTTAGGAGCCATTTTGTCTATTAAAAGAGGCACAGTTATGCATTGGAGAATTATGGCAAACTTCATGGACTATTCAGGAATAGCTCCAAAAACTCTTCCATTTTGCTCAAAAAGATAAATTAACAGTGGATCTGCCACATCAACATATTTTTGATATTTTTGTTTGTTAATTTGGATTCAATTTTGTCTCAGTGCAGAATTAATTGGTGGCATGAGAACACAATCATGTTTCTCCAGATAGCTCTTTCTATAATGTTGGTGATGATTCTGGCAATGCATTTAATATGAGGTCAGAAGATCTCTCAATGCAGATTTTTATCTTGCAATTTGTAGCCAAACCTTATTATGTATGGCGTGGAGATGCCGGTGATGGACTGGGGTGAACAAATGTAAGGAGTTGCACAACACCAGGTTATAGTCCAACAGCTTTATTTGAAATCACAAGCTTTCCTCCTTCGTCAGGTGACTCACCTGACGAAGGAGCAAAGCTCCGAAAGCTTGTGATTTCAAATAAAGCTGTTGGACTATAACCTGGTGTTGTGCAACTCCTTACATTTATTATGTATGGGCATTTTTATATTTTTATTTTTTTCCTCAATTCTAGTAAAAAAGAACTGCCGGAATTTTTGGGGTCAAATATAAAACTGGGAATTGAAATTCCACTATTCAATATTTCTAATGCATTGGTTAACATATTTGCGAGAAAGTCCTCTACTGTTTTAATGAAGTCACTAACTGGTTTAAAAAAAGGGTCAATATGTTGATTAAAGTAGTGAACAAAGGAATTTCAAGCAAACTTGTAAATAATGTACGACAAATATCACACAGTCGAACTTCAACCTCAGACTACAATTAGAAAACTTCAGATTTAAGCAGCAAAACAATTTTGGAAGGAACAAATATACCTATGTATTCCTATATAAGATTGCAACCTATACTATACTTTATCCCAATAGCTCAGAAATCATTATATTCCATATATCATTCAAGATGCATATGTATTTTCTTATCTGCTATGCCTGAGAATATATCACACATATCCAGTCATCTATAGGAAAAACTTTCCAATCTCAAGGCTTGCTTGAGGCTTGTTAATTTGGTACTCATCTTCTAGTTCTGTGCTCATAGCCTAATCTATGTAACCTGCTACGTCTATATCATCACTTTTAAAAAATGGATCATATATTCTTTCAATTTTTTTAATTGAAAAGATATACATTGGGCTGCCTGATGACTCACTGAGTTTATTCAGTGAGCAGCTGAACCATACAGATCAGGAAAATCCTATGTTTGATCTTTAGTGTGTACTGAGTTCGCTGATCTCAACTGTGGTGACAGTAGGTCACTAGAGTTGGCCACAGTGGTCATGGTTTAGGGAGGGGAAAATCATCCAGGGTACCTGCTCCTGATGGCTATCCAACAACCTCTGCTTAAAGTATATATATATATATATCCACTTGGGCAAAGACAAGTTCAGACTTAGATGTGATAACCCCCATAATCAAACAGCTTTCCAGGACACTGTGTTAAGGAACATGCACCAGATGGTAACGAGTCCCCTGTGGAATTGTATCCAGGGAACGTCCATGCTGTGAGGAAGTTCACCCAGGGCCACAAGTAATATATTTTGCAAAGTGGTCTAACGTAACAGAATGTATTTATAATGAGATCTGATTTTAGCTAGATTATGTGTGCAGCATCAACCCCTTGGTGCCACGCATCATTCTACAGATTCAAGGGCAGACAATTTACTTAATCGTAAGCCTCTGCCAACATCGTTCTGCAGTGATTTGTGAGGTGCATAAGAGCAGCCCACATTGGTTTGTCTTTGATTTTTCCTCCTTACCACTGAGAAAAGATACACTTCACTTGGCACCCTCCTCTTGACAATACAGCTTCAGCTGGCAGCTCACAGAATAAGGAATTGTGCCCACCTTGACATTCAAGTTATTCCTGTTTCACTCTGTAGGTACTTAGATTCTTTCAGATGCATTTAGAAATAAGATACAAATAGAAAATAAAATACATATTACAATGTAGTTACTTAGATTTTCCTTCAGGAACTTATGTAGAACCACCCAATTCGTAACAAATGATGAATCTGGACCTGAATCTGAAGCTGCCTTTGCTGTAGGCATATCAACGCTAATATTTTAAATTATAGCCCAAACTTCTAAATGCCTTATTTTAAAGAGTTTGAAAAACAATCTGCATCCTTACCACACTGCCCCTGTGTATTGTTTCCAAATATTTCACTTGGAAGTTTGATTGTGAAAGCTAAACCACTGAAGGTAACTAGTGCCTTTATATCAGGAATTTCAAGCATCACGTTAATGCCTGTACTGGAGATCTTCACACCATCTCTTGAATATGGTAGTGACACAATACTGCCATCAACAGTTACCTGAATAATAAGACAAAACGTCATGAATTTTCTAAATAGCAATGTGGCTTTACATGACTGCATTGAACACATAGTAAAGTGCTCCCAAGTAAGAAAATAAATAATAATGATAGTTACCAGATTCTGAATTCCATTTGCAGCAATATTTGTAATCTGTATGTCCAGTTTTTCAAATTTCACTATAATAGCACGTGGACAGGAGACTTTGTCTTGTGCATCACAGTGGTAGTTGTCAATGTAAATACCAAAATTGTTACGTGATGTTCTTATTTCTTCCACGAGCATGTAGGTGCAATTTCCTTCGTGGGTGTAATATTGCCCATCAAATGTAACAAAATGTGAGCCTCCCCATCCATTGCAAGAGCCTGTGCGGAGGTTGAATTTCATTAATGTCAATTTAATCTCAGTAATAACATAGAAATAGTCTCTTCTAAAGAAAGTAGCATAACTTATAAAATCAACTCAACTTTTGATATATTTCAGATATTCCCTCACCTTTTTTATTATTTCTTCAAAGTAGTGACTCAAACTGTTACACATAGCAACCAGAGTAATTTTCCCACAATAAAATTAGATACAGAAAATGAATAGATGTAACAATAGTTAATACTGACGTATTAGTCATTACAATGAAAAATAATTATTTGTGCCAAGCACTTTGTGACATTTTGGTATAATAAGGCACTCTTGGTTGAATTCACCGATCCTGTACTTTGAGCGAGTAGCCACTCTCGAAAGAAGCATGGGTCACCATTAGGGCTGCAACACTAGTACCGATTGTGCATTTCCACAGGGAGCACAGGATTGCTGAATTTACCTCTATACAAATGAGGTATTATTTATTATTAGCATTAACAAGAGAATCATATAATGATCCCTTTCAGAATGAATATGGAGATGAGGAAGTGGATGAGAGTAATGTGTGATGTAAATCCTATGGATACAGCGAGAAGATGATAAGAGTTAGTTGTATTACCAAGTAAACCTTTTGTTCAAATGCAGAGATATAGATAAGCCAAGAACTGGGTTTCAGAAATTTAACACTGCTTAATTTTCTGTCGCTTCCCTTTCTACATAGCTGGGCTAACAGCCTTGGCCATTACTAGAATAGTAATACTCTCTCAGGTGGACATGAAAGATCCCATGGCACCATTTCGAAGAAGAACAGGGGAGTTCTCCCTGGTATCCTGGCCAATATTTATCCCTCAACTAACATCACTAAAACAGAGTATATGGTCATTACCACATTGCTGTTTGTGGATCCTTGCTGTTCACAATTTGGCTACTGCATTTCCCTACTTTTCAACAGTGACTGCAATTCAAAAGTACTTCATTGGTTGTAAAGCACTTTGGGACATCCTGAGGTCATGAAAGGCACTATATAAATGCAAGTCTGTCTTTTTTTTCTTTCTCTAAGTGGCTGTTTAGGAAGGATAAGTGAGCTCTGATTGATCAGGTTTCTGGTACTGATGGTGACAAAATCCAACTGAATGAATTCCCCCAGCAGAAAATGGCCATCAGCAACATTTCATGCTGTTAAGATTAAAACAAAAAAGGAAAATTAACAGAACTGTGAAAAAATACAGCTGCACTTGATACATTTGCCCAATTTGTCAACGAGGGATCCCTAGCAATTTATCTTACTTTCTCCATTACTGTCTTATTCTCCGTGCAACAAACTATCTCTGGCTGAGATGGTGCGAAGGCAACGGTTCCAGGACTCTTATATTGCTGCTCTGTAATCGGCTACAAGGAGGTATTAAGAGAGCGCCTAGGGTGAAGATTGTCCTTTGACGCGCTTATTGCCTGTAGGTGATTCACCTGGTGCCAGATGGTCCCACAATGGGAGTGAATTCAGAATATAAAGGTTTATTGGCATGAACCTAATACCATGCATCAAGCCACCCTGAAATAATTTATTTTGTTCTTTTGGATTAACTCCCTCATTCACACACCATTTCCTGTTCCTAGATGGAGAAAGCACGCAATCAAGCTATTGCCGGATGTCAGCCAAAAGTGATTTATATCCCAGAACTCAAAGTTATAGAAATTTTGGATTAACTGATACTCCAATATTCTTCCCTGCCTGCCCTGCCATTGCCTAGATGAGAGTGGGAGCTCGTCAGATGGAAGTACAGTGCCAAAGGACAGCGGGATGTAGGATCCCCAAAACACCAAATTTCCAATCATGTCACACCGATAGGCATCATGGAAAAATCCATAAGGAGGAATGGGGAATCAGAGGGAGAGTCATCTTAGGGTCCCCCATAAGTACTTCCTAGCAGCTGACTTCAGAACAGCATTGGGTCAGAGGCCTGTGAGCTGCTTATTCAACTACCCTCTTATACTAGAATGAGGAATAGCATAGAGACAGGGGAAGGTGGAACAGGAGAAAATTCCTCAAATAAAATTGAGAGCTCACCACATTGAGAAAGAGAGAGAACTCACACAATCACTCTTGGGCATCATGCTGCACCATCAGGACAGGTTCCAAACAGAAATGTTAGTTCCTCTTAAGGAGAAAGTGGGAGAGATTTGCGTCCCTTTTTTGGACAGGAACGGTGTGATTACACTCTGAAAATCATGGGGCTGAACTTACAACCTGTTCCCACTGCCGATCTGCCCATTGGCAATTTTGTTGGGGTCTTCACATGGACTGGCCAGATGGCTGCCTATTTTAGGGGCTCCCCCTACTTATAGTATGCAAATTGGTGTCCTATACAGGTTATAGGACCCCAATGCAATTTTGTTATACCAATGAGCAGAGTGTGCACCACGCATGCTCCATCCTTTAGTACTAGGCATTGAGCAGCCTAACTAGCAGCCCTTAAAGGGAACACAGCAGGTTGCTGCAAAGCCAGAATATTAGAGTATCAGTTAAACCAAAATTTCTATAACTTTGGGTTCTGGGATATAAATCACTTTTGGCTGACATCCGGCAGTAGCTTGATTGCATGCTTTCTCCATCTAGGAACAGGAAATGGTGTGTGAGTGAGGGAGTTAATCTAAAAGAACAAAATACATTTATGGGTTTTTTTTATACAGATTCTCATGGGACCAGAAGGCACATGAATGCTTCTCTTGGCGCCACAAAAATCTTTCTGCCCATTGCCGACCCCTTCTTGCCTCCCACCATCGCAGACTTAATGCCTCCCCCCCCGTCCCCTTTATCATTGAACATAGCTGAGCACCACGGTGGAGCCACTAAATTTTCCATTCCTTCCGACCTGCAAACTGCATGTGAGTGCTGGTCCAGCACGATCCGCCCAAGTTGAAAATCGGCCTCAGTGTGAGAATAAAGAAGATATGACATAAACAGATATGGGAATTTGAAATTCTTCTTAAACAGTGCATTGTGCATGTTTAGCATGCTGACCTCATAAAACATAATCAGTCCCATTAAATATTAGATGATAGCATGATGATTTTGCACAAAAAAATTCTGAATCAAGCAAAATATTGGTAGTACTAACATTATAACAGTCAAAACACACTTAACATATTCAGTATTGTTACTTCAAGTATTGCATGCAAAATATTTTACAATGACAGACAGAAGGAAGAGAAATTTCACAATTTGGAATAACAGGAACTATGTAAAAACAGTCAATAAAAATAGACTTTATAAAAAAAAAATTCTTGTCTTCCAGTTCGGATGTACTTACAGTCACATTCGTAATGGTAGCAACAACCATTTTTATCATGCACTTTGACAGGTGGACGGCCATTGACACATTCGATAGGTCCAACGGTGGGACACACCACAGGTGTTACAGAAACAATATTTTCTTTTATACATTTCGCCATCAAACAGCCACAGAACTGCCATGTCTCATTATGCTGCAATGAACAGAAAAATATTTTAGAGATTTCTAGAACATGTGGGCATGAAATCAATACAGTAATTATCAAATTATATTTAAGCATTTATTATTAGAGAGTATGTGTTGTCACCTATTGCTGGTTAATTTATCATTGGTGTTCATTATCCCTGCTGCATTAGTTGGTCCTGACCTCATAAAATGTTTAGTTTGCATTATGATTGTATTTATAATGCGTCCTGTTTTTATGGGATGGTTACTGCTAATGTTCAACTACCACCTTCACAACTTAAGCTGAATGGGCAGAATGGTCTGATTCACAGAGATCCTCCACTCACCACAGATGTCTTACCATTACCAATGCTACACTGACACCCTTGTGCCAAGGATGTACTTTTTCTGGTGGTGAGGGGAGATGGACAGCACCAGTCTTGACAGTTTTTTCTCTCTATTGAGATTTTACTACTGCAGGCAGTGGAGACTTTATGGGTAGAATTAAGAAATAGAAAAGGATTTAAGACTGTTGTGGGAGTTGTGTATAGGCCCCCTGGCAGCAGCTATGAAGTGGCAGAATGTGTACATGCAGAGGTTAGACAAGTGTGTATCAAAGACAAAGTGGTTTTAATGGGGGATTTTAACTTTCATATAAATTGGGATAAGCAGTCGAGCTCGTGTCAGAAAGGTAGCAAATTTCTTGAGTGTGTTCAGGACAGCTTCCTGAACCTAGAATTTGTCCTAGAACCAACAAGGGGGCAGGCCATATTAGATTTAATAACGAGTGATGAGTCAGATTTAGTTAACAGCCTAACTGTGTGTGAACATTTATCTAATAGTGATCATGATATGATCGAGTTCAACGTTGTGTTTGAAAGGGAGAAACCCATAGCAGCTATTAAGATTCTAAATTTAGGTAAGGCCAACTTCAACAGGATGAGACAGAGACTGTCCACAGTTAACTGGTCAAATCTGTTAATGGGTAAAACGACAGAAAATCGATGGGAGGTGTTCAAAAAATAATTTAACGTGAGACAGAACGAGTTTATACCCCTAAGGGGCAATAGCTCTACTTGCCAACAAAAAAGCCATGGAGAGGTAAGGGACAACATAAAACTAAAAGAAAAAGCATACAAAAAAGCATACAGAAATGCAAAAAATAGCACAGATCCTGGCGACTGGGAAAGACACAAAGTACAGTAAAGGGAGACAAAACAGATAGTTAGAGCTACAAAAAGGGACTACGAAAAGAAACTTGCAAGGGATATCAAAATCAACACAAATTTTTTTTACAATTATATTAGGAAAAAGAGGGTGGTCAAGAGCAATGTGGGCCCTTAAAAACTGATAATGATGATATTGTAAATGAAAGTAAGGAAATGGCAGACATGTTAAGTAATTACTTTGCATCAGTATTTACAGTAGAGGAAAAAGGTAGCATGCCAGACACCCCAAGGAAATTAATTTTGAATCAGGGATGGGGACTCACCATAATTAACCTAAGCAAATTAACAGTAATGAAGAAAATAATGGCACTGAAGATTGACAAATCCCCAGGAACAGATGGTTTCCATTCCAGGGTTTTAAAGGAAGTAGGTGAGCACATTGCAGATGCCCTAATTATAATCTTCCAAAGTTCACTCGATTCAGGACACTTTGGTTGGAAAATTGCACACGTTACTCCGCTATTTAAGAAAGGTGAGAGAGGGAAACCAGGCAATTATTGACCAGTTAGCCTGACATCTGTTGTCGAGAAATTACGAGAGTCTGTAATTAAACATAGAGTGACTGAAAACCTTGAAAATTTTCAACTGATCAGGGAGAGTTAGCATGGATTAATAAAGGGTAGGTCATGCCTGACGATCCTGATTGAATTTTTTGAAGAGGTGACGAAAGTAGTGGACAGGGGAATGTCTATGGATGTTGTTTATATGGCCTTCCAGAAGGCATTCGATAAAGTCCCTCATAAGAGACTGTTAGCTAAAGTCAAAGCTCATGGAATTGAGGGAAATTTATTGACCTGGTTAGGTAATTGGCTGAGCATCAAGAGACAGAGAGTAGGGATAACGGGCAGGTATGCAAATTGGCAGGATGTGACTAGTGGTGTCTCACAGGGATCTGTGTTGGGGCCTCAACTATTCACTGTATTTATTAACGACTTAGATGATGGGATAGAGAGCCACATATCCAAGTTTGCCGATGACACAAAGAAAGGCAGCATTGTAAGTGTAGATGGAAGCATAAAATTACAGAGAGATGTTAATAGATTAAGTGAATGGGCAAAACTGTGGCAAATGGATTTCAAAGTAGGCAAGTGTGAGGTCATCCACTTTAGACCTAAAAAGGATAGATCAGAGTACTTTCTAAATGGTGAAAAGCTTGAAACAGTGAAGGTCCAAAGAGACTTAGGGGTCCATGTACATCGATCATTAAAATGTCATGGACAGGTACAGAAAATAATCAATAAGGCCGAGAATACAAGGGGTGGAAGTTAGCTATGCTATACAAAGCCCTGGTTAGACCATGTCTGGAGTACTGTGTTCAGTTCTGGGCACCTCACCTTAGGAAGGATATATTGGCCTTGGAGGGAGTATAGTGTAGATTTACTAGAATGAGACCTGGACTCCAAGGGTTAAATTACGAGGACAGATTACACAAACTAGAATTGTATTCCCTGGAATTCAGAAGATTAAGGGATGATTTAATCAAAGTTTTCAAGATATTAAGGGGAACTGATAGGGTAGATAGAGAAAAACTATTTCCGCTGGCTGGGGACTAGGGGCCGTGGCCTAAAAATTAGAGCCAGAACTTTCAGGAGTAAAGTTAGGAAACATTTCTACATGCAATATATATGATGTTATATAATTGATATAATATGATTTATATCAATTAGTGTTAATTGTATTCAGGTGGTGGGTATCAATTGGGGACACTGTTGTATCTTTTTTATAGTAGAGCTTATCTAGGGTGTGGAGTATGTGTGAGGGGAATCTCTGTGAATAAAGGCTTGGAAGCAACTAAAGACCGGGATCTAATATTCTATCCCTCATCATTTGGCGATCCAATTTTAACAAAGTGTGGTAGAAGTTTGGAACTCTCTTCCGCAAACGGCAGTTGATGCTAGCTGAATTGTTAATTTTAAATCTGAGATTGATAGATATTTGTTAACCAAAGTTATTAAGGGATACGGGGTTAAGGCGGGTAGATAGAGTTAGGTCAAAGATCAGCCATGATCTCATTGAATGGTGGAACAGGCTCGAGGGGCTAAATGGCCTACTTCTGGTCCGATGTTCCTGTGTTCCATAGTGCTCCATCAAGTAGCTCAGTTGGAGGTATCCAACCCAACATTGTCACAGACCAGGTATGTTAACTAATATGTGGCATAACTGATTTGATTTCACAGAGTGTAATCAATCATGTAACATAATTAACACAATATTGTGTCATTAATGTCACATTATCTCAGCCATCAAACATGCCAAATGTGCAGAGCTTGAACTGTATGCAGTTGTGGTGATTGATTGCTCATTGCATTGTCTTGTTGCCAAAGATGTGTGACTGTATAATGTAACATATACTTGCATCTCTTGGAGGATCAAAATCCGGACAACCTGATACACTTGGAACTGTTGTTGTATAGCTGGCACTACTTGGAGGTACATTTGTAGATGCAGGTGTTGTGCTTCCACAAGGCCAGATATGTTTTTCAATCTTACAAGTGTCATTGCATTTTGCAAAAATGCAAAAGCCAGCTTCGTCAGTGTAGTTATATATAGTTGCACCTAAAAATGTGAACAAAGGAAAATTCACCATTTCATTTTTGTTTTGAAATATTTTCTTGGGCGGTGGCGCAAAACGGGTGGTATCACATAGGCCGCTTGATATACGCCCCGCTTTACACTGAAGTCAGTGGAGCTGAATATCAGGCGGGGAGTATGGCGGGCGGCTGATCCAATACCGCCCGTTCACCGCCACTGCCCGACTAATTTCTACCCCCAATACTTAACTGGAGGAAGGCAAATTTCAGTGAGTTAAAAGGGATCTTGCCCAGTTGGATTGGAATCAAAAATTGGTAGGCAAAACAGCAGTTGAACAATGGGAAGAGTTGGTTCGGGTACAGAGTAGACACATTCCTACGAGGGAGAAAGGAAGGGCATCCAAAGCTACAGCTCCCTGGATGACTAAAGATATAGAGATTAAAATGAAACTGAAAATGGAGGCTTATGGCGAATGGAAGGTTTATAACACAGTAGAGAACCAGGCTGAATATAGAAAGTACACATGAGATCTAAAAAAATGGAATGAGGGGCAAAGAGAGAATATGAGAATAGATTAGGGACTAAAATAAAAGGGAACCCCAAGTCTTTTATAAACATATATATAGTAAAAGGGCAGTCGAAGGAAGGGTGGGACTGATTAGGGACCATTACCAACAAGGCAGGGGATCAACCCTGGTTCAATGAAGAGTGCAGAAGAGCATGCCAGGAGCAGCACCAGGCATACCTAAAAATGAGGTGCCAACCTGGTGAAGCTACAGCTCAGGATTACATGCATGCTAAACAGCGGAAGCAACATGCTATAGACAGAGCTAAGCAATTCCACAACCAATGGATCAGATCAAAGCTCTGCAGTCCTGCCACATCCTTCGTGAGTGATGGTGGACAATTAAACAACTAACGTGAGGAGGAGGCTCTGTAAACATCCCCATCCTCAATTATGGCAGAGTCCAGCATGTGAGTGCAAAAGACAAGGCTGAAATGTTTGCAACCATCTTCAGTCAGAAGTGCCTAGTGGATGATCCAACTCGGCCTCCTCTCGATATCCCCACCATCACAGAAGCCAGTCTTCAGCCAATTCAATTCACTCCACGTGAAATCAAGAAACGGCTGAGTGCACTGGGTACAGCAAAGGCTATGGGCCCCGACAGCATCCCGGCTGTAGTGCTGAAGAATTGTGCTCCAGAACTAGCCGCGCCTCTAGCCAAACTGTTCCAGTACAGCTACAACACTGGCATCTACCCGACAATGTGGAAAATTGCCCAGTATGTCCTGTTCACAAAAAGCAGGACAAATCCAATCCGGCCAATTACCGCCCCATCAGTCTACTCTCAATCATCAGCAAAGTGATGGAAGGTGTCGTCGACAGTGCTATCAAGCAGCACTTACTCACCAATAATCTGCTCACTGATGCTCAGTTTGGGTTCCATCAGGATCATTCGGCTCCAGACCTCATTGCAGCCTTGGTCCAAACATGGACAAAAGAGCTGAATTCCAGAGGTGAGGTGAGAGTGACTGCCCTTGACATCAAGGCAGCATTTGACCGAGAGTGGCACCAAGGAGCCCTAGTAAAATTGAAGTTAATGGGAATCAGGGGGAAAACTCTCCAGTGGCTGGAGTCATACCTAGCACAAAGGAAGATGGCAGTGGTTGTTGGAGGCCAATCGTCTCAGCCGCTGAGTGCTGCAGGAGTTCCTCAGGGCAGTGTCCTAGGCCCAACTATCTTCAGTTGCTTCATCAATGACCTTCCCTCCATCATAAGGTCAGAAATGGGGATGTTCGCTGGTGATTGCACAATGTTCAGTTGCATTCGCAACCCCTCAGATAATGAAGCAGTCCGTGCCCGCATGCAGCAAGACCTGGACAAAATCCAGGCTTGGACTGATAAGTGGCAATTAACATTCACACCAGACAAGTGCCAGGCAATGACCATCTCCAACAAGAGAGAGTCTAACCACCTCCCCTTGACATTCAACAGCATTACCATCACCGAATCCCCTACCATCAACATCCTGGGGGTCACCATTGACCAGAAACTTAACTGGACCAGCCACATAAATACTGTGGCTACAAGAGCAGGTCAGAGGCTGGGTATTCTGCAGCGAATGACTCACCTCCTGACTCCCCAAAGCCTTTCCACCATCTACAAGGCACAAGGCAGGAGTGTGATGGAATACTCTCCACTTGCCTGGATGAGTGCAGCTCCAACAACACTCAAGAAGCTCGACACCATCCAGGACAAAGCAGCCGCTTGATTAGCATCCCATCCACCACCCTAAACATTCACTCCCTTCACCACCGGCGCACTGTAGCTGCAGAGTGTACCATCCACAGGATGCACTGCAGCAACTCGCCAAGGCTTCTTCGACAGCACCTCCCAAACCCTCGACCTCTACTACCAAGAAGGACAAGGGCAGCAGGCACATGGGAACAACACCACCTGCACGTTCCCCTCCAAGTCACACACCATCCCGACTTGGAAATATATCGCCGTTCCTTCATCGTCGCTGGGTCAAAATCCTGGAACTCCCTTCCTATAAATCTGAGATAGATAGATTTTTGGCAACCAAAGGTATTAAGGGATATGGGCCAAAGGCAGGTATCTGGAGTTAGATCACAGATCAGCCATGATCTTATCAAATGGCGGAGCAGGCACGAGGGGCTGAATGGCCTACTCCTGTTCCTATGTTCCTATGTAACAGCACTGTGGGAGAACTGTCACCACACGGACTGCAGCGGTTTACCACTGGTGCTCACCACCACCTTCTCAAGGGCAATTAGGGATGGGCAATAAATGCTGGTCTCGCCAGCGATGCCCACATCCCATGAACGAATTAAAAAGGGCAGGAGAAGGGGACTAATTTGGATAGCTCTTTCAAAGAGCAGGCATAGGCACAATGGGTCAAATGGCCTCCTCCTATGCTGTACCTACAATCATACTATGATGTCTCCTTTCCTGTTTCTCCTTTGCTCCTCTCATTTTCCTCTCTCATCTCTCTTTCTTGCCTTCTCTCTCTGCTTCACTATTGTACTTTTCTCTTGCTGTGCTTTCTGCTTAACTCACTTTTTTCTGTTCCTCTCTTTCCTGTTTATCTCTCCCTCTCTCTCTCTCTTTCCAAATTGTCATAAACAATTTCCAAAATCATTCATACTTTACCACTTTCACCACAATTAATGTGGAATCCTTCACCATTCGCGTTAAATTTGTTGTTATGCTATTCACATTAAACTATTTGCAACACCATTCATATTAAACTATTCGCAACACTATTCACATTTAAATCATTTGTTGCACCATTCACATTTAACAATTTCCCCAAACAATTTGTTAAATCACTCATGTTAGTGAAAAGTATCTGCATCAATAAATAACTATCTGCAACACTGAATAAGTAGATGAGTAAATCTAACATCTTTCTAAAGCTACTAGAGGCATAACTGATGGGATCAGTTTTCAAATTGTTAAATGTGAACGGTGTAACAAATGTGAATAGTGTTGCAAATAGTTTAATATGAATGGTGTTGCAAATGGTATTTAAGAAACAACTGGTTTCTCCCATAGAACACAACAATGGCCTTCCTGTCATTGTGAACAAAAAACATAAGTAGATTACCTGGGGAATACACTGTCCCATTCACAATGCAGAAACATTCGGTGACAGAAGATGAATAGCGTGTGGTAGGAGAAACGGTAGAATGCACTGTGAAAGCAGTAGGTGTTGGTTGAGAAAACGTTGAAGGACTCTTGATTGTAGTTGCAGATATAGCACTTGTGGACGAAGATCTGGTTACCAAAACAGTGACTGCAGCAGTTGTACTCCATTCAGTGGCAGTGGTGGAAGATGCATTTACGGTGATTCTCTCAGCAGGAGGAACAGTCGTAGACGATTTCAAAGTGCTAGTGTGGGTAGTAGGCAATGTCAGAGGTGCAGTATTTGTAGACACTGTTCTGGTTGTGGTGGTAGGTGTACTTGAAGGTGGGGTTGTGGTCGTAGCTGAAGGTGTAATTGCGGTTGTAGTTGTGGGTGTTGTTGTTGTAATTGGAGGTGGACGAAGGGATGTAGTTGTGGTTGAAGGTGGAGTTGTGGTGGTTGTTGGGGGACGTGTGATTGTACTAATGGATGGTGTTATTGGTGTACTTGATGGTAATGTTGCAACTGGTGTGGAGGTAGTAATAAGTGGTGTAGCAGATGACAGAGGAATTGTTGGTTTAGTTGTTTCCGTTGTTTCAGTTGTGCAGATAGTAGTTGTTGTAACACTCTCTCTGGTTGTTGTTGCTGTAGGGCTTGCGGATGCTGCAGTGGTACGGCTGGTGGGTGGACTTCTAGTTGTAGGTGGGGTTGTGGTCGTAGTTGGAGGGGTTCCTGTCGGTGCAGTTGATGGTGGAGTGGTGCTTGAATGTAGAGTTGTGGGGATAGTTGATGGGGTTGCAGTTGCGGGGATGGTTGATGGGGTTGAAGTTGTTGTTGGAGGAGTTTTTGTGGTTGTGAATGTAGTTGAAGGTGGAGATGTAGTTGAATGGGGAGTTGTGGTTGAATGTGGCGTGGTGGAGGCGGGTGGTGAGATTGGAGTTGTAGTTGTAGGTGGGGTTGTCGTCGTAGTTGGAGGGGTTCCGGTCGATGTCGTTGAAGGTGAAGAGGTGGTTGAATGTGGAGATGTGGAGCTAGTTGGTGGGATTGGAGTTGTGGTTGTTGTTGGAGGGGTTTTTGTGGTTGTGGATGTAGTTGTAGGTGGGGATGTGGTTGAGATCTCAGGTGTGGTTTTACTTGGTGGTACTGCTGTAACTGGGGTAGAGGTAAGAATAGGTGGTGTAGCAGTTGCCGTAGAAATTGTTGGTTCAGTTGTTTCTATTGTTTCAGTTGTGCAGATAGTAGTTGTAAAACTCTCTTTGGTTGTTATTGCTGTAGGGCTAGTGGTTATTGCAGTGGTACTGCTGGTGGATGGGCTTCCAGTTGTAGGTGGGGCGGTGGTCGTGGATGAAGTTGATGGTGGACGTATGGTTGACGGTGGAGTTGTGGTTCTAGTTGGTGGGGTTGAAGTTGTCGTTGTTGTTGGTGGGGTTTTTGTGGTTGTGGATGTAGTTGACAGCGGAGAGGTGGTTGAATGTGGTGTGGTGGAGATGGGTGGTGAGAGTGGAGTTGTAGTTGTAGGTGGGGTTGTGGTTATAGTTGGAGGGGTTCCTGACGATGTAGTTGAAATTGGAGATGTGGTTGAATGTGGAGATGTGGAGATAGTTGGTGGGATTGATGTTGTGCTTGTTGTTGGAGTGTGCTTTGTGGTTGTGGATGCAGTTGAAGGTGGAGAGGTGGTTGAATGTGGAGTTGTGGAGCTAGTTGGTGGGAGTGGAGTTGTGGTTGTTGTTGGAGGGGTTTTTGTGGTTGTGGATGTAGTTGTAGGTGGGGATGTCGTTAAGATCTCAGGTGTGGTTTTACTTGGTGGTACTGCTGTAACTGGGGTAGAGGTAACAATAGGTGGTGTAGCAGCTGCCGTCGGAATTGTTGGTTCAGTTGTTTCTATTGTTTCAGTTGTGCAGACAGTAGTTGTAAAACTCTCTTTGGTTGTTATTGCTATAGGGCTGGTGGTTATTGCCGTAGTACTGCTGCTGGGTGGGCTTCCAGTTGTAGGTGGGGCTGTGGTCGTGGATGGAGTTGATGGTGGAGGTATGGTTGACTGTGGAGTTGTGGTTCTAGTTGGTGGGGTTGAAGTTGTGGCTGTTGTTGGCGGGGTTTTTGTGGTTGTGGATGTAGTTGAAGGCGGAGAGGTGGTTGAATGTGGAGTAGTGGAGGGAGGTGGTGGGATAGGAGTTGTAGTTGTAGGTGGGGTTGTGGTCGTAGTTGGAGGGGTTCCTGACGATGTCGTTGAAATTGGAGATGTGGTTGAATGTGGAGTTGAGGAGCTAGTTGGTGGGATTGGAGTTGTGGTTGTTGTTGGAGGGGTTTTTGTGGTTGTGGATGTAGTTGAAGGTGGAGATGTGGTTGAATGGGGAGTTGTGGTTGAATGTGGCGTGGTGGAGATGGGTGGTGAGCTTGGAGTTGTAGTTGTAGGTGGGGTTGTGGTCGTAGTTGGAGGGGTTCCTGTTGATGTCGTTGAAGGTGGAGAGGTGGTTGAATGTGGAGATGTGGAGCGAGTTGGTGGGATTGGAGTTGTGGTTGTTGTTGGAGGGGTTTTTGTAGTTGTGGATGTCGTTGTAGGTGGGAATGTGGTTGAGATCTCAGGTGTAGTTTCACTTGGTGGTACTGCTGTAACTGGGGTAGAGGTAACAATAGGTGGTGTAGCAGTTGCCATAGGAATTGTTGGTTCAGTTGTTTCTATTGTTTCAGTTGTGCAGATAGTAGTTGTAAAACTCTCTTTGGTTGTTATTGCTGTAGGGCTGGTGGTTATTGCAGTGGTACTGCTGGTGGGTAGGCTTCTAGTTATAGGTGGGGCTGTGGTCGTGGATGGAGTTGATGGTGGACGTATGGTTGACTGTGGAGTTGTGGTTCTAGTTGGTGGGGTTGAAGTTGTGGCTGTTGTTGGCGGGGTTTTTGTGGTTGTGGATGTAGTTGAAGGCGGAGAGGTGGTTGAATGTGGAGAAGTGGAGGGAGGTGGTGGGATTGGAGTTGTTGTCGTTGTTGACGGTGGGGTTGTGGTCGTAGTTGGAGGGGTTCCAGGCGATGTCGTTGAAATTGGAGATGTGGTTGAATGTGGAGTTGTGGAGATAGTTGGTGGGATTGGAGTTGTGGTTGTTGTTGGAGGGGTTTTTGTGGTTGTGGATGTAGTTGAAGGCGGAGAGGTGGTTGAATGTGGAGTAGTGGAGGGAGGTGGTGGGATTGGAGTTGTCGTTGGGGTTGTGGTCGTAGTTGAAGGGGTTCCTGATGATGTAGTTGAAATTGGAGATGTGGTTGAATGTGGAGTTGTGGAGCTAGTTGGTGGGAGTGGAGTTGTGGTTGTTGTTGGAGGGGTTTTTGTGGTTGTGGATGTAGTTGAAGGTAGAGATGTGGTTGAATGGGGAGTTTTGGTTGAATGTGGAGTAGTGGAGGTAGATGGTGGGATTGGAGTTGTCGTCGTGGTTGAAGGTGGGGATGTGGTCATAGTTGGAGGGGTTCCTGACGATGTAGTTGAAATTGGAGATGTGGTTGAATGTGGCGTTGTGGAGATAGTTGGTGAGATTGATGTTGTGCTTGTTGTTGGAGTGTGCTTTGTGGTTGTGGATGCAGTTGGAGGTGGAGAGGTGGTTGAATGGGGAGTTTTGGTTGAATGTGGAGTTGTGGAGCTAGCAGGTGGAATTGGAGTTGTGGTTGTTGTTGGAGGGGTTTTTGTGGTTGTGGATGTAGTTGAAGGTGGGGATGTGGTTGCGATCTCAGGTGTGGTTTCACTTGGTGGTACTGCTGTAACTGGGGTAGAGGTAACAATAGGTGGTGTAGCAGTTGCCGTAGGAATTGTTGGTTCAGTTGTTTCTATTGTTTCAGTTGTGCAGATAGTAGTTGTAAAACTCTCTTTGGTTGTTATTGCTGTAGGGCTGGTGGTTATTGCAGTGGTGCTGCTGGTGGGTAGGCTTCCAGTTGTAGGTGGGGCTGTGGTCGTGGATGGAGTTGATGGTGGACGTATGGTTGACCGTGGAGTTGTGGTTCTTGTTGGTGGGGTTGAAGTTGTGGCTGTTGTTGGCGGGGTTTTTGTGGTTGTAGATGTTGTTGAAGGCGGAGAGGTGGTTGAATGTGGAGAAGTGGAGGGAGGTGGTGGGATTGGAGTTGTTGTCGTGGTTGACGGTGGGGATGTGGTCGTAGTTGGAGGGGTTCCAGGCGATGTCGTTGAAGGTGGAGATGTGGTTGAAGGTGGAGAGGTGGTTGAATGTGGAGTTGTGGAGCTAGTTGGTGGGATTGAAGCTGTTGTTGTTGTTGGAGGGGTTTTTGTGGTTGTGGATGTAGTTGAAGGCGGAGAGGTGGTTGAATGTGGAGATGTGGAGGCGGGTGGTGGGATTAGAGTTGTCGTTGTGGTTGTCGGTGGGGTTGTGGTCGTAGTTGGAGGGGTTCCTGACGATGTCGTTGAAGGTGGAGAGGTGGTTGAATGTGGAGTTGTGGAGATAGTTGGTGGGATAGAAGTTGTGGTTGTTGTTGGAGGGGTTTTTGTGGTTGTGGATGTCGTTGAAGGTGGAGATGTGGTTGAATGGGGAGTTGTGGTTGAATGTGGCGTGGTGGAGGCGGGTGGTGGGATTGGAGTTGTGGTTGTCGGTGGGGTTGTGGTCGTAGTTGGAGGGGTTCCAGGCGATGTCGTTGAAATTGGAGATGTGGTTGAATGTGGAGTTGTGGAGCTAGTTGGTGGGATTGGAGTTGTGCTTGTTGTTGGAGGGGTTTTTGTGGTTGTGGATGTAGTTGAAGGCGGAGAGGTGGTTGAATGTGGAGTAGTGGAGGGAGGTGGTGGGATTGGAGTTGTCGTCGTGGTTGAAGGTGGGGATGTGGTCATAGTTGGAGGGGTTCCTGACGATGTAGTTGAAATTGGAGATGTGGTTGAATGTGGAGTTGTGGAGATAGTTGGTGGGATTGACGTTGTGCTTGTTGTTGGAGTGTGCTTTGTGGTTGTGGATGCAGTTGGAGGTGGAGATGTGGTTGAATGGGGAGTTTTGGTTGAATGTGGAGTTGTGGTGCTAGTAGGTGGAATTGGAGTTGTGGTTGTTGTTGGAGGGGTTTTTGTGGTTGTGGATGTAGTTGTAGGTGGGGATGTCGTTGGGATCTCAGGTGTGGTTTCACTTGGTGGTACTGCTGTAACTGGGGTAGAGGTAACAATAGGTGGTGTAGCAGCTGCCGTAGGAATTGTTGGTTCAGTTGTTTCTATTGTTTCAGTTGTGCAGATAGTAGTTGTAAAACTCTCTTTGGTTGTTATTGCTGTCGGGCTGGTGGTTATTGCAGTGGTGCTGCTGGTGGGTGGGCTTCCAGTTGTAGGTGGGGCTGTGGTCGTGGATGGAGTTGATGGTGGACGTATGGTTGACTGTGGAGTTGTGGTTCTAGTTGGTGGGGTTGAAGTTGTGGTTGTTGTTGACGGGATTTTTGTGGTTGTAGATGTAGTTGAAGGCGGAGAGGTGGTTGAATGTGGAGAAGTCGAGGGAAGTGGTGGGATAGGAGTTGTCGTCGTGGTTGACGGTGGGGATGTGGTCGTAGTTGGAGGGGTTCCAGGCGATGTCGTTGAAATTGGAGATGTGGTTGAAGGTGGAGTTGTGGAGATAGTTGGTGGGATTGATGTTGTTGTTGGAGGGGTTTTTGTGGTTGTGGATGTAGTTGAAGGCGGAGAGGTGGTTGAATGTGGAGTAGTGGAGGTAGGTGGTGGGATTGGAGTTGTCGTTGTGGTTGTCGGTGGGGTTGTGGTCATAGTTGGAGGGGTTCCTGATGATGTCGTTGAAATTGGAGATGTGGTTGAATGTGGAGTTGTGGAGCTAGTTGGTGGGATAGAAGTTGTGGTTGTTGTTGGAGGGGTTTTTGTGGTTGTGGATGTAGTTGAAGGTGGAGATGTGGTTGAATGTGGAGTTGTGGAGATAGTTGGTGGGATTGATGTCGTGGTTGTTGTTGGAGTGCGTTTTGTGGTTGTGGATCTGGTTGAAGGTGGAGATGTGGTTGAATGTGGAGTAGTGGAGGGAGGTGGTGGGATTGGAGTTGTCGTTGTGGTTGTCGTTGGGGTTGTGGTCGTAGTTGAAGGGGTTCCTGATGATGTCGTTGAAATTGGAGATGTGGTTGAATGTGGAGTTGTGGAGATAGTTGGTGGGAGTGGAGTTGTGGTTGTTGTTGGAGGGGTTTTTGTGGTTGTGGATGTAGTTGAAGGTAGAGATGTGGTTGAATGGGGAGTTTTGGTTGAATGTGGAGTAGTGGAGGTAGATGGTGGGATTGGAGTTGTCGTCGTGGTTGAAGGTGGGGATGTGGTCATAGTTGGAGGGGTTCCTGACGATGTAGTTGACATTGGAGATGTGGTTGAATGTGGAGTTGTGGAGATAGTTGGTGAGATTGATGTTGTGCTTGTTGTTAGAGTGTGCTTTGTGGTTGTGGATGCAGTTGGAGGTGGAGAGGTGGTTGAATGGGGAGTTTTGGTTGAATGTGGAGTTGTGGAGCTAGCAGGTGGAATTGGAGTTGTGGTTGTTGTTGGAGGGGTTTTTGTAGTTGTGGATGTAGTTGAAGGTGGGGATGTGGTTGGGATCTCAGGTGTGGTTTCACTTGGTGGTACTGCTGTAACTGGGGTAGAGGTAAGAATAGGTGGTGTAGCAGCTGCCGTAGGAATTGTTGGTTCAGTTGTTTCTATTGTTTCAGTTGTGCAGATAGTAGTTGTAAAACTCTCTTTGGTTGTTATTGCTGTAGGGCTGGTGGTTATTGCAGTGGTGCTGCTGGTGGGTGGGCTTCCAGTTGTAGGTGGGGCTGTGGTCGTGGATGGAGTTGATGGTGGACGTATGGTTGACTGTGGAGTTGTGGTTCTAGTTGGTGGGGTTGAAGTTGTGGTTGTTGTTGACGGGGTTTTTGTGGTTGTAGATGTAGTTGAAGGCGGAGAGGTGGTTGAATGTGGAGTAGTGGAGGGAGGTGGTGGGATTGGAGTTGTCGTCGTGGTTGAAGGTGGGGATGTGGTCGTAGTTGGAGGGGTTCCTGACGATGTAGTTGAAATTGGAGATGTGGTTGAATGTGGAGTTGTGGAGATAGTTGGTGGGATTGATGTTGTGCTTGTTGTTGGAGTGTGCTTTGTGGTTGTGGATGCAGTTGGAGGTGGAGATATGGTTGAATGGGTAGATGTGGTTGAATGTGGAGTTGTGGTGCTAGTAGGTGGAATTGGAGTTGTGGTTGTTGTTGGAGGGGTTTTTGTGGATGTGGATGTAGTTGAAGGTGGGGATGTCGTTGGGATCTCAGGTGTGGTTTCACTTGGTGGTACTGCTGTAACTGGGGTAGAGGTAAGAATAGGTGGTGTAGCAGCTGCCGTAGGAATTGTTGGTTCAGTTGTTTCTATTGTTTCAGTTGTGCAGATAGTAGTTGTAAAACTCTCTTTGGTTGTTATTGCTGTAGGGCTGGTGGTTATTGCAGTGGTGCTGCTGGTGGGTGGGCTTCCAGTTGTAGGTGGGGCTGTGGTCGTGGATGGAGTTGATGGTGGACGTATGGTTGACTGTGGAGTTGTGGTTCTAGTTGGTGGGGTTGAAGTTGTGGTTGTTGTTGACGGGGTTTTTGTGGTTGTAGATGTAGTTGAAGGCGGAGAGGTGGTTGAATGTGGAGAAGTCGAGGGAAGTGGTGGGATAGGAGTTGTCGTCGTGGTTGACGGTGGGGATGTGGTCGTAGTTGGAGGGGTTCCAGGCGATGTCGTTGAAATTGGAGATGTGGTTGAAGGTGGAGTTGTGGAGCTAGTTGGTGGGATTGATGTTGTTGTTGGAGGGGTTTTTGTGGTTGTGGATGTAGTTGAAGGCGGAGAGGTGGTTGAATGTGGAGTAGTGGAGGTAGGTGGTGGGATTGGAGATGTCGTTGTGGTTGTCGTTGGGGTTGTGGTCGTAGTTGGAGGGGTTCCTGTCGATGTCGTTGAAGGTGGAGAGGTGGTTGAATGTGGAGATGTGGTTGAATGTGGAGATGTGGAGCTAGTTGGTGGGATTGGAGTTGTGGTTGTTGTTGGAGGGGTTTTTGTGGATGTGGATGTAGTTGTAGGTGGGGATGTGGTTGAGATCTCAGGTGTGGTTTCACTTGGTGGTACTGCTGTAACTGGGGTAGAGGTAAGAATAGGTGGTGTAGCAGTTGCCGTAGAAATTGTTGGTTCAGTTGTTTCTATTGTTTCAGTTGTGCGGATAGTAGTTGTAAAACTCTCTTTGGTTGTTATTGCTGTAGGGCTAGTGGTTATTGCAGTGGTACTGCTGGTGGGTGGGCTTCTAGTTGTAGGTGGGGCTGTGGTCGTGGATGGAGTTGATGGTGGACGTATGGTTGACTGTGGAGTTGTGGTTCTAGTTGGTGGGGTTGAAGTTGTGGTTGTTGTTGACGGGGTTTTTGTGGTTGTAGATGTAGTTGAAGGCGGAGAGGTGGTTGAATGTGGAGAAGTCGAGGGAAGTGGTGGGATAGGAGTTGTCGTCGTGGTTGACGGTGGGGATGTGGTCGTAGTTGGAGGGGTTCCAGGCGATGTCGTTGAAATTGGAGATGTGGTTGAAGGTGGAGTTGTGGAGCTAGTTGGTGGGATTGATGTTGTTGTTGGAGGGGTTTTTGTGGTTGTGGATGTAGTTGAAGGCGGAGAGGTGGTTGAATGTGGAGTAGTGGAGGTAGGTGGTGGGATTGGAGTTGTCGTTGTGGTTGTCGGTGGGGTTGTGGTCATAGTTGGAGGGGTTCCTGATGATGTCGTTGAAATTGGAGATGTGGTTGAATGTGGAGTTGTGGAGCTAGTTGGTGGGATAGAAGTTGTGGTTGTTGTTGGAGGGGTTTTTGTGGTTGTGGATGTAGTTGTAGGTGGGGATGTGGTTGAGATCTCAGGTGTGGTTTCACTTGGTGGTACTGCTGTAACTGGGGTAGAGGTAAGAATAGGTGGTGTAGCAGTTGCCGTAGAAATTGTTGGTTCAGTTGTTTCTATTGTTTCAGTTGTGCGGATAGTAGTTGTAAAACTCTCTTTGGTTGTTATTGCTGTAGGGCTAGTGGTTATTGCAGTGGTACTGCTGGTGGGTGGGCTTCTAGTTGTAGGTGGGGCTGTGGTCGTGGATGAAGTTGATGGTGGACGTATGGTTGACCGTGGAGTTGTGATTCTAGTTGGTGGGGTTGAAGTTGTCGTTGTTGTTGTCAGGGTTTTTGTGGCTGTGGATGTAGTTGACGGCGGAGAGGTGGTTGAATGTGGAGTAGTGGAGGGAGGTGGTGGGATTGGAGTTGTCGTCATGGTTGAAGGTGGGGATGTGGTCATAGTTGGAGGGGTTCCTGACGATGTAGTTGAAATTGGAGATGTGGTTGAATGTGGAGTGGTGGAGATAGTTGGTGGGATTGATGTTGTGCTTGTTGTTGGAGTGTGCTTTGTGGTTGTGGATGCAGTTGAAGGTGGAGAGGTGGTTGAAGGTGGAGTTGTGGTTGAAGGTGGAGAGGTGGTTGAAGGTGGAGAGGTGGTTGAATGTGGAGTTGTGGAGCTGGTTGGTGGGAGTGGAGTTGTGGTTGTTGTTGGAGGGGTTTTTGTGGTTGTGGATGTAGTTGTAGGTGGGGATGTCGTTGAGATCTCAGGTGTGGTTTCACTTGGTGGTACTGCTGTAACTGGGGTAGAGGTAACAATAGGTGGTGTAGCAGCTGCCGTCGGAATTGTTGGTTCAGTTGTTTTTATTGTTTCAGTTGTGCAGACAGTAGTTGTAAAACTCTCTTTGGTTGTTATTGCTATGGGGCTGGTGGTTATTGCCGTAGTACTGTTGCTGGGTGGGCTTCCAGTTGTAGGTGGGGCTGTGGTCGTGGATGGAGTTGATGGTGGAGGTATGGTTGACTGTGGAGTTGTGGTTCTAGTTGGTGGGGTTGAAATTGTGGCTTTTGTTGGCGGGGTTTTTGTGGTTGTGGATGTAGTTGAAGGCGGAGAGGTGGTTGAATGTGGAGTAGTGGAGGGAGGTGGTGGGATTGGAGTTGTCGTCGTGGTTGACGGTGGGGTTGCGGTCGTAGTTGGAGGGGTTCCAGGCGATGTCGTTGAAATTGGAGATGTGGTTGAATGTGGAGTTGTGGAGATAGTTGGTGGGGTTGATGTCGTGGTTGTTGTTGGAGTGTGCTTTGTGGTTGTGGATGTCGTTGAAGGTGGAGATGTGGTTGAATGTGGAGTTGTGGTTGAATGTGGCGTGGTGGAGGCGGGTGGTGGGATTGGAGTTGTAGTTGTAGGTGGGGTTGTGGTCGTCGTTGGAGGGGTTCCTGTCGATGTCGTTGAAGGTGGAGAGGTGGTTGAATGTGGAGTTGTGGAGCTGGTTGGTGGGAGTGGAGTTATGGTTGTTGTTGGAGGGTTTTTTGTGGTTGTGGATGTAGTTGTAGGTGGGGATGTGGTTGAGATCTCAGGTGTGGTTTTACTTGGTGGTACTGCTGTAACTGGGGTAGAGGTAACAATAGGTGGTATACCAGTTGCCGTAGAAATTGTTGGTTCAGTTGTTTCTATTGTTTCAGTTGTGCAGATAGTAGTTGTAAAACTCTCTTTGGTTGTTATTGCTGTAGGGCTGGTGGTTATTGCAGTGGTGCTGCTGGTGGGTGGGCCTCCAGTTGTAGGTGGGGCTGTGGTCGTGGATGGAGTTGATGGTGGACGTATGGTTGACCGTGGAGTTGTGCTTCTTGTTGGTGGTGTTGAAGTTGTAGTTGTTGTTGGCGGGGTTTTTGTGGTTGTGGATGTAGTTGATGGCGGAGAGGTGGTTGAATGTGGAGTAGTGGAGGTCGGTGGTGGGATTGGAGTTGTCGTCGTGGTTGAAGGTGGGGATGTGGTCGTAGTTGGAGGGGTTCCTGACGATGTAGTTGACATTGGAGATGTGGTTGAATGTGGAGTTGTGGATATAGTTGGTGGGATTGATGTTGTGATTGTTGTTGGAGTGTGCTTTGTTGTTGTGGATGCAGTTGAAGGTGGAGATGTGGTTGAATGTGGAGATGTGGAGCTCGTTGTTGGGATTGGAGTTGTTGTTGTTGGAGGGGTTTTTGTGGTTGTGGATGTCGTTGAAGGTGGAGAAGATGTGGTTGAATGTGGCCTGGTGGAGGCGGGTGGTTGGATTGGAGTTGTAGTTGTCGGAAGGGTTGTGGTCGTAGTTGGAGGGGTTCCTGTCGATGTGGTTGAATGTGGAGATGTGGAGCTCGTTGGTGGGAGTGGAGTTGTGGTTGTTGTTGGAGGGGTTTTTGTGGTTGTGGATGTCATTGTCGGTGGGGATGTGGTTGAGATCTCAGGTGTGGTTTTACTTGGTGGTACTGCTGTAACTGGGGTAGAGGTAACAATAGGTGGTGTAGCAGTTCCCGTAGAAATTGTTGGTTCAGTTGTTTCTATTGTTTCAGTTGTGCGGATAGTAGTTGTAAAACTCTCTTTGGTTGTTATTGCTGTAGGGCTAGTGGTTATTGCAGTGGTACTGCTGGTGGGTAGGCTTCTAGTTGCAGGTGGGGCTGTGGTCGTGGATGAAGTTGATGGTGGACGTATGGTTGATCGTGGCGTTGTAGTTTTAGTTGGTGGGGTTGAAGTTGTCGTTGTTGGCGGGGCTTTTGTGGTTGTGGATGTAGTTGAAGGCGGAGAGGTGGTTGACTGTGGAGTTGTGGTTTTAGTTGGTGGGATTGGAGTTGTTGTAGTCGTTGTGGGTGGGGTTGTGGTCGTAGTTGGAGGGGTTCCTGATGATGTAGTTGAAATTGGAGATGTGGTTGAACGAGGAGATGTGGAGATAGTTGGTGGGGTTGATGTTGTGCTTGTTGTTGGAGTGCGTTTTGTGGTTGTGGATGTCGTTGAAGGTGGAGATGTGGTTGAATGGGGAGTTGTGGTTGAATGTGGCCTGGTGGAGGTGGGTGGTGGGATTGGAGTTGTAGTTGTAGGTGGGGTTGTAGTCGTAGTTGGAGGGGTTCCGGTCGATGTTGTTGAAGGTGAAGAGGTGGTTGAATGTGGAGATGTTGAGCTAGTTGGTGGGATTGGAGTTGTGGTTGTTGTTGGAGAGGTTTTTGTGGATGTGGATGTAGTTGAAGGTGGGGATGTGGTTGGGATCTCAGGTGTGGTTTCACTTGGTGGTACTGCTGTAACTGGGGTAGAGGTAACAATAGGTGGTGTAGCAGCTGCCGTAGGAATTGTTGGTTCAGTTGTTTCTATTGTTTCAGTTGTGCAGATAGTTGTAGTAAAACTCTCTTTGGTTGTTGTTGCTGTAGGGCTGGTGGTTATTGCAGTGGTACTGCTGGTGGGTGGGCTTCCAGTTGTAGGTGGGGCTGTGGTCGTCGATGGAGTTGATGGTGGAGGTATGGTTGACTGTGGTGTTGTGGTTCTAGTTGGTGGGGTTGAAGTTGTGCTTGTTGTTGGCGGGGTTTTTGTGGTTGTGGATGTAGTTGAAGGCGGAGAGGTGGTTGAATGTGGAGATGTGGAGGTAAGTGGTGGGATTGGAGTTGTCGTCGTGGTTGTAGGTGGGGTTGTGGTCGTAGTTGGAGGGGTTCCTGACGATGTAGTTGAAATTGGAGATGTGGTTGAATGTGGAGTTGTGGAGCTGGTTGGTGGGATTGGAGTTGTGTTTGTTGTTGGAGGGGTTTTTGTGGTTGTGGATGTAGTTGAAGGTGGAGATGTGGTTGAATGGGGAGTTGTGGTTGAATGTGGCGTGGTGGAGGCGGGTGGTGAGATTGTAGTTGTAGTTGTAGGTGGGGTTGTGGTCGTAGTTGGAGGGGTTCCTGTCGATGTCGTTGAAGGTGGAGAGGTGGTTGAATGTGGAGATGTGGAGCTAGTTGGTGGGATTGGAGTTATGGTTGTTGTTGGAGGGGTTTTTGTGGTTGTGGATGTAGTCGACGGTGTGGATGTGGTTGGGATCTCAGGTGTGGTTTCACTTGGTGGTACTGCTGTAACTGGGGTAGAGGTAACAATAGGTGGTGTACCAGTTGCCGTAGGAATTGTTGGTTCAGTTGTTTCTATTGTTTCAGTTGTGCAGATAGTAGTTGTAAAACTCTCTTTGCTTGTTGCTGTAGGGCTGGTGGTTATTGCAGTGGTACTGCTGGTGGGTGGGCTTCCAGTTGTAGGTGGGGCTATGGTCGTGGATGGAGTTGCTGGTGGAGGTATGGTTGACTGTGGAGTTGTGGTTCTAGTTGGTGGGGTGGAAGTTGTGGTTGTTGTTGGCGGGGTTTTTGTGGTTGTGGGTGTAGTTGAAGGCGGAGAGGTGGTTGAATGTGGAGTGGTGGAGGTAGATGGTGGGATTGGAGATGTCGTTGTGGTTGAAGGTGGGGTTGTGGTCGTAGTTGGAGGGGTTCCTGATGATGTAGTTGAAATTGGAGATGTGGTTGAATGAGGAGATGTGGAGATAGTTGGTGGGATTGATGTTGTGCTTGTTGTTGGAGTGCGTTTTGTGGTTGTGGATGTAGTTGAAGGTGGAGATGTGGTTGAATGGGGAGTTTTGGTTGAATGTGGCGTGTTGGAGGTGGGTGGTGGGATTGGAGTTGTAGTTGTAGGTGGGGTTGTAGTCGTAGTTGGAGAGGTTCCTGTCGATGTGGTTGAATGTGGAGAGGTGGTTGAATGTGGAGTTGTTGAGCTAGTTGGTGGGAGTGGAGTTGTGGTTGTTGTTGGAGGGTTTTTTGTGGTCGTGGATGTAGTTGACGGTGGAAATGTGGTTAAATGTGGAGTTGTGGAGCTAGTTGGTGGGAGTGGAGTTGTGGTTGTTGGTGTCGGTGTTTTTGTGGTTGTGGATGCAGTTGTAGGTGGGGATGTGGTTGAATGGGGAGTTGTGGTTGAATGTGGCGTGGTGGAGGCGGGTGGTGGGATTGGAGTTGTAGTTGTAGGTGGGGTTGTGGTCGTAGTTGGAGGGGTTCCAGTCGATGTCGTTGCAGGTGGAGAGGTGGTTAAATGGGGTGTTGTGGAGCTCGTTGGTGGGAGTGGAGTTGTGGTTGTCGGCGGGGTTGTGGTCGTAGTTGGAGGGGTTCCAGTCGATGTCGTTGTAGGTGGAGAGGTGGTTAAATGGGGTGTTGTGGAGCTCGTTGGTGGGAGTGGAGTTGTGGTTGTTGTTGGTGGGGTTTTTGTAGTTGTGGATGTAGTTGAAGGTGGGGATGTTGTTGGAATCTCAGGTGTGGTTTCACTTGGTGGTACTGCTGTAACTGGGGTAGAGGTGACAATAGGTGGTGTCGCAGTTGTCGTCGAAATTGTTGGTTCAGTTTTTTCTATTGTTTCAGTTGTGCAGAGTGTTGTTGTTACTGTACTTGTCTGTCCCAGTGCTGTTGTTGTGGGAGTTGCCAGTGAGCTGGTGGTAGTGGTTGGACCTTCACTTGGGATTGTAATTGGTGAAGATGTTTTTTGTGAGAGTGAAGTTGTGGGGATGGGTGTAGTCGATAGTTCAGGGGACGTTGTTGTAATTTGAGCTGTGGTAGTTGTTTGTTCAGGTGTCGTTGTAGGAGGTTGACATATGAAATCGCAGCAAAGCACCTGTATTTCATAGTCGTAGCATTTTTTGTTGAAAATTTGGTCCTTGTTTTTGCATATGAGCCCATTGGAGACATTGCAATACACTGTTTGTTCAAGGTCTTCAAGTTGTACATCTGGTGCATGTACGGCTCTGCACTCAATCTTGCTTGGAACATCACAGATTGCATGTCCGTGCTTCTTAATTTTATCATATGTTTCAAAATCACCTTCTTCATAACCAGAGTTAGGTTTGTCTATACTTATCCAGTTGGTCCATTCGCATTGTTCCACTATCACACAAGTAGCTGTGGGGAATTAAAAGACTTCCTGTGACAGATACAATGGTTTTACACTGGAATTGAAATCTAATATTTATATTCACTTCTGAAGATATTTAATGAAAAGTATCAACACAGATGCAAAACTTTATGTCATCACTACCATTAAGCTGGGACTGTAGAATTTAGGGAGAATGTATCCATCCATAAGCAAATGCTCTCTTTAACCAACCACTGCTATTAAAGGGGCACCCTGTTCACAAAAAAATATTCATGAAGTCTCTTGTTAATTACTTTTAAATGCACTATAGAATGACAAAATGTGTTGAAATGTGGGATTAAGTTATTTGCACTTGATAATATCATTGTAATAAAATTGCTTCCTGATGCTTTTAGCTCTGTTTCCTCATGAAACAGGGGATAAAATTACACTGTTCAAGGCAGTTTGGCATTAACAAGTGTCCAGTGATTGATCCATTTTAAATGTCCTTAGAAATGTTTCACATTGTTATTGATCTTTTAGGTTACTTACTGGTCATTGTTTTGCTGGTTGTAGGAACAGTCGAAGTTGATGTCATAATCACTGAAGAAAAAACAAAATACACGTCTCAAAAATGAACAGATGATGTCAGTGTTATTACAAATGGAGTATCAAAAACTTACTTGAAAAAAGGGGGTTGTAAAAATGTATGTATTATATTATGATCATATACAGTGCCATGAATTGTTTTAATAAAAATGTATATTGACGGCCTGCTGGCACAGAGGACTATGCCACAAACTACTGGTACTTATGTATCCTGCCCCATTCTTAATTCCCTACTTGGTAATCTCCTGATCACAACCAGGGTGCCAATGCACATGCTGGGCGCAGAGGGCAATTAGAAGGTGAGACAAGTCAGCCTATTCTCATGCACTTCAGGTGGCTGGTCCAAGAGCAACATTGACAGATACTCAAGAACATGCCATCTATCTGCAATCTTGATAGAGTAATGCTGTGCAGCAGAGTGATGCCCACAGCTTGATACAGTGATTTTAAAATAATGAAAAAAAAGATAACATTCATACCAATCTTGGAGTAAATTATAACTCTGAACTGGTTTTTGGAGCGTGGGAAAGAGGGCGAGTGCGAAATGGATGCCCTGGAGAAAACTTAAGACCGGGCTATTTTAACTCCTGGGCCTCCATAACATGCCGCCAGTCCATTTCCTTCCCAGAATGGGAAGCAGCTGCCAGCCTCTGGAATATTGTGCCTGCAGTAATGGTCTCGCAGGAGGAATGGAGCAGGGGCAGAGGGATTCCGTCGCAGGAGAGGCCACGGCTTTTCTTATGGGTTTCGGGGGAATAATTTACACATTCTATCTCCGACACGACTCTTTCTCACAGACGTAAAACAGTCTTTAAATGCTATGCGTTGTCTCCAACAACAATAGCATCAACAACTTGCATTTATATCGCGTCTTTAACATAGCAAAACATCCCAGGGCACTTAATTGTAGCGTGATCACACAAGAAGTTTGACATTGAGCCAAAGGAGGAAATATGAAGAGGGGTAACTAAAAGCTTGGTCAAAGAGGTAAGTTTTAAGGGTCTTAAAGGATGAGAGATAGATGGAGAAGCTGAGATGTTTAGAAAGGGAATTCCATAGTTTCGGGCCTTGACAGCTGAAAGCATGGTCGACAAAGGTGAGGCAAAGGGAGTGGGTGATGCACAAGAGGCCAGAGTTGAAGGAACACAGTCATCTCTGGAGGGCTCGAGGAGGTTACAGAAATAGTGAGAGGTGAGGCCTTGGAAGGATTTGAACATGAGGTTGAGAATTTTAAATTCGATGCACTGGTGTACTGGGAGCCAATGTAGGTCAGCGAGCACAGGAGTAGTGGGTGAGCGAAATGGTACATGCTAGGATATGGCCAGCAGAGTATTGGATGAGCTCAAGTTAATGGAGGGTGGAAGATGGGAGGCTGGCCAGGAGAGCATTGGAACAGACGAGAGGTAACAAAAGCATGGATCAGGGTTTCAACTGCAGATAAGCTGAGACAGGAGTGGAGACAGGCAATGTTACGGAGTTGGAAGTAGGCGGTCTTTGTGATGGAGAGGATAGCGAGTCTGCTTGTTCGACATCCAGTATTGGATAAGCCGAAATTTCTTCCAACTAAATATTGGGAAGACCAAAACCATTGACTTCAGTCCCCGCCACAAACTCCATTCCCTCGCCACCAACTCCATCCCCCTCCCTGGCCACTGTCTGAGGTTGAACCGGACTGTTTGCAACCTTGGCGTCCTATTTGACCCTGAGATAAGCTTCTGACCCCATATCCTCTCCATCACCAAGACCGCCTACGTCGACCTCCGTAATATTGCCCGTCCCCACCCCAGCTTCAGTTCATCTGCTGCTGAAATCCTCATCCATGCCTTTGTTACCTCCAGACTCAACTATTCCAATGCCCTCCTGGTCGGCGTCCCACCTTCCACCCTCCATGAACTTGAGCTCATCCAAAACTCTGCTGCCCGTATCCTAACTCGCACCAAGTCCCGTGTACCCATCACCCCTGTGCTCGCTGACCTACATTGGCTCTGGCTCCAGGTCCAGCAATGCCTCGATTTTAAAATTTTCATTCTTGTGTTCAATCCCTCCTTGGTCTCCCTATCTCTGTAACCTCCTCCAGCCCTATAACCATCCAAGATTTTTGTGCTCCTCCAATTCTGGCCTCTTGCACTTCCTCGATTTTCATCACTCCATGCCTTCAGCTGCCTAGGCCCTAAGCTCTGGAATTCCCTCCCTAACCCTCTCTGCCTCACTACCTCTCTATCCTCCTTTAAGTCTCTCCTTAAAACCTACTTCTTTGACCAAGCTTTTGGTCACCTGTCCTAATATCTCTTTATGTAGCTCGATGTCAAATTTTGTCTGATAACATTCCTGTGAAGTCTTGGGACGTTTTAATTACATTAAAGGTGCTATATAAATACAAGTTGCCGTAACTGTTGTTGTTGAGTCGGAAGCTCAACTCAGGATCAAAAAGGACGCTGAAGTTGCGAACAATCTGGTTCAGACTGAGACAGTGGCTAGGGAGGGGGATGGAATCAGAGGCTAACTAATGGTGTATGTGGTGGGGGCTGAAGATGGTGGCTTCAGTCGTCCCAATGTTGAATTGGAGGAAAGCGCGGCTCAATCAGGACTGTATGTCGGACAAGCAGTCAGAAAACATGTAGGCAGTGGAGGGGCCGAGAGAGGTGATAGTGAGGTAGAGCTGGTGTCATCAGCGTGCATGTGGAACCTGATGTCATGTCTTCAGATGATGAGAAATGTAGATCAGAAGTAGGAGGGGCCCAAGGCTAGATCCTTGGGGGACTCCAGAGGTAACGGTACAGCTATGGCAAGAGATTGCAGGAGATTTTCTGGCTACAACTGAAAATTGTGGAACCAGGTCAGGGTAGTCCCACTGAGCTGGACAACAGAAGAGAGGTGTTGGAGGAGGATGGTGTGGTTAACCATGTGAAAAGCTGCAGAGAGGTCGAGAAGGATAAGGAGGTATATTGCACCATAGTCACAGTCACAGAGGATGTCATTTGTGACTTTGATTAAGGCCGTTTCAGTGCTGTGGCAGGGGCAGAAACCTGATTGGAACGATTCAAACATGGAGTCGAGGGAAAGATGGGCACGGATTTGAGAGGTGACAACACGTTCAAGGACTTTGGAGAGCAAAGGGAGGATGATGGTGGGGCGACAGTTTGCAAGGACAGAAGGATCAAGAGTGGATTTTTTAAGGAGGGGATGATGATGGCAAATTTGAAAGGGAGGGAGACGTTACCTCAGGGAGGGAACCATTTACAGTATCAGCTAGCATGGGGGCCAGGAAGAGAAGTTGTTGTTCAGCGGTTTAGTGGGAAAAGGGTAGAGAGAGCAGGAGGTGGGTCTCAGGAAAAGTTGAGCTCAGAGAGGGCATGAAGAGATGGGAGATAAACTAGAGAAAGATATGAGTTCAGGGCTGGGGCACATGGTGGGCAAGGGGAAGGGAATGATTTGGCAGAGGCAGCTGATGGAACAATGGTCTCAATCTTAGTGTCAAAAAGTCCATGAGCTCCTCGGACTTGTTATTGGAGGTGAGGGTGGAGGAGGCAGGGAAGAGTTTGTTTAAGGAGACAGTTGATAGTGGAGAAAAGAGGCTGGGGGTTATCTTTGCATTCTAAGATTATCTTGGAATGATGAGCAGTTTTGGAAGAGGAGATGCCGGATAATGCTTGATGTGATCCAGCCAGATCTGGTGCTGAATGGCTAAATCATTTGTGAGTCTTATAAGTTCAAACTTGTCCATTGATCTATCAATCAAACAAAGTCAGCGATTGATCTATAACATCTCTGTCAGTGACTCCACCATTTATTTCAAGAAGGCAGAGCATTCTAACCTTAAAGGGACATACACCTACATTCTATTTGTATCTTCTTTGAGCAGTTTGATCAATAAAGAAGGAAAAAAATTGACACGAAAGTATTACCTGTACTAGCTGTGATCGAAGATGAAGAAACAGTCAGCGGTGTTGTCGTGGGGGTAGTAGTTGTTTCACAAGGCGTTATTATTCTAATAATTGTTCCATTGTCAGCACAATATGCTACTATGCAATCCCCTAGGCCATCTGTTATATTGTAGATAACTTCATTTGGATGGTACACTGTGCCATTGTATATACAGACACAAGCTGTAAAGAAAAATCACAGGATGGTGTGAGGATTGAAATTCAGAATTTTCTCCTAAAATGCGTAATTAATTTATTTCATAATAAACAAATGAAACTAATACTTGCCACTGCTGTCATTCATGCATTTAATGCCCCCTGGTGTGCACAAGCTGAAAAAAAAATGAACCTTCTATTTTATAAGAGCTCAGCATCATGATAGTGAATAGAAGAACTTGCATTTGTAACTTATATGGCACATTACCACATCCTTTGAAAGTCCCAAAGCATTTCACAACTAATAAATTATTTTGAAGTGCAGTCACTGTTGATATGCATGCAAATGCTGCAGCCACTTTGCACAAGATTCCACAAACGGCAAATGAGATGAATGCCCAATTAATAATCTTTTTTTAGTAGTGTTAGCCACCAAATGTTGGCCATGATATCAGGAGAACTCACTGCTCAAATAATGCCACGGGATATTTTACTTCGAACTTCGGTACTATACTGAATGGTTAGCCGAGATTAAAGGCTGGAGTGGGATTTGCACTCACAAACCTCTGACTCAGTGATGAAAGTGCTACCAACTGAGCCAAGTCGAAACTTTGTAATGAAATACCAGTGTCACATTTTAAAATCTGATTCCTTAGCTCATTAAAAACACAAGTAAGAGATTAATATGTACCATTTCTCACAGTTGTTGGTGGTTTCAACAGTTTCATTAATTTCATAATGCTTCCCATTTTCATAACAGCCACACTCAGCAACACACTGCTTGGTATGTTCATCGAAGATGGGCGTATTCTCTGGGCATTTAGGGTAACACCCTAAGAAAAAGAATCAACATAAAACAAGAAATAAGTATTTTTTTGGGCTTTTGACCAAAAAACTAAATTGGTACTGTTAGACTACTTTAAGCAAAACATTCAAGACTAACTAAATGCCTTAAACTTATTGGATTTGGCACAAATCCAGTTGCATCCCAGTGCACCTGAAGTGATTTGTGGTACTCATGGCAGTTTCATTGTCTGTTAAATGTAAGCTTGCACACATTACCTACTAGCAACACGCAGATGTAGTCGCTGGATTTGTGCAACATGTCACTGTGAGCAAAGCCATTGAGGTTGATTTTAACCTGCCCTGCGCAGTGGACAGTTAAAAACGAGCAGGTTACTTACCTGCTCAGAACTCGACCTTTCCCCATCATCTCTGATATTAATACTCGGGAGAAGCGGCCGAGCGGGGGGTGAAGCTCGGGAGAAGGGGCCGAGCGGGGCGTAAAGCTCGGGAGAAGGGGCCGAGCGGGACGTAAAGCTCGGGAGAAGGGGCCGAGCGGAGCGTAAAGCTCGGGAGAAGGGGCCGAGCGGGGCGTAAAGCTCGGGAGAAGGGGCCGAGCGGGACGTAAAGCTCGGGAGAAGGGGCCGAGCGGAGCGTAAAGCTCGGGAGAAGGGGCCGAGCGGAGCGTAAAGCTCGGGAGAAGGGGCCGAGCGGGGCGTAAAGCTCGGGAGAAGGGGCCGAGCGGGGCGTAAAGCTCGGGAGAAGGGGCCGAGCGGGGCGTAAAGCTCGGGAGAAGGGACCGAGCGGGGCGTAAAGCTCGGGAGAAGGGGCCGAGCGGGGCGTAAAGCTCGGGAGAAGGGGCCGAGCGGGTCGTAAAGCTCGGGAGAAGGGGCCGAGCGGGGCGTAAAGCTCGGGAGAAGGGGCCGAGCGGGGGCGTAAAGCTCGGGAGAAGGGGCCGAGCGGGTCGTAAAGCTCGGGAGAAGGGGCCGAGTGGGGCGTAAAGCTCGGGAGAAGGGACCGAGCGGGGCGTAAAGCTCGGGAGAAGGGGCCGAGCGGGGCGTAAAGCTCGGGAGAAGGGGCGGAGCGGGGCGTAAAGCTCGGGAGGGGCGGCGGAGCGGGGCGTAAAGCTCGGGAGGAGCGGCGGAGCGGGGCGTAAAGCTCGGGAGAAGGGGCCGAGCGGGGCGTAAAGCTCGGGAGAAGGGGCCGAGCGGGGGGTGAAGCTCGGGAGAAGGGGCCGAGCGGGGCGTAAAGCTCGGGAGAAGGGGCCGAGCGGGGCGTAAAGCTCGGGAGAAGGGGCCGAGCGGGACGTAAAGCTCGGGAGAAGGGGCCGAGCTGGACGTAAAGCTCGGGAGAAGGGGCCGAGCGGGTCGTAAAGCTCGGGAGAAGGGGCCGAGCGGGGCGTAAAGCTCGGGAGAAGGGGCCGAGCGGGACGTAAAGCTCGGGAGAAGGGGCCGAGCGGAGCGTAAAGCTCGGGAGAAGGGGCCGAGCGGAGCGTAAAGCTCGGGAGAAGGGGCCGAGCGGAGCGTAAAGCTCGGGAGAAGGGGCCGAGCGGGGCGTAAAGCTCGGGAGAAGGGGCCGAGCGGGGCGTAAAGCTCGGGAGAAGGGACCGAGCGGGGCGTCAAGCTCGGGAGAAGGGGCCGAGCGGGGCGTAAAGCTCGGGAGAAGGGGCCGAGCGGGTCGTAAAGCTCGGGAGAAGGGGCCGAGCGGGGCGTAAAGCTCGGGAGAAGGGGCCGAGCGGGGGCGTAAAGCTCGGGAGAAGGGGCCGAGCGGGTCGTAAAGCTCGGGAGAAGGGGCCGAGCGGGGCGTAAAGCTCGGGAGAAGGGACCGAGCGGGGCGTAAAGCTCGGGAGAAGGGGCCGAGCGGGGCGTAAAGCTCGGGAGAAGGGGCGGAGCGGGGCGTAAAGCTCGGGAAGGGCGGCGGAGCGGGGCGTAAAGCTCGGGAGGAGCGGCGGAGCGGGGCGTAAAGCTCGGGAGAAGGGGCCGAGCGGGGCGTAAAGCTCGGGAGAAGGGGCCGAGCGGGGGGTGAAGCTCGGGAGAAGGGGCCGAGCGGGGCGTAAAGCTCGGGAGAAGGGGCCGAGCGGGGCGTAAAGCTCGGGAGAAGGGGCCGAGCGGGACGTAAAGCTCGGGAGAAGGGGCCGAGCTGGACGTAAAGCTCGGGAGAAGGGGCCGAGCGGGTCGTAAAGCTCGGGAGAAGGGGCCGAGCGGGGCGTAAAGCTCGGGAGAAGGGGCCGAGCGGGACGTAAAGCTCGGGAGAAGGGGCCGAGCGGAGCGTAAAGCTCGGGAGAAGGGGCCGAGCGGAGCGTAAAGCTCGGGAGAAGGGGCCGAGCGGGGCGTAAAGCTCGGGAGAAGGGGCCGAGCGGGGCGTAAAGCTCGGGAGAAGGGGCCGAGCGGGGCGTAAAGCTCGGGAGAAGGGACCGAGCGGGGCGTCAAGCTCGGGAGAAGGGGCCGAGCGGGGCGTAAAGCTCGGGAGAAGGGGCCGAGCGGGTCGTAAAGCTCGGGAGAAGGGGCCGAGCGGGGCGTAAAGCTCGGGAGAAGGGGCCGAGCGGGGGCGTAAAGCTCGGGAGAAGGGGCCGAGAGGGTCGTAAAGCTCGGGAGAAGGGGCCGAGCGGAGCGTAAAGCACGGGAGAAGGGGCCGAGCGGGGCGTAAAGCTCGGGAGAAGGGGCCGAGCGGGGCGTAAAGCTCGGGAGAAGGGGCCGAGCGGGGCGTAAAGCTCGGGAGAAGGGGCCGAGCGGGGCGTAAAGCTCGGGAGAAGCGGCGGAGCGTGGCGTAAAGCTCGGGAGGGGCGGCGGAGCGGGGCGTAAAGCTCGGGAGGAGCGGCGGAGCGGGGCGTAAAGCTCGGGAGAAGGGGCCGAGCGGGGCGTAAAGCTCGGGAGAAGGGGCCGAGCGGGGCGTAAAGCTCGGGAGAAGGGGCCGAGCGGGGCGTAAAGCTCAGGAGGAGCGGCGGAGCGGGGCGTAAAGCTCGGGAGGGGCGGAGGAGCGGGGCGTAAAGCTCGGGAGAAGGGGCCGAGTGGGGCGTAAAGCTCGGGAGGGGCGGAGGAGTGCGGCGTAAAGCTCGGGAGAAGGGGCCGAGCGGGGCGTCAAGCTCGGGAGGGGCGGAGGAGCGGGGCGTAAAGCTCGGGAGGGGCGGAGGAGCGGGGCGTAAAGCTCGGGAGAAGGGGCGGAGGAGCGGGGCGTAAAGCTCGGGAGGGGCGGAGGAGCGGGGCGTAAAGCTCGGGAGGGGCGGCGGAGCGGGGCGTAAAGCTCGGGAGGAGCGGCGGAGCGGGGCGTAAAGCTCGGGAGGGGCGGAGGAGCGGGGCGTAAAGCTCGGGAGGGGCGGAGGAGCGGGGCGTAAAGCTCGGGAGGGGCGGCGGAGCGGGGCGTAAAGCTCGGGAAAAGGGGCGGAGGGTCGGGGCGTAAAGCTCGGGAGGGGCGGAGGAGCGGGGCGTAAAGGGAGCCACGCGAGGAATCAAAAAAATCAAGAAAAAGTCAAAAAGTGACATCACAAGACGAGGAAGAGCACAGTGTGTAAGTCAGTAAATATTTAGTTCATTGTCTTTTTACATTAATGTTTTTCGTGGTTATTATTCTTCGTGGTTAGTGTCTTTAGTAGTTAATGTTATGGAGTTAGATAAATTGTAAATTGCCTTAAAGCTAAACAAACAGTATAAATAACTGTTAACTAACATGGTAGGACAGCTGGGGCCCATCACATGCCCATCCTGTGGCATGTGGGAACTCCAGAACCCTTTGTGAGTCCTGGAAAACCACATGTGCAGGAAGTGCCACCAACTGCTCGAGCTCAAGCTCAGAGTTTCTGAGCTTGAGGGGTGGCTGGTATCACTTCAGGAAGCTGAGAGTTGTGTGCATAGCACATTTCAGGAGGTGGTCACCCCACAACTACAGAGAATTCAGGTGGAGAGGGAGTGGGTGACCACCAGACAGACTAGGGGGAACAGGCAGGCAGTGCAGGAGTCCCCTGGGAGTGTGGCACTCACAAAGCGGTATTCAGTGTTGGATCCCAGTGAGGGTGTTGACAGTGCATCAGGAGCAAATCCACGGCATCGTGGGAGACTCGGCTACACAGGGGGGGCAAAAGAAATGCAGTTGTTATAGGGGATTCAATAGTCAGGGGGATAGACAGGCGTTTCTGCAACCACCGATGTGAGTCCCACATGGTGTGTTGCCTCCCTGGTGTCAGGGTAAAGGACATCACTGAAAGGGTGCAGGACATTTTGAGGGGGGGAAGGGAAACAGACAATGACCAATGACCTAGGAAGGAAAACGGTTGAGGTCCTGCAGTCAGAGTTTCAGGAGCGAGGGAGGAAGTTAAAGAGCAGGACCTCAAAGGTAGTAATCTCTGGTAAATAAGGTTAGTGAGCTGCAGGCTCAAGTTGCCAAATGATATAATGGCAATAACAAAGACCTGGCTCACAGAGGGGGAGGATTCGGTACTTAATATTCCTGGCTACAAGGTATTCAGGAAAGATAGGGAAGGAACGAAAGGAGGGAGGGAGTGGCAGTATTGATCAAATAAACAATTATAGCACTGGAAAAGGATGATGTAGCTGACGGGGTCAAAGAAAAATCTCCCTGGATGACTAAAGATATAGAGATTAAAATGAAACGGAAGAAGGAGGCTTTTGACGAATATAAGGTTCATAATATAGGCTGAATACAGAAAGTACAGAGGAGATCTAAAAAAGAGAATAAGAGGGGCAAAGAGAGAGTATGAGAATAGATTAACAGCTAACATAAAAAGGGAACCCAAAAGTCTTTCCCTTTTGTGTTAGCTGTTAATCTATTCTCATACTTATAAACATATAAATAGTAAAACGGTAATCGAAGGAAAGGTGGGACTGATTTGGGACAAAAAAGGAGATTTTTTATGGAGGCAGAGGGCACGGCTGAGGTACTAAATGAATACTTCGCATCCGTCTTCACTAGAGAAGAGGATGCTGCCATTGTAGCAGTAAAGGAGGAGGTAGTAGTGATATTTGATCGGATAAAAAATAGATAAAGAGGCAGTACTTAAAAGATTGGCAGTACTCAAAGTAGAAAAGTCACCCGGTCCAGATGAGATGCATCCTAGGTTATTGAGGGAAGTAAGGGTGGAAATTGCAGAGGCACTGGCCACAATCTTCCAATCCTCCTTAGATATGGGGATGGAGCCGAAGGACTGGAGGATCGCAAATGTCACACCCCTGTTCAAAAATGGGGAGAGGGATGAACCCAGCAATTACAAGCCAGTCAGCCTAACGTCAGTGGTGGGAAACTTTTAGACACAATAATCGGGACAAAAGTAATTGGCACTTGGAAAAGCATGGACAAATAAATGAAAGTCAGCACAGATTTGTTAAAGGAAAATCGTGTTTGACTAACTTGATTGAGTTCTTTTATGAAGTAATGGAGAGAGTTGATGAGGGTAGTTCGGTTGATGTTGTGTATATGGACTTTCAAAAGACATTTGATAAAGTAACACATAATAGACTTGTTAACTAAATTAAAGCCCATGGGATTAAGGGACAGTGGCAGCATGGATACAAAATTGTCTAAAGGACAGAAAGCAGAGAATAATGGTGAGCAGTTGTTTTTCCAACTGGAGGGAAGTATACAGTGGTGTTCCGCAGGGGTCAGTATTAGGACCACTACTCTTTTTGATATATATTTATGACCTGGGCTTGGGTATAGAGGGTATAATTTTAAAGATTGCAGATGGCATGAAACTCGGAAATGTAGTAAACAATGTGAAGGATAATAACAGACTTCAGGAGGACATAGACTGGTGAAATGGGTAGACATATGGCAGATGAAATTTAGTGCAGAGAAGTGTAAAGTAGGAAGAATAAGGAGAGGCAATATAAACTAAATGGTACAATTTTAAAGGGAGTGCAGGAACAAAGAGACCTAGGGGTATATGTACACAAATCTTTGAAGGTGACAGGACAAGTTGAGAAGGCTGTTAAAGAAGCATATGGGATCCTGGGATTTATTAATAGAGGCATAGAGTAGAAAAGCAAGGAAGTTATGCTAAACCTGTATAAAACACTGGTTAGGCCTCCACTGGAGTATTGTATTCAATTTTGGGCACTACAATTTAGGAAGGATGTCAAGGCCTTAGAGAGGGTGCAGAAGAAATTTACTGGAATGGTACCAGGGATGAGGGACTTCAGTTATGTGGAGAGACTGGAGAAGCTGGGGTTGTCCTCCTTAGAACAGGGAAGGTGGAGAGATTTGATAGAGGTGCTCAAAATCAGCAAAAGAGCCAGAGGCGACATGAGGAAACGTTTTTTTACGCAGCGAGCTGTAACAGTCTGGAATGCACTGCCTGAAAGGGTGGTGGAGCAGATTCAATAGTAACTTTCAAAAGGGAATTGGATAAATACTTGAAGGGAAAAAAATTATAGGACTATGGGGAAAGAGCTGGGGAATGGGACTATTTTGATAACTCTTTCAAAGAACCGGCACAGGCATGATGGGCCGAATGGCCTCCTCCTGTGCTGTACCTACTATGATACTATGAACATGCATAGGGCCCTGATGACATTTTAACCAGGGCCTGAGCGAGGAATCCGCCGCAGCTTTCCAGCCAGGATGAAGCGAGTCAACAGCTGACGGGAAGGACAAAGAGGCTCTCCAGGTATGTCAAAAAAATTCTTTTGTGGGGCCAGAAGGAGCAGAAGTGCTCCTCTGAGCCCCACAAAGAAAGTCGCGGCCTCCCTGCCCCGGATTCCTCCCTTTCCCTCCTGTGAGACCCTCCCGAAATGCCCTTCCCGCCGATTAACTGGAAGTGGCTGGCAGCCGAGGGTTGCCCAATCTTTCCCGGCTGGCAGCCGCTCTGCACTCTCTTCATGCCCGTTTCTGGCGGGAATTGGTCCAGCAGCATTTAAATAAAGCACGGGAGTTAAAATATCTTTGGCCTGAAATTTGGGCCAGCGAGTGCATTTCTCATTTGTCCTACCCCCCCCTCCCCCCCACCACCACACAATCTGAAAGCAGCTCCGGGATAAAATCAACCCCATTAAGTTGCATCCAAAAAGCAGGAAATTTCCAGCCTATGTCGCTGTCAGACTATGCACTATCACTGTCATACGGACTGACATTAGTGCAGAGAAACGCACCAGATGTTTTACTGCAGCTTACTTTCCACACCGACAGGTGGAGGTCTGCAGCAATCTGTAGCCGTTTGCTCCTGGAAGCTCAGAAATGTCTCCACTTTCAGTTACAAACTGGGATTACACAGGAAATTGAAATATTGAAACACTTTGTGTTATTTTCCTGCATTAAAGGCACTATATAAATATAAGTTGTTATTGTTGTTACAGTTGACAGTATAAACAGACCAGAAATATATCCCTGTATTGTATGAAGGTTTCTATTAAAAATCAAAAGGACATTTACCTTCCAGCTGGAACGTGATATTGCAGAGACCATGTGGGTTTAGGCAAGATTTGAAGCAGGGAAATCCACAAGGGTAATAGTGCCATTCACACATTTCAGGAAAAGGGTTGTAGAAACTGCAGTACATGGCTGAAACAGCAGAAAATAGATAGTCATTCCTCACTACTTGATTTGAAAAGTTTACCTGACATCTCGTAATTTTACCTATCCATCAGAATATTCTTTCCATCACTGGTATTTTTTGTCTCTCCTTTAGTACCTCTTTTCCATCCCTTTTCACCACCCAAGTGGCTCTTTCCATCACTGTTCTCTCTTGTCTTTCTTTCAGTATTTACTTTTCTCTTATCTTCATTTCTCATTATTTCTTTTCTATCCTTACACAGAACGTACAGCACAGGAACAGGCCATTTGGCCCAACAGGTCCATGCCAGTGTTTATGCTCTACACGAGACTCCTCCCTCCCGACTTCATCAAACCAAATTAGCATTTCTTTCTATTCCTTTCTCCCTCATGTGTTTATCTAGCTTCCCCTTAAATGCATCTATGCTATTCACCTCAACTATTCTTTGTGGTGGCAAGTTCCACGTTCTAACCACTCTCTGGGAAAGAAGTTACTCCTGAATTCCTATTGGATTTATTAGTGATTATCTTATATTTATGGCCCCAAGTTCTGGTCTCCCCCGCAAGTGGAAACATCTTCACTACATCTACCCTATCAAACTCTTTTATAATCTTAAAGACCTCCATCAGTCTTCTCTTTTCTGGAGAAAACAGCCCAAGCTTGTTCAGTCTTTTCTGATAGGTATAACCTCTCAGTTCTGACATCATCCTAGTAAATCTTTTTTGCATCTTCTCCAGTCCCTCCATATCCTTTTTATAATATGGAGACGAGAACTGTTCACAGTACTCCAAGTGTGGACTAACCAAGGTTCTATGCAAGTTTAACATAATTTCTATGTTTTTCAATTCTATCCCCCTAGAAATAAACCTTGGTTTGCTTTTTTTTTTAATGGCCTTATTAATCTGCGTCGCTACTTTTAGTGATTTGTGTATCTGTACCCCCAGATCCCTCTGCTGCTCGACCCCATTTAGACTCTTATTTTCCAAGGAGTATGTGACCCCCTTATTCTTACTAAAATGTGCCACCCCACACTTACCTATACTGAAATTAATTTGCCAATTACACACCCTTTCTGCAAGTTCACTGTCTTCTGTATTTTGTCCAAGTCCTCCTCAGTGTATATCCTCCAATTTGGTGTTGTCTAAAATTTTGAAGTTGTACTTCCAATTCCCAAGTCCAAATTGTTTCTGTAAATGGTGAACAACAGTGGTCCCAGCACTGATCTTTGTGGAACACCACTTCCCACCTTTTACCAGTCTTGGTAACTACCTTTAACTCCTACTCTCTGTTTCTGTTTTGTAGCCAGCTTGCTATCCATTCTGCTGCTCATCCTATGACTCCACATGCTCTGACCGTAGTCATCAGTCTACTACGTGGTAGTTATCGAAGGCCTTTTGAAAATCCAAATATTTTACATCGACTGCATTACCCTTGTCTACTCTTGCTGTTACTTCTTCAAAGAATTCAATAAAGTTGGTATCCTTGTGTTCACTGGCCATCGCTCGGTATCTCCTTTCTATCCTTGTGTTCACTGGCCATTCCTCAGTATCTCCTTTCTATCCTTGTGTTCACTGGCCATTCCTCAGTATCTCTTTTCTATCCTTGTGTTCACTGGCCATTCCTCAGTATCTCCTTTCTATCCTTGTGTTCACTGGCCATTCCTCAGTATCTCCTTTCTATCCTTGTGTTCACTGGCCATTCCTCAGAATCCCTTTTCTATCCTTGTGTTCACTGGCCATTCCTCAGAATCCCTTTTCTATCCTTGTGTTCACTGGCCATTCCTCAGTATCTCTTTTCTATCCTTGTGTTCACTGGCCATTCCTCAGTATCTCTTTTCTATCCTTGTGTTCACTGGCCATTCCTCAGTATCTCTTTTCTATCCTTGTGTTCACTGGCCGTTCCTCAGTATCTCTTTTCTATCCTTGTGTTCACTGGCCATTCCTCAGTATCTCTTTTCTATCCTTGTGTTCACTGGCCATTCCTCAGAATCCCTTTTCTATCCTTGTGTTCACTGGCCATTCCTCAGAATCCCTTTTCTATCCATGTGTTCACTGGCCGTTCCTCAGTATCTCTTTTCTATCCTTGTGTTCACTGGCCATTCCTCAGTATCTCTTTTCTATCCTTGTGTTCACTGGCCGTTCCTCAGTATCTCTTTTCTATCCTTGTGTTCACTTGCCATTCCTCGGTATCTCTTTTCTATCCTTGTGTTCACTGGCCATTCCTCAGTATCTCTTTTCTATCCTTGTGTTCACTGGCCGTTCCTCAGTATCTCTTTTCTATCCTTGTGTTCACTGGCCATTCCTCAGTATCTCTTTTCTATCCTTGTGTTCACTGGCCATTCCTCAGAATCCCTTTTCTATCCTTGTGTTCACTGGCCATTCCTCAGAATCCCTTTTCTATCCTTGTGTTCACTGGCCATTCCTCAGTATCTCTTTTCTATCCTTGTGTTCACTGGCCATTCCTCAGTATCTCTTTTCTATCCTTGTGTTCACTGGCCATTCCTCAGTATCTCTTTTCTATCCTTGTGTTCACTGGCCATTCCTCAGTATCTCTTTTCTATCCTTGTGTTCACTGGCCATTCCTCAGAATCCCTTTTCTATCCTTGTGTTCACTGGCCATTCCTCAGTATCTCTTTTCTATCCTTGTGTTCACTGGCCATTCCTCAGAATCCCTTTTCTATCCTTGCGTTCACTGGCCATTCCTCAGAATCCCTTTTCTATCCTTGTGTTCACTGGCCATTCCTCAGAATCCCTTTTCTATCCTTGTGTTCACTGGCCATTCCTCAGTATCTCTTTTCTATCCTTGTGTTCACTGGCCATTCTTCAGAATCCCTTTTCTATCCTTGTGTTCACTGGCCATTCCTCAGTATTTCCATTCTATCCTTGTGTTCACTGGCCATTCCTCAGTATCTCTTTTCTATCCTTGTGTTCACTGGCCATTCCTCAGAATCCCTTTTCTATCCTTGTGTTCACTGGCCATTCCTCAGTATCTCTTTTCTATCCTTGTGTTCACTGGCCATTCCTCGGTATCTCTTTTCTATCCTTGTGTTCACTGGCCATTCCTCGGTATCTCTTTTCTATCCTTGTGTTCACTGGCCATTCCTCAGTATCTCTTTTCTATCCTTGTGTTCATTGGCCATTCCTCAGAATCCCTTTTCTCTCCTTGTGTTCACTGGCCATTCCTCAGTATCTCTTTTCTATTCTTGTGTTCACTGGCTATTCCTCGGTATCTCTTTTCTATCCTTGTGTTCACTGGCCATTCCTCAGTATCTCTTTTCTATCCTTGTGTTCACTGGCCATTCCTCAGTATCTCTTTTCTATCCTTGTGTTCACTGGCCATTCCTCAGAATCCCTTTTCTATTCTTGTGTTCACTGGCCATTCCTCAGTATCTCTTTTCTATTCTTGTGTTCACTGGCCATTCCTCAGTAACTCTTTTCTATCCTTGTGTTCACTGGCCGTTCCTCAGTATCTCTTTTCTATCCTTGTGTTCACTGGCCATTCCTCAGTATCTCTTTTCTATCCTTGTGTTCACTGGCCATTCCTCAGTATCTCTTTTCTATCCTTGTGTTCACTGGCCATTCCTCAGAATCCCTTTTCTATCCTTGTGTTCACTGGCCATTCCTCAGTATCTCTTTTCTATCCTTGTGTTCACTGGCCATTCCTCAGAATCCCTTTTCTATCCTTGTGTTCACTGGCCATTCCTCAGAATCCCTTTTCTATCCTTGTGTTCACTGGCCATTCCTCAGAATCCCTTTTCTATCCTTGTGTTCACTGGCCATTCCTCAGTATCTCTTTTCTATCCTTGTGTTCACTGGCCATTCTTCAGAATCCCTTTTCTATCCTTGTGTTCACTGGCCATTCCTCAGTATTTCCATTCTATCCTTGTGTTCACTGGCCATTCCTCAGTATCTCTTTTCTATCCTTGTGTTCACTGGCCATTCCTCAGAATCCCTTTTCTATCCTTGTGTTCACTGGCCATTCCTCAGAATCCCTTTTCTATCCTTGTGTTCACTGGCCATTCCTCAGTATCTCTTTTCTATCGTTGTGTTCACTGGCCATTCCTCAGTATCTCTTTTCTATCCTTGTGTTCACTGGCCATTCCTCAGTATCTCTTTTCTATCCTTGTGTTCACTGGCCGTTCCTCAGTATCTCTTTTCTATCCTTGTGTTCACTGGCCGTTCCTCAGTATCTCTTTTCTATCCTTGTGTTCACTGGCCATTCCTCAGTATCCCTTTTCTATCCTTGTGTTCACTGGCCATTCCTCAGTATCTCTTTTCTATCCTTGTGTTCACTGGCCATTCCTCAGAATCCCTTTTCTATCCTTGTGTTCACTGGCCATTCCTCAGTATCTCTTTTCTATCCTTGTGTTCACTGGCCATTCCTCGGTATCTCTTTTCTATCCTTGTGTTCACTGGCCATTCCTCGGTATCTCTTTTCTATCCTTGTGTTCACTGGCCATTCCTCAGTATCTCTTTTCTATCCTTGTGTTCATTGGCCATTCCTCAGAATCCCTTTTCTCTCCTTGTGTTCACTGGCCATTCCTCAGTATCTCTTTTCTATTCTTGTGTTCACTGGCTATTCCTCGGTATCTCTTTTCTATCCTTGTGTTCACTGGCCATTCCTCAGTATCTCTTTTCTATCCTTGTGTTCACTGGCCATTCCTCAGTATCTCTTTTCTATCCTTGTGTTCACTGGCCATTCCTCAGAATCCCTTTTCTATTCTTGTGTTCACTGGCCATTCCTCAGTATCTCTTTTCCATTCTTGTGTTCACTGGCCATTCCTCAGTAACCCTTTTCTATCCTTGTGTTCACTGGCCGTTCCTCAGTATCTCTTTTCTATCCTTGTGTTCACTGGCCATTCCTCAGAATCCCTTTTCTATTCTTGTGTTCACTGGCCATTCCTCAGTATCTCTTTTCTATTCTTGTGTTCACTGGCCATTCCTCAGTAACCCTTTTCTATCCTTGTGTTCACTGGCCGTTCCTCAGTATCTCTTTTCTATCCTTGTGTTCACTGGCCGTTCCTCAGTATCTCTTTTCTATCCTTGTGTTCACTGGCCATTCCTCAGTATCCCTTTTCTATCCTTGTGTTCACTTGCCATTCCTCGGTATCTCTTTTCTATCCTTGTGTTCACTGGCCGTTCCTCAGTATCTCTTTTCTATCCTTGTGTTCACTGGCCATTCCTCAGAATCCCTTTTCTATCCTTGTGTTCACTGTCCATTTCTCAGTATCCCTTTTCTATCCTTGTGTTCACTGGCCATTCCTCGGTATCTCTTTTCTATCCTTGTGTTCACTGGCCGTTCCTCAGTATCTCTTTTCTATCCTTGTGTTCACTGGCCATTCCTCAGTATCTCTTTTCTATCCTTGTGTTCACTGGCCGTTCCTCAGTATCTCTTTTCTATTCTTGTGTTCACTGGCCATTCCTCAGTATCCCTTTTCTATCCTTGTGTTCACTGGCCATTCCTCAGTATCTCTTTTCTATCCTTATGTTCACTGGCCGTTCCTCAGTATCTCTTTTCTATCCTTGTGTTCACTGGCCATTCCTCAGTATCCCTTTTCTATCCTTGTGTTCACTTGCCATTCCTCGGTATCTCTTTTCTATCCTTGTGTTCACTGGCCGTTCCTCAGTATCTCTTTTCTATCCTTGTGTTCACTGGCCATTCCTCAGTATCTCTTTTCTATCCTTGTGTTCACTGGCCGTTCCTCAGTATCCCTTTTCTATCCTTGTGTTCACTGGCCATTCCTCGGTATCTCTTTTCTATCCTTGTGTTCACTGGCCATTCCTCGGTATCTCTTTTCTATCCTGGTGTTCACTGGCCATTCCTCAGTATCTCTTTTCTATCCTTGTGTTCACTGGCCATTCCTCGGTATCTCTTTTCTATCCTTGTGTTCACTGGCCGTTCCTCAGTATCTCTTTTCTATCCTTGTGTTCACTGGCCATTCCTCAGTATCTCTTTTCTATCCTTGTGTTCACTGGCCGTTCCTCAGTATCCCTTTTCTATCCTTGTGTTCACTGGCCATTCCTCGGTATCTCTTTTCTATCCTTGTGTTCACTGGCCATTCCTCGGTATCTCTTTTCTATCCTTGTGTTCACTGGCCATTCCTCAGTATCCCTTTTCTATCCTTGTGTTCACTGGCCATTCCTCAGTATCTCTTTTCTATCCTTGTGTTTATTTGCAATCCCTTGGTATCTCTTTTTATTGATATTATTCACTAATGGTTTATCAGTGTCTCTTTTCTTTCCTTTATGTGTTGTTTATGATAATAGATTTGCAGATATAATTCGCAGCAGAGCTCCAGCTCATTAAATGATCACATCCTGCAATTTAAGAAATAGTTAAAGTAATACAAAAATAATTCAATCTATGTGACAAATGCAAAATTTTGGTTTACTTGGTATTGTTCTAAAATTTGTTAAGAAATATGTAGTTTAGAAAATTTGATTATCCATCCACAACTAATGAAAATATTTACATTCTGTGCATTTTCTTTTTTGTTTAGGATCATCTTTTTGCTCTTCATACAATGTCACTGTTAAGAAACGGAAATCTTTGGGCACCAAACAGTCAGCACCAAGCATTTCCAGATGAGACCAGGAATATTATGGGTTCGATGCTGACATTTAAGCGAGGACCATTAAGGCAGAGAGTGGAGGCTTTCAGACCACCAGTCTAGGCTGGAATCAAACAAGAGCTGAGAAAAGACTACACATAGTCCCATGCTGACTATTAAATTTTCACGGTTTGGACACTTTGTATGTTAAGGCTGCAATATACTTACGACAGATTTCAGGAGTCCTCCAGTCAATGCATACTCCAGTTTCATTGCAGGCGAAAGCATAGGCAGCTACAGCTGTGCAAAAACATTCACAGTCTCCACCACTGTCACAAGAGCAGGAATCATGTACACAAGCATCATAAAATGGCTTCGGGTCAACCTGTTGATGAAATAGATTACTAACTCCAGTAGGATTTAAAAAGAAATATAGCAAATGATGACATTTAAAAAATAAGAAGTTGTACAACCATTCTGTGACAATTTGTAAAGATGTCACTTGTAATTATGGAGCACTGCTTCTGTGCCCAGCCCTTGCGGTGTGGTTTCTCAGTGCAAGGGTCATCATCAGGTACAGCATTCGGGCAATTAGCGGTCAGCTTCCAGGTATTTCCAAACTCAGTTACATCTGTAACAACAGACTGGCTTCTCGTCATGAAGTCATTGTTGGCGTTTCCATCGAAATTACCACATAAGCCGCAAATATTACCCTAGAATCATAGAGTAATAGTCACCCTTTTGTTGAAATAAGTTTACTTTGGCATTTTTAAAAAAGCACTTATATATATGCTAATACTTTAGAAATAATTGAGGTGGATAATGACTCAGGTTGTGGATAAGTTTACTCATACCTGGTAAGAAGGACTCAGCTTAATAAAAACACCGGTCTTTTTGTCCCATATCAGAATCAATCCGTTGTTAGCTTCCACTGTCAGATAAAGGCCAAGGGTACGGATAGTGAACGGGATCTTTTTGTTCTCATTCCGCTGTATTACTTCATGTTTCCCTTCAGCTAGCTTCAGTTCAAAATTCTGGAACAGAAAATAACAAGAATTCAGAATCATAAACAAATGCAAACAGAATGAATCTGAAATGAATTAAGCATCAGTGAGAAATTGTAATACTCAAAGACAGTACCTCGAAAAAAAGTTTGATTGATTTAGAACATGTTGTTCCAGTTGTTCCACAGGGGACGTTTTCTGTGATCACACTGAAGGTGCCGTTGGTAAGATTATCTCCACAGTAGTCCTGCAAATTCAGAGTGCGTAATAAATAAATAATGTAATTGCTTCAATAAATAATATTGTACTATTAGTGCTATTGCACTTATAAAGCAGCTTGTTGTCTTAAAAGGAACTCAGATCCTTGTGGGACCAACACTGATGCTACAGAACAGCGATAGGTGAATTCATGCCCGTGATGCCCAGTGCCACTGCTTTCCAGATCTCAGCCACATTGGTTGGGTAAGATTTGAGCAAAGGCCAAGCACTTCCTCATGGTGGGAAGGAGAATGAAAATCAGTTGTAGAGTTGCCTTAGGATTTCCTGGGACAGCCTGATTCGTTACTGCATTACAGGCACCTGGAAACAAATTACTGGTCCCCAGCCTCTTAGGTCCTAATTGAGGGCTTTGTGCCATCCGAAAAAAAGGTAGAAGAAGCCTTACCTGGGCAGCAACATATTCACAGTTCCCATCAAAGTTGTAACGCTTGCCATCAAATGTGATGTAGTGACCACTCCCATATATTGTACATGCTCCAAAGCAGGGAATATCTGTGCAGACCCAACTGCCTTTCTGGCAAGCACTAAATAAAGCAAAATGGTATGTGAGCAATATACAGGAAACATCAACTTTTTTTTTTAACGAAAGCACACATTGAACTATGATCTCAAAAACCTAGTACCTTCTTAACTTCAAATGACTTCATGTCTCACAGCCTTGAGAGGTTTGTTAAAATTTGGTGCCTTTTTTCCCATTGGGGCCGGAATTTGCTGGAGCGATGCATCTCACAGCGTGCCCGGTTAGTCAGACTTTTTCCTGCACACTTCAGCTCAAAAAGTTTTGCCTGTAAGTTGCTGGAAGTGCGAGCTGATACCGGTGCTTAACCAATGAGATTTAAGGATTGAGAAATAAACAGAGGAACAACTGAGAAGGATGGTGAATTAGAGTGGGTGAATTCAGTGTCAAATAAGGTACAAAAAGAGAAATAAAGGGCCCGCTATTAGGACGGAAGCGGGTTGCCAGCGGGGGGTCGACTGGGTGCGTGGATAATGCGCCCAGTGAAATCGGGGTGCTCCGCACGCGATGGCAGCCTAGTAGAAGGTACTTACGTGTGGCTTCCGGGTTTCCCGTTGCAAAAGTGCGCAGCGGGCGCACTGCACACCCGCATCACAGGCTGTCAGCAGGAGGAGCCCTATTTAAAGGGGCAGTCCTCCAATGCTCCTCCTGCAGCAAAGAACCAAATTGGCAGCATGGAGCAGGCCAGAGGCAAGGCTGCTCCAAGGTTCTCAGACTCCTCACTCCAGGTGCTGCTCGATGGGGTCAGGAGGAGGAGGGAAACGTTTTTCTCAGCGGACGGGAGGAAGTGGCCTGCCTCTGCCACCAAGAAGTCCTGGCTGGATCTGGCCGAGGAGGTCAGCAGCAGCAGTAACATCTTCCGAACCTGGGTCCATTGCAGGAAGAGATTTAATGACCTAACCAGGTCAGCCAAAATGAGTATACTTACGCATTCTCCCACACTCCGTCTTCCACATCACCTCCACCACCACACAACTCCTTCTGCACTGCCACCACAACGCTCTCGCATCACTCCTCACATCCACTCAACCATCATCCTCACCTTGCCTGCACTCACCGCCCCAGTTCCCATTCGAACACTACCACGCAACCCAATCCTCATACAATCTCATGGCTATGTCTCACACACACCCTCCCATGCATCTCCCTCATGGTCACCCCCACCCACACTAATGCATGCACTATGCAACCATCGCTCAATCACGCCTCTCTGTGTTTTGCCTTGATAGGAGAAGAGATGCCAGAAGTTCCCAGGAGAGGGATGATGGCGAAGGGGGAAATGGAAGTGGGGACGCCACTCAAAGCGCTCCCACGTCTTACCCGTTGCCCCCCCTCTCAAACAGTACCCGCAATGTTGCCTCCTCTCCAGGTGGCTGAGTCTGCCCCTGCACAGGTGCAGGTGGAGCAGTCTTTGGAGGGCCCCACATGGGCACTGAAACCCAGAGGGCATCCGCGCAAAGCATCTCATCGGTCAGGGCATGGACAAGAGTAACCTGCCACTACCTCTGCTGAAGCCACAGGGGTAGCACTACATAGGGGTTCCCGTAAACGTAAGGCTAAGGTTTTGTGAGCATAAAGGGGATGCACAAGGGTATATGATGGAATGTCATGTTTTTCATTCAGATTTGTTTCTTTTGCCAACCACATTAAATTTTGTTATCACCACTACTGCCACGTCTTTGCAAATCTTGTCTGGTTTGTGCAATAATTCCCTTTCCTGAGGATCACCATGAAGATCCACACCTGATGCCACCCATTGGGTCACTGCAGAGTGGGTGTAGGTGTATTTGTAGGGCTCTTTTGTGCAGACAACTGAGAGACGCCGGCGATGTGCCCGGTGGCACCCTGGAAAGATCCGGAGAAGTTGTTGAGGGCAGTGGTGACTTTGACAGCGACAGATAAGAAGATGGTGCTCGGGCCAGCCAGGAGCAGCTCGGCATGAAGGAGGCTGCAGTTGTCCACGACTACATGTCGAGTAACTCTGAGCCTCCATGTGCGCTGCTGCTCAGAGAGGTCCAGGAAGTTGAGCCTCGGTCTGTGGACCCTGTGGCGAGGTTAGTGCCCTCTGCGACGCATCTCTCTCTGTGGCTGCCCACCCTCCTGCTGTGCAGGTGGTTGTGTCACAGCACTGTGTTGTGGAGCTCCACGTGTCTGAGGTGGACGGCGAGGCTGGTGATGCTGTTCGTCCTCTGAGGAAGATGTATATTTGAGGGGGTTCGCAAGGTAGGTAAATGTGTCTGCACACCGGGGTTGAGGTTCCAAGTTGGTGAATTTTAGTGTTAGGAGGAGGGTGGTGGAGGCCAAACTTTGTCCAAAGTGACAGAGTGGCCTCCTGCATTGAGTGAGGGTCTCCCCTCCCCACACCTGTCAAATGGACCTTTGCAGCTCCCGCTGGCTGGTGGCTGCAACACGTCTGTTTCAACGGGGAGTATTTCCCCCAGCACGGGAAACACGCTCTGTTAAGATGAAAATCCTACCCCTCCTAAAATATCCTCCGAATCAGGTCTGCAAACGACCTGATTGGGAGGATAATTGCTTCAAGTGGGATCCCGCCAGCTTTAGTTGCCGGTGGGAGTCCCGCGTGCGGAGGCTGCGTGCGCATCTAAGCGCGTTATTGGGGAACTCGGAAGTGGGCGGGTTGGAGCCGGGCTCCGGACCCGTCCCAGGAATCCCCAATTTTAACAGCCCCCACACTATGAACGCACCCGCTCAGCCATCCGAAAATTGACCCCAAAGAGAGGGAAAGAAAGATTGGATTAAGAGAGAGAGAGAAAAGAATCAGAAAGGAAAAGTAAGAAAAAAAATTAAAATTTAAAATTGGACATTTTAAAAATCTCCAACAACTATTGACTATCTGAAGGAATGAGGCTCCATACTTTTAATCATTCACTTTCTGGGTCAGAGAGGTTGATTGGAAGTCATTAACGATTATAATGTTGTTAAAAGGGTACGTACGCTATTAATTACGAGACTTAACGTTCTGTGGCGAGTTTAATGGGCAATTAATGTCCAAATGCTGCGACTTCATGAAACTCACAGGGGGGTGAAGGATGAGATGTTGTTTTCGTGAAGCGAATAGCAGAGTGGCGTAAATCGTCCAACAACTTGTAGCGATTTGCAATTCATAAGGTATCTCTTCCTCACCACAGTTGCTGGCCAATTTGCGCATTAATAACGGCATCATGCCATTATTTTTTCAGCAAATTTCAAGTCTCTTGATTTTTCAGAAGAACGGAACTGCTGCAGATAGTGAGCCTGATTTTGCTGTAAAAATAACAATGAGGCTAACAGCACTCACCGTTATTTATGTGCAAATCGAAAGGCAACTTCCGCATACCACACATGCGCAGTTAAATCCGGAAATCCGGAACTTGCTCTTTGAGATGCGATGCTCCTCCAAAAGCTGCACAGAAAGGGCATCTCGCTGTCTGGCTCCCCCTTGAACGGTGTGAAGTTCCTGTACTGTTGTCGCAGATACAAACTAAACTCGCCAAATAAAGTTATTTCAAGTCTAAGTACCATTTTACTGCCAAACAACCTCTCTGGCACTGAAAATTAACTTTTACAAGTGTGGAGTCTCATTCCTTCAGATTTTAATTATTGTTGAACATTTTTTTAAAAATGTAAATTTTTTTTTTACTTTTTCTTTCTGACTCTTTTATCTCTGTCTCTTAATTCCATCTTTCTTTCCCTCTTTATTTCGCTTTCTGCACCTGATTTGGCATTGAATTCAAAATTCCAGCTAACACTTCCTGGTTCTGACTCACTCTGTTATTAACAATTCTTCAATCTGATTGGGAAAGGAGATACACAGTTGCTTGCCCTGTTCACAAAGGTCCCAGATGCCCTGTAGTTTGCGCCATGTCGTTTGGCTGTCCCGTGCCATGCAAAAGCTCATAGAAAGTCTATGGGCAAGTGCAAGTGTAACAAACGGCTGGCGCCGATCGTTCGCTGCCCAATTCCAGCCCAATATATATTAGGCATTATGATGCAATTTCAGTGATATAAACATGGGTAAACATAGAACCATAGGGTGGGAATAAAGGGTTTGGAATACAGTGTTAACTCTACATATGTAAAGCATTACTGCACAATGAGAACCGTTTTGATAGCTCATATTTCTAAAATGTTTAGATCCATATGGTTTAATATAATGATACATTTAACATTTAAAGATTTATAATGCAGTTAGAAAATTACCAGGTGTTACAGTCGACTGTGATTCTGCTTCCAGGTTGGTAACTGAAATCATTGTGCATACAGGGGCACTTGTCCTCAATAACACAACTTCCATTTCTATTGTCCAGCAGCCCCTCAGGACAAACACAGCCAGATACACACTTCTCACTGTACTGTAGAAACCAAGAAACAGGTGGTTTTAGGATTAAAATTAATAGCAGAGAAAGGACAATTCTTGCCTCAGATCAAGATTATACTTCAGCTTACGATAGTGAGTCTCTGGGGGTAATTTTCAACTTTTGAAAGTGGCGTAAAACCGGTGATACCAGACGGGCTGCCCAATATACACCCCGTTCAATTTTCCTTTCCATGTGAAGGAGAATCGGGCGGGATGTATAAATGAGTGGCCTATCCAATTTAATGCCACTGCCGAAAGTTAAAATTATCTCTCTTTTTTCAAACAAATTTTAGGACCTAAGTGCATTCTTATTCTAGTAGCTCTTTCTTTGCTGTATTTAAATGGAAATACATCTTGGAGCCCGTGAGGTGTAATATTTATTAGGTGGGAATCGAACTGAATAAGGTACAAGTCATTGTTTTGCTTATCGCTAGTGCATTAAGAACAAAAGAGTTTTAAGGAAGGTGAAAAAAGTCCACCTTCTTTCTTTATTGAAATAACCCCACCTTCTTATCAAATCCTTCAATCCTTTCTTTCTCCAGAATTGTATCCAATTGTTGCTTGAAGCCATTTATACTGTCTGCTTCAATGACCTTCCCTGGGAACTTATTTCACAACTCTATGACTCTTTGGGTGAAAAAGTTCCCTTGACTTCCCTTCTTATTCCTAACTTCCAAAATTTTAATTTGTGTCTCTTGGGACCTGAACCTGTCATCATAGAAAAAAATTGCTCATATCACTTTTGTCAATTCCTTTCATGATCTTGAAAACTTCAATTGGATGACCTCGAGGTCTCTTTTTGAAAAAAGACAAGCCAACTTCCTTAACATTGCTTCATAAGTTATATTCCTGATACCTGGGATCACCTTTACTGCTCACCTCCTTGCTCTCTCAATACCAATAATGTCCTTCCTATGATTAGATGACCAAAATGGTGCACAGTACTATGGATGGAGTGTGACCAAATCCTGATATAATAACATTACAACGTCTTTCGGTTTTCACTCTATGGAGCCAGTTTTCACTTGGCCAAATCGGCATTAACAAGGCGCTAACAGCCTTAAGATGGGGTCAGTGGACTTACCGCATCATTTACCCCGATGCTCCGGTCGTCAGCATTTTTAGTGGGGCTTACCACTGGGCGGCTGAAGCGCCCGCCTATTTCAGGGGATAGGCTCTTTTAAAATGCAAATTAGGGTCTTAAAACATACATAGGATCTTGTTTGCCATTTTGGGAGAGACACTTCGTCCAGTTTTATTGGTGGTACTGCAGGAGAGGCCCCAAAATCTTCCTCACCAATCTACCTGATTGAAGCAAAGTGATGGAAGGTGTCGTCGACAGTGCTATGAAGCGGCAAGTTCTCACTAATAACCTGCTCACCGATGCTCAGTTTGGGTTCCGCCAGGACCACTCGGCTCCAGATCTCATTACAGCCTTGGTCCAAACATGGACAAAAGAGCTGAATTCCAGAGGTGAGGTGAGAGTGACTGCCCTTGACATCAAGGCAGTATTTGGCCGAGTGTGGCACCAAGGAGCCCCAGTAAAATTGAAGTCAATGGGAATCAGGGGGAAAACTCTCCAGTCATACCTAGCACAAAGGAAGATGGTAGTTGTACTTTGAGGCCAATCATCTCAGCCCCAGGACACCTCTGCAGGAGTTCCTCAGGGCAGTGTCCTAGGCACAACCATCTTCAACTACTTCATCAGTGACCTTCCCCCCATCATAAGGTCAGAAGTAGGGATGTTTGCTGATGATTGCACAGTGTTCAGTTCCATTCGCAACTCCTCAAATAATGAAGCAGTCCGTGCCCGCATGCAGCAAGACCTGGACAACATCCAGGCTTGATAAGTGGCAAGTAACATTCGCGCCTGATAAGTGCCAGGCAATGACCATCTCCAACGGGAGAGAGTCTAACCATATCCCCTTGATATTCAACGGCGTTACCATCACCGAATCCCCCACCTTCAACATCCTGGGGGTCACCATTGACCAGAAACTTAACTGGACCAGCCACATAAATACTGTTGCTACAAGAGCAGGTCAGATGCTGGGTATTCTACGGCGGGTGACTCACCTCCTGACTCCCCAAAGCCTTTCCACCATCTACAAAGCACAAGTCAGGAGTGTGATCGAATACTGTCCACTTGCCTGGATGAGTACAGCTCCAACAACATTCAAGAAGCTCGACACCATCCAGGACAAAGCAGCCCGCTTGATTGGCACCCCATCCACCATCTTAAACATTCACTCCCTTCACCACCGGTGCACCATTGTGTACCATCTGCAAGATGCACTGCAGCAACTCGCCAAGGCTTCTTAAACAGCACCTCCCAAAGCCACAACCTCTACCACCAAGAAGGACGATGGCAGAAGGCACATGGGAACACCACCACCTGCATGTTCCCCTCCAAGTCACACACCATCCTGACTTGGAAATAGATTGCCGTTCCTCCAGACTGCCCAACATTGCACCGGCCCAGACCTGGTGAGCTGCACTCGCTGGTTCCATTTAAATGAAGCCGGGCCTCTAAATGGCTTCGGGCCTCTTCGGTCTTAGCACTGGCAGGTTGCCAGCGCACTCCGCAGGTGAGCTACCCAAGGATTATAATCTACTCCTACGTCCCTGGCAATGAAACTACGTATTTTATTTGCCTTTTTTTTAAATGGAGCTAAGCATTGTACCGAGAGATTCTAATGCCATGAATTAACAGGAGAGTGTCTCATTTCTACAGTTCACAATCACAGTGAGTTCCTGATCTTACCCATGTGGTCAGTCTGTTAGAGGAATCGAGCAGGGATGTGATACCTCCACCTAGGTGGGGAGGATGAAGAAAATCTCTTTGATGTGAACCACTCTCACACTCTGTGGCTGGATGCTAATTAATTATTTAAGGATGTATTCATACAACTTAGACTTTCAGCTAGGAACAGAACATTTCAAAATGGCATAAACAGTTTTTGTTAATGCTAACTCATAAATCTGATTTCATAACAGCCCTATATTGTGGCCCCGACTAGAATAGTGAAAATCTAGATATATATGTACAATTGTACAATTATAATACTTCATTATGAAAATGAATCTCAGGATACCCACACAGTCCAGATTCTGGTTTCCGCAAGTCCTGCGACACTCTGCCCCTGTTGTGCCCGGCTCTGTAGTATTGCAGCTGAAATGGATCTTAGGTGGGAAACACTCTGTACAACACAAAATGCTTGTAAGGTCGTGTCATATATTCAAATATTAATATTTAAATTAACAAGGCATTTGTGAACAAATGTATCTTAAACTGGACAGCAAGACTTACTATTCACTCTATATAGTGATGTCATGCACTGCACTTTTCCATCTTGACACACACTGTAACAGATAGGTGGAGAATTGTAAGATCAAATTGTATAAGTTCCATATGATCATCATTATTGGGCAAAATCACTACAGCGGCCACTTTAATTTACCAATGGGTATCTCCTTGACGAATCATCTCTCCAGGATTCAAGAGGGTGCCCTGATAGAGGCAAGGGCATTCGTATGAGGGCACACATCTGCCTTTGTCATTCATGTACATTCCTTCAGCACAGCCACATCCATCCACTGGTACATGTTGGATTCCACATGTAATATCCTTCTCACTCAGAGAATGACAAGTGCGCCTGCAACTCTTCATATCATAACTGTATGTTAGCGTCTCGGGGCAGGTCTTTATGTAAGAGTCTGTAACAAATTAGTCAAAGAAAAGTCAAGGCTAAGAAAAGGCTAGTCTGCCAAAGAAACTTGCTGTAATGTCTATTAATCCTTGCTGACAGTTAATGACAGAGTAGTTCTTGTGTGAAAAGGACCTAGAGTAGTCCTTGTGTGAAAATATCGCGACGCCACAGTACTTTTATATTCAGAAACAATTAGTTTTAATTCAGATTATTATTATTCAAGCTCAAAATTAACATCAGAAGTTGTGCTAAATAAAGACTAGTATAATAGTACTGTACTCGCTGACCTACATTGGCGCCCAGTCTGGCAATGCCTCGATTTTAAAATTCTTATCCTTGTTTTGAAGTCCCTCCATGGTCTCACCCCTCCCTATCTCTATCACGTCCTCCAGCCATACAACCCTCCGAGATCTCAATTCTTGCCTCTTGCACATCCCCAATTTTAATCGCTCCACCATTGGCGGCCAAGGCTTCAGCTGCCTAGGCTCTCAGCTCTGGAATTCCCTCCCTAATCCTCTCCATCTCTCCACCTCTCTCTCCTCTTTTAAGGCGTTCCTTAAAACCTACCTCTTTGACCAAGCTATTGGTCACCTGTCCTAATATCTCCTTATGAGGTTCAGTGTCAAATTCTGTTTGATAACGCTCCGTGTGAAGCGCATTGGGATGTTTTACTACATTAAAGGCACTATATAACGTCCAGGGTGGATAAAAATGAACCAGTGGACGTAGTGTATTTAGACTTCCAGAAGGCATTCGACAAGGTGCCACATAAAAGATTATTGCTCAAGATAAAGAATCACTGGATTGGGGGTAATATTCTGGCATGGGTGGAGGATTGGTTATCTAACAGGAAGCAGAGAGTTGGGATAAATGGTTCATTCTCGGACTGGCAACCAGTAGCCAGTGGTGTTCCGCAGGGGTCGGTGCTGGGTCCCCAACTCTTTACAATCTATATTAACGATTTGGAGGAGGGGACCGAGTGTAACATATCAAAGTTTGCAGATGATACAAAGATGGGAGGGAAAGTAGAGAGCGAGGAGGACATAAAAAACCTACAAGGGGATATAGACAGGCTGGGTGAGTGGGCGGAGATTTGGCAGATGCAATACAATATTGGAAAATGTGAGGTTATGCACTTTGGCAGGAAAAGTCAGAGAGCAAGTTATTATCTTAATGGCAAGAAACTGGAAAGTACTGCAGTACAAAGGGATCTGGGGGTCCTAGTGCAAGAAAATCAAAAAGTTAGTATGCAGGTGCAGCAGGTGATCAAGAAGGCCAACGGAATGTTGGCTTTTATTGCTAGGGGGATAGAATATAAAAACAGCGAGGTATTGCTACAGTTATATAAGGTATTGGTGAGACCGCACCTGGAATACTGCATACAGTTTTGGTGTCCAAACTTAAGAAAAGACATACTTGCTCTCGAGGCAGTACAAAGATGGTTCACTCGGTTAATCCCGGGGATGAGGGGGCGGACATATGAGGAGAGGTTGAGTAGATTGGGACTCTACTCATTGGAGTTCAGAAGAATGAGAGGCGATCTTATTGAAACATATAAGATTGTGAAGGGGCTTGATCGGGTGGATGCGGTAAGGATGTTCCCAAGGATGGGTGAAACTAGAACTAGGGGGCATAATCTTAGAATAAGGGGCTGCTCTTTCAAAACTGAGATGAGGAGAAACTTCTTCACTCAGAGGGTAGTAGGTCTGTGGAATTTGCTGCCCCAGGAAGCTGTGGAAGCTACATCATTAAATAAATTTAAAACAGAAATAGACAGTTTCCTAGAAGTAAAGGGAATTAGGGGTTATGGGGAGCGGGCAGGAAATTGGACATGAATTTAAATTTGAGGTTAGGATCAGATCAGCCATGATCTTATTGAATGGCGGAGCAGGCTCGAGGGGCCGATTGGCCTACTCCTGCTCCTATTTCTTATGTTCTTATGTTCTTATATAAGTGCAAGTTATTGTTGTTGTTGTTGTGGAAATGTGACTAGATCAGTGATGTAATGAATGCCAATATCAATGGTGATGTTCTCACTGCACTGTGATCTCACATGCAAAGATCTTCTGTCAAACTCCACTCTTTTAAATAGTGGGTGCACGAACTATTTAAAAACACCTACATACAAACAGAATATAAGCACTGATGCTTTACGCTGCTTCTCTTTCTTGGCACATTGCCATTGCCTAGAACTATGTTGTTATGCAGAAATGTTCGAACACAGAGTTAGTCGTTACTTGCTGAACATAGTTTCTGGAGCTATGGGAAATCTGTTGCCAGTTGCCAACCCAGTACAATTTTCGACTAGAGTCAAATTTCTAAGACGAATGTGCTTGTTATGGTTGCGTCTGGCTTGACTAAGTTATTATGAATATAATGAAAGCTTACTTACTACACACTTTTGACCGCCAGTTGGTTAACATGACACCTTTGCTTGCGCAAGCTCGAACATATGAATAGAGGGCAGCGCACATGCAGTCCTCATTTTTATCACAGTTGCAGCTGTCATATGTACATTTCTAAAAAAAGGGAGAAAAAAAGCAAATACTACTTTGTACTTTCAAGAAAAACAACACGAAGGCTAGATAAGTTGGAGTGGCGAGTTAAGGTAAAACCACTGCTTCATCTTCACTTCTGCGTGAATACCTGACTTCAGGGTGGCAATCCAAATCAACATGTTACAACTGTGTTTTTGAAAATTATTATTCATTCATTCTTCTTCTTCCTTGCACCATTGAGGTTAACAAGGGGTAAAATCTGGAGCATACAGTCACTTCTACCATCCCATAATCCACCCACGTATGCACATCAGCATAGGCCAGGGACATCCAATGAAAAACTTGTCGGTGTTGTTACATAAGCACTGGAAAATTAGAGCATTTAATTACTTTAAGTGTGGGAGACAATTTTTCTGTATCTTGAGAGGAAGTGCAATGCCGGAAAAAAACACGAGAAGCGGAAATAAAACATTATGGACCTACCTTGAAGTGCTCGTTTGGATCGATGGTGGAATGGCAGGGAGAAAAATCCCCTCCTGGCTCTTTTAGAAGGGAGCACCAATACTCAGCATAGTTTTCTGGAAGAGAATTTTGGACATATCTTAGAATGTTTCCTGAGTCCCATACAGAAGACTACCCTGCTGTAAATATAGGTAAATTTCACTGCACCGCTCACATTGATATAAAAGTCACATACCCTAAACAGCTGAATGTTACTCACGCCGACATATAAGTATGCCCGCAGGTTCACAGGTCATAGGGTGATTAGTTCTTGGCTGGGGCATAAATACCGAAATTTACCTCAGATTGAAGTAGCTTTCTATTCTCTGGGAACAAATTTATATCTTGTGAAAATATTTCGGTTGCTTTTTCCCCGTATGAAGAATGACCAAGAATTTTGTTTGAAACAGGGCAGAAGTTTAAAGTTTTGACTTGAAATTACCCCTGCCAGCCCTAGCCCAAAGTCGTTCCCTTTTGCTCTTACTGTTTTCAACACTGATAGCACAGGGGTTCTCCAGACGATCTGATTTAACCGGGCAGCTCAGCTGGGCTTTCCATGTGTTTGCAAAGGATGCAGCTGTCCCCTCAACTAAGCCATTACTTGCCTTGAAATCATCATACAGAATATCATTAAAATTCCCACAGAAACCTAGGAGAAATAAAACAAGAGTATGTTAAACCTAATGCCTTTTTATACTTACCTAAAAAGAGCAAAAAGAGAAGATCACAAACAGATAAAATAGGAGTGTAGCATTGGAGTATGTGAGGCTAGACAAAAATGTGACAGGAAAAACAGATTTGCACAGAACAAAAATGGCTTGATAGGAAGGATTGGGTTAAGGGTTAATTGGAAACCTATGAAGATTTATTTAGAACCAGGAATTGCTTTTGTTTGAATTGCCTGTGAGTGGAGGTGACTTTCAACAATGCCAGACCCTAGAGTATAATACCTACCGCATGTCTTCCCCTTGTGTGATTGCTCTAGTGTTACGTAGACTTGCATCAGAGGAACCAGCTGGACCTGCAGTTGCAGGCCAAAATGTGTCTCTAACAGGATGTGGAATGATGATGGTTTGAAAACAGTATAATTTGCTGCAAAAGAAAATAAATATGGTTCAATATTTTTATAATTCCTGTCTTCTGTAACTATCCTGGAAGATTTTCCATAGCCTTCCTGCTTCCATTCCACCCACCACGTGGTATCGAGTTAGCTGTGAGAAAACACTTGATCTCCCTTCAGTTGATTACTCCTCCTGCTCCAAAAGCCATAGATTGCTGTGTGAGGAATCGTGGATGCTGAGCTAGTGCCTGACTATTCTATGGCTCTGCACCGTACTGTCTAGCTATTACTTATAACGTATGCCTTGTAATGTGATATCTATCTTCAAACCCATACATTTCCCAATGTGACTATAGCATTTCTACCTACATGGCTGAAGAGAATTTGTTTTAATTCATGTTGTAATATTGCTATAAAGGTTAAATTTGGCTTACAAAGGGTTAACTCCAGAAGGTACAGATTTTGACTTAATATTTAAAATCATTTAGAATATTAATTAGCCAAACATCTCACAATAGCTTTGAGAAAATGAACATCTCACATTAGCTTTGAGACAATGAAGTGCAACAGGTTTGATTCTTAAGTATTTCTCTCCATTTTGATAGAGTGAATTTCATTCAGTATGCCCAGCAGGGGCATTGTCTGAACAGAACATGAAGGTGCAGCAAGCTCCCACATCAAGAGGGCAGTATTTCATTCAAGATGGTAACCTTTAATGATTGCTCGGCCAATCCTTGACCCACAGAGTTGAGGGAGAGACTGTCAACAGCTTCCACTCGACATACAAAGTGCTGCCTGAAGTGATCTTCAGTTCAAAATGTCACCGTAACATGTGCATTATTTAAATGGAACACTACATTTATTTTCTTTCTCTCTGGAAAGCGAGAAAGACAGTCAATATGAGTTAGCCTGCAACAGAGGAATTTAGGACCTTTTAGCTTAGGAATGGTAAGCTTGAAAGTGATTTTGGCTAGTATATTGGTAGAATCACGTACATGTATTATTTTTATGTTACGAGGAAATAGATGTATCTCATTGGAAAACGATATTCTGTTCATTCATGTTTCTATGTAAAATAAATTGGTTTGTTGCTTTATAATCATGACTCATCTCACTAGAATGCTTTTCAGTCTGACGTTACAAAGACAGGAGACCGTGCGTGGCAGCACATGCAAGATCATGGGATCCACTATAATTCATAAGAGGTCAATGTTATGATCCCCAGGTTATGCTATTATATGAATAGATATTGAGCAGTAATCTAGATCATAGGGAACACACAGTCAGCTTTTGGGAGTGACCAGTGACACTGAGGGAATACCTAGTGCATAGCCGTGAAATTTGTAACACGGACCAAATTGGTGCCCATCTTTCCTGCAACTCCATGTTTGAACCCCTCCAATCAGGTTTCAGCCTCTGCCACAGCACAGAATAGGCCCTTATCAAAGTCACAAATGGCATCCTCTGTGACTGTGACCATGGTGCACTATTATAACCTCCTCATCCTTCTCGACCTGCCAGCAGCCTTTGACACGGTTGACCACACTATCCTCCTCCAAAGCCTCTCCTCCATCATACTGCTGGGTGGAACTGCCCTCATCTGGTTCCATTCCTATCAGTCCAGTTGTAGCCAGAGAATCACCTGCAATGGCTTTATTCTTGCTACCACATTATTAACTCTGGAATCCCCCAAGGTTCTGTCCTCAACCCCCTCATATTTCTCATCTACATGCTGCCCCTCGGAGACATCATCTGAAAACACAATGTCAGGTTCCATATGTACGCTGATAGCACCCAGCTCTATCTCACCACCACATCTCTCGACCCCTCCACTGTCTCTGATTTGTCACACTGCTTATCCGACATCCAGTACTGGATGAACAAAAATTTCCTCCAACTAAATATTGGGAAGACCAAAGCTATTGACTTCGGTCCCCACAACAATTCTGTTCCCAGTCATCGACTCGATCCCTCTCCCTAACCACTGTCTGAGGCCGAACCAGACCTTTCTCAACCTTGGCGTCCTATTTGACCCTGAGATGAGCTTCCGATCCCATATCTGCCCCATCACCAAAACTGCCTACTTCCACCCCCGTAACATCACCCGCCTCTGCCCCTGCCTCAGATCGTCTGCTGCTGAAACCCTCATCCATGCCTTTGTCACCTCTAGACTTGACTATTCCAATGCTCTCCTGGCCGGCCTCCCATCTTCCACCCTCTACAAACTTGAGCTCATCCAAAACTCTGCTGCCCATATCCTAACTCGCACTAAGTCCCGTTCACCCATCACCCCTGTGCTCGCTGACCTACATTGGCTCCCAGTCTGGCAACACCTCAATTTTAAAATTCCTTGTTTTCAAATCCCTCCATGGCCTCACCCCTCCCTATCTCTGTAACCTCCTCCAGCCCTACAACCCTCCAAGATCTCTGCGCTCTTCCGATTCTGGCCTCTTGCGCATCCCCGATTTTAATTGCTCCACCATTGGTGGCCGTGCCTTCAGCTGCCTAGGCCCTAAGCTCTGGAATTCTCTCCCTAAACCTCTCCGCCTCACTACCTCTCTCTCCTCCTTTAAGACGCTCCTTAAAACCTACCTCTTTGACCAAGTTTTTGGCCACCTGTCCTAATATCTCCTTACGTGGCTTGGTTTCAAATTTTGTTTGATAACGCTCCTGTGAAGTGCCTTTGGACATTTTACTACTTTAAAGGCGCTATATAAATGCAAGTTATTGTTGTTGTTAAAGTTGATGAAATAGCAGAACAGCCCACAGCAGCTTAGTTAAAGATAAATAGCATTACAGCTGCTATAATGTATTCATTGTGTTCTAAATAATTAAACTTGCTATGCTTGCTATACTCTCTCTTATTAGTAGAATCTCAATTTAGCCCGATTCACATTCCATAAGCTGTACTGTCAAGAGGATCATCATGTAATACTACTACTAAGATCACAGACCATCTTTGTATTATGATGTAATGTATTGTGAATCCATCTTTTTATCCCTCGTTTACATATGCCAAAATATTTGTCAAAACAAGCATTATCAGACTATCAGCAGAACATGCTGAATCAGATAATCTTGCCTCTGATAACAAGATCTAATACTGATACTTCCTTGACACACATTTTGACAAACATGTCTATGTGATGCTGTTTGGTGACAGAAATAAATTCTGAAGCTCCACTGAATTCATATACAGATGTATTCTGAGACCCTACAATACTAGTAGCTCTCTTTTAAGTCAGTGACAAGGTGCCTGCAGCAAGTTTCATAGGGGCTGGCTCCTACCTGTTACCAGTGGTAATGTCGCTTTTACTCCGTTAATAAGAACATTCCCGTTATCTTTAAAAACTAGAACCTGAAAATGTAAACAATAATTTTAGATGAATGTAGCAAAGTACAAATTTAAGATTTGAATGAAGAGATAATACAATCTTTCGTTCTTGAGGCAAGTGCCCTTTTCTTATTAAGGAACTAAGGTGAAAGGCCAAGGAACATAATACAGTCTTCGTACTTTTAAAGTTGAAAAAGAATAAGAGAGAAGATGAGACACATCAGGCAATAATGATTAGGTGATAACAGGATTGGGTTTTAAAAGTGTGAAGATTGTAGGAGGGAGAAAGACTGAAGGATTGCCACAATTTTGAGATGTTGTGGAAACAATGAGTTAGAGTAGTGCGATGAGTCTTCCCTTTAGGGAGGTGGAGGAGGGTGTTGGACAGTGTAAGAGAGGAAGGAACAGAGGAACACTGATCATAATAGTACATATAAAATAGATAAAGAGACAAGTAAGCTTACAATAGAGTGAGATGTATTAGGCTATAGATGGCAGAGAGGTTGCCTTCTCTTGTATCCATTTGAGGAGTATGAGAGATCTATTAGAAGAGCATCCTCAGTTATGAGATCGATATTCTAGCTTTAGATGGACTTGGGCGTTGTAGAGAGCAACTGACAGGAAAAAAAGTGTTTGGCTAAAATGAAAAGAAAACAAGATTCTTGGGGCAGCTTAAGTGATGGAGGTAATGTGTGAGTTCCATTTGAGACCAGAAGACATATAATGGCCAAGAATAGCAATAGATGAAGTAGGACTAAGAGTGGAGGCATCAAAAGCTAATCGTGATAGCTATTGGTTCGGCTTGCAACTGTAGCTTTGAAGGAACTTACATTGTGCTTGTGGTCAGTTGATAACACGACTGCTTTTAAGCAGGTTTCTGTTGGTATTGTTCCACATGGAACTATCTCTGCCAATAATGTGTACTGCTGCTTATCGCAGTCCTGTTAACAGAAACATGAAGATGGTTATTATCCATCAGTTGAGATTCAGAAACAAGAATGACTGAAACAAAACAGTGCTCGATATGTGGAATAGATTGCAGCAAGCATAGTTAATCCTCTATTGATTCGATCCTATAAAAAAAATGTGTCTGATTACTTACAGAAGTGGAGGTTATAAAGATAACTATAAACATAGATGACCAAATGCTGAACAGCACAGCTATACAGTCTTAATCTGGCTGTCATGGAAGATTGTCAGAGAGAGACTTTGGAATGTTTCAAGGTTGAACTGAACATCTTGGACTTTGACTATGTTCGGACTCCAAAGAAACTTATGTCTTGTGTGATATCAAAACATAAATTATACTTTTGATTGCTTTCTCTCTGACTTGGGTGGGTCCAAATGCTGACTTCATTGTGAGATCAGGAGCCTGTGTTGTTCTTTTTAATAACATTGCAGAGATTCCTGCAGTTTCACACACATAATATATGTAGATGAATTTAAGCTGAACATTATGGCATCTTTGATGCTTTGAATTGATTTTATAAGTTCAGATTTTTGATTGATACCAGTTATTTTCCCTCAAATGCCTTCAGGACTCAGGGACAAATGTCCACATCACTCCTCTCCTTACCTAAACATATTGGCCCGAAAATTGCTCTTAAAATATCAGTGAGGTTATTTCAGGGCAAATGGAAGAGTAATATCTGGCGAGCACACATGCGCAGTCAAACGTGGAAATCTGGAAATTGCTCTGCCATTTGCCCTGCTCGTTTGAAAGCTGCGTGGGAAGGACAGCTCGCTGGCTGAATGAATGGACCAGTGCGAACTTGCTGTCCTACCCAGCTGGAAACGAACTAATCTATCCATACAAAAGGTACGCTGGGTTTTTAGGTTTAAATAACTTTTAACGGTGTGGTAAGTCTTAATGACTGCCAAACAACCTCTCTGGCACGGAAAATTAACTTTTAAAAATGTGGAGTCTCTTTACTTCCGATTTTAATTGTTGTTGGAATTTATGAAAGAAATGTTAAATTTTTAAAAACTTTTTCTGTCTGTCTCATTTATCTCTGTCTTTTAATTTGATATTTCTTACCCTCTCTTTATTTTCCTTTCTCTAACTGGTTTTACATTGAATTAACTGTCGTAGCTTTCACTTCCTGGTCCTGACTCTGTGTTACTTGTCAATGATGATTCAAGCTCACTGGTTGAGGGGGGAGAGCGATCATTTCCCCTCTCTCACAGCTCACAGAACACCAGGAAAAAAAAGCTGCACTTTTTGCAGCTTACCATTGAAGCAAGTTACCGCCCAAAGGCCCGCAAATAGTTAGTGGTTCAGTTTATAACTAACGAGCGGCAGGCACATAGGGATCGGCAAGCATTGGCAGGCTATTCATCTGGGGCAGGGCATCACAGCTGAACCCAATCCTGTCGTCATCTAACATGTACCTACATGCACTTTCTAGCAGGAGTCATTGAATAGCTAACAGGAGTTGAAACCCTGGCTGGTCTTTTCTACAGGTGCTAAGGTCAAATGGACAAATTTCAGAGAGTTTTCTTTTCTTGAAAGTTTTACCTCCCTCACAAGATAAAGTAAGTTAGAGAGAATCCATGAAAGTGCAGATTACACGTGCTAGGAGTAGACTCGATGGAGCAAACAGCTTTTTCTTGCTCGATTCTCGTGGGTGAACAAAAAGCACATGCACTAGTGAAATAAAGCTAACTGATTTTTGTCATATTGTACAGCTTTCTGACCCACTTCAATTGATTCTGAATTCTATCCTACACTCTGCATCCATTAGTTATATCCCCCTCCAGGCCCAGCAGGCACATGTGGTGCCATTGCCCTCTACTCCATGCAACAAAATCAGCAACAATTCTGTACCGATTAGTGGTGATGCTGGAGAAAATCAATATTATACTAGTGCATCTCCTGTGGCATTGCTCATGGATCCTCTGGTGTCTGAAGCTTACTTTTGTTCAAATACTCCCTGTGGAAATTTATGAAATTGTAGCTGCTTGTAGCCGAGGTCAATTAGTTGTCAGTAAATTGTTTGTAAATTTCATGCTCCAGGTCTAAAATTGATTTGCACCTGTAACATTTGGAGTGTGATGAACATGTATCAGTCAAGACTTATATGTAGATTACACATTTTTGTTTCTTACTCAATATTGCCATACCAAAATTGTCATGAAAAGATCACATCCTCTCAACTCCAATCTTCTAAGTTCACGTCTAAAAGATGTTGCTCTGTATTTCAGGGCTTCAAGGCACTGCTTTATTTAAGTTCCTCACTAACATGATGTACTGAAATGATATCACATTAGCAACAGCATCACAAGATGAATTCTGGAGCTGTTTAAACCATCTTACTATATTTTTCTAAGACTGCAGAACAGCCAGCCATAGAGACATTGCAGAGAAAAACTGAAAGGTTGGTCCAACCACAGAACTATTGAAGGAACATTACTAAGAAGATGTATTTGTTAAAAAGGATATTGCAGACATGAGAATGTTTCTGGCTTTGGAGCACAGTTCAGTGGCATAGCACATTGATGCATTAATGCATGGAGCCATAGTATGATAAACAAGGGTCTTGGTCCCAATTCCCCTTCATCAGACAATTTAATAGTTTTATTGGCAGGTCCTGTAACCACCCTCCAGTCATGGAATAATATCTGGTAGCCCCACCCCCAACCCCCAGCAGAAAAAGTAAATCAGAAAGGAGGAAAAGTATCAAAAATAGCAACGTAGTACAATTGGTGTAATATCCTTTGGATCTACCTGTACAACCATGAAAAACAGATACAAATGTTTCTTAATATTGTTGTATACACATAATTGAACATGTAGCAGAAAGAAATATTTAAAAGACCGTATTACCTTGGAGAGAATGTAATAACAGTCACCGTGGAATGTATATTTCATGCCATCAAAAGTGGAGACATGTGCTCCCCCCTCAAATGAGCAGACACCCGGACAAGGTAGATTTTTGCATAGCCATTTACCTCCATTGCAGACACTTGAATCACAAGGGACAACAATTTAGTACATTCATTAAAAGCTGTATGGGGATGCAATAAAGTGCAGTGCAGTGAAAAGTACTGTAAGTACTTTTTTTACAGTATCAGAATTAATGTTGACCATACCATTCTTCACATTCTGTTGAAATCAAGGTGCCTGGATTGTAATGTTTGCCGTTCATTGTACATTTGCATTCCTTCACACTGATGCACCCAGTATCAGAGTAATCATCAATCACCATTCCTGAAAAAATGAAGCATGTCTATAATTAATAATATGGACTTCAAGTTGTTTTGTACGGGAGGGAAGATACTTCAAAATATTTTGCAAGTCTTATGTGCTTGTCAAGGTTAAGGGTGTTGAAGTTGAGGAATGGAACACTTTGCTATTTCTTCAATCGTCAAGTACTGAGGGTAGGTGTAGCACAGGTTACATACAGGTTATAGCTCCCTCTACACTGTGCCAACAATATACCTTAACACCAACTTCAGACAAACACCCATTATATGTTAGTGTGACATCAACCATTCTTATCATGTCTCTGAGAGAGATTGTTGATCTGCACTGCATTATAGACGGGTTTATGCCACTTGTCCATGCCCATGTGGAGTCGGATTGCCCAAAGTCATTTTACATGGGACCCTTATAGACAGCTAGGAAAAAGAGACTTTTATTCCTTCAATCTGGGCTGGAATCAAATTAGGCCTCGAGTGTTGAAGGCCAATGCATTAACTGACACTACCATCGGTAGCTTCACAGCAAGTGTAGGATTTTATAGGAAATGACAGCAGTTTGGCCCTTAATAGTTTTGGAATAATTTAGCTCAGACCACACTAAAAAGATAAAAGATTTGAAAAGGTTTACTGGTGCTATGGAATTAAAGTGCCAACACTTTTCCTTCTTAGTGTCAAATCACATAGTTTTAGCTCTGTGACTGGTGGGATTTTCCAGAAGCTGGCCACTCCCTTATGGAGCAAGATAGACAGCAGGTAACCTGATCTACTCAAGAACTCTAAAGCTTGTGGAACACAGATGCAAAATGAATTTGAATAAATTAAATACAAGAAGATCTCCCATAGCACTGCTCACAATAAGGCAAAGGATATATAGTTTTATAAGGACAGGAGAATTATATCATGTAATGGTTAAGGGCACAAATTCTGAAGTAAATTGGTGCAAATTGCTATTAGGTCAACTCAAAGATGCTTTCTGTTGCTGAGGATCCTGAGATCAACTGCAGGGTGTTTTCCGCTGTTGAGGAAGTTTTTCTGCAGATTGGTAGTTGCCCCGTCAAAAGAAACCAGCAGCAAATTACTAGATTTCTTCCTCTTTATATATTATTTCCAAGTGTGATACAGAGTTATATTTTAGTAAAGCTTTTGATACGGTACCTCACAGAAACTTAGTTGAGAAAATTAGCAGGCACAATTTTGGCAGCAGCATGTTGAGACGGAGCAAATTGTGGCTGGGTGATAGGAACAGTGGGTCTTTGTAAATGGGAAGTGTTCTAGGGGAGTGGTGTGATGAGTGGCGTCCAACAGGGCTCAGTGATGGAACCAGTACTCTTCAGCATCTTAATGTTTATAGATTACATCAAAATAGCAGGAATGGTTAATATAGTGGAAGATGGGAACAAGCTACAGGAAGACTTTAACTGTGGAAGTGAAAGACAGCAGATGCAATTTAATGTAGATAAACGTAAAGTCATAGACTTCGGGATAAGAAGTTAGCAAAGGGATTATAGATGTGGTGAAATGGATTTTTGCCTGTGTCAAAATTATTATATTTATAATATTTCTGTACTGCTAGGATCAGCATGTAAGTGGTCAATACTCAAGGTGACACAAAGTAACTTGTCAGCAGAAGCTATCAGCCCAAAACAGACAGTAATCTACGGTAAGTCGCCTCAAGATGTAAGTTCTTACTGGCCCACACAATGGGGATTGGAAATTATATCCCCACTAGAAGTCCCATGCTCAGAAATGCCAATCAAGGCATCTATGTGTGAGCCAATTTGGACAACCAATGCCAGCAGTGGACCAGCTTAAAACTCAATAATAAAATTATGGCCCGCCACTTTTTTCTGTATTCAGTGCACATATCTGCCAAGGGTGGATCATATATACATCTGCAAAGATGATTTGTTTTTTCTTCCCATGTATAGATTTGTAAAACAAATCAGCAAAGCAATAATCTGGATGTGGATTTGAGGATTCCTTTTCCCATTCATTATCAATACTACCATTCAGTAACAGGGCAGATCCTGAGGTTGCTGCAGGCTTCTTTGTGAGGGAGGGAAGCTGATGATTACAGATATTTTGTTTGAAGAGGCGGTGACACAATTGCATACCTGGTGGGCAGAAGCAGCCATCCATAAAGTGCTCCTCACACAAGCTGGTCGTGTCGAGGTGAGAACAAGTGTTCATACAGGGAGAGCCACTTTCCTTGTAGATCATATTTAAAGGACATTTCTTTGCTGCAAAATAACACACACAATGAGGTTAGATTGTCAAAAAGATATATATTCTGATGTAATCCCTGTAAAATGAATATAGCTTTAATCTTAAGAAGCCAGAAGCTTACTGTAATTTAGTGGGGGTATGTAAATCGAGGGAGAATATTCTCCCCATTTTATATGGAGCATTACAAAGCAAACACTAGAATTTCCTTTGATGTTTATGCAAAAATGCCAATTTTACAGCTGGCATGAATACCGCTTATTAAGTCTCCCTCTGTGCTAGGTCACTGCAGTGGCATTACAGAATTCTCCTTGTGTGTCCCTGAGTGAATCCACAGGCAAAAACAGGGACCATGACTTTTATCTAGCCTGACAAGTGATCTGGAGACACGGGGCCCTGTGCTGTCGGTTAGAGATGCAGACAAAGTTCTGTTAAGCATATTAGGACCGATATTTCTGGACCTTCTCTGGCCCAGCACACTTCCTGTTCAACCCGGAATTGCCTGGATTTTCTGCCCCAGGTCATTTACACTGCCCGAGGGCACCTCGGAGGCCTGCACCAGTGAGTCTGGCCCGGGTAATTGGGACCTTCTGGTTGTTGATGGAGATCAGTAGCTGGAAATTCCCGCTAGGACTTCAGGATCCTGGGGGATGGGGGTGGAAAGGGTAACATAAACTCTAATGTCCTACCTGTAATTCCTCATCCTGCCCCTGGGATCACTGTGGACCCTCTGGTCAGCAGGGTTTTGGGGTAGGCCACAGCACCATCTTTTCTCATCACCCCCCTCTCTGGGCTTCCAGCAAGCATTCAATACGGAAAATGAGGTGAGAAACTAGGAATGCTCCTCCCATCTTATTTAGATGGATTTGTTGGCCTGCGCTTAAGCCAAGCTATGCCCTCCAGCAAAGCCCCAGATTCCAGGTCTGTCCCTTTTATTTTACCTTTGCACCCAGGAACTGAACATTCCCTGGGGGCATGGATGAGGAGAATCAGCCCTATTCATTTTTCCTGTGAAATGGGGGTGTCATTTATAGAAAAAGAACCTGCCTTAGACTCACCTTCCACTTCAAGGAACAATCGCTTCATACTAAAGAGTTCCTAACTTAATAGAAAAGATTTACAACCAGCACCAGAACTGCAGACAGAATAAATATTGCAGATTCTCAATGAATTTTACTGTTTTTGAGCTGTTCACATGTGGTCACTGAAAATATTCAAAATCTCATGTGGGTGGAAATCGTACTTTGTGATGTGAGCAAGAAAAATGTTAATGTAGCAATTAGCCCAAATTAGAGATTGTGATTTCAATGACTGAGTTTTCAAAATCATCAAATATTTTGTACATGAACATTCGGTTTTGGGATATAATTTTATATTTGGTCATTGTTGTCCAATTGGCTTACTGACATTCATTTCTGGAACTTGCTGACTCTGTGAACATGGACTCTGTGGAAACAGTGAGAAGGAGCCGTGCAGATTCTTGATTTAGGAGGAAGTAGAGGGAGGTGTGGCTGAGGGAGACAGAAAGTTCTCCAGAGGAAGGCTCTAAGCAAAAGGGGTGAGTTAACCTATGGGAGGTGGGGAAAGGGGATGGAGTGAGCTGGCTAGTGGGGAGAAGGTTGATGGGGTGAGCTGGCTAATAGAAGGCTGAGCTGGGTGGGCTGACAGGTCTTTTCTTGTTTCTCAAAATCAAATCAGGTACAAATCCACAAGTATACCTTCAAGAATCATTCTCCAAGTTTCTTTAATCACAACAGATCAGCCTTGGGCTCCTATTCTTATTTTGTTGACTTTCAGTACACATCATAATGACAAAATTTGAGATGGTAAGAATTAGGAAAATGTATGGTAGCTATTCCTTTTATCTTCTCCTTGTTAGCAAAATTGAAGCCCATGGGATTAAAGGGGCAGTGGCAGCATGGATATGAGATTGGCTAAGGGACAGAGAGCAGAGAGTAGTGGTGAACAGTTGTTTTTCAGGCTGGAGGGAAGTGTACAGTGGTGTTCCTCAGGGTTTGATGTTGGGACCACTGCTCTTTTTGATATATATTAATGAACTGGACTTGGGTGTACAAGGCATAATTTCAAAGTTTTCAAATGACACGAAACTCGGAAATGTAGTAAATAGTGAGGAAGATAATAACAGACTTCAGGAGGACATAGACAGGTTGGTGAAATGGGTAGATATGGCAGATGAAATTTATTGCAGAGAAGTGTGAAGTTATTTATTTTGAAGAAAGAATGAGGAAAGGCAATATAAACTAAATGGCACAATTTTAAAGGGGATGCAGAAACAGAGAGACCTGGGGGTGTACATGCACAAGCCTTTGAAGATGACAGGACAAGTTGAGAAGGCTATTAAAATGGCATATGGGATCCCTGGCTTTATAAATAGAGGTATAGAGTACAAAAGCAAGGAAATTATGCTAAACCTTTATAAAACTCTAGTTAAGCCCCAGCTGGAGTATTGTGGTCAATTCTGGGCACCACATTTTAGGAAGATCGTCAAGACGTTAGAGAGGGTACAGAGGAGATTTACTGGAATGATTCCAGGGATGAAAGACTTCAGTTACGTGGAGAAACTAGAGAAACTGGGGTTGTTCTACTTAAAGCAGAGAAGTTAAGGGGAGATTTAATAGAGTTGTTCAAAATCATGAAGGGTTTTGATAGAGTAAATAAGGTGAAACTGTTTCCAGTGGCAGAAGGGTCGATAACCAGAGGACACAGATTTAAGGTGATTGGCAAAAGAACCAGAGGTGACATGAGGAAACTTTTTTGACTCAACGAGTTGTTACGATCTGTAATGCACTGACTGAAAGGTTGGTAGAAGCAGATTCAATAATAACTTTCAAAAGAGAAAGTTAGAAAAAATATTTGGATAAATACTTGAAGGGGAAAAATTTGCAGGGCTATGGGTATGGAGCAGGGATGTGGGACTAACTGTATAGCTCTTTCAAAGAGCCAGCACAGACACGATGGGCCAAATAGCCTCCTTCTGTCCTGTATCATTCTATGTTTCTATGAAGTGACAGATTGAAAATTGGGGCTGAAGCTACCTGCACAGCTGTTTTGGTTCTCCAATCACTGGACACTATCTGCTTACATAAAGGTAGTTAAAGATTAGGTATTCCACAGTTAAAAGCATTGCAGTCTGTATTCCTCAGTTTGCTATTTTAGTGAAAAGTAGCTGTGCATATAAGGGGTTGGTTCCCAGATCAATCTGGGTTAAAACATGTTCCAGTGCCAGCTGATCCTTTTTAAAGTCTCTGTCTCTCTCTTTTCCTCTATCTCTCTCTTTCATTCTGTCCTTCCTTAGTCTAGGACTCTAAACATTGAGATGATTCAGGAATGCGTTTTTTTAATTTATCTTTTTATTTAGAAAGTTTCTGAAATAAGCTGCTGGAAAGTGCTAAGGATTGGTATTCCAGTGATAACTGCTGTTTAAAAGTCTCTGTTTGGCAAATGTTAAAGCATATGACTCCGGAGGATCATATGTATTTAAGAAAGAGAAAAAGATCTTCAGGTACAACAAGCCCATCTCTGTCAAATCCACCCACCTGATCCTCACCATATCCCTCAAGCTTTTCTTTCACTAGAAATACAATTATGAGCTAAATCCACACTCCCCGTGGGGAAGGGAGCTCAGGTCAGAGATAGCCGCGATTCTCTAACCCGCCCTCCCTGTAAGCATGGCTCCCTGCTGGGAAAGCAGAATCACAGAATTAGTCCCTTATTTCCCTCTTGAAACTCTGTGTACTATTTCTGCTTCCATGGCCTTCCCTGGTAACTGGGTGTGCATTCTTACTCCTAACTTCTTAATGTTTAATGTTCCTCTTCCCCCCTTTGCCAAGGTGAACAATTTGCTTGCACCAACTTTTATACTGGATCAGTTCCTTGATATTATACTTACGGCAAAATGTCTCTGTCCTCCAGTTTTCTGGTTTCCCTCCAGCATGGGAGCACTGCCTGGAATATTCAGAGACTGTGCTGCACAGGCAGAATGAATCTAAAACTTTGTTGCAGCTGCACATATCCTGCATGCAGGCTTGAATGTAAAGTTCAGTATTTAAGCGGGACTTGCAACTTGTGAATTCACTTCTTAAGAGAAGATTTTCACAAGCCTCTCTCTGAAAAACATGAATGTAATATTTAGAACTTCATTGTCTGAAAAATACAGCAGATACATTAAAAATGATGTATATATGAGTATTTGTGCATGAGTTATTGAGAATGTGTGAGTATGTATATGTGTGTGTATATGAGTTTGTGATTGTATATGTGAGTTCAAGTATGAGTATATATGAGATGTGTAAATGTATGTGCATCAGTGTGTGAGTGTGAGTCTGGGTGTGAATGTGAGTATGTATGAGTGTGTGTGAGTTTGTTTGATCCCACCCATATTTACATATTCACAGGAGAACCTTTTACAAACTATTCCCTAGGACAATTCCCAGAGATATTTTCTTTTAAAATTTCAAATTTTCTCTGCTTACTCTTTTTGCCCTAAAGGCAGTTTTTCAGGATAAGGGCACAGTCCCAGAGGTGGCAACAGCTTTCTTGTTGTCTTTCCTCATGTGTAAGCCTAGGTACTGAGTGTTAACTAACTATTTGACTTTAGCAGGCCTATCCACTGAACCGACTGGGACAGGGAGGAGCTGTACCGGTGGGACGGGCTCCACCTAAACCTATTCCATGCCTTAGCCAACACTTACACACAGATACAAAATTTCAAGTTAAGTAACTCCAGCAGAGTGGGAGCAGCTCCAAGGAATTTCCTAGCCCTGGATACAGCATCAAAATCTTCAAACAAATCAGCAAAAGCTTACGTATTGTTCACACAAAGCACTGGTTTCTCTCTTGTGCTTATGCAGATGCTCATCTACATCTTGACATCTCTCATTAGGCTGATGAATTTTCTGCAGGTTTCCAAAATGAATGGGTGAAAATTGCCGTCCTGCAATTTATGAAAACACAATAGTTAAAGTTTAAAACTATTTAGTTTAAAAAGGTTATTTTCCAAAAAAGTTTGAAAAGACTTAAGAGTTCTTGACTTACCATCTGCAATGAATTCATTGTATAAAGGAATGCCATTATAATCTCCACAGAGCCCACAAGTCCTATTGTGAAATTTTACATCAAGTTCAACCTAAAATAATGGAATAATAAATTGATTGATATTTGACTAATACTTAATTTGATGAGAGAGTCTCAAGGTTTCCACACAGATTATTTATGACCTTATATTGCCTTTTGTGCACGTCAAACATGGCTGTCAACTCAGTGACGGTTAATTCATAGAAATATATAGAAGTTACAACATGGAATCAGACCATTCAGCCCAACTAGTCCACGTCAGCATCATAATGGTGCCAGACATGCAATAAACTGTCTGAGCCTAAGCTTTGCTTTCCCCTGGATCTGATTCCAATCAAAACACTGTATTTGGGAGAAAGAATGTTATTTGTCCAAACAGAAAACTGTGATGTGTCTTTAAGCACCAGAGTTTATTATAGAAATACATAGAAGTTACAACACGGAAACAGTCTATTTGGCTTAACCAGCCTGTGTCGACTTTTACCCTCCATGAGAGCAGTTTTTGCCTCAACCGCTAACCCTGGAGTGAATTCCACAGCCTCACAAGTCTTTGTGTGAAGAAATTTTTCTTGCTGTCTGTTCTAAATCTCTTAGGTTTAATCTTGTATTTATGGCCCCTCGTTCTTGACCCCTCAACTATTAGAAACAGTCTGCTTTTATTTACCCTGTCCCATCCTTTCATAATTTTGAACAATTCTATATTATCGCCCCATAATCTGCATTCTTCTAATGAAAAAAGACCCAATTTTCAAGTCTTCTATTTGTATTTCCTCATACCTGGCAGCATCTGTGTTGTACCTCTCCAAAGCCTTAATATTCTTCCTAGAATGTGGAGCTCAATACTGCGTACAGTACTTTAACTGAACTTTTATTAAGGTTTTATATAGGTTCATCATCACCCCTTTTATATTCCATACCACTTGAGATACAACCTGGAATTCTATTAGCTTTTTATTTACAGCCTTATCAATTTGAGGTGCTGCCTTTAATGTTCTGTGAACCTGTACCTTCCAAGTCCCTCAATCTACAGCACCGAGCCTACTTCCATTCAGAGTATATTTACTGCTGTTAATTCTTTTTACCAAAATGAATCCCTTCATACTTACCGACATTGAATTCCATCTGCCACTTTTTAGCCTATTCCCCCATTTTATCAACATCTCTTTGCAGTTCCTTTGGTCTTCTTAAGAATTAACTATTCCTCCTATTTTGGTATCATCTGCAAATTTCAACACCACTTCCTCTAGGCCTATATCCAAATCATTGATATACACAGTGAACAGAAGCGGTCCCAGAAATGAATCCAGAGGGACACCACTACTCACTTCCAATCACTCTGAAAAACCACCCTTAGCACCTATTCTCTTTTTTCTCCCTTCGAACCAATTTTAATTCAGTTTGCAATCCTCCCCCTAATTCCATTCCCCTTAATCGTCTCCAGTAATCTCTCATGTGGTACTTTGTCGCTCTCAACCACTTCAGGATTCACCTCCTCTCCAATATCCTCATCTTTAGTAATGCCTGATGCAAAGTACTTATTAAATACGTCGACCATTTTTTGATCATCCTGTACAAATTGACAAACCTCTCCTCTCGGGGATCCCACCTTGCCTTTAACAATTCTCTTTTTACTGATATATTTGTAAAATACCTTACTGCTCCTTTTATTCTGTATGTTTGCAATCTCATTTTTAGTAAAAATCCCACTGTTGCTCTACAGCCAATTTCTCCTTCCACCTTACCTTTGTTCACTCCTCATCTTTCTAAAATCTGCCGTAATCCAATCTGGTATTTGAGTTTTTGTCCTGACTTTTTCCTTTTCTGGTTGGATCTTAAGTTTTGTCATATTATGATCACTATTACCAAGGTGCTCACCCACATTTAGCTCATTTACCTACTTCATTAGTCACAATCAAATCCAGCAATGCCTTCGTCTTTGTAAGGAATCTTACAACACCAGGTTATAGTCCAACAAATTTACTTTAAAATCACAAGCTTTCGGAGATTATCCCCTTCGTCAAGTGAATGAGTAAAAAGGTTCTCAAATCGCATATCTTATACTAGGCTGGGACAGCATCACACCAATCAAAAGGTGTCGTTGTTATTCAAACAGGCCAGTCACGGAGAACAGCACGTCCCAGTACACTGGATATACATTGTGTCAATTACACAGACAGACAGAAAGAAACCCAAATGGCAGAGAGAGAGAGAATATTAAAAACATAACTTTTTTTTCCCCTTTTTGCTGGTGGGGTTACGTGTAGCGTGACATGAACCCAAGATTCCGGTTGACACCTTTTGATTGGTGTGATGCTGTCCCAGCCTAGTATAAGATAAGCGATTTGAGAACTCATTCACCTGACGAAGGGGATAATCTCCGAAAGCTTGTGATTTTAAAATAAATTTGTTGGACTATAACCTGGTGTTGTAAGATTCCTTACATTTGTCCACCCCAGTCCATCACCGGCATCTCTTCGTCTTTGTAGGCCAACTAACATATTGCTTAAAGAAGGACTTCTGTGCACATTTTAGGAATTGCATTCCCTTTTCTACATTTACTTGCGCTCCGTCCCAATCAAAAAGAGGATAATTAAAATCTCCCAGAACAATAATTTTATTATTCCTACTTATCACTCTAATCGAACTGCAGGTTTCCTCTTCAATTTCTTTTCCACAATTTGGAGATCTTTAATACATCTCTACCAATGTAACAAGCCCTTTTTATCTTTGAGCTTCAACCATATTGACTCTCTCTGTACCCCTTTTTTGTCCATATCAACCCTCCCTACAGCATGTATCCCCTCTTTAAACAATATTGCACTCTACCTCCTTTCTTATCTTTTTCAATCCCACCTCAATGTATTATATCCCAATATGTTAATTTTCCATTCTTGTCTAGTTTGCAGCAAGATTTCTGTTAATGCTATTAAGTCTAGACCTTCCTGTAAAATAATTGCTTCCAGTCACCCCAGTTTATTACCCTCACTCTGTGCATTACAATATATGCATTTTAACATTTATTGTTTTTTGTTTTTTAATACTACTCATTTTCCCATGATTTTTTTGTCTAAGCTACCCCCTACCTTCACTTCAATCTTTTCTCTGTTTATATTTAGTCCATTTGATTTTATTCCTCTACTCCATATCCGTCTTGCTAAATTGTTTTCTGCATGAATATTATCCTCATCTATTTCTCCCTTTTCTATTACCTGATTGTTTTTATTATCTCAGCACCCCTTCCTTCCTAGTTTAAAAACCTTCCCTATTCAAATGTTTTGCCTGTTCAGATGTAGCTCATCCTTGCGGAACAGCTCGCATCTGTCCCAGAACTGGTGCCAATGCCCAACAAAATGGACTCCCTCTTCCTGACACCACACCTTTAGTCCTGCATTGATCTCCCGAATCTTCCTGTCCTTCCCTATTCTAGCGCACAGATGGGGAAGTAATCTTGAGTTTACCACCCATGAAGTAATGCTCCTTGAAGTTTGTTAACGAATCTCCTCAATTCAGGCCTGTCTTTCCTTACATTATTGGCTCCCACTTGAACCTCAATAACTGGTTGCCCTTCCTCCCTTTGCACAATCTTTTCCAGTCTATTCGATATGCCCTTCACCCGAGTTAGGGTCCTGTCTAAACTAGTGACCTCATCCTCTGCAGGGTTGCTTTGATGACCACCAAAGGCAGTCAAATGGTACCTTTCAGTGTCTCCTTACACATGAGGGTAGGAATGATACAGCTTGTCCTACATAGGATAGCTTTTGACTGTGCACATGATCCAAGTACCGAGTGAGCCCCGTGTAACCGAGCATTCCAATTTACTGAGAAATAATTACACTCTTTAACTAATCACAAGGGGGGGAATTTCCTGTGCATTGCTTTATAGTAAAATCACAAACATATGATAAATAAAACATATGATAGAAAATAGCAGATCCTATGTAGATTGCAGGAAAATGTCATATCCTATGTATTATTCAGAACAGCAGATCCTGAGTATATTGTAGAGAGTGGCAGACTGTGTACTTATTTCAAGAGAATAGTGTGTTGTGTATATTGTATAGAATAGCAGCGCCCGTGTATATTACAGAGAATAGCAGACACTGTATATGCTTTAAAAATATTCTCACAGTTACACAGCATACTGGCTCCACTAGGATTTGACCTCAGTCCAAACACTGTATGGTGAGTGAGTTCATGATAGCTACAGAGATCTAACCTTGTACAGTGCTCACAATTTATGACACAAGTAATGTGTTCCTCCCTCCCTATACCCACATACGATACTGTACAAATATAATAATATGTTGCAACATATTACAATTATCGAATTGTTTATAAAATTTTCTCCAATGTCAGTACTTACCATGAGAGCATCCTCTCTGTTCCACATCAGAGACAACCCAAATTTTCCATAGAGCTTAGTGTACTGAGCATTTCGTTCTACATACAGACCAGGTCCAAAGTAAGGGAGCGAGACTCTGAAAAATATCAGTTAAAAGACATATTACCAGACTTCCTGCATAATGCTCACAGATGAAGTTCTGAAACCAGAGACAATTGCTCAGGCCCAAACTCCACCCTAATACCTGTCATTCGGGAACAGCTTCTGCCAGGGGACAAGGTGAGGTAACAGTTTAGCGCATTGGCTATTCAACTTCCAGACTCAAGATCAAATTCAGCTTGGACTGATGGATGAAAGGCTCCTCTGTTTGGTGGCCGAAAGGGTTCGAAGTGAAACAAGTCTGGGTAGTCTCAACCCAGGTCCAAAGTGGGGTTGACACCAATAGGTCACTACTTGGATTTTAGTGCTGCGGTTACAACTATAGAAACACCAGTGCATCACTGAATATGACAGGATCTACAGATGTGCATTTTTAGACAACGTTGTGAAGTCATATTGCGATACATTGATCCATGTGCTCAATAAACAGTAGGCAAGGCCTAAGGCCATTGAGTCATTTTTTGACACTAATGTTAACTAATGCTAACAGGTTATGTTCAGATATTCCTCTTTATGATGATAGCGAGAAATGTATTGAAATATTTTACAAATATACTGAAACTATCAGAGTAAAAGACGTGGGCAGGCTAAACTTCTACTTCAGTTTTTGTATGACTATCATTGTTTACATGGTACATATACAAAAACAGTGGGCTGGATTTTGCTGTGAAAATAAAGATGAGGTTAACAGTGCTCACCGTTATTTTGCGCAAATCGGACAGTAACTTCCGGCGAGCGTACCTGCGCAATTAAACGCGAAAATCTGGAAGTTGCTATCTGAGATGCGCTGTCCCTCCGCAAGCTGTGCGAAAACGGCCTCTCGGCTTCCGGTTCCCCATTCAAATGTGTGAAATTCCTGAACTGATGTGGTAGATACGGATTAAACTCGCCACAAAAAGTTAGGGCTTGTCGATTCCAGTGTAAGTACCCTTTTAACAGTGTAGTAAGTCTTAATTACTGCCAAACAACCTCCTTGGCACTGAAAGTTAACTTTTACAAGTGTGGAGTCTCATTCCTTCAGCTTTTAATTGTTGTTGGAGATTTTTTTTAAAATTAAATAACATTGTTTTTTACTTTTTCTTTCTGTCTTTTTTATCTCTCTTAATCCAATCTTTCTTTCCCTCTCTTTATTTCACTTTCTGTACCTAATTTGACATTGAATTCACTCTTCTAACTTTCACTTCCTGGTTCAGATTCTTTGTTGCTCATTTACAATTCTTCAATCTGATTGGTTAAGGAGATACACAGTTGCTTGCCCTGTTCACACAGGTCCCAGATGCCCTGAAGAATGCACTGCACTGTTTGGATGTCCCGCTGACAGGAACTTGCCAGACAAAACCCCATAGAAAGTCTATGGGCAAGTGCAAGTCTAACGAACGGCTGGCGCTCACAGCTCAATCTGGCCCACACAGTATAAGTTCTAAATATTAAACTAAATTAGCACTCTCACTTAGAGAGGGCAGTGCTACCAAGTGATCAATATCACTAAAAGAGGATATTGGAGTATCGTCCACAGAAAGTCGTGTCACTGAAATGGGAAAAAAAGGTTGGCGTGGGTGCAGTAGGGTTTGGTACATGATGTTAGAGTAAAGACACTATTGGGGCAGAGAAGAGTGAGATTTATCTTTTTATCTGATGTATGGGAGAATGGATCTGGGAATGCTTGATGGTGAAATATAAAATGACATTTTACCCTTTTTATAACTGATTTTGTATGTGTATTGAGAATACTTGGGGTGAATTTCTGCAGGGGCTCTCCCAATTATCCACCGTATCTTGATGGAAGAGCTACAGAAACCCCATAAAAAGGACGAAAATGGGATTTATATCATTTTTCTGGGGTTTCCCTAGCTCTTCTATTGAAATTGCAACAGCTGATTGGGAGAATCCCTGCAGTGATTCACCCCCTTAGTGTTTGCCCCTAGTGTCAGCATCAACCACTGGCAAATTAAGCATAGCAGGGGTTAGAGACAGTCTACACTGTCCCATCAAACACCATCAGGGCAGGTACAACACAGGTTAGAGACAGAGTGAAGCTTCCTCTACACTGTCCTGTCTAACACTCACAGGGCAGCGACAGTAAGGATTAGATACAGGGTAAAGCTACTCTACACTCTGTCTTTGGAGTGAGACTTGAACACACAACCTTCTGACTCAGGCGAGAGTGCTACCAACTGAGCCACAGGATGATATGGGTGGAGGTTTCGGTAGTCTGTCCACCTACACCAACTGACCAACTCTCTATCCACTTACACTGACTGTCCTCCTGTTGTTCAATATACAATGACTGTCTTCCTCTCTGTCATAGAATCAGAATCGTAGAATCACAGAATGTTCCGGCACAGAAGGAGGCTATTCAGCCCATCATGTCCGGCTGGCCAATAAAGAGCTATCCAGCTTAATCCCACTTTCCAGCACTTGGTCCTTAGCACTGAAGGTTTCAGCACTTCAAGTACTCATCCAAGTACTTTTTAAATGAGCTGAGAGTTTCTGCCTCTACCACCCTTTCAGGCAGTGAGTTCCAGACCCCCCACCACCCTCTGGGTGAAAAAATTCTCCTCAGCTCCCCTCTAATCCTTCTACCAATTACTTTAAATCTATGCCCCCTGGTCACTGACCCCTCTGCTAATGAAAATAGGTCCTCCCTATCTACTCTATCTAGTCCCGACATAATTTCATATACATCAATTAAATCTCCCCTCAGCCTCCTTTGTTCCAAAGAAAACAACCACAGCCTATCCAATCTTTTCTCATAGCTAAAATTCTCCAGCCCTGGCAACATCCTTGTAAATCTCCTCTGTATCCTCTCTAGTGCAATCACACCTTTCCTGTAATGTGGTGAGCAAAACTGTACACAGCACTCAAGCTGTGGACTAACCAATGTTTTATGCAGTTTGAGCATAACCTCCCTGCTCTTATATGCTGTGCCTCAGCTAATAAAGGAAAGTATCCCGTATGCCTTTTAAATCACCTTATCTACCTGTCCTGCTACCTTCAGGGATCTATGGACAGGCACTCCAAGGTCCCTTTGTTCCTCTATACCTCTCAGTATCCTCCCATTTATTTATTTTTTATTTGTTCATGGGATGTGGGCATTGCTGGCGAGGCCAGCATTTATTGCCCAACCCTAATTGCCCTTGAGAAGGTGGTGGTGAGCCGCCTTCTTGAACCGCTGCAGTCCGTGTGGTGAAGGTTCTCCCACAGTGCTGTTAGGAAGGGAGTTCCAAGATTTTGACCCAGCGACGATGAAGGAACAGCGATATATTTCCAAATCGGGATGATGTGTGACTTGGAGGGGAGCATGCAGGTGGTGTTGTTCCCATGTGCCTGCTGCTCTTGTACTCCCTTGCCTTGTTTGCTCTCCCCAAATGCATTACCTCACACTTCTCTGGATTGAATTCCATTTGCCACTTTTCTGCCTACCTGACCAGTCCATTGATATCTTCCTACAGTCTACAGCTTTCCTCCTCACTATAAATCACACAGCCAATTTTTGTATCATCTGCAAACTTCTTGATCAAGCCCCCCACATTCAAGTCCAAATCATTAATATATACGACAAAAAGCAAGGGACCTAGTACTGAGCCTGGCGGGACCCCACTGAAAACAGCCTTCCACTCGCAAAAACACCCATCAACCATTACCCTTTGCTTCCTGCCACCAATCCAGTTTTGGATCCAACTAGCCACTTTCCCTTGGTTCCCATGAGCTTTTACTTTTTTGACCAGTCTGCCATGTGGAACCTTGTCAAAAGTCTTGCTAAAATCCATGTAGACTACATCAAATGCACTACCCTCATCGACCCTCCTTGTTACCTCCTCAAAAAATTCAATCAAGTTAGTCAGACATGACCTTCCCTTAACAAATCCATGCTGACTGTCCGTGATTACTCTGTGCCTTTCTAAGTGGCTGTTTATCCGGTCCCTCAGAATTGATTCCAATAATTTGCCCTCCACCGACGTTAGACTGACTGGTCTGTAATTACTTGGTCTATCCTTTTCTGCAGTATTGAGCTCTTGGAATATGACATAAGCTTCCTGCTTCTCTATCCACATATAATGACTGTCCTCCTCTCTGTCAACATACAATGACTGCCTGCCTGTCTGTCCACATAGACTGTCTATCTTCCTGTCTGTCCACATTCACTGGCTATCCTCCTGTCTATCGACATACACTGACTGTCCAAGTGTTTGTCTAAATATACTAACTATCCTCCTGTCTGACCACATTCACTGACTAACCTCCTGTCGGTTCACATCCACTGGCGTTGTCTCCTCTATGTCCTTATTCACTGATTGTCCTCCTCTCAAATATACACTGACTGACTCTCTCCACATACAGCGACTGCCCTCCTGCCTGTCCACATGCAGTGACTGTCCTCCTGTCGGTCCATATACAATGACTGCCCTCCTGTCTGACCACATCCACTGGTTGTACTCCTCTCTGTCCAAATACACTGACTGACCAACTCTCTGTCCACATACACCAACTGACCTCCTCTCTGTACACACACACTGATGGACCTCCTGTCAGTCCACAAACACTGAACGACCTCCTGTCTTTCCACATAAACTGACTGACCTCCTGTCTGTCCACATACACTGACTGTGTCTTCATGTCTGTCCACATACGCTGACTGACCATCTGTCTGACCACATACACTTAATGTCCACCTGTCTGTCCACATAAACTAACTGTCCACCTGTCTCTCCACATAGACTCACTGTCTACCTATCTGTCCATATATTCTGACTGAGCTCCTGTCTGTCCACGTACACTGACTGTCCTCCTGTCTGTCCACGTACACTGACTGTCCTCCTGTCTGTCCACGTACACTGACTGTCCTCCTGTCTGTCCACGTACACTGACTGTCCTCCTGTCTGTCCACGTACACTGACTGTGCTCCTGTCTGTCCACGTACACTGACTGTCCTCCTGTCTGTCCACGTACACTGACTGTCCTCCTGTCTGTCCACGTACACTGACTGTCCTCCTGTCTGTCCACGTACACTGACTGTCCTCCTGTCTGTCCACGTACACTGACTGTCCTCCTGTCTGTCCACATACACTGATTGTCCTCCTGCATTCACAGACTATCATCCTGCCTGTCTCATACACTTACTGTCCTCCTGTCTGTCTACGTAGAGTGACTTTCTTCTCCACATGTCTCTCCACATACACTAACTGTCTTTCTGTCTGTCCACACATACAGACTGTCCTGCTTGTCTCATACACTGACTGTCCTCCTGTGTCTCCACATACACTGACCTCCAGTCTGTCCAAATACACTGACTGTCCTCCTCTCTGTCCATATACACTGCCTGTCCACCTGTCTGTCCACATTCGCCGTCTGTCCTCCTGTCTGACTACACACAGTGGTGAAACAATGAAGCACTCCGTGCCCACATGCAGCAAGACCTGGACAACATCCAGGCTTGGGCTGATAAGTGGCAAGTAACATTCGCGCCAGACAAGTGCCAGGCAATGACCATCTCCAACAAGATAGAATCTAACCAACTCCCCTTGGCATTCAACGGCATTACCATCACCAAATCCCCCACCATCAACATCACCCGCGACCTCTACCACCTGGAAGGACAAGGGCAGCAGGCACATGGAAACAACATGTTCCCCTCCAAGTCACACACCATCCTGACATGGAAATATATCGCCATTCCTTCATCGTCGCTGGGTCAAAATCCTGGAACTCCCTACCTAACAGCACTGTGGGAGAACCTTCGCCACACGGACTGCAGTGGTTCAAGAAGGCGGCTCACCACCTTCTCAAGGGCAATTAGGGATGGGCAATAAATGCTGGCCTTGCCAGCGATGCCCACATCCCATGAACGAATAAAAAAAAAATTGACCTTTTTTTTACACTCTGAACACCAACATTTAATAGTTTCTCACCATTTAAAACAAATCCTGTTTTTCTATTCTTCCTACCAAAGTGAATAACCTCACATTTTCCCACATTATACTCCATCTGACATCTTCTTGCCCACTCACTTAACCTGTCTATATCCCTTTTCAGACTCTTTGTGTCCTCCTCACAGCTTACTTTCCCACCTAGCTTTGTATCGTCTGCAAACTTGGATACATTACACTCGGACCTTCATCTAAGTCATTAATATAGATTGTAAATAGCTGAGGCCCAAGCACCAATTCTTGCGGCACCCAACTAGTTACAGCCTGCCAACCTGAGAATGACCCGTTTATCCCTACTCTCTGTTTTCTGTCCTTTAACCAATCCTCTATCCATGCTAATATATTACCCACAACCCCATGAGCCCTTACCTTGTGTAACAACCTTTTCCGTGGCACCTTATCAAATGTCTTTTGAAAATACAAATATACTACATCCACTGGTTCTCCTTTATCTACCCTGCTAGTTACATCCCCAAAAAACCCTAATAAATTTGTCAAACACGATTTCCCTTTCATACAACCAAGTTAACACTGCCTAATCATATTATGATTTTCTTCCCTAATAATGGATTCCAGCATTTTCCCAATGACCGATGTCAGGCTAACTGGCCTGTAGTTGCCTGTTTTCTCTCTCCCTCCCTTCTTGAACAGCGGGCTAACATTTGTTACCTTCCAATTCACTGGGACCGAATCAGAATCTAGTCTGTCCACGTACACTGATTGGTGAAAAATCGTACACTAATTGTCCACCAGTCTGTCCAATATCACTGACTGTCCTACTGTTTGACCACATACACTGAATTCCTGTCTGTCCGTATTCATTGACTTTCCTCCTGACTGTCCACATACAATGACTGACCTCCTGTCTGTCCAGATACATTGTCCTCCCATTTGTCCACATACACTGACTGGTGGAGAATCATACACTGATTCTCCACCAGTCTGTCCACATTCAATGACTTTCCTGCTGCCTGTAACACATACACTGACTGACTTCCTGTCTGTCCACATAAACTGACATTCCTATCTGTCCACATACACTGATTGTCACCCTGTCTGTCCACATACACCGACTGACCACCTGTCTGTCCACAACACAGTGATTGCCCCCCTATCTGTCCACATAAACTGAACTCCAGTCTGTCCACATACACTGATTGGCCCCTGTCTTCCATATTCAGAGACTATCCTCCTGTCTGTCCACATGCGCTGAACTCCTGTCTGTTCTCAAACACTGATTGTACCCCTGTCTGTCCACATTCACTGACTGACTCCATCTCTGTCCACAGACACTGGCTGACCTCCTGTCTGTCCACATTCACTGACTGACTCCATCTCTGTCCACAGACACTGACTGACCTCCTGTCTGTCCACATACACTGACTGTCCTCCTGTTTGTCCATATACACTGAATGACCTCCTGTCTGTCCGCATTCAATGACTTTCCTGCTGTCTGTCCACGTACACTGACATTCCTGTCTGTCCACATACACAGATTGTCCCCCTGTCTGTCCTCATAAACTGAACTCCTGCCTGTCCACATACACTGATTGTCCCCCTGTCTGTCCATATGCACTGATTGACCTCCTGTGTGTCCACAGACACTGATTGACCAACTGACTGGCAACATACACTGACTGTCTACCTATCTTTCCACATACACTGACTGTCCTCCTGCCTGTCCACAGACACTGACTGACCTCCTGTCTATCCACAGACACTGACTGTCCTCCTGTCTGTCCACATACACTGACTGTCCTCCTGTCTGTCCACGTACACTGACTGTCCTCCTGTCTGTCCACATACACTGACTGTCCTCCTGTCTGTCCACATACACTGACTGTCCTCCTGTCTGTCCACGTACACTGACTGTCCTCCTGTCTGTCCACGTACACTGACTGTCCTCCTGTCTGTCCACGTACACTGACTGTCCTCCTGTCTGTCCACGTACACTGACTGTCCTCCTGTCTGTCCACATACACTGACTGAACTCCTGTCTGTCTGCATGCACTGACTGTCCTTTCTGCTCATGTTTTCTTGTCTTATATACTATCTTCCAGTCTGTCCATATACATTGACTGTCTTTCTGTTTAGTGCTTTATTTTGTAATTGCTCATTAAATCTGAATATACAGTGCCCTGATTTACTGAGTACAGGACATTCAAATTAAATTGGCATCAGATAGGCAGGACCCAAGAGAATTTACACTCCAAATCAGAGTTGGACTGATCATTCCCCTGCCGCAATATACCTGGCAATGGATGATTAACTCTTTTCCTTGTTTAAACTCTTATACTCTTTAGGCAGTCACTAGCTCAACCATACAGAACTGTCCAGAGTTAGCTCGTCACTGTCACATCGATGATTTGGGATTTACAATTGGCCTGAGCACCCTTGGATTACGAGTGGATGTTTGTCTGGGGTTCTTACCCCAGATCACTATCCAGTGACCCCCACTGAGATTATCTGTGTGGATGTTGGGGATATGGCAGGATCACAGCTCGGATATGTCCTGTGCAGTAAAATAGCCTTCCAAGATGTACTCTCTGGGCTCGCACTCGGGAGAGATAGTGGTGGGCTCCCAGTGCATGGTGGAACAGCACCTGAGCCATCCGTGAGATGCAAAGGGGGAAATTGGGAGTAAGGGGGAGTAAGAAACCTTTAGCAGTATTTCTTTTATGCTGTAAAAGTTTGATAACACAAGATATTGTGAAGCACAGACTGAAAAGTAAAAGCAGAAAAAACCTGGATTAAAGCAGTTTACAGACTGATTGAAGGGTGAAGAAACCCTGACTTGCCTGTTCTCGATTCTCCAGCGTGACCCAGCTGGTCATAAGTGATTAATTAAACACTGAACATTAGGATTTCGTTTCTGGGCTTTCCTGGTGTCACAGCAGCTGGTCCACGCAGACCAGGTCCTAAATTTCATATCTGCTCTATGCTGAGTTAGCTTATGTTAGCTGAATTAGGTTCACTGTGATGGCTATTGAGGTCAAATAGCCTGCTAACATTCATGTCTTGGCTCACACAAGAACAATGACCATTTGGGAGAGGTTCATGGACTCACAGAACTTTACACCAGCAAGGAGTCAATTAGATGAATTTCCATCTTCACCGCATGGGCAGTCATCTGGTGGAGCAGGTCACATGCCCATAATAGAACCTGCCCAATTTTCATTCCATTGAAACAAATGGTTACTGCCGGTAGGCGACGACAAAAATTTATCTCCATGACTTTAGGACAGGAGGGGGCATAAAGGAGAGAGAGAAAATGCTTTGTTAAAAGTCGGATTTTGTTGATGAACATGGTACAGTTGAGGTCTGACTACGGGTAACATAAGTTGCCTGAGACCCAAGACGCATGGTCTGCCCAGACACTGCCATTAAATATATATTCAGTACAAATTATTTTACTGTCTCACTTACATTGCTTCATTGATTACCACAATTTTGGGTGTCATATAAATCTCAATATCCTTGATCGTTGTCATGATGTAATGTATCTTGGGGTGCCCCTTGGAGAAGGTACGTTTAATTTCAATGGAGAAATCTTTATAGCGCTGATTACAGTCAGACACAAAATTATAGGCACAAGTTCCAGGAAACTGATAAACATCCCCATCGAAGGTCTTAAAGTGATTGTTTCCCCACGTGCTGCAGACATGATCCCTGTGGTTAGGTAATCTGGCTGCAAAATACAAAGTCTAAAATTTAGTAAAGGCAGTGAAAAACACACAGACTGAGAAACAGCTGCAATATACAAAATGAGATAAAGCAAAATAAAACTGTTCCCTCATTTTTCATAAGTCTTTGCATAACATAGTGTCTGCCTCTCATCCTTTTTAAATCCCTAATTAAATCCCTAAATTAAACAGATTATTGCTACCCTGCAAAAGAGTAATTTTTTCCAATTATTCAAGCTCACCATGTTTGATATCCACACAGAACGTATATGAAACAGCCCAGCTAAGCATCCATATTGTTATACTCCACAGCCCCATGGTAGACCGGGTTCGGTGATGGCCAAACTTGAAACCTTTCTGAGAAGATGATCACACAGAGATCACACCTTTTAAACCATTTGCTCAGGGCCATAAAATTTATTATGAGGTGTGGTTGTAAAGGGGATGTTATCCTTCCTTATTTTTAACGTACACATATGGCTGCTTCCAATACAGTGGGTGGATCTTACCATGGAAATCAGTGCATTCTTCATCTGTTTCAGTGACACTGTGCAGTACATCCTAGACTTCAGGGATTGCTGCGAGTTCACCGATGGTAACATAATGTAGTCTGCATTTATGGACCTGTTGCAGAGTCTATCCACGTAACACTGAAATGCAACGTACCCAAATAATGCTACGGTATAGTCCACCCATAAGTCATGTAGTCCTTCCATATAATGCTGAAACATGGTGCTTCCAACTAATGCTGCAGCATAATCTACCCCTGTAACATTGCGATATAGTCTACGCATGTAACTGCAATATAATTCGACCATGTAACCCTGCAACTTTGTTATCCACATAATATTGAGACATAGTCTGTCCATGTAACTCTGCGGTACAGACTATTCATGTTACACTGCAACTTAGTTATCCACGTAACATTGTGACATAGTCTATCCATACGACACTTCAACATCGTCTATTCATGTAATACTGCTACTTAGCCTATCCATTTAACACTGCAACACAGTCTATCCATTTAACACTGCACACAGTCGATCCAAGTAACACTGCAACACAATCTATCCATGTAACACTGCAACACAGTCGATCCAAGTAACACTGCAACACAGTCTATCCATTTAACACTGCAACACAATCTATCCATTTAACACTGCAACACAGTCTATCCATGTAACACTGCGATGTAGTCTATCGACATAACGCTGCAACATTGTCTATTCATGTAATACTGCGACATAGTCTGTTCATGCAATACTGCAACTTAGTTATCCACATAATGCAGCATTGTAGTCTATCCATGTAACACTGCAACTTAGTCTATCCATGTAACACTGCAACTTAGTCTATCCATTTAACATAGCAAATTAGTCTATTCATGTAACACTGCAACTTAGTCTATTCATGTAACACTGCAACTTAGTCCATCCATATAACACAACAACTTATTGCAGTTACATGCGTAGACTATATCGCAATGTTACAGGGGTAGATTATGCTGCAGCATTAGTTGGAAGCACCATGTTTCAGCATTATATGGAAGGACTACATGACTTATGGGTGGATTATACAGTAGCATTATTTGGGTACGTTGCATTTCAGCGTTACGTGGATAGACTCTGCGACAGGTCCATAAATCCATGTAATCTATCCATGTAACACTGCAACTTAGTCTATCCATGTAACACTGCAACTTAGTCTATCCATGTAACACTGCAACTTAGTCTATCCATGTAACACTGCAACTTAGTATATCCATGTAACACTGCAACATAGTCTATCCATGTAACACTGCAACTTAGTATATCCATGTAACACTGCAACTTAGTCTATCCATGTAACACTGCAACTTAGTCTATCCATGTAACGCTGCAACTTAGTCTATCCATGTAACACTGCAACTTAGTCTATCCATGTAACACTGCAACTTAGTCTATCCATGTAACGCTTCAACTTAGTCTATCCATGTAATGCTGCAACTTAGTATATCCATGTAACGCTGCAACTTAGTATATCCATGTAACGCTGCATGCTGCAACTTAGTCTATCCATGTAACACTGCAACGTAGTCTATCCATATAACACTGCAACTTAGTCTGTCCATGTAACACTGCAACTTAGTCCATCCATGTAACACTGTGACATAGTCTGTTCGTGTAACACTGCAACTTAGTTCTCCATGTAATATTGTGACACAATCTGTTCATGTAACACTGCAACTTAGTCTATCCATGTAACACTGCAACTTAGTCTATCCATGTAATACTGCAACTTAGTCTATCCATGTAATACTGCATCTCCCAAATCTCGAGAAGAAATTTAATAAAGGGTGCAATTATTGATTATTCATTGGAAGTATTTAGTTAGTATGCAATTAATGACAAAGTTATTCAAGTACTAAGGTGCAGCTGGGCTGCTTTTGATTATAAGCTAAAAAGGTTACTTTAATCCTATATAACTCATTTGGAATATTTTGTGCAGTTTTGGTCACCTTATCTTCAAAAAGAAATGAAAAAAAACTGGGAATATCCAGCAAGTTTATCAGCATTTGAATCAGAGCAATATTTTGGGTGGGGACACTGTTAGATGTGCTGTGATCCTGATAAAAGGATCTTCATCTGAAACACAAACTTGTCTTTTCTCTTTGCAGATGCTGTCAGGTTTCTGTATGTTCCCAGCATTTTCTATTTTTATTCCAAAAGGACATTGATGAACTGAAAAGGGTTCAGAGAAGAGTGACAAGGATTGTTCCAGAATTTAGAACTCTAAATTGAGAAAAGACAATTGAAGGACAGGATTCAAGTTTCTCAAATGCTGAGGGGAATGGAGACTAGTTTAAACCGTGATCACAGAAGTACCAAATTAACGTTGTAAGCAAGGCTAGAGATGAGAAGAATTTTCTTTTTTCCACAAAGTAGTGACATATAGTAGACTCCTTCAGAAGCAATTAATACTGTGCTGATCAAATCCTTTAAAAGGAGAGACAGGATTATCTGTTGAGGTCAGGATTATGGTAAAAGGACAAATGTAGCATTGCTGTTCAAATACTCAAATTGGAATAGGCCTAATTATTCTGAGAGCATACAAACGTATTTTCTGGAATGCTTCATTCAAGGTGGACAAATGCAGATTTTGAAATTAATTGGATATTTTGGAGTGTTTCTTTGACTTCCTTGATACCAAGGAGTAATTTCACAGAATTGTATCACCAAGGCACAACACAATGCTGATGGATGGCTTTGGCCTATGTACTGCCACAGTCCCAGAGCAGGGCAGAATATCTAGGAGAAGACATGGCAAATCCGTAGTTCAATATGGAGGTAGAGGATGAGACATCGCAAGCACTCAATGGAGGAGGAGATATTCGCAAAAGCTCAATATGGAGCTAGAAATATCCGTAAAGGTTCAATGTGAGGAAAGGGAAAGAGACATCATCAAAGGCTCAGATGGAGCAACACACATCCGCAAAGGCTCATTATGGAGGAGGGTTGATCTATATAACAATATTCTCAAAATATACTCAGTTCTGAGCAGTGGATATCACCATGGGAGCATTTTTCCCACTCTGCCCCAATAGTATAGTCTTGGAGAGATATTTGGGAGGGGGGGGATAGGATTGGACTTGGCTTCTTATGTCTAAGGACCGTATAGTCTACTGACTTTGACTGTCTAGGGTTACATGTCGAGAAAGGCCATTTGGGTTATGTACAGGAGGTGCCTGACAGCCATAGAGCTATACTCTAGTGCCTTCAAGGAAGTAGGGGGCAGAAAATGGCTGAAGAAGAGGGAAAAAGAAAAGTTGTTTAAAAAAATGGGGAAATAAAATAGTAACAGACTTAAAATGCTTGTTGCAGTTATCGTCTATTTTCTCCCCATCCATGTTATCTGACCATTGTGAAAAACAGATGATCCAGTATTATTTGTTCTTGGTTTGTCATTAACATTGACAATGCAGTATTTATTGCCCATCCCTAGTTGCCCTGAGAGCATTAAGAGGCTACTACATTGTGTGGGACTGAATTCACATGTAGGCCAAACTATGTAGGGGTAACAGGACATTAGTGAACAGGCTGGGCTTTTTTATGCTGCTAGTCCACAAATTTCCAGATTTCTTGAATTCTATTTTACAACTTGAATTGGTGGGATTATGAACTCAAGATCTCTGGATTGCTAATCCTATATCATAACCTCTAGGCTACCCTACCACATTCTCATTGCTATGGGCAATATCAGTACATCTTCTTGGTCAAAAGTCCCCTAAATATCAGAGAGGTGGAGGTAGCCATCTCAACCAGGCAAGTTCCCTCTCCTCTTTCCCCACCCACCCCCCACATCCAACACAGATGAGTTTGGCACTCACCTGTGAGGAGAGGCTCCTGAGTACAAATGTAGACTGAGGCTGTGATTTAAATTCTAGTCTCCTCCCAGCATTGTTTTAACTAATTCATCCACACTAAGGTTTAATCTTTGAATTTTTGGGCGATTTATGTGTTCATAGAATCATAGAATGATACAGCACAGAAGGAGACCATTCGGCCCATTGTACCTGTGCCGGTTCTTTGAAAGAACAATCCAATTAGTCCCACACCCCTACCCTTTCCCAATAGCACTTCAAATTTTTCCCCTTCAAGTATTTATCCAACTCACTTTTGAAACTTATTATTGAATCTGCTTCCACCACCATTTCAGGCAGTGCATTCCAAATCATAACAACTCGCTGCGTTAAAAAGTTTCTCCTCATCTCGCCTTTGGTTCTTTTGCTATTTACCTTAAATCTGTGGCCTCTGGTTACTGACCCTTCTGCCACTTGAAACAGTTTCTCCTTGTTTATTAAAACCCTTCATGATTTTGAACATCGCTATCAAATTTAACCTTAACCTTCTCTGCCCTAAAGAGAGCAACCCCAGCTTTTCTAGTCTCTCCACGTAACTGAAGTCTTTCATGCCTGGTACCATTCTAGTAAATCTCCTCTGCACCCTCTCTAAGGCCTTGACATCCTTCCTAAAGTGTGGTGCCCAGAATTGGCCACAATGCTCCAGCTGGGGCCTAACCAGTGTTTTATAAAGATTTTGCATAACTTCCTTGCTTTTGTACTCGATGCCTCTATTTATAAAGCCACGGATCTTGTATGCCTTTTTAACAACCTTCTCAACTTGTCCTGTCACCTTCAAAAACTTGTGTATATACACCCCCAGATCTCTTTCTGTTCCTGCGCCCCCTTTAAGATTGCACCATCTAGTTTATATTGTCTCTCCTCATTCTTCCTACCAAAATGAATCACTTCGCACTCCTCTGCATTAGATTTCATCTGCCATGTGTCTGCCTGCCTCACCAGCCTGTCTGTGTTCTCCTGGAGTCTGTTACTATCCTCCTCACGGTTTTACTACATTTCTGAATTTGAAGATGCCAGTGCTGGTGTACAGAATACATCCTTATTTTGGTCACCCTGTGTTGAAACTAAGCATTTCCAGGTCAGGTACAGCATAGGTTAGATACAGAGTAAAGCTCCTTCTACACTGTCCCATCAAACACTCTCAGGGCAGGTACAGCACGGGTTAGATACAGAATAAAGCTCCTTCTACACTGTCCCATCAAACACTCCCGGGGCAGGTACAGGGTTAGATACAGAGTAAAGCTCCTTCTACACTGTCCCATCAAACACTCTCAGGGCAGGTACAGCACGGGTTAGATACAGAGTAAAGCTCCCTCTACACTGTCCCATCAAACACTCCCAGGGCAGGTACAGCACGGGTTAGATACAGAGTAAAGCTCCCTCTACACTGTCCCATCAAACACTCCCAGGGCAGGTACAGCACGGGTTAGATACAGAGTAAAGCTCCCTCTTCACTGTCCCATCAAACGCTCCTAGGTCAGGAACAGCATGGGTTAGAAACTCAATAATGTGCTGTAAAGCCAACTTCAGAAAAGCAACTCATGTGGACAAGAGCGACATTTCCATTTCCTACACCAGCCATTCCTCTAGCTTTTTTGAATGAGATTGCCAATTTAAGTCTAAATAATGGACAGTTTTGTGCTGTGGCCCATTGCTCACCAGGAACTGAGTTGAGACATTTCACTTTACACCCTTACAGCTGGCAGAAGAAAGAGTTTGAGTGGGATTCAAACCAGATTCTAATGGTGAAAGAGCAGTTTGATAACATTCTTCAGGAACACCCCCAAAATAAATAAAATTCTGAACAGGTTTGTCATAAAGATTCTGTATTTATTTCAATGTCCTTCTCTTTTTTTGATATTAATAAAATAAACACAAATGAACGTCAAAGCATGAGTTGGCCTGACCCCTCCCTGGAGCCCTGCATATTCTCCAGCTGTTGTGTAATTGGAATTGTTTGCTGTGGTTACTTTGAATAGCCTGGACCAGAGGGAAACATGCATTCCTTTGAAAAAGGTATTGCAGAAACATTGAAGTGATTTGGAAAATAGAAACGATTTTGAGAAGTGATTAAACAACAGCAAACATAATGTAATAAAACTGACTTTAGCTGTCATTAGGAGCAAAAAGATTTTGACACCTGTTGGGTCCGCTTCAGGATATTTTATTGTGTAACCTTTGGAAATACATGACGTTGTTAGTGCATTAATCTTAATCCTTCATACACCAGATAAATTTAAATGTTTGCACCAGCCAAGTGCTGTAAAATAGTGGTGAATTCTCTTGCATGCATTGCAATGTTGATAGTTCATACTTCATTCCCAATGGGGTGGTTACACATTCTTTTGCCAATAAGAGTGTGTGATTGTCAGTCAGTGGGGTAGGGGGAACCGAGGTGAGGCAGAGAAGGACGTACTGCAGACACTGGTCCAATCCAACAGATACAATGTTGTGGGGATAAGGAGAAAGGCTGCAAGGAAGATGGCCAGAATGCTAACTATGGCAACATGGAGCAAGAGGCAGTCTGGGGGAGGAACAAAATAGAAATAGAAAGGTTGTAGTCATAGGGGACTCGATAATTAGGGGATAGATAGCATCCTCTGCAGTCATGACAAAGAGTCCAGGAGAGTGTGTTGCCTACCTGGTGTCCGGAGCAACTGGAGAGGAACCTGAAAAGGGAGAGGGAAGACCCGGTTGTCGTGGTCCATGTCGGGACCAATGACATAGGGAAAAACAGGGAGGAGGTCATGATAAGGGAGTATCAGGAGCTAGGAACTAAATTAAACAGAAAGACCTCACAGTTGAATTTTTTTAATCGTTCATGGGATGTGGGCGTCGCTGGCAAGGGCAGCATTTATTGCCCATCCTTAATTGCCCTTGAGAAGGTGGTGGTGAGCCGTCCTTAGGGAAGAGCAACCATAACATGATAGAATTCCTCATTAAGATGGAGAGCGAAGTAGTTGAATCCGAAACAAGGGTCCTGAATCTAAATAAAGGAAATTACGAAAGTATGAGGTGTGAGTTGGCTATGATAGATTGGGGAACTTTACTAAAAGGGATGATGGTGGATAGGCAATGGCTAATATTTAAAGAACGTGTGCAGGAATTACAACAATTATTCATTCCTGTCTGGCGCAAAAATAAAACAGGAAAGGTGGCTCAACCGTGGCTTACAAAAGAAATTAGGGATAGTATTAGATCCAAAGAGGAGACATATAAAATTGCCAGAAAAAGCGGCAAGCCTGAGGATTGGGAGCAGTTTAGAATTCAGCAAAGGAGGACAAAGAGATTGATTAAGAGGGGAAAAATAGAGTATGAGAGTAAACTAGCAGAGAACATAAAAACTGACTGTAAAAGCTTCTATAAATATGTCAAGAGAAAAAGATTAGTGAAGACAAATGTAGGTCCCTTACAGTCAGAAACGGGGGAAATTATAATGGGGAACGAAGAAATGGCAGAACAATTAAACACATACTTTGGTTCTGTCTTCACAAACGAGGACGCAAACAACCTCCCGGAAATGTTAGGGAACCAAGGGTCCAGTGAGAGGGAGGAACTGAAGGAAATCAGTATTAATAAAAAAATAGTGCTAGGGAAATTAATGGGGCTAAAGGCTGACAAATCGTCAGGGCCTGATAATCTACATCCCAGAGTACTAAAGGAAGTGGCCCTGGAAATAGTGGATGCATTGGTGATCATTTTCCAAAATTCTATAGACTCTGGAACAGTTTCTACAGATTGGCGGGTGGCAAATATAACCCCACTATTTAAAAAAGGAGGGAGAGAAAAAACAGGGAGTTACAGGACAGTTAGCCTAACATCAATAATGGGGAAAATGCTAGAGTCTATTATAAAGGATGTGATAACAGAACACTTGGAAGGCATTAACCAGATGGGACAAAGTCAGCATGGGTTTATGAAAGGGAAATCATGCTTAACAAATCTACTGAAGTTTTTTGAGGAGGTAACTCGTAGATTAGATAGGGGAGAACCTGTGGATGTGGTGTACTTGGATTTTCAGAAGGCTTTTGATAAGGTCCCACACAAGAGGTTAGTGTGCAAAATTAAAGCACATGGGATTGGGGGGAATATACTGGCATGGATTGAGAATTGTTTGACAGACAGGAAGCAGAGAGTAGGAATAAACAGGGCTTTTTCCGGATGGCAGGCAGTTACTAGTGGGGTACCACAGGGATCAGTGCTTGGACCCCAGCTATTCACAATATATATCAATGATTTGGATGAGGGAACTAAATGTAACATTTGCAAGTTTGCAGACGACACAAAGCTGGGGTGGAATGTGAGCTGTGAGGATGATGCAAAGCGGCTCCAATGTGATTTAGACAAGTTGGGTGAGTGGGCAAGAACATGGCAGATGCAGTATAACGTGGATAAATGTGAGGTTATCTACTTTGGTTGTAAAAACAGAAAGACAGATTATTATCTGAATGGTTGATAGATTGGGAAAAGGGGAGGTGCAACGAGACCTGGGTGTCCATGTGCACCAGTCGCTGAAAGCGAGCATTCAGGTGCAGCAAGCAGTTAGGAAGGTGAATGGTATGTTGGCCTTCATTGCAAGAGGATTTGAGTTCAGGAACAGGGATGTCTTACTGCAGTTGTACAGGGCCTTGGTGAGACCACATCTGGAGTATTGTGTGCAGTTTTGGTCTCCTTATCTGAGGAAGGAAGTCCTTGCCATGGAGGGAGTGCAACGAAGGTTTACCAGATTGATTCCTGGGATGGCAAGACTGACGAATGAGGAGAGATTGGGTTGACTAGGCCTATATTCACGAGAGTTTAGAAGAATGAGAGCTGATCTCATTGAAACATATAAAATTCTAACAGGACTAGACAGACTAGATGCAGGGAAGATGTTCCCGATGGCTGGGGAGTCCATAACCAGGGGTCACAGTCTCAGGATAAGGGGTATGCCATTTAGAACCGAGATGAGGAGAAATTTCTTCACTCAGAGGGTGTTGAACCTGTGGAATTCTCTACCACAGAAGGCAGTGGAGGCCAAGTCATTCAATATATTCAAGAAGAAGATAGATATATTTCTTAATGCTAAAGGCATCAAGGGGTATGGGGAAAAAGCGGGAACAGGGTACTGAGTTAGACAATCAGCCATGATCATTTTGAATGGCGGAGCAGGCCCAAAGGGCCGAATGGCCTATTCTTGCTCCTATTTTCTATGATTCTATGATTCTTGAACGGCTGCAGCCCGTGTGGTGAAGGTTCTCCCACAATGCTGTTAGGTAGGGAGTTCCAGGATTTTGACCCAGCGACGATGAAGGAACGCCGATATATTTCCAAGTCGGGATGGTGTGTGACTTGGAGGGGAACGTGCAGGTGGTGTTGTTCTGATGTGCCTGCTGCCCTTGTTCTTCTAGGTGGTAGAGGTCGTGGGTTTGGGAGGTGCTGTCGAAGAAGCCTTGGCGAGTTGCAGCAGTGCATCCTGTGGATGGTACACACTGCAGCCGCAGTGCACCGGTGGTGAAGGGAGTGAATGTTTAGGGTGGTGGATGGGGTGCCAATCAAGTGGGCTGCTTTGTCCTGGATGGTGTCGAGCTTCTTGAGTGTTGTTGGAGCTGCACTCATCCAGGCAAGTGGAGAGTATTCCATCACACTCCTGACTTGTGCCTTGTAGATGGTGGAAAGGCTTTGGGGAGTCAGGAGGTGAGTCACTCGCTGCAGAATACCGAGCCTCTGACCTGCTCTTTTGGCCACAGTATTTATGTGGCTGATCCAGTTAAGTTTCTGGTCAATGGTGACCTCCAGGATGTTCATGGTGGGGGATTCGGTGATGGTAATGCCGTTGAATATCTAGGGGAGGTGGTTAGACTCTCCATTATTGGAGATGGTTATTGCCTGGCACTTGTCTGGCGCGAATGTTACTTGCCTCTTATCAGCCCAAGCCTGGATGTTGTCCAGGTCTTGCTGCATGCGGGCATGGACTGCTTCATTATCTGAGGGGTTGCGAATGGAACTGAACACTGTGCAATCATCAGCGAACATCCTCATTTCTGACCTTATGATGGGGTGAAGGTCATTGATGAAGCAGCTGAAGATGGTTGGGCCTAGGACACGGCCCTGAGGAACTCCTGCAGCAATGTCCTGGGGCTGAGATGCTTGGCCTCCAACATCCACTACCATCTTTTTTTGTACTGGGTATGACTCCAGCCACTGGAGCATTTTCCCCCTGATTCCCATTGACTTCAATTTTACTAGGGCTTCTTGGTACCACACTCGGTCAAATGCTGCCTTGATGTCAAGGGCAGTCACTCTCACCTCACCTCTGGAATTCAGCTCTTTTGTCCAGGTTTGGACCAAGGGTGTAATGAGGTCTGGAGCCGAGTGGTCCTGGCGGAACCCAAACTGAACATCAGTGAGCAGGTTATTGGTGAGTAAGTGCCGCCTGATAGCGCTGTTGACGACACCTTCTATCACTTTGCTGATGATTGAGAGTAGACTGATGGGGCGGTAATTGGCCGGAATGGATTTGTCCTGCTTTTTGTGGACAGGTCATACCTGGGCAATTTTCCATTGTCGGGTAGATGCCAGTGTTGTAGCTGTACTGGAACAGTTTGGCCAGAGGCGCGACTAGTTCTTGAGCACAAGTCTTAAGCACTACTGCCGGCCTGGATGTTATCGGGGCCCAGAGCCTTCGTTGTATCCAGTGCACTCAGCCATTTCGGCCTCCTCCCGATATTGCCACCATCACAGAAGCCAGTCTTCAGCCAATTCGATTCACTCCACGTGATACTAAGAAATGGGGATGTTTCCCAGGGCCACTCCCTCCTGACTGTATATCACTGTGCTGCCACCTCTGGTGGGTCTATCCTGCCGGTGGGACAGGACATACCCAGGGATGGTGATGGAAGAGTCTGGGACGTTGGCTGAAAGATATGATTCTGTGAGTATGGCTATGTCAGGCTGTTGTTTGACTAGTCTGTGGGACAACTCTCCCAATTTTGGCACAAGTCCCCAGGTGTTAGTGAGGAGGACCTTGCAGGGTCGACTGGGCTTGGTTTGCCTTTGTCGTGTCCGGTGCCTAGTGGTCTGATGCCGCGTGGTCCGTCCGGTTTTATTCTTCTTATGACTTTTTGTAGCGAGATTGTACAACTGAGTGGCTTGCTAGGTCATTTCAGAGGGCGATTAAGAATCAACCACATTGCTGTGGGTCTGGAGTCACATGTAGGCCAGACCGGGTAAGGACGGCAGGTTTCCTTCCCTAAAGGGCATTCGTAAACCAGATGGGTTTTTACGACAATCCGATAGTTTCATGGTCACCATTACTGATACTTGTTTTTTTTTAATTTCAGATTTTATTTAATTAATTGAATTTAAATTTCCTAACTGCCATGGTGGTAATCTCGGGATTACCACCCGAACCACGTGCTAATTGGCATAGAGATAGACAGATCAGGAAGGTGAATGCATGGCTGAAAGACTGGTGTGGGAAGGAGGGGTTCCATTTCATGGGCCAGTACTGGGACAGGAAGGAGCTACACCATTGGGACGGGCTCCACCTAAACCAGAATGGGTCCAAAGTCCTTGTGGAAAGGATAAAAAGAGGTATAGATAAGACTTTGAACTAGTAAGACGAGGAAAGGGATCTGGTAGAAATAACAGTAGCCTGAAGGTAATTGAAATAGGAGATGAGAGTAAAGGTCAGACCTAGGAAAGGAATAAGGGTAACATAAACAGTCAGAAAACAGATAAAGTTATAGAACATGAGTATAAAATAATTTTTAAAAAGCGAGAGGAGCAATTCATACAAAATAAATTAAGTTGCCTGTACAGCAATGTACACAGCATACAAAACAAAATGGGGGAACTCGAAGCAATAATTCGTAGCGGGGAACCAGATGTGGAAGGATTAACTGAAACATGGCTGCATAAAGAACAGGATTGGCAGTTAAATATTGCAAGATATAGCGTAGGTAGAAAGGATAGGGAGGGAAGAGGTGGGGTGGGGTAGAGACTCGGAAAGAAGTAAAAAAAAAATTAGGAAGGCAAAGAGGAATTACAAAATGAAATTATCAAAGAATATAACAAGAAATAGTAAAGTATTCTATAGACACATAAATAACAAAAGGAAAATTAAGGTATGGATAGGGCCACTAGGGGATTGGACAAGATAAACTCACAGGTAGTGATACTGAAATGGCAGAAACATTGAATAGTTACTTTACCTCAGTTGTTATCAGGGAGACTAACAAAATGGACATGACATTAGAACAAGAGATTAAAAAGACATTTAAGATAGAGAGGAGGGCAATAATTGATAAACTTAGAGAGGATACAACCACAGGTCAGGGTGGATTGTATCTGTGCATACTCAAAAGAAGTTAGGGAAGAGATAGCAGAGGCACTTGTATATATATTTAGAAATTCAATAGAAAAGGGAATAGTGCCAGAGGACTGGCGGACAGCTAATGTTATTCCTACATTCAAAAGGGAGATGGAACAAATCCCTGGAACTATTGACCAGGTAGCTTAACATTGGTGGTAGGAAAGATATTGGAATCTTTACTCAAAGATGTATTAGAAAAATATCTAGCAACCGAAAATATAATAAAGAGCAGTCAGCACGGATTTCAAAAGGGAAAGTGATGCTTGACCAACCTTAGTGAATTCTTTGAAGAAGTAACAGAAAGGGTAGACAAGAGTAATGCAGTAGATGTAATATAATTGGACTTTCAAAAGGCCTTCGATAAGTACCACATAGTAGACTCGTGAGTAAGGTCAGAACATGTGGAATCAGGGGATAGGTTGCAGAATGGATAGCAAACTTACTACAAAACAGAAAACAGAGTAGGGGTTAAAGATAGTTACTCAGACTGGCGGAAAGTGGGAAGTGGTGTTCCACAAGGATCGGTGCTGGGACCACTATTGTTCACCATTTACAGTGATGATTTGGACTCGGGAATTGGAAGTATAATTTCAAAATTTTCGGATGATACCAAATTGGAAGAATATGAGTAAATACAAGAAGACATTAACAAACTTACAGAATGGGCATGCAAATGGTAAATGAATTTCAATATCGATAAGGGTAAGGTGGTGCATTTTGGTAGGAGGAATAAGGAAGCCACATACTCCTTGGAAAATAAGAGTCAAAATGGGATAGAGGCACAAAGGGATCTAGGGGTACAGATACGCAGACTATTAAAAGTAGCAACGCAGGTTAACAAAGCCATAAAAAGCAAAAACAAAGTACTGGGGTTCATTTCTCGCGGAATAGAACTCAAAAGCTGAGAGGTTATGTTAAACTTATATAGAATCTTGGTAAGACCACACTTAGAGTACTGTGCACAGTTCTGGTCTCCATATTACAAAAAGGATATACAAGCACTGGAGAAAATCCAAAAAGATTTTCAAGGATGATACCAGAACTGAGAGGGTACAACTATCAGGAAAGACTGAACCGGCTGGGGCTCTTTTCCTTCCTATTGTGCCTGTGCCTGCTCTTAGAAAGAGCTATCCAATTAGTCCCGTTCCCTTGCTGTTTCCCCACAGCCCTGCAAATTTTTTCCCTTCAAGTATATATCCAATTCTCTTTTGAAAGTTACTATTGAATCTGTTACCATCACCCTTTCAGTCAGTGCATAATATCTCACTGCGTAAAAAAATGTTTCCTCATGTCACTTCTGGCTCTTTTGCCGATCACATTAAATCTGTGTCCTCTGGTTACCGACCCTTCTGCCACTGGAAACAGTTTCTCCTTATCCACTCTGTCAAAACCGTTCATGATTTTGAACACTTCTATCAAATCTCCTCTTAACCTTCTCTGTTCTAAGGAGAACAATCCCAGCTTCTCCAGTCTCTTCACATAACTGAAGTCCCTCATCCCTGGTACCATTCTAGTAAATCTCTTCTGCACCCTCTCTAAGGCCTTGACATCCTTCCTAAAGTGTGATGCCCACAATACTCCAGCTGAGGCCTAACCCATGTTTTATAAAGGTTTAGCATAACTTCCTTGCTTTCGTACTCTATGCCGTCTACAACTGATTTGTGATTTCTTCTCACAACATTTTTCTGGTGCTGGACTGCTTTTGTCTGCTTTCAAACAGTTTTACTGGAGTCATGGGTGGCCTGGTAGGTCAGCCTTTGGGTCTGGAGGACGAGGGGGAGCAGCCAAGAACTGAGGGAGCAGGAGCAGCAGGGACAAGAGGGAGGAGGAGGGCACTGCACAGGAGACTATACCCACGGCAGGTATTCAGAGAGCACTTCCACTGCAGGAACTTCATTGAGGAGCAATGTGTCAGGCACCTGTACTTCACCAAGGAGGCTATCACCGAGCTGTGGCACCTGCTTCAGCTGCGACTGAAGCCTCGAACTGGATCATGGACAGCACTGCTTGTGGCTGTCAAGGTCACGGTAGCCCTTAACTTTTGTGCACGGGGTCATTCCAGGCTGTGGCAGGCGACATCAGCGACATCTCCCAGTTTGCTATTTACTGTTGTATCAGGGAGGTGACTCAACACCAGGAGAAACACCTACATTACTTTCCCAATGGACAGAGTGAATCAGGATGAGAGATTGCTGGGCTTTGCCTGTATTGCAAGGTCCAAAATGCTATAGACTGCACCAATGCTGCCTTGTGTGCTCCCCATCACCATTCTTGCATCTTTATCAATAGAAAGGGATTCCACTCTCTCAATGTCCAACTTGTTTGTAACCACAGATAGTGCATCTTGCCAGTCAGTATCCAGTTTCCTGGCAGCAATCATGATTCATTCATCCTGCGTCAGTCCACAATGCCATCTTTATTCAAACTAGGCCGTCAGGTCAAAGGCTGGCTATTAGGCGACAAGGGGTATCCCCTTCAGAGTGACTCATGATTCCTGTCATTTATATAGTGCCTTCACAACCTTAGAATGTTCCAGAGTGCTTTACAGCCAATGAAGTACTTTTGAAGTGTCGTCACTGTTGTAATGTAGGAAACGCGGCAGCTAATTTGCTCACAGCAAGGACCCACAAACAGTAATGTGATAATGACCAGAAAACCTGTTTTAGTGATGTTGGTTGAGGGATAATTATTGGCCAGGACACCGGGGAGAACTCCCCTGCTCTTCTGTGAAATAATGCCATGGGATCTTTTACGTCCACCTGAGAAGGCAGACGACCTGTTTTAAAGTCTCATCTGAAAGACGGCATCTCTGACCATGCAGCACTCCCTCAGTACTGCACTGGATGCCTACAGCCTAGATTTTGTGCTTAAGTCTTTGGAGTGGGATTTGAACCCATAACCTTCATAACTCTGAGGCAAAAGTGCTACCACTGAGCCACAGCTCACACAGCTGTAGAGCTGGTGTACAATGAGACCCATGTCACTACCAGAAACATCATTGAGCAGAAGGGGTGCTCAAGCAATGCTCCTGCTGCCTGGATTGGTAGAGAGGAGCTTTACAGTAACTCCTGAATAGGTATCTGGCCTGGGACCTCGAAGTCAGCATCTGAGTCCTCTGCAGCAGAGCAAGTATGTGATCTTGATCTTGCCCTCTGGTGAGCTGGCACCTGTGGCGTCCTATCCTCCTGCCTTATTTCCTGCATACTTATACTCAGTGATTCACCACTCCTCTAGCCTAGCCTCTAAAGTACGTGTGATGCCAATCTGAGCTGATATATGCTGGGGTCAGATTGAGTGATGATGCATCTTCAGGAATGCTGGTTTCTTCTTCCTGAAGTGGCACAAGAGTTCCACATTTACAGCAGCTGAAATGAAAGAGAGGGACAAGGGTTATCTTTTAGCGTGAAGGGAGAGCAGAGAGAGATGAATGGCTGGTGAAAGCAGCTGCAGTTGTCATGCAGCGTGTGTCAAGTGAGAGAGAAGTAAGAAGGGAAAAGGAGGATAAGGGTGTGATGAAATCCTCTGTCACGTCTCCTCCAGCCTTGCCACTCACCACGGCCATGACTGTTCCCCTGCCCATGATACCCAGCATGTTTTCTTCCACTGGGGAGAGGGTGTGATGACAGGCTCGGCCTCCTTCGTTCACAGCCTCCTACTGCACGTTGTGCATGACCTTCTTCTGCAAGTTAGTGACATCCTTGTGAGGTGTTTAGAGAAAGTGCCTGTCGTGGTAGAATAGTTTGTATGTTGTGTGTAAGATGTGAGGTGTAGAGAAGTGAACATTGCAATAGTGGTAAGTTTGTGAATATAACGAGAAGGAGGTGGAATGAAGTGTGATGCAATGATTGTAGGAGTGTGACGGGAAGCGGAGGAGGGCAGTATCGTGAGTCATGAGGCTGCAGGTGATGGAGGTGTGAGCACAGAGTAAGAGAGCTGAGAGTTAAGATTCTCAGCCCATTGAAGGGTTTGGAGGAGATGAAGATGTTGTGATTCAGCCATTGTATTATGAGAGGACTTGAGGTTGTGATCTGAAAGAAGGTGATCAATGTAGAATAGATTCATCGGCAAAGGAGTGAGAAGGTCTGGATGATGAGTGGAGCAGATCACTGATGTGAAGGAAGAGTGGAAGAGAGGACTGAGCTCTAGGGATCTCCTGAGTTGAAAGAAAATGAATCAGAGGATGAGACATCAACAACAGCATAGCTCACAAGATCATAAAGTAATTACGGATAAGGAAGACCATTCGGCCCATCTTCATTCGCTCATCCAGAAACTCCCTAAAGTCCCCATTATAGCTTCCAATTATTTCTTAAATGATCCCAGGGTTTTCGTCCTCACTGCTCGATCTGGAAATTTATTCCACACATTATTCTTTGTGTGAAGAAGAATTTCCTGATATCATCATAGAATCAAAGAACCATAGAAAGGTCACAGCATGGAAGGAGGCCATTCGGCCCATCGAGTCCCGGATCTATGCAAGAGCAATTCAGCTAGTCCCACTCCCCCGCCCTATCCCCGTAGCCCTGCAAATGTTTTCCTTTCAAGTTCTTATCCAGTTCCCTTTTGAAAGCCACGATTGAAACTGTCTCCACCACTCCCTCGGGCAGTCCATTCCAGATCATAACCACTCGCTGCGTAAAAAAGTTTTTCCTCATGTCACCTTTGGTTCTTTTGCCAATCACCTTAAATCTATGTCTTCTGGTTCGTGATTCTTCTGCCAATGGGAACAGTTTCTCTGTATCTACTCTGTCTAGACCCTTCATGATTTTAAATATCTCTATCAAATCTCCTCTCAATCTTCTCTGTTCCAGGGAGAACAACCCCAGATTCTCCAGTCTGTCCACGTAACTAAAGTCCCTCATCCCTGGAATCATTCAAGTAAATCTTTTCTGCACCGTCTCTAAGGCCTTCACATCTTTCCTAAAGTGCAGTGCCCAGAACTGGACAAAGTACTCCAGTTGTGGCCGAACCAGTGTATTATAAAGGTTCATCATGACTTCCTTGCTTTTGTACTCTATGCTTCTATTTATAAAGCCCAGGATCCCGTATGCTTTTTTAACCACTTTCTCAACCTGCCCTGCCACCCTCAACGATTTGTGTACATATACCCCCAGATCTCTCTGTTCCTGTACCACTTTTAGAATTGTACCCTCCAATTTATATTGCCTCTCCTCGTTCTTCCTACCAAAATGTATCATTTTACATTTTTCTGCATTAAAACTGCCACGTATCTGTCCATTCCACCAGCCTGTCTATATCCTCTTCAAGTCTATCACTATCCTCTTCACTGTTCACTACATTTCCAAGTTTTGTGTCATCTGCAAATTTGGAAATTGTGCCCTGTACACCCAAGTCTAAGTCATTTATATATCAAGAAAAGCAGTGGTCCCAGCACTGACCCCTGGGGAACACCACTGTACACCTCCCTCCAGTCCGAAAAACAACCGTTCACCACTACTCTCTACTTCCTGTTACTTAGCTAATTTTGTATCCATGCTGCTACTGCCCCTTTATTCCATGGGCTTCAATCTTGATGACAAGTCTATTATGCGGCACTTTGTCAAACGGCTTTTGAAAGTCCATATACACCACATCAACTGCATTGCCCTCATCAACCTTCTTAGTTATCTCATCAAAAAACTCTATAAAGTTAGTTAAACACGATTTTCCTTTAACAAATCCGTGCTAGCTTTCCCTGTTCAATCCACACTTGTCCAAGTGACTGCTAATTCTGACCCGGATTATCGTTTCTAAAAGTTTCCCCACCACTGAGGTTAAACTGACTGGTCGAAAGTTGCTGGGTTTATCCTTACCCCCTTTTTTGAACAAGGGTGTAACATTTGCAACTCTCCAGTCCTCTGACACCACCCCCGTATCTAAGGATGTTTGGAAGATTATGGTCAGTACCTTGCAATTTCCACCCTTACTTCCCTCAGCAACCTAGGATGCATCCCATTCGGACCGGGTGACTTATCTACTAGAAAGGCTAGCCTTTCTAGTACCTCCTCTTTATCAATTTTTAGCCCATCTAGTATCTCAAATATGTCTTCCTTTACTGAGACTCTGGCAGCCTCTTCTTCCTTGGTAAAGACAGATGCAAAGTACTCATTTAGTAACTCGGCCATGCCCTCTGCCTGCATGAGTAGATCTCCTCTGTGGTCCCTGATTGGCCCTATCCCTACTCTTACTATCCATTTACTGTTTACATGTTTGTAGAAGACCTTTGGATTCCCTTTTATGTTGGCCGCCAGTCTATTCTCATACTCTCTCTTTGCCCCTCTTATTTTCTTTTTCACTTCCCCTCTGAACTTCCTATATTCAGCCTGGTTCTCACTTGTGATACTGTGCCCATTTTACAGGCATATAGCAGGCACCAAAGTGTCTGCTATATGCCTGCTCCACTCATCATCCAGACCTTCTCACTCCTTTGCCGATGAATCTATTCTACATTGATCACCTTCTTTCAGATCACAACCTCAAGTCCTCTCATAATATGCCAGAAGTCCATCGCCGCCATATTGCTATTGGCAGCAAAAAAGGCTTCCAGGGTGCACGTTTAAAACAGGTATCTTTAGGGCCTTTGTATATGCAAATTAGGGGCTTAATGCCTGTTTGACGCCTCTTTTACCAAATTGATTTGCTCAAATTGGGTAGGCTTCATTCAGGAAAACCAGGTCTATATGCAGCCTGAGCAGCAGTCCTTAAAGCTGAATGCCGCCACCAAAAAGGTCAGCTATAAAAATAATTACGAGAGCTGCAGGAGCGATCCTCTTGGTTCCGCATTAAAACCACAGCCACTCGACCCCCCCCCCCTCCCAATCGCCTCCCCTCTCGATTCCCCCCCTCTTCTGGTCACCCCCTCTCTCCATCTCTCAGTTGCCCCCTCCCCTTCTCCCAAGACCTACCTGACCTACTTGCCACGCAGCGGCCCCAAATTCTAATGTTCTTCATCGGGGTGAGCTGCCTAGGGATGCCCAGCAGATATCCACAACTAGCTGGTCTGATGTGAATGAGGCCTGAAGCCCAATATAGGCTGGGCATCGGGCCTACCCGTTCCGGTGCTGACATTGTTTAATTTCTAGGCCTAAGTTTCTCCAATTTTTCCTCTTAACTTGGACCCTTAACACTAAGGATCAGTCTTGTGGCTCTTCTCTACACTGCCTCGGGTGCTTGGATGGCTCCCATGTTTCTTGGTGATTAGAACTGGATGCAGTGTTCAATGCGGTCTGTCTAGACCACTATAAAGCTTGATTACTACTTCCTCTGACTTATATTCTACTGTTTTGGCTGTGTCGTTCAATATTCCACTAGCTTTGTTGATTGCTGCCCTGCATTTGTTGGACCACTGAGCATCAAGTCTACTAAAGTTCCAGATTGAGTGATTTGAGAGGAAATCAAATAACAATGAACGTAAGTTTTGAGAAAGAGCATATACAGTAATAGCTTATCTGGAAGTGAACTGCAATACTTCCAGAAGTGAATTGCAATACAACCCAAATCAAGTATTTTGCCACTGGCAAACATCACTGAAATGAAACGGCGAAGATTAACCCTTTTGAGTACTGAATGTCTTTTGGAACTTGCACGTTTGTTACCTGCCAAAAATGATTTTTTTTTTGTCAAAGGCTTTGGAGTAATCAAAAAGATATCTCCAGCTGGCCATGCCCATAACATACTGGTATTAGCTCAACAAACTGATCAAGACCTTCGATCCAGACCTTCAAAGCATCCTACGCACTCTCATCCCACGTATTCCCCGCGTGGGAGACTTCTACTGCCTCCCAAAGATACACAAAGCCAACACACCCGGACGTCCTATCGTATCAGGCAACGGAACCCTGTGTGAGAACCTCTCTGGATACATCGAGGGCATCCTGAAACCCATCGTACAGGGAACTCCCAGCTTCTGTCGCGACACTACAGACTTCCTACAAAAACTCAGTACCCACGGACCAGTTGAACCAGGAACACTTCTCACCACGATGGACGTCTCGGCACTCTACACCAGTATCCCCCACGATGACGGCATCGCTGCGACAGCATCAATACTCAACACCAACAACAGCCAATCTCCAGACGCCATCCTACAACTCATCCGCTTCATCCTGGATCACAATGTCTTCACCTTCGATAACCAGTTCTTTACCCAAACACACGGAACAGCCATGGGGACCAAATTCGCACCCCAATACGCCAACATTTTCATGCACAAGTTCGAGCAGGACTTCTTCACTGCACAGGACCTCCAACCAACACTATACACCAGATACATCGACGACATTTTCTTTCTATTGACCCACGGCGAGGAATCACTAAAGAGACTACACGATAACATCAACAAGTTCCATCCCACCATCAAGCTCACCATGGACTACTCCTCAGAATCAGTTTCTTTCTTGGACACACGAATCTCCATCAAAGACGGGCACCTCAGCACCTCACTCTACCGCAAGCCCACAGACAACCTCACGATGCTCCACTTTTCCAGCTTCCACCCTAACCACGTCAAAGAGGCCATCCCCTATAGACAGGCCCTGTGAATATACAGGGTCTGCTCAGACGAGGAGGAACGCGATGGACACCTACAGACGCTGAAAGACGCCCTCGTAAGAACGGGATATGATGCTCGACTCATCGATCGATAGTTCCAACGGGCTACAGCGAAAAATCGCATAGACCTCCTCAGGAGACCAACACGGGACGCAACCAACAGAGTACCCTTTGTCGTCCAGTACTTTCCCGGAGCGGAGAAACTACGCCATGTTCTCCGCAGCCTTCAACATGTCATCAATGACGACGAACACCTCGCTATGGCCATCCCCACACCTCCACTACTCGCCTTTAAACAGCCACCCAACCTCAAACAGACCATCGTTCGCAGCAAATTACCTAGCTTTCAGGAGAACAGCGTCCACGACACCACACAACCCTGCCACGGCAACCTCTGCAAGACATGCCAGATCATCGACACAGATACCACCATCACACGAGAGGACACCACCCACCAGGTACATGGTTCATACTCCTGTGACTCGGCCAACGTTGTCTACCTCATACGTTGCAGGAAAGGATGCCCCAGAGCATGGTACATTGGCGAGACCATGCAGACACTGCGACAACGGATGAATGGACACCGCGCAACAATTGCCAAACAGGAGGGTTCCCTCCCAGTCGGGGAACACTTCAGCAGTCAGGGACATTCAGCCACCGACCTTCGGGTAAGCATACTCCAAGGCGGCCTTCGAGACACACGACAACGCAAAATCGTCGAGCAGAAATTGATAGCCAAGTTCCGCACCCATGAGGACGGCCTCAACCGGGATCTTGGGTTCATGTCACGCTACACGTTACCCCACCAGCGAACAAATGTTATCTGTTTTTAATACAACGGGTCATTTGCTGTCTTTTCGATGTTTCTGCCTCTCTTTTTTTTTTGGTGGTTTGTATATTCGGGGGATCTGTAGGTAACACCTGTCTGTCTGCACACTGATTGCCTTGGCAACGGGCAGTTGAAAACACTGTCTGTAATCACCGAGTATTGTTCTGTGATTTATAAATGCGAAGGGTTCGAGGATTTCATTTCCACAACATTCACCTGAGGAAGGAGGAAGCCTCCGAAAGCTTGTGAATTTCAAATAAAATTGCTGGACTATAACTTGGTGTTGTAAAATTGTTTACAATTGTCAACCCCAGTCCATCACCGGCATCTCCACATACTGGTATTAGGCCAGGATTCTCAAGATGATAGTTTGAAATAAGCAGCTTCCATATCTCTGTAAAGGCAATAGGATGGAACTGGAAGGGTAAGAGGTGGCAAAGGGCAGAAATAAGTTCTGAGGCACACATCTTGAGAATGATGGGAGGGACCAAAACCAGGACCAGAATTCAACAGACATGGCCCAGGGTGAAACTGACCTCTTTAACTTTTGAGTGGCATGAGAGCAAAGTGCTATTCTATCTTCACCAGTGTTTACAGATATACTCCTCTGGAGTCACAAGGGAACGATGAAGAGCAGGAATCCTGGCTGACTTATCCCTCCATGATCCAAGAGTGGCTGAAGCCAAATTGTAGTACCCCCATTGCCACCCACAGAGCAGGGATCAGCCCAGGGACCTTCCTGGTATGTATGCTCAGCTACAAACTGGGTAAACTTATTGAGGCATCCTCTTCATAATCAGTTATCAACCATTTCTTTTTTTTAAATGGTAAATGACATAGCATCAAGTGCTTTTGATGCAAGTCGATTCCACATTTTTTTTCTTTGCAGAGAAAAATTGTTGCTTTCATATCTTGAGGCTTGTTAGCTTTCCACTGATGACCTTTAGTTCAATATGAATAATGGTGCCAGCTATCCTATTGTTAATCAGCTCCAGAATAAGTGCAACCTGATTAAAAAGGTGCTTGCACATATCCAATTTATATATTAATAAATTGAACTGTTATCAGTCAGTTTTGTAAACATTTGTAGTTATTGCCTATTTATCTTCTCAATTATATTATATCTCCTATGTTGTATTCATATTACACAACTGTACATATTCACCGGTTTCAAGAGTGCAAACAGCATTATAAGTCATATAACAATGGTTGGTATTTGCACAAATTATGAGCCACTCCCAATCCGGATCCAGCAGCAGGAACACTACAGTATGCAAAGAGATTTCAAAGATATTACAATTATTCTCTTTTTATGCTTGTGGTGGGCGGGGTGGGGGGGGGGGAGTGGAGAAAGATTCAGACTGAAATGTTTAATTGCTATGTGTAAAATGGTATCTGTGGAATGCCTGCTCAGCTGCTTTCAATGCTGCTGGGAATGATGCCATAGAGAATTTAGCCCAATCAAAAATGGATAGGGCAATAATTTGAGTCCAGGCCATTTCCCCTTCTATTTATTCAAACAGGCAGACCCTGACAACCCTTTCTGTGCATGTGAACACTATCAAATGAGCTGACTTAAATTTATTTCCACCATTTTTTAAGGTACTCTCCCCATCAGGGGCACAGACAACGAATTTAGAATTGTACATAATCCTTTCAAATACTGCCACCGCATTGCTTGCACCCACTGGCGCACATATTTCCACTGGGTCTGGGAGACTGCTCCACCAGAAAATATGGGGTATGAATTTCCTACAAGCTGCTCCCGCCCTGCCACCTTAACTTCACTGGGAGTGCAGCGGAAACCCCAGTTACGCGCTATAAATGGCGAAATTACAGGGTGGGGACTGAGAACAGTTCAGGGGAAATTGCTGGTCTCAGCATTTTTAATTGAAAGATGTTACATTTTTGATAGCTTCAGAACATTTTATTGCTTCAGAGCTGATGGATTTTCAGCTAAACAGAAACAGGACCAGACCAGATCCATAGTCAAAATTTCAGAACCCATCCAACATCAATACTTCAGAACCCATCCAACATCAATACTTCAGAACCCATCCAACATCAATACTTCAGAACCCATTCAACATCAATACTTCAGAACCCATCCAACATCAATACTTCAGAACCCATCCAACATCAATACTTCAGAACCCATCCAACATCAGTACTTCAGAACCCATCCAACATCAATACTTCAGAACCCATCCAACATCAATACTTCAGAACCCATCCAACATCAATACTTCAGAACCCTTCCAACATCAATACTTCAGAACCCATCCAACATCAATACTTCAGAACCCATCCAACATCAATACTTCAGAACCCATCCAACATCAATACTTCAGAACCCATCCAACATCAATACTTCAGAACCCATCCAACATCAATACTTCAGAACCCATTCAACATCCAAACTTCAGAACTCATCCAACATCAACACTTCAGAACCCATCCAACATCAGTACTTCAGAACCCATCCAACATCAATACTTCAGAACCCTTCCAACATCAATACTTCAGAACCCATCCAACATCAATCCTTCAGAACTCATCCAACATCAACACTTCAGAACTCATCCAACATCAACACTTCAGAACCCATCCAACATCAGTACTTCAGAACCCATCCAACATCCATACTTCAGAACCCTTCCAACATCAATCCTTCAGAACCCATTCAACATCCAAACTTCAGAACTCATCCAACATCAACACTTCAGAACCCATCCAACATCAATACTTCAGAACCCATCCAACATCAGTACTTCAGAACCCATTCAACATTAGTACTTCAGAAGCCATCCAACATCAATACTTCAGAACCCATCCAACATCAATACTTCAGAACCCTTCCAACATCAATACTTCAGATCCCATCCAACATCAATACTTCAGAACCCATTCAACATCCAAACTTCAGAACTCATCCAACATCAACACTTCAGATCCCATCCAACATCAATACTTCAGAACCCATCCAACATCAATACTTCAGATCCCATCCAACATCAATACTTCAGAACCCATCCAACATCAATACTTCAGAACCCATCCAACATCAGTACTTCAGAACCCATCCAACATCAATACTTCAGATCCCATCCAACATCAATACTTCAGATCCCATCCAACATCAATACTTCAGAACCCATCCAACATCAATACTTCAGAACCCATCCAACATCAATACTTCAGAACCCATCCAACATCCGTACTTCAGAACCCATCCAACATCAATACTTCAGAACCCATCCAACATCAGTACTTCAGAACCCATCCAACATCAATACTTCAGAACCCATCCAACATCAGTACTTCAGAACCCATCCAACATCAATACTTCAGAACCCATTCAACATCCAAACTTCAGAACTCATCCAACATCAACACTTCAGAACCCATCCAACATCAATACTTCAGAACCCATCCAACATCAATACTTCAGATCCCATCCAACATCAATACTTCAGATACCATCCAACATCAATACTTCAGAAACCATCCAACATCAGTACTTCAGAACCCATCCAACATCAATACTTCAGAACCCATCCAACATCAATACTTCAGAACCCATCCAACATCAATACTTCAGAAACCATCCAACATCAGTACTTCAGAACCCATCCAACATCAGTACTTCAGAACCCATCCAACATCAATACTTCAGAACCCATCCAACATCAATACTTCAGAACCCATCCAACATCAATACTTCAGAACCCATCCAACATCAGTACTTCAGAACCCATTCAACATTAGTACTTCAGAAGCCATCCAACATCAATACTTCAGAACCCATCCAACATCAATACTTCAGAACCCATCCAACATCAATACTTCAGAACCCATCCAACATCAATACTTCAGAACCCATCCAACATCAATACTTCAGAACCCATCCAACATCAATACTTCAGAACCCATCCAACATCAGTACTTCAGAACCCATCCAACATCCATACTTCAGAACCCATCCAACATCAGTACTTCAGAACCCATCCAACATCAATACTTCAGAACCCTTCCAACATCAATACTTCAGAACCCATCCAACATCAATACTTCAGAACCCATCCAACATCAATACTTCAGAACCCATCCAACATCAGTACTGCAGAACCCATCCAACATCAATACTTCAGAACCCATCCAACATCAGTACTTCAGAACCCATCCAACATCCATACTTCAGAACCCTTCCAACATCAATACTTCAGAACCCATCCAACATCAATACTTCAGAACCCATCCAACATCAATACTTCAGAACCCATCCAACATCAATACTTCAGAACCCATCCAACATCAATACTTCAGAACCCATCCAACATCAATACTTCAGAACCCATCCAACATCAATACTTCAGAACCCATCCAACATCAACACTTCAGAACCCATCCAACATCAATACTTCAGAACCCATCCAACATCAATACTTCAGAACCCAACCAACATCAATACTTCAGAACCCATCCAACATCAACACTTCAGAACCCATCCAACATCAATACTTCAGAACCCATTCAACATCAATACTTCAGAACACATCCAACATCAATACTTCAGAACCCATCCAACATCAATACTTCAGAACCCATCCAACATCAATACTTCAGAACCCATTCAACATCAATACTTCAGAACCCATCCAACATCAACACTTCAGAACCCATCCAACATCAATACTTCAGAACCCATCCAACATCAATACTTCAGAACCCAACCAACATCAATACTTCAGAACCCATCCAACATCAACACTTCAGAACCCATCCAACATCAATACTTCAGAACCCATTCAACATCAATACTTCAGAACACATCCAACATCAATACTTCAGAACCTATTCAACATCAATACTTCAGAACCCATCCAACATCAATACTTCAGAACCCATCCAACATCAATACTTCAGAACCCATCCAACATCAATACTTCAGAACCCATCCAACATCAATACTTCAGAACCCATCCAACATCAAGACTTCAGAACCCATCCAACATCAATACTTCAGAACCCATCCAACATCAGTACTTCAGAACCCATCCAACATCAATACTTCAGAACCCATCCAACATCAATACTTCAGAACTCATCCAACATCAGTACTTCAGAACCCATCCAACATCAGTACTTCAGAACCCATCCAACATCCACACTTCAGAACCCATCCAACATCAGTACTTCAGAACCCATCCAACATCAGTACTTCAGAACCCATCCAACATCAGTACTTCAGAACCCATCCAACATCAATACTTCAGAACCCATCCAACATCAGTACTTCAGAACCCATCCAACATCAATACTTCAGAACCCATCCAACATCCATACTTCAGAACCCATCCAACATCAATACTTCAGAACCCATCCAACATCCATACTTCAGAACCCATCCAACATCAATACTTCAGAACCCATCCAACATCAATACTTCAGAACCCATCCAACATCAATACTTCAGAACTCATCCAACATCAGTACTTCAGAACCCATCCAACATCAATACTTCAGAACCCATCCAACATCAGTACTTCAGAACCCATCCAACATCAATACTTCAGAACCCATCCAACATCAATACTTCGGAACCCATCCAACATCAATACTTCAGAACCCATCCAACATCAATACTTCAGAACCCATCCAACATCAATACTTCAGAACCCATCCAACATCAATACTTCAGAACCCATCCAACATCAGTACTTCAGAACCCATCCAACATCAATACTTCAGAACCCTTCCAACATCAGTACTTCAGAACCCATCCAACATCAATACTTCAGAACCCATCCAACATCAGTACTTCAGAACCCATCCAACATCAGTACTTCAGAACCCATCCAACATCAGTACTTCAGAACCCATCCAACATCAATACTTCAGAACCCATCCAACATCAGTACTTCAGAACCCATCCAACATCAGTACTTCAGAACCCTTCCAACATCAATACTTCAGAACCCTTCCAACATCAGTACTTCAGAACCCATCCAACATCAGTACTTCAGAACCCATCCAACATCAATACTTCAGAACCCATCCAACATCAATACTTCAGAACCCATCCAACATCAATACTTCAGAACCCATCCAACATCAGTACTTCAGAACCCATCCAACATCAACACTTCAGAACCCATCCAACATCAGTACTTCAGAACCCATCCAACATCAATACTTCAGAACCCATCCAACATCAATACTTCAGAACCCTTCCAACATCAGTACTTCAGAACCCATCCAACATCAACACTTCAGAACCCATTCAACATCCATACTTCAGAACCCATCCAACATCAATACTTCAGAACCCATCCAACATCAATACTTCAGAACCCATCCAACATCAGTACTTCAGAACCCATCCAACATCAATACTTCAGAACCCATCCAACATCAATACTTCAGAACCCATTCAACATCCATACTTCAGAACCCATCCAACATCAATACTTCAGAACCCATCCAACATCAATACTTCAGAACCCATCCAACATCAATACTTCAGAACCCATCCAACATCAATACTTCAGAACCCATCCAACATCAATACTTCAGAACCCATCCAACATCAGTACTTCAGAACCCATCCAACATCAATACTTCAGAACACATCCAACATCAGTACTTCAGAACCCATCCAACATCAGTACTTCAGAACCCATCCAACATCAACACTTCAGAACCCATCCAACATCAATACTTCAGAACCCATCCAACATCAATACTTCAGAACCCATCCAACATCCATACTTCAGAACCCATCCAACATCAATACTTCAGAACCCATCCAACATCCATACTTCAGAACCCATCCAACATCAATACTTCAGAACCCATCCAACATCAATACTTCAGAACCCATCCAACATCAATACTTCGGAACCCATTCAACATCAATACATCAGAACCCATCCAACATCAATACTTCAGAACCCATCCAACATCCATACTTCAGAACCCATCCAACATCAATACTTCAGAACCCATCCAACATCAATACTTCAGAACCCATCCAACATCAACACTTCAGAACCCATCCAACATCAACACTTCAGAACCCATCCAACATCCATACTTCAGAACCCTTCCAACATCAGTACTTCAGAACCCATCCAACATCAATACTTCAGAACCCATCCAACATCAGTACTTCAGAACCCATCCAACATCCATACTTCAGAACCCATCCAACATCAATACTTCAGAACCCATCCAACATCAGTACTTCAGAACCCATCCAACATCAGTACCTCAGAACCCATCCAACATCAGTACTTCAGAACCCATCCAACTACAATACTTCAGAACCCATCCAACATCAATACTTCAGAACCCATCCAACATCAATACTTCAGAACCCATCCAACATCAATACATCAGAACCCATCCAACATCAATACTTCAGAACCCATCCAACATCAGTACTTCAGAACCCATCCAACATCAATACTTCAGAACCCTTCCAACATCAGTACTTCAGAACCCATCCAACATCAGTACTTCAGAACCCATCCAACATCAACACTTCAGAACCCATCCAACATCAACACTTCAGAACCCATCCAACATCAATACTTCAGAACCCATCCAACATCAATACTTCAGAACCCATCCAACATCAATACTTCAGAACCCATCCAACATCAATACTTCAGAACCCATCCAACATCCATACTTCAGAACCCCTCCAACATCAGTACTTCAGAACCCATCCAACATCAGAACTTCAGAACCCATCCAACATTCATACTTCAGAACCCATCCAACATCAGTACTTCAGAACCCATCCAACATCAATACTTCAGAACCCATCCAACATCAGTACTTCAGAACCCATCCAACATCAGTACTTCAGAACCCATCCAACATCAACACTTCAGAACCCATCCAACATCAACACTTCAGAACCCATCCAACATCAATACTTCAGAACCCATCCAACATCAATACTTCAGAACCCATCCAACATCCATACTTCAGAACCCCTCCAACATCAGTACTTCAGAACCCATCCAACATCAACACTTCAGAACCCATCCAACATCAACACTTCAGAACCCATCCAACATCAATACTTCAGAACCCATCCAACATCAATACTTCAGAACCCATCCAACATCAATACTTCAGAACCCATCCAACATCAATACTTCAGAACCCATCCAACATCAATACTTCAGAACCCATCCAACTTCAGTACTTCAGAACCCATCCAACATCAATACTTCAGAACCCATCCAACATCAGTACTTCAGAACCCATCCAACATCCATACTTCAGAACCCATCCAACATCAATACTTCAGAACCCATCCAACATCAATACTTCAGAACCCATCCAACATCCATACTTCAGAACCCATCCAACATCAATACTTCAGAACCCATCCAACATCAATACTTCAGAACCCATCCAACATCAATACTTCAGAACCCATCCAACATCAGTACTTCAGAACCCATCCAACATCAATACTTCAGAACCCATCCAACATCAATACTTCAGAACCCATCCAACATCAACACTTCAGAACCCATCCAACATCAATACTTCAGAACCCATTCAACATCAGTACTTCAGAACCCATCCAACATCAATACTTCAGAACCCATCCAACATCAATACTTCAGAACCCATCCAACATCAGTACTTCAGAACCCATCCAACATCAATACTTCAGAACCCATCCAACATCAGTACTTCAGAACCCATCCAACATCAATACTTCAGAACCCATCCAACATCAATACTTCAGAACCCATCCAACATCAATACTTCAGAACCCATCCAACATCAATACTGCAGAACCCATCCAACATCAGTACTTCAGAACCCATCCAACATCAGTACTTCAGAACCCATCCAACATCAGTACTTCAGAACCCATCCAACATCAATACTTCAGAACCCATCCAACATCAATACTTCAGAACCCATCCAACATCAATACTTCAGAACCCATCCAACATCAATACTTCAGAACCCATCCAACATCAGTACTTCAGAACCCATCCAACATCAATACTTCAGAACACATCCAACATCCATACTTCAGAACCCATCCAACATCAATACTTCAGAACCCATCCAACATCAGTACCTCAGAACCCATCCAACATCAGTACTTCAGAACACATCCAACATCAATACTTCAGAACCCATCCAACATCCATACTTCAGAACCCATCCAACATCAATACTTCAGAACCCATCCAACATCAATACTTCAGAACCCATCCAACATCAATACTTCAGAACCCATCCAACATCAATACTTCAGAACCCATTCAACATCAATACTTCAGAACCCATCCAACATCAATACTTCAGAACCCATTCAACATCAATACTTCAGAACCCATCCAACATCAATACTTCAGAACCCATCCAACATCAATACTTCAGAACCCATCCAACATCATTACTTCAGAACCCATCCAACATCAATACTTCAGAACCCATCCAACATCAATACTTCAGAACCCATCCAACATCAATACTTCAGAACCCATCCAACATCAGTAATTCAGAACCCATCCAACATCAATACTTCAGAACCCATCCAACATCAATACTTCAGAACTCATCCAACATCAGTACTTCAGAACCCATCCAACATCAATACTTCAGAACCCATCCAACATCAATACTTCAGAACTCATCCAACATCAATACTTCAGAACCCATCCAACATCAATACTTCAGAACCCATCCAACATCAATACTTTAGAACCCTTCCAACATCAGTACTTCAGAACCCATCCAACATCAATACTTCAGAACCCATCCAACATCAGTACTTCAGAACCCATCCAACATCAGTACTTCAGAACCCATCCAACATCAATACTTCAGAACCCATCCAACATCAATACTTCAGAACCCATCCAACATCAATACTTCAGAACCCATCCAACATCAATACTTCAGAACCCATCCAACATCAGTACTTCAGAACCCATCCAACATCAATACTTCAGAACCCATCCAACATCAATACTTCAGAACACATCCAACATCAATACTTCAGAACCCATCCAACATCAGTACTTCAGAACCCATCCAACATCAACACTTCAGAACCCATCCAACATCAATACTTCAGAACCCATCCAACATCAGTACTTCAGAACCCATCCAACATCAGTACTTCAGAACCCATCCAACATCAATACTTCAGAACCCATCCAACATCAATACTTCAGAACCCATCCAACATCAATACTTCAGAACCCATCCAACATCAATACTTCAGAACCCATCCAACATCAGTACTTCAGAACCCATCCAACATCAATACTTCAGAACCCATCCAACATCAGTACTTCAGAACCCATCCAACATCAATACTTCAGAACACATCCAACATCAATACTTCAGAACCCATCCAACATCAGTACTTCAGAACCCATCCAACATCAACACTTCAGAACCCATCCAACATCAATACTTCAGAACCCATCCAACATCAGTACTTCAGAACCCTTCCAACATCAGTACTTCAGAACACATCCAACATCAATACTTCAGAACCCTTCCAACATCAGTACTTCAGAACCCTTCCAACATCAATACTTCAGAACCCTTCCAACATCAGTACTTCAGAACCCATCCAACATCAATACTTCAGAACCCATCCAACATCAATACTTCAGAACCCTTCCAACATCAGTACTTCAGAACCCATCCATCATCAACACTTCAGAACCCATCCAACATCAGTACTTCAGAACCCATCCAACATCCATACTTCAGAACCCTTCCAACATCAGTACTTCAGAACCCATCCAACATCAATACTTCAGAACCCATCCAACATCAGTACTTCAGAACCCATCCAACATCAATACTTCAGAACACATCCAACATCAATACTTCAGAACCCATCCAACATCAGTACTTCAGAACCCATCCAACATCCATAATTCAGAACCCATCCAACATCAATACTTCAGAACCCATTCAACATCAATACTTCAGAACCCTTCCAACATCAGTACTTCAGAACCCATCCAACATCAACACTTCAGAACCCATCCAACATCCATAATTCAGAACCCATCCAACATCAATACTTCAGAACCCTTCCAACATCAGTACTTCAGAACCCATCCAACATCAATCTTCAGAACCCATCCAACATCAATACTTCAGAACACATCCAACATCAATACTTCAGAACCCATCCAACATCAGTACTTCAGAACCCATCCAACATCCATACTTCAGAACCCATCCAACATCAATACTTCAGAACACGTCCAACATCAATACTTCAGAACCCATCCAACATCCATACTTCAGAACCCATCCAACATCAATACTTCAGAACACGTCCAACATCAATACTTCAGAACCCATCCAACATCAATACTTCAGAACACATCCAACATCAATACTTCAGAACCCATCCAACATCAGTACTTCAGAACCCATCCAACATCCATACTTCAGAACCCATCCAACATCAATACTTCAGAACACGTCCAACATCAATACTTCAGAACCCATCCAACATCAATACTTCAGAACACGTCCAACATCAATACTTCAGAACCCATCCAACATCAATACTTCAGAACCCATCCAACATCAACACTTCAGAACCCATCCAACATCAATACTTCAGAACCCATCCAACATCAGTACTTCAGAACCCATCCAACATCAATACTTCAGAACCCTTCCAACATCAATACTTCAGAACCCATCCAACATCAATACTTCAGAACCCATCCAACATCAATACTTCAGAACCCTTCCAACATCAATACTTCAGAACCCATCCAACATCAATACTTCAGAACCCTTCCAACATCAATACTTCAGAACCCATCCAACATCAATACTTCAGAACCCTTCCAACATCAATACTTCAGAACCCATCCAACATCAATACTTCAGAACCCTTCCAACATCAATACTTCAGAACCCATCCAACATCAATACTTCAGAACCCATCCAACATCAGTACTTCAGAACCCATCCAACATCAATACTTCAGAACCCATCCAACATCAATACTTCAGAACCCATCCAACATCAACACTTCAGAACCCATCCAACATCAATACTTCAGAACCCATCCAACATCAACACTTCAGAACCCATCCAACATCAACACTTCAGAACCCATCCAACATCAATACTTCAGAACCCATCCAACATCAATACTTCAGAACCCATCCAACATCCATACTTCAGAACCCTTCCAACATCAATACTTCAGAACCCATCCAACATCAATACTTCAGAACCCATCCAACATCAGTACTTCAGAACCCATCCAACATCAACACTTCAGAACCCATCCAACATCAATACTTCAGAACCCATCCAACATCAATACTTCAGAACCCATCCAACATCCATACTTCAGAACCCTTCCAACATCAATACTTCAGAACCCATCCAACATCAATACTTCAGAACCCATCCAACATCAGTACTTCAGAACCCATCCAACATCAATACTTCAGAACCCTTCCAACATCAGTACTTCAGAACCCATCCAACATCAATACTTCAGAACCCATCCAACATCAGTACTTCAGAACCCATCCAACATCAATACTTCAGAACCCATCCAACATCAATACTTCAGAACCCATCCAACATCAATACTTCAGAACCCTTCCAACATCAGTACTTCAGAACCCATCCAACATCAGTACTTCAGAACCCATCCAACATCAATACTTCAGAACCCATCCAACATCAATACTTCAGAACCCATCCAACATCAACACTTCAGAACCGATCCAACATCAATACTTCAGAACCCATCCAACATCAGTACTTCAGAACCCATCCAACATCAACACTTCAGAACCCATCCAACATCAATACTTCAGAACCCATCCAACATCAATACTTCAGAACCCATCCAACATCAGTACTTCAGAACCCTTCCAACATCAATACTTCAGAACCGATCCAACATCAATACTTCAGAACCCACCCAACATCAATACTTCAGAACCCATCCAACATCAACACTTCAGAACCCATCCAACATCAATACTTCAGAACCGATCCAACATCAATACTTCAGAACCCACCCAACATCAATACTTCAGAACCCATCCAACATCAACACTTCAGAACCCATCCAACATCAGTACTTCAGAACCCATCCAACATCAATACTTCAGAACCCATCCAACATCAACACTTCAGAACCCTTCCAACATCAATACTTCAGAACCCATCCAACATCAATACTTCAGAACCCATCCAACATCAATACTTCAGAACCCATCCAACATCAATACTTCAGAACCCATCCAACATCAATACTTCAGAACCCATCCAACATCAATACTTCAGAACCCATCCAACATCAATACTTCAGAACCCATCCAACATCAATACTTCAGAACCCATCCAACATCAATACTTCAGAACCCATCCAACATCCATACTTCAGAACCCATCCAACATCAATACTTCAGAACCCATCCAACATCCATACTTCAGAACCCATCCAACATCCATACTTCAGAACCCTTCCAACATCAGTACTTCAGAACCCATCCAACATCAATACTTCAGAACCCATCCAACATCAATACTTCAGAACCCATCCAACATCCATACTTCAGAACCCATCCAACATTAATACTTCAGAACCCATCCAACATCAGTACTTCAGAACCCATCCAACATCAGTACCTCAGAACCCATCCAACATCAGTACTTCAGAACCCATCCAACATCAATACTTCAGAACCCATCCAACATCCATACTTCAGAACCCATCCAACATCAATACTTCAGAACCCATCCAACATCAATACATCAGAACCCATCCAACATTAATACTTCAGAACCCATCCAACATCAGTACCTCAGAACCCATCCAACATCAGTACTTCAGAACCCATCCAACATCAATACTTCAGAACCCATCCAACATCCATACTTCAGAACCCATCCAACATCAATACTTCAGAACCCATCCAACATCCATACTTCAGAACCCATCCAACATCAATACTTCAGAACCCATCCAACATCAATACTTCAGAACCCATCCAACATCAACACTTCAGAACCCATCCAACATCAACACTTCAGAACCCATCCAACATCAATACTTCAGAACCCATCCAACATCAACACTTCAGAACCCATCCAACATCAACACTTCAGAACCCTTCCAACATCAACACTTCAGAACCCATCCAACATCAACACTTCAGAACCCATCCAACATCAACACTTCAGAACCCTTCCAACATCAATACTTCAGAACCCATCCAACATCAACACTTCAGAACCCATCCAACATCAATACTTCAGAACCCATCCAACATCAACACTTCAGAACCCATCCAACATCAACACTTCAGAACCCATCCAACATCAATACTTCAGAACCCATCCAACATCAATACTTCAGAACCCATCCAACATCAGTACTTCAGAACCCATCCAACATCAATACTTCAGAACCCATCCAACATCCATACTTCAGAACCCATCCAACATCAATACTTCAGAACCCATCCAACATCAGTACTTCAGAACCCATCCAACATCAACACTTCAGAACCCATCCAACATCAATACTTCAGAACCCATCCAACATCAATACTTCAGAACCCATCCAACATCAGTACTTCAGAACCCATCCAACATCAATACTTCAGAACCCATCCAACATCAACACTTCAGAACCCATCCAACATCAACACTTCAGAACCCATCCAACATCAACACTTCAGAACCCATCCAACATCAATACTTCAGAACCCATCCAACATCAATACTTCAGAACCCATCCAACATCATTACTTCAGAACCCATCCAACATCAACACTTCAGAACCCATCCAACATCAACACTTCAGAACCCATCCAACATCAACACTTCAGAACCCATCCAACATCCATACTTCAGAACCCTTCCAACATCAGTACTTCAGAACCCATCCAACATCAATACTTCAGAACCCATCCAACATCAGTACTTCAGAACCCATCCAACATCCATACTTCAGAACCCATCCAACATTAATACTTCAGAACCCATCCAACATCAGTACTTCAGAACCCATCCAACATCAGTACCTCAGAACCCATCCAACATCAGTACTTCAGAACCCATCCAACATCAATACTTCAGAACCCATCCAACATCAATACTTCAGAACCCATCCAACATCAATACTTCAGAACCCATCCAACATCAATACTTCAGAACCCATCCAACATCAATACTTCAGAACCCATCCAACATCAGTACTTCAGAACCCATCCAACATCCATACTTCAGAACCCATCCAACATCAATACTTCAGAACCCATCCAACATCAATACATCAGAACCCATCCAACATCAATACTTCAGAACCCATCCAACATCAGTACTTCAGAACCCATCCAACATCAATACTTCAGAACCCATCCAACATCAGTACTTCAGAACCCATCCAACATCAATACTTCAGAACCCATCCAACATCAGTACTTCAGAACCCATCCAACATCAATACTTCAGAACCCTTCCAACATCAGTACTTCAGAAGCCATCCAACATCAGTACTTCAGAACCCATCGAACATCAACACTTCAGAACCCATCCAACATCAACACTTCAGAACCCATCCAACATCAATACTTCAGAACCCATCCAACATCAATACTTCAGAACCCATCCAACATCCATACTTCAGAACCCATCCAACATCAGTACTTCAGAACCCATCCAACATCAGAACTTCAGAACCCATCCAACATTCATACTTCAGAACCCATCCAACATCAATACTTCAGAACCCATCCAACATCAATACTTCAGAACCCATCCAACATCAATACTTCAGAACCCATCCAACATCAATACTTCAGAACCCATCCAACTTCAGTACTTCAGAACCCATCCAACATCAATACTTCAGAACCCATCCAACATCAGTACTTCAGAACCCATCCAACATCCATACTTCAGAACCCTTCCAACATCCATACTTCAGAACCCATCCAACATCAATACTTCAGAACCCTTCCAACATCAGTACTTCAGAACCCATCCAACATCAGTACTTCAGAACCCATCCAACATCAGTACCTCAGAACCCATCCAACATCAGTACTTCAGAACCCATCCAACATCATTACTTCAGAACCCATCCAACATCCATACTTCAGAACCCATCCAACATCAATACATCAGAACCCATCCAACATCAATACTTCAGAACCCATCCAACATCAGTACTTCAGAACCCATCCAACATCAGTACTTCAGAACCCATCCAACATCAGTACTTCAGAACCCATCCAACATCAATACATCAGAACCCATCCAACATCAATACTTCAGAACCCATCCAACATCAGTACTTCAGAACCCATTCAACATCAATACTTCAGAACCCTTCCAACATCAGTACTTCAGAACCCATCCAACATCAGTACTTCAGAACCCATCGAACATCAACACTTCAGAACCCATCCAACATCAACACTTCAGAACCCATCCAACATCAATACTTCAGAACCCATCCAACATCCATACTTCAGAACCCATCCAACATCCATACTTCAGAACCCATCCAACATCAGTACTTCAGAACCCATCCAACATCAGAACTTCAGAACCCATCCAACATTCATACTTCAGAACCCATCCAACATCAATACTTCAGAACCCATCCAACATCAATACTTCAGAACCCATCCAACATCAATACTTCAGAACCCATCCAACATCAGAACTTCAGAACCCATCCAACATTCATACTTCAGAACCCATCCAACATCAATACTTCAGAACCCATCCAACTTCAGTACTTCAGAACCCATCCAACATCAATATTTCAGAACCCATCCAACATCAGTACTTCAGAACCCATGCAACATCCATACTTCAGAACCCATCCAACACCAATACTTCAGAAACCATCCAACATCAATACTTTAGAACCCATCCAACATCAATACTTCAGAACCCATCCAACATCCATACTTCAGAACCCATCCAACATCAATACTTCAGAACCCATCCAACATCAGTACTTCAGAACCCATCCAACATCAATACTTCAGAACCCATCCAACATCAGTACTTCAGAACCCATCCAACATCAGTACTTCAGAACCCATCCAACATCAATACTTCAGAACCCATCCAATATCAGTACTTCAGAACCCATCCAACATCAATACTTCAGAACCCATCCAACATCAATACTTCAGAACCCATCCAACATCAGTACTTCAGAACCCATCCAACATCAATACTTCAGAACCCTTCCAACATCAGTACTTCAGAACCCATCCAACATCAGTACTTCAGAAGCCATCCAACATCAATACTTCAGAACCCATCCAACATCAATACTTCAGAACCCATCCAACATCAACACTTCAGAACCCATCCAACATCAATACTTCAGAACCCATTCAACATCAGTACTTCAGAACCCATCCAACATCAATACTTCAGAACCCATCCAACATCAATACTTCAGAACCCATCCAACATCAGTACTTCAGAACCCATCCAACATCCATACTTCAGAACCCATCCAACATCAATACTTCAGAACCCTTCCAACATCAGTACTTCAGCACCCTTCCAACATCAGTACTTCAGAACCCATCCAACATCAATACTTCAGAACCCATCCAACATCAATACTTCAGAACCCATCCAACATCAATACTTCAGAACCCATCCAACATCAACACTTCAGAACCCATCCAACATCAATACTTCAGAACCCATCCAACATCAGTACTTCAGAACCCATCCAACATCAGTACTTCAGAACCCATCCAACATCAATACTTCAGAACCCATCCAACATCAATACTTCAGAACCCATCCAACATCAACACTTCAGAACCCATCCAACATCAATACTTCAGAACCCATCCAACATCAATACTTCAGAACCCATCCAACATCAATACTTCAGAACCCATCCAACATCAATACTTCAGAACCCTTCCAACATCAACACTTCAGAACCCATCCAACATCAATACTTCAGAACCCATCCAACTACAATACTTCAGAACCCATCCAACATCAGTACTTCAGAACCCATCCAACATCAATACTTCAGAACCCATCCAACATCAATACTGCTGAACCCATCCAACATCAATACTTCAGAACCCATCCAACATCCATACTTCAGAACCCATCCAACATCAATACTTCAGAACCCATCCAACATCAGTACTTCAGAACCCATCCAACATCAATACTTCAGAACCCTTCCAACATCAATACTTCAGAACCCATCCAACATCAATACTTCAGAACCCATCCAACATCAGTACTTCAGAACCCATCCAACATCAATACTTCAGAACCCTTCCAACATCAATACTTCAGAACCCATCCAACATCAATACTTCAGAACCCTTCCAACATCAATACTTCAGAACCCATTCAACATCAGTACTTCAGAACCCTTCCAACATCAATACTTCAGAACCCTTCCAACATCAATACTTCAGAACCCATCCAACATCAATACTTCAGAACCCATCCAACATCAGTACTTCAGAACCCATCCAACATCAATACTTCAGAACCCTTCCAACATCAATACTTCAGAACCCATCCAACATCAATACTTCAGAACCCATCCAACATCAGTACTTCAGAACCCATCCAACATCAATACTTCAGAACCCATCCAACATCAACACTTCAGAACCCATCCAACATCAATACTTCAGAACCCATCCAACATCAATACTTCAGAACCCATCCAACATCAACACTTCAGAACCCATCCAACATCAATACTTCAGAACCCATCCAACATCAACACTTCAGAACCCATCCAACATCAATACTTCAGAACCCATCCAACATCAATACTTCAGAACCCATCCAACATTAGTACTTCAGAACCCATCCAACATCCATACTTCAGAACCCTTCCAACATCAACACTTCAGAACCCATCCAACATCAATACTTCAGAACCCATCCAACATCAATACTTCAGAACCCATCCAACATCAATACTTCAGAACCCATCCAACATCAGTACTTCAGAACCCATCCAACATCAGTACTTCAGAACCCATCCAACATCAATACTTCAGAACCCATCCAACATCAATACTTCAGAACCCATCCAACATCAGAACTTCAGAACCCATCCAACATCAATACTTCAGAACCCATCCAACATCAGTACTTCAGAACCCATCCAACACCCATACTTCAGAACCCATCCAACATCAGTACTTCAGAACACATCCAACATCAATACTTCAGAACCCATCCAACATCAGTACTTCAGAACCCATCCAACATCAATACTTCAGAACACATCCAACATCAATACTTCAGAACCCATCCAACATCAACACTTCTGAAAACATCCAACATCAATACTTCAGAACCCATCCAACATCAATACTTCAGAACCCATCCTACATCAGTACTTCAGAACCCATCCAACATCAATACTTCAGAACCCATCGAACATCCATACTTCAGAATCCATCCAACATCAGTACTTTAGAACCCATCCAACATCAATACTTCAGAACCCATCCAACATCAGTACTTGAGAACCCATCCAACATCAGTACTTCAGAACTCATCCAACATCAAGACTTCAGAACCCATCCAACATCAGTACTTCAGAACCCATCCAACATCACTACTTGAGAACCCATCCAACATCAGTACTTCAGAACCCATCAAACATCAAGACTTCAGAACCCATCCATCATCAATACTTCAGAACCCATCCAACATCAATACTTCAGAACCCATCCAACATCAATACTTCAGAACCCATCCATCATCAATACTTCAGAACCCTTCCAACATCCATACTTCAGAACCCATCCAACATCAATACTTCAGAACCCATCCAACATCAATACTTCAGAACCCATCCAACATCAATACTTCAGAACCCATCCAACATCAATACTTCAGAACCCTTCCAACATCCATACTTCAGAACCCATCCAACATCAATACTTCAGAACCCATCCAACATCAATACTTCAGAACCCATCCAACATCAATACTTCAGAACCCATCCAACATCAGTACTTCAGAACCCTTCCAACATCCATACTTCAGAACCCATCCAACATCAGTACTTCAGAACCCATCCAACATCAATACTTCAGAACCCTTCCAACATCCATACTTCAGAACCCTTCCAACATCAATACTTCAGAACCCATCCAACATCAATACATCAGAACCCATCCAACATCAATACTTCAGAACCCATCCATCATCAATACTTCAGAACCCATCCAACATCAATACTTCAGAACCCTTCCAACATCCATACTTCAGAACCCATCCAACATCAGTACTTCAGAACCCATCCAACATCAATACTTCAGAACCCTTCCAACATCAATACTTCAGAACCCATCCAACATCAATACTTCAGAACCCTTCCAACATCAATACTTCAGAACCCATCCAACATCAATACTTCAGAACCCTTCCAACATCAATACTTCAGAACCCATCCAACATCAGTACTTCAGAACCCTTCCAACATCCATACTTCAGAACCCATCCAACATCAATACTTCAGAACCCTTCCAACATCAATACTTCAGAACCCATCCAACATCAATACTTCAGAACCCATCCAACATCAATACTTCAGAACCCATCCAACATCAATACTTCAGAACCCATCCAACATCAGTACTTCAGAACCCATCCAACATCAATACTTCAGAACCCATCCAACATCCATACTTCAGAACCCATCCAACATCAATACTTCAGAACCCATCCAACATCAATACTTCAGAACCCTTCCAACATCAATACTTCAGAACCCATCCAACATCAATACTTCAGAACCCATCCAACATCAGTACTTCAGAACCCATCCAACATCAATACTTCAGAACCCTTCCAACATCCATACTTCAGAACCCATCCAACATCAATACTTCAGAACCCATCCAACATCCATACTTCAGAACCCTTCCAACATCAATACTTCAGAACCCTTCGAACATCCATACTTCAGAACCCTTCGAACATCAATCTTCAGAACCCATCCAACATCAGTACTTCAGAACCCTTCCAACATCCATACTTCAGAACCCATCCAACATCAGTACTTCAGAGCCCATCCAACATCAATACTTCAGAACACATCCAACATCAACACTTCAGAACCCATCCAACATCAATACTTCAGAACCCATCCAACATCAATACTTCAGAACCAATCCAACATCAATACTGCAGAACCCATCCAACATCAATACTTCAGAACCCATCCAACATCAATACTTCAGAACCCATCCAACATCAATACTTCAGAACCAATCCAACATCAATACTGCAGAACCCATCCAACATCAATACTTCAGAACCCATCAAACATCAATACTTCAGAACCCATCCAACATCAATACTTCAGAACCCATCCAACATCAATACTTCAGAACCCTTCCAACATCAACACTTCAGAACCCATCCAACATCAGTACTTCAGAACCCATCCAACATCAGTACTTCAGAACCCATCCAACATCAATACTTCAGAACCCATCCAACATCAGTACTTCAGAACCCATCCAACATCAATACTTCAGAACCCATCCAACATCAATACTTCAGAACCCATCCAACATCAATACTTCAGAACCCATCCAACATCAACACTTCAGAACCCATCCAACATCAATACTTCAGAACCCATCCAACATCAGTACTTCAGAACCCATCCAACATCAATACTTCAGAACCCATCCAACATCAGTACTTCAGAACCCATCCAACATCAATACATCAGAACCCATCCAACATCCATTCTTCAGAACCCATCCAAAATCCATACTTCAGAACCCATCCAACATCAATACTTCAGAACCCATCCAACATCAATACTTCAGAACCCATCCAACATCCATACTTCAGAACCCATCCAACATCAATACTTCAGAACCCATCCAACATCAACACTTCAGAACCCATCCAACATCAATACTTCAGAACCCTTCCAACATCAATACTTCAGAACCCATCCAACATCAATACTTCAGAACCCATCCAACATCAATACTTCAGAACCCATCCAACATCCATACTTCAGAACCCATCCAACATCAATACTTCAGAACCCATCCAACATCAATACTTCAGAACCCATCCAACATCAATACTTCAGAACCCATCCAACATCCATACTTCAGAACCCATCCAACATCAATACTTCAGAACCCATCCAACATCCATACTTCAGAACCCATCCAACATCAATACTTCAGAACCCATCCAACATCAATACTTCAGAACCCATCCAACATCCATACTTCAGAACCCTTCCAACATCAATACTTCAGAACCCATCCAACATCAATACTTCAGAACCCTAACAACATCAACACTTCAGAACCCATCCAACATCAATACTTCAGAACCCATCCAACATCAGTACTTCAGAACCCATCCAACATCAATACTTCAGAACCCATCCAACATCAGTACTTCAGAACCCATCCAACATCCATACTTCAGAACCCATCCAACATCAGTACTTCAGAACCCACCCAACATCAATACTTCAGAACCCATTCAACATCAATACTTCAGAACCCATCCAACATCAGTACTTCAGAACCCATCCAACATCAATACTTCAGAACCCATCCAACATCAGGACTTCAGAACCCATCCAACATCAATACTTCAGAACCCATCCAACATCAATACTTCAGAACACATCCAACATCAATACTTCAGAACTCATCCAACATCAGTACTTCAGAACCCATCCAACATCAATACTTCAGAACCCATCCAACATCAATACTTCAGAACCCATCCAACATCCATACTTCAGAACCCATCCAACATCAATACTTCAGAACCCATCCAACATCAATACTTCAGAACCCATCCAACATCAGAACTTCAGAACCCATCCAACATCAGTACTTCAGAACCCATCCAACATCAATACTTCAGTACCCTTCCAACATCAATACTTCAGAACCCATCCAACATCAGTACTTCAGAACCCAACCAAAATCAATCTACAGAACCCTTCCAACATCAATACTTCAGAACCCATCCAACATCAGTACTTCAGAACCCATCCAACATCAGTACTTCAGAACCCATCCAAAATCAATCCACAGAACCCATCCAACATCAATACTTCAGAACCCATCCAACATCAGTACTTCAGAACCCATCCAACATCAATACTTCAGAACCCATCCAACATCAATACTTCAGAACCCATCCAACATCAATACTTCAGAACCCATCCAACATCAATACTTCAGAACCCTTCCAACTTCAATACTTCAGAACCCATCCAACATCAATACTTCAGAACACATCCAACATCAATACTTCAGAACCCATCCAACATCAATACTTCAGAACCCTTCCAACATCAAAACTTCAGAACCCATCCAACATCAATACTTCAGAACCCATCCAACATCAATACTTCAGAACCCTTCCAACATCAAAACTTCAGAACCCATCCAACATCAGTACTTCAGAACCCATCCAACATCAATACTTCAGAACCCTTCCAACATCAAAACTTCAGAACACATCCAACATCAATACTTCAGAACCCATCCAACATCAATACTTCAGAACCCATCCAACATCAATACTTCAGAACCCTTCCAACATCAAAACTTCAGAACACATCCAACATCAATACTTCAGAACCCATCCAACATCAATACTTCAGAACCCATCCAACATCAATACTTCAGAACCCTTCCAACATCAAAACTTCAGAACCCATCCAACATCAATACTTCAGAACACATCCAACATCAATACTTCAGAACCCATCCAACATCAATACTTCAGAACCCATTCAACATCAATACATCAGAACCCATCCAACATCAATACTTCAGAACCCATCCGACATCAGTACTTCAGAACCCATCCAACATCAATACTTCAGAACCCATCCAACATCAGGACTTCAGAACCCATCCAACATCAATACTTCAGAACACATCCAACATCAATACTTCAGAACCCATCCAACATCAATACTTCAGAACCCTTCCAACATCAAAACTTCAGAACCCATCCAACATCAGTACTTCAGAACCCATCCAACATCAATACTTCAGAACCCTTCCAACATCAAAACTTCAGAACACATCCAACATCAATACTTCAGAACCCATCCAACATCAATACTTCAGAACCCTTCCAACATCAAAACTTCAGAACCCATCCAACATCAATACTTCAGAACACATCCAACATCAATACTTCAGAACCCATCCAACATCAATACTTCAGAACCCATTCAACATCAATACATCAGAACCCATCCAACATCAACACTTCAGAACACATCCAACATCAATACTTCAGAACCCATCCAACATCAATACTTCAGAACCCATCCGACATCAGTACTTCAGAACCCATCCAACATCAATACTTCAGAACCCATCCAACATCAATCCTTCAGAACCCATCCAACATCAACACTTCAGAACCCATCCAACATCAGTACTTCAGAACCCATTCAACATCAATACTTCAGAACCCATCCAACATCAGTACTTCAGAACCCATCCAACATCAATACTTCAGAACCCATCCAACATCAGGACTTCAGAACCCATCCAACATCAATACTTCAGAACCCATCCAACATCAATACTTCAGAACACATCCAACATCAATACTTCAGAACTCATCCAACATCAGTACTTCAGAACCCATCCAACATCAATACTTCAGAACCCATCCAACATCAACACTTCAGAACACTTCCAACATCAATACTTCAGAACCCATCCAACATCGATACTTCAGAACCCATCCAACATCAATACTTCAGAACCCATCCAACATCAATACTTCAGAACCCATCCAACATCAGTACTTCAGAACCCATCCAACATCAATCCTTCAGAACCCATCCAACATCAATACTTCAGAACCCATCCAACATCCATACTTCAGAACCCATCCAACATCAATCCTTCAGAACCCATCCAACATCAACACTTCAGAACCCATCCAACATCAGTCCTTCAGAACCCATTCAACATCAATACTTCAGAACCCATCCAACATCAGTACTTCAGAACCAACCCAACATCAATACTTCAGAACCCATTCAACATCAATACTTCAGAACCCATCCAACATCAGTACTTCAGAACCCATCCAACATCAATACTTCAGAACCCATCCAAAATCAGGACTTCAGAACCCATCCAACATCAATACTTCAGAACCCATCCAACATCAATACTTCAGAACACATCCAACATCAACACTTCAGAACTCATCCAACATCAGTACTTCAGAACCCATCCAACATCAATACTTCAGAACCCATCCAAAATCAGGACTTCAGAACCCATCCAACATCAATACTTCAGAACCCATCCAACATCAATACTTCAGAACACATCCAACATCAATACTTCAGAACACATCCAACATCAACACTTCAGAACCCTTCCAACATCAGTACTTCAGAACCCATCCAACATCGATACTTCAGAACCCATCCAACATCAATACTTCAGAACCCATCCAACATCAATACTTCAGAACCCATCCAACATCAATACTTCAGAACCCTTCCAACATCAATACTTCAGAACCCATCCAACATCAATACTTCAGAACCCATCCAACATCAATACTTCAGAACCCATTCAACATCAGTACTTCAGAACCCATCCAACATCAATACTTCAGAACCCATCCAACATCAATACTTCAGAACCCATCCAACATCAATACTTCAGAACCCATCCAACATCAATACTTCAGAACCCATCCAACATCAATCCTTCAGAACCCTTCCAACATCAGTATTTCAGAACCCTTCCAACATCAGTATTTCAGAACCCATCCAACATCAGTACTTCAGAACCCATCCAACATCAATACTTCAGAACCCTTCCAACATCAATACTTCAGAACCCATCCAACATCAGTACTTCAGAACCCATCCAACATCAGTACTTCAGAACCCATCCAACATCAGTACTTCAGAACCCATCCAACATCAATACTTCAGAACCCATCCAACATCAACACTTCAGAACCCATCCAACATCAGCACTTCAGAACCCATTCAACATCAATACTTCAGAACCCATCCAACATCAATACTTCAGAACCCATCCAACATCGATACTTCAGAACCCTTCCAACATCAGTACTTCAGAACCCATCCAACATCAATACTTCAGAACACATTCAACATCAATACTTCAGAACCCATCCAACATCGATACTTCAGAACCCATCCAACATCAGTACTTCAGAACCCATCCAACATCAATACTTCAGAACACATCCAACATCAATACGTCAGAACCCATCCAACATCAATACTTCAGAACCCATCCAACATCAATACATCAGAACCCATTCAACATCAATACTTCAGAACCCATCCAACATCAGTACTTCAGAACCCATCCAACATCAATACTTCAGAACCCTTCCAACATCAATACTTCAGAACCCTTCCAACATCAATACTTCAGAACTCATCCAACATCAATACTTCAGAACCCATCCAACATCAATACTTCAGAACCCATTCAACATCAGTACTTCAGAACCCTTCCAACATCAGTCGTTCAGAACCCAAACAACATCCATACTTCAGAACTCATCCAACATCAGTACTTCAGAACCCATCCAACATCAACACTTCAGAACCCATCCAACATCAATACTTCAGAACCCATCCAACTACAATACTTCAGAACCCATCCAACATCAATACTTCAGAACCCATCCAACATCAATACTTCAGAACCCATCCAACATCAGTACTTCAGAACCCATCCAACATCAATACTTCAGAACCCATCCAACATCAATACTTCAGAACCCATCCAACATCAGTACTTCAGAACCCATCCAACATCAATACTTCAGAACCCATCCAACATCAATACTTCAGAACCCTTCCAACATCAACACTTCAGAACCCATCCAACATCAATACTTCAGAACCCTTCCAACATCAACACTTCAGAACCCATCCAACATCAGCACTTCAGAACCCATTCAACATCAATACTTCAGAACCCATCCAACATCAATACTTCAGAACCCATCCAACATCAATACTTCAGAACCCATTCAACATCAATACTTCAGAACACATCCAACATCAGTACTTCAGAACCCATCCAACATCAATACATCAGAACCCATTCAACATCAATACTTCAGAACCCATCCAACATCAATACTTCAGAACCCATTCAACATCAATACTTCAGAACCCTTCCAACATCAATACTTCAGAACCCATCCAACATCAATACTTCAGAACCCATCCAACATCAATACTTCAGAACTCATCCAACATCAATACTTCAGAACCCATCCAACATCAATACTTCAGAACCCATCCAACATCAACACTTCAGAACCCATCCAACATCAATACTTCAGAACCCATCCAACATCAATACTTCAGAACCCATCCAACATCAATACTTCAGAACCCATCCAACATCAGTGCTTCAGAACCCATCCAACATGAGTACTTCAGAACCCATTCAACATCAACACTTCAGAACCCATCCAACATCAATACTTCAGAACCCATCCAACTACAATACTTCAGAACCCATCCAACTACAATACTTCAGAACCCATCCAACATCAATACTTCAGAACCCATCCAACATCAGTACTTCAGAACCCATCCAACATCAATACTTCAGAACCCATCCAACATCAATCCTTCAGAACCCATCCAACATCAATCCTTCAGAACGCTTCCAACATCAGTACTTCAGAACCCTTCCAACATCAGTAGTTCAGAACCCATCCAACATCAATACTTCAGAACCCATCCAACATCAATACTTCAGAACCCATCCAACATCAACACTTCAGATCCCATCCAACATCAATACTTCAGAACCCATCCAACATCAATACTTCAGAATCCATTCAACATCAGTGCTTCAGAACCCTTCCAACATCAGTGCTTCAGAACCCATCCAACATCAATACTTCAGAACCCATCCAACATCAAGACTTCAGAACCCATCCAACATCAATACTTCAGAACCCATCCAACATCAATACATCAGAACCCTTCAAACATCAACACTTCAGAACCCATCCAACATCAATACTTCAGAACCCATCCAACATCAGTACTTCAGAACCCATCCAACATCAATACTTCAGAACCCATCCAACATCAATACTTCAGAACCCATCCAACATCAATACTTCAGAACCCATTCAACATCAGTACTTCAGAACCCATCCAACATCAATACTTCAGAACCCATCCAACATCAATACTTCAGAACCCATCCAACATCAATACTTCAGAACCCATCCAACATCAGTACTTCAGAACTCATCCAACATCAATACTTCAGAACCCATCCAACATCAATACTTCAGAACCCATTCAACATCAGTACTTCAGAACCCATCCAACATCAGTACTTCAGAACCCTTCCAACATCAATACTTCAGAACCCATCCAACATCAGTACTTCAGAACCGATCCAACATCAATACTTCAGAACCCATCCAACATCAATCCTTCAGAACCGTTCCAACATCAGTACTTCAGAACCCTTCCAACATCAGTAGTTCAGAACCCATCCAACATCAATACTTCAGAACCCATCCAACATCAACACTTCAGATCCCATCCAACATCAATACTTCAGAACCCTTCAAACATTAATACTTCAGAACCCATTCAACATCAGTGCTTCAGAACCCTTCCAACATCAGTACTTCAGAACCCATCCAACATCAATACTTCAGAACCCATCCAACATCAATACTTCAGAACCCATCCAACATCAGTACTTCAGAACCCATCCAACATCAATACTTCAGAACCCATCCAACATCAGTACTTCAGAACCCATCCAACATCAATACTTCAGAACCCATCCAATATCAATACTTCAGAACCCTTCCAACATCAGTACTTCAGAACCCATCCAACATCAATACTTCAGAACCCATCCAACATCCATACTTCAGAACCCATCCAACATCAATACTTCAGAACCCATCCAACATCAATACCTGAGAACCCATCCAACATCAATACTTCAGAACCCATCCAACATCAATACTTCAGAACCCATCCAACATCAGTACTTCAGAACCCATCCAACATCAATACTTCAGAACCCATCCAACATCAGTACTTCAGAACCCATCCAGCATCAATACTTCAGAACCCTGACAACATCAATACTTCAGAACCCATCCAACATCAGTACTTCAGAACCCATCCAACATCAATCCTTCAGAACCCTTCCAACATCAATACTTCAGAACCCATCCAACATCAATACTTCAGAACCCTTCCAACATCAGTACTTCAGAACCCTTCCAACATCATTACTTCAGAACCCATCCAACATCAATACTTCAGAACCCATCCAACATCAATACTTCAGAACACATCCAACATCAATACTTCAGAACCCTTCCAACATCAATACTTCAGAACCCATCCAACATCAATCCTTCAGAACCCTTCCAACATCAGTACTTCAGAACCCTTCCAACATCAGTATTTCAGAACCCATCCAACATCAGTGCTTCAGAACCCTTCCAACATCAGTACTTCAGAACCCATCCAACATCAATACTTCAGAACCCATCCAACATCAATACTTCAGAACCCATCCAACATCAATACTTCAGAACCCATCCAACATCAATATTTCAGAACCCATTCAACATCAGTACTTCAGAACCCATCCAACATCAATACTTCAGAACCCATTCAACATCAGTACTTCAGAACCCATCCAACATCAATACTTCAGAACCCATCCAACATCAATATTTCAGAACCCATTCAACATCAGTACTTCAGAACCCATCCAACATCAATACTTCAGAACCCATCCAACATCAATACTTCAGAACCCATCCAACATCAATACTTCAGAACCCATCCAACATCAGTACTTCAGAACCCATCCAACATCAATACTTCAGAACCCATTCAACATCAGTACTTCAGAACCCATCCAACATCAGTACTTCAGAACTCATCCAACATCAATCCTTCAGAACCCTTCCATCATCAGTACTTCAGAACCCTTCCAACATCAGTACTTCAGAACCCATCCAACATCAATACTTCAGAACCCTTCCATCATCAGTACTTCAGAACCCTTCCAACATCAGTACTTCAGAACCCATCCAACATCAATACTTCTGAACCCATCCAAAATCAATACTTCAGAACCCATCCAACATCAGTACTTCAGAACCCATCCAACATCAATACTTCAGAACCCTTCCAACATCAGTACTTCAGAACCCATCCAACATCAATACTTCAGAACCCATCCAACATCAATACTTCAGAACCCTTCCAACATCAGCACTTCAGAAACCCTCCAACATTAATACTTCAGAACCCATCCAACATCAATACTTCAGAACCCATCCAACATCAATCCTTCAGAACCCTTCCAACATCAGTACTTCAGAACCCATCCAACATTAATACTTCAGAACCCATCCAACATCAATACTTCAGAACCCATCCAACATCAGTACTTCAGAACCCTTCCAACATCAGTATTTCAGAACCCATCCAACATCAGTGCTTCAGAACCCTTCCAACATCAGTACTTCAGAACCCATCCAACATCAATACTTCAGAACCCATCCAACATCAATACTTCAGAACCCATTCAACATCAATACTTCAGAACCCATCCAACATCAATACTGCAGAACCCATCCAACATCAATACTTCAGAACCCATCCAACATCAATACTTCAGAACCCATCCAACATCAATACTTCAGAACCTATTCAACATCAGTACTTCAGAACCCATCCAACATCAATACTTCAGAACCCATCCAACATCAATACTTCAGAACCCATCCAACATCAATACTTCAGAACGCATTCAACATCAGTACTTCAGAACCCATCCAACATCAATACTTCAGAACCCTTCCAACATCAATACTTCAGAACCCATCCAACATCAGTACTTCAGAACACATCCAACATCAATACTTCAGAACGCATTCAACATCAGTACTTCAGAACCCATCCAACATCAGTCCCTCAGAACCCTTCCAACATCAATATTTCAGAACCCATCCAACATCAGTACTTCAGAACACATCCAACATCAATACTTCAGAACCCATCCAACATCAGTACTTCAGAACCCATTCAACATCAGTACTTCAGAACCCATCCAACATCAGTCGTTCAGAACCCTTCCAACATCAATACTTCAGAACCCATCCAACATCAATACTTCAGAACCCATCCAACATCAGTACTTCAGAACCCTTCCAACATCAATACTTCAGAACCCATCCAACATCAGTACTTCAGAACCCATCCAACATCAATACTTCAGAACCCATCCAACATCAGTACTTCAGAACCCATCCAACATCAGTACTTCAGATCCCATCCAACATCAATACTTCAGAACCCATCCAACATCAACACTTCAGAACCCATCCAACATCAATACTTCAGAACCCTTCCAACATCAACACTTCAGAACCCATCCAACATCAGTACTTCAGAACCCATTCAACATCAATACTTCAGAACCCATCCAACATCAATACTTCAGAACCCATTCAACATCAATACTTCAGAACACATCCAACATCAATACTTCAGAACCCATCCAACATCAATACTTCAGAACCCTTCCAAGTACAATACTTCAGAACCCATTCAACATCAATACTTCAGAACACATCCAACATCAACACTTCAGAACCCATTCAACATCAGTAGTTCAGAACCCATCCAACATCAGTACTTCAGAACCCATCCAACATCAATACTTCAGAACCCATTCAACATCAATACTTCAGAACCCTTCCAACATCAATACTTCAGAACCCATCCAACATCAATACTTCAGAACCCATCCAACATCAATACTTCAGAACCCATTCAACATCAATACTTCAGAACCCATCCAACATCAATACTTCAGAACCCATCCAACATCAATACTTCAGAACCCATTCAACATCAATACTTCAGAACCCATTCAACATCAATACTTCTGAACCCATCCAACATCAATACTTCAGAACCCATTCAACATCAATACTTCAGAACCCTTCCAACATCAAGACTTCAGAACCCATCCAACATCAATACTTCAGAACCCATTCAACATCAATACTTCAGAACCCATCCAACATCAATACTTCAGAACCCATTCAACATCAATACTTCAGAACCCATCCAACATCAATACTTCAGAACCCTTCCAACATCAATACTTCAGAACCCATCCAACATCAATACTTCAGAACCCATCCAACATCAATACTTCAGAACCCATCCAACATCAATACTTCAGAACCCATCCAACATCAATACTTCAGAACCCATCCAACATCAATACTTCAGAACCCATCCAACATCAATACTTCAGAACCCATTCAACATCAACACTTCAGAACCCTTCCAACATCAGTACTTCAGAACCCATCCAACATCAATACTTCAGAACCTATCCAACATCAGTACTTCAGAACCCATCCAACATCCATACTTCAGAACCCATCCAACTACAATACTTCAGAACCCATCCAACATCAATACTTCAGAACCCATCCAACATCCATACTTCAGAACCCATCCAACATCAATACTTCAGAACCCATCCAACATCAATACTTCAGAACCCATCCAACATCAATACTTCAGAACCCATCCAACATCAGTACTTCAGAACCCATCCAACATCCATACTTCAGAACCCATCCAACTACAATACTTCAGAACCCATCCAACATCAATACTTCAGAACCCATCCAACATCAATACTTCAGAACCCATCCAACATCAGTACTTCAGAACCCATCCAAATTCAATCCTTCAGAACCCTTCCAACATCAGTACTTCAGAACCCATCCAACATCAATGCTTCAGAACCCATCCAACATCAATACTTCAGAACCCATCCAACATCAATACTTCAGAACCCATCCAACATCCATACTTCAGAACCCATCCAACATCAATACTTCAGAACCCATCCAACATCAATACTTCAGAACCCATCCAACATCAATACTTCAGAACCCATCCAACATCAATACTTCAGAACCCATCCAACATCAATACTTCAGAACCCATCCAACATCAGTACTTCAGAACCCATCCAACATCCATACTTCAGAACCCATCCAACTACAATACTTCAGAACCCATCCAACATCAATACTTCAGAACCCATCCAACATCAATACTTCAGAACCCATCCAACATCAGTACTTCAGAACCCATCCAAATTCAATCCTTCAGAACCCTTCCAACATCAGTACTTCAGAACCCATCCAACATCAATACTTCAGAACCCATCCAACATCAGTACTTCAGAACCCATCCAACATCAATACTTCAGAACCCATCCAACATCAATACTTCAGAACCCATCCAACATCAATACTTCAGAACCCATCCAACATCAACACTTCAGAACCCATCCAACATCAGTACTTCAGAACCCATCCAACATCAATACTTCAGAACCCATCCAACATCGATCCTTCAGAACCCATCCAACATCAGTACTTCAGAACCCATCCAACATCAATACATCAGAACCCATCACACATCAATACTTCAGAACCCATCCAACATCAATACTTCAGAACCCATCCAACATCAATCCTTCAGAACCCATCCAACATCAATACTTCAGAACCCATCCAACATCAATACTTCAGAACCCATCCAACATCAATACTTCAGAACCCATCCAACATCAATACTTCAGAACCCATCCAACATCAATACTTCAGAACCCATCCAAATTCAATCCTTCAGAACCCTTCCAACATCAGTACTTCAGAACCCATCCAACATCAATACTTCAGAACCCATCCAACATCAACACTTCAGAACCCATTCAACATCAATACTTCAGAACCCATCCAACATCAATACTTCAGAACCCATTCAACATCAATACTTCAGAACCCATTCAACATCAATACTTCTGAACCCATCCAACATCAATACTTCAGAACCCATTCAACATCAATACTTCAGAACCCTTCCAACATCAAGACTTCAGAACCCATCCAACATCAATACTTCAGAACCCATCCAACATCAATACTTCAGAACCCTTCCAACATCAATACTTCAGAACCCATCCAACATCAGTACTTCAGAACCCATCCAACATCAATACTTCAGAACCCTTCCAACATCAATACTTCAGAACCCATCCAACATCAATACTTCAGAACCCATCCAACATCAATACTTCAGAACCCATCCAACATCAGTACTTCAGAACCCATTCAACATCAACACTTCAGAACCCTTCCAACATCAGTACTTCAGAACCTATCCAACATCAATACTTCAGAACCCTTCCAACATCAGTACTTCAGAACCCATCCAACATCAATACTTCAGAACCCATCCAACATCAGTACTTCAGAACCCATCCAACATCCATACTTCAGAACCCATCCAACTACAATACTTCAGAACCCATCCAACATCAGTACTTCAGAACCCATCCAACATCAGTACTTCAGAACCTATCCAACATCAATACTTCAGAACCCATCCAACATCAGTACTTCAGAACCCATCCAACATCAGTACTTCAGAACCCATCCAACATCAGTACTTCAGAACCCATCCAACATCAATACTTCAGAACCCATCCAACATCAGTACTTCAGAACCCATCCAACATCCATACTTCAGAACCCATCCAACTACAATACTTCAGAACCCATTCAACATCAATACTTCAGAACCCATCCAACATCAATACTTCAGAACCCATTCAACATCAATACTTCAGAACCCATCCAACATCAATACTTCAGAACCCTTCCAACATCAATACTTCAGAACCCATCCAACATCAATACTTCAGAACCCATCCAACATCAATACTTCAGAACCCATCCAACTACAATACTTCAGAACCCATCCAACATCAATACTTCAGAACCCATCCAACATCAATACTTCAGAACCCATCCAACATCAATACTTCAGAACCCATCCAACATCAATACTTCAGAACCCATTCAACATCAACACTTCAGAACCCATCCAACATCAATACTTCAGAACCTATCCAACATCAGTACTTCAGAACCCATCCAACATCAATACTTCAGAACCCATCCAACATCAGTACTTCAGAACCCATCCAACTACAATACTTCAGAACCCATCCAACATCAGTACTTCAGAACCCATCCAACATCAATACTTCAGAACCCATCCAACATCAATACTTCAGAACCCATCCAACATCAATACTTCAGAACCCATCCAACATCAATACTTCAGAACCCATCCAACATCAGTACTTCAGAACCCATCCAACATCCATACTTCAGAACCCATCCAACTACAATACTTCAGAACCCATCCAACATCAATACTTCAGAACCCATCCAACATCAATACTTCAGAACCCATGCAACATCAGTACTTCAGAACCCATCCAACATCAATACTTCAGAACCCATCCAACTACAATACTTCAGAACCCATCCAACATCAATACTTCAGAACCCATCCAACATCAATACTTCAGAACCCATGCAACATCAGTACTTCAGAACCCATCCAACATCAATACTTCAGAACCCATCCAACATCAATACTTCAGAACCCATCCAACATCAACACTTCAGAACCCATCCAACATCAGTACTTCAGAACCCTTCCAACATCGATCCTTCAGAACCCATCCAACATCAGTACTTCAGAACCCATCCAACATCAATACATCAGAACCCATCACACATCAACACTTCAGAACCCATCCAACATCAGTACTTCAGAACCCTTCCAACATCGATCCTTCAGAACCCATCCAACATCAGTACTTCAGAACCCATCCAACATCAATACTTCAGAACCCATCCAACATCAGTACTTCAGAACCCATCCAACATCAATACTTCAGAACCCATCCAACATCCACACTTCAGAACCCATCCAACATCCACACTTCAGAACCCATCCAACATCAGTACTTCAGAACCCATCCAACATCAATACTTCAGAACCCATCCAACATCAATCCTTCAGAACCCATCCAACATCAATACTTCAGAACCCATCCAACATCAATACTTCAGAACCCATCCAACATCAATACTTCAGAACCCATCCAACATCGATCCTTCAGAACCCATCCAACATCAGTACTTCAGAACCCATCCAACATCAATACATCAGAACCCATCCAACATCAATACTTCAGAACCCATCCAACATCAATACTTCAGAACCCATCCAACATCCATACTTCAGAACCCATCCAACATCAATACTTCAGAACCCATCCAACATCAATACTTCAGAACCCATCCAACATAAGTACTTCAGAACCCATCCAACATCAGTACTTCAGAACCCATCCAACTACAATACTTCAGAACCCATCCAACATCAATACTTCAGAACCCATCCAACATCAATACTTCAGAACCCATCCAACTATAATACTTCAGAACCCATCCAACATCAATACATCAGAACCCATCCAACATCAATACTTCAGAACCCATTCAACATCAACACTTCAGAACCCATCCAACATCAGTGCTTCAGAACCCATGCAACATCAATACTTCAGAACCCATCCAACATCAATACTTCAGAACCCTTCCAACATCAATACTTCAGAACCCATCCAACATCAGTACTTCAGAACCCATCCAACATCCATACTTCAGAACCCATCCAACATCAATACTTCAGAACCCATCCAAAATCCATACTTCAGAACCCATCCAACATCAATACTTCAGAACCCATCCAACATCAATACTTCAGAACCCATCCAACATCAGTACTTCAGAACCCATCCAACATCAATACTTCAGAACCCATCCAACATCCACACTTCAGAACCCATCCAACATCCACACTTCAGAACCCATCCAACATCAGTACTTCAGAACCCATCCAACATCAATACTTCAGAACCCATTCAACATCAACACTTCAGAACCCATCCAACATCAGTGCTTCAGAACCCATCCAACATCAATACTTCAGAACCCATTCAACATCAACACTTCAGAACCCATCCAACATCCACACTTCAGAACCCATCCAACATCAATACTTCAGAACCCATTCAACATCAACACTTCAGAACCCATCCAACATCAGTGCTTCAGAACCCATCCAACATCAATACTTCAGAACCCATCCAACATCAGTACTTCAGAACCCTTCCAACATCAATACTTCAGAACCCATCCAACATCAATACTTCAGAACCCATCCAAAATCCATACTTCAGAACCCATCCAACATCAATACTTCAGAACCCATCCAACATCAGTGCTTCAGAACCCATCCAACATCAATACTTCAGAACCCATCCAACATCAATACTTCAGAACCCTTCCAACATCAATACTTCAGAACCCATCCAACATCAGTGCTTCAGAACCCATCCAACATCAATACTTCAGAACCCATCCAACATCAATACTTCAGAACCCATCCAACATCAATACTTCAGAACCCTTCCAACATCAATACTTCAGAACCCATTCAACATCAACACTTCAGAACCCATCCAACATCAGTGCTTCAGAACCCATCCAACATCAATACTTCAGAACCCATCCAACATCAATACTTCAGAACCCTTCCAACATCAATACTTCAGAACCCATCCAACATCAATACTTCAGAACCCATCCAAAATCCATACTTCAGAACCCATCCAACATCAATACTTCAGAACCCATCCAACATCAATACTTCAGAACCCATCCAACATCAGTACTTCAGAACCCATCCAACATCAGTACTTCAGAACCCATCCAACATCAATACTTCAGAACCCATCCAACATCCACACTTCAGAACCCATCCAACATCAGTACTTCAGAACCCATCCAACATCAGTACTTCAGAACCCATCCAACATCCACACTTCAGAACCCATCCAACATCCATACTTCAGAACCCATCCAACTACAATACTTCAGAACCCATCCAACATCAGTACTTCAGAACCCATCCAACATCAATACTTCAGAACCCATCCAACATCAATACTTCAGAACCCATCCAACATCAATACTTCAGAACCCATCCAACATCAATACATCAGAACCCATCCAACATCAATCCTTCAGAACCCATCCAACATCAATCCTTCAGAACCCATCCAACATCAATACTTCAGAACCCATCCAACATCAGTACTTCAGAACCCATCCAACTACAATACTTCAGAACCCATCCAACATCAATACATCAGAACCCATCCAACATCAATACTTCAGAACCCATCCAACATCCATACTTCAGAACCCATCCAACTACAATACTTCAGAACCCATCCAACATCAATACATCAGAACCCATCCAACATCAATCCTTCAGAACCCATCCAACATCAATCCTTCAGAACCCATCCAACATCAATACTTCAGAACCCATCCAACATCAATACATCAGAACCCATCCAACTACAATACTTCAGAACCAATCCAACATCAGTACTTCAGAACCCATCCAACATCAATCCTTCAGAACCCATCCAACATCAATCCTTCAGAACCCATCCAACATCAATCCTTCAGAACCCATCCAACATCAATCCTTCAGAACCCATCCAACATCAATACTTCAGAACCCATCCAACATCAATACATCAGAACCCATCCAACTACAATACTTCAGAACCAATCCAACATCAATACTTCAGAACCCATCCAACATCAATACATCAGAACCCATCCAACTACAATACTTCAGAACCCATCCAACATCAATACTTCAGAACCCATCCAACATCAATACTTCAGAACCCATCCAACATCAATCCTTCAGAACCCATCCAACATCAATACTTCAGAACCCATCCAACATCAATCCTTCAGAACCCATCCAACATCAATACTTCAGAACCCATCCAACATCAGTACTTCAGAACCCATCCAACATCAATACTTCAGAACCCATCCAACATCAATACTTCAGAACCCATCCAACATCCATACTTCAGAACCCATCCAACATCAGTACTTCAGAACCCATCCAACATCAGTACTTCAGAACCCATCCAACATCAATACTTCAGAACCCTTCCAACATCAATACTTCAGAACCCATCCAACATCAATACTTCAGAACCCATCCAACATCAATACTTCAGAACCCATCCAACATCAATACTTCAGAACCCATCCAACATCAATACTTCAGAACCCATTCAACATCAATACTTCAGAACCCTTCCAACATCAAGACTTCAGAACCCATCCAACATCAATACTTCAGAACCCATTCAACATCAATACTTCAGAACCCATCCAACATCAATACTTCAGAACCCATCCAACATCAATACTTCAGAACCCATCCAACATCAATACTTCAGAACCCATCCAACATCAATACTTCAGAACCCATCCAACATCAATACTTCAGAACCCATCCAACATCAATCCTTCAGAACCCATCCAACATCAATACATCAGAACCCATCCAACATCAATACTTCAGAACCCATCCAACATCAATACTTCAGAACCCATCCAACATCAATACTTCAGAACCCATCCAACATCAATACTTCAGAACCCATCCAACATCAATACTTCAGAACCCATCCAACATCAATACTTCAGAACCCATCCAACATCAATACTTCAGAACCCATTCAACATCAATACTTCAGAACCCATCCAACATCAATACTTCAGAACCCATCCAACATCAATACTTCAGAACCCATCCAACATCAATACTTCAGAACCCATCCAACATCAATACTTCAGAACCCATCCAACATCAATACTTCAGAACCCATCCAACATCAATACTTCAGAACCCATCCAACATCAATCCTTCAGAACCCATCCAACATCAATACTTCAGAACCCATCCAACATCAATACTTCAGAACCCATCCAACATCAATACATCAGAACCCATCCAACTACAATACTTCAGAACCAATCCAACATCAGTACTTCAGAACCCATCCAACATCAATACTTCAGAACCCATCCAACATCAATACTTCAGAACCCATCCAACATCAATACTTCAGAACCCATCCAACATCAATACTTCAGAACCCATCCAACATCAATACTTCAGAACCCATCCGACATCAATCCTTCAGAACCCATCCAACATCAATACTTCAGAACCCATCCAACATCAATCCTTCAGAACCCATCCAACATCAATACTTCAGAACCCATCCAACATCAATACATCAGAACCCATCCAACATCAGTACTTCAGAACCCATCCAACATCAGTACTTCAGAACCCTTCCAACATCAATACTTCAGAACCCTTCCAACATCAATACTTCAGAACCCATCCAACATCAATACTTCAGAACCCATCCAACATCAATACTTCAGAACCCATCCAACATCAATACTTCAGAACCCATCCAACATCAATACTTCAGAACCCTTCCAACATCAAGACTTCAGAACCCTTCCAACATCAATGCTTCAGAACCCATTCAACATCAATACTTCAGAACCCATCCAACATCAATACTTCAGAACCCATCCAACATCAATACTTCAGAACCCATCCAACATCAATACTTCAGAACCCATCCAACATTAGTACTTCAGAAGCCATCCAACATCAATACTTCAGAACCCATCCAACATCAATACTTCAGAACCCATCCAACATCAATACTTCAGAACCCATCCAACATCAATACTTCAGAACCCATCCAACATCAATACTTCAGAACCCATCCAACATCAGTACTTCAGAACCCATTCAACATCAACACTTCAGAACCCTTCCAACATCAGTACTTCAGAACCCATCCAACATCAATACTTCAGAACCCATCCAACATCAGTACTTCAGAACCCATCCAACATCCATACTTCAGAACCCATCCAACTACAATACTTCAGAACCCATCCAACATCAGTACTTCAGAACCCATCCAACATCAATACTTCAGAACCCATCCAACATCCATACTTCAGAACCCATCCAACATCAATACTTCAGAACCCATCCAACATCAGTACTTCAGAACCCATCCAACATCCATACTTCAGAACCCATCCAACATCAATACTTCAGAACCCATCCAACATCAATACTTCAGAACCCATCCAACATCAGTACTTCAGAACCCATCCAACATCAATACTTCAGAACACATCCAACATCAATACTTCAGAACCCATCCAACATCAGTACTTCAGAACCCATCCAAATTCAATCCTTCAGAACCCTTCCAACATCAGTACTTCAGAACCCATCCAACATCAATGCTTCAGAACCCATCCAACATCAATACTTCAGAACCCATCCAACATCAACACTTCAGAACCCATCCAACATCAGTACTTCAGAACCCATCCAAATTCAATCCTTCAGAACCCTTCCAACATCAGTACTTCAGAACCCTTCCAACATCAGTACTTCAGAACCCATCCAACATCAATACTTCAGAACCCATCCAACATCAATACTTCAGAACCCATCCAACATCAATACTTCAGAACCCATCCAACATCAATACTTCAGAACCCATCCAACATCAACACTTCAGAACCCATCCAACATCAGTACTTCAGAACCCTTCCAACATCCATACTTCAGAACCCATCCAACATCAGTACTTCAGAACCCATCCAACATCAACACTTCAGAACCCATCCAACATCAATACTTCAGAACCCATCCAACATCGATCCTTCAGAACCCATCCAACATCAGTACTTCAGAAACCATCCAACATCAATACATCAGAACCCATCCAACATCAATACTTCAGAACCCATCCACCATCAATACTTCAGAACCCATCCAACATCAATACTTCAGAACCCATCCAACATCAATACTTCAGAACCCATCCAAATTCAATCCTTCAGAACCCTTCCAACATCAGTACTTCAGAACCCATCCAACATCAATACTTCAGAACCCATCCAACATCAATACTTCAGAACCCATCCAACATCAATACTTCAGAACCCATCCAACATCAACACTTCAGAACCCATCCAACATCAGTACTTCAGAACCCATCCAACATCAATACTTCAGAACCCATCCAACATCAATCCTTCAGAACCCATCCAACATCAGTACTTCAGAACCCATCCAACATCAATACATCAGAACCCATCACACATCAATACTTCAGAACCCATCCAACAACAATACTTCAGAACCCATCCAACATCAATACTTCAGAACCCATCCAACATCAATCCTTCAGAACCCATCCAACATCAATACTTCAGAACCCATCCAACATCAATACTTCAGAACCCATCCAACATCAGTACTTCAGAACCCATCCAACTACAATACTTCAGAACCCATCCAACATCAATACTTCAGAACCCATCCAACATCAATACTTCAGAACCCATCCAACATCAATACTTCAGAACCCATCCAACATCAATACTTCAGAACCCATCCAACATCAATACTTCAGAACCCATCCAACATCAACACTTCAGAACCCATCCAACATCAGTACTTCAGAACCCATCCAACATCAATACTTCAGAACCCATCCAACATCGATCCTTCAGAACCCATCCAACATCAGTACTTCAGAACCCATCCAACATCAATACATCAGAACCCATCACACATCAATACTTCAGAACACATCCAACATCAATACTTCAGAACCCATCCAACATCAATCCTTCAGAACCCATCCAACATCAATACTTCAGAACCCATCCAACATCAATACTTCAGAACCCATCCAACATCAATACTTCAGAACCCATCCAACATCAATACTTCAGAACCCATCCAACATCAATACTTCAGAACCCATCCAACATCAATACTTCAGAACCCATCCAACATCAATACTTCAGAACCCATCCAAATTCAATCCTTCAGAACCCTTCCAACATCAGTACTTCAGAACCCATCCAACATCAATACTTCAGAACCCATCCAACATCAATACTTCAGAACCCATCCAACATCAATACTTCAGAACCCATTCAACATCAATACTTCAGAACCCATTCAACATCAATACTTCTGAACCCATCCAACATCAACACTTCAGAACCCATCCAACATCAGTACTTCAGAACCCTTCCAACATCAAGACTTCAGAACCCATCCAACATCAATACTTCAGAACCCTTCCAACATCAATACTTCAGAACCCTTCCAACATCAATACTTCAGAACCCATCCAACATCAGTACTTCAGAACCCATCCAACATCAATACTTCAGAACCCATCCAACATCAATACTTCAGAACCCATCCAACATCAATACTTCAGAACCCATCCAACATCAATACTTCAGAACCCATCCAACATCAATACTTCAGAACCCATCCAACATCAATACTTCAGAACCCATCCAACATCAATACTTCAGAACCCATCCAACATCAGTACTTCAGAACCCATTCAACATCAACACTTCAGAACCCTTCCAACATCAGTACTTCAGAACCTATCCAACATCAATACTTCAGAACCCTTCCAACATCAGTACTTCAGAACCCATCCAACATCAATACTTCAGAACCCATCCAACATCAGTACTTCAGAACCCATCCAACATCCATACTTCTGAACCCATCCAACTACAATACTTCAGAACCCATCCAACATCAGTACTTCAGAACCTATCCAACATCAATACTTCAGAACCCATCCAACATCAGTACTTCAGAACCCATCCAACATCAATACTTCAGAACCCATCCAACATCCATACTTCAGAACCCATCCAACATCAATACTTCAGAACCCATCCAACATCAATACTTCAGAACCCATCCAACATCAGTACTTCAGAACCCATCCAACATCCATACTTCAGAACCCATCCAACTACAATACTTCAGAACCCATCCAACATCAATACTTCAGAACCCATCCAACATCAATACTTCAGAACCCATGCAACATCAGTACTTCAGAACCCATCCAAATTCAATCCTTCAGAACCCTTCCAACATCAGTACTTCAGAACCCATCCAACATCAATACTTCAGAACCCATCCAACATCAATACTTCAGAACCCATCCAACATCAATACTTCAGAACCCATGCAACATCAGTACTTCAGAACCCATCCAAATTCAATCCTTCAGAACCCTTCCAACATCAGTACTTCAGAACCCTTCCAACATCAATGCTTCAGAACCCATCCAACATCAGTACTTCAGAACCCATCCAACATCAATACTTCAGAACCCATCCAACATCAACACTTCAGAACCCATCCAACATCAGTACTTCAGAAACCATCCAAATTCAATCCTTCAGAACCCTTCCAACATCAGTACTTCAGAACCCTTCCAACATCAGTATTTCAGAACCCATCCAACATCAATACTTCAGAACCCATCCAACATCAATTCTTCAGAACCGATCCAACATCAATACTTCAGAACCCATCCAACATCAATACTTCAGAACCGATCCAACATCAATACTTCAGAACCCATCCAACATCAATACTTCAGAACCCATCCAACATCAATACTTCAGAACCCATCCAACATCAACACTTCAGAACCCATCCAACATCAGTACTTCAGAACCCATCCAACATCAATACTTCAGAACCCATCCAACATCAATACTTCAGAACCCATCCAACATCAATACTTCAGAACCCATCCAACATCAATTCTTCAGAACCGATCCAACATCAATACTTCAGAACCCATCCAACATCAATACTTCAGAACCGATCCAACATCAATACTTCAGAACCCATCCAACATCAACACTTCAGAACCCATCCAACATCAGTACTTCAGAACCCATCCAACATCAATACTTCAGAACCCATCCAACATCGATCCTTCAGAACCCATCCAACATCAGTACTTCAGAACCCATCCAACATCAATACATCAGAACCCATCACACATCAATACTTCAGAACCCATCCAACATCAATACTTCAGAACCCATCCAACATCAATCCTTCAGAACCCATCCAACATCAATACTTCAGAACCCATCCAACATCAATACTTCAGAACCCATCCAACATCAATACTTCAGAACCCATCCAACATCAATACTTCAGAACCCATCCAACATCAATACTTCAGAACCCATCCAAATTCAATCCTTCAGAACCCTTCCAACATCAGTACTTCAGAACCCTTCCAACATCAGTACTTCAGAACCCATCCAACATCAATACTTCAGAACCCATCCAACATCAATACTTCAGAACCCATCCAACATCAATACTTCAGAACCCATCCAACATCAACACTTCAGAACCCATCCAACATCAATACTTCAGAACCCATCCAACATCAATACTTCAGAACCCATCCAACATCAATACTTCAGAACCCATCCAACATCAACACTTCAGAACCCATCCAACATCAGTACTTCAGAACCCATCCAACATCAATACTTCAGAACCCATCCAACATCAATCCTTCAGAACCCATCCAACATCAGTACTTCAGAACCCATCCAACATCAATACATCAGAACCCATCACACATCAATACTTCAGAACCCATCCAACAACAATACTTCAGAACCCATCCAACATCAATACTTCAGAACCCATCCAACATCAATCCTTCAGAACCCATCCAACATCAGTACTTCAGAACCCATCCAACATCAATACTTCAGAACCCATCCAACATCAATACTTCAGAACCCATCCAACATCAATACTTCAGAACCCATCCAACATCAATACTTCAGAACCCATCCAACATCAGTACTTCAGAACCCATCCAACATCAGTACTTCAGAACCCATCCAACATCAGTACTTCAGAACCCATCCAACTACAATACTTCAGAACCCATCCAACATCAATACTTCAGAACCCATCCAACATCAATACTTCAGAACCCATCCAACTATAATACTTCAGAACCCATCCAACATCAATACATCAGAACCCATCCAACATCAATACTTCAGAACCCATTCAACATCAACACTTCAGAACCCATCCAACATCAGTGCTTCAGAACCCATCCAACATCAATACTTCAGAACCCATCCAACATCAATACTTCAGAACCCATCCAACATCAATACTTCAGAACCCATCCAACATCCATACTTCAGAACCCATCCAACATCAATACTTCAGAACCCATCCAACATCAATACTTCAGAACCCATCCAACATCAATACTTCAGAACCCATCCAAAATCCATACTTCAGAACCCATCCAACATCAATACTTCAGAACCCATCCAACATCCACACTTCAGAACCCATCCAACTACAATACTTCAGAACCCATCCAAAATCCATACTTCAGAACCCATCCAACATCAATACTTCAGAACCCATCCAACATCAATACTTCAGAACCCATCCAACATCAATACTTCAGAACCCATCCAACATCAATACTTCAGAACCCATCCAACATCAATACTTCAGAACCCATCCAACATCAATACATCAGAACCCATCCAACATCAATCCTTCAGAACCCATCCAACATCAATCCTTCAGAACCCATCCAACATCAATACTTCAGAACCCATCCAACATCAATACTTCAGAACCCATCCAACATCAATACATCAGAACCCATCCAACATCAATACTTCAGAACCCATCCAACATCAATCCTTCAGAACCCATCCAACATCAATCCTTCAGAACCCATCCAACATCAATACATCAGAACCCATCCAACTACAATACTTCAGAACCAATCCAACATCAATACTTCAGAACCCATCCAACATCAATACTTCAGAACCCATCCAACATCAATACTTCAGAACCCATCCAACATCAATACTTCAGAACCCATCCAACATCAATACTTCAGAACCCATCCAACATCAATACTTCAGAACCCATCCAACATCAATCCTTCAGAACCCATCCAACATCAATACTTCAGAACCCATCCAACATCAATCCTTCAGAACCCATCCAACATCAATACTTCAGAACCCATCCAACATCAATACATCAGAACCCATCCAACATCAGTACTTCAGAACCCATCCAACATCAGTACTTCAGAACCCTTCCAACATCAATACTTCAGAACCCTTCCAACATCAATACTTCAGAACCCATCCAACATCAATCCTTCAGAACCCATCCAACATCAATACTTCAGAACCCATCCAACATCAATCCTTCAGAACCCATCCAACATCAATACTTCAGAACCCATCCAACATCAATACATCAGAACCCATCCAACTACAATACTTCAGAACCAATCCAACATCAGTACTTCAGAACCCATCCAACATCAATACTTCAGAACCCATCCAACATCAATACTTCAGAACCCATCCAACATCAATACTTCAGAACCCATCCAACATCAATACTTCAGAACCCATCCAACATCAATACTTCAGAACCCATCCAACATCAATCCTTCAGAACCCATCCAACATCAATACTTCAGAACCCATCCAACATCAATCCTTCAGAACCCATCCAACATCAATACTTCAGAACCCATCCAACATCAATACATCAGAACCCATCCAACATCAGTACTTCAGAACCCATCCAACATCAGTACTTCAGAACCCTTCCAACATCAATACTTCAGAACCCTTCCAACATCAATACTTCAGAACCCATCCAACATCAATACTTCAGAACCCATCCAACATCAATACTTCAGAACCCATCCAACATCAGGACTTCAGAACCCATCAAACATCAATACTTCAGAACCCTTCCAACATCAATACTTCAGAACCCATCGAACATCAGGACTTCAGAACCCATCCAACATCAATACTTCAGAACCCATCGAACATCAATACTTCAGAACCCATCCAACATCAATACTTCAGAACCCATCCAACATCAATACTTCAGAACCCATTCAACATCAATACTTCAGAACCCTTCCAACATCAAGACTTCAGAACCCATCCAACATCAATGCTTCAGAACCCATTCAACATCAATACTTCAGAACCCATCCAACATCAATACTTCAGAACCCATCCAACATCAATACTTCAGAACCCATCCAACATCAATACTTCAGAACCCATCCAACATCAATACTTCAGAACCCATCCAACATCAATACTTCAGAACCCATCCAACATTAGTACTTCAGAACCCATCCAACATCAATACTTCAGAACCCATCCAACATCAATACTTCAGAACCCATCCAACATCAATACTTCAGAACCCATCCAACATCAATACTTCAGAACCCATCCAACATCAATACTTCAGAACCCATCCAACATCAATACTTCAGAACCCATCCAACATTAGTACTTCAGAACCCATCCAACATCAATACTTCAGAACCCATCCAACATCAATACTTCAGAACCCATCCAACATCAATACTTCAGAACCCATCCAACATCAATACTTCAGAACCCATCCAACATCAATACTTCAGAACCCATCCAACATCAATACTTCAGAACCCATCCAACATCAATACTTCAGAACCCATCCAACATCAATACTTCAGAACCCATCCAACATTAGTACTTCAGAACCCATCCAACATCAATACTTCAGAACCCATCCAACATCAATACTTCAGAACCCATCCAACATCAATACTTCAGAACCCATCCAACATCAGTACTTCAGAACCCATCCAACATCAATACTTCAGAACCCATCCAACATCAGTACTTCAGAACCCATCCAACATCCATACTTCAGAACCCATCCAACTACAATACTTCAGAACCCATCCAACATCAGTACTTCAGAACCCATCCAACATCAATACTTCAGAACCCATCCAACATCCATACTTCAGAACCCATCCAACATCAATACTTCAGAACCCATCCAACATCAATACTTCAGAACCCATCCAACATCAGTACTTCAGAACCCATCCAACATCCATACTTCAGAACCCATCCAACATCAATACTTCAGAACCCATCCAACATCAGTACTTCAGAACCCATCCAACTACAATACTTCAGAACCCATCCAACATCAATACTTCAGAACCCATCCAACATCAGTACTTCAGAACCCATCCAACATCCATACTTCAGAACCCATCCAACTACAATACTTCAGAACCCATCCAACATCAGTACTTCAGAACCCATCCAACATCAATACTTCAGAACCCATCCAACATCAATACTTCAGAACCCATCCAACATCAATACTTCAGAACCCATCCAACATCAATCCTTCAGAACCCATCCAACATCAATACTTCAGAACCCATCCAACATCAATCCTTCAGAACCCATCCAACATCAATACTTCAGAACCCATCCAACATCAATCCTTCAGAACCCTTCCAACATCAATACTTCAGAACCCTTCCAACATCAATACTTCAGAACCCATCCAACATCAATACTTCAGAACCCATCCAACATCAATACTTCAGAACCCATCCAACATCAATACTTCAGAACCCATCCAACATCAATACTTCAGAACCCTTCCAACATCAAGACTTCAGAACCCATCCAACATCAATACTTCAGAACCCATTCAACATCAATACTTCAGAACCCATCCAACATCAATACTTCAGAACCCATCCAACATCAATACTTCAGAACCCATCCAACATCAATACTTCAGAACCCATCCAACATCAATACTTCAGAACCCATCCAACATCAATACTTCAGAACCCATCCAACATCAATACTTCAGAACCCATCCAACATCAATACATCAGAACCCATCCAACATCAATCCTTCAGAACCCATCCAACATCAATCCTTCAGAACCCATCCAACATCAATACTTCAGAACCCATCCAACATCAATACTTCAGAACCCATCCAACATCAATACATCAGAACCCATCCAACATCAATACTTCAGAACCCATCCAACATCAGTACTTCAGAACCCTTCCAACATCAATACTTCAGAACCCTTCCAACATCAATACTTCAGAACCCATCCAACATCAATACTTCAGAACCCATCCAACATCAATACTTCAGAACCCATCCAACATCAATACTTCAGAACCCATCCAACATCAATACTTCAGAACCCATTCAACATCAATACTTCAGAACCCTTCCAACATCAAGACTTCAGAACCCATCCAACATCAATGCTTCAGAACCCATTCAACATCAATACTTCAGAACCCATCCAACATCAATACTTCAGAACCCATCCAACATCAATACTTCAGAACCCATCCAACATCAATACTTCAGAACCCATCCAACATTAGTACTTCAGAACCCATCCAACATCAATACTTCAGAACCCATCCAACATCAATACTTCAGAACCCATCCAACATCAATACTTCAGAACCCATCCAACATCAATACTTCAGAACCCATCCAACATCAATACTTCAGAACCCATTCAACATCAACACTTCAGAACCCTTCCAACATCAGTACTTCAGAACCCATCCAACATCAATACTTCAGAACCCATCCAACATCAGTACTTCAGAACCCATCCAACATCCATACTTCAGAACCCATCCAACTACAATACTTCAGAACCCATCCAACATCAGTACTTCAGAACCCATCCAACATCAGTACTTCAGAACCCATCCAACATCAATACTTCAGAACCCATCCAACATCCATACTTCAGAACCCATCCAACATCAATACTTCAGAACCCATCCAACATCAATACTTCAGAACCCATCCAACATCAGTACTTCAGAACCCATCCAACATCCATACTTCAGAACCCATCCAACATCAATACTTCAGAACCCATCCAACATCAATACTTCAGAACCCATCCAAATTCAATCCTTCAGAACCCTTCCAACATCAGTACTTCAGAACCCATCCAACATCAATGCTTCAGAACCCATCCAACATCAATACTTCAGAACCCATCCAACATCAACACTTCAGAACCCATCCAACATCAGTACTTCAGAACCCATCCAAATTCAATCCTTCAGAACCCTTCCAACATCAGTACTTCAGAACCCTTCCAACATCAGTACTTCAGAACCCATCCAACATCAATACTTCAGAACCCATCCAACATCAATACTTCAGAACCCTTCCAACATCAATACTTCAGAACCCATCACACATCAATACTTCAGAACCCATCCAACATCAATCCTTCAGAACCCATCCAACATCAGTACTTCAGAACCCATCCAACATCAATACATCAGAACCCATCACACATCAATACTTCAGAACCCATCCAACAACAATACTTCAGAACCCATCCAACATCAATACTTCAGAACCCATCCAACATCAATCCTTCAGAACCCATCCAACATCAATACTTCAGAACCCATCCAACATCAATACTTCAGAACCCATTCAACATCAATACTTCAGAACCCTTCCAACATCAATACTTCAGAACCCTTCCAACATCAATACTTCAGAACCCATCCAACATCAATACTTCAGAACCCATCCAACATCAATACTTCAGAACCCTTCCAACATCAGTACTTCAGAACCCATCCAACATCAATACTTCAGAACCCTTCCAACATCAATCCTTCAGAACCCGTCCAACATCAGTACTTCAGAACCCATCCAACATCAATACTTCAGAACCCATCCAACATCAGTACTTCAGAACCCATCCAACATCAGTACTTCAGAACCCTTCCAACATCAGTACTTCAGAACCCATCCAACATCAATACATCAGAACCCATCCAACATCAATACATCAGAACCCATCCAACATCAATACTTCAGAACCCTTCCAACATCAATCCTTCAGAACCCTTCCAACATCAGTACTTCAGAACCCATCCAACGTCAGTACTTCAGAACCCATCCAACATCAATACTTCAGAACCCATCCAACATCAACACTTCAGATCCCATCCAACATCAACACTTCAGAACCCATCCAACATCAATACTTCAGAACCCATCCAACATCAATACTTCAGAACCCATCCAACATCAATCCTTCAGAACCCATCCAACATCAATACTTCAGAACCCATCCAACATCAATACTTCAGAACCCATCCAACATCAATACTTCAGAACCCATCCAACATCAATACATCAGAACCCATCCAACATCAATACTTCAGAACCCTTCCAACATCAATCCTTCAGAACCCTTCCAACATCAGTACTTCAGAACCCATCCAACGTCAGTACTTCAGAACCCATCCAACATCAATACTTCAGAACCCATCCAACATCAACACTTCAGATCCCATCCAACATCAATACTTCAGAACCCATCCAACATCAATACTTCAGAACCCATTCAACATCAGTGCTTCAGAACCCTTCCAACATCAGTACTTCAGAACCCATCCAACATCAATACTTCAGAACCCATCCAACATCAATACTTCAGAACCCATTCAACATCAGTACTTCAGAACCCATCCAACATCAATACTTCAGAACCCATCCAACATCAATACTTCAGAACCCATCCAACATCAATACTTCAGAACCCATCCAACATCAATACTTCAGAACCCATCCAACATCAGTACTTCAGAACCCATCCAACATCAGTACTTCAGAACTCATCCAACATCAATACTTCAGAACCCATCCAACATCAATACTTCAGAACTCATCCAACATCAATACTTCAGAACCCATCCAACATCAGTACTTCAGAACCCATCCAACATCAGTACTTCAGAACCCATCCAACATCAGTCCTTCAGAACCCATCCAACATCAGTACTTCAGAACCCATCCAACATGAATACTTCAGAACCCATCCAACATGAATACTTCAGAACCCATCCAACATCAGTACTTCAGAACCCATCCAACATCAATACTTCAGAACCCATTCAACATCAGTACTTCAGAACCCATTTCACATCAACACTTCAGAACCCATCCAACATCAATACTTCAGAACCCTTCCAACATCAGTACTTCAGAACCCATCCAACATCAATACTTCAGAACTCATCCAACATCAGTACTTCAGAACCCTTCCAACATCAATACTTCAGAACCCATCCAACATCAATACTTCAGAACCCATCCAACATCAGTACTTCAGAACCCATCCAACATCAATACTTCAGAACCCATCCAACTACAATACTTCAGAACCCATCCAACTACAATACTTCAGAACCCATCCAACATCAATACTTCAGAACCCATCCAACATCAATACTTCAGAACCCATCCAACATCAATACTTCAGAACCCATGCAACATCATTACTTCAGAACCCATCCAACATCCATACTTCAGAACCCATCCAACGACAATACTTCAGAACCCATCCAACATCAATACTTCAGAACCCATCCAACATCAGTACTTCAGAACCCATCCAACATCCATACTTCAGAACCCATCCAACTACAATACTTCAGAACCCTTCCAACATCAGTACTGCAGAACCCATCCAACATCAATACTTCAGAACCCATCCAACATCAATACTTCAGAACCCATTCAACATCAATACTTCAGAACCCATCCAACATCAATACTTCAGAACCCATTCAACATCAATACTTCAGAACCCATTCAACATCAATACTTCTGAACCCATCCAACATCAATACTTCAGAACCCATTCAACATCAATACTTCAGAACCCATCCAACATCAACACTTCAGAACCCATCCAACATCAATGCTTCAGAACCCATCCAACATCAATGCTTCAGAACCCATCCAACATCAATGCTTCAGAACCCATCCAACATCAATACTTCAGAACCCATCCAACATCAATGCTTCAGAACCCATCCAACATCAATACTTCAGAACCCATCCAACATCGATACTTCAGAACCCTTCCAACATCAGTACTTCAGAACCCATCCAACATCAATACTTCAGAACCCATCCAACATCAGTACTTCAGAACCCATCCAACATCCATACTTCAGAACCCATCCAACATCCATACTTCAGAACCCATCCAACATCAATACTTCAGAACCCTTCCAACATCAATACTTCAGAACCCATCCAACATCAATGCTTCAGAACCCATCCAACATCAATACTTCAGAACCCATCCAACATCGATACTTCAGAACCCTTCCAACATCAGTACTTCAGAACCCATCCAACATCAACACTTCAGAACCCTTCCAACATCAGTACTTCAGAACCCATCCAACATCAATACTTCAGAACCCATCCAACATCAGTACTTCAGAACCCATCCAACATCCATACTTCAGAACCCATCCAACTACAATACTTCAGAACCCATCCAACATCAATACTTCAGAACCCATCCAACATCAATACTTCAGAACCCATCCAACATCAATACTTCAGAACCCATCCAACATCAGTACTTCAGAACCCATCCAACATCCATACTTCAGAACCCATCCAACTACAATACTTCAGAACCCATCCAACATCAATACTTCAGAACCCATCCAACATCAGTACTTCAGAACCCATCCAAATTCAATCCTTCAGAACCCTTCCAACATCAGTACTTCAGAACCCTTCCAACATCAGTACTTCAGAACCCATCCAACATCAATACTTCAGAACCCATCCAACATCAATGCTTCAGAACCCATCCAACATCAATACTTCAGAACCCATCCAACATCAACACTTCAGAACCCATCCAACATCAGTACTTCAGAACTCATCCAAATTCAATCCTTCAGAACCCTTCCAACATCAGTACTTCAGAACCCTTCCAACATCAGTACTTCAGAACCCATCCAACATCAATACTTCAGAACCCATCCAACATCAATACTTCAGAACCCATCCAACATCAATACTTCAGAACCCATCCAACATCAACACTTCAGAACCCATCCAACATCAGTACTTCAGAACCCATCCAACATCGATCCTTCAGAACCCATCCAACATCAGTACTTCAGAACCCATCACACATCAATACTTCAGAACCCATCCAACATCAGTACTTCAGAACCCATCACACATCAATACTTCAGAACCCATCCAACAACAATACTTCAGAACCCATCCAACATCAATCCTTCAGAACCCATCCAACATCAATACTTCAGAACCCATCCAACATCAATACTTCAGAACCCATCCAACATCAATACTTCAGAACCCATCCAACATCAGTACTTCAGAACCCATCCAACATCAATACTTCAGAACCCTTCCAACATCAGTACTTCAGAACCCATCCAACATCAATACTTCAGAACCCTTCCAACATCAATACTTCAGAACCCATCCAACATCAATACTTCAGAACCCTTCCAACATCCATACTTCAGAACCCATCCAACATCAATACTTCAGAACCCATCCAACATCAATACTTCAGAACCCATCCAAATTCAATCCTTCAGAACCCTTCCAACATCAGTACTTCAGAACCCTTCCAACATCAGTACTTCAGAACCCATCCAACATCAATACTTCAGAACCCATCCAACATCAGTACTTCAGAACCCATCCAACATCAATACTTCAGAACCCATCCAACATCAATACTTCAGAACCCTTCCAACATCAGTACTTCAGAACCCATCCAACATCAATCCTTCAGAACCCATCCAACATCAGTACTTCAGAACCCATCACACATCAATACTTCAGAACCCATCCAACATCAACACTTCAGAACCCATCCAACATCAATCCTTCAGAACCCATCCAACATCAATACTTCAGAACCCATCACACATCAATACTTCAGAACCCATCCAACAACAATACTTCAGAACCCATCCAACATCAATACATCAGAACCCATCCAACATCAATCCTTCAGAACCCATCCAACATCAATACTTCAGAACCCATCCAACATCAATACTTCAGAACCCATCCAACATCAATACTTCAGAACCCATCCAACATCCATACTTCAGAACCCTTCCAACATCAATACTTCAGAACCCATCCAACTACAATACTTCAGAACCCATCCAACATCAGTACTTCAGAACCCATCCAACATCAATACTTCAGAACCCATCCAACATCAATACTTCAGAACCCATCCAACATCAGTACTTCAGAACCCATCCAACATCAGTACTTCAGAACCCATCCAACATCAATACTTCAGAACCCATCCAACATCAGTACTTCAGAACCCATCCAACATCAATACTTCAGAACCCATCCAACTATAATACTTCAGAACCCATCCAACATCAATACATCAGAACCCATCCAACATCAATACTTCAGAACCCATTCAACATCAACACTTCAGAACCCATCCAACATCAGTGCTTCAGAACCCATGCAACATCAATACTTCAGAACCCTTCCAACATCAATACTTCAGAACCCATCCAACATCAATACTTCAGAACCCTTCCAACATCAATACTTCAGAACCCATCCAACATCAATACTTCAGAACCCATCCAACATCCATACTTCAGAACCCATCCAACATCAATACTTCAGAACCCATCCAACATCCATACTTCAGAACCCATCCAACATCAGTACTTCAGAACCCATCCAACATCCATACTTCAGAACCCATCCAACTACAATACTTCAGAACCCATCCAACATCAGTACTTCAGAACCCATCCAACATCAATACTTCAGAACCCATCCAACATCAATACTTCAGAACCCATCCAACATCAATACTTCAGAACCCATCCAACATCAATACTTCAGAACCCATCCAACATCAATACATCAGAACCCATCCAACATCAATCCTTCAGAACCCATCCAACATCAATCCTTCAGAACCCATCCAACATCAATCCTTCAGAACCCATCCAACATCAATCCTTCAGAACCCATCCAACATCAATACTTCAGAACCCATCCAACTACAATACTTCAGAACCAATCCAACATCAGTACTTCAGAACCCATCCAACATCAATACTTCAGAACCCATCCAACATCAATCCTTCAGAACCCATCCAACATCACTCCTTCAGAACCCATCCAACATCAATACTTCAGAACCCATCCAACATCAATACATCAGAACCCATCCAACATCAGTACTTCAGAACCCATCCAACATCAGTTCTTCAGAACCCTTCCAACATCAATACTTCAGAACCCTTCCAACATCAATACTTCAGAACCCATCCAACATCAATACTTCAGAACCCATCCAACATCAATACTTCAGAACCCTTCCAACATCAGTACTTCAGAACCCATCCAACATCAATACTTCAGAACCCATCCAACATCAATACTTCAGAACCCTTCCAACATCAATCCTTCAGAACCCGTCCAACATCAGTACTTCAGAACCCATCCAACATCAGTACTTCAGAACCCATCCAACATCAATACTTCAGAACCCATCCAACATCAATACTTCAGAACCCATCCAACATCAATACATCAGAACCCATCCAACATCAATACATCAGAACCCATCCAACATCAATACATCAGAACTCATCCAACATCAATACTTCAGAACCCTTCCAACATCAATCCTTCAGAACCCTTCCAACATCAGTACTTCAGAACCCATCCAACGTCAGTACTTCAGAACCCATCCAACATCAATACTTCAGAACCCATCCAACATCAACACTTCAGATCCCATCCAACATCAACACTTCAGAACCCATCCAACATCAATACTTCAGAACCCATCCAACATCAATACTTCAGAACCCATCCAACATCAATACTTCAGAACCCTTCCAACATCAATCCTTCAGAACCCTTCCAACATCAGTACTTCAGAACCCATCCAACATCAATACTTCAGAACCCATCCAACATCAATACATCAGAACCCATCCAACATCAACACTTCAGATCCCATCCAACATCAATACTTCAGAACCCATCCAACATCAATACTTCAGAACCCATTCAACATCAGTGCTTCAGAACCCTTCCAACATCAGTACTTCAGAACCCATCCAACATCAACACTTCAGATCCCATCCAACATCAATACTTCAGAACCCATTCAACATCAGTGCTTCAGAACCCTTCCAACATCAATACTTCAGAACCCATCCAACATCAATACTTCAGAACCCATTCAACATCAGTACTTCAGAACCCATCCAACATCAATACTTCAGAACCCATCCAACATCAATACTTCAGAACCCATCCAACATCAATACTTCAGAACCCATCCAACATCAATACTTCAGAACCCATCCAACATCAGTACTTCAGAACCCATCCAACATCAGTACTTCAGAACCCATTCAACATCAGTACTTCAGAACTCATCCAACATCAATACTTCAGAACCCATCCAACATCAATACTTCAGAACCCATCCAACATCAGTACTTCAGAACTCATCCAACATCAATACTTCAGAACCCATCCAACATCAATACTTCAGAACTCATCCAACATCAATACTTCAGAACCCATCCAACATCAGTACTTCAGAACCCATCCAACATCAGTACTTCAGAACCCATCCAACATCAGTCCTTCAGAACCCATCCAACATCAATACTTCAGAACCCATCCAACATGAATACTTCAGAACCCATCCAACATCAGTACTTCAGAACCCATCCAACATGAATACTTCAGAACCCATCCAACATGAATACTTCAGAACCCATCCAACATCAGTACTTCAGAACCCATCCAACATCAATACTTCAGAACCCATTCAACATCAGTACTTCAGAACCCATTTCACATCAACACTTCAGAACCCATCCAACATCAATACTTCAGAACCCTTCCAACATCAGTACTTCAGAACCCATCCAACATCAATACTTCAGAACTCATCCAACATCAGTACTTCAGAACCCTTCCAACATCAATACTTCAGAACCCATCCAACATCAATACTTCAGAACCCATCCAACATTAGTACTTCAGAACCCATCCAACATCAATACTTCAGAACCCATCCAACTGCAATACTTTAGAACCCATCCAACTACAATACTTCAGAACCCATCCAACATCAATACTTCAGAACCCATCCAACATCAATACTTCAGAACCCATCCAACATCAATACTTTAGAACCCATCCAACATCCATACTTCAGAACCCATCCAACTACAATACTTCAGAACCCATCCAACATCAATACTTCAGAACTCATCCAACATCAGTACTTCAGAACCCATCCAACATCCATACTTCAGAACCCTTCCAACATCAATACTTCAGAACCCATCCAACATCAATACTTCAGAACCCATCCAACTACAATACTTCAGAACCCATCCAACATCAATACTTCAGAACACATCCAACATCAATACTTCAGAACCCATCCAACATCAATACTTCAGAACCCATCCAAGTACAATACTTCAGAACCCATTCAACATCAATACTTCAGAACACATCCAACATCAATACTTCAGAACCCTTCCAACATCAACACTTCAGAACCCATTCAACATCAGTAGTTCAGAACCCATCCAACATCAGTACTTCAGAACCCATCCAACATCAATACTTCAGAACCCATTCAACATCAATACTTCAGAACCCTTCCAACATCAATACTTCAGAACCCATCCAACATCAATACTTCAGAACCCATCCAACATCAATACTTCAGAACCCATTCAACATCAATACTTCAGAACCCATCCAACATCAATACTTCAGAACCCATCCAACATCAATACTTCAGAACCCATTCAACATCAATACTTCAGAACCCATTCAACATCAATACTTCTGAACCCATCCAACATCAATACTTCAGAACCCATTCAACATCAATACTTCAGAACCCTTCCAACATCAATACTTCAGAACCCATTCAACATCAATACTTCAGAACCCATCCAACATCAATACTTCAGAACACATCCAACATCAATACTTCAGAACCCATCCAAGTACAATACTTCAGAACCCATTCAACATCAATACTTCAGAACACATCCAACATCAATACTTCAGAACCCTTCCAACATCAACACTTCAGAACCCATTCAACATCAGTAGTTCAGAACCCATCCAACATCAGTACTTCAGAACCCATCCAACATCAATACTTCAGAACCCATTCAACATCAATACTTCAGAACCCTTCCAACATCAATACTTCAGAACCCATCGAACATCAATACTTCAGAACCCATCCAACATCAATACTTCAGAACCCATTCAACATCAATACTTCAGAACCCATCCAACATCAATACTTCAGAACCCATCCAACATCAATACTTCAGAACCCTTCCAACATCAGTACTTCAGAACCCATCCAACATCAATACTTCAGAACTCATCCAACATCAGTACTTCAGAACCCTTCCAACATCAATACTTCAGAACCCATCCAACATCAACACTTCAGAACCCATCCAACATCAGTACTTCAGAACCCATCCAACATCAATACTTCAGAACCCATCCAACTACAATACTTCAGAACCCATCCAACTACAATACTTCAGAACCCATCCAACATCAATACTTCAGAACCCATCCAACATCAATACTTCAGAACCCATGCAACATCATTACTTTAGAACCCATCCAACATCAGTACTTCAGAACCCATCCAACATCAATACTTCAGAACCCTTCCAACATCAGTACTTCAGAACCCATCCAACATCAATACTTCAGAACCCATCCAACATCAATACTTCAGAACCCATCCAACATCAGTACTTCAGAACCCATCCAACATCCATACTTCAGAACCCATCCAACTACAATACTTCAGAACCCTTCCAACATCAATACTTCAGAACCCATCCAACATCCATACTTCAGAACCCTTCCAACATCAATACTTCAGAACCCATCCAACATCAACACTTCAGAACCCATCCAACATCAGTACTTCAGAACCCATCCAACATCAATACTTCAGAACCCATCCAACTACAATACTTCAGAACCCTTCCAACATCAATACTTCAGAACCCATCCAACATCCATACTTCAGAACCCATCCAACTACAATACTTCAGAACCCATTCAACATCAATACTTCAGAACCCATCCAACATCAGTACTTCAGAACCCATCCAACATCAATACTTCAGAACCCATCCAACATCAATACTTCAGAACCCATCCAACATCAATACTTCAGAACCCATCCAACATCAATACTTCAGAACCCATCCAACATCCATACTTCAGAACCCATCCAACTAAAATACTTCAGAACCCATCCAACATCAATACTTCAGAACCCATCCAACATCAATACTTCAGAACCCATCCAACATCAACACTTCAGAACCCATCCAACATCAATACTTCAGAACCCATCCAACATCAATACTTCAGAACCCATCCAACATCAATACTTCAGAACCCATCCAACCACATTACTTCAGAACCCATCCAACATCAATTCTTCAGAACCCATCCAACATCAATACTTCAGAACCCATCCAACATCAATACTTCAGAACCCTTCCAACATCAGTACTTCAGCACCCTTCCAACATCAGTACTTCAGAACCCATCCAACATCAATACTTCAGAACCCATCCAAAATCAATACTTCAGAACCCATCCAACATCAACACTTCAGAACCCATCCAACATCAATACTTCAGAACCCATCCAACATCAATACTTCAGAACCCATCCAACATCAATACTTCAGAACCCATCCAACATCAATACTTCAGAACCCATCCAACATCAATCCTTCAGAACCCTTCCAACATCAGTAGTTCAGAACTCATCCAACATCAATACTTCAGAACACATCCAACATCAATACTTCAGAACCCATCCAACATCAATACTTCAGAACCCATCCAAGTACAATACTTCAGAACCCATTCAACATCAATACTTCAGAACACATCCAACATCAATACTTCAGAACCCTTCCAACATCAACACTTCAGAACCCATCCAACATCAATACTTCAGAAACCATCCAACATCAGTACTTCAGAACCCATCCAACATCAATACTTCAGAACCCATTCAACATCAATACTTCAGAACCCTTCCAACATCAATACTTCAGAACCCATCCAACATCAATACTTCAGAACCCATTCAACATCAATACTTCAGAACCCTTCCAACATCAATACTTCAGAACCCATCCAACATCAATACTTCAGAACCCATTCAACATCAATACTTCAGAACCCATCCAACATCAATACTTCAGAACCCATCCAACATCAATACTTCAGAACCCATTCAACATCAATACTTCAGAACCCATTCAACATCAATACTTCTGAACCCATCCAACATCAATACTTCAGAACCCATTCAACATCAATACTTCAGAACCCTTCCAACATCAAGACTTCAGAACCCATCCAACATCAATACTTCAGAACCCATCCAACATCAATACTTCAGAACCCATCCAACATCAATACTTCAGAACCCATCCAACATCAGTACTTCAGAACCCATCCAACATCAACACTTCAGAACCCATCCAACATCAATACTTCAGAACCCATCCAACATCAATACTTCAGAACCCATCCAACATCAATACTTCAGAACCCATCCAACATCAGTACTTCAGAACCCATCCAACATCAACACTTCAGAACCCATCCAACATCAGTACTTCAGAACCCATCCAGCATCAATACTTCAGAACCCATCCAACATCAAGACTTCAGAACCCATCCAACATCAATACTTCAGAACCCATCCAACATCAATACTTCAGAACCCATCCAACATCAGTACTTCAGAACCCATCCAACATCAACACTTCAGAACCCATCCAACATCAATACTTCAGAACCCATCCAACATCAGTACTTCAGAACCCTTCCAACATCAATACTTCAGAACCCATCCAACATCAGTACTTCAGAACCCATCCAACATCAATACTTCAGAACCCATCCAACATCAATACTTCAGAACCCATCCAACATCAATACTTCAGAACCCATCCAACATCAATACTTCAGAACCCATCCAACATCAGTACTTCAGAACCCATTCAACATCAACACTTCAGAACCCTTCCAACATCAGTACTTCAGAACCCATCCAACATCAATACTTCAGAACCCATCCAACATCAGTACTTCAGAACCCATCCAACTACAATACTTCAGAACCCATCCAACATCAGTACTTCCGAACCCATCCAACATCAATACTTCAGAACCCATCCAACATCAGTACTTCAGAACCCATCCAACTACAATACTTCAGAACCCATCCAACATCAGTACTTCCGAACCCATCCAACATCCATACTTCAGAACCCATCCAACATCAATACTTCAGAACCCATCCAACATCAATACTTCAGAACCCATCCAACATCAATACTTCAGAACCCATCCAACATCAATACTTCAGAACCCATTCAACATCAACACTTCAGAACCCTTCCAACATCAGTACTTCAGAACCCATCCAACATCAATACTTCAGAACCCATCCAACATCAATACTTCAGAACCCATCCAACATCAGTACTTCAGAACCCATCCGAATTCAATCCTTCAGAACCATTCCAATATCAGTACTTCAGAACCCTTCCAACATCAGTACTTCAGAACCCATCCAACATCAATACTTCAGAACCCATCCAACATCAACACTTCAGAACCCATCCAACATCAGTACTTCAGAACCCATCCAAATTCAATCCTTCAGAACCCATCCAACATCAGTACTTCAGAACCCATCCAACATCAATACTTCAAAACCCATCCAACATCAATACTTCAGAACCCATCCAACATCAATACTTCAGAACCCATCCAACATCAATACTTCAAAACCCATCCAACATCAATACTTCAGAACCCATCCAACATCAATACTTCAGAACCCATCCAACATCAATACTTCAAAACCCATCCAACATCAACACTTCAGAACCCATCCAACATCAGTACTTCAGAACCCATCCAACATCAACACTTCAGAACCCATCCAACATCAATACTTCAGAACCCATCCAACATCAATACTTCAGAACCCATCCAACATCAACACTTCAGAACCCATCCAACATCAGTACTTCAGAACCCATCCAACATCAATACTTCAAAACCCATCCAACATCAATACTTCAGAACCCATCCAACATCAATACTTCAGAACCCATCCAACATCGATCCTTCAGAACCCATCCAACATTAGTACTTCAGAACCCATCCAACATCAACACTTCAGAACCCATCCAACATCAACACTTCAGAACCCATCCAACATCAATACTTCAGAACCCATCCAACATCAATCCTTCAGAACCCATCCAACATCAATACTTCAGAACCCATCCAACATCAATACTTCAGAACCCATCGAACATCAATACTTCAGAACCCATCCAACATCAATACTTCAGAATCCATCCAACATCAATACTTCAGAACCCATCCAACATCAATACTTCAGAATCCATCCAACATCAATACTTCAGAACCCATCCAACATCAATACTTCAGAACCCATCCAACATCAATCCTTCAGAACCCATCCAACATCAATACTTCAGAACCCATCCAACATCAATACTTCAGAACCCATCCAACATCAATACTTCAGAACCCATCCAACATCAGTACTTCAGAACCCATCCAACATCAGTACTTCAGAACCCATCCAACTACAATACTTCAGAACCCATCCAACATCAATACTTCAGAACCCATCCAACATCAGTACTTCAGAACCCATCCAACATCAGTACTTCAGAACCCATCCAACATCAATACTTCAGAACCCATCCAACATCAATACTTCAGAACCCATCCAACTATAATACTTCAGAACCCATCCAACATCAGTACTTCAGAACCCATCCAACTATAATACTTCAGAACCCATCCAACATCGATCCTTCAGAACCCATCCAACATTAGTACTTCAGAACCCATCCAACATCAATACTTCAGAACCCATCCAACATCGATCCTTCAGAACCCATCCAACATTAGTACTTCAGAACCCATCCAACATCAACACTTCAGAACCCATCCAACATCAACACTTCAGAACCCATCCAACATCAATACTTCAGAACCCATCCAACATCAATCCTTCAGAACCCATCCAACATCCATACTTCAGAACCCATCCAACATCAATACTTCAGAACCCATCCAACATCAATACTTCAGAACCCATCCAACATCAGTACTTCAGAACCCATCCAACATCAGTACTTCAGAACCCATCCAACTACAATACTTCAGAACCCATCCAACATCAATACTTCAGAACCCATCCAACATCAATACTTCAGAACCCATCCAACTATAATACTTCAGAACCCATCCAACATCAATACATCAGAACCCATCCAACATCAATACTTCAGAACCCATCCAACATCAGTGCTTCAGAACCCATGCAACATCAATACTTCAGAACCCATCCAACATCAATACTTCAGAACCCATCCAACATCAGTACTTCAGAACCCATCCAACTACAATACTTCAGAACCCATCCAACATCAATACTTCAGAACCCATTCAACATCAATACTTCGGAACCCTTCCAACATCCATACTTCAGAACCCATCCAACATCAGTACTTCAGAACCCATCCAACATCAGTACTTCAGAACCCATCCAACATCAATACTTCAGAACCCATCCAACATCCATACTTCAGAACCCATCCAACATCAGTACTTCAGAACCCATCCAACATCCATACTTCAGAACCCATCCAACTACAATACTTCAGAACCCATCCAACATCAGTACTTCAGAACCCATCCAACATCAATACTTCAGAACCCTTCCAACATCAATACTTCAGAACCCATCCAACATCAATACTTCAGAACCCATCCAACATCAATACATCAGAACCCATCCAACATCAATCCTTCAGAACCCATCCAACATCAATACTTCAGAACCCATCCAACATCAATACATCAGAACCCATCCAACTACAATACTTCAGAACCAATCCAACATCAGTACTTCAGAACCCATCCAACATCAATACTTCAGAACCCATCCAACATCAATACATCAGAACCCATCCAACATCAATACTTCAGAACCCATCCAACATCAATACTTCAGAACCCATCCAACTACAATACTTCAGAACCCATCCAACATCAATCCTTCAGAACCCATCCAACATCAATACTTCAGAACCCATCCAACATCAATCCTTCAGAACCCATCCAACATCAATACTTCAGAACCCATCCAACATCAATCCTTCAGAACCCATCCAACATCAATACTTCAGAACCCATCCAACATCAGTACTTCAGAACCCATCCAACATCAGTACTTCAGAACCCTTCCAACATCAATACTTCAGAACCCTTCCAACATCAGTACTTCAGAACCCATCCAACATCAATCCTTCAGAACCCATCCAACATCAATACTTCAGAACCCATCCAACATCAATCCTTCAGAACCCATCCAACATCAATACTTCAGAACCCATCCAACATCAATCCTTCAGAACCCATCCAACATCAATACTTCAGAACCCATCCAACATCAGTACTTCAGAACCCATCCAACATCAGTACTTCAGAACCCTTCCAACATCAATACTTCAGAACCCTTCCAACATCAGTACTTCAGAACCCATCCAACATCAATACTTCAGAACCCATCCAACATCAATCCTTCAGAACCCATCCAACATCAATACTTCAGAACCCATCCAACATCAATCCTTCAGAACCCATCCAACATCAATACTTCAGAACCCATCCAACATCAGTACTTCAGAACCCATCCAACATCAGTACTTCAGAACCCTTCCAACATCAATACTTCAGAACCCTTCCAACATCAATACTTCAGAACCCATCCAACATCAATACTTCAGAACCCTTCCAACATCAGTACTTCAGAACCCATCCAACATCAATACTTCAGAACCCTTCCAACATCAAGACTTCAGAACCCATTCAACATCAATACTTCAGAACCCATCCAACATCAATACTTCAGAACCCATCCAACATCAATACTTCAGAACCCATCCAACATCAATACTTCAGAACCCATCCAACATCAATACTTCAGAACCCATCCAACATCAATACTTCAGAACCCATCCAACATCAATACTTCAGAACCCATCCAACATCCATACTTCAGAACCCATCCAACATCAATACATCAGAACCCATCCAACATCAGTACTTCAGAACCCATCCAACATCAGTACTTCAGAACCCTTCCAACATCAATACTTCAGAACCCTTCCAACATCAATACTTCAGAACCCATCCAACATCAATACTTCAGAACCCTTCCAACATCAGTACTTCAGAACCCATCCAACATCAATACTTCAGAACCCATCCAACATCAATACTTCAGAACCCTTCCAACATCAATCCTTCAGAACCCGTCCAACATCAGTACTTCAGAACCCATCCAACATCAATACTTCAGAACCCATCCAACATCAATACATCAGAACCCATCCAACATCAATACATCAGAACCCATCCAACATCAATACATCAGAACCCATCCAACATCAATACTTCAGAACCCTTCCAACATCAATCCTTCAGAACCCTTCCAACATCAGTACTTCAGAACCCATCCAACGTCAGTACTTCAGAACCCATCCAACATCAATACTTCAGAACCCATCCAACATCAACACTTCAGATCCCATCCAACATCAACACTTCAGAACCCATCCAACATCAATACTTCAGAACCCATCCAACATCAATACTTCAGAACCCATCCAACATCAATACTTCAGAACCCTTCCAACATCAATCCTTCAGAACACTTCCAACATCAGTACTTCAGAACCCATCCAACATCAATGCTTCAGAACCCATCCAACATCAATACATCAGAACCCATCCAACATCAATACTTCAGAACCCTTCCAACATCAATCCTTCAGAACCCTTCCAACATCAGTACTTCAGAACCCATCCAACGTCAGTACTTCAGAACCCATCCAACATCAATACTTCAGAACCCATCCAACATCAACACTTCAGATCCCATCCAACATCAATACTTCAGAACCCATCCAACATCAATACTTCAGAACCCATTCAACATCAGTGCTTCAGAACCCTTCCAACATCAGTACTTCAGAACCCATCCAACATCAATACTTCAGAACCCATCCAACATCAATACTTCAGAACCCATTCAACATCAGTACTTCAGAACCCATCCAACATCAATACTTCAGAACCCATCCAACATCAATACTTCAGAACCCATCCAACATCAGTACTTCAGAACCCATTCAACATCAGTACTTCAGAACTCATCCAACATCAATACTTCAGAACCCATCCAACATCAATACTTCAGAACCCATCCAACATCAATGCTTCAGAACCCATCCAACATCAATACTTCAGAACCCATCCAACATCAATACTTCAGAACCCATCCAACATCAGTACTTCAGAACCCATCCAACATCAATACTTCAGAACCCATCCAACATCAATACTTCAGAACTCATCCAACATCAATACTTCAGAACCCATCCAACATCAGTACTTCAGAACTCATCCAACATCAATACTTCAGAACCCATCCAACATCAGTACTTCAGAACCCATCCAACATCAATACTTCAGAACCCATCCAACATCAATACTTCAGAACCCATCCAACATCAGTACTTCAGAACCCATCCAACATCAGTACTTCAGAACTCATCCAACATCAATACTTCAGAACCCATCCAACATCAATACTTCAGAACTCATCCAACATCAATACTTCAGAACCCATCCAACATCAATACTTCAGAACCCATCCAACATCAACACTTCAGAACCCATCCAACATCAATACTTCAGAACCCATTCAACATCAGTACTTCAGAACCCATCCAACATGAATACTTCAGAACCCATCCAACATGAATACTTCAGAACCCATCCAACATCAGTACTTCAGAACCCATTTCACATCAACACTTCAGAACCCATCCAACATCAATACTTCAGAACCCTTCCAACATCAGTACTTCAGAACCCATCCAACATCAATACTTCAGAACTCATCCAACATCAGTACTTCAGAACCCATCCAACATCAATACTTCAGAACCCTTCCAACATCAATACTTCAGAACCCATCCAACATCAATACTTCAGAACCCATCCAACATCAGTACTTCAGAACCCATCCAACATCAATACTTCAGAACCCATCCAACTACAATATTTCAGAACCCATCCAACATCAATACTTCAGAACCCATCCAACATCATTACTTCAGAACCCATCCAACATCCATACTTCAGAACCCATCCAACTACAATACTTCAGAACCTATCCAACATCAATACTTCAGAACCCATCCAACATCAGTACTTCAGAACCCATCCAACATCCATACTTCAGAACCCATCCAACTACAATACTTCAGAACCCATCCAACATCAGTACTTCAGAACCCATCCAACATCAATACTTCAGAACCCATCCAACATCAGTACTTCAGAACCCATCCAACATCAATACATCAGAACCCATCCAACATCAATACTTCAGAACCCTTCCAACATCAATCCTTCAGAACCCTTCCAACATCAGTACTTCAGAACCCATCCAACGTCAGTACTTCAGAACCCATCCAACATCAACACTTCAGAACCCATCCAACATCAACACTTCAGAACCCATCCAACATCAATACTTCAGAACCCATCCAACATCAACACTTCAGATCCCATCCAACATCAACACTTCAGAACCCATCCAACATCAATACTTCAGAACCCATCCAACATCAATACTTCAGAACCCTTCCAACATCAATCCTTCAGAACCCTTCCAACATCAGTACTTCAGAACCCATCCAACATCAATACTTCAGAACCCATCCAACATCAATACATCAGAACCCATCCAACATCAATACTTCAGAACCCATTCAACATCAATACTTCAGAACCCATCCAACATCAATCCTTCAGAACCCTTCCAACATCAGTACTTCAGAACCCATCCAACGTCAGTACTTCAGAACCCATCCAACATCAATACTTCAGAACCCATCCAACATCAACACTTCAGATCCCATCCAACATCAATACTTCAGAACCCATCCAACATCAATACTTCAGAACCCATTCAACATCAGTACTTCAGAACCCATCCAACATCAATACTTCAGAACCCATCCAACATCAATACTTCAGAACCCATCCAACATCAATACTTCAGAACCCATCCAACATCAGTACTTCAGAACCCATTCAACATCAGTACTTCAGAACTCATCCAACATCAATACTTCAGAACCCATCCAACATCAATACTTCAGAACCCATCCAACATCAATACTTCAGAACCCATCCAACATCAATACTTCAGAACCCATCCAACATCAATACTTCAGAACCCATCCAACATCAGTACTTCAGAACCCATCCAACATCAATACTTCAGAACCCATCCAACATCAATACTTCAGAACTCATCCAACATCAATACTTCAGAACCCATCCAACATCAGTACTTCAGAACTCATCCAACATCAATACTTCAGAACCCATGCAACATCAATACTTCAGAACTCATCCAACATCAATACTTCAGAACCCATCCAACATCAATACTTCAGAACCCATTCAACATCAGTACTTCAGAACCCATCCAACATGAATACTTCAGAACCCATCCAACATGAATACTTCAGAACCCATCCAACATCAATACTTCAGAACCCATTTCACATCAACACTTCAGAACCCATCCAACATCAATACTTCAGAACCCTTCCAACATCAGTACTTCAGAACCCATCCAACATCAATACTTCAGAACTCATCCAACATCAGTACTTCAGAACCCTTCCAACATCAATACTTCAGAACCCATCCAACATCAGTACTTCAGAACCCATCCAACATCAGTACTTCAGAACCCATCCAACATCAGTACTTCAGAACCCATCCAACATCAATACTTCAGAACCCATCCAACTACAATACTTCAGAACCCATCCAACATCAATACTTCAGAACCCATCCAACATCAATACTTCAGAACCCATCCAACATCATTACTTCAGAACCCATCCAACATCCATACTTCAGAACCCATCCAACTACAATACTTCAGAACCCATCCAACATCAATACTTCAGAACCCATCCAACATCAGTACTTCAGAACCCATCCAACATCCATACTTCAGAACCCATCCAACTACAATACTTCAGAACCCATCCAACATCAGTACTTCAGAACCCATCCAACATCAATACTTCAGAACCCATCCAACATCAATACTTCAGAACCCATCCAACATCCATACTTCAGAACCCATCCAACTACAATACTTCAGAACCCATCCAACATCAATACTTCAGAACCCATCCAACATCAATACTTCAGAACCCATCCAACATCAGTACTTCAGAACCCATCCAACATCAATACTTCAGAACCCATCCAACATCAATACTTCAGAACCCATCCAACATCAATACTTCAGAACCCATCCAACATCAATACTTCAGAACCCATCCAACATCAGTACTTCAGAACCCATCCAACATCAATACTTCAGAACCCATCCAACATCAATACTTCAGAACCCATCCAACATCAATACTTCAGAACCCATCCAACATCAACACTTCAGAACCCATCCAACATCAATACTTCAGAACCCATCCAACATCAATACTTCAGAACCCATCCAACATCAACACTTCAGAACCCATCCAACATCAATACTTCAGAACCCATCCAACATCAATACTTCAGAACCCATCCAACTACAATACTTCAGAACCCATCCAACATCAATTCTTCAGAACCCATCCAACATCAATACTTCAGAACCCTTCCAACATCAGTACTTCAGCACCCTTCCAACATCAGTACTTCAGAACCCATCCAACATCAATACTTCAGAACCAATCCAAAATCAATACTTCAGAACCCATCCAACATCAGTACTTCAGAACCCATCCAACATCAATACTTCAGAACCCTTCCAACATCAATACTTCAGAACCCATCCAACATCAATACTTCAGAACCCATCCAACATCAGTACTTCAGAACCCATCCAACATCAATACTTCAGAACCCTTCCAACATCAATACTTCAGAACTCATCCAACATCAATACTTCAGAACCCATCCAACATCAGTACTTCAGAACCCATCCAACATCAGTACTTCAGAACCCATCCAACATCAGTCCTTCAGAACCCATCCAACATCAATACTTCAGAACCCATCCAACATGAATACTTCAGAACCCATCCAACATCAGTACTTCAGAACCCATCCAACATGAATACTTCAGAACCCATCCAACATGAATACTTCAGAACCCATCCAACATCAATACTTCAGAACCCATTCAACATCAGTACTTCAGAACCCATTTCACATCAACACTTCAGAACCCATCCAACATCAATACTTCAGAACCCTTCCAACATCAGTACTTCAGAACCCATCCAACATCAATACTTCAGAACTCATCCAACATCAGTACTTCAGAACCCATCCAACATCAATACTTCAGAACTCATCCAACATCAATACTTCAGAACCCATCCAACATCAATACTTCAGAACCCATCCAACATCAGTACTTCAGAACCCATCCAACATCAATACTTCAGAACCCATCCAACTACAATACTTCAGAACCCATCCAACATCAATACTTCAGAACCCATCCAACATCAATACTTCAGAACCCATCCAACATCATTACTTCAGAACCCATCCAACATCCATACTTCAGAACCCATCCAACATCAATACTTCAGAACCCATCCAACATCAATACTTCAGAACCCATCCAACATCAATACTTCAGAACCCATCCAACATCAGTACTTCAGAACCCATCCAACATCCATACTTCAGAACCCATCCAACTACAATACTTCAGAACCCATCCAACATCAGTACTTCAGAACCCATCCAACATCAATACTTCAGAACCCATCCAACATCAATACTTCAGAACCCATCCAACATCCATACTTCAGAACCCATCCAACTACAATACTTCAGAACCCATCCAACATCAATACTTCAGAACCCATCCAACATCAATACTTCAGAACCCATCCAACATCAATACTTCAGAACCCATCCAACATCAATACTTCAGAACCCATCCAACATCAATACTTCAGAACCCATCCAACATCAGTACTTCAGAACCCATCCAACATCCATACTTCAGAACCCATCCAACTACAATACTTCAGAACCCATCCAACATCAGTACTTCAGAACCCATCCAACATCAATACTTCAGAACCCATCCAACATCAATACTTCAGAACCCATCCAACATCCATACTTCAGAACCCATCCAACTACAATACTTCAGAACCCATCCAACATCAATACTCCAGAACCCATCCAACATCAATACTTCAGAACCCATCCAACATCAATACTTCAGAACCCATCCAACATCAATACTTCAGAACCCATCCAACTACAATACTTCAGAACCCATCCAACATCAATTCTTCAGAACCCATCCAACATCAATACTTCAGAACCCATCCAACATCAATACTTCAGAACCCTTCCAACATCAGTACTTCAGCACCCTTCCAACATCAGTACTTCAGAACCCATCCAACATCAATACTTCAGAACCCATCCAACATCAGTACTTCAGAACCCATCCAACATCAATACTTCAGAACCCATCCAACATCAGTACTTCAGAACCCATCCAACATCAATACTTCAGAACCCATCCAACATCCATACTTCAGAACCCATCCAACATCAATACTTCAGAACCCATCCAACATCAGTACTTCAGAACCCATCCAACATCAATACTTCAGAACCCATCCAACATCAATACTTCAGAACCCATCCAACATCAATACTTCAGAACCCATCCAAAATCAATACTTCAGAACCCATCCAACATCAGTACTTCAGAACCCATCCAACATCAATACTTCAGAACCCATCCAAAATCAATACTTCAGAACCCATCCAACATCAGTACTTCAGAACCCATCCAACATCAATACTTCAGAACCCATCCAACATCAATACTTCAGAACCCATCCAACATCAATACTTCAGAACCCATCCAACATCAGTACTTCAGAACCCATCCAACATCAATACTTCAGAACCCATCCAACGTCAATCCTTCAGAACCCTTCCAACATCAGTAGTTCAGAACCCATCCAACATTAATACTTCAGAACCCATCCAACATCAATACTTCAGAACCCATCCAACATCAATACTTCAGAACCCATCCAACATCAATACTTCAGAACCCATCCAACATCAATACTTCAGAACCCATCCAACATCAATACTTCAGAACCCATCCAACATCAATACTTCAGAACCCATCCAACATCAATACTTCAGAACCCATCCAACATCCATACTTCAGAACCCATCCAACATCAATCCTTCAGAACCCTTCCAACATCCATACTTCAGAACCCATCCAACATCCATACTTCAGAACCCATCCAACATCAGTACTTCAGAACCCATCCAACATCAATCCTTCAGAACCCTTCCAACATCAATACTTCAGAACCCATCCAACATCAATACTTCAGAACCCTTCCAACATCAGTACTTCAGAACCCTTCCAACATCAGTACTTCAGAACCCATCCAACATCAATACTTCAGAACCCATCCAAAATCAATACTTCAGAACCCATCCAACATCAGTACTTCAGAACCCATCCAACATCAATACTTCAGAACCCTTCCAACATCAATACTTCAGAACCCATCCAACATCAATACTTCAGAACCCATCCAACATCAGTACTTCAGAACCCATCCAACATCAATACTTCAGAACCCATCCAACGTCAATCCTTCAGAACCCTTCCAACATCAGTAGTTCAGAACCCATCCAACATTAATACTTCAGAACCCATCCAACATCAATACTTCAGAACCCATCCAACATCAATACTTCAGAACCCATCCAACATCAATACTTCAGAACCCATCCAACATCAATACTTCAGAACCCATCCAACATCAATCCTTCAGAACCCTTCCAACATCAGTACTTCAGAACCCTTCCAACATCAGTATTTCAGAACCCATCCAACATCAGTGCTTCAGAACCCTTCCAACATCAGTACTTCAGAACCCATCCAACATCAATACTTCAGAACCCATCCAACATCAATACTTCAGAACCCATCCAACATCAATACTTCAGAACCCATCCAACATTAATACTTCAGAACCCATCCAACATCAATACTTCAGAACCCATCCAACATCAATACTTCAGAACCCATCCAACATCAATACTTCAGAACCCATCCAACATCAATACTTCAGAACCCATCCAACATCAATCCTTCAGAACCCTTCCAACATCAGTATTTCAGAACCCTTCCAACATCAGTATTTCAGAACCCATCCAACATCAGTGCTTCAGAACCCTTCCAACATCAGTACTTCAGAACCCATCCAACATCAATACTTCAGAACCCATCCAACATCAATACTTCAGAACCCATCCAACATCAATACTTCAGAACCCATCCAACATCAATACTTCAGAACCCATCCAACATCAATACTTCAGAACCCATCCAACATCAGTACTTCAGAACCCATCCAACATCAATACTTCAGAACCCATCCAACATCAATACTTCAGTACCCATCCAACATCCATACTTCAGAACCCATCCAACATCAATACTTCAGAACCCATCCAACATCAATACTTCAGAACCCATCCAACATCAATACTTCAGAACCCATCCAACATCAATCCTTCAGAACCCTTCCAACATCAGTATTTCAGAACCCTTCCAACATCAGTATTTCAGAACCCATCCAACATCAGTGCTTCAGAACCCTTCCAACATCAGTACTTCAGAACCCATCCAACATCAATACTTCAGAACCCATCCAACATCAATACTTCAGAACCCATCCAACATCAGTACTTCCGAACCCATCCAACATCAATACTTCAGAACCCATCCAACATCAATACTTCAGAACCCATCCAACATCAATACTTCAGAACCCATTCAACATCAGTACTTCAGAACCCATCCAACATCAATACTTCAGAACCCATCCAACATCAACACTTCAGAACCCATCCAACATCAATACTTCAGAACCCATTCAACATCAGTACTTCAGAACCCATCCAACATCAATACTTCAGAACCCATCCAACATCAATACTTCAGAACCCATCCAACATCAATACTTCAGAACCCATCCAACATCAGTACTTCCGAACCCATCCAACATCAATACTTCAGAACGCATTCAACATCAGTACTTCAGAACCCATCCAACATCAATACTTCAGAACCCTTCCAACATCAATACTTCAGAACCCATCCAACATCAATACTTCAGAACCCATCCAACATCAATACTTCAGAACCCATCCAACATCAATACTTCAGAACCCTTCCAACATCAATACTTCAGAACCCATCCAACATCAATACTTCAGAACCCATCCAACATCAATACTTCAGAACCCATCCAACATCAATACTTCAGAACCCATCCAACATCAGTACTTCAGAACCCATCCAACATCAATACTTCAGAACCCATCCAACATCAATACTTCAGAACCCTTCCAACATCAATACTTCAGAACCCATCCAACATCAATACTTCAGAACCCATCCAACATCAATACTTCAGAACCCATCCAACATCAGTACTTCAGAACCCATCCAACATCAGTACTTCAGAACCCATCCAACATCAGTCCTCCAGATCCCATTCAATGTCAGTACTTTAGAATCCTTCCAGCATCAGTCCTTCAGAACATTCCAACATAACTACTTCAGAGTCCTTCCAACATAGAATCGTAGGATTTTTCAGCACAGTAGGAGGCCATTCAGCCCATCAAGCCTGTGCTGGCTCTTTGAAAGAGCTTTTCAATATCGTTCCACATCCCGTCATTATCCCTAAAACCCTGCAAATTAGTCCTCTTCAAGTACATGCCCAATTGTCTTTTGAAAGTTCTTATGGAATCTGCTTCCACCACCCTTTCAGGTACTATGTTTCAGATCTTAACAACCCTCCGTGTGAAAAAAAAACTCCTCATTTCCCCTCTAGTTCTTTTTCCAATTGTATTAAATATATGAACTCTGGTTACTTGCTCGATTAAAACCCTTCATACCTCTATTAGGACTCCTCTTAACCTTCTCTACGTTCAGGAGAACAATCCCAACTTCTCCAATCTCTCCACATAACTGAAGTCCCTCATCCCTGATATCATTCTGGTAAACCTCCTCTGTACCGTCTCCAAGGCCTTGACATCCTCCCTAAAGTGTGGTGCTCAGAATTGTACATAATACTCCACGTGAGGCCTAACCAGTGATTTGTAAAGGTTCAGCATGACTTCCTTGTTTTTGTATTCAGTGCCACTGTTTGCAAAGCTATGTATCCCATATGCTTAACCGCTTTATCAATTTGCCCTGCCACTTTCAAAGATTTGTGAATATGCATCCCCAGGTCCCTCTGCTCTTGCGCTCCCCTCAAAATACTACCGTTATTGCCTCTCCATGTTGTTCCGCCCGAAGTGCATCACTTCACACTTATCCACATTAGATTGCATCTACCATGTGTCTGCCAATTTCGCCAGTCCGTCTATGTTCTCCTGAAGTCTGTTATTATCCTCCTCACTATTAACTATGTTGCCAAGTTTTGAATCATTTGCAAACTTTGAAATTGTGCTCCCTATACCCAAGACCAGGACATTTATATATAACAAGAAAAGCAATGGTCCTAATACCAACCCACTGCATACTTCTTTCCAGTCAGAAAAATATCCATTCACCTCTACTCTGCCTCCTATCCCTTAGCAAATTACATACCCAAGTTATCACCATCCCTTTAATCCCATGTGCTTCTATTTTCCGAATAAGTCTGTTATGTAGTTATATATCAAATGCCTTTTGAAACTCCATATATACAACATCTACTGCACCACCTTCATCAACCCTCTCAGGGGGATGGGAACCAAGATGTAGCATTGGAAAGGAGAAATAAGGTGCACAAAAGATTGGGAGAGAAAGGTAGCTCGAGAATAAGAAATAGTACAGTATTAGGTGGGATCAGACTAAGAGAGAGTACAAGAAAGTCTAAGATTGGTATACAGTGCATATGTGTGAACACAAAGCATGGTAAACAAGTTTGGTGAGCTGCAGGTACAAATAGCTACACGGGAATATGATGTTGTGGCGATAACAGACATGGCTCAAAAAAGGGCAGGATTGGGTACTAAATATTCCTGGATACAAGGTGTTCAGCAAAGATAGGGAAAGAAAGAAAGGAAGGAGGGTGGCAGTATTGATTAAGGAGAATATTGCAGTGCTGGAGAGGGAGGATGTCCTGGAGGGGGTCAAGGACAGAATCTATTTGGTTAGAGTTAAGAAACAATAGAGGTGCCATTACACTACTGGGTGTATTCTATAGGCCACCAACTGGAGGGAAGGAGATAGAGGAGCAAATTTGCAGGGAAATTTCAGAGAGGTGCAAAAGCCATAGAGTAGTGATCATGGGGGACTTCAACTATGCTAATATAGACTGGGATAGTAATAATATAAGGGGCAAAGAGGGGGAGGAATTTTTGAAGTGTGTTGAGGAGAACTTTCACGACCAGCACGTTTCCAGCCCAACGAGGAAGGAGGCATTGCTGGATTTGCTTCTGGGGAATGAGGCGGGCCAAGTGGAGCAAGTGCCAGTGGGGGAACATTTATGGAACAGCAATCATAGTATCATAAGGTTTAGAATAGCTATGGAAAAGGACATGGACCCCTCTTAAGTAAAAATACTCAACTGCAGGAGGGCCAATTTCAGTGGGATGAGAACAGATCTAGCCCAGGTAAATTGGAATCAAAGATCTGCAGGCAGAACTGTAATTGAACAGTGGGCGGCCTTTAAAGAGGAGATGGTTCAGCTACAGTCTAGGTACATTCCCACGAGGGGGAAAGGTAGGGCAACTACTGCCAGAGCTCCCTGGATGACAAAAGAGATAGAGAGTAAGATGAAGCAGAAAAAGGGGCATATGACAGATGTCAGGTTGATAATGCAAGTGAGAACCAGGCTGAATATAGAAAGTTCAAAGGGGAAGTGAAAAAGGAAATAAGAGGGGCAAAGAGAGAGTATGCGAATAGACAGGCGGCCAACATAAAGGGGAATCCAAAAGTCTTCTACAAGCATGTAAACAGTAAATGGGTAGAAAGAGGAGGGGTGGGGACCAAAAAAGAGATCTACTCATGGAGGCAGACTGGATGGGTGAGGTACTAAATGAGTACTTTGCATCTGTCTTTACCAAGGAAGAAGATGCTAACAGGGTCTCAGGAAAGGAAAATGTAGTTGAGATACTGGTTGGGCTAAAAATTGATAAAGAGGAGGTACTAGAAAGGCTAGCTGTACTTAAAGTAGATAAGTCACCCGGTCCAGATGGGATGCACTCTCGGTTGCTGAGGGAAGTAAGGGTGGAAATTGCGGAGGTACTGGCCAAAATCTTCCAAACATCCTTAGATACAGGAGTGGTGTCAGAGGACTGGAGAATTGTTCAAAAAAGGGTGTAAGGATAAACCCAGCAACTATAGGCCAGTCAGTTTAACCTCAGTGGTGTGGAAACTTTTAGAAACGATAATCCGGGACCGAATTAGCAGTCACTTGGACAAGTGTAGATTGAATAGGGAAAGCCAGCACGGATTTGTTAAAGGCAAATCATGTTGAACTAACTTGATTGAGTTTTTTGATGAGGTAAGTGAGGATAGATGAGGGCAATGCAGTTGATGTGGTGTATATGGACTTTTAAAAGGTGTTTGATAAAGTGCCGCATAATAGGCTTGTCATCAAGATTGAAGCCCATGGAATAAAAGAGGCAGCAGCATCATGGATACAGAATTGGCTAAGTAACAGGAAACAGAAAGTAATGGTGAACGGTTATTTTTTGTACTGGCGGGAGTTGTACAGTGGTATTCTCCAGGGGTCGGTGCTGGGACCACTGCTTTTCTTGATATATATTAATGACTTGGACTTGGGTGTTCACAGCACAATTTCCAAATTTGCAGATGACACAAAACTTGGAAGTGTAGTGAACAGTGAGGAGGATAGTGATAGACTTCAAGAGGATATAGTCAGGCTGGTGGCATGGGCGTACAAGAGGCAGATGAAATTTAACGCAGAAAAATGCGAGGTGATACATTTCGGTAGGAAGAATGAGAGGCAATATAAACTAGAGGGCACAATTCTAAAAGGGGTACAGGAACAGAGAGATCTGGGGGTATATGTACACAAATCATTGAAGGTGACAGGGCAGGTTGAGAAACTGGTTAAAAAAGCATACGTGATCCTGGGCTTTATAAATAGAGGCATGGAGTACAAAAGCAAGAAAGTCATGATGAACCTTTATAAAACACTTGTTCGACCACCGTTGGAGTGTTGTGTCCAGTTCTGGGCACCGCACTTTAGGAAAGATGTGAAGGCCTTAGAGAGGGTGCAGAAAAGATTCCAGGGATGAGGGAATTTAGTTACCTGGACAGGCTGGAGAAGCTGGGGTTATTCTCCTTGGAATAGAGAAGGTTGAGAGGAGATTTGATGGAAGTATTCAAAATCATGAAGAGTCTAGACAGAGTAGATAGAGAGAAACTGTTCCCATTGACAGAAGGGTCAAGATCCAGAGGAAATAGATTTAAGGTTATTGGCAAAAGAACCAAAGGTGACATGAGGAAAACTTTCTTGCACAGCGAGTGGTTAGGATCTGGAATGCACTGCCCGAGGGGGTGGTGGAGGCAGATTCAATCATGGCTTTCAAAAGCGAACTGGATAAGTACTTGGAAGGAAAATAATTTCAGGGCTACGTGGATAGGGCGGGGGAGTGGGACGAGCTGGATTGCTCTTGCATGGTGCTGGCGCGGACTCGATGTGCCGAATAGCCTCCTTCCGTGCTGTAACCTTTATATGATTCTATGATTCTTACTTCATCAAAGAACTCAATCAGGTTAGTCAATCACAATTTGCCTTTAACAAATCTGTGCTGGCTGTCCCTTATTAACCCGTGCTTCTCCAAGTGAGAATTAATTTTGTCCTTGACAGTGGTCTCTAGTAGTTTTCCCACCACTGACATTAGACTAACTGGCCTGTAGTAACTCAGGTTTATCCCACTCTCCTTTCTTGAATAGGGATGTAACATTTGCAATCCTCGAATCCTCCAAGGAGGTCAGAGCTTCCTCTTTCTCCACACTTGCTTCCCTCAGCAACCTAGGATGCATCCCATCTGGACTGCGTGACATTAACTTTAGGTGATGTCAATCCATTTAGCACCTCCTTTCTATCTATTTTGATCCTATCCAATATCTTTACTCCCTCCTCCTCCACTGCGACATTAACTTCATCCTCTTCTTTTGTGAAAACTGATGCAAAATATTCATTTAGTCCCTCAGTCATGCTCACTACTTCTACAAGAACATTCCCTTTCTGGTCCTTAATCAGCCCCACCATTCCTTTAACTATTCTTTTACTTTTTATATATTTATAAAAGATTTCTGGGTTCCCTTTTATGTTACTCGCTAATCTTTTCTCATATTCTCTCTTTGCCCTTCTTACATCCGTTTTCAATTTCCCCCTGTACTCTCTGCATTCTGTCTTGTTTTCTATTGTATTCTGTACCTGACATTTGTCATAAACCTCCTTTTTCTGTTTTATTTTAACCTTCATTTCCATTGTCGTCCAGGTAGCTCTAGCTTTGGATGTCCTATCTTTCCTCCTTATGGGAATATGTTTGGTTTGTCCCTGAACTATCTCCGCCTTGAAGGCCTGCCATTGCCCATTTACTGTTTCCTTGGCCAATCTTTGTTTCCAGTCCACCTGTGCTCGATCCCTTCTCAAATCACCGAAATTGGCTCTCTTCCAGTTGGGTATTTTCATCGTTGATTTCTCTTTGTCCCTTTCCGTAGCTACTTTAATTATATTATGATCACTATTACCCTGATGTTCTCCCACTGAAACACACTCCACTTGCCCTACTTCATTCCCCAGACCTAGATCCAGCGCTGCTTCCTTCCTCATTGAACTAGAAACATACTGATTAAGAAAGTTCTCCTGTGCACATTTTAGGAATTCTTCACCCTCCTTGCCCTTTACACTGTTTTTTCCTGGTCTATATTGGGGTCATGGAAATCCCAGACTATTACTGCTCTATTATTTTGATATTTCTCTGATATTTTCCTACAGATTTGTACTTCTATCTTCTTCTCACTATTTGGGGGTCTATAGTAAACACCCAGCAATGTAACAGCTCCTTTTCTCTTCCTTAACTCTAACCAAATAGATTCAATCTTTGAACCCTCGAGTATATCGTCCTTCTGTAGAACTGTAATATTATCCTTGATCAATAGTGCCACCCCTCCCCTTTCTTTTTTCCTTCCCTATCACTCCTGAATACATCGTAGCCGGGAATGTTTAGTTCCCACTCCTGCCCATGTTTAAGCCAGGTCTCCGTTATAGCCATTATATCATAACGTCATATGGCAATTTGTGCCTGCAGCTCATCAGCCTTATTTGTAACACTCCTCGCATTAACACACATGCAATCCAGCACCCTGCTAGTCTGCTTTGCATTTTTTCCTCTATCTAATTCCTGCACTATTCTTTACTCTATCGCTTTGTCCTCCTAGTTTTCTATGCACCTTGTCTCTCCTCTCTGCTGTTACGTCCTGGTTCCCCTCCCTCTGCCAATTAGTTTAAACCCTCCCCCACAGCAATAGTTAACCTCCCTGCAAGGACATTGGTCCCAGCCCTGTTCAGATGCAACCTATCCGGCTTGTACAGGTCCCTCTTGCCCCAGAACTGGTCCCAATGCCGCAGGAATCTGAAGCCCCCCTTCCTGCACCATCTCTTCAGCCATGCATTCACCTGCACTATCTTCCTATTTCTGTACTCACTAGCAGGTGGCACTGGGTGTAATCCAGACAATTTCACCTTTGAGGTCCTGTTCTTTAATCTTTTTCCTAGCTCCTGAAACTCTGCCTGTAGGACCTCAACCCTTTTCCTACCTATATCATTGGATCCAACATGGACCATGACTTCTGGCTGTTCCCCTTCCCCTCACAGAATGACCTGCACCCATTCAGTGATGTCCTTTACCCTGGCACCAGGGAGGCAACACACCATTCAGGACTCACTTCTGCAGTTGCAGAAATGCCTGTCTATCTCCCTGACTATCAAATCCCCTAAAACTACTGCATTTCTACACTCTCTTGTGCCCCTCCCACCTGAGCAGCCGAGTCTTCCACGGTGCCATGGATTTGCTTCTGACTGCACTCCCCAAGGTGTTATCATCCCACACTGGTATTCGACGCTGAACATCAGTATTTCAGACCCCATCTAACACCAGCACTTCAGAGTCCTTCCAACAACAATATTCAAAACTCTTCCAACACTAGTACTCTAGATCCCTCCTGATTTGAATACTTCTATTTTGAATACTTAGGAGTCCTTCAAATGCAGTACTGTACTTAAGAACCCTGCTAACACCAGTACTTCAGAACCCTCCCATCACTAGTACTTCAGAGCCCTTCCAACACAATACTTCAGACCCTTTTTGGCAGCATTACTTCAGAATTTTTCAAACTCCAATACTTCAGAACCCTTCCATCATGAATGCTTCAGAACCCTACCACCAGCATTATAGAACCCTTTCAAGACTGTACTCCAGAATCCATCCAATACCAGTAGTTCAGAACTGTTTCTGTAAATCTTTGCTCTTCTCTGGCTTCTCGCTCTTCTGTATGACTCTGAACCTCTCTGTAAAGCTCATAAACTTGTTCTTTTCCTGATGTACTCAGTTTCTATGTATATCTTTTATAAAGTCCAAGCTATGCAGCAGTGTGTACCTGGTTTTGGATGGGTTCAGGAATCGACAGGGGTAAGATTTCTGGGAGTTGTTGCAAAACATGCAGGTGAGAGATAATCTGGAGGGGCTTGAATGTGTTGGGAATTAGGCGGAAAGTGGGAGGCTGGGACTAGGAAGAGGCAAGTGGAAAGTCTTGGGATGGGCACATGAGGAAATATTAGGGCTTGAAAGGTGGCTGGAAAAATGGTTGAAGCTTGTGAGGAATCAGGGACGTGGGATCTTGACCAAGTGAGGCCTGGATCACTTCATGGGGATTGATGGCTGTAGTCTGGGACTTGGAACACTTGGGAAGGCTAAGCACTGGGAGAACTTGGGCATGGATCAAGAGTGGTGTGTTAGGGGGTGGTGTGAAGCCTGGAAACAAGAGGAGCAGCTAGCGCCTGGGGGCACTCGAGCAATAGGAGCTCTCAAAGATGACCTGAGGGATTGGAGCATGGTGGCTCCTCTGGGAGTACTTGAGGGGTCTGGGTTTGGTGGTGGAATGTTGTAGCACTTATGGGTGGTGGGGATTTGGAAGCAATGAGGGTGGAGAATGTAATTTCGGAGCACTGGGGTGCATGGATCTGGGTGTGCAGAGGCATAGGGACTGGGAGTCCTTGGGGCCTAAGTGGTGGGAACACTGGAGGATGTAATCTCAGAGCACTTGGGGAGAACAGGTTGCAGATCCAACCCATAACCTGGCCCAGTCCCCAAGTATAGACCAAGATCTGGGAGCACCAGGGCAGGTATACTGCAGGTGTCAGATGAGAGTGGAATGCAGGTTTTGGCTGGGAGCTGACCAGAATATGAGATGGGTCTGGCTGGGTGGAGAGAGCTGAGGCTGAGCCTCGAAGTCAATGCTGGGAGGGATGGTAATCTGGAGTGGGCATCCTAAGAACTTTTCAGATGGTACCTGATATTTCTGAAGAATAAATACTGAACTAAGGCGTCAGAGTTCTGGAACAGAGCAACATAAAACTCCCAAGTCTCTGATAGAAAGGTAATCGAGGTGGCACGAGCTATACTTAGCAGGTGATCTGGTGGGAACAGCAAGCCCTGTATACAAGAGGGATAGAAGGAAACAGGCAGAGGTGTCGACGCGATGTGCAGCACAGTAGGATTGCTTATAGTGCCCAGGGTGAAAAGTTACCTGAGAGGGGACTAGAAGCTGTCATGGCAGCAGTAAGTCACTTGAAGTTTTTTGAGGGATATGACTGGTTCCTTTTCAGTGTATTTGCTGATGAGTAAGACTTGACAGGTTTTCCATTTGCCTTTTAATTGCCTGAATTGAGCTATTATCATTAACGTAACCTTCACGTAGATAAGATCAACAATAACTCTAGCAGATTAAAAATTAACCTTTGTTTACCAAAGGAAGTAACAGTATGGAAGCCAAAGAAACCTTGCACGTCACCCAAACTAAAGCAAAACGCTGGCTCAAACTTCCATTCTCAGATCAGCAGAGATCACCAACTCAAATATGGGAAGGAAAGGCCACTTAAAGCAGTATTCCTGCATAATAATTAACTCGTCAATTGTCAAAGTATAACAAAAAGTTGAAACGCTACTGTCTTTATCTAAAAGCTCTCTGCCCTGATGGCTCATTGAGTTTGCCCAGTAAGTAATTGAGCTGCAGAGACCAAGAAGGGTCAAGGTTCAATTCTAGGTCGATGTTGAGTGATCTGATCTTAGCCAGGACAGTGGTGTAATTTGTTTCAGTACTCTTGGTTAAGGAAGGGAAAATCACCCAGGATCCCCCTCCTGCTACCAGCCAGTGGACTCTGCTAAATGTGTAGATTTTGTTCAAGGCTGGGATGGCCATTGTTAGATAAACACTCACTGTCAAAGCTCACATAGGAAGCATGGCAACTTAAGGCAAGTATATTTTGAATGCCAAAAGAAGCCACTGCATCATGAAAACACCATTGCATTGGTTGCACAGTTGTTGTGAGTGTTGTGTCTGGCTCTTTGCCTGTCCAAAATAAAAACTCTTCTTTTCAGTCAAGGAGATTGTATGAATGCAACCACTCATCACCCCACAAACAGGGGTTTACACAGCTGCTCCTTTGATACTATTGCACATTCTCAATATGAGGGGGGAATTGCCCTGGTTGCTCAGTGTTAGAAATGCATGATAATTTCTGCTGGTCTGTATTTATAACCAAAATGCAAATTAAGACAGATAACAGTGAGTCAATAACATCGAAATGGAACCATGAACATGGATTTTGATGATTAGCCTCATTGAAACAGTATCCTGTCTTCTGGGGTGGCAGCAGCCTAGATTGTTTTTGTGGGACCGGGAAGTGCACTGCTGCTCCTCCGGGATCATAAAAGTAATTCAACACTTACCTTTGGATAGGTTTCTTCTCTTCCATCGCCCATGAAACTGGTCGGAGCCTACCTAACATGGCAATCGGGGTCATATTTAATTCATAAGAGCCTGATCTCCATATTAAAAGGGGCCTATTGCCAGAATCAGGCAGGCACTTTGAATATCCAGCATTAGGCCCCTTTTAAAATGGGGCCGGTGGCATCGATGGTGTTAATGGGGCAGTAACGCTCCCGACCCCATTGTGAGACTGTTACCTACAGGCTCCCCGACCCCATTGTGAGGTTGTTACCTACAGGCTCCCGACCCCATTGTGAGGTTGTTACCTACAGGCTCCCAACCCCATTGTGAGGTTGTTACCTACAGGCTCCCGACCCCATTGTGAGGTTGTTACCTACAGGCTCCCGACCCCATTGTGAGGTTGTTACCTACAGGCTCCCAACCCCATTGTGAGGTTGTTACCTACAGGCTCCCAACCCCATTGTGAGGTTGTTACCTACAGGCTCCCGACCCCATTGTGAGGTTGTTACCTACAGGCTCCTGACCCCATTGTGAGGTTGTTACCTACAGGCTCCCAACCCCATTGTGAGGTTGTTACCTACAGGCTCCCAACCCCATTGTGAGGTTGTTACCTACAGGCTCCTGACCCCATTGTGAGGTTGTTACCTACAGGCTCCCAACCCCATTGTGAGGTTGTTACCTACAGGCTCCTGACCCCATTGTGAGGTTGTTACCTACAGGCTCCCAACCCCATTGTGAGGTTGTTACCTACAGGCTCCTGACCCTATTGTGAGGCTGTTACCTACAGGCTCCCGACCCTATTGTGAGGTTGTTACCTACAGGCTCCTGACCCTATTGTGAGGTTGTTACCTACAGGCTCCTGACCCTATTGTGAGGTTGTTACCTATAGGCTCCTGACCCCATTGTGAGGTTGTTACCTATAGGCTCGTGACCCTATTGTGAGGCTGTTACCACCTCATTGATGCCAGGTGAAGCCATTTAAAATTGAACCTTAACAAACAAAAGGCTAAACATTACTGCCCATAATAGCGGTCAAACATTCACCTGACATTTCGCTGTCTGCTACTTCAATGGCGACATTAACCCATTTAAAATAAACAGATTAATGCTTCCATAAGATAACCAACAGAAGAATGTCAGACCATGTCAAAAAGTTTAATTTTCTTGTACTGGAAATAAAAACTATTCAACACTAATCTAAAAAATCATGATTTGCAGGAACAGGCACCAGGTGCTAAATTTTATGCCCTCAGGTGAACCTCACTGTCTGCCTCCTGTCTGGAGTTTGCAAACTATTACACTCAGATTATTAATGTCACTCCAAGAATGCTGACCACTCTAATACAGATGATGTGGGCTCTCTTCCTGGTTACTGCATGACGAGAAAAGGACTTCTACCACAAACTCATGAAGAAACTAAAAACTGCTTTCAAAGCTGGAGAAAGCAACCAGGCACTGTGACCCTCCTAGAAACAGGCCAATGGTCCACATAACAATGTCCTAAAACACTAAACATGGTTACTCTGTATCATTTTTAAACTAAGTGAAACTTATCACCGCTCCCTCCCACACTCTATGTTATTTACAAACCTTGGAAATTCCATAAATGCATCCACACCTGTCTCCAAACCCGGACATTAGTTTGTTGGTGCTCCACCCCATCTACAAGTCAACTCATCCCACCACAGACTTCAACTTTGGACTCTCTCTTACTTATTGTCTCCTCCCTCTTCTCCATTTATAACCAAGACATATCTATCCTAATCTTTGCCATGCCTACGTAACCTGAATTTCATCTGTGTCCATTCGCGTGTACATATTGCTCTAGACTTGAGCCCATTACTTCTTTCTCTCTTTTTACCCTCTTTACCCATCTGGGCCCTTATCTCCTGTCACTTCCCCTTCCTGTTACCCAGTCATACCTCCTTTAATTTCTCCCCTCAGATATTTTGCCCTCCGGAATCCCTATCCCAACCCTTCCCTACTCTTTGACCTTCCTATTCTCTCACTGCCGTCTCAGGCTTGACTCCTTCCTGGATAAGCCCACAACTTCCCTCTGTGCCTCTCTTGGCATCCTCCGAAGGGCCCATCGAGACACTCATCGCTGCCTCCTTACGAGCAGCAAGCCCAACTACACCTATCCTATTCTCTCACCGACCTCCCTACCCTGCACACCCCCCTGGGAACTAATTTTGCCAACCTCCTTCCCGTCCCACTCACCCCTCCCAGCGCTGTCTCTGTGGACTCTGCCACCTGATCAACAATCACCACTCCTCACCACAACTCCCTCCAGAATATCAGTTCACTTGTGAACAAGGCCCTTTGCCATCCATGAGCTTTTAGTGGATGAATGCATTGACAGCATGGCCTTGACGGAAACTTGGTTCACGGATGATGACACCTTCCCCCTTACTGAAGCCTCCCTGCCTGGCTATACCTTTCACCACCTGCCTTGCCCAAACCGCCATAGTGACCATATGGCCCTTATTACCAAATCACACCTTGGTCTGTCCCTCCTCTGGCACCTTCTCCTCCTTTGAGCACTTCACTTTGTGCCACCCTTCTCTCTTCTCATTTTAAATCCTCATTCTCTACCGCCCACCCAAGCCCCACCGCAAGTTTCCAGCCGGGATAGCCTCACTCTTTTCCTCCCTTAGCTTCTGCACCAAGTGATTCTTATCCTCCCTCTTAACTCACCTTGTCCTCGTTCCTTTGAGTTCACTGCCTTCCCATCTTCATGACCACCTCCTGAACCTTGCCATCTTACGTGGCCTCGCTATTCCCATCATTTCAATCACAGACAAGGCCATCTCTGATCTCTTGTATCCCTCACCACTCATATCCCCCTTCCCCTTCCAACTGTACTTCTGTCTGCATCTGCCCTTGGAAAACACTCTCCGCCAAGCCACTTACAATGGCACTTTCAAACTCCCAATTGTCTAGCCTTTGGCCCTCCATTCACCACTTCTGCAGGTACTGATCTGCTCAATCACACCCTCACCACCACCTTTGATGCCCTTATCCCCAGCAAGACCCTTACTCTCTCCCACCCTGGTCATTCCCCCGGCACAGCCCCCATCTACACTCCATCATTCCAAGGTGCACAGACCTTGAATGTATGGCACACAACTAGTTTAGCCAATCATTACCAGATCTGGCTGGACAAAATCAAGTGCTATCACGCCCTGGCATTCAAAGATAACTCCCGGCTTCTCTTCTCCACTACAAGCCGTCTCCTTAAGCCCCTCTCCTCTGCCTTCTCCGCCATCACCTCCAACAAGTGCAAGAAGCTCACGGACTTCTTTGTCATTAAGATTGAGTCCATCCATTCAGCTGCCTCTGCCACTTCCCTCCCTTCCCCTTGCTCTCCAAGCCAGGGTTCCCCCAAGGTTGCCTCCTGCCCTAGCCGTATAACACTGTAAATTTTTTCCCTTCAAGTATTTATCCAATTCTCTTTAGAAAGTTACTACTGAATCTGCTTCCACCACCCTTTCAGGCAGTGAATTCCAGATCATAACAACTCGCTGCGTAAAAAAATGTTTCCTCATGTCGCCTCTGGGTTCTTTTGCCAATCACCTTAAATCTTGGTCCTCTGGTTACTGACCCATCTGCCACTTGGAAGTTTCTCCTTATTTACTCTATCAAAACCTTTCATGATTTTGAACACCTTCGTCAAATCCCCTCATAACCTCCTGTGCTTTCAGGAGAACAACCCCAGCTTCTCCAGTCTCTCCACATAACTGTAGTCCCTCCTCCCTGGTACCTTTCTAGTAAATCTCTCCAAGGCCTTGACAACCTTCTTAAAGTGCGGTGCCCAGAATTGAACACAATACTCCAGTTGAGGCCTAACCAGTGTTTTATAAAGGTTTAGCGTAACCTCCTTGCTTTTCTACTCTATGGATGCTAAATTGGGCTGTATCGCACCTATTGTTTCGGCGCTACACGGCCTCTCTGACATCCAAGATGGTGTCTCGGATGCACACGCACGTTTCCAGCATGAAGTGCACCAGACGCCATCTTGGTGTAAGAGTTAGCGCAGGCGCAAATACCAAACACTGGATGCATGTAAATAGGGAGAAAATACTTGCAATCAAAGTGCAACTCTGATTTAAAGTGATGGACACCATTTTGGACCTTAACACTCAACTCAACGCACAGTCTTGACCCTGACCATCTGAACGTATCTTACAGTGCCTGAAGAACCCCCCCACCAGTACTATTTAAAGGGGCCACGTAGGTGTTGCAGGTTAGTTGCTGGAATATTGCTTCTGGCTGCAGGAGGAGTAGGAAGTGTTTTTTGAAGTTCCCTATCCTTACTGAGAGTTCCTAGACTACATTTGAGAGTGCTTTGAGGTACTGCCTTACGGGTCGGAAAGTTACAACCGTGGTTTAACAACATTCCTGCCAACCATGGGCGGCTGTTAGGGCTCCCGCTGGTCATTGAGCATGACTGGGAGCGTGCAGAGAGGCAACACGCAGCAGGTCATGCTGCAGGGAGACGGAGGACGAGGAGGCGCAGGGCACTGAGCAGGAGGCCCTACCCAATGAGGGCCTTCCGGGACCAATTCTCTTACCTCAACATGACCGAGGAGGATTTCATCTGACGCCTGAGGTTCACCAAGGAAGCCGTGACCGAGATCTGTCAACTGGTGCGGCCACAACTGCAACCTCAGAGCAGGGCGAGGACAGCATTGCCTGTGGTTGTAAAGGTCACCATGGCGCTGAATTTCTACGGCTCAGGATCATTTCAGGCCTCTGCTGGCGACATGTGCAACATCTCGCAGTATGCAGTGCACTGCTGCATAAGGGAGGTCACAGGCACACTGAACCATATGAGGAACAGGTTTATCACCTTCCCTCGCAACAGAGACAATCAGAACGAGCGAGCACGGGGGTTCGCTCGCATTGCTGGCTTCCCCATGGTGCAGGGTGCCATTGACTGCACGCATATTGCCCTGCGTGCCCCGCACATCAGCTCAGCCGTCTTTATTAACCGAAAGGGCTTCCACTCCCTCAATGTGCAGTTGGTGTGCGACCATACGCATCGCATCATGGAGGCCGATGCCCGCTACCCTGGGAGCAGTCACAACACCTTCGTCATGCGGCAGTCCAACGTGCCAGCTATCTTTCACTCGACTCGGCAAGTCAAAGGCTGACTACTGGGTGACGAGGGCTATCCCCTCACGACGTGGCTCATGACACCGGTCAGGAACCCACGCACACGTGCACAGCAGGCCTATAATGAGAGCCATGCTGCCACATGCAACATCGTGGAGCACACCATCGGCCTCCTCAAACAACGCTTCCGCTGCCTGGACCGGTCTGGAGGAGCCCTGCAGTACTCCCCTGAGCGGGTGGGCAGACTCGTGGTGGTCTGCTGCATGCTGCACAACCTCGCCATCATGAGGGACCAGCCTTTGCCACCAATGATTGGAGAAGACCCTGAGCCAGAGGTGGAGGAGGAGGAGCAGGAGGAGGAAGAGGCTGAGGAGCAGGAGGGGGAAGAGGAGCAGGAGGAGGAGCAAGAGGCTGAGGAGGAGGAGGATGGGGTGGAGCCAGAACAGGAAGTGGAGGAAGACACAAGGGTGCAGCAGGAACCACACGTCTTGTCTGCAAGGGCTCTGCGTGCTCGCCTGACCCGTGCCCGCTATCAATAATTTGAACTACATCCCCCAACTCACCAACAGTCCTACACTCCCCACCTTCCTGCTCCCACAAGACAATCAAATCACCCTCCATATGATTACACATTGGTGTCCCTCTCAGCTCATTACATAAATAAAAACCACCACCAAATGCAAGATCAAAGTCTCATTTATCAATGAATAAATGAAATTATGCAAACAGAACAGAACTATTCACCCTTGTGCATTCCCTTAGTGCCTGTTGTTCGTGTGCCTTTACCAATCTTAGTGCTCCTATGAGGTGCTTCCCCAGTGGCTGGAGCACGGGTGGTGGGAGGCTGCTGGCCTTCAATGGAGGAGCGTGCAGATGGCCTTGGAGGATGATCTCGAGCAGCTCTGGGCTGGGAGGGTCCGGCTTCAGACTGCACCGTCTCAGCATGGGCTGCAGCAGTCTGGCCTGGCTGGCCAATAGGCAACAACAGGGGTGGGAGCAGCAAGGCTCTCTTCCTGAGAGAGGACTGCCATACACGCCACTACCACTCTCCCGCAGCGGCGCCTCAGCAATCCTGGTGATCAGCTGGAGAACGGATTGCTGGAGTGCTGTGACACCCTGGAAGCCCCGTTCCACAGAGGTCCCCAGACCCACGATAGCAGCAGTCTGAGCTGCAAATGCAGCAGTCAGACCTTGGATGGCGGATGTTTGTGCTGCAATGGAAGCTGTGACATCAGTCATCAGACGCTGCATCATGGTGGGTTCCACAGGTGCACTGATGGAGGTGACCACCTGTTCCATGTTGGAAAGGATGGGCTCCAAGCTCTGCGCAAAGCCCTGTGCCAAGTTGGAGCTGGACTCCTCCATGCCCCTTCTCATTGTGCACAGACTTTCTGGCAGGCTTTCCAGTGCCCCAAGCATTTGGTGGTGTATACCCATCAGCCGTCTTCTGTAGCCTCGCCCATCGAAGTCCTCATCTGACTCCTCTGCAGCAGAACTAGTGAGCGACCACGTCCTCCGGTGTGCTGGCACCTGCGGTATCCGTTCCCCCCGCCCCGGCTCCTGCGCACTTGAGCCCGGTGTCTCACCATGTGCAGATCCCTCCTCTAACCTAGCCTCTAAAGGACGCGCAGTGTCATTCTCTGAGCTGGTGGAAGCAAGTGTCAGATCGAGTGGTGTGGCTTCCGTGTCCCCCTCCTCCTTCTCCTCCTCCTCCTCCTCCTCCTCCTCCTTCTCCTCCCCCTCCTCCTCCTTAGACGGTGCCGCCACGTGTCATTGGGTATTTGCAATGACAAAGGGAACCAAGTTGAGTTGTGGATGGGGAGAGGAGCAAGTAAGACGTGTGTGCTGACAGCATCTGCAGCACGTGAGTCAGAAAAGATTATGGGAGGAGGGAGATGTGGAAAAGGAGAAGGAGCATTAGATATGCAGAGACCCCCTTCATCGGGACCTCCAGCGCGACATGTTGTCATGGCTGCAGCGACAGCCCGCCCAATGATCCGAAGCACTGTCTCCTCTAGGGGGGTGAGGACATGTAACCGTGCCCGTCCACCCTCAGGCCCCTCCTGCTACCGGCTGTTATGCGCCACCTTCTCCTGCAAGACAGAGGACAGTGTGTCAGTGAGTGTCCTGCAAGGTGTGTGGGTGATGTGCCTGTCATGGTCGAATAGCTGCCAGTTTATGTGACCTGTGAATGGTGGTTGTGTGGCCTGGAACTGTGGTATTATGAACGGGTGAGATGCAGCATGCTGAGTGCAGCATTGCGTATGGACGGGGAGTGTTTGTTGGTGGGTGGGTGATGGGGAGTGTGTTGCGTGGAGCAGTGGTGCAGTTGGTAGGATGTGCCACTTGACACTTGCATTCACTCACCTTGACCACTCGTGTCAAATCATTGAACTTCTTTCAGCACTGCACCCATGTGTGTGGTGCAATGCTCCTGGCGTTTACTTCCTGCTCCACAGCCTGCCAGTGCCTGCGGAGCTGGAGTCTGGAGGGTCTCCGGCCACACTGCAGGCACATGTTGACCCTCCTTTCGTCCACCCCTTCCACCAGGGCCTCCAGAACATCATCAGAGAAGCATGGAGCCCTCTCTTATGCCAGTCCAGCCATTCCTGTGGCCACCTTTCCCTCCTGCAAGTAAGCTGTGTAGCTGCCATTTGCAATGTGCACCTGCACCTTTAAGAGGTGCAGGCTGCTGATGACGTGCGCTGAGCACGCCCCATTTCCAACTTCCTCATTCTCTGTGCAGCCTCTCAGCAGCGCGGGTTGCGCTGGCTGCACGGAGATATCATGGTAAGTAGCAGTCAGCACGAAGTTCACCTGCTGCCTGCGTAGGGTCCGTCGGGCACGGGGTACTAGCGCATTACGCTACCCCCGCTAGAAAACGGACCCTTATCCAATTTTTCCCCCTATGCCTCTATTATTAAAGCCAAGGATCCCGTAAGCTTTTTTTAACAGTCTTCTCAACTTGCCCTGCCACCTTCAAAGATTTGTTTACATGCACCCACAAGTCTATCAGTAACTGCGCCCCTTTTAAAATTGTACCATTTAGTTTATATTGCCTCTCCTCATTCTTCCTACCAAAATGTCTCACTTCACACTTCTCTGTGTTAAATTTCATCTGCCGTGTGTTTGCCCATTTCACCAGTCTGTCTGTGTCCTCCTGAATTCTGTTACTATCCTCCACATTGTTTACTACATTTCCGAGTTTCATGTCATCTGCAAACTCTGAAATTATACCCTGTACACCCAAATCCAGGTCATTAATATATATCAAAAAGAGTAGTGGTCGTAATACCGATCCCTGGGGAACACCACTGTAAACTTCCCTCCAGTCTGAAAAACAGCCGTTCACCACGACTCTCTGCTTTCTATCTCTTAGCGAATTTTGTATCCACGCTGTCACTGTCCCTTTGATTCCATGGGCTTTAATTTTACTATCTAAAAATGTTGTTTCATCAAGTTTAAATCACTAACCAGCACCAAAGTATGAAGGAAACAGTCCTATGTTTTCACATTTTCAGTTATGTTTACACATTGCGATCCTCCAGTCCTCTGGCACTGATTGAAAGATTGTGGCCAGTGCCTCCGCAATTTCCACCCTTACTTCCTCCAGTAACCTTGGATGCATCTCATCTGGACCAGGTGACTTTGCTACTTTGATTTCTGCCAACTTTTTAAGTACCTTCTCTTTATCTATTTTTTATCCTATCCAATATCACTACTACCTCCTCCTTTACTGCTACAATGGCAGCATCCTCTTCTCCAGTGAAGACGGATGCAAAGTATTCATTTAGAGCCTCAGCCATGCCCTCTGCCTCCACAAGAAGATCTCCTTTTCTGTCCCTAATCAGTCCCACCCTTCCTTTGACTACCCTTTTACTATTTATATGTTTATAAAAGACTTTTGGGTTCCCTTTTATGTTAGCCGCTAATTTGGTCTCATAATCTCTCTTTGCTCCACTTATCCCTTCCCTTGTTTCTTCAGAGTTTCCGCGGTTCTCCCATCGAAGCTATGGAGGACGGTCAGAAAAACCCCGACAGAAATTAAACTCTTGAATCTTTTTTCAACTGTACGATATAAAGTGAACTCTTTGTCCAGATAATCAAATTGGGGAGAACCTTTTACCACTTGAGGGAGAAAAACAAAAGGGATAAAACATGTTGTGAAGGTGGTGATTTACACCGGGGTGTGGAACGACCCTTCATTATCTCACTCAAGCGATCCTTAAATATGATGTGGAGATGCCGGTGATGGACTGGGGTGGACAAATGTAAGGAGTTGCACAACACCAGGTTATAGTCCAACAGCTTTATTTGAAATCACAAGCTTTCGGAGATTATCTCCTTCGTCAGGTGAGGGAGCAAAGCTCCGAAAGCTTGTGATTTCAAATAAAGCTGTTGGACTACAATCTGGTGTTGTACGACTCCGTACATTTATTCTTAAATAGGTGATGGACGGAGGGTACCCTGCCTAATTTTAAATTCTATTTTAAAAACGGTGTGAAGTGGGGATGATCATTAGAAGAAAAGGTGAGTGCTAACAGACTGCAGGTGATTACAGTAATGTAGATTGTTTTGAATCCTCCTCATTAACATCTGGGGACTTGTACTAAAATTGGGAGAGCTGTCCCACAGACGAGTCAAGCAACAGCCTGATATAGCCATACTCACAGAATCATACCTTTCAGCCAACGTCCCAGACTCTTCCATCACCATCCCTGGGTATGTCCTGTCCCACTGGCAGGACAGACCCACCAGAGGTGGCGGTACAGTGATATACAGTCAGGAGGGAGTGGCCCTGGGAGTCCTCAACATTGACTCCGGACCCCATGAAATCTCACGGCATCAGGTCAAACATGGGCAAGGAAACCTCCTGCTGATTAACACCTACCGCCCTCCCTCAGCTGATGAACCAGTCCTCCTCCATGTTGAGCATCACTTGGAGGAAGCACTGAGGGTAGCAAGGGCACAAAATGTACTCTGCGTGGGGGACTTCAATGTCCATCACCAAGAGTGGCTCGGTAGCACCACTACTGACCGAGCTGGCCGAGTCCTGAAGGATATAGCTGCCAGACTGGGCCTGCGGCAGGTGGTGAGCGAACCAACACGAGGGAAAAACCTACTTAACCTCGTCCTCACCAATCTACCTATCGCAGATGCATCTGTTCATGACAGTATTGGTAGGAGTGACCACCGCACAGTCCTCGTGGAGATGAAATCCCGTCTTCGCACTGAGGACACCATCCAACGTGTTGTGTGGCACTACCACCATGCTAAATGGGATAGATTCAGAACAGATCTAGCAGCTCAAAACTGGGCATCCTTGAGGCGCTGTGGGCCATCAGCAGCAGCAGAATTGTATTCCAGGACAATCTGTAACCTCGTGGCCCGGCATATTCCTCATTCTACCACAAACATCAAGCTAGGGGATCAACCTTAGTTCAATGAGGAGTATGGAAGAGCATGTCAGTAGCAGCGCCAGGTGTACCTAAAAATGAGGTGCCAACCTGGTGAAGCTACAACACAGGACTACATGCATGCTAAACAGCGGAAGCAACATGCTATAGACAGAGCTAAGTGATTCCACAACCAACGGATCAGATCAAAGCTCTGCAGTCCTGCCATATCCAGTCGTGAATGGTGGTGGACAATTAAACAACTAATGGGAGAAGGAGGCTCTGTAAACATCCCCATCCTCAATGATGGTGGAGTCCAGCATGTGAGTGCATCAGACAAGGCTGAAGCGTTTACAACCATCTTCAGCCAGAAGTGCCGAGTGGATGATCCATCTCGGCCTCCTCCTGATATTCCCACCATCACAGAAGCCAGTCTTCAGCTAATTCGATTCACTCCACGTGATATCAAGAAACGGCTGAATGCACTGGGTACAGCAAAGGCTATGGGCCCCGATAACATCCCGGTTGTAGTGCTGAAGGCTTGAGCTCCAGAACTAGCTGCACCTCTAGCCAAACTGGTATCTACCCGACAATACGAACATACAAACATACGAATTAAGAGCAGGAGAAGGCCATTTGGCCCCTCGAGCCTGTTCTGCAATTTAATAAATTCATTGCTGATCTGATTGTGACCTCAACCCTACTTTCCCGGCTATCTACTACAACCTTTGACTCCTTTGTTAATCAAGAATCTATCTAACTCAGCCTTAAAAATATTCAATGACCCAGCCTCCACTGTTCTCTGGGGAAGGGAGTTCCACAGACTCACGACCCTCTGAGAGAAAACATTTCTCCTCATCTCCGTCTTAAATGGGAGACCCCTTATTTTTAAACTGTGGGCCCCTAGTTCTAGTCTCTCCCACAAGGGGAAACATCCTCTCAGCATCTACCCCTTCTAGTCCCCTCAGGATCTTATATCTTTCAATAAGATCACCTCTCATTCTTCTAAACTCCAGTGTATACAGGCCCAACTTGTCCAACCTTTCCTCATAAGATTTCCTCCTCATCCCAGAAATCGGTCGAGTGAACCTTCTCTGAACCGCCTCCAAAGGAATTATGTCCTTTCGTAAATAAGGCGACCAAAACTACACACAGTATTCCAGATGTGGTCTCACCAATGCCCTGTACAACTGTAGCAAAACATCTCTACTTTTATATTCCATTCCCTTTGCAATAAATGACAACATTCCATTTGCCTTCCTAATCACTTGCTGTACCTGCATGTTAACTTTTTGTGATTCATGTACTAGGACACCCAGATCCCTATGTACCTCAGAGTTCTGCATTCTCTCTCCATTTAAATAATATACTGCTTTTCTATTCCTCCTGCAAATGTGGACAAGTTCACATTTTCCCACATTATACTCCATCTGCCAAATTTTTGCCCACTCACTTAACCTATCTATATCCCTTTGCAGACTCCTTATTTCCTCTTCACAACTTATTTTCCTACCGACCTTTGTGTCATCAGCAAATTTAGCAAACCATACATTCGGTCCCTTCATCCAAGTCATTGATATAGATTGTCAATAGTTGAGGCCCAAGCACTGATCCCTGTGGCTCTCCACTCATTACATCTTTCCAACCTGAAAATGACCCATTTTTGCCTACTCTCTGTTTCCTGTTAGCTAACCAATCCTTTATCCATGCAAATATGTTACCCCCTACACCATGAGCTCTTATTTTGTGCAGCAGCCTTCGATGTGGCACCTCGTCAAAAGCCTTCTGGAAATCCAAGCACACCACATCCACAGGATCCCTATGATCCACGTTTCTTGTTACTTCCTCAAAGAACTCTAATAAATTAGTCAAACACGATTTCCCTTTCACAAAGTCGTGTTGACTCTGCCTGATTGCATTGAGATTTTCTAAGTGACCTGCTATAACCTCCTTAATAATAGATTCTAGCATTTTCCCTCTGACAGATGTTAAGCTAACTGGCCTGTAGTTTCCTGCTTTCTGTCTCCCTCCTTTCTTGAATAGAGGAGTTAAATTCGCTATTTTCCAATCTGATGGGATCCTTCCAGAATCTAAGGAATTTTGGAAAATTAATACCAATGCATCTACAATCTCTGCAACCACTTCTTTTAAGACCCTAGGATGAAGTCAGTCAGGACCTGGGGACTTGTCAGCTTTTAGTTCTAATATTTTTTTCAGAACCCTTTCCCCACTGATTGTAAATGTTTTAAGTTCCTCCCTCCCTTTCACCTCTTGATTCACAATTATTCCTGGCATGTTATTTGTATCCTCTACAGTGAAGATGGACGCAAAATATCGGTTCAATTCATCCGCCATTTCCTTATTCTCCATTATTAATTCCCCAGACTCTCTCTCCAGAGGACCAACACTCACTTTACTTACTCTTTTCCTTTTGAAATACCTGTAGAAACTCTTACTATCTGTTTTTATATTTCTAGCTAGCTTTCTCTCATACTCTAATTTCTCCCTCTGTATTATTCTTTTAGTCATTCTTTACTGGTTTTTATATTCTGACCAATCTTCTGACCTGCCACTAATCTTTGTGGAATTATATGCTTTTTCTTTCAATTTGATACAATCTTGAACTTCCTTAGTTAGCCACGGATGGTACATCCTTCCCCTAGAGTCTTTCTTTCTCACTGGAATGTATCTTTGCTGAGTGTTATGAAATATCTCATTAAATGTCTGCCACTGCATCTCTACTGACCTATCCCTTAACCTAATTTCCCAGCTCTGTCTTCATGCCCTCATAATTGCCCTTATTTAAGTTTAAAACACTAGACTTAGACTTACTCTTCTCTCCCTCAAACTGAATACAAAATTCAATCATATTGTGATCACTGCTACCTAGAGGCTCCTTTACAATGAGGTTATTAATTAATCCTGTCGCATTACACATTACCAGATCTAGAATAGCCGGCTCCCAAGTGCCAGGCAATGACTATCTCCAATGTGGAAAATTGCCCAGGTGTGTCCTGTCTACAAAAAGCAGGACAAATCCAATCTGGCCAATTACCGCCCCATCAGTCTACTCTCAATCATCAACAAAGTGATGGAAGGTGTCGTCAACAGTGCAATCAAGCGACACTTACTCACCAATAACCTGCTCACCGATGCTCAGTTTGGGTTCAGCAAGGACCACTCGGCTCCAGACCTCATTACAGCCTTGGTCCAAACATGGACAAAAGAGCTGAATTCCAGAGGTGAGATGAAAGTGACTGCCCTTGACATCAAGGCAGCATTTGACCGAGTGTGGCACCAAGGAGCCCGAGTAAAGTTGAAGGCAATGGAAATCAGGAAGAAAACTCTCCATTGGCTGGAGTCATACCTAGCACGAAGGAAGATTCGAGTGGTTGTTGGAGGCCAATTATCTCAGCCCCCGGACATTGCTGCAGGAGTTCCTCAGGGCAGTGTCCTAGGCCCAACCATCTTCAGCTGCTCCATCATCAGGTCAGAAATGAGGATGTTCGCTGATGATTGCTCAGTGTTCAGTTCCATTCGCAACCCCTCAGATAATGAAGCAGTCCGAGCCCGCATGCAGCAAGACCTGGACAACATCCAGGCTTGGGCTGATAAGTGGCAAGTAACATTCACGCCAGACAAGTGCCAGGCAATGACCATCTCGAACTAGAGACAGTCTAACCACCTCCCCATGACATTTAACGGCATTACCATCGCCAAATCCCCCACCATCAACATCCTGGGGGTCACCATTGACCAGAAACTTAACTGGACCAGCCGTATCAGAGCAGGTCAGAGGCTGGGTATTCTGCAGCGAGTGACTCACCTCCTGACTCCCCAAAGCCTTTCCACCACCTACAAGGCGTGTGATGGAATAATCTCCACTTGCCTGGATGAGTGCAGCTCCAACAACACTCAAGAAGCTCGACAGCATCCAGGACAAAGCAGCCCGCTTGATTGGCACCCCATCCACCACCCTAAACATTCACTCCCTTCACCACCGGTGCACTGTGGCTGCAGTGTGTACCATCCACAGGATGCACTGCAGCAACTCGCCAAGGCTTCTTCAACAGCACCTCCTAAACCCACGACCTCTACCACCTAGAAGGACAAGAGCAGCAGGCACATGGGAACAACACCACCTGCACGTTCCCCTCCAAGTCACACACCATCCCGACTTGGAAATATATCGCCGTTCCTTCATCGGCGCTGGGTCAAAATCCTGGAACTCCCTTCCTAACAGCACTGTGGGAGAACCTTCACCACACGGACTGCAGCGGTTCAAGAAGGCGGCTCACCACCACCTTCTCAAGGGCAATTAGGGATGGACAATAAATGCCGGCCTCGCCAGTGACGCCCACATCCCATGAACGAATGAAAAAAGATGCTGCTTTCAGATGAAGAGAGCTCACCTGATATATAAAGCAGGCTGTCTATTTAATACTTGCAGTTGTCTGTATCACAGCAAAGGAAGCTGGGAGAATTGGCAGCAAAATGTAACTGTTTTAGATGAAGAGAACACCAAAATGCTGGAAATCTGAGATTAAAAACCGGGGATGCTGAAAATACAGTTCTGGTGAATGGTCCCCACCCGAAATGTTAACCTGTCATTTCCCTTCCAATAACAGCAACTTTCATTTATGAAGCGATTTTAGGAACATAGGAACAGGAGGAGGCTATTCAGCCCCTCGAGCCTGTTCCACCATTCAATTAGATCATGGCTGATCTTAACTCCGTTTACCCGCCTTGGTTCCATAACCCTTCATAACCTTGCCTTTCAAAAATGTATCAATCTCAGTTTTGACATTTTCAATTGACCCCCAGCCTCAACAGCTTTTTGGGGGAGAAAGTTCCAGATTTCCACTATCTTTTGTGTGAAGAAGTGCCTTCTGATATCATCCCTGAATGGCCTAGCTTTAATTTTTAGGTTATGCCCCATTGTTATAGACTCCCCCACCAGAGGAAATAGTTTCTCTCTATCTGCCCTATCAAATCCTTTAATCACCTTAAACACCTCAATTACATCACCCCTTCATCTTCGATACTCAATGGAATACAAGCCTAGTCTTTGCAACCTGTCCTCATAATTTAACCCTTTTCACCCAGGTATAATTCTGGTGAATCTGCACTGCACCCCCTCCAAGGCCAATACATCCTTCCTGAGGTGTGGTGCCCAGAACTGAATGCAGTCGTGCAGATGGGGTCTCACCAGAGTTCTGTGCAACATAAAATAACGCAACCCCTCAGATAATGAAGCAGTCCGTGCCTGCATGCAGCAAGACCTGGACAACATCCAGGTTTGGGCTGATAAGTGGCAAGTAACATTCACGCCAGACAAGTGCCAGGCAATGACCATCTCCAACAAGAGAGAGTCTAACCACCTCCCCTTGACATTCAACAGAGTACTAAAGGAAGTGGCCCTGGAAATTGTGGATGCATTGGTGGTCATCTTCCAAAATTCTATAGACTCTGGAACAGTTCCTACAAATTGGAGGGTGGCAAATGTAACCCCACTGTTTAAAAAAGGAGGAAGAGAAAAAACAGGGAATTACAGACCAGTTAGCCTAACATCAGTAGTGGGGAAAATGCTAGTCTATTATGAAAGATGTGATGACAGAACACTTGGAAGTCATGAACGGGATTCGACAAAATCAGCATGGGTTTATGAAAGGGAAATCATGCTTAACAAATCTACTGGAGTTTTTTGAGGAGGTAACTTGTAGAATAGATAGGGGAGAACCAGTGGATGTGGTGTATTTGGATTTTCAGAAGGCTTTTGATAAGGTCCCACACAAGAGGTTAGTGTGTAAAATTAAAGCACATGAGATTGGGGGAATATACTGGCATGGATTGAAAATTGGTTGACAGACAGGAAACAGAGAGTAGGAATCAACTGAGCTTTTTCCGGGTGGCAGGCAGTGACTAGTGGGGTACCGCAGGGATCAGTGCTTGGGCCCCAGCTATTCACAATACATATCAATGATTTGGATGAGGGAACTGAATGTAACATTTCCAAGTTTGCAGATGACACAAAGCTGGGGTGGAATGTGAGCTGTGAGGAGGATGCAAAGAGGCTCCAATGTGATTTAGACAAGTTGGGTGAGTGGGCAAGAACATGGCAGATGCAGTATAACGTGGATAAATGTGAGGTTATCCACATTGGTTGTAAAAACAGAAAGGCAGATTATTATCTGAATGGTGATAGATTGGGAAAAGGGGAGGTGCAACGAGACCTGGGTGTCCTTGTACACCAGTCGCTGAAAGCGAGCATTCAGGTGCAGCAAGCAGTTGGGAAGGCGAATTGTATGTTGGCCTTCATTGCAAGAGGATTTGAGTACAGGAGCAGGGATGTCTTACTGCAGTTGTACAGGGCCTTGGTGAGACCACATCTGGAGTATTGTGTGCAGTTTTGGTCTCCTTATCTGAGGAAGGATGTCCTTGCCACGGAGGGAGTGCAACGAAGGTTTACCAGACTGATTCCTGGGATGGCAGGACTGATGTATGAGGAGAGATTGGGTTGACTAGGCCTATATTCACGAGAGTTTTGAAGAATGAGAGGTGATCTCATCGAAACATATAAAATTCTAACAGGACTCGACAGACTAGATGCAGGGAGGATGTTCCCGATGGCTGGGGAGTCCAGAACCAGGGGTCACAGTCTCAGGATACGGGGTATGCCACTTAGAACCGAGATGAGGAGAAATTTCTTCACTCAGAGGGTGGTGAACCTGTGGAATTCTCTACCACAGAAGGCAGTGGAGGCCAAGTCATTAGATGTATTCAAGAAGGAGATAGATATATTTCTTAATGCTAAAGGGATCAAGGGATATGAGGAAAAAGCGGGAACAGGGTACTGAGTTAGATGATCAGCCATGATCATTTTGAATGGCGGAGCAGGCCTGAAGGGCCGAATGGCCTACTCTTGCTCCTATTTTCTATGTTTCCATGTTTCCATCACTGAATCCCCCACCATCAACATCCTGGGGATCACCATTGACCAGAAACTTAACTGGACCAGCCATATAAATACTGTGGCTACGAGAGCAGGTCAGAGGCTGGGTATTCTGCGGCGAGTGACTCACCTCCTGACTCCCCAAAGCCTTTCCATCATCTACAAGGCACAAGTCAGGAGTGTGATGGAATACTCTCCACTTGCTTGGATGAGTGCAGCTCCAACAACACTCAAGAAGCTCGATACCATCCAAGATAAAGCAGCCCGCTTGATTGGCACTCCATCCACCCTAAACATTCATTCCCTTCACCACCGACGCACTGTGGCTGCAGTGTGTACCACCCACAGGATGCACTGCAGCAACTCGCCAAGGCTTCTTCGACAGCACCTCCCAAACCCGCGACCTCTACCACCTAGAAGGACAAGAGCAGCAGGGACATGGGAACAACACCACCTGCATGTTCCCCTCCAAGTCACACACCATCCCGACTTGGAAATATATCGCCGTTCCTTCATTGTCGCTGGGTCAAAATCCTGGAACTCCCTTCTTAACAGCACTGTGGGAGAACCGTCAGCACACGGACTGCAGCGGTTCAAGAAGGCGGCTCACCACCACCTTCTCAAGGGCAATTAGGGATGGGCAATAAATTCCGGCCTCGCCAGCGACGCCCACATCCCATGAATGAATTAAAAAAAAGAATGTAAGAACATTACAAATAAGATCAGGAGTAGGCCATACGGCCCCTTGAGCCTGCTCCGCCATTCAACCAGATCATGGCTGATCTTCAACCTCAACTCCACTTTCCTGCCCGATCCCCATATCCCTCGATTCCCCTAGAGTCCAACAATCTATCGATCTCAGCCTTGAATATATTCAATGACTCAGCATCCACAGCCCTCTGAGTGAAGAAATCCAAAGATTCACATCCCTCTGAGTGAAGAAATTCCTTCTCATTTCAGTCTTAAATGGCCAACCCCTTATCCTGCGACTATGCCCCCTAGGTCTAGACTCTCCAACCAGGGGAAACAATCTCTCAGCATCTACCCTGTCAAGCCCCCTCAGAATCTTATATGTTTCAATGAGATCACCTCTCATTCTTCAAAACTCCAGGGAACATAGGCCCATTCTACTCAATCTCTCCTCATAGGACAACCCTCTCATCCCAGGAATTAATCTAGTGAACCTTCATTGCACCGTCTCTAAGGCAAGTACATCCCTCCTTAGATAAGGTGACTAAAACTGTATGCAGTATTCCAGGTGTTGTCTCACTAAAGCCCTGTACAATTGTAGTACTCTTACTCTTACTTTTGTACTCCAACCCCCTTGCAACAAAGGCCAACGTGCCATTTGCTTTCCTAATTGCCTGCTGTACCTGCATGCTAACTTTTTGTGTTTCTTGTACTACGACATCCAAATCTCTCTGAACACCAATATTTAAGTTTCTCACCATTTAAAAAATATCCTGTTTTTCTATTCTTCCTACCAAAGTGAATAACCTCACATTTCCCCACATTATACTCCCATCTGACACCTTCTTGCTCACTCACTTAACTTGTCTATATCCCTTTGCAGACTCTTTGGGCTTGATTTTCAAATCGAATTGCGGGTGTATTGGGGGCGGTGGGGGGGGGGGTGGCTGGGAAAAATGGGAAAATCCCGTGCTGTGTGAAACACGCCATGGTGAACGAGTTGTGTTTCAGCCGACAGCCATTTGGACATTTAAATTCCTGTTTGACAGATGGGGATAAAAGGTGAATTATTGCAGCAGGGCACTCAGTCTCTCAGACAAACTTTTGGCTGGGAGATCTTTGTGTTTAGACAGAAAATTCTTGGTTTCCACTCAGAATTGTTCTGTTTACACATATTTACTAACTTTTCGGACCCCCTCAAACTGACACCATCAGGATGGGGGGCACGATGGCTGCATTCACCAGTACATCCGAGGATGAGGAACATCACCATCCTCGCCAGGCACGGCGTGCACTTCCACCACATGGAGCTCCACAACACAGTGCTGCGCCACAGGCACCTGTACAAGAGCACAGAGGGCAACAACAGAGAGAGCGACGTCGCAGGAGGCACTACCCTCGCCACAGGGTCTACAGACCGAGGATCAGCTTCCTGGAGCTCTCTGAGGAGCAATGTATACAGAGGCTGAGAGTGAATCGCCTGGTGGTTGCAGACATCTGCAGCCTCCTTCATGCCGAGCTGCTCCCGGCTGGGCCGAGCGGCATCTCATTATCCATCGCTGTTAAAGTCACCACTGCCCTCAACTTCTTCGCCTCCGGACCATTCCAGGCTGCCACCGGTGACATCGCCGGGGTCTCTCAGTCATCTGCACACAAGTGCATAACGCAGGTCACCGATGGTTTGTTTTGCAGGGCTTCGCAATACGGCAACTTCCCCATGGAAGACCTCAGCCAAACAGAGAGGGCAGTGGGATTCTACTCTGTGGATGGCTTCCCACGGGTACAGGGTGCAATCGATTGTATGCAGATAGAAATCCGAGCAACTCCACACGAGCCTGGACTGTTCATCAACAGAAAGGGGTATCACTCCATCAACACTCAGCTCGTTTGTGACCACCACAAAAGATTCCTTCATGTGTGTGCCAGACACCCTGGCAGCTGCCACGATTCCTTCATTCTGAAGCAATCCAACATCCCGGGGCTCTTCCACGCACCGAACACCGTTAAGGGCTGGCTCCTCGGGGACAAGAGATACCCCCTGCACATGTGGCTCGTGACACCTCTGAGGAACCCCATCAGTGAGCAGCGTCGATATATCGCCACCAGGTCTATAATTGAAGATGCGATAGGGCTGCTGAAGATGCGATTTCGGTGCCTCGATCGTTCTGGGGGAGCGCTTCAATACGCACCAGCAAGAGTGGGTCACATTATAGTCGTGTGTTGTATCCCGCACAACATGGCACAACTGAGAGGGGTACCGGATGATGAGGCCCCATGCCCTCATCCACCATCCACATCTCCCATCACCATCGAGGAAGAGCAGGAGGAGGAGGAGGAGGAGGACGACGACAAAGAACCCATGGGCAGAGCAACGGCTCACCTGGCTGCTTGTGAGGCCAGAGAGTCACTCATTTGTGAGATGTTCTTGTAAGATCAGAAAGTGAGAATAGTCCAGTCCTCACACCACCTGGAAAGACCAGCGCCAACACCAGCACCCCCCCACTCCCTGCAACTACACAGACACTCACTGTAAAGTGATGGAATGGGCAAGAAGTGGCAGTGGTGAGAATGATAACAATTAATGTGACTTTAACAGAACCCAAATATAAATGAAAAACATGACAGTCTGTCAGACACCCTTGTGCATACCCTTGGTGATCACAAAACTTCAGCCTTTCTCTTCCTACTACTTCTACGTGGCGTATCCCCTGTGGATGCAGCAGAGGTGGTGGCAGGTTGCTTAGATGCTTTCGGCCCATGCCCTCTGGTTTTTGAAGCCCGCGAGGGCCCCTCCAAATTGTGCTCCACCTGCACCTGTGCAGGGGCAGACTCGGCCACCTGGAGAGGAGGCAACATTACGGGTACTGGTTGAGAGGGGGGCAACAGGTGAGATGAGGGAGCGTTTTGAATGGCATCCCCACTTCCATGTCCCCTTTTGCCATCATCCCTCTCTTGGGCCAGGCCCACATCACTCCTACCACCCTGCTGGACAACAGTTTGAAGGACATGTGTGAAGCTTTGGAAGGCGACTTCGAAAGTATCTGTCAGCCTGTTTAAGGTGGCAGAATGTTGTTCACCGTGAATCAGAACGGGCATTGTCAGGGCCTGAATGGACTCATTTGTGAGCCGTGCTTGAAGCTCAACGGAGGCTAGCCTTCCCTCCATCGCAGACATTCCCGCACTTACCTGCGACACTGTCTCAACACAGTTGCGCATATCCCTGTGACAGTCTCTCAGAGATTCCCTCCTGTACCTGTGTCACCATTCCACTCATGCAAGAGTTTGACTCCTCCATCCTCTGCGCTATTGTGGAGAGTGCGAGTGGCACCTGTTCCAGCACCTCACAAATGTGCTGCTGCCCCTCGATCATTCTCCTTTTCATGGATGGCCCCCAGGGTTCAGCTTCTGCATCCAGCTGAGCAGAGCCTGGAGAGGAGCACGCCCACTGACGGAGACTCTCCACAGCTGCCCCTGCCACCAGTGTCTGCTCGTGCTCACTTGTGTGTGGTGACTCACCAGGTGCCAACCCAACTAATTGACTACTAGGACCCACCGAGGTGTGAATATCTGCGCTGGTGGATGGCTCACTAAGATGTGACGGTGCGCCCTCAGAGGCCGGGAGCTCCTCTGAGGAATCGCCCTCTGCCATCTCTGTGGTCGTTGAAGGGCCTGTAAGAGAACAGAAGGCAATATTCAGCATCATCACAGATGTGTCATGTTGTGATGAGCATACTGAGGTGTTCAACATGCCAATCATTGTTAATATCAATTCATATTGTGTGTGATGAATGTTAAAGTTGTGTCACCAGACATTTGTGAGGTGCCAGTCTCGGCATCCCCGACGGACAGGCACTCGAGGGTGCGGCTGATCTGCAGGGCTTCTTCCTCCACTTCTGTGAGGACCACTATTTGTTGCGGCCCCCCCTCCAGTCCTCGCCCTCTCACGTGCATTTTGTGCTCTCTCCTAGAAGGGGAGCAAGTACAGATGTGTGAGTGAGTGATGGTGAAGTGGCCAACCAATTAATGCATTGCTTTGGGTGAGGCTGACCGTGAAAGAGATGCATCAGAGGGTGAGTGAGACAGAGACATCACATTAGATCAGGATTGGGATGAGTGGTAGTGGTGGGGTCACAAATGGGGAGGTGAGGAAGTGCTCAGAAAGTGCAGGTAAGTTGAGGATGAGCCTTAAGTGAGTGTGAGGAGTGATGTGATGGAGTCGTCTTGGCAGTGCAGAATGAGTTGTGGCAGGGGGTGGGGGCGGTGATGTGGAATGTAGGAGACTCAGTAAGTGTACTCAGTTTTGCTGGTTAGGTCATTGAAACGCTTCCTGCACTGGACCCAAGTGTGGGAGATGTTGCTCCTGCTGGTGACCTCCTCTGCCACCTCGAGCCAGGCCTTCTTGGTGGCAGAGGCAGGGCACTTCCTCCTATCGGCCGGGTAAAACAGTTCACTCCTCCTCCTCCTCACCCCGGCCAGTAGCACCTGAAGTGAGACATCGCTGCGCTGAATCTTGGAGCAGCCTTGCCCCTTTGCTCCTTCATTGTGTTGTTTTGGTCTTTACTCCAGTAAAATCCATTGGAGCAATTGCCCTTTAAATAGAGACGCTCCAGCTGACGGCCTGTCATGTGGGTGTGCAGTCCGCCCACTGCGCAGCTTTCGAATGGCAAACCCGGAAGCCATGTTAAGGGCCACCAATTAACTGGTGATCGCATGGGGAACGTAAGATTTTATTATCCGTGTTTTCTGCATACCCATTGACCCCCACCCCCCCCGCCCCTCCAGCTGCTATCCCGCCGCCATTTGAAAATTGAGCCCTTTGTGTGCTCCTCACTGCTTACTTTCCCACCTAGCTTTGTATCGTCAGCAAATTTGGTTACATTACATTCGGTCCCTTCATCTAAGTCATTAATATAGATTGTAAATAGCTGAGGCCCAAGCACCGATCCTTGTGGCCCTCCACTAGTTACAGCCTGCCCACCTGAAAATGACCCGTTTATCCCTACTCTCTGTTTTCTGTCCTTTAACTAATCTTCTATCCATGCTAATATGTCACCCCCAACCCCATGAACCCTTATCTTGTGTAACAACTTTTTATGTGGCATCTTATTGAATTCAGAGATTAGAGGCTTGTAGCAAGAACAGAGTTGTTTTAATGGAATCCGTCAATTTTCATATAGATTGGGAAGAGCAGAGTACTTCAAATCAGAAAGGCAGTGAATTTCTTGAGTGCATTCAAGATGGTTTGACGAACATAAGAACATAAGAAACAAAAGCAGGAGTAGGCCATACGGCCCCTCGAGCCTGCTCCGCCATTCAATCAGATCATGGCTGATCTTCGACCTCAACTCCACTTTCCAGCGCGATCCCCTTATCCCTTGATTCCCCTAGAGTCCAACAATCTATCGATCTCGGCCGTCAACATATTCAACGACTCAGCATCCACAGCCCTCTGCGATAGAGAATTCCAAAGATTCGCAACCCTCTGTGAACTTTTCTAGACCAACAAGAGGCAAGCCTTACTAGATTTAGTAATGAGTAATGAGCCAGACTGAGTTAATAATCTAACAGCAAGAGAACATTTATGTACAAGTGATCATAATAGGTTCGAATTCAATGTTAGATTTGACAAGGAGAAACGTAACACAATAACTAAGCTTCTAGATTTTAGTAAGGCTATCTTTAACAGAGACTGAAGACAGCAAACTGGTCAAAACTGTAATCAGGTAAAACTACAGATGAACGGTGGGAGGTGTTGAAAAAAGAATTTAGCTTAATACAGGATCAATATTTTTTTTTATTCGTTCATGGGATGTGGGCATCACTGGCAAGGCCAGCATTTATTGCCCATCCCTAATTGCCCTTGAGAAGGTGGTGGTGAGCCGCCTTCTTGAACCGCTATAGTCCGTGTGGTGAAGGTTCTCCCACAGTACCGTTAGGAAGGGAGTTCAAGGATTTTGACACAGCGACAATGAATGAACAGCGATATATTTCCAAGTAGGGATGGTGTGTGACTTGGAGGGGAACATGCAAGTGGTGTTGTTCCCATGTGCCTGCTGCTCTTGTCCTTCTAGGTGTTAGAGGTCATGGGTTTGGGAGGTGCTGTCGAAGAAGCCTTGGCGAGTTGCTGCAGTGCATCTTGTAGATGGTACACAATGCAGACACAGTGCGCCGATGGCGGAGGGAGTGAATGTTTAAGGTGATGGATGGGGTGCCAATCAAAAGGGCTGCTTTGTCCTGAATGGTTTCGAGCTTCTTGAGTGTTGTTGAGCTGCACTGATCCAGGCAAGTGGAGAGTATTCCATCACACTCCTGACTTGTGCCTTGTAGATGGTGGAGAGGCTTTGGGGAGTCAGGAGATGAACCACTCACCACAGAATACCCAGCCTCTGACCTGCTCTTGTAGCCACAGTATTTATGTGGCTGGTTCAGTTAGGTTTCTAGCCAATGGTGACCCCCAGGATGTTGATGGTGGGGGATTCAGCGATGGTAATGCCGTTGAATGTCAAGGGGAGGCGGTTAGACACTCTCTTATTAGAGTTGGTCATTGCCTGGCACTTGTCTGGCGCGAATGTTACTTGCCACTTATCAGCCCAAGCCTGGATGTTGTCCAGGTCTTGCTGCATGCAGGCACGGACTGATTCATTATCTGAGGGGTTGCAAGTGGAACTGAGCACTGTGCAATCATCAGCGAACATCCCCACTTCTGACCTCATGATGGAGGGAAGGTCATTGATGAAGCAGCTGAAGATGGTTGGGCCTAGGACACTGCCCTGAGGAACTCCTGCAGCAATGTCCTGGGGCTGAGATGATTAGCCTCCAACAACCACTACCATCTTCCTTTGTGCTAGGTATGACTCCAGCCATTGGAGAGTTTTCCCCCTGATTCCCATTGACTTCAATTTTACTCGGGCTCCTTGCTGCCACAGTCGGTCAAATGCTGCCTTGATGTCAAGGGCAGTCACTGACATCTCACCTCTGGAATTCAGCTCTTTTGTCCATGTTTGGACCAAGGCTGTAATGAGGTCTGGAGCCGAGTGGTCCTGGCAGAACCCAAACTGCGCATCGGTGAGCAGGTTATTGGTGAGTAAGTGTCGCTTGATAGCACTGTCGACGATACCTTCCATCACTTTGCTGATGATTGAGAGTAGACTGATGGTGCGGTAATTGGCCGGATTGGATTTGTCCTGCTTTTTGCGGACAGGACACACCTGGCCAATTTTCCACTTTGTCGGGCAGATGCCAGTGTTGTAGCTGTACTGGAACAGTTTAGCTAGAGGCGGGGCTAGTTCTGGAGCACAAGTCTTCAGCATTACAGTCGGGATGTTGTCGGGGCCCATAGCCTTTGCTGTATCCAGTGCACTCAACCGTTTCTTAATATCACGTGGAGTGAATTGAATTGTCTGAATGATGTGGAGTGAATCGAATATATGCCCCTAAGGACAAGAGTTCTACTTACCAAATAAAACAGCTGTGGTCAACAAAAGAGATGAGAGGTAACATAAAACTAAAGTGAAAAGCATACAAAAGTGTAAAGAATAATGTAGATGGGAGAGATATAGGAACGGCAAAGGATGACAAAAAAGATAGTAAGAGCTACAAAAAGGGAATACGAAAATAAACTTGTGAGGGATATCAAGATTAACACAAAAAGTTTTTACAATTATATTAGAAGCAAAAGGGTGGTCAAGGGTAATGTGGGCCCTTTAAAAACAGATGCGGGTAATATTGCAAATGAAAATAAGGAAATGGCAGACGTGTTGAATAAGTCTTCACAGTAGAGGAAGAGGATAACATACCTGACATTCCAGGGAAACCAATAATGAATCAAGGTCTGGAACTCACTAACTTTAATGTAAGCAAAAAAATAGTATTAGAAAAAATAATGGCAGTAAAGACTGACAAATCCCCAGGACCAGAAGGTTTCCACCCCAGGGTTTAAAAGGAAGTAGGTGAGGAAATTGCAGATGTTTTTGCCATAATCTTTCAAAGCTCTCTCGATTCAAGAATTGTCCCTTTCGATTGGAAAATTGCAAATGTAACTCCATTATTTAAGAAAAGTGAGAGAGAGAAACCAAGAAATTATAGATCTATTAATGTAACATCTATCATGAGAAGTTATTAGAATCTATAATTACGGACAGCATGACTGAGCACTTAGAGAAATTTGAGCTGAAGGGAGAGAGCAAAATGGATTAGTTACGGGTAGGTCATGTCAAACAAATCTAATTGAATTTTTTGAGAAAGTAACTAAAATAATAGAAAGGGGAATATCTATGGATATAGTTTATATGGACTTCCAGAAAGCATTCAATAAGGATCCACGTAAGCTAAAATTAAAGCTCATGGAATTGAAGGCAAATTATTGATCTGGTTAAGAGATTGGTTAGCATAGAAGGCAGAGAGTAGGGATAATGGGTGTGTACTCGAATTGGAAGGAGATGACTATTGGTGTCCTACAAGGGTCACTGCTGGGGCCTCAACTAGTCACTAAATTTATTAATGACTTAGGTGACACAATAGCGAGCCATATATCCAAGTTTGCTGATGGCACAAAGATTGGTGGCATAGTAAGTAGTGTAGAAGGAAGCATAAAATTACAAAGAGACATCGATAGATTAAGTGAGTGGGTAAAACTGTGGCAGATGGATTTCAACATAAGTAAGCGTGAAGTTATCCATTTTGGACCAAAAAAGGATCGATCCGAATATTTTTTAAATGCTGAAAAGTTAGGAACAGTGGAGGTCCAAAGGAATTTCGGGGTTCACGTACACAGATCACTAAAATGTAGTGGTCAGGCACAAAAAATAATCAAAAAGACTAATGGAAAGTTAGCCTTTATATCTACAGGGTTAGAATGTAACGGGAGGAGGTTTTGCTACAGCTATACAAAGCCCTGGTTGGACCACATTTGGAGTACTGTGTACAGTTCTGGGCACCGCACCTTAGAAAGGATAAACTGGCCTTGGAAGGAGTGCAGCACGGGTTCACCAGAATGTTACCAGGGCTTCAAGGTTTAAATTATGAGGAGAGGTTACATAAACTGGGCTTGTATTCACTGGAATATAGAAGGTCAAGGGGTGATTTGATTGAGGTTTTTAGGATTTTGAAAGGAATTGATAGGGTAGATGGAGAGAATTTTTTTCTGCTGGTGGGGGAGTCGAAGACAAGGGGACATAACCTTAAAATCAGAGCCAGGCCATTCAGGATAGAAGTTAGGAAACACTTCTTCAAGCAAAGGGTGGTAAAAGTGTGGTACTTTCTGCTACAAACAGCAGTAGATGCTAGCTCAATTAATAATTTAAAATCTGAGCTCGATAGATTTTTGCTAGCCAAGGGTATTAAGGGATGTGGAGCCAAGGTGGGTAAATGGAGTTAGGTCACTGATCAGCCATGATCTCATTGAATGGCGGAACAGGCTTGAGGGGCTGAACAGCGGGTCATATCTTCTGGTCTTACCCTATTGGAACCAGAGGCATATTCATCAGTTTTCGATAAAGGTACAGAAGATTGTAAGGCTTTGATCCGAACAAGTCGTGATTGGAGCAGCCCTATTTTTCGAGTTTGAGCACTGAATGCTGTATTTGTGTTGACCAGGATGGACGATATCCTGTTCCTCATCAGTGGGCTGATCTCTGCTTGCCTGCTGTTACATTGGGTGTGCTGCACACTGAAGTATGGTGATAAGAGCTTTAAAACTTTACTGTCACGACAAGATTAAAAGCAGAAATGAGGACAGACTGAGAGTATTGATTATCAGTTCATAAAATGAGATGAACGTATCTCTGTTCTACATAAATTAGTGACAGCTGAGATTTAATGGGCACAGTGTGTTAGTGTGCACCAAAATTGGTGTTTTTGTACAGGGAGATGAATGAACGCTTGACCTAGAATTCTGGCCATGCAGTGCTCATTACACGGCCTCCTAAGCCTCCAATACAGCGAGCGGGAAGCGCAGGCTCATTACGATCCAGAAGTGCACTACCCGCCATATTGGCAGAAAATCGTCATGCTGTGTCTTTAGTCCCTTTGCATATGCAACTAAGAGGCCTAATGCCTATTTGAGGCCCTCGCTGCAAGGTTGGTTTGCCCTGAACAAGCCAGCGACAGCTGCACACAGGTAAACCTGATCTACATGCGGCTTATCTATATCTTATCTGAATACTTACCTGAATGTGGAGCCAGGAGGAGCAGGAGTGCTCCTCCCATCCGCACATTTAAAGAACGCAGGCCGATGGTGCCCCCTCCGATCACCACCGCGACTCTCCCCCCCCGCCCCCATTCCCGGCCACTGCTATCATTCCCACCGGTCACTACTACTATCTCCCTCCGCCCTGTCATCACTAGCTTCCCCCCCATCACTGTTACCTTGCCCGCCCCCAGTCAACAATACCTCCCCCTCTGTCACCACTACCTTGCCCCCCCCATCACCATCCCCCCCCCACGACCCGGTCAACACTACCTTCCCTTCTGTCACCACTACCTTTCAATCTGTCACCACTATCTTCCCCCCTGTCACCACTACCTTCCCACCAACACCACTTCTTTCCCCCTGTGATCACTACCTTCCCCCCTGCCACCACTACCTTTCCCCCTGACACTATCATCTATCATCCTGTCACGACTACCAATCCCCCGATCACCACTGCCTATCCCCCTATCACCACTACCTTTCCCCCTGACACCACTACCTTCCTCCCTGTCACTGCTACCTTCCCCCCTGTCACCACCACCTGTCACCACCACCTATCCCCCTGTCACAACTACCTTCCCCCCAACACCACTTCTTTCCCCCTGTGATCACTACCTTCCCCCCTGCCACCACTACCTTTCCCCCTGACACTATCATCTATCCTCCTGTCATCACTACCAATCCCCTTATCACCACTGCCTATCCCCCAATCACCACTACCTTTCCCCCTGACACCACTACCTCCCCCACTGTCATCACTACCTATCACCCTGTCACTGCTACCTTCCCCCCTGTCACCACTACCTATCACCCTGTCACTGCTACCTTCCCCCTGTCACCACTACCTATCACCCTGTCACTGCTACCTTCCCCCCTGTCACCACTACCTGTCACCACCACCTTCCCCCCTGTCACCACTACCTATCCCCCTGTCACCACTACCTGTCCCCCTGTCACCACTACCTATCCCCCTGTCATCACTACCTTCCCCCCTGTCACCACTACCTGTCCCCCTGTCACCACTACCTATCCCCCTGTCACCACTACCTATCACCCTGTCATCACTACCTTCCCCCCTGTCACCACTACCTTTCCCCCTGACATCACTACCTTACCCCCTGTCACCACTACCTGTGCCCCTGTCACCACTACCTTCCCCCCTGTCACCACTACCTATCCCCCTGTCACCACTACCTATCCCCCTGTCACCACTACCTATCCCCCTGTCATCACTACCTATCCCCCTGTCACTGCTACCTTCCCCCCTGTCACCACTACCTGTCACCCTGACACCACTACCTATCCCCCTGTCATCACTACCTATCCCCCTGTCACCACTACCTTTCCCTCTGACACCACTACCTTCCTCCCTGTCACCACTACCTATCCCCATGTCACTGCTACCTTCCCTCCTGTCACCACTACCTATACCCCTGTCACCACAACCTTCCCCCCAACACCACTTCCTTCCCCCTGTGATCACTACCTTCCCCCCTGCCACCACTACCTATCACCCTGTCACTGCTACCTTCCCCCCTGTCACCACTACCTATCACCCTGTCACTGCTACCTTCCCCGCTGTCACCACTACCTATCCCCCTGTCACCACTACCTATCCCCCTGTCATCACTACCTTCCCCCCTGTCACCACTACCTGTCCCCCTGTCACCACTACCTATACCCCTGTCACCACTACCTGTCCCCCTGTCACCACTACCTGTCCCCCTGTCACCACTACCTGTCCCCCTGTCACCAATACCTATCCCCCTGTCATCACTACCTTCCCCCCAGACATCACTACCTTTCCCCCTGACACCACTACCTTCCTCCCTGTCACCACTACCTTCCCCCCAGACATCACTACCTATCCCCCTGTCACTGCTATCTTCCTCCCTGACACCACTACCTTTCCCCCTGCCACCACTATGAATCCCCCTGTCACCACTATCTTCCCCCTGTCACCACTACCTGTCCCCCTGTCACCACTACCTATACCCCTGTCATCAGTACCTATCCCCCTGACACCACTACCTTCCTCCCTGACACCACTACCTTTCCCCCTGCCACCACTATGAATCCCCCTGTCACCACTATCTTCCCCCTGTCACCACTACCTTTCCCCTGACACAACTACCTATCCCCCTGTCATCACTACCTATCCCCCTGTCATCACTACCTTCCCCCCTGTCACCATTACCTGTCCCCCTGTCACCACTACCTGTCCCCCTGTCACCACTACCTATCCCTCTGTCACCACTACCTATCCCCCTGTCACCACTACCCATCCCCCTGTCATCACTACCTTCCCCCCTGACACCACTACCTTTCCCCCTGTCATCACTACCTTCCCCCTGTCACCACTACCTATCCCCCTGTCATCACTACCTTCCCCCCTGTCACCACGACCTGTCCCCCTGTCACCACTACCTATCCCCCTGTCACCACTACCTATCCCCTGTCACCACTCCCTGTCCCGCTGTCACCACTACCTTTCCCCCTGACACCACTACCTTCCCCCCTGTCATCACTACCTTCCCCCCTGACACCACTACCTTTCCCCCTGTCATCACTACCTTCCCCCTGTCACCACTACCTATCCCCCTGTCAACACTACCTTCCCCCCTCTCACCACTACCTATCACCCTATCACTGCTACCTTCCCCCTGTCACCACTACCTATCCCCTGTCACCACTCCCTGTCCCCCTGTCACCACTACCTTTCCCCCTGACACCACTACCTTCCCCCCTGTCACCACTACCTGTCCCCCTGTCATCACTACCTTCCCCCCTGTCACCACTACCGATCCCCCTGTCATCACAACCTTACCCGCTGTCACCACTATGTTCCCCCCAGACATCACTACCTTTCCCCCTGACACCACTACCTTCCCCCCTGTCACCACTACCTATCCCCCTATCATCACTACCTTCCCCCCTGTCACCACTACCTATCCCCCTGTCATCACTACCTTCCCCCCTGTCACCACGACCTGTCCCCCTGTCACCACTACCTATCCCCCTGTCATCACTACCTTCCCCCCTGTCACCACGACCTGTACCCCTGTCATCACTACCTATCCCCCTGACACCACTACCTCCCCCCTGTCACCACTACCTGTCCCCCTGTCACTGCTACCTTCCCCCTGACACCACTACCTTCCCCCCTGTCACCACTACCTATCCCCCTGTCATCACAACCTTACACCCTGTCACCACTATGTTCCCCCCAGACATCACTACCTTTCCCCCTGTCACTGCTACCTTCCCCCCTGTCACCACTACCTATACCCCTGCCATCACTACCTATCCCGCTGACAGCACTACCTTCCCCCCTGACACCACTACCTTTCCCCCTGCCACCACTACCTATCCCCCTGTCACCACTACCTATCCCCCCTGTCACCACTACCTATCCCCCTGTCACCACTACCTTTACCCCTGACAGCACTACCTGTCCCCCTGTCACCACTACCTTTCCCCCTGATACCACTACCTGTCCCCCTGTCACTGCTACCTTCCCCTCTATCACCACTACCTTTCCCCCTCACACCACTACCTCCCCCCTGTCACCACTACCTGTCCCCCTGTCACTGCTACCTTCCCCCTGACACCACTACCTTCCCCCCTGTCACCACTACCTATCCCCCTGTCATCACAACCTTACACCCTGTCACCACTATGTTCCCCCCAGACATCACTACCTTTCCCCCTGTCACTGCTACCTTCCCCCCTGTCACCACTACCTATACCCCTGCCATCACTACCTATCCCGCTGACAGCACTACCTTCCCCCCTGACACCACTACCTTTCCCCCTGCCACCACTACCTATCCCCCTGTCACCACTACCTATCCCCCCTGTCACCACTACCTATCCCCCTGTCACCACTACCTTTACCCCTGACAGCACTACCTGTCCCCCTGTCACCACTACCTTTCCCCCTGATACCACTACCTGTCCCCCTGTCACTGCTACCTTCCCCTCTATCACCACTACCTTTCCCCCTCACACCACTACCTTTCCCCCTGTCACCACTACCTTCCCCCCAACACCACTTCCTTCCCCCTGTGATGACTACCTTCCCTCCTGCCACCATTACCTTTCCCCCTATCACCACCGCCTATCCCTCTATCACCACTACCTTTCCCACTGACACCACTACCTTCCTCCCTGTCACCACTACCTATCCCCCTGTCACTGCTACCTTCTCCCCTGTCACAACGACCGATCCCCCTGTCACCACTACCTATCACCCTGTCATCACTACCTTCCCCCCTGTCACCACTACCTGTCCCCCAGTCACCACTACCTATCGCCCTGTCACCACTACCTGTCCCCCTGTCACCACTACCTGTCCCCCTGTCACCACTACCTATCCCCCTGTCATCACTACCTTCCCCCCTGTCACCAATAACTTCCCCCCAGACATCACTACCTTTCCCACTGACACCACTACCTTCCTCCCTGTCACCACTACCTATCCCCCTGTCATCACTACCTTCCCCCCTGTCACCACTACCTTCCTCCCTGTCACCACTACCTTCCCCCCCAGACATCACTACCTATCCCCCTGTCACTGCTACCTTCCCCCCTGTCACCACTACCTATACCCCTGTCTTCACTATCTATCCCCTGACACCACTACCTTTCCCCCTGCCACCACTACCTATCCCCCTGTCACCACTACCTTCCCCCCTGTCACCACTACCTATACCCCTGTCTTCACTATCTATCCCCCTGACACCACTAACTTCCCCCCTGAAACCACTACCTTTCCCCCTGCCACCACTACCTATCCCCCTGTCATCACTACCTTCCCCCTTGTCACCACTACCTGTCCCCCTGTCACCACTACCTATCTCCCTGTCATCACTACCTTCCCCCTTGTCATCACTACCTTTCCCCCTGCCACCACTACCTTTCCCCCTGCCACCACTACCTATCCCCCTGTCATCACTACCTTCCCCCTTGTCATCACTACCTTCCCCCCTGTCACCACTACCTTTCCCCCTGACACCACTACCTTCCCCCCTGTCACTGCTACCTTCCCCCCTGTAACCACTACCTATCCCCCTGTCATCACTACCTTCCCCCCTGTCACCACTACCTTTCCCCCTGACACCACTACCTTCCCCCCTGTCACTGCTACCTTCCCCCCTGTAACCACTACCTATACCCCTGTCATCACTACCTATCCCCCTGTCACCACTACCTTCCCCCCAGACATCACTACCTTTCCCCCTGACACCACGACCTTCCCCCCTGTAACCACTACCTATACCCCTGTCATAACGACCTATCCCCCTGTCACCACTACCTTCCCCCCAGACATCACTACCTATCCCCCTGACACCACTACCTTCCCCCTGACACCATTACCTTTCCCCCTGCCACCACTACCTATCCCCCTGTCACCACTACCTATCCCCCTGACACCACTACCTTCCCCCCTGTCACCACTACCTATCCCCCTGTCACCACTACCTATCCCCCTGACACCACTACCTTTCCCCCTGCCACCACTACCTATCCCCCTGTCACCACTGCCTTCCCCCCTGTCACCACTACCTATCCCCCTGTCATCACTACCTATCCCCCTGTCATCACTACCTTCCCCCTTGTCACCACTACCTGTCCCCCTGTCACCACTACCTATCCCCCTGTCATCACTACCTTCCCCCCTGTCACCACTACCTTTCCCCCTGACACCACTACCTTCCCCCCTGTAACTGCTACCTTCCCCCCTGTAACCACTACCTATACCCCTGTCATCACTACCTTTCCCCCTGTCACCACTACCTTTCCCCCTGACACCACTACCTTCCCCCCTGTCACTGCTACCTTCCCCCCTGACACCACTACCTTCCCCCCTGTCACTGCTACCTTCCCCCCTGCCACCACTACCTATCCCCCTGTCATAACTACCTATCCCCCTGTCACCACTACCTTCCCCCCAGACATCACTACCTTTCCCCCTGACACCACTACCTTCCTCCCTGTCACCACTACCTATCCCCCTGTCATCACTACCTTCCCCCCTGTCACCACGACCTGTCCCCCTGTCACCACTACCTATCCCCCTGTCATCACTACCTATCCCCCTGACACCACTACCTTCCCCCTGTCACCACTACCTATCCCCCTGACACCACTACCTTCCCCCCTGTCACCACTCCCTGTCCCCCTGACACCACTATCATTCCCCCTGACAGCACTCCCTGTCACCCTGTCACCACTAACTTTCCCCCTGACACCACTACCTGTCCCCCTGTCACTGCTAACTTCCCCTCTGTCATCACTACCTTCCCCCCTGTCACCACTACCTTTCCCCCTGACACCACTACCTTCCCCCTGTCACTGCTACCTTCCCCCCTTTAACCACTACCTATACCCCTGTCACCACTACCTATCCCCCTGACACCACTACCTACCCCCCTGACACCACTACCTTTCCCCCTGCCACCACTACCTATCCCCCTGTCATAACTACCTATCCCCCTGTCACCACTACCTTCCCCCCAGACATCACTACCTTTCCCCCTGACACCACTACCTTCCTTACTGTCACCACTACCTATCCCCCTGTCATCACTACCTTCCCCCCTGTCACCACGACCTGTCCCCCTGTCACCACTACTTATCCCCCTGACACCACTACCTTCCCCCTGACACCATTACCTTCCCCCCTGCCACCACTACCTATCACCCTGTCACCACTACCTATCCCCCTGTCACCACTACCTATCCCCCTGTCATCATTACCTTCCCCCTGTCACCACTACCTATCCCCCTGTCATCATTACCTTCCCCATGACACCACTCCCTGTCCCCCTGACACCACTATCATTCCCCCTGACAGCACTCCCTGTCCCCCTGACACCACTACCTGTCCCCCTGTCACTGCTAACTTCCCCTCTGTCACCACTACCTTCCCCCCAGACCACTACCTTTCCCCCTGACACCACTACCTTCCTCCCTGTCACCACTACCTATCCCCCTGTCACTGCTACCTTCCCTCCTGTCACCACCACCTATCCCCCTGTCACCACTACCTTCCCCCCAACACCACTTCCTTCCCCCTGTGATCACTACCTTCCCCCCTGCCACCACTACCTTTCCCCCTGACACTATAATCTATCCTCCTGTCACCACTACCTATCCCCCTATCACCACTGCCTATCCCCCTATCACCACTACCTTTCCCCCTGACACCACTACCTTCCTCCCTGTCACCACTACCTATCCCCCTGTCATCACTACCTTCCCCCCTGTCACCACTACCTGTCCCCCTGTCACCACTACCTATCCCCCTGTCACCACTACCTATCCCCCTGTCATCACTACCTTCCCCCTGTCACCACTACCTATCCCCCTGTCATCATTACCTTCCCCATGACACCACTACCTGTCCCCCTGTCACCACTACCTTCCCCTCAGACATCATTACCTTCCCCCTGACACCACTACCTTCCCCCCTGTCACCACAACCTGTCCCCCTGTCACCACTACCTGTCCCCCTGTCACCACTACCTGTCCCCCTGTCACCACTACCTTTCCCCCTGACACCACCACCCTTGCATTTTCTTTCAATTCAGTTTTTTCAATTTCCTTTCGATTATTTCTTTCAATTCAGACTGATAAGTGCCATGAATTTGCTCTGTTGAGATGGCAGCTGAATTTTGTCATTTCATTGTGAAGTTTGTAAAGTTTAGTCCCGTGTGAGTTGCTAACAAACAATGCAGATAAGTTAATCTCTTTCTTACAATTGTGTGGTTGTTATCGTGCAACGGGCACTTGATAAATGAATGAGTTGAAAATTCACTGCCAAACCTTGAATGCCACCAGATTCTTGTCAATAGCCAACCATGAATCAGCCATTACCATGTACGGAAACTTCCACCAACTATTGCACAGAAGCAGTAGCCACGCACCATTACAAAGGCTCCCAGCCTCCACAAGGGTTTCTCTATCATCCAAATGAACACCAGCAGCTCATTGAGCTGATTGCTGATTTATATTAATGTTTATGGCTTGACCATCAGCACAACATCAGTGCCCACAAGCACGGCACTATCTTTTCTGAGTTCACCTCTGACATCCCTGAGGAGGTCTGAAGCCTCGTTTAAACAGCTACTTTCATTCACAACAACTTGCATTTATATAGCACCTTTAACATCGTAAAACATCCCAAGGCATTTCACAGGAGCGTTTTCAAACAAAATTTGACACTGAGCCATCATAAGGAGATATTAGGCAGGTGACCAAAAGCTTGGTCAAAGAGGTAGGTTTTAAGGAGCGTCTTAAAGAAGGAGAGAGAGGTAGAGAAGAGGAGAGAGAGGTTTAGGGAGGGAAATCCAGAGCTTCGGGCCTAGGCAGCTGAAGGCACAGCCGCCAACGGTGGAGCGAAGGAAATCGGGGAAGCACAAGAGGCCAGAGTTGGAGGAACGCAGAGATCTCAGAGGACTGTAGGTCTGGAGCAGGTTACTGAGGTCGGGAGGGGCGAGATCATGGAAGGATTTGAACACAAGGATGAGAATTTTAAATTCGAGGCACATTGTCACTCAAGTATGTTGCAGCTTCAATATTGCCATTGCTAGCATCCATAAAGTCCCCAGCAGACTTCTTGAGGTAGATTTTCAACATACAGCCCAGCCGGAAAACTGGCATTATGGATCAATGAAATGAAAATCGGACGGTTTCTATAATGGGCAGCCGATCTGCAACGCCAGTTTTACACTCGGGTGACAAGTTGAAAATCTACCCTGTTGTATCCACAACTGTTTTCTGTTGACATATCACTCACCTCTCAGAGAAACAACATTTAAGAGACTGCTTGCATGGTCTTGTGGAAGAGATGCAGATGTACAGAATGCTCTTGTTACTGACACAGAGGCCCTTGGTACTCCCCATCCAGGAATCTGTCAACCTCCAAGCACAGTGACACCATTGATAGACTGGTTGCTAGAATCGAAGAAAGGCCCCAACCCTCCATGAAAAAGGTTACCACCCATAATGCCAGTGCTGTTGCCTGTGCACAATTCTGCAACCAAATACAATTGAACTCTCATGAAATTTTGATAAACAGCATCTTGCATGATAGACACAATCTGACCACTTATGTTGCTCATATGAACTATTAATACTGTGCACTGTATTAGTCATAATACTACACTCGGACTGCTGGGACTTCAAAATTATGTCAGGAGAATGGGTTTGCACACTTTGGTTTCACTTTTGGGGCTAGGGTACAAAAATAGCCCAGACTAATGAAGTGAAAATCTTAGCCCCGATTTTACCCAACACGCCCGGTTGAGAGCGTAAAATTGGACGGGGTGTCAGTTGGGCGCCAAACCCAAAAACGCCAAATTCTCGCCGTCCATGTTAGGTTAAAATTGGGGCTCTAATTCCAACATTGGCTGTAAGAGACATAGGCAAAATGTGTTTGAGCAGTTTCAACCCAACTCCTTGTGAGTGTGGCCAAGAGCACGAAAGTGATACACAATTGACTAAACATTGCATCAATGTAGTAAAGAAAGATTTTGCATTTATATATTATATATTTTTCCACTCCTTAATGTAAGCAGTCTCAATGGTGGGAAACCAAACTTTTTGGGCAGCCAGTGTCAGCATCAAACAGTGCAAGGTACAGTATGGTATGGGTGTACATGTATGTCCTGTCCCACCGGCAGGACAGACCCACCAGAGGTGGCGGCACAGTGATATACAGTCAGGAGGGAGTGGCCCTGGGAGTCCTCAACATTGACTCTGGACCCCATGAAATCTCATGGCATCAGGTCAAACATGGGCAAGGAAACCTCCTGCTGATTACCACCTACCGCCCTCCCTCAGCTGATGAACCAGTCCTCCTCCATGTTGAGCACCACTTGGAGGAAGCACTGAGGGTAGCAAGGGCACAGAATGTACTCTGGTTGGGGCACTTCAATGTCCATCACCAAGAGTGGCTCAGTAGCACCACTATTGACCGAGCTGGCCGAGTCCTGAAGGACACAGCTGCCAGACTGGGCCTGCGGCAGGTGGTGGGCGAACTAATACGAGGGAGAAACCTACTTGACCTTGTCCTCACCAATCTACCTGTCGCAGATGCATCTGTCTATGACAGTATTGGTAGGAGTGACCACTGCACAGTCCTTGTGGAGACAAAGTCCTGTCTTCACATTGAGAACACCATCCAACGTGTTGTGTGGCACTACCACCATGCTAAATGGGATAGATTCAGAACAGATCTAGCAGCTCAAAACTGGGCATCCATGAGGCACTGTGGGCCATCAGCAGCAGCAGAATTGTATTCCAGCACAATCTGTAACCTCATGGCCCGGCATATTCCTCACTCTACCATTACCAACAAACCGGGATCAACCCCGGTTCAATGAGGAGTGTAGAAGAGCATGCCAGGAGCAGCACCAGGCGTACCTAAAAATGAGGTGCCAACCTGGTGAAGCTACAACTCAGGACTACATGCATGCTAAACAGCGGAAGCAACGTGCTATAGACAGAGCTAAGCGATTCCACAACCAACGGATCAGATCAAAGCTCTGCAGTTCTGCCACATCCAGTCGTGAATGGTGGTGGACAATTAAACAACTAATGGGAGGAGGAGGCTTTGTAAACATCCAAATCCTCAATGATGGTGGAGTCCAGCACGTGAGTGCAAAAGACAAGGCTGAAGTGTTTGCAACCATCTTCAGCCAGAAGTGCCGAGTGGATGATCCATCTCGGCCTCCTCCCTATATCCCCACCATTACAGAAGCCAGTCTTCAGCCAATTCGATTCACTCCACGTGATATCAAGAAACGGCTGAGTGCACTGGATACAGCAAAGGCTATGGGCCCCGACAGCATCCCGGCTGTAGTGCTGAAGACTTGTGCTCCAGAACTAGCTGCACCTCTAGCCAAACTGTTCCAGTACAGCTACAACACTGGCATCTACCCAACAACGTGGAAAATTGCCCAGGTATGTCCTGTCCACAAAAAGCAGGACAAATCCAATCCGGCCAATTACCACCCCATCAGGCTACTCTCAATCATCAGCAAAGTGATGGAAGGTGTTGTCGACAGTGCGATCAAGCGGCACTTACTCACCAGAAATTTAACTGGACCAGCCACAGAGCCTGGGTATACTGCGGCGAGTGACTCACCTCCTGACTCCCCAAAGCCTTTCCTCCATCTACCAAGCACAAGTCAGGAGTGTGATGGAATACTCTCCACTTGCCTGGATGAGTGCAGCTCCAACAACACTCAAGAAGCTCGACACCATCCAGGAAAAAGCAGCCCGCTTGATTGGCACCCCATCCACCACCCTAAACATTCACTCCCTTCACCACCGGCGCACCATGACCTAAGTGTGTACCATCCACAGGATGCACTGCAGCAACTCGCCAAGGCTTCTTCGACAGCACCTCCCAAACCCGCGACCTCTACCACCGAGAAGGACAAGAGCAGCAGGCACATGGGAACAACACCACCTGCACGTTCCCCTCCAAGTCACACACCATCCCAACTTGGAAATATATCGCCGTTCCTTCATCGTCGCTGGGTCAAAATCCTGGAACTCCCTTCCTAACAGCACTGTGGGAGAACCTTCACCACACGGACTGCAACAGTTCAAGAAGGCGGCTCACCACCACCTTCTCAACGGCAATTGGGGATGGGCAATAAATGCTGGCCTCGCCAACGATGCCCACATCCCATGAACGAATAACAAAAAAACGGCTCACCGATGCACAGTTTGGGTTCCGCCAGGACCACTCGGCTCCAGACCTCATTACAGCCTTGGTCCAAACATGGACAAAAGAGCTGAATTCCAGAGATGAGTTGAGAGTAACTGCCCTTGACATCAAGGCAGCATTTGACCGAGTGTGGCACCAAGGAGCCCGAGTAAAATTGAAGTCAATGGGAATCAGGGGGAAAACTCTCCAGTGGCTGATTCATACCAAGCACAAAGGAAGATGGTAGTGGTTGTTGGAGACCAATCATCTCAGCCCCAGAACATTGCTGCAGGAGTTCCTCAGGGCAGTGTCCTCGGCCCAACCATCTTCAGCTGCTTCATCAATGACCTACCCTCCATCATAAGGTCACAAATGAGGATGTTCGCTGATGATTTTACAGTGATCAGTTCCATTCGCAATCCCTCAGATAATGAAGCAGTGCGTGCCCACATGCAGTTAGACCTGGACAATATTCTGGCTTGGGCTCATAAGTGGCAAATTACATTTGTGCCAGACAAATGCCAGGCAATGACCATCCCCAACAAGAGCGAGTCTAACCACCTCGCCTCCTTTCATTCAATGACATTACCATCGCTGAATACCCCACCATGAACATCCTGGGTGGTCACCATTGACCAGAAACTTAACTGGACCAGCCACATAAATATTGTGGCTACAAGAACAGGTCAGAGTCTGGGTATTCTGCATCGAGTGACTCACCTCCTGCCTTTCCACCATCTACGAGTTAGGAGTGTGATGGAGTACTTTCCCCTTGTCTGGATGAGTGTAGCTCCAACAACACTCAAGAAGCTCGACACCATCCAGGACAAAGAGGCCCGCTTGAGTGGCACCCCATCCACCACCCTAAACATTCACTCCCTTCACCACTTGTGCACCGTGGCTTCAATGTGCAATGACCTTCCCTCCATCATAAGGACAGAAATGGGGATGTTCGCTGATGATTTCACAGTGTTCAGTTCCATTCACAACCCCTCAGATAATGAAGCAGTCCGTGCCCACATGCAGCAAGACCTGGACAATATCAACGCTTGGGCTGATAAGTGGAAAGTAACATTTGCACCAGACAAGTACCAGGCAATGACCATCTCCAACAAGAGTCAGTCCAATCACCTTCCCTTGACACTCAACGGCATTACCATTGCTGAATCCCCCACCGTGAACATCCTGGGGGTCACCATTGACCAGGAACTTAACTGGACCAGCCATATAAATACCGTGGCTACAAGAACAGGTCAGAGGCTGGGTATTCTGCGGCGAGTGACTCACCTGCTGACTGCCTAAAGCCTTTCAACCATCGACAAGGCACAAGTCAGGAGTGTGATGGAATACTCTCCACTTGCCTGGATGAGTGTAGCTCCAACAACACTCAAGAAGCTCGACACCATCCAGGACAAAGCAGCCCGTTTGATTGGCACCCCATCCACCTCCCTAAACATTCACTCCCTTCACCACCGGCGCACTGTGACTGCAGTGTGTACCATCCACAGGATGCACTGCAGCAACTCGCCAAGGCTTCTTCGACAGCACCTCCCAAACCCGCGACCTCTACCACCTAGAAGGACAAGGGCAGCAGGCACATGGGAACAACACCACCTGCACGTTCCCCTCCAAGTCACACACCATCCCGACTTGGAAATATATCGCCGTTCCTTCATCGTCGCTGGGTCAAAATCCTGGAACTCCCTTCCTAACAGCACTGTGGGAGAACCGTCACCACACGGACTGCAGCGGTTCAAGAAGGCGGCTCACCACCACCTTCTCAAGGGCAATTAGGGATGGGCAATAAATGCCGGCCTCGCCAGCGACGCTCACATCCCATGAACTAATGAAAAAAAGGTTATATGAAGAATTAAACTCCCTCTACTGTGCTCTTATAATCTAAGAAAAGCACCCTTTGGGTGTCAGCCTTGATTCAGTGGTAACACTCTCTTCCTTGAGTCACCTTTCACAACCTCAGGACGTCCCAAAGCACCTTACAGCCAATTAAGTATTTTTTAAATGTCGTCACTGATGTAAGGTAGGAAATGTTGCAGCAAGGTCCCACAAACAACAAATAAATAAATGAACAGATCATCTATTTTAATTGTTTGTCGCGGACACCAGGAGAACTCCACTGCTATTCTTCAAACAGTGCCGCAGGATCTTTTATACCACCTGAGAGGTCAGTTGGGGCCTCAGTTTAACATCTCATGCCTGCCAGCCTCGATTATGTGTGCTCATGTCTCTGGAGTAGGGTTTGAACACACAACCTTCTGACTCAGGGACGAGACTGTTACCAGTGTCATCTGACCTTTACTATACTGTACCTTGCAGTGTTTGATGCTGACACTGGCTGCTCAAAATGTTTGGTTTCCCACCTATGAGAATGCTTACATTAATGAGCAGAAAAATATTATCTCAGACTAAAACAAAAGAAAAATACTGCAGATGCTGGAAATCTGAAATAAAAACAGAAAATTGCAGGACAACACTTAGCAAATCAGGCAGCATCTGTGCAGAGAGAAACAGAGTTAACGTTTCTGGTCAGACCTGGAAGTGTTGGAGATTTACAGTTGTTAAGCAAATACAGAGCCAGGTAAAATGTGGGCGGGGGAGCGGGGAGAACAAAAGGGAAGGTCTGTGATGGGGCGGAGGGCAGGAGTGATTAAATGACAAAAGGCAAATGGTACAAAGGCAAGGAGGGTGGTAATGGGACAAGTAGAGAAACAAAAGATGGGTCTAGAGGAGATGTGAATTGTTACAGCAGAATAGCAGTGGGGGAGAAGTATGGAAAATCTGGCAGAGGAGAAGAATCCCGTGTGTTAATTGTATATATGTGATTTATATCAATTAGTGTTAATTGTATTCAGGTGGTGGGTATCAACTGGGTACTCTCTTGTATCCATTTATAGGAGTGTGTGTAATGTTGAGCTGGGAGACTAAAGGCTTGGAAGCAACTGAAGACCAGGCTCTAGTATTCTATCCTTCACTGCCCGGCTCTCCAATTTATAACAGGGTAGCAGAGAACGGCTGCCTAAAGCTGGAGGTTGGGAACCACCATTTTTTTTGGACATACAAATAGAAAAACTTGAAGCCGAGTGGCAATTGTGGAAAATGGAAGAAAGCAAGTTTAAAGCGTCAAGATACGATTTCCCCCCGACGTTCTCAGAGTTTGAACTGTATGACCAGTGGAAGAATGAGGTTTGATATGCGGACACGGGTTACTGCTCTGCCAAAGGGAAAACAAGGCGTGGTCTTGGCGTTGTCGCTACCTGAATGAAGCAAGATATTTTCTGAGATGCAGATCTTTTGGATAATGATGAAGGCTTTACCTCTCCAATAGAATTTCTGGATCAAATCTAGAAGAGAGATGGCCTGTTAAGTGCCTATGAGGCCTTGTCAACATTTGATAGATTTCGGAAAATGGGCAGTCATTCAATGGAAGAGTAGATCATGGACTTTGACAAGTTGTACAAAAGGTCGACAAAGTTCAAATTGGGAATCTCTGGATCAGTACTAGTATTTAAATTACTAAATTGTGCTTAGGTGTCTCATATGTACAGGCAACTGGTCCTAATTGGCGCCCAGTTTTCAGAAAAGGAGACTCTGTTGGATCAAATGCCTGCTGCCTTAAAAAAAAATCCTGGGAAAACAGTCATTCCCTTCAGCCTTTATGGAACAAATGGGGGCCTTCAGCTGTGACACAAAGAATAGAAGATTCGATAGTTACCAGGTTTCGAAATGTTCCACATACTAAACGCAGGCGCCAGACCAGATTTCAAAATTTTCAAGAGACAGGACGCAGACGTCAATATGAAGGAAGGATTAAAGACAGCCAGATTGGTGATGAAAGCAGGTACAGCAAATCCTGTTATATCAACAAAAGACAAAATTGGGACGGTAATAACAGGCGAATGAATCCCAGGAGTGCCCAAGGAAAAATCAGTAGATGCTTTAGATGTGACTTGAAGTAATATGAGCTGAATTGCCCAGAGCGAAGACGCAGGGTCTTTTAAATGACCGCCTGAAGAAAATAGTTCTGAGGAAGAGGATGAAGATAATGATGAACATGAACAGATTATACTGGTCACAAGGAGTTTTAATCCTGTGATGAATGTATTAGTCACGGATTCCTTTAATGTTAGAATATTATCTTGGTTAAAATATTATCTTGATTCAGTAAGTAGTGTGGATCATAAGAACATAAGAAATAGGAGCAGGAGTAGGCCATACGGCCCCTCAAGCCTGCTCCGCCATTCAATAAGATCATCGCTGATCTTCGACCTCAACTCCACTTTCCTGCCCATCCCCATATATTAACGCAAGGTTAAGGAATATAAAAGTTCTACATGTTTTTGGTTTGAAGATGACAACACCTTGAGGTCACTCAAGAGACCGGTAACTCCATGTGAGATAGCTGGAGTAAGCCATTTTATAAGTACGGAGTACAAATAGTGACAGGGAGTACGGAAGTGAATCTCACGTCAGAGAGCGATCGCAAATTAGAGATGAAAGAGAGAGATCTCGCAGTAGTAGTCCCTACAGACATAGAAGTGGAAGTAGAAGACGTAGCATGACTGGATCAGAAAATAAAACAAAGACCGCAGAACAGTCATGTAACAGAACCGGAAGCAGAAGTCCTCATGATCGTGAGGTTTTGGTGGCTGCCAATAATCTTGAAGGGAGAGGTTTTCTGTGCGGAATGAAGCCAGTGCCAAGATCATAGCACTATGGGTGGCCCAGCTGTACAGGGTGAGAGGAGAAAGGTCAGGAGAGCAATAGTGATAGGGGATTCCATAGTTAGGGAAGCAGACAGGTGTTTCTGAGGCGCAGACATGATTCCAGGATGGTATGCTGCCTCCCTGGTGCCAGGGTCAAGGATGTTACTGAGCGGCTGCAGAGCATTCATGCGGGGGGAGGGTGAACAGCCAGAGGTCGTGGTCCATATCGGCAAGAACGACATAGGTAGAAAGAGGGATGAGGTCCTGCAGGCAGAGTTTAAGGAGTTAGGAAAGAGATTAACAAGCAGGACCTCAAGGGTAATCATCCAGTGCCACGCGCTAGTGAGTATAGAAATAGGAAAAAAGAGCAGATGAATGCGTGGCTGGAGAGATGGTGCAGGAAGGAGGGCTTTAGATTCCTGGGGCATTGGGATCGGTTCTAGGTGAGGTGGGACCTGTACAAGCTGGAAGGGTTGCACCTCAACAGGGCCGAGACGAATATCCTTGCGAGGAGGTTTGCTACTGCTGTTGGGGAGGGTTTAAACTAGCTTGGCAGGGAGCTGGGAACCTGAGAGGAGATTCAGAAGGGAGGGTAACAAAGCTGGCAGTGGAAAGCAGAAAAGTAGTGAGTGAAATTGGAAGGCAGCAGAAACAAAGGCCAGCAGCAAATAAGGTCAAAATAGGAAAAAATGTTAAAAAGGCAAAATTAAAGGCACTTTATCTGAATGCAGGCAGCATTCGCAACAAGGTAGATGAATTGACGGCACAAATAGAAGTAAATGGGAATGATCTAATTGCCATTACGGAGACGTGGCTGCAGGGTGACCAAGGCTGGGAACTAAATATTCAAGGATATTCGACATTTAGGAAGGACAGGCAAAAAGGAAAAGGAGGTGGGGTAGGATGTTAATAAAGGATGAGATCAGTACAATTGTGAGGAAGGACCTTGGCTTAGAAGATCAAGATGTGGAATCAGGTCCGGTGGAGCTAAGAAACAGCAAGGGGCAGAAAACATTGGTGGGAGTTGTTTATAGGTCACCAAACCGTAGTGATAATGTAGGGCATGGTATAAAGCAGGAAATTAGAAGTGCATGTAACAAGGGTAATACAGTAATCATGGGGGACTTTAATCTACATATAGATCGGGCAAACCAAATTAGCACCAATACTGTGGAGGACGAATTCCTGGAATGTATACGAGATGGTTTTCTAGATCAGTATATTGAGGAACCAACTCGGGGACAGGCTATTTTAGATCTATTAATGTGCAATGAGAAAGGGTTAATTAATAATCTTGTTGTAAAGGAGCCCTTAGGGAAGAGCGACCATAATATGATAGAATTCTTCATTAAGTTTGGAAGTGATGTAGTTCAATCCGAAACTAGGGTCTTAAATCTAAACAAAATAAACTACGAAGGTATGAGGCGCAAGTTGGCTGTGGTTGATTGTGGAACTATATTAAAAGGTATGACGGTAGACAGGCAATGGCTAGCATTTAAAGAATTAATACATAATTTGCAACAAATATATATTCCTTTAAGGCACAAAAACCCAACAGGAAAAGTGGTCCAACCGTGGCTAACAAGAGAAATTAAAGATAGTATTAAATCAAAGAAAGAGGCATATAAAGTTACCAGAAATGCAGTAAGCCTGAGGATTGGGAACATTTTAGAATTCAGCAAAGGAGGACCAAGAAATTGATAAAGAAAGGGAAAATAGAATATGAGAGTAAACTAGCGAGAAACATAAAAACGGACTGTAAAAGCTTCTATAGGTATGTAAAAAGGAAAAGACTGACAAAGGCAAACGTGGGTCCCTAACAGACAGAGATGGGAGAATTTTAATGGGGAATAAGGAAATGGCAGAGAAATTAAATTTTGTGTCTGTCTTCACGGAAGAAGACCCAAAAAACCTCCCAGAAATACTAGAGAACCAAGGATCTGGCGAGAATGAGGAAATGAAAGGAATTAGTGTTAGTAAAAAAATAGTACGAGAGAAATTAATGGGACTGAAAGGTGATAAATCCCAAGGACCTGATGATCGACATCCCAGTGTTTTGAAAGAGGTGGCTATAGAGATAGTGGATGCATTGGTTGTCATCTTCCAAAATTCTATAGATTCTGGAACAGTTCCTGCAGATTGGAGAATAGCAAATGGAACCCCACTATTTAAGAAAGGAGGGAGAGAGAAAACAGGGAACTACAAACCTGTTAGCCTGACATTGGTAGTAGGGAAAATGCTAGAATCTATTATAAAGGATGTGATAACAGGACACTCAGAAAATAATAATAGGATTTGGCAGTCAACGTGGGTTTATGAAAGATAAATCATTTTTGACAAACCTATTGGAGTTCTTTGAGGATGTAACTAGTAGAATAGATAAGGGGGAAACAGCAGATGTGGTGTATTTGGATTTTCAGAAGGCTTTCCATAAGGTCCCACACAGGAGGTTAGAGTCATAGAGTCATAGGGTCATAGAGTTATACAGCACGGATAGAGGCCCTTCGGCCCATCGTGTCCGCGCCGGCCATCAAGCCCTGTCTACTCTAATCCCATATTCCAGCATTTGGTCCGTAGCCTTGTATGCTATGGCATTTCAAGTGCTCATCCAAATGCTTCTTGAATGTTATGAGGGTTCCTGCCTCCACAACCCTTTCAGGCAGTGAGTTCCAGACTCCAGCCACCCTCTGGGTGAAAAAGTTCTTTCTCAAATCCCCTCTAAACCTCCCGCCTTTTACCTTGAATCTATGTCCCCTTGTTATAGAACCCTCAACGAAGGGAAAAAGCTCCTTAGTATCCCAGGTTGGTGAACAAAGTTAGAGCACGTGGAATTAGGGGTAATATACTGGCATGGATTGAGAATTGGTTAACAGACAGAAAACAGAGAGTAGGAATAAACGGGTCTTTTTCAGGTTGGCAGACTGTGACTCGTGGGGTATCGCAGGGATGGGTGCTTGGGCCCCAGCTATTCACAATATATATCAACGATTTGGATGAGGGGACCAAATATAATATTTCCAAGTTTGCTGATGACACAAAACTAGATGGGATTGTGAGTTGTGAGGAGGATGCAAAGAGGCTTCAAGAGGATATAGACAGACTAAGTGAGTGGGCAAGAACATGGCAGATGGAATATAATGTGGAAAAATGTGAAGTTATTCACTTTGGTAGGAAAAATAGAAATGCAGAGTATTTTTTAAATGGTGAGAGATTGGGAAATGTTGATGTTCAAAGGTGCCTGGGTCTCCTTGTATTGAGTCACTGAAAGCTAACATGCAGCTGCAGCAAGCAATTAGGATTTATTACAAGAGGATTTGAGTACAGGAGTAAAGATGTCTTATATATAGGGCCATGGTGAGACCACAGCTGGAGTTTTGTGTACAATTTTTGTCTCCTTACCTAAGAAAGGATATACTTGCCATGGAGGGTGTGCCATGAAGATTCACCAGACTGATTCCTGGGATGGCGGGATTGTCGTATGAGGAGAGATTGAGTAGACTAGGCCTGTATTCTCTAGAGTTTAGAAGAATGAGAGCTGATCTCATTGAAACATTCAAAATTCTTACAGGGCTCGACAGGGTAGATGCAAGGGAGGATGTTTCCACTGGCTGGGGAGTCTAGAACCAAGGGTCACAGTCTCAAAATAAGGGGTAGGCCATTTAGGACTGAGTTGAGGAGAAATTTCTTCACTCAGAGGGTGGTGAATCTTTGGAATTCTCTACCCCAGAGGGCTGTGGAGGCTCAGTCATTGAGTATATTCAAAACAGAGATCGATAGATTTCTAGATATTAAAGACATCAACGGATATGGGGATAGTGCAGGAAAATGGCGTTGAGGTAGAAGATCAGCCATGATCTTATTGAATGGTGGTGCAGGCTCGAGGGGCCGGATGGCCTAATCCTGCTCCTATTTCTTATGTTCTTATGATAAACGAGTAAGGGAGACAAAACAAAGGGAGTTAGATAGTTGGAAAGAATTTGGAGTTTATTCTGAGGTAACAAGTAAGGGTCAACCCCAGCTTTGTCGCATAGATGGGTTTGTACTGAAAAAGTCCTTGCAGGTGGGACTCCTAAGGCTAAAGCGAGGTTAGTAGCTAGTGGTTTTGAAGAGAAACTGGGCAAATGTTACACCCTTGTTCAAAAAAGGGTGTCAGGATAAACCCAGCAACTATAGGCCAGTCAGTTTAACCTCGGTGGTGGGGAAACTTTTAGAAACGATAATCCGGGAGAGAATTAACAGTCACTTGGACAAGTGTGGATTGATTAGGGAAAGCTAGCACGGATTTATTAAAGGCAAATCGTGTGTAACTAATCTGATAGAGTTTTTTGATGAGGTAACAGAGAGGGTAGATGAGGGCAATGCAGTTGATGTGGTGTATATGGACTTTCAAAAGATGTTTGATAAAGTGCCGCATGGTAGGCTTATCATCAAGATTGCGGCCCATGGAATTAAAGGGGGCAGTAGCAATATCGATACAGGATTGGCTAAGAGACTGGAAACAGAGAGTAGTGGTGAACGGTTGTTTTTCGGACTGAAGGGAGGTGCACAGTGGTGTTCCCCAGGGGTCAGTGCTGGGACCACTGCTTTTCTTGATCTATATTAATGACTTGGACTTGGGTATACAGGGTACAATTTCAAAATTTGCAGATGACACAAAACTTGGAAGGGTAGTAAACAGTGAGGAGGATAGTGATAGTGATAGGCTGGTGGAATGGGCGGACATGTGGCAGATGAAATTTAACGCAGAAAAATGCAAAGTGATACATTTCGGTAGGAAGAACAAGGAGAGGCAATATAAACTAGAGGGCACAGCTCTAAAAGGGGTACAGGAACAGAGAGATCTGGGGGTATATGTGCACAAATTGTTGAAGGTGGCAGGGCAGGGAGAGAAAGCAGTTAAAAAAGTAAGAAGGATCGTGGGCTTTATAAATAGAGATACAGAATACAAAAGTATGGAAGTCATGATGAACCTTTATAAAACATTGCTTTGGCCACAACTGGAGTATTGTGTCCAGTTCTGGGCACCGCACTTTAGGAAAGATGTGAAGGCCTAGAACGATTCCAGGGATGAGGGGCTTTAGTTACGTGGATAGACTGGAGAAGCTGGGGTTGTTCTCCTTGGAACAGAGACGGTTGTGAGGAGATTTGATAGAGGTATTCAAAATCATGAACGGTCTAGACAGAGTAGATAGAGAGAAACTATTCCCATTGGCCGAAGGGTCAAGAACCAGAGGGCATAGATTTAAGGTGATTGGCAAAAGAACCAAAGGTGACATGAGGAAAAACTTTTGTACACAGCAAGTGGTTAGGATCTGGAATGCACTGCCCGAGGGGGTGGTGGAGGCAGATTCAATCATGGCCTTCAAAAGGGAACTGGATAAGGACTTGAGAGGAAAAAATTTGCAGGGCTACGGGGATAGTGCGGTGGAGTGGGACGAGCTGGATTGCTCTTGCATAGAGCCATTGCAGACTCGATGGGCTGAACGGCCTCCTTCCGTGCTGTAACCTTTCTATGATTCTATGATTCTTTGATTTTAACTGCGACAGGTGGTGCTTGGCCACCAGGCCCAGACGGGAGCAGCTCTGCATGAAGGAGCGTGCAGACATCTGCGACCACCTGGCAACTCAACCTGGGCCTGCGCAACCACTGCTCCTCAGAGAGATCCAGCAAGCTCAGCATCTGCCTGTCGACCCTCTCATGTGGGTAGTAGCTCCTGCGACCTCGGCCCCTCCGTTGTTCCCCTATCTGCCCTTTTGGCGCTGTCGGTCCTTGTGGCTCACCTGCAACTCCCAGAACTGCACGTCGTGCCTGCCGCGGATGGTGATGTGCCTCCCCCTCAGATGTACTGCGGAATACATCCATTGCGTTCCCCATCCTGATGTTGTTAGTTTGAGGGGGTCCAAAATGTAGGTAAATATGTCTGAACAGATGAATTCTGAGTGTGAACAAAGAAACACTCCAAGCACAAAGAACTCCCAACCAAAGGTTTGTCTGAGAGAACTGATCGCCCTGCTGCAAAAACTCACCGTTTATTCACATGTGTCAATCACTGGTTCAGAGCTCCAAATGAGGGTCGGCTGCAAATCGCCTCCGTTTCTATGGCACGTTTCAAAGGCCATAGGAGACACGTTCAGGAGAAGTTAAGATAGTTTGTGTAACTTAATACACAAAAAGTTAATTGCCTTAAGTGCTTTAAATTTTTTTTTTATTCGTTCATGGAATGTGGGTGTCACTGGCAAGGCCGGCATTTATTGCCCATCCCTAATTGCCCTTGAGAAGGTGGTGGTGAGCCGCCTTCTTGAACCGCTGCAGTCCGTGTGGTGACGGTTCTCCCACAGTGCTGTTAGGTAGGGAGTTCCAGGATTTTGACCCAGCGACGATGAAGGAACGGTGATATATTTCCAAGTCAGGATGGTGTGTGACTTGGAGGGGAATGTGCAGGTGGTGTTGTTCCCATGTGCCTGCTGCCCTTGTCCTTCTAGGTGGTAGAGGTCGCGGGTTTGGGAGGTGCTGTCGAAGAAGCCTTGGCGAGTTGCTGCAGTGTATCCTGTGGATGGTGCACACTGCAGGCACAGTGCGCCGGTGGTGAAGGGAGTGAATGTTTAGGGTGGTGGATGGGGTACCAATCAAGCGGGCTGCTTTGTCCTGGATGGTGTTGAGCTTCTTGAGTGTTGTTGGAGCTGCACTCATCCAGGCAAGTGGAGAGTATTCCATCACACTCCTGACTTGTGCCTTGTAGATGGTGGAAAGGCTTTGGGGAGTCAGGAGGTGAGTCACTCGCCGCAGAATACCCAGCCTCTGACCTGCTCTTGTAGCCACAGTATTTATATGGCTGTTTCAGTTAAGTTTCTGGTCAATGGTGACCCCCAGGATGTTGATGGTGGGGGATTCGGCGATGGTAATGTCATTGAATGTCAAGGGGAGGTGGTTAGACTCTCTCTTGTTGGAGATGATCATTGCCTGGCCCTTGTCTGGCGCAAATGTTACTTGCCACTTATCAGCCCAAGCCTGGATGTTGTCCAGGTCTTGCTGCATGTGGGCACGGATTGCTTAATTATCTGAGGGATTGCGAATGGAACTGAACACTGTGCAGTCATCAATGAACATCCCCATTTCTGACCTTATGATGGAGGGAAAGTCATTGATGAAGCAGCTGAAGTTGGTTGGGCCTAGGACACTGCCCTGAGGAACTCCTAAATGCCTAAATTGGCCCTTTAAATAGCGGCCTGCCGGCTTTAAGTGCCAGTGGGACTTTCGGTTGTCAGAAGCGTGTAGGTATCCAAACGCATCTGAGTCAAACCCAGAAGTGGATGTGTTGAAGCCGGGCTGCTGTCCCGCTCTGAAAACATACTATTTTCATCCCCACCCGCCACCAACCTACCCGTTCTTGGAGGTCAAAATTTACCCCTATATATCAGGATGCTAACTACTGTATGTCAGGAGATTAAATATTGTATGTCAGGAAACTAAACACTGTACATCAGGAGGCTAAACACTGTGGGCTCGATTTTACCAGCGGGTTCCGGGAGCGTTCCCAGCGGGGGGGGCGTCGAAAATCCCGATCCCCAGGTGCGTCACCGGATCGCGCCTCGATCCCGCCCACTTCCGGGTTCCGTGCTGACGTGCGGGGGTGCGTGCGCGGCCCCCGCTGGTGGGAATCCCGCAGGCAATTAAAGCCAGCGGGTTGCCACTTGAGTGTACTTACTTTGCTTGTTCAGGTCATTAAATGACCTGATTCAGCTGTCTTATTAGGAAGTGTGGGATTTTACCTTCAACCGAGACTGTTTCACACACTGGGGGACCCCTGCCCTCCACCACCCCCCTCCAAGCCAGAGGAAACACCGACGTGAAACCGCAGCCCCAGTGCAAGGAACCACCTACCTACCGTGCACAACCCCTCAGACCTACACCTGCCAGATGGGTGGTGCGTTGACATCCTCAGAGGACGAACAGCATCACCAGCCCCAGCAGCCTCGCAGTCCACGCCGTCCGCCTCATCGACGTGGAGCCCCCCAACACGGTGCTGTGGCACACCCACCTGCACAGCAGGAGGGAGGGCAACCGCAGAGAGAGATGCGTCGCAGGAGGCACTACCCTCCGCACAGGGTCTACAGACCGAGGCTCAGCTTCATGGACCTCTCCGAGGAGCAGTGCATACGGCAGCTCAGAGTCAATCGCCAGGTCGTCGCCGACATCTGCAGCCTCCTTAACGACGAGCTGCTCCCGGATGGACCAAGCAGCATCTTCTTACCCGTCGCCGTCAAAGTCACCACTGCCCTCAACTTCTTCGCATCCGGATCCTTCCAGGGTGCCACCGGGGACATCACCGGGGTCTGTCAGTCCTCTGCACACAAGTGCATAAGGCAGGTCACCGATGGGTTGTTCCGCAGGGCCTCGCACTACATCAACTTCGCCATGGACGAGCGCAGCCAGATGGAGAGGGCGGTTGGATTCCATGCCATGGCCGGCTTCCCACGGGTGCAGGGTGTAATAGACTGCACCCACATAGCAATACGGGCACCTCCACATGAGCCAGGGCTGTTCATCAACAGGAAGGGGTATCACTCCATGAACGCCCAGCTCATCTGTGACCACCGCCAGAGATTCCTACACGTGTGCGCCAGATACCCCGGCAGCTGCCACGATGCCTTCGTCCTCAGGGAGTCCACCGTCCCGCCCCTCTTCCACGCACCCAACACCGGCAACGGCTGGCTCCTCGACGACAAGGGATATCCCCTGCACACGTGGCTTATGACACCTCTGAGGAACCCCATCACCGAGCCGGAGCGTCAGTACAATGACAGCCACATTGCTACCAGGTCTACAATTGAGCAGACCATAGGGCTGCTCAAGATGCGCTTCAGGTGCCTTGATCGTTCTGGGGGAGCGCTCCAATACACGCCATTCAGAGTGGGACGAATTATAGTTGTCTGCTGTGCCCTGCACAACATGGCCCAACAGAGAGGGGTGCTGCTGGAGGAGGCCCCATCCACACCCGCCACCCACATTGAGGACGGCGATGAGGACGAGGAGGTGGAGGTGGAGGAGGAGGAGGGGGAGGAGGAGGACGCGCCAGAGGATGATGTATGACCCATGGGCCGAACACCGGCTCACCGGGATGCTCGCCGGGCCAGGGAGGCACTCATATGTCAACGGTTCTCCTCGAGTCAGACAGTGCGAGGCGTTCACATCTCCTCACCTGCACATGCGAGAGGCCATTCCAGACCCCCTCCACTGAAGAGTGTTGCCAGTACTCCTGCACCCACAGCAGTGTGCCCAATGGGCATCAGCAGGTGTTCGTCGTCATGATGGGCCGCACGGAACGCACCTATTGCACAGGCCGCAGAAGAATGGACGAGAGGTGGCAGGAGTGGTGAGAACAATTGTGTTTAATATGTACATAGTGAACGACTATAAACAAAAAGTGTACAAATTAACAGACACCCTGGTGCATTCCCTTTGTGCTTATAACACCCTTGGCTTTCGTTTCCGGGTACCCCTACGTGGTGCTACCCCTGTGGCTCCAGCAGAGGTAGTGGCAGGTTGCTCCTGTTCTTGCCCTGACCGGGTAGATGCCCTGGGTTTCGGTGCCCGTGAGGGCACCTCCACAGACTGCTCCTCCTGCACCTGTGCAGGGGCAGACTCGGCCACCTGGAGAGGAGGCACCATTGCGGGTACTGGTTGAGAGGGGGGCAACGGGTGGGACGTGGGGGCACCTTGAGAAGCGTCCCCGCTTCCATGTCCCCGTTCACCATCATCCCTCTCGTGGCCTCGGCCCACATCACCCCTTCTACCCTGCTGGACGGCAGTTTGGATGGCATGTGTGAGGCCTTGCAAGGCCACCCCTAGTGTATCCGTCAGCCTGTTTATGGCGGCAGAATGTTGCTCACCCTGAATCCGTACAACCGTTGTCAGGGCCTGCAAGGACTTGATCTGGAGCTGTGCGTGACGCTCGAGGGAGGCCAGCCTGTCCTCCACCGCAGACAGTCCCGCACCTACCCGCGACACTGTGTCGCCAGTACCCTCCTGTACCTGTGCCACCAATGCCCACATGCAGGAGTTGGACTCCTCCATCTCCTGCGCTATTGTGGACAATGCACGCGGCACCTCTCCCAGTACCTCGGCAATGTGCTGGTGCCCCTCGACGACTCTCCTTTTCACTGGTGGCCCCCTGGGTTCAGCACCTGGGTCCGGCTGAGCAGAGCCTGGAGATGAGTGCTCCCTCCGTCGCGGACCCTCCGCGGCTGCCCCTGCCACCAGGGTCTGCTCATGCTCACTCGTGCGCGGTGAATCACCAAGTGCTACCCCAACTAGTTGGCGAGGGGGACCCACCGAGGTGCGTGTCTCTGCGCTGGTGGATGGTTGGCTCTGATGTGACGATGCACCCTCAGAGACCGGCATGTCCTCTGAGGAATCGCCCTCCTCAATCGCAGCGCTCGCAGACGGCCCTGCAAGAGAACAGAGGGCACTTTGAGGCATGTGCACAAACGTGACAGTGCGCCTGATGGCAGGTGATGATACGGTCACTCGCGATCATGAGTGTTGAGTGTCAGCTTTCCCTTACCGGCCGTTTCTGCAGCGACAGACTCGCCATCCGCCACGGAGAGGCAATGTTGCGTGCCGGCGAGGTCGAGCGCCTCCACCTCTGCGTCCGTCAGTTCGACCACGTGCGGCGGGCCACCTCCGGTGAGTGCCCTTTCTCTGGCGTTCTTGCATCTCTTCACCTGTGAAGGCAAAACACAGATGCGTGAGTGAGTGCAGATTGCATCGTGAGACGCATCGAGCATCGGTGTGGGTGGGTTGAGCGTGGGGCAGATGGATGGGAGGATGCGTGGGCCACATGCCCATCCCATTGCATGGGGATTGGGGTGTGTGGTAGTGTTCGGGTGGGGACAGGGACGGTGGGTACTTGCGGGCACGGCGAGGATGGTGAATGAGTGGCTGTGAGGATTGCTGCGGGAGCGCAGTGGTGGCTCTGCAGGAGGGGTTGTGATGTGTTTGGCGTGATGGTGGGGACGGGTTGTGGGAGGGTGCGTTGGTGTACTCACCTTGCCGGACCTAGTCAGGTCATTGAAGCGCTTGCGGCACTGCTCCCATGTCCTGGGGGTGTTGGCCCTGCTGCTCACCTCCGCCGCCACCTCTGCCCATGCCTTCCTGGTGACGGAGCCAGGGCACTCGCGTCCGTCCGCTGGGAACAGCGTGTCCCTCCTCCTCCTCACACCCTCCAGCAGCAGCTGCAGCGCGAGGTCAGAGAAGTGTGGCGCAGACTTGCCCCTGGGGTGCGCCATCCTGTGTTGCCTCTTGCTTGCAGCAGGAGGGGCTTTGGGGGACTGCCCCTTTAAGTGGAGCTCCTCCATCGCGATAACGGTAGTGCGCATGCGGAGCCCGCCGGCACGCAGCTGGGGAGCGGAGAACCCGGAACCAGGACTTAATGTGATCAATTATCCCGCGATCGCGCGGGGGGGACGCACTCAATTAGCCGTCCGCGTTTTCCACGCTCCCGATGGACCACCCGCCGGGAACCCGCAGGCCTGCTAAAATCGGGCCCTGTATGTCAGGAGGCTAAACACTGTATGTCAGGAGGCTAAACACTGTATGTCAGGAGGCTAAACACTGTACATCAGGAGGCTAAACACTGTACGTCAGGAGGCTAAACACTGTACATCAGGAGGCTAAACACTGCACATCAGGAGGCTAAACACTGTACATCAGGAGGCTAAACACTGTACATCAGGAGGCTAAACACCGTACGTCAGGAGGCTAAACACCGTGCATCAGGAGGCTAAACACTGTACATCAGGAGGCTAAACACTGTACATCAGGAGGCTAAACACTGTACGTCAGGAGGCTAAACACCGTGCATCAGGAGGCTAAACACTGTACATCAGGAGGCTAAACACTGTACATCAGGAGGCTAAACACCGTACGTCAGGAGGCTAAACACCGTGCATCAGGAGGCTAAACACTGTACATCAGGAGGCTAAACACTGTACATCAGGAGGCTAAACACTGTACGTCAGGAGGCTAAACACCGTGCATCAGGAGGCTAAACACTGTACATCAGGAGGCTAAACACTGTACATCAGGAGGCTAAACACTGTACGTCAGGAGGCTAAACACCGTGCATCAGGAGGCTAAACACTGTACATCAGGAGGCTAAACACTGTACATCAGGAGGCTAAACACTGTACATCAGGAGGCTAAACACTGTACATCAGGAGGCTAAACACTGTACATCAGGAGGCTAAACACTGTACGTCAGGAGGCTAAACACTGTACATCAGGAGGCTAAACACTGTATGTCAGGAGGCTAAACACTGTACATCAGGAGGCTAAACACTGTACATCAGGAGGCTAAACACTGTGCATCAGGAGGCTAAACACTGTACATCAGGAGGCTAAACACTGTACACCAGGAGGCTAAACACTGTGCATCAGGAGGCTAAACACTGTACATCAGGAGGCTAAACACTGTACATCAGGAGGCTAAACACTGTACGTCAGGAGGCTAAACACTGTACATCAGGAGGCTAAACACTGTACATCAGGAGGCTAAACACCGTGCATCAGGAGGCTAAACACTGTACATCAGGAGGCTAAACACTGTATGTCAGGAGGCTAAACACTGTATGCCAGGAGGCTAAACACTGTACATCAGGAGGCTAAACACTGTATGTCAGGAGGCTGAACACTGTATGTCAGGAGGCTAAACACTGTACGTCAGGAGGCTAAACACTGTACGTCAGGAGGCTAAACACTGTACATCAGGAGGCTAAACACTGTACATCAGGAGGCTAAACACTGTACGTCAGGAGGCTAAACACTGTACATCAGGAGGCTAAACACTGTACATCAGGAGGCTAAACACTGTACATCAGGAGGCTAAACACTGTACATCAGGAGGCTAAACACCGTGCATCAGGAGGCTAAACACTGTACATCAGGAGGCTAAACACTGTATGTCAGGAGGATAAACACTGTATGCCAGGAGGCTAAACACTGTACATCAGGAGGCTAAACACTGTATGTCAGGAGGCTGAACACTGTATGTCAGGAGGCTAAACACTGTACGTCAGGAGGCTAAACACTGTACGTCAGGAGGCTAAACACTGTACATCAGGAGGCTAAACACTGTACATCAGGAGGCTAAACACTGTACATCAGGAGGCTAAACACTGTACATCAGGAGGCTAAACACTGTACATCAGGAGGCTAAACACTGTACATCAGGAGGCTAAACACTGTACATCAGGAGGCTAAACACTGTACATCAGGAGGCTAAACACTGTACGTCAGGAGGCTAAACACTGTACGTCAGGAGGCTAAACACTGTGCATCAGGAGGCTAAACACTGTACATCAGGAGGCTAAACACTGTACATCAGGAGGCTAAACTCTGTACATCAGGAGGCTAAACACTGTACATCAGGAGGCTAAACACTGTACATCAGGAGGCTAAACACTGTACGTCTGGAGGCTAAACACTGTACGTCAGGAGGCTAAACACTGTACATCAGGAGGCTAAACACTGTACGTCAGGAGGCTAAACACTGTACGTCAGGAGGCTAAACACTGTACGTCAGGAGGCTAAACACTGTACGTCAGGAGGCTAAACACTGTATGTCAGGAGGCTAAACACTGTACATCAGGAGGCTAAACACTGTATGTCAGGAGGCTAAACACCGTGCATCAGGAGGCTAAACACTGTACGTCAGGAGGCTAAACACTGTATGTCAGGAGGCTAAACACTATACATCAGGAGGCTAAACACTGTATGTCAGGAGGCTAAACACCGTGCATCAGGAGGCTAAACACTGTATGTCAGGAGGCTAAACACTGTACGTCAGGAGGCTAAACACTGTACATCAGGAGGCTAAACACTGTACGTCAGGAGGCTAAACACTGTACGTCAGGAGGCTAAACACTGTACGTCAGGAGGCTAAACACTGTACGTCAGGAGGCTAAACACTGTATGTCAGGAGGCTAAACACTGTACATCAGGAGGCTAAACACTGTATGTCAGGAGGCAAAACACCGTGCATCAGGAGGCTAAACACTGTATGTCAGGAGGCTAAACACTGTACATCAGGAGGCTAAACACTGTATGTCAGGAGGCTAAACACTGTACATCAGGAGGCTAAACACTGTACATCAGGAGGCTAAACACTGTACATCAGGAGGCTAAACACAGTACATCAGGAGGCTAAACACAGTACATCAGGAGGCTAAACACTGTACATCAGGAGGCTAAACACAGTACATCAGGAGGCTAAACACTGTACATCAGGAGGCTAAACACTGTACATCAGGAGGCTAAACACTGTACATCAGGAGGCTAAACACTGTATGTCAGGAGGCTAAACACCGTGCATCAGGAGGCTAAACACTGTACATCAGGAGGCTAAACACTGTACATCAGGAGGCTAAACACTGTACATCAGGAGGCTAAACACTGTACATCAGGAGGCTAAACACTGTACGTCAGGAGGCTAAACACTGTACGTCAGGAGGCTAAACACTGTACATCAGGAGGCTAAACACTGTATGTCAGGAGGCTAAACACTGTACATCAGGAGGCTAAACACTGTACATCAGGAGGCTAAACACTGCACATCAGGAGGCTAAACACTGTACATCAGGAGGCTAAACATGTACGTCAGGAGGCTAAACACTACATCAGGAGGCTAAACACTGTACGTCAGGAGGCTAAACACTGTCTGTCAGGAGGCTAAACACTGTACGTCAGGAGGCTAAACACTGTACATCAGGAGGCTAAACACTGCATGTCAGGAGGCTAAACACTGTACATCAGGAGGCTAAACACTGTACATCAGGAGGCTAAACACTGTACATCAGGAGGCTAAACACTGTACGTCAGGAGGCTAAACACTGTATGTCAGGAGGCTAAACACTGTACGTCAGGAGGCTAAACAGTGTATGTCAGGAGGCTAAACACTGTACGTCAGGAGGCTAAACACTGTATGTCAGGAGGTTAAACACTGTACATCAGGAGGCTAAACACTGTACATCAGGAGGCTAAACACTGTACATCAGGAGGCTAAACACTGTACATCAGGAGGCTAAACACTGTACATCAGGAGGCTAAACACTGTATGTCAGGAGGCTAAACACCGTGCATCAGGAGGCTAAACACTGTACATCAGGAGGCTAAACACTGTACATCAGGAGGCTAAACACTGTACATCAGGAGGCTAAACACTGTACATCAGGAGGCTAAACACTGTACGTCAGGAGGCTAAACACTGTACATCAGGAGGCTAAACACTGTACATCAGGAGGCTAAACACTGTACATCAGGAGGCTAAACACTGTATGCCAGGAGGCTAAACACTGTACGTCAGGAGGCTAAACACTGTATGTCAGGAGGCTAAACACTGTACATCAGGAGGCTAAATACTGTACATCAGGAGGCTAAACACTGTACATCAGGAGGCTAAACACTGTATGTCAGGAGGCTAAACACTGTACATCAGGAGGCTAAACACTGTACATCAGGAGGCTAAACACTGTATGCCAGGAGGCTGAATACTGTACGTCAGGAGGCTAAACACTGTATGTCAGGAGGCTAAACACTGTACATCAGGAGGCTAAACACTGTACATCAGGAGGCTAAACACTGTACATCAGGAGGCTAAACACTGTACATCAGGAGGCTAAACACTGTACATCAGGAGGCTAAACACTGTATGTCAGGAGGCTAAACACTGTACATCAGGAGGCTAAACACTGTACATCAGGAGGCTAAACACTGTACATCAGGAGGCTAAACACTGTACATCAGGAGGCTAAACACTGTACGTCAGGAGGCTAAACACTGTACATCAGGAGGCTAAACACTGTACATCAGGAGGCTAAACACTGTATGCCAGGAGGCTAAACACTGTACGTCAGGAGGCTAAACACTGTACATCAGGAGGCTAAACACTGTACATCAGGAGGCTAAACACTGTATGTCAGGAGGCTAAACACTGTACATCAGGAGGCTAAACACTGTACATCAGGAGGCTAAACACTGTACATCAGGAGGCTAAACACTGTACATCAGGAGGCTAAACACTGTATGTCAGGAGGCTAAACACTGTACATCAGGAGGCTAAACACTGTACATCAGGAGGCTAAACACTGTATGCCAGGAGGCTAAACACTGTACGTCAGGAGGCTAAACACTGTACATCAGGAGGCTAAACACTGTACATCAGGAGGCTAAACACTGTACATCAGGAGGCTAAACACTGTACATCAGGAGGCTAAACACTGTATGCCAGGAGGCTAAACACTGTACGTCAGGAGGCTAAACACTGTACATCAGGAGGCTAAACACTGTACGTCAGGAGGCTAAACACTGTACATCAGGAGGCTAAACACTGTACATCAGGAGGCTAAACACTGTACGTCAGGAGGCTAAACACTGTACATCAGGAGGCTAAACACTGTACATCAGGAGGCTAAACACTGTACGTCAGAAGGCTAAACACTGAACATCAGGAGGCTAAACACTGTACGTCAGGAGGCTAAACACTGTACATCAGGAGGCTAAACACTGTACATCAGGAGGCTAAACACTGTGCATCAGGAGGCTAAACACTGTACATCAGGAGGCTAAACACTGTACGTCAGGAGGCTAAACACTGTACGTCAGGAGGCTAAACACTGTACGTCAGGAGGCTAAACACTGTACGTCAGGAGGCTAAACACTGTACGTCAGGAGGCTAAACACTGTGCATTAGGAGGCTAAACACTGTACATCAGAAGGCTAAACACTGTACATCAGGAGGCTAAACACTGTACATCAGGAGGCTAAACTCTGTACATCAGGAGGCTAAACACTGTACATCAGGAGGCTAAACACTGTACGTCTGGAGGCTAAACACTGTACGTCAGGAGGCTAAACACTGTACGTCAGGAGGCTAAACACTGTACGTCAGGAGGCTAAACACTGTACGTCAGGAGGCTAAACACTGTACGTCAGGAGGCTAAACACTGTATGTTAGGAGCCTAAACACTGTATGTCAGGAGGCTAAACACTGTACATCAGGAGGCTAAACACTGTATGTCAGGAGGCTAAACATCGTGCATCAGGAGGCTAAACACTGTATGTCAGGGGGCTAAACACTGTACATCAGGAGGCTAAACACTGTATGTCAGGAGGCTAAACACTGTACATCAGGAGGCTAAATACTGTACATCAGGAGGCTAAACACTGTACATCAGGAGGCTAAATACAGTACATCAGGAGGCTAAACACAGTACATCAGGAGGCTAAACACTGTACATCAGGAGGCTAAACACAGTACATCAGGAGGCTAAACACTGTACATCAGGAGGCTAAACACTGTACATCAGGAGGCTAAACACTGTACATCAGGAGGCTAAACACTGTATGTCAGGAGGCTAAACACCGTGCATCAGGAGGCTAAACACTGTACATCAGGAGGCTAAACACTGTACATCAGGAGGCTAAACACTGTACATCAGGAGGCTAAACACTGTACATCAGGAGGCTAAACACTGTACGTCAGGAGGCTAAACACTGTACGTCAGGAGGCTAAACACTGTACATCAGGAGGCTAAACACTGTATGTCAGGAGGCTAAACACTGTACATCAGGAGGCTAAACACTGTACATCAGGAGGCTAAACACTGTACATCAGGAGGCTAAACACTGTACATCAGGAGGCTAAACACTGTACATCAGGAGGCTAAACACTGTACATCAGGAGGCTAAACACTGTACATCAGGAGGCTAAACATGTACGTCAGGAGGCTAAACACTGTACATCAGGAGGCTAAACACTGTACGTCAGGAGGCTAAACACTGTCTGTCAGGAGGCTAAACACTGTACGTCAGGAGGCTAAACACTGTACATCAGGAGGCTAAACACTGCATGTCAGGAGGCTAAACACTGTACATCAGGAGGCTAAACACTGTACATCAGGAGGCTAAACACTGTACATCAGGAGGCTAAACACTGTACGTCAGGAGGCTAAACACTGTATGTCAGGAGGCTAAACACTGTACGTCAGGAGGCTAAACAGTGTATGCCAGGAGGCTAAACACTGTACGTCAGGAGGCTAAACACTGTACGTCAGGAGGCTAAACAGTGTACATCAGGAGGCTAAACACTGTACATCAGGAGGCTAAACACTGTATGCCAGGAGGCTGAACACTGTACGTCAGGAGGCTAAACACTGTACGTCAGGAGGCTAAACACTGTACATCAGGAGGCTAAACACTGTACATCAGGAGGCTAAACACTGTACATCAGGAGGCTAAACACTGTACATCAGGAGGCTAAACACTGTACATCAGGAGGCTAAACACTGTATGTCAGGAGGCTAAACACTGTACATCAGGAGGCTAAACACTGTACATCAGGAGGCTAAACACTGTACATCAGGAGGCTAAACACTGTACATCAGGAGGCTAAACACTGTATGTCAGGAGGCTAAACACTGTACATCAGGAGGCTAAACACTGTACATCAGGAGGCTAAACACTGTATGCCAGGAGGCTAAACACTGTACGTCAGGAGGCTAAACACTGTACATCAGGAGGCTAAACACTGTACGTCAGGAGGCTAAACACTGTACATCAGGAGGCTAAACACTGTACGTCAGGAGGCTAAACACTGTATGTCAGGAGGCTAAACACTGTACGTCAGGAGGCTAAACACTGTACGTCAGGAGGCTAAACACTGTACTTCAGGAGGCTAAAAACTGTACATCAGGAGGCTAAACACTGTATGTCAGGAGGCTAAACACTGTACATCAGGAGGCTAAACACTGTCTGTCAGGAGGCTAAACACTGTACATCAGGAGGCTAAACACTGTACATCAGGAGGCTAAACACTGTACATCAGGAGGCTAAACACAGTACATCAGGAGGCTAAACACAGTACATCAGGAGGCTAAACACTGTACATCAGGAGGCTAAACACAGTACATCAGGAGGCTAAACACTGTACATCAGGAGGCTAAACACTGTACATCAGGAGGCTAAACACTGTACATCAGGAGGCTAAACACTGTATGTCAGGAGGCTAAACACCGTGCATCAGGAGGCTAAACACTGTACATCAGGAGGCTAAACACTGTACATCAGGAGGCTAAACACTGTACATCAGGAGGCTAAACACTGTACATCAGGAGGCTAAACACTGTACGTCAGGAGGCTAAACACTGTACGTCAGGAGGCTAAACACTGTACATCAGGAGGCTAAACACTGTATGTCAGGAGGCTAAACACTGTACATCAGGAGGCTAAACACTGTACATCAGGAGGCTAAACACTGCACATCAGGAGGCTAAACACTGTACATCAGGAGGCTAAACATGTACGTCAGGAGGCTAAACACTACATCAGGAGGCTAAACACTGTACGTCAGGAGGCTAAACACTGTCTGTCAGGAGGCTAAACACTGTACGTCAGGAGGCTAAACACTGTACATCAGGAGGCTAAACACTGCATGTCAGGAGGCTAAACACTGTACATCAGGAGGCTAAACACTGTACATCAGGAGGCTAAACACTGTACATCAGGAGGCTAAACACTGTACGTCAGGAGGCTAAACACTGTATGTCAGGAGGCTAAACACTGTACGTCAGGAGGCTAAACAGTGTATGTCAGGAGGCTAAACACTGTACGTCAGGAGGCTAAACACTGTATGTCAGGAGGTTAAACACTGTACATCAGGAGGCTAAACACTGTACATCAGGAGGCTAAACACTGTACATCAGGAGGCTAAACACTGTACATCAGGAGGCTAAACACTGTACATCAGGAGGCTAAACACTGTATGTCAGGAGGCTAAACACCGTGCATCAGGAGGCTAAACACTGTACATCAGGAGGCTAAACACTGTACATCAGGAGGCTAAACACTGTACATCAGGAGGCTAAACACTGTACATCAGGAGGCTAAACACTGTACGTCAGGAGGCTAAACACTGTACATCAGGAGGCTAAACACTGTACATCAGGAGGCTAAACACTGTACATCAGGAGGCTAAACACTGTATGCCAGGAGGCTAAACACTGTACGTCAGGAGGCTAAACACTGTATGTCAGGAGGCTAAACACTGTACATCAGGAGGCTAAACACTGTACATCAGGAGGCTAAACACTGTACATCAGGAGGCTAAACACTGTATGTCAGGAGGCTAAACACTGTACATCAGGAGGCTAAACACTGTACATCAGGAGGCTAAACACTGTATGCCAGGAGGCTGAATACTGTACGTCAGGAGGCTAAACACTGTATGTCAGGAGGCTAAACACTGTACATCAGGAGGCTAAACACTGTACATCAGGAGGCTAAACACTGTACATCAGGAGGCTAAACACTGTACATCAGGAGGCTAAACACTGTACATCAGGAGGCTAAACACTGTATGTCAGGAGGCTAAACACTGTACATCAGGAGGCTAAACACTGTACATCAGGAGGCTAAACACTGTACATCAGGAGGCTAAACACTGTACATCAGGAGGCTAAACACTGTATGTCAGGAGGCTAAACACTGTACATCAGGAGGCTAAACACTGTACATCAGGAGGCTAAACACTGTATGCCAGGAGGCTAAACACTGTACGTCAGGAGGCTAAACACTGTACATCAGGAGGCTAAACACTGTACATCAGGAGGCTAAACACTGTACATCAGGAGGCTAAACACTGTACATCAGGAGGCTAAACACTGTATGCCAGGAGGCTAAACACTGTACGTCAGGAGGCTAAACACTGTACATCAGGAGGCTAAACACTGTACGTCAGGAGGCTAAACACTGTACATCAGGAGGCTAAACACTGTACATCAGGAGGCTAAACACTGTACGTCAGGAGGCTAAACACTGTACATCAGGAGGCTAAACACTGTACATCAGGAGGCTAAACACTGTACGTCAGAAGGCTAAACACTGAACATCAGGAGGCTAAACACTGTACGTCAGGAGGCTAAACACTGTACATCAGGAGGCTAAACACTGTACATCAGGAGGCTAAACACTGTGCATCAGGAGGCTAAACACTGTACATCAGGAGGCTAAACACTGTACGTCAGGAGGCTAAACACTGTACGTCAGGAGGCTAAACACTGTACGTCAGGAGGCTAAACACTGTACGTCAGGAGGCTAAACACTGTACGTCAGGAGGCTAAACACTGTGCATTAGGAGGCTAAACACTGTACATCAGGAGGCTAAACACTGTACATCAGGAGGCTAAACACTGTACATCAGGAGGCTAAACTCTGTACATCAGGAGGCTAAACACTGTACATCAGGAGGCTAAACACTGTACGTCTGGAGGCTAAACACTGTACGTCAGGAGGCTAAACACTGTACGTCAGGAGGCTAAACACTGTACGTCAGGAGGCTAAACACTGTACGTCAGGAGGCTAAACACTGTACGTCAGGAGGCTAAACACTGTATGTTAGGAGCCTAAACACTGTATGTCAGGAGGCTAAACACTGTACATCAGGAGGCTAAACACTGTATGTCAGGAGGCTAAACACCGTGCATCAGGAGGCTAAACACTGTATGTCAGGGGGCTAAACACTGTACATCAGGAGGCTAAACACTGTATGTCAGGAGGCTAAACACTGTACATCAGGAGGCTAAATACTGTACATCAGGAGGCTAAACACTGTACATCAGGAGGCTAAATACAGTACATCAGGAGGCTAAACACAGTACATCAGGAGGCTAAACACTGTACATCAGGAGGCTAAACACAGTACATCAGGAGGCTAAACACTGTACATCAGGAGGCTAAACACTGTACATCAGGAGGCTAAACACTGTACATCAGGAGGCTAAACACTGTATGTCAGGAGGCTAAACACCGTGCATCAGGAGGCTAAACACTGTACATCAGGAGGCTAAACACTGTACATCAGGAGGCTAAACACTGTACATCAGGAGGCTAAACACTGTACATCAGGAGGCTAAACACTGTACGTCAGGAGGCTAAACACTGTACGTCAGGAGGCTAAACACTGTACATCAGGAGGCTAAACACTGTATGTCAGGAGGCTAAACACTGTACATCAGGAGGCTAAACACTGTACATCAGGAGGCTAAACACTGTACATCAGGAGGCTAAACACTGTACATCAGGAGGCTAAACACTGTACATCAGGAGGCTAAACACTGTACATCAGGAGGCTAAACACTGTACATCAGGAGGCTAAACATGTACGTCAGGAGGCTAAACACTGTACATCAGGAGGCTAAACACTGTACGTCAGGAGGCTAAACACTGTCTGTCAGGAGGCTAAACACTGTACGTCAGGAGGCTAAACACTGTACATCAGGAGGCTAAACACTGCATGTCAGGAGGCTAAACACTGTACATCAGGAGGCTAAACACTGTACATCAGGAGGCTAAACACTGTACATCAGGAGGCTAAACACTGTACGTCAGGAGGCTAAACACTGTATGTCAGGAGGCTAAACACTGTACGTCAGGAGGCTAAACAGTGTATGTCAGGAGGCTAAACACTGTACGTCAGGAGGCTAAACACTGTATGTCAGGAGGCTAAACACTGTACATCAGGAGGCTAAACACTGTACATCAGGAGGCTAAACACTGTATGTCAGGAGGCTAAACAGTGTACATCAGGAGGCTAAACACTGTATGCCAGGAGGCTAAACACTGTACGTCAGGAGGCTAAACACTGTACGTCAGGAGGCTAAACAGTGTACATCAGGAGGCTAAACACTGTACATCAGGAGGCTAAACACTGTATGCCAGGAGGCTGAACACTGTACGTCAGGAGGCTAAACACTGTACGTCAGGAGGCTAAACACTGTACATCAGGAGGCTAAACACTGTACATCAGGAGGCTAAACACTGTACATCAGGAGGCTAAACACTGTACATCAGGAGGCTAAACACTGTACATCAGGAGGCTAAACACTGTATGTCAGGAGGCTAAACACTGTACATCAGGAGGCTAAACACTGTACATCAGGAGGCTAAACACTGTACATCAGGAGGCTAAACACTGTACATCAGGAGGCTAAACACTGTATGTCAGGAGGCTAAACACTGTACATCAGGAGGCTAAACACTGTACATCAGGAGGCTAAACACTGTATGCCAGGAGGCTAAACACTGTACGTCAGGAGGCTAAACACTGTACATCAGGAGGCTAAACACTGTACGTCAGGAGGCTAAACACTGTACATCAGGAGGCTAAACACTGTACATCAGGAGGCTAAACACTGTATGCCAGGAGGCTAAACACTGTACGTCAGGAGGCTAAACACTGTACGTCAGGAGGCTAAACACTGTACATCAGGAGGCTAAACACTGTACATCAGGAGGCTAAACACTGTACATCAGGAGGCTAAATACTGTATGTCAGGAGGCTAAACACTGTACATCAGGAGGCTAAACACTGTACGTCAGGAGGCTAAACACTGTACATCAGGAGGCTAAACACTGTACATCAGGAGGCTAAACACTGTACATCAGGAGGCTAAACACTGTACATCAGGAGGCTAAACACTGTACATCAGGAGGCTAAACACTGTACATCAGGAGGCTAAACACTGTACGTCAGGAGGCTAAACACTGTACATCAGGAGGCTAAACACTGTACGTCAGGAGGCTAAACACTGTATGTCAGGAGGCTAAACACTGTACGTCAGGAGGCTAAACACTGTACGTCAGGAGGCTAAACACTGTACTTCAGGAGGCTAAAAACTGTACATCAGGAGGCTAAACACTGTATGTCATGAGGGTAAACACTGTATGCCAGGAGGCTAAACACTGTACATCAGGAGGCTAAACACTGTACATCAGGAGGCTAAACATTGTACATCAGGAGGCTAAACACTGTACATCAGGAGGCTAAACACTGTACATCAGGAGGCTAAACACTGTACATCAGGAGGCTAAACACTGTACATCAGGAGGCTAAACACTGTACGTCAGGAGGCTAAACACTGTATGTTAGGAGGCTAAACACTGTACGTCAGGAGGCTAAACACTGTACATCAGGAGGCTAAACACTGTACATCAGGAGGCTAAAAACTGTACGTCAGGAGGCTAAACACTGTACATCAGGAGGCTAAACACTGTATGTCAGGAGGCTAAACACTGAACATCAGGAGGCTAAACACTGTATGTCAGGAGGCTAAACACTGTATGCCAGGAGGCTAAACACTGTACATCAGGAGGCTAAACACTGTACATCAGGAGGCTAAACACTGTACATCAGGAGGCTAAACACTGTACATCAGGAGGCTAAACACTGTACATCAGGAGGCTAAACACTGTACGTCAGGAGGCTAAACACTGTACGTCAGGAGGCTAAACACTGTACGTCAGGAGGCTAAACACTGTATGTCAGGAGGCTAAACACTGTACATCAGGAGGCTAAACACTGTACATCAGGAGGCTAAACACTGTACATCAGGAGGCTAAACACTGTACGTCAGGAGGCTAAACACTGTACATCAGGAGGCTAAACACTGTACGTCCGGAGGCTAAACACTGTACATCAGGAGGCTAAACACTGTATGTCAGGAGGCTAAACACTGTACATCAGGAGGCTAAACACTTTACATGAGGAGGCTAAACACTGTACATCAGGAGGCTAAACACTGTACATCAGGAGGCTAAACACTGTATATCAGTAGGCTAAACACTGTATGTCAGGAGGCTAAACACTGTACATCAGGAGGCTAAACACTGTACATCAGGAGGCTAAACACTGTACATCAGGAGGCTAAACACTGTATATCAGGAGGCTAAACACTGTATATCAGTAGGCTAAACACTGTACATCAGGAGGCTAAACACTGTACATCAGGAGGCTAAACACTGTACATCAGGAGGCTAAACACTGTACATCAGGAGGCTAAACACTGTACATCAGGAGGCTAAAATCCCACATCGTCCCTTAATTTTTAAGGCGCGATGCAGCCTCCTGAGGTCCCAAAATGGCATCCGGAACGCGCACGCATGTTTCTAGCATGACGTGTGCTGGACGCCATTTTGGTAAAGGTGTTTGCGCACGCGCAGATAATGAATGCTGGAATCATGTAAAGTAGGGAGAATATGTGTTAGATCAGCGTGCAACGCTGATTTAAAGGGCTAGACACCATTTTGGAACTGAACGTTCCAGCCAACGCACGGTACCACTGCCACTCTCTCGGGGCAACACCTCAGCAATCCTGGTGATCACCTGGAGAACAGATTGCTGGAGCGCTGTGACGCCCTGGAAGCCCCACAGTGGTGCCCAGAGTCACTATAGGAGCTGTCTGCGCTTCCAAAGCAGCTGTGTAAGCTGTCATAGCATCAGTCTGAGCTGTCATAGCATCAGTCTGAGCTGTCATAGCATCAGTCTGAGCTGTCATAGCATCAGTCTGAGCTGTCATAGAATCAGTCTGAGCTGTCATAGCATCAGTCTGAGCTGTCATAGCATCAGTCTGAGCTGTCATAGCATCAGTCTGAGCTGTCATAGCATCAGTCTGAGCTGTCATAGCAGCCATCTGAGCTGTCATAGCATCAGTCTGAGCTGTCATAGCATCAGTCTGAGCTGTCATAGCATCAGTCTGAGCTGTCATAGCATCAGTCTGAGCTGTCATAGCATCAGTCTGAGCTGTCATAGAATCAGTCTGAGCTGTCATAGAATCAGTCTGAGCTGTCATAGCATCAGTCTGAGCTGTCATAGCAGCCATCTGAGCTGCCATAGCATCAGTCTGAGCTGTCATAGCATCAGTCTGAGCTGTCATAGCATCAGTCTGAGCTGTCATAGCATCAGTCTGAGCTGTCATAGCATCAGTCTGAGCTGCCTTCGCATCAGTCTGAGCTGCCTTAGCATCAGTCTGAGCTGTCATAGCATCAGTCTGAGCTGCCATAGCATCAGTCTGAGCTTCCATAGCATCAGTCTGAGCTGCCATAGCATCAGTCTGAGCTTCCATAGCATCAGTCTGATCTTGCATAGCATCAGTCTGAGCTTCCATAGCATCAGTCTGAGCTGTCATAGCATCAGTCTGAGCTGCCATAGCATCAGTCTGACCGTCCATAGCATCAGTCTGAGCTTCCATAGCATCAGTCTGAGCTTCCATAGCATCAGTCTGAGCTTCCATAGCATCAGTCTGAGCTTCCATAGCATCAGTCTGAGCTTCCATAGCATCAGTCTGAGCTGCCATAGCATCAGTCTGAGCTGCCATAGCATCAGTCTAAGCTTCCATAGCATCAGTCTGAGCTTCCATAGCATCAGTCTGAGCTGCCATAGCATCAGTCTGAGCTTCCATAGCATCAGTCTGAGCTTCCATAGCATCAGTCTGAGCTTCCATAGCATCAGTCTGAGCTGCCATAGAATCAGTCTGAGCTTCCATAGCATCAGTCTGAGCTGCCATAGCATCAGTCTGACCTTCCATAGCATCAGTCTGAGCTTCCATAGCATCAGTCTGAGCTGCCATAGCATCAGTCTGACCTTCCATAGCATCAGTCTGAGCTGTCATAGCATCAGTCTGAGCTTCCATAGCATCAGTCTGAGCTTCCATAGCATCAGTCTGAGCTTCCATAGCATCAGTCTGAGCTGTCATAGCATCAGTCTGAGCTGTCATAGCATCAGTCTGAGCTTCCATAGCATCAGTCTGAGCTGTCATAGCTTCAGTCTGAGCTGTCATAGCATCAGTCTGAGCTTCCATAGCATCAGTCTGAGCTGTCATAGCATCAGTCTGAGCTTCCATAGCATCAGTCTGAGCTGCCATAGCATCAGTCTGAGCTGCCATAGCATCAGTCTGAGCTGTCATAGCATCAGTCTGAGCTGTCATAGCATCAGTCTGAGCTGCCATAGCATCAGTCTGAGCTGCCATAGCATCAGTCTGAGCTTCCATAGCATCAGTCTGAGCTTCCATAGCATCAGTCTGAGCTTCCATAGCATCAGTCTGAGCTTCCATAGCATCAGTCTGAGCTTCAATAGCATCAGTCTGAGCTTCCATAGCATCAGTCTGAGCTGCCACAGCATCAGTCTGAGCTGCCACAGCATCAGTCTGAGCTGCCACAGCATCAGTCTGAGCTGCCTCAGCATCAGTCTGAGCTGCCACAGCATCAGTCTGAGCTGCCACAGCATCAGTCTGAGCTGCCACAGCATCAGTCTGAGCTTCCATAGCATCAGTCTGAGCTTCAACTGAAGCATGCAGACCTTTGATGACATCGGTCTGTGCTGCAATGGAAGCCGTGATTTCGGTCATCAGACGCTGCATCATTGTGGGTTCCACAGGTGCGCTGATGGAGGTGACCATCCATTCCATGTGGGAAGGATGGCCTCCAAGCTCTGCCCAAAGCCCTGTGCCAAGTTGGCGCTGGGCTCCTCCATGCCCCTTCTCATTGTGCGCAGGCTTCCCAGTGCCCCAAGCATTTGGTGGTGTACGCCCATCAGCCGTCTTCTGTAGCCTGGCCCATCGAAGTCACCATCTGACTCCTCGGCAGCAGAACCATTGTGCGACCTCACCCTCCGGCGAGCTGGTACCTGTGGTATCCGTTCCCCCCGCTCCGGCTCTTGTGCATTTGTGCCTGGTGTCTCACCACATACAGATCCCTTCTCTAACCTAGCCTGTAAAGGACGCGCAGTGTAAGTATCTGAACTGGTGGATGCGAGTGTCAGATCAAGTGACGGTGTGGCTTTGTTATCGGCCGGTGTGTGTGACCTGTGAGTGGTGGTTGTGAGGATTGCATGTGTGCTGCTATGTGAGGGTGAGATGCAGCATGCGAAGTGCAGTGTTGCGTATGGATGGGCAGCGTTTGTTGGTGGGTGGGTGAGGGGGGGTGTCGTGCGTGGAGAAGTGCTACGTTTGGTAGGATGCGCCACTCAACACTCGCATTCACTCACCTTGACCGCTCGTGTCAAATCATTGAACTTTTTCCATCACTGAATCCACGTGCATGGTGCTATACTCCTGCCATTCACCTCCACGGCCACTTCCTCCCACTGCCTCCGCAGTGTCTGGAGGGTCTCCTGCCACCCTGCGGGTACAGGATGGCTCTCTATTCCTGCACTCCCTCCACTAAGGCCTCCAGTGCGTTGTCGGAGAACCTCGGGGCACGCTCTCTTGCCGCTCCAGCCATTCTGCCTGTCATCCTGCACAGCTTCCATTGACTGTGCACCTCCCCTTTCAGAGGTGCAGGCTGCCTTTACCTAGTGCTGGCCACGCCCCACATCGGGCCGCCTGCTGGTGCGTGCAGCCACTCAATGATGCAGATTGCGCTGGCTGCATGTGGAAATCATGGGGATGAGGATGCAGCATGAATCTCGCGTGTTGCCTGCATCGGTAGCACCGGGCGCAGGTTAACCGTGCACCGCGACTTCCGTGCCCGGTATCAGACCTTATCGAATTTAACCCCCTGTACATCAGCAAGCTAAACACTGTATGGCAGGAGATTGAACACTGTACATCGGGAGGCTAAACACTGTATGGCAGGAGATTGAACACTGTACATCGGGAGGCTAAACACTGTTTGTCATGAGATTAAACACTGTACATCGGGAGACTAAACACTGTATGGCAGGAGATTGAACACTGTACATCGGGAGGCTAAACACTGTTTGTCATGAGATTAAACACTGTACATCGGGAGACTAAACACTGTATGGCAGGAGATTAAACACTGTACATCGGGAGGCTAAACACTGTTTGTCATGAGATTAAACACTGTATATCAGGAGGCTAAACACTGTATGGCAGGAGATTAAACACTGTACATCGGGAGACTAAACACTGTTTGTCATGAGATTAAACACTGTACATCGGGAGGCTAAACACTGTTTGTCAGGAGATTGAACACTGTATGTCTGGAGGCTAAACACTGCCTGCTAGTTTGCTTTGCTGCAGGATTTACTTTGGTTAATGGTGGGGGACCTACAGTAAATTGTGATGGCAACTGTTCTGAGACTAAGGGGATGATTTTAACCTAATCCACCGGGCGGGAGACTGACGGGACCAGATCAGGCACCTGTTTTACACCCCACCAGAGTTTATTTTCCATTGACTTCACATTTATAATGCATTTTGCCTATAACTCATTACCCTATGATTGTACAATCCAGCTGCAGAGTTCTCACAAATCACTCAACATGTTTTCTGAATATTCTTTTCATGTACTATTTTTTTCACAGTAACTGAAATTTCTAATGTCGAAGATAAAGGTTGAACCAAAATAAAAATATTCAATAAAGTAAAGATTTCACAATAGAATGTTTAAATATATCAATTGAAATTGACTCTTGTCTCTTTTAATGCTTTCACTAAGTTTTAACTTGAAGGCCTCAGTCTCAGTCAAAAGCCTGGCTTGGAATTAATATTTTTGCCCAGAGCTGTCACTCTGTGAGTTGAAGTTGATCATCTGCAGTGTACCTCATTTCCTAGGATGCAAGAGCACTGTTCAGTACTGATGGAATATTTTTCTTTAATTTGTAGCACTTTCTACCCAGCCAATCATACTGATTATCGACCTCCTGGAAGTGGGGCCCAGCCAAAGAACCTCATGGTGTGTTTGCATGAATATGTTCCCTCCTAACTTCTCATATGTTAATGCCTACCAGAAGTTTCTGAAAAGTCGTAACAACCAGCCTATTAGCCCTAGAGTTGCCAACTTTGGTTCGATCATATTCCAGGAGGGTTCATCACAAGAGCTCCCACTTCCAACCACCTCACTCCTGCCATGAGACATCCAACACCTCAATCCTCACGGCAATCAGGCAATAATGACGGCTACAATATCAACAATTCTCTGCGCTCCAAAAACTGCTCCATCCATCGCAAGGTTTTACCAGTTGGAGCACGCATGCATCAGGGCCACGTTGTTTCCTGGCTCTGCAGCCTTGCAGCTTGTGAGTCTGGCCAGAGCAAAATGGAAGGAAAAAAATGCCCCGATAATTTTTCTGCCTGGTTGCTCTCAACAGTATCCGGGAGATTAATCTTTAATTCCGGGAGACTCCAGGACAATCCAGGAGGGTTGGTAAACTCTAATTATCCCAGATCGTTAAGGATCGTTTCAATGTCCGGCTCGTGAACCTAACATACTAATTCCCCCTTTGACTCAGTGACTCCAGGATGTAGGACCTTTGAGAATTAACCTTTAACAATCACAAACCTGAGTTCACATCGTAAAGGATCAAAAAATCCCTCCTAGATCAAATAGTCAACAATCCGTAAACATGACACGTAGAAGTTGAGTTCGTCATTAAAGCATGAGAAATGTTGGACGATATACAGTGAGAGAGAGAAGATAGAGGGAAGGAGAGAAACACAGAAATGTGATAGAGAATGTGAGAGAAAGTTGAAATGAGAGATACAGACACCACAATGAGAAAACCGTGAGAGGCATATCAAGGAAGAATAGAAGACAAACAGAAGGAAATGGAGAGGGTCACAGAAATAAATAGAGTGGGAAAGAAGCACAGGAACAATCACACAAAGAGAGGAACTTTGTTTTACCTATTAGCAGGAAACCACCGGGTAAATAAATGCATAAAATCAATGTGTAGCTCCCACCCTATCTTTGACTAGAATTAAAGCCAATACAGGCCCTCAGAGTCAGTGAGTAACTAAGGTATTCGGATTCACTGAGGTTAGCTCGGCTCACCAGTGTGTTTCCATGGAAACATAGGACTCAAAAACTGAGATTAATAGCCTCTCAACACGAACTGAAATCTCTCAGTGCAATGAGAACTGTCTGTATTACATCGTAAAGAACTGGTAAGCTTCCCACTCCTTGTCCAGCTGGGATTACTCTGACCATTAGTGCATTTGCTTGCAGAGTTCCCTGAGGCTAACTGTAAAATTCCAAGCTCCAGTGACAGATCTGCTGCACCACATCCCATTAATGAGCCAAATTGGCTGGTCAGTTAGCAGTGGTGCTCTGAGGCTGTGTGGAATGCCATCGTGACACCAACGGTGCCACAGAATTAGAATCCATCCGTACAGTCCAGATTGAAAAAAAAAGGATCCAACACAATGTGCATTGATGCAGAAGGCAATGTATCCAAGCAGGCAATCTTGCAGCATCCTCCTCACGATCACAAGATCACTAGATAGTTATGGATGAGGGAGCCATTCAGCCCATCTTATTTCATCCGTTCAAAAACAACCTAAATTCGACCCCCGCATTTGCAATATTTAATTGGTTCTTAAATGTTTCCAGGATTTTCATTTCCACTGCTATTTTGAAGTCCATCCCATGTACTGATCACTCTGTGTGAAGAAGAACGTCCTGATATCAGTCCCATTTTTTCGCTTTTACCAGTTCGAACCTGTGTCCTCCAGTATGACTCATGTCACTTACTTTAAATCAGTTTACAGGATTTACTTTTTCCACATAATTTACAATCTGATATACGTTTATAAGATCAATAGATAGGATCAATAAAAGACAGGGAGAGTGCGGACCTGAAGGATCAATAAAACATGAATTAAGAGCAGGAGTAGGCCATTCGGCACCTCGAGCCCGTTCTGCCATTTGATAGGATCATGGCTGATCTGATTGAGAACTCAACCCTACTTTCCCGTCAACCGAATATAACCTTTGACTCCCTTACGAAGGCACATACAAAAAGCCCGGGGATAGCGGAGCTGAAGGATCAATAAAAGGCCCAGAGAGAGAGGAGCTGAAGGATCAATAAAAGGCCCAGAGAGAGAGAGGAGCTGAAGGATCAATAAAAGGCCCGGGGTGAGAGGAGCTGAAGGATCAATAAAAGGCCCAGAGAGAGAGGAGCTGAAGGATCAATAAAAGGCCCAGAGAGAGAGGAGCTGAAGGATCAATAAAAGGCCCAGAGAGAGCAGAGCTGAAGGATCAATAAAAGGCCCAGAGAGAGAGGAGCTGAAGGATCAATAAAAGGCCCAGAGAGAGAGGAGCTGAAGGATCAATAAAAGGCCCGGGGTGAGAGGAGCTGAAGGATCAATAAAAGGCCCAGAGAGAGAGGAGCTGAAGGATCAATAAAAGGCCCAGAGAGAGAGGAGCTGAACGATCAATAAAAGGCCCAGAGAGAGAGGAGCTGAAGAATCAATAAAAGGCCCAGAGAGAGAGGAGCTGAAGGATCAATAAAAGGCCCAGAGAGAGAGGAGCTGAAGGATCAATAAAAGGCCGAGAGAGAGGAGCTGAAGGATCAATAAAAGGCCCAGAGAGAGAGGAGCTGAAGGATTAATAAAAGGCCCAGAGAGAGAGGAGCTGAACGATCAATAAAAGGCCCAGAGAGAGAGGAGCTGAAGAATCAATAAAAGGCCCAGAGAGAGAGGAGCTGAAGGATTAATAAAAGGCCCGGGGAGAGAGGAGCTGAAGGATCAATAAAAGGCCCGGGGAGAGCGGAGCTGAAGGATCAATAAAAGGCCCAGAGAGGGAGGAGCTGAAGGATCAATAAAAGGCCCAGAGAGAGAGGAGCTGAAGGATCAATAAAAGGCCCAGAGAGAGCGGAGCTGAACGATCAATAAAAGGCCCAGAGAGCGAGGAGCTGAAGGATTAATAAAAGGCCCAGAGAGAGAGGAGCTGAAGGATCAATAAAAGGCCCGGGGAGAGCGGAGCTGAAGAATCAATAAAAGGCCCAGAGAGAGAGGAGCTGAAGGATCAATAAAAGGCCCAGAGAGAGCGGAGCTGAACGATCAATAAAAGGCCCAGAGAGAGAGGAGCTGAAGGATCAATAAAAGGCCCAGAGAGAGAGGAGCTGAAGGATCAATAAAAGGCCCAGAGAGAGAGGAGCTGAAGGATTAATAAAAGGCCCAGAGAGAGAGGAGCTGAAGGATTAATAAAAGGCCCAGAGAGAGGGGAGCTGAACGATCAATAAAAGGCCCAGAGAGAGAGGAGCTGAACGATCAATAAAAGGCCCAGAGAGAGAGGAGCTGAAGAATCAATAAAAGGCCCAGAGAGAGAGGAGCTGAAGGATCAATAAAAGGCCCAGAGAGAGAGGAGCTGAACGATCAATAAAAGGCCCAGAGAGAGAGGAGCTGAAGGATCAATAAAAGGCCCAGAGAGAGAGGAGCTGAAGGATCAATAAAAGGCCCAGAGAGAGCGGAGCTGAAGGATCAATAAAAGGCCCAGAGAGAGAGGAGCTGAAGGATCAATAAAAGGCCCAGAGAGAGAGGAGCTGAAGGATCAATAAAAGGCCCGGGGAGAGCGGAGCTGAAGAATCAATAAAAGGCCCAGAGAGAGAGGAGCTGATGGATCAATAAAAGGCCCAGAGAGAGAGGAGCTGAAGGATCAATAAAAGGCCCAGAGAGAGAGGAGCTGAAGGATCAATAAAAGGCCCAGAGAGAGAGGAGCTGAAGGATCAATAAAAGGCCCAGAGAGAGAGGAGCTGAACGATCAATAAAAGGCCCAGAGAGAGAGGAGCTGAAGGATCAATAAAAGGCCCGGGGAGAGAGGAGCTGAAGGATCAATAAAAGGCCCAGAGAGAGAGGAGCTGAACGATCAATAAAAGGCCCAGAGAGAGAGGAGCTGAAGGATCAATAAAAGGCCCAGAGAGAGAGGAGCTGAAGGATCAATAAAAGGCCCAGAGAGAGAGGAGCTGAAGGATCAATAAAAGGCCCAGAGAGAGAGGAGCTGATGGATCAATAAAAGGCCCGGGGAGAGCGGAGCTGAAGGATCAATAAAAGGCCCAGAGAGAGAGGAGCTGAAGGATCAATAAAAGGCCCAGAGAGAGAGGAGCTGATGGATCAATAAAAGGCCCGGGGAGAGAGGAGCTGAAGGATCAATAAAAGGCCCAGAGAGAGAGAGGAGCTGAAGAATCAATAAAAGGCCCAGAGAGAGAGGAGCTGAAGGATCAATAAAAGGCCCAGAGAGAGAGGAGCTGAAGGATCAATAAAAGGCCCAGAGAGAGAGAGGAGCTGAAGAATCAATAAAAGGCCCAGAGAGAGAGGAGCTGAAGGATCAATAAAAGGCCCAGAGAGAGAGGAGCTGAACGATCAATAAAAGGCCCAGAGAGAGAGGAGCTGAAGAATCAATAAAAGGCCCAGAGAGAGAGGAGCTGAAGGATCAATAAAAGGCCCAGAGAGAGAGGAGCTGAAGAATCAATAAAAGGCCCGGGGAGAGAGGAGCTGAAGGATCAATAAAAGGCCCAGAGAGAGAGGAGCTGAAGGATCAATAAAAGGCCCAGAGAGAGAGAGGAGCTGAAGGATCAATAAAAGGCCCGGGGAGAGAGGAGCTGAAGGATCAATAAAAGGCCCAGAGAGAGAGGAGCTGAAGGATCAATAAAAGGCCCAGAGAGAGAGGAGCTGAAGGATCAATAAAAGGCCCGGGGAGAGAGGAGCTGAAGGATCAATAAAAGGCCCAGAGAGAGCGGAGCTGAAGAATCAATAAAAGGCCCAGAGAGAGAGGAGCTGAAGGATCAATAAAAGGCCCAGAGAGAGAGGAGCTGAAGAATCAATAAAAGGCCCAGAGAGAGAGGAGCTGAAGAATCAATAAAAGGCCCAGAGAGAGAGGAGCTGAAGGATCAATAAAAGGCCCAGAGAGAGAGGAGCTGAAGGATCAATAAAAGGCCCAGAGAGAGAGGAGCTGAAGGATCAATAAAAGGCCCGGGGAGAGAGGAGCTGAAGGATCAATAAAAGGCCCAGAGAGAGAGGAGCTGAAGGATTAATAAAAGGCCCAGAGAGAGAGGAGCTGAAGGATCAATAAAAGGCCCAGAGAGAGAGGAGCTGAAGGATTAATAAAAGGCCCAGAGAGAGAGGAGCTGAAGGATTAATAAAAGGCCCAGAGAGAGAGGAGCTGAACGATCAATAAAAGGCCCAGAGAGAGAGGAGCTGAAGGATCAATAAAAGGCCCAGAGAGAGAGGAGCTGAAGGATTAATAAAAGGCCCAGAGAGAGAGGAGCTGAAGGATTAATAAAAGGCCCAGAGAGAGGGGAGCTGAACGATCAATAAAAGGCCCAGAGAGAGAGGAGCTGAACGATCAATAAAAGGCCCAGAGAGAGAGGAGCTGAAGAATCAATAAAAGGCCCAGAGAGAGAGGAGCTGAAGGATCAATAAAAGGCCCAGAGAGAGAGGAGCTGAACGATCAATAAAAGGCCCAGAGAGAGAGGAGCTGAAGGATCAATAAAAGGCCCAGAGAGAGAGGAGCTGAAGGATCAATAAAAGGCCCAGAGAGAGCGGAGCTGAAGGATCAATAAAAGGCCCGGGGAGAGCGGAGCTGAAGAATCAATAAAAGGCCCAGAGAGAGAGGAGCTGATGGATCAATAAAAGGCCCAGAGAGAGAGGAGCTGAAGGATCAATAAAAGGCCCAGAGAGAGAGGAGCTGAAGGATCAATAAAAGGCCCAGAGAGAGAGGAGCTGAAGGATCAATAAAAGGCCCAGAGAGAGAGGAGCTGAACGATCAATAAAAGGCCCAGAGAGAGAGGAGCTGAAGGATCAATAAAAGGCCCAGAGAGAGAGGAGCTGAAGAATCAATAAAAGGCCCAGAGAGAGAGGAGCTGAAGGATCAATAAAAGGCCCAGAGAGAGAGGAGCTGAAGGATCAATAAAAGGCCCAGAGAGAGAGGAGCTGAAGGATCAATAAAAGGCCCAGAGAGAGAGGAGCTGAAGGATCAATAAAAGGCCCAGAGAGAGAGGAGCTGAACGATCAATAAAAGGCCCAGAGAGAGAGGAGCTGAAGGATCAATAAAAGGCCCAGAGAGAGAGGAGCTGAAGGATCAATAAAAGGCCCAGAGAGAGAGGAGCTGAAGGATCAATAAAAGGCCCAGAGAGAGAGGAGCTGAAGGATCAATAAAAGGCCCAGAGAGAGAGGAGCTGAAGGATCAATAAAAGGCCCAGAGAGAGAGGAGCTGAAGGATCAATAAAAGGCCCAGAGAGAGAGGAGCTGAAGGATCAATAAAAGGCCCAGAGAGAGAGGAGCTGAAGGATCAATAAAAGGCCCAGAGAGAGAGGAGCTGAAGGATCAATAAAAGGCCCAGAGAGAGAGGAGCTGAAGGATCAATAAAAGGCCCAGAGAGAGAGGAGCTGAAGAATCAATAAAAGGCCCAGAGAGAGAGGAGCTGAAGGATCAATAAAAGGCCCAGAGAGAGAGGAGCTGAAGGATCAATAAAAGGCCCAGAGAGAGAGGAGCTGAAGGATCAATAAAAGGCCCAGAGAGAGAGGAGCTGAAGAATCAATAAAAGGCCCAGAGAGAGAGGAGCTGAAGGATCAATAAAAGGCCCAGAGAGAGAGGAGCTGAAGGATCAATAAAAGGCCCAAAGAGAGAGGAGCTGAAGGATTAATAAAAGGCCCAGAGAGAGAGGAGCTGAAGGATCAATAAAAGGCCCAGAGAGAGAGGAGCTGAAGGATTAATAAAAGGCCCAGAGAGAGAGGAGCTGAAGGATTAATAAAAGGCCCAGAGAGAGAGGAGCTGAACGATCAATAAAAGGCCCAGAGAGAGAGGAGCTGAAGGATCAATAAAAGGCCCAGAGAGAGAGGAGCTGAAGGATTAATAAAAGGCCCAGAGAGAGAGGAGCTGAAGGATTAATAAAAGGCCCAGAGAGAGGGGAGCTGAACGATCAATAAAAGGCCCAGAGAGAGAGGAGCTGAACGATCAATAAAAGGCCCAGAGAGAGAGGAGCTGAAGAATCAATAAAAGGCCCAGAGAGAGAGGAGCTGAAGGATCAATAAAAGGCCCAGAGAGAGAGGAGCTGAACGATCAATAAAAGGCCCAGAGAGAGAGGAGCTGAAGGATCAATAAAAGGCCCAGAGAGAGAGGAGCTGAAGGATCAATAAAAGGCCCAGAGAGAGCGGAGCTGAAGGATCAATAAAAGGCCCAGAGAGAGAGGAGCTGAAGGATCAATAAAAGGCCCAGAGAGAGAGGAGCTGAAGGATCAATAAAAGGCCCGGGGAGAGCGGAGCTGAAGAATCAATAAAAGGCCCAGAGAGAGAGGAGCTGATGGATCAATAAAAGGCCCAGAGAGAGAGGAGCTGAAGGATCAATAAAAGGCCCAGAGAGAGAGGAGCTGAAGGATCAATAAAAGGCCCAGAGAGAGAGGAGCTGAAGGATCAATAAAAGGCCCAGAGAGAGAGGAGCTGAACGATCAATAAAAGGCCCAGAGAGAGAGGAGCTGAAGGATCAATAAAAGGCCCAGAGAGAGAGGAGCTGAAGAATCAATAAAAGGCCCAGAGAGAGAGGAGCTGAAGGATCAATAAAAGGCCCAGAGAGAGAGGAGCTGAACGATCAATAAAAGGCCCAGAGAGAGAGGAGCTGAAGGATCAATAAAAGGCCCAGAGAGAGAGGAGCTGAAGGATCAATAAAAGGCCCAGAGAGAGAGGAGCTGAAGGATCAATAAAAGGCCCAGAGAGAGAGGAGCTGAACGATCAATAAAAGGCCCAGAGAGAGAGGAGCTGAAGGATCAATAAAAGGCCCAGAGAGAGAGGAGCTGAAGGATCAATAAAAGGCCCAGAGAGAGAGGAGCTGAAGGATCAATAAAAGGCCCAGAGAGAGAGGAGCTGATGGATCAATAAAAGGCCCGGGGAGAGCGGAGCTGAAGGATCAATAAAAGGCCCAGAGAGAGAGGAGCTGAAGGATCAATAAAAGGCCCAGAGAGAGAGGAGCTGAAGGATCAATAAAAGGCCCAGAGAGAGAGGAGCTGATGGATCAATAAAAGGCCCAGAGAGAGAGGAGCTGATGGATCAATAAAAGGCCCAGAGAGAGAGGAGCTGATGGATCAATAAAAGGCCCGGGGAGAGAGGAGCTGAAGGATCAATAAAAGGCCCAGAGAGAGAGAGGAGCTGAAGAATCAATAAAAGGCCCAGAGAGAGAGGAGCTGAAGGATCAATAAAAGGCCCAGAGAGAGAGGAGCTGAAGGATCAATAAAAGGCCCAGAGAGAGAGAGGAGCTGAAGAATCAATAAAAGGCCCAGAGAGAGAGGAGCTGAAGGATCAATAAAAGGCCCAGAGAGAGAGGAGCTGAACGATCAATAAAAGGCCCAGAGAGAGAGGAGCTGAACGATCAATAAAAGGCCCAGAGAGAGAGGAGCTGAAGAATCAATAAAAGGCCCAGAGAGAGAGAGGAGCTGAAGGATCAATAAAAGGCCCAGAGAGAGAGGAGCTGAAGGATCAATAAAAGGCCCAGAGAGAGAGGAGCTGAAGGATCAATAAAAGGCCCAGAGAGAGAGGAGCTGAAGAATCAATAAAAGGCCCGGGGAGAGAGGAGCTGAAGGATCAATAAAAGGCCCAGAGAGAGAGGAGCTGAAGGATCAATAAAAGGCCCAGAGAGAGAGAGGAGCTGAAGGATCAATAAAAGGCCCGGGGAGAGAGGAGCTGAAGGATCAATAAAAGGCCCAGAGAGAGAGGAGCTGAAGGATCAATAAAAGGCCCAGAGAGAGAGGAGCTGAAGGATCAATAAAAGGCCCAGAGAGAGAGGAGCTGAAGGATCAATAAAAGGCCCAGAGAGAGAGGAGCTGAAGGATCAATAAAAGGCCCAGAGAGAGCGGAGCTGAAGGATCAATAAAAGGCCCAGAGACAGAGGAGCTGAAGGATCAATAAAAGGCCCAGAGAGAGAGGAGCTGAAGGATCAATAAAAGGCCCAGAGAGAGAGGAGCTGAAGAATCAATAAAAGGCCCAGAGAGAGAGGAGCTGAAGGATCAATAAAAGGCCCAGAGAGAGAGGAGCTGAAGAATCAATAAAAGGCCCAGAGAGAGAGGAGCTGAAGAATCAATAAAAGGCCCAGAGAGAGAGGAGCTGAAGGATCAATAAAAGGCCCAGAGAGAGAGGAGCTGAAGGATCAATAAAAGGCCCAGAGAGAGAGGAGCTGAAGGATCAATAAAAGGCCCGGGGAGAGAGGAGCTGAAGGATCAATAAAAGGCCCAGAGAGAGAGGAGCTGAAGGATTAATAAAAGGCCCAGAGAGAGAGGAGCTGAAGGATCAATAAAAGGCCCAGAGAGAGAGGAGCTGAAGGATTAATAAAAGGCCCAGAGAGAGAGGAGCTGAAGGATTAATAAAAGGCCCAGAGAGAGAGGAGCTGAACGATCAATAAAAGGCCCAGAGAGAGAGGAGCTGAAGGATCAATAAAAGGCCCAGAGAGAGAGGAGCTGAAGGATTAATAAAAGGCCCAGAGAGAGAGGAGCTGAAGGATTAATAAAAGGCCCAGAGAGAGGGGAGCTGAACGATCAATAAAAGGCCCAGAGAGAGAGGAGCTGAACGATCAATAAAAGGCCCAGAGAGAGAGGAGCTGAAGAATCAATAAAAGGCCCAGAGAGAGAGGAGCTGAAGGATCAATAAAAGGCCCAGAGAGAGAGGAGCTGAACGATCAATAAAAGGCCCAGAGAGAGAGGAGCTGAAGGATCAATAAAAGGCCCAGAGAGAGAGGAGCTGAAGGATCAATAAAAGGCCCAGAGAGAGCGGAGCTGAAGGATCAATAAAAGGCCCGGGGAGAGCGGAGCTGAAGAATCAATAAAAGGCCCAGAGAGAGAGGAGCTGATGGATCAATAAAAGGCCCAGAGAGAGAGGAGCTGAAGGATCAATAAAAGGCCCAGAGAGAGAGGAGCTGAAGGATCAATAAAAGGCCCAGAGAGAGAGGAGCTGAAGGATCAATAAAAGGCCCAGAGAGAGAGGAGCTGAACGATCAATAAAAGGCCCAGAGAGAGAGGAGCTGAAGGATCAATAAAAGGCCCAGAGAGAGAGGAGCTGAAGAATCAATAAAAGGCCCAGAGAGAGAGGAGCTGAAGGATCAATAAAAGGCCCAGAGAGAGAGGAGCTGAAGGATCAATAAAAGGCCCAGAGAGAGAGGAGCTGAAGGATCAATAAAAGGCCCAGAGAGAGAGGAGCTGAAGGATCAATAAAAGGCCCAGAGAGAGAGGAGCTGAACGATCAATAAAAGGCCCAGAGAGAGAGGAGCTGAAGGATCAATAAAAGGCCCAGAGAGAGAGGAGCTGAAGGATCAATAAAAGGCCCAGAGAGAGAGGAGCTGAAGGATCAATAAAAGGCCCAGAGAGAGAGGAGCTGAAGGATCAATAAAAGGCCCAGAGAGAGAGGAGCTGAAGGATCAATAAAAGGCCCAGAGAGAGAGGAGCTGAAGGATCAATAAAAGGCCCAGAGAGAGAGGAGCTGAAGGATCAATAAAAGGCCCAGAGAGAGAGGAGCTGAAGGATCAATAAAAGGCCCAGAGAGAGAGGAGCTGAAGGATCAATAAAAGGCCCAGAGAGAGAGGAGCTGAAGAATCAATAAAAGGCCCAGAGAGAGAGGAGCTGAAGGATCAATAAAAGGCCCAGAGAGAGAGGAGCTGAAGGATTAATAAAAGGCCCAGAGAGAGAGGAGCTGAAGAATCAATAAAAGGCCCAGAGAGAGAGGAGCTGAAGGATCAATAAAAGGCCCAGAGAGAGAGGAGCTGAACGATCAATAAAAGGCCCAGAGAGAGAGGAGCTGAACGATCAATAAAAGGCCCAGAGAGAGAGGAGCTGAAGGATCAATAAAAGGCCCAGAGAGAGAGGAGCTGAAGGATCAATAAAAGGCCCAGAGAGAGAGGAGCTGAAGGATCAATAAAAGGCCCAGAGAGAGAGGAGCTGAACGATCAATAAAAGGCCCAGAGAGAGAGGAGCTGAAGGATCAATAAAAGGCCCAGAGAGAGAGGAGCTGAAGGATCAATAAAAGGCCCAGAGAGAGAGGAGCTGAAGGATCAATAAAAGGCCCAGAGAGAGAGGAGCTGAAGGATCAATAAAAGGCCCAGAGAGAGAGGAGCTGAAGGATCAATAAAAGGCCCAGAGAGAGAGGAGCTGAAGGATCAATAAAAGGCCCAGAGAGAGAGGAGCTGAAGGATCAATAAAAGGCCCAGAGAGAGAGGAGCTGAAGGATCAATAAAAGGCCCAGAGAGAGAGGAGCTGAAGGATCAATAAAAGGCCCAGAGAGAGAGGAGCTGAAGAATCAATAAAAGGCCCAGAGAGAGAGGAGCTGAAGGATCAATAAAAGGCCCAGAGAGAGAGGAGCTGAAGGATCAATAAAAGGCCCAGAGAGAGAGGAGCTGAAGGATCAATAAAAGGCCCAGAGAGAGAGGAGCTGAAGGATTAATAAAAGGCCCAGAGAGAGAGGAGCTGAAGGATCAATAAAAGGCCCAGAGAGAGAGGAGCTGAAGGATTAATAAAAGGCCCAGAGAGAGAGGAGCTGAAGGATTAATAAAAGGCCCAGAGAGAGAGGAGCTGAACGATCAATAAAAGGCCCAGAGAGAGAGGAGCTGAAGGATCAATAAAAGGCCCAGAGAGAGAGGAGCTGAAGGATTAATAAAAGGCCCAGAGAGAGAGGAGCTGAAGGATTAATAAAAGGCCCAGAGAGAGGGGAGCTGAACGATCAATAAAAGGCCCAGAGAGAGAGGAGCTGAACGATCAATAAAAGGCCCAGAGAGAGAGGAGCTGAAGAATCAATAAAAGGCCCAGAGAGAGAGGAGCTGAAGGATCAATAAAAGGCCCAGAGAGAGAGGAGCTGAACGATCAATAAAAGGCCCAGAGAGAGAGGAGCTGAAGGATCAATAAAAGGCCCAGAGAGAGAGGAGCTGAAGGATCAATAAAAGGCCCAGAGAGAGCGGAGCTGAAGGATCAATAAAAGGCCCAGAGAGAGAGGAGCTGAAGGATCAATAAAAGGCCCAGAGAGAGAGGAGCTGAAGGATCAATAAAAGGCCCGGGGAGAGCGGAGCTGAAGAATCAATAAAAGGCCCAGAGAGAGAGGAGCTGATGGATCAATAAAAGGCCCAGAGAGAGAGGAGCTGAAGGATCAATAAAAGGCCCAGAGAGAGAGGAGCTGAAGGATCAATAAAAGGCCCAGAGAGAGAGGAGCTGAAGGATCAATAAAAGGCCCAGAGAGAGAGGAGCTGAACGATCAATAAAAGGCCCAGAGAGAGAGGAGCTGAAGGATCAATAAAAGGCCCAGAGAGAGAGGAGCTGAAGAATCAATAAAAGGCCCAGAGAGAGAGGAGCTGAAGGATCAATAAAAGGCCCAGAGAGAGAGGAGCTGAACGATCAATAAAAGGCCCAGAGAGAGAGGAGCTGAAGGATCAATAAAAGGCCCAGAGAGAGAGGAGCTGAAGGATCAATAAAAGGCCCAGAGAGAGAGGAGCTGAAGGATCAATAAAAGGCCCAGAGAGAGAGGAGCTGAACGATCAATAAAAGGCCCAGAGAGAGAGGAGCTGAAGGATCAATAAAAGGCCCAGAGAGAGAGGAGCTGAAGGATCAATAAAAGGCCCAGAGAGAGAGGAGCTGAAGGATCAATAAAAGGCCCAGAGAGAGAGGAGCTGATGGATCAATAAAAGGCCCGGGGAGAGCGGAGCTGAAGGATCAATAAAAGGCCCAGAGAGAGAGGAGCTGAAGGATCAATAAAAGGCCCAGAGAGAGAGGAGCTGATGGATCAATAAAAGGCCCAGAGAGAGAGGAGCTGAAGGATCAATAAAAGGCCCAGAGAGAGAGGAGCTGAAGGATTAATAAAAGGCCCAGAGAGAGAGGAGCTGAAGGATCAATAAAAGGCCCAGAGAGAGAGGAGCTGAAGGATCAATAAAAGGCCCAGAGAGAGAGGAGCTGAAGGATTAATAAAAGGCCCAGAGAGAGAGGAGCTGAAGGATCAATAAAAGGCCCAGAGAGAGAGAGGAGCTGAAGGATCAATAAAAGGCCCAGAGAGAGAGGAGCTGAAGAATCAATAAAAGGCCCAGAGAGAGAGAGGAGCTGAAGGATCAATAAAAGGCCCAGAGAGAGAGGAGCTGAAGGATCAATAAAAGGCCCAGAGAGAGAGGAGCTGAACGATCAATAAAAGGCCCAGAGAGAGAGGAGCTGAAGGATCAATAAAAGGCCCAGAGAGAGAGGAGCTGAAGGATTAATAAAAGGCCCAGAGAGAGAGGAGCTGAAGGATCAATAAAAGGCCCAGAGAGAGAGGAGCTGAAGGATCAATAAAAGGCCCAGAGAGAGAGGGGAGCTGAAGGATCAATAAAAGGCCCAGAGAGAGAGAGGAGCTGAAGGATCAATAAAAGGCCCAGAGAGAGAGAGGAGCTGAAGGATCAATAAAAGGCCCAGAGAGAGAGGAGCTGAACGATCAATAAAAGGCCCAGAGAGAGAGGAGCTGAAGGATCAATAAAAGGCCCAGAGAGAGAGGAGCTGAAGGATTAATAAAAGGCCCAGAGAGAGAGGAGCTGAAGGATCAATAAAAGGCCCAGAGAGAGAGGAGCTGAAGGATCAATAAAAGGCCCAGAGAGAGAGGAGCTGAAGGATCAATAAAAGGCCCAGAGAGAGAGGAGCTGATGGATCAATAAAAGGCCCAGAGAGAGAGGAGCTGAACGATCAATAAAAGGCCCAGAGAGAGAGGAGCTGAAGGATCAATAAAAGGCCCAGAGAGAGAGGAGCTGAAGGATCAATAAAAGGCCCAGAGAGAGAGGAGCTGAAGGATTAATAAAAGGCCCAGAGAGAGAGGAGCTGAACGATTAATAAAAGGCCCAGAGAGAGAGGAGCTGAAGGATTAATAAAAGGCCCAGAGAGAGAGGAGCTGAAGGATCAATAAAAGGCCCAGAGAGAGAGGAGCTGAAGGAGCTGAAGTGCAGATACTCACACCTCGGTGGGTCCTACTCCTCAGTTAGTTGGGGTCGCACCTGGTGAGTCACCACACACATGTGAGCATGAGCAGACACTGGTGGCAGAGGCAGCTGTGGAGAGTCCTCGTCGGTGGGAGCACTGGTCTGCAGGCTCTGCTCAGCTGGACACAGATGCTGAACCCGGGGGGCCATCCTTTAAAAGGAGAATGATCGAGGGACAGCAGCACATTTGTGAGGTACTGGAACAGGTGCCACTCGCACTCTGCACAATAGTGCAGAGGATGGAGGAGTCCAACTCCTGCATGAGTGGAATGGTGACACAGGTACAGGAGGGAATCTCTGAGATAGTGTCGCAGGTAAGTGCGGGAATGTCTGCGATGGAGGGAAGGCTAGACTCTATTGAGCTTCAAGCACAGCTCACAAATGAGTCCATTTAGGCCCTGACAACGGCCGTGCGGACTCACAGTGAACAACATTCTGCCGCCTTAAACATGCAGGCAGAAACTTTACAACTGGGCTTCCAAGGCATCACACATGTCCCCCAAACTGTTCTCCAGCAGGGTGGTGGGAGTGATGTGGGCCTGGTCCAGGAAAGGGATGATGGCGAAAGGGGACATGGAAGTGGGGTTACCACTCAAAGCACTCCCATGTCTCACCCGTTGCCCCCCCTCTCAAGCATTACCCGCAATGCTGCCTCCTCTCCAGGTGGCCGAGTCTGCCCCTGAACAGGTTTTGAGGGGCCCTCACGGGCTCCAAAACCCAGAGGGCTTAGGCCCAAAGCATCTAAGCAGTCAGGGCATGAACAAGAGCAAACTGCCACTACCTCTGCTGCAGCCACAGGGGATGCACCACGTAGAAGTAATCGGAAGAGAAAGACGAAGCTTTTGTGAGCACGAAGGGGATGCACAAGGGTGATTGATAGACTGTCATGTTTTTCATTTATATTTAGTTTTTGTTAAAGCGACATTAAATTTTACGATTGTCACCTCTGCTGCCACGTCTTGCCCATTTCTTGACTGGCTTTTGTGATAGGGTCTTTTCATGAGGTTCACCATGAACAGCGACACTTGATGCCACCCATTGGGTCACTTTACGGTGGGTGTGTGTGTAGTTGCAGGACTGTTTTGTGCAGGGAGGGGTGGGGGAGGTGCTGGTGTGGCCGCTGATCTATCCAGGTGGTGTGACGACTGCACTCTTCAAACTTTCGGATGTTAGGAGAACCGTTCACATATCAGTGACTCCCTGGCCTCATGAGCAGCCAGGTGAGCCGTTGCTCTGCCCATGGGTTGCTCCTCCTCCTCCACCTCCTCCCCCTCCTCCTCAGTGTGGGTGGCAGATGTGAATGGGGCCTCCTCAAGCAGCACCTCTCTCTGTTGTTGCCCTCCGTGCTCTTGTACAGGTGCCTGTGGTGCAGCACTGTGTGATGGAGCTCCATGTGGTGGAAGTGCACGCCGTGCCTGGCGAGGACGGTGATGTTGCTCGTCCTCGGATGTACTGGTGAATGCAGCCATCGTGCCCCCCCATCCTGATGGTGTGAGTTTGAGGGGGTCCGAAAAGTTGTTAAATACGTTTGAACAGAAGAATCGTGAGTGGAAAGTAAGAATTTTCAGTGAAAACACAAAGGTCTCGCAGCCAAAAGTTTGCGTGAAAGAACAGATTCCCCTGCAGCAAGAACTCACCTTTTCTCCCCATCTGTCGAACAAGCATTTGAATGACCCACTGGCTGCCGGCTGAAACACGTCTGGTAGAACATGGAGTGTTTCCCACAGCACGGGAAACACGCTGAGGATGTTTGAAAGTCGGACCCCTGCCTTAATGTGGAAAAATTAAGTACTTTAAGTATCTAAATAAGTGTCTTAACTATCATCCCGCCGGCTTTAATTGCCGGTGGGACTTCCGCATTAGGGAGGCGGGCATGCACCCAGACTCGTCAGTGGGGAACCCGGAAGTCTGCGGGTTGGAGCCGGGTTCCGAACATGCTTGGGATTTCCGCAATTTTCGGAGCGGCCCCCGCCCCCAACACACCTGCAATTTAATTTTAAAATTGACCCCAAAGAGTCTACAAAGGGATACAGACAGGTTAAGTGAGTGGGCAAGAAGGTGTCAGATGGAGTATAATGTGGGGAAATGTGAGGTTATTCACTTTGGTAGGAAGAATAGAAAAACAGAATATTTTTTAAATAGTGAGAAACTATTAAATGTTGGTGTTCGGAGGGATTTGGGTGTCCTCGTACAAGAAACACAGAAAGTTAACATGCAGGTACAGCAAGCAATTAAGAAGGCAAACAGTATGTTGGCCTTTATTGCAAGAGGGTTGGAATACAAGAGTAAGGAGATCTTGCTTCAATTATATAGGGCTATGGTGAGACCACACTATGTACAGCTTTGGTCTCCTTACCTAAGGAACGATGTACTTGCTTTGGAAGCAGTGCAACAAAGGTTCACTAGATTGATTCCTGGGATGAGAGGGTTGTCCTATCAGGAAAGAATGGGCCTATACTCTCTGGAGTTTAGAAGAATGAGAAGTGATCTTGACAGGATAGATGCTGAGAGGCTTTTTCCCCTGGCTAGTGAGTCTAGAACTAGGGGGCATTGCCTCAGGATAGGGGGTCAACTATTTAGGACTGGGATGAGGAGAAATTTCTTAATTCAGAGGGCTGTGAATCTTTGAAATTCTCTACTTCAGAGGGCTGCGGACGCTCAGTCATTGAGTATATTCAAGGCTGAGATGGATAGATTTTTGGACTCTAGGAGACTCAAGGGATATGGAGATCGGGTGGGAAAGTGGAGTTGAGGTCGAAGATCAGCCATGATCTTATTGAATGGCGGAGCAGGCTCGAGGGGCCAAATGGCCTACTTCTGCTCCTATTTCTTATGTTCTTATGTTCACCCTCTTGATGCCTCATTTCAAAGCTGAAAAGCCCAAATTTCTCCAATCTTTCCTCATAACGGAGGCCCTTGTCACCAGGGATCAATCTTGTGGCTCTTCTCTACACTGCCTCCAATGCTTCAATGTCTCCCTTCTGCCTCTGTCAGAACTAGACACTGTACTCAAGGCATGGTCTGAGCAGAGCACATGGTCATGACTTCTTCTGGCTTGTCTTCTACTGTTTTGGCGATGTATTTCAACATTCTATTGGCTTCTCTAAAATAACTCTCTCTGGACTGGGCTCAGCGCATTTTTATTTTGGGATTTTTCCCCAAAAATCGGGCTTGATTTACCTTTTGTTTTAATTGTCATTTTTATTGTATAACCCGATTTTGTGAGACTAGCAAAATTAAGGCTGCACTTGCCCATTATGTAGGAACACCTGTACCTGCAGAGGAGAGGACTTGCCTTGCTGAATTTTACAATGCACCTCCTTCACTTAATTTCAACAGGCTCCCTGTGCATTGAAAGTTTACACAAAAAAACAAGCTTACATACCGGCTGGCTGGGACTTGCGAAAATGGGAGAGCCAGCAGTTCATCAAGGTCTGCTGTTGCCATTAAAGGCGAGTTTTCTTGTTTGCTGCATTATCCTAGAGAAGTGTACTGGCTGTAAGGAGGTATCCAATTCTGTCATTTGCAACATGACTCCCTCATTTAGTTTAGATTTATTGAAGGTCCTGCAGCAGAAGGCATAGCAAAGGAGAGTCTCCCTCTTTGGAGGTGAAGGTCACCCATGTTATTAGAGGGACAGTCACCATAGGCCTGTCTTGTGTACTTACCAACTGCCCATTATAAGAAGGGGAGTTGGCACAGTGACATTCTACACAGTTTGATGGGGTCAGATTGGAATGCAGATTTTATTTTTAAAAGGCAGGTAACGGGTTAAGAAAACATTAGCATTCTTGACTAGTGCAAAAAATGCAACAGAAGTACAGAGGAACGCAGATGAACGTTGTGTAATCTTGTTAAATTGCTATATGCTGTTGAAATCTCTTTTAATTGTAAACGGGTCCCACCCTGAATCCTTTGTTTAAATAAAGCCTTGCCCAGTTGCCACTTCCCAGTTTATTTAATTAATATAACAGCTGTGTAACCTGCATTTTGATTCCTGATAAGAGCAGACTAGTGTGTCATTGAGAGCTGGTTGCTCCACGTTCTCACTTTCCAAATGGTTTTATTGACAAATGGCAACTGACCTTCTATTTTAAACTGCAGTGCTTGCAGTAGAGTTACAGGACAGGCAGATGTGACATGAGAAGAAATTGCTATCGAAATGCTTTGAGATAAGGGAATCGGCAGTGTTAATATTCGTCATAAAAATACACTTGGGTGACCCTATTTACACTTGATTTTTTATCGATGTGTAACCTTTTACATTCTTTAGCAAATAAAAATTATTTAACTAGGAACAAGTAACAAGCGTCTCACAAGATAACAACTACTTCATATATACAGCAAAAGCACCCATGGACAAGAATGTCGTCAAACTAATTTAAAAAAATTATTAAACAGGACAAAAAAAATCATTACGCACAATAAGTAACCTGAGGTCACTGTATTTCAGAGTTAAAAGTAATACTATTATAACTGTGTCCAGCCCAGCAATGTTCAAACTACTGTGGCCCTATTCTCAGACTAAAGGCTATAAAGATGTTATAAGGAGTAACTGGGCATTGAGTTATAGGAACATAGGATCAGGAGTAGGCCATTTAGCCCCTCCAGCCTGTTCTGCCATTCAATGAGATCCTGGCTGATCTGTGACCTAACTCCATATATCCGCCTTAGTCCCATATCCCTTAATACCTTCGGATAACAAAAATATATCAATCTCAGATTTAAAATTAACAATTGATCGAGCATCATCTGCCTTTTGTGGAAGAAAGTTCCAAACTTCTACCACCCTTTGCGCGTAGAAGTGTTTCCTAACTTCACTCCTGAAAGTCCTGGCACTAAGTCCAGTCCTAGACTCCCTAAGCAGCGGAAATAGTTTCTCTCTATCTACCCTGTCCGTTCCCCTTAATATCTTGAAAACTTCGATCAAATCACCCTTTAATATTTTAAAGTCCAGTGAATACAACCCTAATTTGTGTAATTTCTTCTCATAATTTAACCCTTGGAGTTCAGGTATCATTCTAGTAAATCTACACTGCACTCCCTCCAAGGCCAATATATCACAGAAATATAGACATAGAAACAGAGAAAATAGGAGCAGGAGTAGGCCATCTAGCCCTTCGAGCCTGCTCCGCCATTCAATATGATCATGGCTGATCCTCTATCTCAATATCATACTCCCGCTCTCTCCCTATACCCCTTGATGCATTTTGTGTCCAGAAATCTATCTAGCTCCTTCTTAAATATATTCAGTGACTTGGCCTCCACAGCCTTCTGTGGTAGAGAATTCCACAGGTTCACCACCCTCTGAGTGAAGAAACTTCTCCTCAGCTCAGTCCTAAATGTCCTACCCCATATCCTGAGACTGTGACCTCTCGTTCTAGACCCCCAGCCAGGGGAAACATCCTCCCTGCATCCAGTCTGTCTAGCCCTGTCAGAATTTTATATGTTTCAACGAGGTCCCCTCTCATTCTTCTAAACTCGAGTGAATACAGGCCGAGTCGACCCATTCTCTCCTCATACGACAGTCCTGCCATCCCAGGTATCAGTCTGGTGAACCTTAGCAGCACTCCCTCTATGACAAGTATATCCTTTCTTAGGTAAGGAGACCAAAACTGGTCACAGTACTCCAGGTGTGGTCTCACCAAGGCCCTGTATAGCTGCAGTAAGACATCGTTATTCCTGTACTCAAATCCTCTTGCAATGAAGGCCAACATACCATTTGCCTTCCTAACTGCTTGCTGCACCTGCATGTTTGCTTTCAGTGACTGGTGTACAAGGACACCCAGGTCCCTTTGTACATCAACATTTCCCAATCTATCACCATTTAAATAATACTCTGCCTTTCTGTTTTTCCTTCTGAAGTGGATAACTTCACATTTATCCACGTTATACTGCATCTGCCATGTATTTGCCCACTCACTCAACTTGTCTAAATCGCCTTGAAGCCTCTTTGCATCCTCCTCACAACTCACAATCCCATCTAGTTTTGTGTCATCAGCAAACTTGGAAATATTATACTTGGTTCCCTCATCCAAATCATTGATATATATTGTGAATAGCTGGGGCCCAAGCACTGATCCCTGCGGTACCCCACTAGTCACTGCCTGCCACCCAGAAAAAGACCCATTTATTCCTACTCTCTGTTTCCTGTCTGTTAACCAATTTTCAATCCATGCCAGTATATTACCCCCAATCCCATGTGTTTTAATTTTACACACTAACCTCTTATGTGGGACTTTATCAAAGACCTTCTGAAAATCCAAATAAACCACATCCACTGGTTCTCCATTATCTGTTCTACCAGTTACATCCTCAAAAAACTCCAGTAGGTTTGTCAAACATGATTTCCCTTTCATAAATCCACGTTGACTTTGTCTAATCCCGTTGATATTTTCTAAGTGTCCTGTTATCACATCCTTTATAATAGACTCCAGCATTTTCCCTAATACTGATGTTAGGTTGTAATTCCCTGTTTTCTCTCTCCCTCCTTTTTTAAATAATGGTTCACTATTATGAGGTGCAGTGCCCACAACTGAACAAAGTACTCCAGGTGTGGTCTAACCAGGGCTTTATATAGCTGTAGCATAACTTCTACCCCCTTGCATTATAGTCCTCTAGATATAAAGGCCAGCATTCCATTAGCCTGTTTGATTATTTTCTGTACCTGTTCATGACATTTTAATGATCTATGTACATGAACCCCTTTGGACCGCCACTGGTTCGAGCTTTTCACCATTTAGAAAGTACCCTATTCTATCCTTTTTAGTTCCAAATTGGATGACCTCACACTTGCCCACATTGAAATCCATTTGCCACAGTTTTGCCCATTTAGTTAATCTATTAATATCTCTCTGTAATTTTATGCTTCCATCTACAATGCTGCCTATCTTTGTGTCATTGGCAAACTTGGATATGTGGCTCTCAATCCCGTAATTTAAGTCATTAATAAATACAGTGAATAGTTGAGGCCTCAACGCAAATCTCTTTGGGACACCACGAGTCACATCCTGCCAATTTGACAACCTGCTCATTATCCCTGCTCTCTGTCTCCTGCCACACAGCCAATTTCCTAACCAGGTCAATAATTTGCCTTCAATTCCATGAGCTTCAACTTTAGCTAACAGCCTTTTATGAGGGACTTTATCGAATGCCTTCTGGAAGTCCATATAAATAACATCCATAGACATTCCCCTGTCCACTACTTTAGCCACCTCTTCAAAAAATTCAATCAGGTTCGTCAGACATGACCTACCCTTCACAAATCCATGATGGTATTTTTCAAGGTGATCAGTCACTCTATCGTTAATTATAGAGTCATAGAGTCATAGAGTCATAGAGTTATACAGCACGGATAGAGGCCCTTCGGCCCATCGTGTCCGCGCCGGCCATCAGCCCTGTCTACTCTAATCCCATATTCCAGCATTTGGTCCGTAACCTTGTATGCTATGGCATTTCAAGTGCTCATCCAAATGCTTCTTGAATGTTGTGAGGGTTCCTGCCTCCACAACCCTCTCAGGCAGTGAGTTCCAGACTCCAACCACCCTCTGGGTGAAAAAGTTCTTTCTCAAATCCCCTCTAAACCTCCCGCCTTTTACCTTGAATCTATGTCCCCTTGTTATAGAACCCTCAACGAAGGGAAAAAGCTCATTAGTATCCATCCTATCTGTGCCCCTCATAATTTTGTACACCTCAATCATGTCCCCCCTCAGCCTCCTCTGCTCCAAGGAAAACAAACCCAATCTTCCCAGTCTCTCTTCATAGCTGAAGCGCTCCAGCCCTGGTAACATCCTGGTGAATCTCCTCTGCACCCTCTCCAAAACGATCACATCCTTCCTGTAGTGTGGCGACCAGAACTGCACACAGTACTCCAGCTGTGGCCTAACCAGTGTTTTATACAGCTCCATCATAACCTCCTTGCTCTTATATTCTATGCCTCGGCTAATAAAAGCAAGTATCCCATATGCCTTCTTTACCACCTTATCTACCTGTTCCGCCACCTTCAGGAATCTGTGAACTTGCACACCAAGATCCCTCTGACCCTCTGTCTTGCCTAGGGTCCTCCCATTCATTGTGTATTCCCTTGCCTTGTTAGTCCCTCCAAAGTACATCACCTCGCACTTTTCCGGGTTAAATTCCATTTGCCACTGTTCCGCCCATCTGACCAACCCATCTATATCGTCCTGCAGACTGAGGCAATCCTCCTCGCTATTTACCACCCTACCAATTTTTGTATCATCAGCGAACTTACTGATCATACCTTTTACATTCATATCCAAGTCATTAATGTAGACCACAAACAGCAAGGGACCCAGCACCGATCCCTGTGGTACCCCACTGGCCACAGGCTTCCAGTCACAAAAAGAACCTTCGACCATCACCCTCTGCCTTCTGCCACTAAGCCAGTTTTGTATCCAAAGTGCCAAGGCACCCTGGATTCCATGGGCTCGTACCTTCTTGACCAGTCTCCTGTGCGGGACTTTATCGAAGGCCTTACTGAAATCCATGTATACCACATCCACTGCGTTACCCTCATCCACACGCCTAGTCACCCCCTCAAAAAATTCAATCAAATTAGTCAGACATGATCTTCCCTTGACAAAGCCATGTTGACTATCCCTGATTAATCCTTGCTTCTCCAAGTGGAGACTAATATAGACTCTAGTAATTTCCTGACAACAGATGTCAGGCTAACTGGATTCCCTCTCTCACCTTCCTTAAATAGCAGAGTGATATGTGCAATTTTCCAATCTAAAGGAACGGTTCCTGAATCGAGAGAACTTTGTTAGGGCATCTGCAATGTGCTCCCCTACTTCCTTTAAAACCCTGGGATGGAAACCATCTGTTCCTGGCGATTTGTCACTCTTCAGTGCCATTATTTTCTTCATTACTGTTAATTTGCTTAGGTTAATTATGGTGAGTTCCCGTCCCTGATTCAAATTAGTTTCTTTGGGGCGTCTGGCATGCTATCCTCTTCCTTTACTGTAAATACTGATGCAAAGTAATTATTTAACATGTCCGCCGTTTTCTTATTTTCATTTACAATATCATCGTTATCAGTTTTTAAGGGCCCACATTGCTCTTGACCACCCTCTTCTTCCTAATATAATTGTAAAACATTTTTGTATTGATTTTGATATCCCTTGCAAATTTCTTTTCATACTCCCTTTTTGTAGCTCTTACTATCTGTTTTGTCTCCCTTTGCTGTTCTTTGTATCTCTCCCAGTCGACAGGATGTGTGCTATTTTTTTGCATTTTTGTATGTTTTTTCTTTTAGTATAATGTTGTCCCTTACCTCTTTTGTCCTCCATGGCTGTTTTTTTGGCAAGTAGAGCTCTTACTCCTTAGGGGTATGAACTCGTTCTGTCTCACGTTAAATTATTTTTTGAACACCTCCCATCGATTTTCTGTCGTTTTGCCCATTAACAGATTTGCCCAGTTAACCTTGGACAGTCTCTGTCTCATCCCGTTGAAGTCGGCCTTACCTAAATTTAGAATCTTAATAGCTGCTATGGGTTTCTCCCTTTCAAACACAACGTTGAACTCGATCATATCATGATCACTATTAGATAAATGTTCACGCACCATTTGGCCGTTAACTATATCCGGCTCATTACTCATTATTAATTATAATATGGCCTGCCCCCTTGTTGGTTCTGGGACATATTGTTGCAGAAAGCCTGAACACACTCAAGAAATTCGTTACCTTTCTGACATGAACTCCTTTGCTTATTCCAATCTATATGAAGGTGAAAGTCCCCTATTAAAACCACTCTGCCTTTGTTACATGCTTGTCTAATCTCTGCATTTATACATTATGCCACTTCACAGCTGCTACCAGGGGGCCTATACATAACTCCCACTACAGTCTTAAATCCTTTTCTATTGCTTAATTCCACCTATAAACTCTCCACTGCCTGCCTACTTCTTGTTATATCCCCTCTTATCATTGAAGTAATTTCATCCTTTATCACTAAGTCTACTCCTCCCCATCTACCAGTTTCCCTATCCTTCCTGTAGACCTTATAACCCGGTATATTCAATTCCCAGTCCTGACCGTCTTGCAGCCATGTCTCAGTAATGGCTACCATGGTATACCCTTTAAGTTGAATTTGCACCTGAAATTCTTTCAATTTGTACCTTATATTCTGTGCGTCTGTAGAAAGAACACTTATTTGGGCCAGACACCCTAACCTGTCCTTCTGCTCTAATGTTGTTTTTCTCTCACATTTCTTATTTCTCTCTCCTGATTTAATTATTTTACATCTTTTAGTTTTCCCTTTATGCCTAAAGCATAATTACTCTACTCTCTTCATTTTCATTTGTTTTAGAATTATTATTTGCACTACCTTTTTCACCTGACCCCTATTTACTAGTTTAATGTCCTTGTGACCACCCTATTTATCTTTTCCGTTAGGATCCTGGTCCCAGCCCTGTTCAGGTGGGACCGTCCCAATGGTACAGTTCCTTCCTGTCCCAGTACTGGTGTCAGTGCCCCATGAAATGGAACCCCTCCTTCCCACACCACTCCTTCAGACACGTGTTCACTTCCTTAATCTGCTTCTCCCTACGCCAATTTTCACGTGGCTCGGGTAATAATCCAGAGATTATAACCCTTGAGATCCTGTTATTTAATTTAGCTCCTAGCTCCTGGTACTCTCTAAACAGGACCTCTTGCCTACTCTTTCCTATGTTGTTGGTCCCAACATGGACCACGACGACTGGATCCTCCCCTTCCCCTCTCCAAAATCCTTTCAAGTCGGTTCGAGATGTCTCTCACCCTGGCACCAGGTAGGCAACATGCCATGTCTGTCTCTCGATCCTGCTTACAAAGGATGCTCTCTGTCCCCCAGATTATTGAATCCCTTACAATTACCACATGACGCTTCTCCTCCTCCTCCTCCCTTTGGACAGCCTCCTGCTCTAAGGTGCCATGGTCAGCAAATGGCTGTCCTTCCGACAGTCTTTATCCTTATCCTCACACGAGCAAGTACCTTGTACTTGTTGGAGAGGATCGGTTTCTGCGGATCCTCGTTCTCTATCTCACCTGGGTTCCCCTTACTCTGTACACTATCGGTCACACCAACCACGTTCCGATCCTGTACGTCTCTACGAGGTGTGACCGAGGTCTGGAGCAAACTGTCCAGATACTCTTCCCCCTCCCTTATGTGTCAGAGTGTCTCCAACTCGCACTCCAGCTCAATGAATTAATAAATTGCTAAATTCTGATCAGTTACAGCAAGAGTTCGATACAAAGTAAAGTTCCCTCTATATTGTCCGTTCAAACACTCTCAGGTCAGTCAGAGCATCAATTAGATACAGACTAAAACTCACCCCCGATGTTGCCCCATCAAACACTCCCAGGTCAGGTACATCATCGGTTAGATACAGAGTAGAACTCGCCATCTGAACGGTCCCAAGACACACTTCTGGGTCAGTTACAGCACGGGTTTGATACAGAGTAAAGCTCCATCTGCACTGTCCCATCAAACACTCCCAGGGCAGGTACAGCACGGGTTAGATACAGAGTAAAGCTCCCTCTACACTGTCCCATCAAATACTCCCAGGGCAGGTACAGCATGGGTTAGATACAGAGTAAAGCTCCCTCGATACTGTCCCATCAAACACTCCCAGGGCTGGTACAGCACGGGTTAGATACAGAGTAAAGCTCCCTCTACACTGTCCCATCAAACACTCCCAGGGCAGGTACAGCACGGGTTAGATACAGAGTAAAGCTCCCTCTATACTGTCCCATCAAACACTCCCTGGGCAGGTACAGCACGGGTTAGATACAGAGTAAAGCTCCCTCTACACTGTCCCATCAAACACTCCCAGGGCAGGTACAGCACGGGTTAGATACAGAGTAAAGCTCCTTCTACACTGTCCCATCAAACACTCCCAGGGCAGGTACAGCACGGGTTAGATACAGAGTAAAGCTCCCTCTACACTGTCCCATCAAATACTCCCAGGGCAGGGACAGCACGGGTTAGATATAGAGTAAAGCTCCCTCTACACTGTCCAATCAACACTCACTGGGCAGGTACAGCACGGGTCAGATACAGAGTAAAGCTCCCTCTATACTGTCCCATCAAACACTTCCTGGGCAGGTACAGCATGGGTTAGATACAGACTAAAGATCCTTCTACACTGTCCCAACAAACACTCCCTGGGCAGGTACAGCACGGGTTAGATACAGAGTAAAGCTCCCTCTGTACTGTCCCATAAAACACTCCCTGGGCAGGTACAGCACGGGTTAGAAACAGAGTGAAGCTCCCTCTACACAGTCCCATCAAACACTCCCAGGGCAGGTACAGCACGGGTTAGACATTGAGTAAAGCTCCCTCTACACTGTCCCATCAAACACTCCCTGGGCAGGTACAGCACGGGTTAGACATTGAGTAAAGCTCCCTCCACACTGTCCCATCAAACACTCCCGGGGCAGGTACAGCACGGGTTAGATACAGAGTAAAGCTCCCTCTACACTGTCCCATCAAAGACTCCCAGGGCAGGTACAGCACGGGTTAGATACAGAGTAAAGCTCCCTCTATACGGTCCCATCAAACACTCCCTGGGCAGGTACAGCACGGGTTAGATACAGAGTAAAGCTCCCACTGTACTGTCCCATAAAACACTCCCTGGGCAGGTACAGCACGGGTTAGATATAGAGTGAAGCTCTCTCTACACTGTCCCATCAAACACTCCCAGGGCAGGTACAGCACGGGTTAGATACAGAGTAAAGCTCCCTCTACACTGTCCCATCAAACACTCCCAGGGCAGGTACAGCACGGGTTAGATACAGAGTAAAGCTCCCTCTATACTGTCCCATCAAACACTCCCAGGGCAGGTACAGCACGGGTTAGATACAGAGTAAAGCTCCCTCTACACCGTCCCATCAAACACTCCCTGGGCAGGTACAGCACGGGTTAGACATCAAGTAAAGCTCCCTCCACACTGTCCCATCAAACACTCCCAGAGCAGGTACAGCACGGGTTAGATACAGAATAAAGCTCCCTCTACACTGTCCCATCAAACACTCCCAGGGCAGGTACAGCACGGGTTAGATACAGTATAAAGCTCCCTCTACACTGTCCCATCAAACACTCCCAGAGCAGGTACAGCACGGGTTAGATACAGAGTAAAGCTCCCTCTACACTGTCCCATCAAACACTCCCAGGGCAGGTACAGCACGGGTTAGATACAGAGTAAAGCTCCCTCGATACTGTCCCATCAAACACTCCCAGGGCAGGTACAGCACGGATTAGATACAGAGTAAAGCTCCCTCTATACTGTCCCATCAAACACTCCCGGGACAGGTACAGCATGGGTTAGATACAGAGTAAAGCTCACTCTACACTGTCCCATCAAACACTCCCAGGGCAGGGACAGCACGGGTTAGATACAGAGTAAAGCTCCCTCTACACTGTCCCATCAAACACTCCCGGGAAAGGTACAGCACGGGTTAGATACAGAGTAAAGCTCCCTCTACACTGTCCCATCAAACACTCCCGGGACAGGTACAGCACGGGTTCGATACAGAGTAAAGCTCCCTCTACACTGTCCCATCAAACACTCCCGGGACAGGTACAGCACGGGTTCGATACAGAGTAAAGCTCCCTCTACACTGTCCCATCAAACACTCCCGGGACAGGTACAGCACGGGTTAGATACAGAGTAAAGCTCCTCTACACTGTCCCATCAAACACTCCCGGGACAGGTACAGCACGGGTTAGATACAGAGTAAAGCTCCCTCTACACTGTCCCATCAAACACTCCCGGGACAGGTGCAGCACGGGTTCGATACAGAGTAAAGCTCCCTCTACACTGTCCCATCAAACACTCCCGGGACAGGTACAGCACGGGTTAGATACAGAGTAAAGCTCCCTCTACACTGTCCCATCAAACACTCCCAGGGCAGGGACAGCACGGGTTAGATACAGAGTAAAGCTCCCTCTACACTGTCCCATCAAACATTCCCAGGGCAGGTACAGGGTTAGATACAGAGTAAAGCTCCCTCTACACTGTCCCATCAAACACTCCCAGGGCAGGTACAGCACGGGTTAGATACAGAGTAAAGCTCCCTCTACACTGTCCCATCAAACACTCCCAGGGCAGGTACAGCACGGGTGAGATACAGAGTAAAGCTCCCTCGATACTGTCCCATCAAACACTCCCAGGGCTGGTACAGCACGGGTTAGATACAGAGTAAAGCTCCCTCTACACTGTCCCATCAAACACTCCCAGGGCAGGTACAGCACGGGTTAGATACAGAGTAAAGCTCCCTCTATACTGTCCCATCAAACACTCCCTGGGCAGGTACAGCACGGGTTAGATACAGAGTAAAGCTCCCTCTACACTGTCCCATCAAACACTCCCAGGGCAGGTACAGCACGGGTTAGATACAGAGTAAAGCTCCTTCTACACTGTCCCATCAAACACTCCCAGGGCAGGTACAGCACGGGTTAGATACAGAGTAAAGCTCCCTCTACACTGTCCCATCAAATACTCCCAGGGCAGGGACAGCACGGGTTAGATATAGAGTAAAGCTCCCTCTACACTGTCCAATCAACACTCACTGGGCAGTTACAGCACGGGTCAGATACAGAGTAAAGCTCCCTCTATACTGTCCCATCAAACACTTCCTGGGCAGGTACAGCACGGGTTAGATATAGAGTGAAGCTCCCTCTACACTGTCCCATCAAACACTCCCAGGGCAGGTACAGCACGGGTTAGATACAGAATAAAGCTCCCTCTACACTGTCCCATCAAACACTCCCAGGGCAGGGACAGCACGGGTTAGATACAGTATAAAGCTCCCTCTACACTGTCCCATCAAACACTCCCAGAGCAGGTACAGCACGGGTTAGATACAGAGTAAAGCTCCCTCTACACTGTCCCATCAAACACTCCCAGGGCAGGTACAGCACGGGTTAGATACAGAGTAAAGCTCCCTCGATACTGTCCCATCAAACACTCCCAGGGCAGGTACAGCACGGATTAGATACAGAGTAAAGCTCCCTCTATACTGTCCCATCAAACACTCCCGGGACAGGTGCAGCATGGGTTAGATACAGAGTAAAGCTCACTCTACACTGTCCCATCAAACACTCCCAGGGCAGGGACAGCACGGGTTAGATACAGAGTAAAGCTCCCTCTACACTGTCCCATCAAACACTCCCGGGAAAGGTACAGCACGGGTTAGATACAGAGTAAAGCTCCCTCTACACTGTCCCATCAAACACTCCCGGGACAGGTACAGCACGGGTTCGATACAGAGTAAAGCTCCCTCTAAACTGTCCCATCAAACACTCCCGGGACAGGTACAGCACGGGTTCGATACAGAGTAAAGCTCCCTCTACACTGTCCCATCAAACACTCCCGGGACAGGTACAGCACGGGTTAGATACAGAGTAAAGCTCCTCTACACTGTCCCATCAAACACTCCCGGGACAGGTACAGCACGGGTTAGATACAGAGTAAAGCTCCCTCTACACTGTCCCATCAAACACTCCCGGGACAGGTGCAGCACGGGTTCGATACAGAGTAAAGCTCCCTCTGCACTGTCCCATCAAACACTCCCGGGACAGGTACAGCACGGGTTAGATACAGAGTAAAGCTCCCTCTTCACTGTCCCATCAAACACTCCCAGGGCAGGGACAGCACGGGTTAGATACAGAGTAAAGCTCCCTCTACACGGTCCCATCAAACATTCCCAGGGCAGGTACAGGGTTCGATACAGAGTAAAGCTCCCTCTACACTGTCCCATCAAACACTCCCAGGGCAGGTACAGCACGGGTTAGATACAGAGTAAAGCTCCCTCTACACTGTCCCATCAAACACTCCCAGGGCAGGTACAGCACGGGTTAGATACAGAGTAAAGCTCCCTCGATACTGTCCCATCAAACACTCCCAGGGCTGGTACAGCACGGGTTAGATACAGAGTAAAGCTCCCTCTACACTGTCCCATCAAACACTCCCAGGGCAGGTACAGCACGGGTTAGATACAGAGTAAAGCTCCCTCTATACTGTCCCATCAAACACTCCCTGGGCAGGTACAGCACGGGTTAGATACAGAGTAAAGCTCCCTCTACACTGTCCCATCAAACACTCCCAGGGCAGGTACAGCACGGGTTAGATACAGAGTAAAGCTCCTTCTACACTGTCCCATCAAACACTCCCAGGGCAGGTACAGCACGGGTTAGATACAGAGTAAAGCTCCCTCTACACTGTCCCATCAAATACTCCCAGGGCAGGGACAGCACGGGTTAGATATCGAGTAAAGCTCCCTCTACACTGTCCAATCAACACTCACTGGGCAGGTACAGCACGGGTCAGATACAGAGTAAAGCTCCCTCTATACTGTCCCATCAAACACTTCCTGGGCAGGTACAGCATGGGTTAGATACAGACTAAAGATCCTTCTACACTGTCCCAACAAACACTCCCTGGGCAGGTACAGCACGGGTTAGATACAGAGTAAAGCTCCCTCTGTACTGTCCCATAAAACACTCCCTGGGCAGGTACAGCACGGGTTAGAAACAGAGTGAAGCTCCCTCTACACTGTCCCATCAAACACTCCCAGGGCAGGTACAGCACGGGTTAGATACAGAGTAAAGCTCCCTCTACACTGTCCCATCAAACACTCCCAGGGCAGGTACAGCACGGGTTAGATACAGAATAAAGCTCCCTCTACACTGTCCCATCAAACACTCCCAGGGCAGGTATAGGACGGGTTAGATATAGAGTAAAGCTCCCTCTACACAGTCCCATCAAACACTCCCAGGGCAGGTATAGGACGGGTTAGATACAGAGTAAAGCTCCCTCTGCACAGTCCCATCAAACACTCCCAGGGCAGGTACAGCACGGGTTAGACATTGAGTAAAGCTCCCTCTACACTGTCCCATCAAACACTCCCTGGGCAGGTACAGCACGGGTTAGACATTGAGTAAAGCTCCCTCCACACTGTCCCATCAAACACTCCCGGGGCAGGTACAGCACGGGTTAGATACAGAGTAAAGCTCCCTCTACACTGTCCCATCAAAGACTCCCAGGGCAGGTACAGCACGGGTTAGATACAGAGTAAAGCTCCCTCTATACGGTCCCATCAAACACTCCCTGGGCAGGTACAGCACGGGTTAGATACAGAGTAAAGCTCCCACTGTACTGTCCCATAAAACACTCCCTGGGCAGGTACAGCAAGGGTTAGATATAGAGTGAAGCTCCCTCTACACTGTCCCATCAAACACTCCCAGGGCAGGTACAGCACGGGTTAGATACAGAGTAAAGCTCCCTCTACACTGTCCCATCAAACACTCCCGGGACAGGTACAGCACGGGTTAGATACAGAGTAAAGCTCCCTCTACACTGTCCCATCAAACACTCCCGGGACAGGTACAGCACGGGTTAGATACAGAGTAAAGCTCCTCTACACTGTCCCATCAAACACTCCCGGGACAGGTACAGCACGGGTTAGATACAGAGTAAAGCTCCCTCTACACTGTCCCATCAAACACTCCCGGGACAGGTACAGCACGGGTTAGATACAGAGTATAGCTCCTCTACACTGTCCCATCAAACACTCCCGGGACAGGTACAGCACGGGTTAGATACAGAGTAAAGCTCCCTCTACACTGTCCCATCAAACACTCCCGGGACAGGTGCAGCACGGGTTCGATACAGAGTAAAGCTCCCTCTACACTGTCCCATCAAACACTCCCGGGACAGGTACAGCACGGGTTAGATACAGAGTAAAGCTCCCTCTACACTGTCCCATCAAACACTCCCAGGGCAGGGACAGCACGGGTTAGATACAGAGTAAAGCTCCCTCTACACTGTCCCATCAAACATTCCCAGGGCAGGTACAGGGTTAGATACAGAGTAAAGCTCCCTCTACACTGTCCCATCAAACACTCCCAGGGCAGGTACAGCACGGGTTAGATACAGAGTAAAGCTCCCTCTACACTGTCCCATCAAACACTCCCAGGGCAGGTACAGCACGGGTTAGATACAGAGTAAAGCTCCCTCGATACTGTCCCATCAAACACTCCCAGGGCTGGTACAGCACGGGTTAGATACAGAGTAAAGCTCCCTCTACACTGTCCCATCAAACACTCCCAGGGCAGGTACAGCACGGGTTAGATACAGAGTAAAGCTCCCTCTATACTGTCCCATCAAACACTCCCTGGGCAGGTACAGCACGGGTTAGATACAGAGTAAAGCTCCCTCTACACTGTCCCATCAAACACTCCCAGGGCAGGTACAGCACGGGTTAGATACAGAGTAAAGCTCCTTCTACACTGTCCCATCAAACACTCCCAGGGCAGGTACTCCACGGGTTAGATACAGAGTAAAGCTCCCTCTACACTGTCCCATCAAATACTCCCAGGGCAGGGACAGCACGGGTTAGATATAGAGTAAAGCTCCCTCTACACTGTCCAATCAACACTCACTGGGCAGGTACAGCACGGGTCAGATACAGAGTAAAGCTCCCTCTATACTGTCCCATCAAACACTTCCTGGGCAGGTACAGCATGGGTTAGATACAGACTAAAGATCCTTCTACACTGTCCCAACAAACACTCCCTGGGCAGGTACAGCACGGGTTAGATACAGAGTAAAGCTCCCTCTGTACTGTCCCATAAAACACTCCCTGGGCAGGTACAGCACGGGTTAGAAACAGAGTGAAGCTCCCTCTACACAGTCCCATCAAACACTCCCAGGGCAGGTACAGCACGGGTTAGACATTGAGTAAAGCTCCCTCTACACTGTCCCATCAAACACTCCCTGGGCAGGTACAGCACGGGTTAGACATTGAGTAAAGCTCCCTCCACACTGTCCCATCAAACACTCCCGGGGCAGGTACAGCACGGGTTAGATACAGAGTAAAGCTCCCTCTACACTGTCCCATCAAAGACTCCCAGGGCAGGTACAGCACGGGTTAGATACAGAGTAAAGCTCCCTCTATACGGTCCCATCAAACACTCCCTGGGCAGGTACAGCACGGGTTAGATACAGAGTAAAGCTCCTCTACACTGTCCCATCAAACACTCCCGGGACAGGTACAGCACGGGTTAGATACAGAGTAAAGCTCCCTCTATACTGTCCCATCAAACACTCCCGGGACAGGTGCAGCACGGGTTAGATACAGAGTAAAGCTCACTCTACACTGTCCCATCAAACACTCCCGGGAAAGGTACAGCACGGGTTAGATACAGAGTAAAGCTCCCTCTACACTGTCCCATCAAACACTCCCGGGAAAGGTACAGCACGGGTTAGATACAGAGTAAAGCTCCCTCTACACTGTCCCATCAAACACTCCCGGGACAGGTACAGCACGGGTTCGATACAGAGTAAAGCTCCCTCTACACTGTCCCATCAAACACTCCCGGGACAGGTACAGCACGGGTTCGATACAGAGTAAAGCTCCCTCTACACTGTCCCATCAAACACTCCCGGGACAGGTACAGCACGGGTTAGATACAGAGTAAAGCTCCTCTACACTGTCCCATCAAACACTCCCGGGACAGGTACAGCACGGGTTAGATACAGAGTAAAGCTCCCTCTACACTGTCCCATCAAACACTCCCGGGGCAGGTACAGCACGGGTTAGATACAGAGTAAAGCTCCCTCTACACTGTCCCATCAAAGACTCCCAGGGCAGGTACAGCACGGGTTAGATACAGAGTAAAGCTCCCTCTATACGGTCCCATCAAACACTCCCTGGGCAGGTACAGCACGGGTTAGATACAGAGTAAAGCTCCCACTGTACTGTCCCATAAAACACTCCCTGGGCAGGTACAGCAAGGGTTAGATATAGAGTGAAGCTCCCTCTACACTGTCCCATCAAACACTCCCAGGGCAGGTACAGCACGGGTTAGATACAGAGTAAAGCTCCCTCTATACTGTCCCATCAAACACTCCCGGGACAGGTACAGCATGGGTTAGATACAGAGTAAAGCTCACTCTACACTGTCCCATCAAACACTCCCAGGGCAGGGACAGCACGGGTTAGATACAGAGTAAAGCTCCCTCTACACTGTCCCATCAAACACTCCCGGGAAAGGTACAGCACGGGTTAGATACAGAGTAAAGCTCCCTCTACACTGTCCCATCAAACACTCCCGGGACAGGTACAGCACGGGTTCGATACAGAGTAAAGCTCCCTCTACACTGTCCCATCAAACACTCCCGGGACAGGTACAGCACGGGTTCGATACAGAGTAAAGCTCCCTCTACACTGTCCCATCAAACACTCCCGGGACAGGTACAGCACGGGTTAGATACAGAGTAAAGCTCCTCTACACTGTCCCATCAAACACTCCCGGGACAGGTACAGCACGGGTTAGATACAGAGTAAAGCTCCCTCTACACTGTCCCATCAAACACTCCCGGGACAGGTACAGCACGGGTTAGATACAGAGTATAGCTCCTCTACACTGTCCCATCAAACACTCCCGGGACAGGTACAGCACGGGTTAGATACAGAGTAAAGCTCCCTCTACACTGTCCCATCAAACACTCCCGGGACAGGTGCAGCACGGGTTCGATACAGAGTAAAGCTCCCTCTACACTGTCCCATCAAACACTCCCGGGACAGGTACAGCACGGGTTAGATACAGAGTAAAGCTCCCTCTACACTGTCCCATCAAACACTCCCAGGGCAGGGACAGCACGGGTTAGATACAGAGTAAAGCTCCCTCTACACTGTCCCATCAAACATTCCCAGGGCAGGTACAGGGTTAGATACAGAGTAAAGCTCCCTCTACACTGTCCCATCAAACACTCCCAGGGCAGGTACAGCACGGGTTAGATACAGAGTAAAGCTCCCTCTACACTGTCCCATCAAACACTCCCAGGGCAGGTACAGCACGGGTTAGATACAGAGTAAAGCTCCCTCGATACTGTCCCATCAAACACTCCCAGGGCTGGTACAGCACGGGTTAGATACAGAGTAAAGCTCCCTCTACACTGTCCCATCAAACACTCCCAGGGCAGGTACAGCACGGGTTAGATACAGAGTAAAGCTCCCTCTATACTGTCCCATCAAACACTCCCTGGGCAGGTACAGCACGGGTTAGATACAGAGTAAAGCTCCCTCTACACTGTCCCATCAAACACTCCCAGGGCAGGTACAGCACGGGTTAGATACAGAGTAAAGCTCCTTCTACACTGTCCCATCAAACACTCCCAGGGCAGGTACTCCACGGGTTAGATACAGAGTAAAGCTCCCTCTACACTGTCCCATCAAATACTCCCAGGGCAGGGACAGCACGGGTTAGATATAGAGTAAAGCTCCCTCTACACTGTCCAATCAACACTCACTGGGCAGGTACAGCACGGGTCAGATACAGAGTAAAGCTCCCTCTATACTGTCCCATCAAACACTTCCTGGGCAGGTACAGCATGGGTTAGATACAGACTAAAGATCCTTCTACACTGTCCCAACAAACACTCCCTGGGCAGGTACAGCACGGGTTAGATACAGAGTAAAGCTCCCTCTGTACTGTCCCATAAAACACTCCCTGGGCAGGTACAGCACGGGTTAGAAACAGAGTGAAGCTCCCTCTACACAGTCCCATCAAACGCTCCCAGGGCAGGTACAGCACGGGTTAGACATTGAGTAAAGCTCCCTCTACACTGTCCCATCAAACACTCCCTGGGCAGGTACAGCACGGGTTAGACATTGAGTAAAGCTCCCTCCACACTGTCCCATCAAACACTCCCGGGGCAGGTACAGCACGGGTTAGATACAGAGTAAAGCTCCCTCTACACTGTCCCATCAAAGACTCCCAGGGCAGGTACAGCACGGGTTAGATACAGAGTAAAGCTCCCTCTATACGGTCCCATCAAACACTCCCTGGGCAGGTACAGCACGGGTTAGATACAGAGTAAAGCTCCTCTACACTGTCCCATCAAACACTCCCGGGACAGGTACAGCACGGGTTAGATACAGAGTAAAGCTCCCTCTATACTGTCCCATCAAACACTCCCGGGACAGGTGCAGCATGGGTTAGATACAGAGTAAAGCTCACTCTACACTGTCCCATCAAACACTCCCAGGGCAGGGACAGCACGGGTTAGATACAGAGTAAAGCTCCCTCTACACTGTCCCATCAAACACTCCCGGGAAAGGTACAGCACGGGTTAGATACAGAGTAAAGCTCCCTCTACACTGTCCCATCAAACACTCCCGGGACAGGTACAGCACGGGTTCGATACAGAGTAAAGCTCCCTCTACACTGTCCCATCAAACACTCCCGGGACAGGTACAGCACGGGTTCGATACAGAGTAAAGCTCCCTCTATACTGTCCCATCAAACACTCCCGGGACAGGTACAGCACGGGTTAGATACAGAGTAAAGCTCCTCTACACTGTCCCATCAAACACTCCCGGGACAGGTACAGCACGGGTTAGATACAGAGTAAAGCTCCCTCTACACTGTCCCATCAAACACTCCCGGGACAGGTGCAGCACGGGTTCGATACAGAGTAAAGCTCCCTCTACACTGTCCCATCAAACACTCCCGGGACAGGTACAGCACGGGTTAGATACAGAGTAAAGCTCCCTCTACACTGTCCCATCAAACACTCCCAGGGCAGGTACAGCACGGGTTAGATACAGAGTAAAGCTCCCTCTACACTGTCCCATCAAACACTCCCGGGACAGGTGCAGCACGGGTTCGATACAGAGTAAAGCTCCCTCTACACTGTCCCATCAAACACTCCCAGGGCAGGTACAGCACGGGTTAGATACAGAGTAAAGCTCCCTCTACACTGTCCCATCAAACACTCCCAGGGCAGGTACAGCACGGGTTAGATACAGAGTAAAGCTCCCTCGATACTGTCCCATCAAACACTCCCAGGGCTGGTACAGCACGGGTTAGATACAGAGTAAAGCTCCCTCTACACTGTCCCATCAAACACTCCCAGGGCAGGTACAGCACGGGTTAGATAAAGAGTAAAGCTCCCTCTATACTGTCCCATCAAACACTCCCTGGGCAGGTACAGCACGGGTTAGATACAGAGTAAAGCTCCCTCTACACTGTCCCATCAAACACTCCCAGGGCAGGTACAGCACGGGTTAGATACAGAGTAAAGCTCCTTCTACACTGTCCCATCAAACACTCCCAGGGCAGGTACAGCACGGGTTAGATACAGAGTAAAGCTCCCTCTACACTGTCCCATCAAATACTCCCAGGGCAGGGACAGCACGGGCTAGATATAGAGTAAAGCTCCCTCTACACTGTCCAATCAACACTCACTGGGCAGGTACAGCACGGGTCAGATACAGAGTAAAGCTCCCTCTATACTGTCCCATCAAACACTTCCTGGGCAGGTACAGCATGGGTTAGATACAGACTAAAGATCCTTCTACACTGTCCCAACAAACACTCCCTGGGCAGGTACAGCACGGGTTAGATACAGAGTAAAGCTCCCTCTGTACTGTCCCATAAAACACTCCCTGGGCAGGTACAGCACGGGTTAGAAACAGAGTGAAGCTCCCTCTACACTGTCCCATCAAACACTCCCAGGGCAGGTACAGCACGGGTTTGATAGAGAGTAAAGCTCCCTCTACACTGTCCCATCAAACACTCCCAGGGCAGGTACAGCACGGGTTAGATAAAGAATAAAGCTCCCTCTACACTGTCCCATCAAACACTCCCAGGGCAGGTATAGGACGGGTTAGATACAGAGTAAAGCTCCCTCTACACAGTCCCATCAAACACTCCCAGGGCAGGTATAGGACGGGTTAGATACAGAGTAAAGCTCCCTCTACACAGTCCCATCAAACACTCCCAGGGCAGGTACAGCACGGGTTAGACATTGAGTAAAGCTCCCTCTACACTGTCCCATCAAACACTCCCTGGGCAGGTACAGCACGGGTTAGACATTGAGTAAAGCTCCCTCCACACTGTCCCATCAAACACTCCCGGGGCAGGTACAGCACGGGTTAGATACAGAGTAAAGCTCCCTCTACACTGTCCCATCAAAGACTCCCAGGGCAGGTACAGCACGGGTTAGATACAGAGTAAAGCTCCCTCTATACGGTCCCATCAAACACTCCCTGGGCAGGTACAGCACGGGTTAGATACAGAGTAAAGCTCCCACTGTACTGTCCCATAAAACACTCCCTGGGCAGGTACAGCAAGGGTTAGATATAGAGTGAAGCTCCCTCTACACTGTCCCATCAAACACTCCCAGGGCAGGTACAGCACGGGTTAGATACAGAGTAAAGCTCCCTCTATACTGTCCCATCAAACACTCCCGGGACAGGTACAGCATGGGTTAGATACAGAGTAAAGCTCACTCTACACTGTCCCATCAAACACTCCCAGGGCAGGGACAGCACGGGTTAGATACAGAGTAAAGCTCCCTCTACACTGTCCCATCAAACACTCCCGGGAAAGGTACAGCACGGGTTAGATACAGAGTAAAGCTCCCTCTACACTGTCCCATCAAACACTCCCGGGACAGGTACAGCACGGGTTCGATACAGAGTAAAGCTCCCTCTACACTGTCCCATCAAACACTCCCGGGACAGGTACAGCACGGGTTCGATACAGAGTAAAGCTCCCTCTACACTGTCCCATCAAACACTCCCGGGACAGGTACAGCACGGGTTAGATACAGAGTAAAGCTCCTCTACACTGTCCCATCAAACACTCCCGGGACAGGTACAGCACGGGTTAGATACAGAGTAAAGCTCCCTCTACACTGTCCCATCAAACACTCCCGGGACAGGTACAGCACGGGTTAGATAGAGAGTAAAGCTCCTCTACACTGTCCCATCAAACACTCCCGGGACAGGTACAGCACGGGTTAGATACAGAGTAAAGCTCCCTCTGCACTGTCCCATCAAACACTCCCGGGACAGGTGCAGCACGGGTTCGATACAGAGTAAAGCTCCCTCTACACTGTCCCATCAAACACTCCCGGGACAGGTACAGCACGGGTTAGATACAGAGTAAAGCTCCCTCTACACTGTCCCATCAAACACTCCCAGGGCAGGGACAGCACGGGTTAGATACAGAGTAAAGCTCCCTCTACACTGTCCCATCAAACATTCCCAGGGCAGGTACAGGGTTAGATACAGAGTAAAGCTCCCTCTACACTGTCCCATCAAACACTCCCAGGGCAGGTACAGCACGGGTTAGATACAGAGTAAAGCTCCCTCTACACTGTCCCATCAAACACTCCCAGGGCAGGTACAGCACGGGTTAGATACAGAGTAAAGCTCCCTCGATACTGTCCCATCAAACACTCCCAGGGCTGGTACAGCACGGGTTAGATACAGAGTAAAGCTCCCTCTACACTGTCCCATCAAACACTCCCAGGGCAGGTACAGCACGGGTTAGATACAGAGTAAAGCTCCCTCTATACTGTCCCATCAAACACTCCCTGGGCAGGTACAGCACGGGTTAGATACAGAGTAAAGCTCCCTCTACACTGTCCCATCAAACACTCCCAGGGCAGGTACAGCACGGGTTAGATACAGAGTAAAGCTCCTTCTACACTGTCCCATCAAACACTCCCAGGGCAGGTACAGCACGGGTTAGATACAGAGTAAAGCTCCCTCTACACTGTCCCATCAAATACTCCCAGGGCAGGGACAGCACGGGTTAGATATAGAGTAAAGCTCCCTCTACACTGTCCAATCAACACTCACTGGGCAGGTACAGCACGGGTCAGATACAGAGTAAAGCTCCCTCTATACTGTCCCATCAAACACTTCCTGGGCAGGTACAGCATGGGTTAGATACAGACTAAAGATCCTTCTACACTGTCCCAACAAACACTCCCTGGGCAGGTACAGCACGGGTTAGATACAGAGTAAAGCTCCCTCTGTACTGTCCCATAAAACACTCCCTGGGCAGGTACAGCACGGGTTAGAAACAGAGTGAAGCTCCCTCTACACAGTCCCATCAAACACTCCCAGGGCAGGTACAGCACGGGTTAGACATTGAGTAAAGCTCCCTCTACACTGTCCCATCAAACACTCCCTGGGCAGGTACAGCACGGGTTAGACATTGAGTAAAGCTCCCTCCACACTGTCCCATCAAACACTCCCGGGGCAGGTACAGCACGGGTTAGATACAGAGTAAAGCTCCCTCGATACTGTCCCATCAAACACTCCCAGGGCAGGTACAGCACGGGTTAGATACAGAGTAAAGCTCCCTCTACACTGTCCCATCAAAGACTCCCAGGGCAGGTACAGCACGGGTTAGATACAGAGTAAAGCTCCCTCTATACGGTCCCATCAAACACTCCCTGGGCAGGTACAGCACGGGTTAGATACAGAGTAAAGCTCCCACTGTACTGTCCCATAAAACACCCCCTGGGCAGGTACAGCACGGGTTAGATATAGAGTGAAGCTCCCTCTACACTGTCCCATCAAACACTCCCAGGGCAGGTACAGCACGGGTTAGATACAGAGTAAAGCTCCCTCTATACTGTACCATCAAACACTCCCGGGACAGGTACAGCATGGGTTAGATACAGAGTAAAGCTCACTCTACACTGTCCCATCAAACACTCCCAGGGCAGGGACAGCACGGGTTAGATACAGAGTAAAGCTCCCTCCACACTGTCCCATCAAACACTCCCGGGAAAGGTACAGCACGGGTTAGATACAGAGTAAAGCTCCCTCTACACTGTCCCATCAAATACTCCCGGGACAGGTACAGCACGGGTTCGATACAGAGTAAAGCTCCCTCTACACTGTCCCATCAAACACTCCCGGGACAGGTACAGCACGGGTTCGATACAGAGTAAAGCTCCCTCTACACTGTCCCATCAAACACTCCCGGGACAGGTACAGCACGGGTTAGATACAGAGTAAAGCTCCCTCTACACTGTCCCATCAAACACTCCCAGGGCAGGGACAGCACGGGTTAGATACAGAGTAAAGCTCCCTCTACACTGTCCCATCAAACATTCCCAGGGCAGGTACAGGGTTAGATACAGAGTAAAGCTCCCTCTACACTGTCCCATCAAACACTCCCAGGGCAGGTACAGCACAGGTTAGATACAGAGTAAAGCTCCCTCTACACTGTCCCATCAAACACTCCCAGGGCAGGTACAGCACGGGTTAGATACAGAGTAAAGCTCCCTCGATACTGTCCCATCAAACACTCCCAGGGCTGGTACAGCACGGGTTAGATACAGAGTAAAGCTCCCTCTACACTGTCCCATCAAACACTCCCAGGGCAGGTACAGCACGGGTTAGATACAGAGTAAAGCTCCCTCTATACTGTCCCATCAAACACTCCCTGGGCAGGTACAGCACGGGTTAGATACAGAGTAAAGCTCCCTCTACACTGTCCCATCAAACACTCCCAGGGCAGGTACAGCACGGGTTAGATACAGAGTAAAGCTCCTTCTACACTGTCCCATCAAACACTCCCAGGGCAGGTACAGCACGGGTTAGATACAGAGTAAAGCTCCCTCTACACTGTCCCATCAAATACTCCCAGGGCAGGGACAGCACGGGTTAGATATAGAGTAAAGCTCCCTCTACACTGTCCAATCAACACTCACTGGGCAGGTACAGCACGGGTCAGATACAGAGTAAAGCTCCCTCTATACTGTCCCATCAAACACTTCCTGGGCAGGTACAGCATGGGTTAGATACAGACTAAAGATCCTTCTACACTGTCCCAACAAACACTCCCTGGGCAGGTACAGCACGGGTTAGATACAGAGTAAAGCTCCCTCTGTACTGTCCCATAAAACACTCCCTGGGCAGGTACAGCACGGGTTAGAAACAGAGTGAAGCTCCCTCTACACAGTCCCATCAAACACTCCCAGGGCAGGTACAGCACGGGTTAGACATTGAGTAAAGCTCCCTCTACACTGTCCCATCAAACACTCCCTGGGCAGGTACAGCACGGGTTAGACATTGAGTAAAGCTCCCTCCACACTGTCCCATCAAACACTCCCGGGGCAGGTACAGCACGGGTTAGATACAGAGTAAAGCTCCCTCTACACTGTCCCATCAAAGACTCCCAGGGCAGGTACAGCACGGGTTAGATACAGAGTAAAGCTCCCTCTATACGGTCCCATCAAACACTCCCTGGGCAGGTACAGCACGGGTTAGATACAGAGTAAAGCTCCCACTGTACTGTCCCATAAAACACTCCCTGGGCAGGTACAGCACGGGTTAGATATAGAGTGAAGCTCCCTCTACACTGTCCCATCAAACACTCCCAGGGCAGGTACAGCACGGGTTAGATACTGAGTAAAGCTCCCTCTACACTGTCCCATCAAACACTCCCTGGGCAGGTACAGCACGGGTTAGATACAGAGTAAAGCTCCCTCCACACTGTCCCATCAAACACTCCCAGAGCAGGTACAGCACGGGTTAGATACAGAATAAAGCTCCCTCTACACTGTCCCATCAAACACTCCCAGGGCAGGTACAGCACGGGTTAGATACAGAATAAAGCTCCCTCTACACTGTCCCATCAAACACTCCCAGAGCAGGTACAGCACGGGTTAGATACAGAGTAAAGCTCCCTCTACACTGTCCCATCAAACACTCCCAGGGCAGGTACAGCACGGGTTAGATACAGAGTAAAGCTCCCTCGATACTGTCCCATCAAACACTCCCAGGGCAGGTACAGCACGGATTAGATACAGAGTAAAGCTCCCTCTATACTGTCCCATCAAACACTCCCGGGACAGGTACAGCATGGGTTAGATACAGAGTAAAGCTCACTCTACACTGTCCCATCAAACACTCCCAGGGCAGGGACAGCACGGGTTAGATACAGAGTAAAGCTCCCTCTACACTGTCCCATCAAACACTCCCGGGACAGGTACAGCATGGGTTAGATACAGAGTAAAGCTCACTCTACACTGTCCCATCAAACACTCCCAGGGCAGGGACAGCACGGGTTAGATACAGAGTAAAGCTCCCTCTACACTGTCCCATCAAACACTCCCGGGAAAGGTACAGCACGGGTTAGATACAGAGTAAAGCTCCCTCTACACTGTCCCATCAAACACTCCCGGGACAGGTACAGCACGGGTTCGATACAGAGTAAAGCTCCCTCTACACTGTCCCATCAAACACTCCCGGGACAGGTACAGCACGGGTTCGATACAGAGTAAAGCTCCCTCTACACTGTCCCATCAAACACTCCCGGGACAGGTACAGCACGGGTTAGATACAGAGTAAAGCTCCTCTACACTGTCCCATCAAACACTCCCGGGATAGGTACAGCACGGGTTAGATACAGAGTAAAGCTCCCTCTACACTGTCCCATCAAACACTCCCGGGACAGGTGCAGCACGGGTTCGATACAGAGTAAAGCTCCCTCTACACTGTCCCATCAAACACTCCCGGGACAGGTACAGCACGGGTTAGATACAGAGTAAAGCTCCCTCTACACTGTCCCATCAAACACTCCCAGGGCAGGGACAGCACGGGTTAGATACAGAGTAAAGCTCCCTCTACACTGTCCCATCAAACATTCCCAGGGCAGGTACAGGGTTAGATACAGAGTAAAGCTCCCTCTACACTGTCCCATCAAACACTCCCAGGGCAGGTACAGCACGGGTTAGATACAGAGTAAAGCTCCCTCTGCACTGTCCCATCAAACACTCCCAGGGCAGGTACAGCACGGGTTAGATACAGAGTAAAGCTCCCTCTACACTGTCCCATCAAACACTCCCAGGGCAGGTACAGCACGGGTTAGATACAGAGTAAAGCTCCCTCTACACTGTCCCATCAAACACTCCCAGGGCAGGTACAGCACGGGTTAGATACAGAGTAAAGCTCCCTCTACACTGTCCCATCAAACACTCCCAGGGCAGGTACAGCACGGGTTAGATACAGAGTAAAGCTCCCTCTACACTGTCCCATCAAACACTCCCAGGGCAGGGACAGCACAGGTTAGATACAGAGTAAAGCTCCCTCTACACTGTCCCATCAAACACTCCCGTGGCAGGTACAGTACGGGTTAGATACAGAGTAAAGCTCCCTCTACACTGTCCCATCAAACACTCCCGGGGCAGGTACAGTACGGGTTAGATACAGAGTAAAGCTCCCTCTACACTGTCCCATCAAACACTCCCAGGGCAGGTACAGCACGGGTTAGATACAGAGTAAAGCTCCCTCTACACTGTCCCATCAAACACTCCCAGCTCAGGTACAGTACGGGTTAGATACAGAGTAAAGCTCCCTCTACACTGTCCCATCAAACACTCCCAGCTCAGGTACAGTACGGGTTAGATACAGAGTAAAGCTCCCTCTACACTGTCCCATCAAACACTCCCAGGGCAGGTCCAGCACGGGTTAGATACAGAGTAAAGCTCCCCCTGCTTTGTTCCATCAAACTAGAAAAGGTTGGAAATATACAGCGAGTCATCAACATCCTTTTGGACACTAACATCTTGGGGGTTAAATTGGTTAACCCCTGAAACCGGGCGCGGGGCTCGCGGTGCGCGATTAACCTGCACCCGGTTGTGGAGATACAGGTAGCACGCAACATTCGTGCTGCCTGGTGATTTCAGTGCTTGCTGCGTGCAGCCAGCGCTACCTAAGTGGCTGCTCACCGGCAGGCGGCCCAGATATTGCGAGCGGCTCGCACCACTTAAAGGCAGCGTGCACCTCTTAAAGGGAAGGTGCATTGTGGCTGCTGGAAGTGGTGGAAGTCAATTAGGAAGTGAAGCATGGTGATGATGGGACCTCTGGAATTTTTAATGAGCAACAACTGGGCTACTCAATGTTTGCGGGACTCTGACATTTTCAAAATATAGATATGGATCCTCATGGAGTCTGAACGGAGATCAGACATCACTCACGTAAAACGTAGATGCAGGTCCCGTCCCTGTGTTTACAAACTGTTGACTTACTTTAAAGCATTGAATAAAGGTTGCGCATTACTAAATCCCACACCCTCCAATCTGCACACCAGACCCCACCAATCTGCTGATCTGAGTCTGTACCGGGCCTGCGAACGCCTTTGGCAATATGGCATCTGACACATGTCACACCAGAAGTGTGCGCGCGCATTCCGGACGCCATTTTCGGAGTTTAGGAGGCCGCGTAGCACCTACAAAAAGGGCACTGCGTGGCCCAATTTTGCCCCCCTTCTCTTTTGGACACTGGCTTGTGCACTGTGCATTTCCAATATTTTCTCGTTGTACTGGCAATTCTGAAACCAGTTTGATGTAGTTCATTATGTGATAAAAGGAATAATTATTTTTATTTTATTTTTTTCACCCAATTTTCTCCTCATTTGCCAAGATAGGGAGCAGGGAACATTGCTAAGGACCCAGTGGTCATTATTCTCCTTTCTAACCCAACCAAATTGTAGTATCCCTAATGCCACCCTGACTGAGATCAGCTAATTCAGTAGAGACATGCGATTGGACTTGGACCTGGTTTGTATGACTCAGCTATTCACTGCCTTAATCAGATGAGCCTTCGGGGAGCTCTCTTTCAGGTTCCAGCCGAGTAACCTGACTTCTCTCCTTCTTTGTATCAATGATCACCATAACTGTAACTATTAACCTTCACTATTTGCTCCTTCCGTTTCTCTGTGTTTTGGTCAGTTGTATTATTTTTCTAGTTCAATCAAATGGTCTCCACCCGAATTGTCAACATTTCTCCTTTAAGATGCCAACAGACTCGCTGTGCATTACCAGCATTTTTTGTTATTATTTCATTTCCAAGCATTTACAGATTTATCCAGTAAACTTAGGAATTCACAGGACAGCAACATTATTGTTCAAAAAGTGTCAAATACCACTCTGTCATACTGCTCAATCCCTTTCTATGCTAAGTACCTTCCTTTTGCATTTGCTAACACAATCTGCCTCCCCTGACTCCCTTCTGTGCAATTAATATAAATTATTTGTTCACCTTCCTCTTTGTCTGTGGTCCCTTATTGTAGAATTTGTGATTATATCAAATTTATTATTAGGACTCCATTTATCGAGACCCATTGAATTTTTAATAACTCCATAAGACCTCTCCTGAGCCTTCTTTTCCCCAATGTAGACATTTCCAGTTTCTGTAGCTTCTCCTTCTGTCTCAGGTGCCTAATCTATCAGTTCATTTGCCCTTTTGATCTACCCTCTCCAATACCAGGATAATCCCAGTGCAGTCAGTGAGCAGAATTGTACACAGTATTTGAGGTGTCGCTGGAGCAGTTCTTTGTACAAGTTCCTTATCACTCTCTGGGATTTATGCTCGATCACTCTGCCTTAAGACCTTGTTTGCTTCCTTTACTGCTGCCACACACCGTGTTCAAGATTGCAGCGAGTTGTCTGTAAGGACCTCAAATCATTCTCTGTGTTGTGTCCTGTAGACAAATAATCTTTAGCTGATGTTCTCAATGCTGATTCCCATCCCCGGTCATCACTTTGCATTTTTCCGCTTTTGAACACCTGTGTTCCATTTTATTAGCAGCTCCCTCCCAATTTGTTTCATTAGCAAATTTACACAGCTTTATATCTGTCACCATATCCAAATCATTCCTGTAAGTTTTAAACATATAGGGACATGGGAATTCACAGGACAGCAAGACACTATTGGTGGAAAAGTGTCAGATGCCACTTTATCTATTACACCGCTCAATCCCAAGCACTGAGACACCCTGCTAGTCATATCCTTCCACATTAATTCAGCTCCCTATTCAGCTTCACTTTGTTTCTTCTGATTTATCTAATTTTCAATCCACTTCACAACCCCCCCCCCGCCTCATTCTATTCCTTCCAACCTTGTGAACCAATCAAATGTGGGACACTTTGTCAAAAAATTGGTGTCCCAGCAGCCTGACGTAAGTGCCAAGATGTGCCCGCCTATGACCTCCGGCACTGAGCCTGCCTCGGGGAGAGGGTACCCAACTTAAATATCCCTGGCAGGCACCCACCCACTTGGGGCAAATCAAGGATGCCCTCCTGCCCCTGGAGGCTGCAAAATGTGACGGAGTGTGCCAGGTCCACAAGAAGGAAGTTGCTGGGACCCGTGCAAGTCTGTGCAGTCTGTTTCACACATTCACAACCCTCTACATAAAGTAGTTTCATCTAATTAGTGTAGGCACCATCTGTATTCCAAGCTTGAGCCTGTATCTCCGCACTGGAGTTTATGGCATTCTCAAACATATTAACAGGGTTCAATTGATTTATTCCCCAAAGGATCTTGAATAATATCCCTTCTCCTCTCCAGAGTAAACAGTCCCAGGCTCTTGAATCTCCCCTCATAGCTCAGACACCTTGGCCCGGATATTACCAGGGAGACGGGGTGGCAACGGGGGGGGCGACTGCGTAACCCGCCCAGTGAAATCCGTCCGTTCCCCATGCGATCGCGGGTAAATTGAAGCCACTTAACATGGCTTCCGGGTTTCCCGTCGGAAACCTGCGCAGCAGACGGACTGCGCACCCGCATCACAGGCTGTCAGCTGGAGGAGCTCTACTTAAAGGGGCAGTCCTCCAATGCTGCTCCTGCAGCAAAGAACCAAAATTATAGAATGGAGCAGCTCAGGAGAAAGGCTTCTCCCAGGTTTAACGATGCCTCACTCCAGGTCTCACTGGATGGGGTGAGGAGGAGGAGGGATATTTTCTACCCGGCGGATGGGAGGAAGTGGCTTGTCTCTGCCACCAAGAAGGCCTGGCTCGAGGTGGCAGAGGAGGTCACCACCAGCAGCAACGTCTCCCGCACATGGATCCAGTGCAGGGAGCTCTTCAATGACCTAACTAGGTCAGCCAAAGTGAGAACGCTTACTCATTCTCCTACACTCCGTCGTCCACATCACCGTCCCCATCCCACAACTCATTCTGTACATGCCAACACTACTCTATCACATCACTCCTCACACCCACTCAAAGCTCATCCTCAACTTACCTGCACTTCCTCCCCTCCCCAGTACTCATCCCACCACTACCACTCAAGCCAATCCTCATACAATATCATGGCTCCGTCTCATACTCACCCTCTGATGCATCTCTTTCACGGTCAGCCTCACTCAAACCAATGCATTCAACGGTTGGCCACGTCACCATCCCCCACTCACGCCTCTCTACTTTCTCCCCTGATAGGAGAAGAGAGCCCAGAATGCACGGGAGAGGGCGAAGACCGGAGGGGGGGCCGCAATATCAGGTCGTCCTCACGGACACGGAGCAGGAGACTCTTGAAGTGAACCGCACCCTCGAGTGCCTGTCCGTCGGGGACGCCGAGACTGCCACCCGACAAACAGCTGGTGACAGAACTTTAACATTCAGCACTCACAATAGCAAATGATGTTAACATGCCTTGCCATCTTCAGCATCTTAACATCTGTCATCATGCTTAATATTGCCTTCTGTTCTCTTACAGGGCCTTCAGCGACTGCCGTGATGGCGGAGGGCGATTCCTTAGAGGACCTGCCGGCCTCTGAGGTGGCACCGTCACATCTGAGTGAGCCATCCACCAGCGCAGATACTCACACCTCGGCGGGTCCCCGTCCTCACTTAGTTGGGGTCGCACATGGTGAGTCACCACACACATGTGAGCACGAGCAGACACTGGTGGCAGGGGCAACTGTGGAGAGTCTGTGTCGGTGGGAGCACTCTTCTCCAGGCTCTGCTCAACTGGACACAGATGCTGAACCCGGGGGGCCATCCTTTAAAAGGAGAATGATCGAGGGGCAGCAGCACATTTGCGAGGTGCTGGAACAGGTGCCACTCGCACTCTGCACAATAGCGCAGAGGATGGAGGAGTCCAACTCCTGCATGAGTGGAATGGTGGCACAGATAAGAGAGGGAATCGCTGAGATATTGTCACAGGGACGTGAGGGCATCTCTGAGATAGTGTCGCGGGTAAGTGCGGGAATGTCTGCGATGGAGGGAAGGTTAGCCTCCATCAAGCTTCAAGCACGGCTCACAAATGAGTCCATTCAGGCCCTGACAATGGCCCTTCGGACTCATGGTGAGTAACTCTCTGCCGCTTTAAACAGGCAGGCAGAAACTCTGGCACTGGCCTTACAAGGCTTCACACATGTCCTCCAAACTGTCGTCCAGCAGGGTGGTAGGAGTGATGTTGGCCTGGCCCAGAAGAGGGATGATGGTGAAAGGGGACATGGAAGTGGGGACCCCACTCAAAGCGCCCCCATGTCTCACCCATTGCCCCCCTCTCAACCAGTACCCACAATGCTGCCTCCTCTCCAGGTGGCCGAGTCTGCCCCTGCACAGGTGCAGGTGGAGCAGTCTTTGGAGGGGCCCTCACGGGCACCAAAACCCAGAGGGCGTAGGCCCAAAGCATCTCATCGGTCAGGGCATGACCAAGAGCAACCTGCCACTACCTCTGCTACAGCCACAGGGGAAGCACCATGTAGGAGTAGTCAGAAGCGTAAGGCAAAGGTTTTGTAAGCACAAAGAGGATACACAAGGGTGTTTGACGGTTTGTCATGTTTTTTATTTATATTTGATTTTTGTTAATGGCACATTAAATATTATTATTGTCACCACTACTGCCACGTTTTGGCCATTCTTGACTGGCTTGTGTAATAAGTCCCTTTCATGAGGTTCACCATGAACACCCAAACTTGATGCCACCCATTGGGTCTCTCTGCAGTGGGTGTATGTGTAGTTGCACAACTATTTTGTGCAGGTGCCTGTGGTGCAGCACTGTTTTGTGGAGCTCCATGTGGTGGAGGTGGACGGCATGCCTGGCGAGGCTGGTGATGTTGCTCAGATGAAGTGATGAATGCAGCTATGGACACCCCCCATCCTGACGGTGTGAGGTTGAGAGGGTCTGCAAGGTAGGTAAATGTGTTTGCACAGTAGAGTTTAGGGTATAAATTAATAATTTTGAGTGGAAAGACAAATATGTTGCAGCCAAAACTTTGTCTGAAATGACAGAGTGCCCTGCTGCAATAAATGAGGTATTCCCCCCACTGTCAAATAATCCTTTGCATCTCCCACTGGCTGCCGGCTGAAACACGTCTGCTCCAACAGGGAGTGTTTCCCACAGCACGGGAAACATGCTGAGGATCCTTCAAAATTGCACCCCTGCCAGAATCTCCAGTCAATGAGGTCTGTCTAGCTAAATAACTATCTAAATTGCCGGTGGGAGTCCTGCATGCGGGAGCTGCGCGCGCACCCGAACGCATCATTGGGGAACCCGGAAGTGAGTGGGTTGGAGCCGGGCTCCGAACCCGCTCCGGGATTCCGCCATTTTCGGAGTCCCCCCGCCTCCAACGCACCCACTCGGCCATCTGAAAATCGGCCCCCTTGAGCCCAGTAGCAGTTTTGTTGCCCTTTTCTACATTGGTTCTGTTGTTTGGATATCCTTGCAATAGTAGTGATTGGAATTGTACACAGCTCTCCAGGTGTGGCTGTACCAGTGCCTTGGACAGACTCGGTATCACCTCCTGTGATTTGTGCTGTATTCGTCTGGCTATCCATCCCATGATCAGGTATGCTTTCCTTGCCGTTGTTGGCATCAGTGATCTACCCACGAATATAGAAGCATACAGCACAGAAGGAGGCCATTCAGCCCGTCGTGCCTGTGCCGGCTCTTTGAAAGAGCTATGCAATTAGTCCCACACCCCTGCCCTTTCCCCATAGTTCGGCAGTTTTTTCCCCTTCAAGTATTTGTCCAATTCCCTTTTGAAGGTTACAATTGAATTTGCTTTCCACCACCCTTTCAGGCAGTGAATTCCAGATCTTAACAACATGCTGCGTAAAAAAATGTCTCCTCATTTACGCTCTGGTTCTTTTGCCAATTACCTTAAACCTGTGTCCTCTGGTTACTGACCCTCCTATCAGTGCGAACAGTTTCGCCCTATTTACTCTATCAAAACCATTCGTAGCTCCAGATTCCTTTCCTGTGTTGTGTTCTGTAGCATGCTAGTATTTAATTTATGTTCTCTCCTATTGGTTCATATTACTCTGGGTGATTCAGGACACCCTCTAATGTTCATCTAATACTGATGTCAGGCTCACTGGCCGATAGTTCCCAGGATTATCTTGATTTCCTTCTCCAATCCTCAGATGTTATTTGTACCATTGATTCCCTAAATGTGCCCCTACAACTGATTTCACTGGTCATTTCCTTGAGTACCTCGGTGTGCAGTCCATCCAGGTCGAGGTACCTTGTCCCCTCTTAGTGCCTCAGCTGATGTGACGGCAGCTACAAGTTCCTTCATAATCACAGAGTTAATATGAGGATCTGCAGTCTCTTGGTCCCTCAATATCGTGAAACCCTTGGGATCCTTCAGGACTCCCACTTTTAGCTTGACTGCCTGTTTCCTTTGAATATTTTATAAGGTCCTTTCACACTATGTTTTATATTCCCAAAATCTTTATCTCATTTTCTATTCCAGTTCTACTGACCAGTTTTTAACCCTATATTTATCTATACCCCAGCAATACTCAGAATAATACTTGAGATAAGTTTGTTTTCTCCTTCCTTCTTTCTTACGGCACTTTCCTTCTACTTCTGCTGCACTTCTTTCCCAGTGGTATATGGTTACTTTGATTCTGAACTGTCAGCTGTGGCTCAGTGGTAGCATTCTTGCCTCTGACTCAGAAGGTAATAGGTTCAAGTCTCACGACAGAGCTTTGAGCACAAAATCCAGGCTAACACTTCAGTGCAGTGTTGCACTGTTGGAGATGCTGTCTTTCAGATGAAATGCTACACTGAGGTCCCGTCTGTCCTCTCAGGTGGATGTGAGAAGATCCCATGGAATCAATCAAAGAAGAGCAGGGGAGTTCTCCTGGTCAATATTTGTCCCTCAATCAACATCACAGCAATGTTATTGGGCTCGATATAAGGGGGGCTGCGGGTTCGCGGCAGGGGGGCTAGTGGGCGTGTGGGTAACGCGCCCGGTGAAATCAGTCTGCCCTGCGCGCGATCGCAGCCTAATTGGATTCACTTACCTGCTCATCCGGGTTCCCCGCTGCTGATCTGCGCGTCGGGCGGGCTGCGCATGCGCAGTAAGATCTGTCAGCTGGAGGCGCTCTATTTAAAGGGGCAGTCCTCCACTGACAGATGCTGCAACAAATAGGAAAAATTACAGCATGGAGCAGCCCAGGGGGAAGGCTGCTCCCAGGTTTAATGATGCCTCACTCCAGGTATCATTGGACGGGGTGAGGAGGAGGAGGGGGAGGACAGAGATCTTCCCCCCCGGCGGGCGGGAGGAAGCGGCCTACCTCTGCCACCAAGAAGGCCTGGCCCGAGGTGGCAGAGGGGGTCAGCTGCACCACCAACATATCGCCCACCTGCATACAGTGCAGGAGGCACTGCAATGACCTAAGTAGGTCAGCCAAAGTGAGTACACTTACTCATTCCCCTACACTCCGTCTGACACATCACTGCCCCCACCCCACATCTCCTTCTGCACTGCCAACACTACACTGTCACATCACCCCTCACACCTCATCCTCGTCTTACCTGCACTGACTCACCTCGCCAGTACTCATCCCGCCACTACCACTCAACCCAATCCTCATACAATCTCATGGCTCTATCTCATACTCACCCTCTCGTGCATCTCTTTTACAGTCAGCCTCACTCAACCTGCCACTACCTGTGCTGCAGCCGCAGGGCATGCATCACATATGTGCAGTAGGCAGCGTAAGGCAAACGTGTCGTGAGCATGAAGGGGATGCACGAGGGTGTTTGAGGGTTTGTCATGGTTTTTACTTCTATTGAATTTCTGAACAACTCACATTACATATTATATTGGCACCACTACTGCCATGTCTTCGCAAATCTTGTCTGGTTTGTGCAATAATGTCCTTTCCTGAGGATCACTATGAAGACCCACAACTGATGCCGCCCATTGTGTCACTGCAGAGTGGGTGTAGGTGTATTTGCAGGGCTCTTTAGTGCAGACGACTGAGAGACGTCGGCGATGTCCCCGGTGGCACCCTGGAAGGATGCGGAGGAGAAGTTGTTGATGGCAGTGGTGACTTTGACAGCGACAGGTAAGAAGATGGTGCTCGGGCCAGCCGGGAGCAGCTTGGCATGAAGGAGGCTGCAGATGTCCACGACTACATGTCGAGTGACTCTGAGCCTCCGTGTGCACTGCTGCTCAGAGAGGTCCAGGAAGCTGAGCCTCTGTCTGTGGACCCTGTGGCGAGGGTAGTGCCCTCTGCGACACATCTCTCTCTGCGGTAGCCCTCCCTCCTGCTGTGCAGGTGGATGTGTCACAGCACTGTGTTGTGGAGCTCCACGTGTCAGAGGTGGACGGTGAGGCTGGTGAGGCTGGTGAGGCTGTTCGCCCTCCGAGGAGGTCATGACTGCAGCTACAGCGGCCCCCATCCGGAAGATGTACATCTGAGGGGGTCCGCAAGGTAGGTACATGTCTCCGGACCCCGGGGTAAGCGTGCAGGTTGGTGACTTTGATTGTCAGGAGGAGGGTGGTGGAGGCCAAACTTTGTCCCAAGTGACAGAGTGGCCTCCTGCAATGAGTGAGGGTCTCCCCCCGCCACCTGTCAAATGGACCTTTGCAGCTGCCACAGGCTGACAGCTGCAACACGTCCATTTGAACTGGGAGTGTTTCCCCCAGTATGGGAAACAGTCCCAGTTTGCTATAAAATCCCACCCCTCCTCACATAATCCCTTAATCAGGTCAGTTAATGACCTGAACAAGCAAAATAAATAGCTTCAAGTGGAACCCCGCTGGCTTTAATTGCCTGCGGGATTCCCACCAGCGCACGCCGGCGCGTCAGTGGGGAACCCGGAAGTGGGCGGGTTGGTGCCGGGCTCCCGACCCGCTCCAGGATTCTCCGATTTTCGGAGCCCCCCCGCCAGGAACACACCCGATTGTGGGTGCTAAAATGATGCCCGAAGTGTTTTTTTTAAATTGACAAAGACCATGGTAAGAGAGGGATACATAAGTGGAAACGCAAAACCTCTCTCTCGCTGTCTCTCTGGCTTTTGCTGGCTGTTGTGTTCTGCTTGTGTTGTTCTGCCTGTCTCTGGAAGAAAGAGCAGCTTCCAGCGAACAACAAGGCAAGGGGTTCAACAGAGGGAAGGTCAGCAGCTCTAGAAGAAGGCCAACACACAAGAAGAAACCAGAGCAACAGCCCCAGTGACCATCTGACACCTCGCGGCAACAAGGGCCTTACGAAACAAACAACCGAATATTACCACCATCCAACCGGGTAATATTGGGCCACCGCGACCAAAGAAAACCAACTCGGGAGAAAACCGAAGATCCGCAAAGTTTACACTCTACAATCTATTCCTGACTTACCTCTGGGTGAATTACTGTCAAGGATTCGTTTGGTGAGCATTATCTCTGGCCCTTTAGAGTCCAACTTAGCTAGTACAGTGGGATTGGGAGGGGTGAGGTATCTTTCTACTGTAATTTCCCTCGTGTGTACCGAAGTGTTCCCCATTTTATTAGAGTGTTAAGATTGTTGTGTTGTATTTTTTCTCTTGAAGAAAGGTCAAAGTTTCTTGCACCAAAACCAGTTGTGGGCTATTAGCACATTAACACTCTAGTGAGATTAGCACCAGTAGTTGGGAATAAGCCCCAGTGTGTTTTTGGACATGATACTCCACTTCAACATATCTAAAATGGTTGAGGAGACCAGATTAAGTGGTTGATACGATGCAATAAGCAGAGGATGATAGAGAAGACTATCGTGAAAGGAACCTTCGAAACTGCAGTCACAATAAAGTTAGACTTACAGTGGACAACGAGAGGAGCAGAACAGAGACTCTCAACTCTAGGAAGGTGGATATTAAAGGTATGAGAAGCAAACTACAGTGCATATTTTCAGAAAAAATGAACGATCTTGCTTCAAAACAAAGACATGGCCCCACCATGTCTGGAGCAGTTGCCTCTTTCAATGGACGACTGCTTTTCGAATTAGTGCTGAGTGTTGACCACCTGCTGTAGGTTTTGCATTAAAACAGAGAAATGTCTGAAGCAGTAATTCTCCCACATTCCATGTGTGTGTTGTGGATTCGTCTGGTGACCTCTCACCTATCCTTCCATCTCAGGATTTCAGTCAATGGCCAAGGTTTTGCCAAACTCAGCGTTTTTTAGGGTTTTTCTCAGAGTTTTGGGATCTGTGAATTTTGACAATCTTACAAAGTTCCAATTACAGCTCATCACCTTTAAACTTCCAATTACAGCTCATCACCTTTAAACTTCCAATTACAGCTCATCACCTTTAAACTTCCAATTACAGGTCATCACGTTTAAACTTCCAATTTCAGCTCATCACCTTTAAACTTCCAATTACAGCTCATCACCTTTAAACTTCCAATTACAGCTCATCACGTTTAAACTTCCAATTACAGCTCATCACGCTTAAACTTCCAATTACAGCTCATCACCCTTAAACTTCCTATTCCAGCTCATCACCTTTAAACTTCCAATTACAGCTCATCACCCTTAAACTTCCAATTACAGCTTGTCACCTTTAAACTTCCAATTACAGCTCATCACCTTTAAACTTCCTATTACAGCTCATCAACCTTAAACTTCCAATTACAGCTCATCACCTTTAAACTTCCAATTACAGCGCATCACCTTTAAACTTCCAATTACAGCTCATCACCTTTAATCTTCCAATTACAGCTCATCAACTTTAAACTTCCAATTACAGCTCATCACCTTTAAACTTCCAATTACAGCTCATCACCTTTAAACTTCCAATTACAGCTCATCACCTTTAAACTTCCAATTACAGCTCATCACCGTTAAACTTCCAATTACAGCTCATCACCTTTAAACTTCCAATTACAGCTCATCACCTTTAAACTTCCAATTACAGCTCATCACCTTTAAACTTCCAATTACAGGTCATCACCTTGAAACTTCCAATTACAGCTCATCACCCTTAAACTTCCAATGACAGCTCATCACCTTTAAACGTCCAATTACAGCTCATCACCTTTAAACGTCCAATTACAGCTCATCACCTTTAAACTTCCAATGACAGCTCATCACCTTTAAACTTCCAATTACAGCTCATCACCCTTAAACTTCCAATTACAACTCATCACCCTTAAACTTCCAATTACAGCTCATCACCTTTAAACTTCCAATTACAGCTCATCACCCTTAAACTTCCAATTACAGCTCATCACCTTTAAACTTCCAATTACAACTCATCTCCCTTAAACTTCCAATTACAGCTCAATACCTTTAAACTTCCAATTACAGCTCATCACCCTTAAACTTCCAATTGCAGCTCATCACCCTTAAACTTCCAATTACAGCTCATCACATTTAAACTTCCAATTACAGCTCATCACCCTTAAACTTCCAATTACAGCTCATCACCTTTAAACGTCCAATTACAGCTCATCACCCTTAAACTTCCAATTACAGCTCATCACCTTGAAACTTCCAATTACAGCTCATCACCTTTAAACTTCCAATTACAGCTCATCACCTTTAAACTTCCAATTACAGCTCATCACCTTTAAACTTCCAATTACAGCTCATCACCTTTAAACTTCCAATTACAGCTCATCACCTTGAAACTTCCAATTACAGCTCATCACCTTTAATCTTCAATTACAGCTCATCACCTTTAAACTTCCAATTACAGCTCATCACCCTTAAACTTCCAATTACAGCTCATCACCTTTAATCTTCCAATTACAGCTCATCACCTTTAAACTTCCAATTACAGCTCATCACCCTTAAACTTCCAATTACAGCTCATCACCTTTAAACTTCCAATTACAGCTCATCACCTTTAAACTTCCAATTACAGCTCATCACCCTTAAACTTCCAATTACAGCTCATCACCTTTAAACTTCCAATTACAGCTCATCACCTTTAAACTTCCAATTACAGCTCATCACCTTTAAACTTCCAATGACAGCTCATCACCCTTAAACTTCCAATTACAGCTCATCACCTTTAAACTTCCAATTAAAGCTCATCACCTTTAAACTTCCAATTACAGCTCATCACCCTTAAACTTCCAATTACAGCTCATCACCTTTAAACTTCCAATTACAGCTCATCACCTTTAAACTTCCAATTACAGCTCATCACCTTCAAACTTCCAATTACAGCTCATCACCTTTAAACTTCCAATTACAGCTCATCACCTTTAAACTTCCAATTACAGCTCATCACCTTTAAACTTCCAATTACAGCTCATCACCTTTAAACTTCCAATTACAGCTCATCACCTTCAAACTTCCAATTACAGCTCATCACCTTTAAACTTCCAATTACAGCTCATCACCTTTAAACTTCCAATTACAGCTCATCACCCTTAAACCTCCAATTGCAGCTCATCACCTTTAAACTTCCAATTACAGCTCATCACCTTGAAACTTCCAATTACAGCTCATCACCTTTAATCTTCCAATTACAGCTCATCACCTTTAAACTTGCAATTACAGCTCATCACCCTTAAACTTCCAATTACAGCTCATCACCTTTAAACTTCCAATTACAGCTCATCACCTTTAAACTTCCAATTACAGCTCATCACTTTTAAACTTCCAATTTCAGCTCATCACCTTTAAACTTCCAATTACAGCTCATCACCTTTAAACTTCCAATTACAGCTCATCACGTTTAAACTTCCAATTACAGCTCATCACGCTTAAACTTCCAATTACAGCTCATCACCCTTAAACTTCCTATTACAGCTCATCACCTTTAAACTTCCAATTACAGCTCATCACCCTTAAACTTCCAATTACAGCTTGTCACCTTTAAACTTCCAATTACAGCTCATCACCTTTAAACTTCCAATTACAGCTCATCACATTTAAACTTCCAATTACAGCTCATCACCTCGAAACTTCCAATTACAGCTCATCACCTTTAAACTTCCAATGACAGCTCATTACCTTTAAACTTCCAATTACAGCTCATCAGCTTTAAACTTCCAATTACAGCTCATTACATTTAAACTTCCAATTACAACTCATCACCTTTAAACTTCCAATTACAGCTCATCACCTTTAAACTTCCTATTACAGCTCATCAACCTTAAACTTCCAATTGCAGCTCATCACCTTTAAACTTCCAATTACAGCGCATCACCTTTAAACTTCCAATTACAGCTCATCACCTTTAATCTTCCAATTACAGCTCATCACCTTTAAACTTCCAATTACAGCTCATCACCTTTAAACTTCCAATTACAGCTCATCACCTTTAAACTTCCAATTACAGCTCATCACCTTTAAACTTCCAATTACAGCTCATCACCTTTAAACGTCCAATTACAGCTCGTCACCTTTAAACGTCCAATTACAGCTCATCACCTTTAAACTTCCAATTACAGCTCATCACCCTTAAACTTCCAATTACAACTCATCACCCTTAAACTTCCAATTACAGCTCATCACCTTTAAACGTCCAATTACAGCTCATCACCCTTAAACTTCCAATTACAACTCATCTCCCTTAAACTTCCAATTACAGCTCAATACCTTTAAACTTCCAATTACAGCTCATCACCCTTAAACTTCCAATTGCAGCTCATCACGCCTTAAACTTCCAATTACAGCTCATCACATTTAAACTTCCAATTACAGCTCATCACCCTTAAACTTCCAATTACAGCTCATCACCTTTAAACGTCCAATTACAGCTCATCACCCTTAAACTTCCAATTACAGCTCATCACCTTTAAACTTCCAATTACAGCTCATCACCTTTAAACTTCCAATTACAGCTCATCACCTTTAAACTTCCAATTACAGCTCATCACCTTTAAACTTCCAATTACAGCTCATCACCTTTAAACTTCCAATTACAGCTCATCACCTTTAAACTTCCAATTACAGCTCATCACCTTTAAACTTCCAATTACAGCTCATCACCTTTAAACTTCCAATTACAGCTCATCACCTTTAAACTTCCAATTACAGCTCATCACCCTTAAACTTCCAATTACAGCTCATCACCTTTAAACTTCCAATTACAGCTCATCACCTTTAAACTTCCAATTACAGCTCATCACCCTTAAACTTCCAATTACAGCTCATCACCTTTAAACTTCCAATTACAGCTCATCACCTTTAAACTTCCAATTACAGCTCATCACCTTTAATCTTCCAATTACAGCTCATCACCCTTAAACTTCCAATTACAGCTCATCACCTTTAAACTTCCAATTACAGCTCATCACCTTTAAACTTCCAATTACAGCTCATCACCCTTAAACTTCCAATTACAGCTCATCACCTTTAAACTTCCAATTACAGCTCATCACCTTTAAACTTCCAATTACAGCTCATCACCCTTAAACTTCCAATTACAGCTCATCACCTTTAAACTTCCAATTACAGCTCATCACCTTTAAACTTCCAATTACAGCTCATCACCTTTAAACTTCCAATTACAGCTCATCACCTTTAAACTTCCAATTACAGCTCATCACCTTTAAACTTCCAATTACAGCTCATCACCTTCAAACTTCCAATTACAGCTCATCACCCTTAAACTTCCAATTGCAGCTCATCACCTTTAAACGTCCAATTACAGCTCATCACCTTTAAACTTCCAATTACAGCTCATCACTTTTAAACTTCCAATTACAGCTCATTACCCTTAAACTTCCAATTACAGCTCATCACCTTTAAACTTCCAATTACAGCTCATCACCTTTAAACTTCCAATTACAGCTCATCACCCTTAAACTTCCAATTACAGCTCATCACCCTTAAACTTCCAATTACAGCTCATCACCTTTAAACTTCCAATTACAGCTCATCACCTTCAAACTTCCAATTACAGCTCATCACCTTTAAACTTCCAATTACAGCTCATCACCTTTAAACTTCCAATTACAGCTCATCACCTTTAAACTTCCAATTACAGCTCATCACCTTTAAACTTCCAATTACAGCTCATCACCTTTAAACTTCCAATTACAGCTCATCACCTTTAAACTTCCAATTACAGCTCATCACCTTTAAACTTCCAATTACAGCTCATCACCCTTAAACTTCCAATTACAGCTCATCACCTTTAAACTTCCAATTGCAGCTCATCACCCTTAAACTTCCAATTACAGCTCATCACCTTTAAACTTCCAATTACAGCTCATCACCTTTAAACTTCCAATTACAGCTCATCACCTTTAAACTTCCAATTACAGCTCATCACCTTTAAACTTGCAATTACAGCCGGCTGCAATCGATAGAATCAATAGACCAGTGCCAACTTGCTCTCCTGCCCAGCTGGAAATGAACTAATCTTGCCATATAACAGGTACGCTCAGCTATATCAGGTCTAAACTAAGTTTTAACAGCGTGGTAAGTATTAATAACTGCCAAACAACCTCTCTGGCACGGAAAATTAAACTTTAAAAATGTGGAGTCTCATTCATTGCGATTTTAATAGTTGTTGGACATCTAAAAACATTTTAACTTTTTTTTACTTTTTCTTTCTGTCTCTTTTATCTCTGTCTTTTAATTTAATATTTCTTGATCTCTCTTTATTTTGTTTTCTCTATCTGTTTTTACAATGATTTTACTGTTGTAGCTTTCACTTCCTGGTTTTGACTCTTCGCAGCTTGTCGAGGATGCTGCAATCTGACTGGTCGAGAGGAGAGATCCTCACATCGCTCGCATGGGTCCTAGCTCTGCTTGTGTTGACGCTGGACTCTTTTCAGGTTCAGATTAGAGGAAGTTCTCGCAGTAAAGACCATGGTAAGTTTGTGCGTGGGTATGAATCTATGGAGCGGCGCGCACCGTTCAGTACAATCTCCGGCCCAATATCACCTCAGGACAATCACAAAATGTACAACTGATGTAGGAATGAGAATTTCTGAAGAAATCCCTAAAACTGCTCCTATATACAGAGGGTGACAAGGGATAGTCTCACATGTTTGAGGTGGAAAAATGATCTGCAGACTTGATTTATTATCCCTGGTCCAGCATCGAACACAACTGAACTCTCGTTATCCTGAGAATGAAACCACATCAGGCATATCGTCTTACTGCAATTATCAAGCTCATTTTGCCATCTAGAGGTACAGCACGCACATCACAGCAGCATTTCCAGCAGAGCTGTGAGCTCACCTGAATCACACAATAATCAACTTTCAGAGTCCAACCTCACAAATGCTGCAAAGATTGTGGGCTCCAATTATAAGCCAGGGGGATTGATGGCAAAAACCCATATTTTTAATACGTTAGGGATGTGAATATTTCACAAGAGTACAATAGCACCGTATCATGGTGTGCTCCTTTAAATAATATGAGTTAAGAACATAAGAAATAGGAGCAGGAGTTGGCCATACGGCCCCTCGAGCCTGCTCCACCGTTCAATCAGATCATGGCTGATCTTCAACCTCAACTCCACTTTCCCGCCCGATCCCCATATCCCTTGGTTCCCATATTGTCCAAAAATCTAACGATCTCAGTCTTGAATATACTCAACGACTGAGCATCCACAGCCCTCTGGGGTAGAGAATTGTAAAGATTCACAACCCCCGAGTGAAGAAATTCCTCCTCATCTCAGTCTTAATTGGCCGACCCCTTATCCTGAGACTATGCCCTCCAGTTCTAGACTCGCCAGCCAGGGGAAACAACCTCTCAGGATCTTATGGGCTCAATTTTAAAATGGAGCCGGGAAGGGGGCGGGGAGGTCATTTGGAGGTCGGGAAACCCGTTAGTCCAGGTAAGTCTTTGTTTGTATGGATCGGGGGGGGGAGGGCACGGGGGGGCATGGGTGTGAATGGGTGGGCATATATTGGCAGGGGGCTCGTGAGTCATGTGGGATGGGATCAGGGGTCAGTCACAGGGGGATGTCGGGATCGGGATCATCGTGGGGGTCCGCGATCATTGAGGGGGACGGTCGGGGGTCGGCGGATCAGAGTGGGGTGGGGGGAGGATCGGAATGGGGGGAGGATTGGGGTCGGGGAATGGGGGGAGGATTGGGGTCAGGGAATCGGGGTTGGAGGGGGACGATCACGGTCGGAGATCGGGGTTGGGTGATCAGGGTCGTGGGTTCGGGGATCGTGGGTCGGGGGGTCGCAATCGTGGGTCGGGGGTCAGGGGTCCTTGATCAGAGGTCGGGGGCCCGCGATCAGGGGTGGTCTGTGATCAGGAGTCGGGGGTCTGTGATCATTGGGGGGTTAGTGCAGGAGGCTTGTTGGGCCTGGGATGAACACTCCTGCCTGTTAGCCTTGGGTCTTCTTGTCTCCTTTCACGAGGCATAAAACAGATGGCCTGGGAATCCCAACCCCCAGAGCTGAAATCGGGAATTGGAGAAAAATGGAGTCCTGGAGCCTCCTTGAAAGGTTTTAAGGCCCGAGCTGCCTCCTGGGAGCGGGTTGGTCGCCCACCCCTCGTCCTGCCCCGGTGAAAACTGGAAATGGGTAGGTTGGAGGCGGTTTGGGGGCAGATCTGAAATGGTGGCAATTTTCAATGCCCCCCTGCCCCTAACCCACCCGTTTTTTACTTTGAAACATATAGGGCTCAATTTTCAATGAGATCACCTCTCATTCTTCTAAACCCCAGAGAGTATAGGCCCGTTCTACTCAACCTCTCCTCATAGGACAACCCTCTCATCCCAGGAATCAATCTAGTGAACCTTCGTTGCACCGCCTCTAAGGCAAGTATATCTTTCCTTAGATAAGGAGACCAAATCTGTACACAGTATTCCAGGTGAGGGTCTCACCAAAGCCCTGCAGTAAGACTTTCTTACTCTAATACTCCAACCCCCTTGCAATAAAGGCCGACATTCCATTTGCCTTCCTAATTGCTTGCTGTACCTGCATGCTAATTTTTTGTGCCCTATCCCCGTAGCTCTGCAAATTTTTTCCTTTCAAGTACTTATCCAGTTCCCTTTTGAAGGCCATGATTGAATCTGCCTCCACCACCCCCTCAGGCAGTGCATTCCAGATCACAACCGCTCGCTGGGTAAAAAAGTTTTTCCTCATGACACCTTTGGTTCTTTTGCCAATCACCTTATATCTATGTCCTCTGTTCTTGACCCTTCCACCAATGGGAACAGTTCCTCTCTCTCTACTCTGTCTCGACCCTTCATGATTTGAATACCTCTATCAAATCTCCTCGCAACCAAGGAGAACAACTCCAGCTTCTCCAGTCTATCCACGTAACTAAAGCCCCTCATCCCTGGAATCATCCTAGTAAATCCCTTTTGCACCCTCTCTAAAAGCATTCAAAACAACTGAATATAGTTTTCAGTGCACTGTACTCACTACCCACCTCCACTGTCCCTGCTACGACCTGCCAACTGATACCACCACCCCCACCCCACCGCCACACCATGCCGGCTGTAGTCAGCTGGTGAACAAAAGCTGCAGTAAGGGAACGTAAACTGAAACCTTAGTTCATGTAACTTCTGGCCACACACTCTGCAGCGCTGGAGTGTTAGATAAGTGGTTCCATGTAAAGCGCAGAGTTTTTTTATTGCATTGAAAAAACATCTAAACCCACCACCCACACACCTCCCACTAAACAGTGCAGAGGTTGATTCTTTGTTTTTTACTGTGGGCAGAGCAGTGCCTGTGAGGAGACAGAAAGTAAGGCTTTGTTATATTTTTATATTCTGGCTACTGCATGGAGGAGTTTCCTCCTCCCCAGCTCTCCCTTTCCCACCATACCTTCCCTCTCTTTCTTTCCTCTTTCCCTCCTTCCCCACTCCCTACCTTGCCGATATTCCCTCCTCCCCACGTTTTCCCTTCCCCTGCTCCCTCTTCCCTGCTCCTTACCCAGCTCTCTCCTTCCCCTCCCCCTCCTCACCTGCAGTGATAGCACTGGATGGCGGATGTCATTATCACATGACGAGTTATAAATGTGGACGTAGGAATTTACAAAGAAAATATAAAAATAAGGACAGAATGCGTGACTTTAAAAGGGAGACCACATTCCATTTGCGTGCCGTGGTCCAGTTTATCTTCCGTCCCCTAACCCCACTCCACCCGAAGGCGATACTTGGTCTTGACTCCCCCATGTGCAACGCCACGGGAGATCAGCTGGTGTACTTCACAAATCCTTACCTGCAGCTTGCTCCAGCTTCCTGTGGCCTTCAGGTCTGCAACGTTTCTGGGCTAGGCTTCATCACCTTTCCCAATGTGGCACTGTTTCCAGCTGTTGATCACAGGGCAGTAGGTGAGGGAAATGGAGGCCTGCATCAAACCATGATTCGCACGCAATGGGACAGGGACGCGATGGTTCAGAAAAGTGTTGGATTGGAGGAAAGTCTCCGAGGCACTCTTTCGGTGAGGGGATTTGGCGGTTGACCTTTGTGCCTCATTTCCCTCCCACTAGTGCTGTGGGACCACCCTAAAACCAGCAGATTCCCGGAGGAAAGTCCAGCCTAACCTCATTTGGATCCAGGATATCTTTTCCTGAGCCTTGTGAGTAAATTGGTATTTTCTACATTTTTACGGTGCGGTTACGCAAGAGTGTGAGATTAGAGAAAGTTCTTGTTATTTAAGATAATTGGCAAAAATTCCATGGGGGAGATGAGAGAATTATTTTAACTCAGCGAGTTGTGATGATCTGGAATGCACTGCCTGAAAGGGTGGAGGAAGCAGATTCAATAGTAACTTTCAAAAGGGAAGTGGATATATACTTAAAAGGGAAACATTTGCAGGGCTATGAGGAAAGAGCAGGGGAGTGGGACTAATTGGATAACCCTTTCAAAGAGCCAGCACAGGCATGATGAACTGAATGGCCTCCTTTTGTGTTGTAAAATTATGTGATTCTTTCTTGGTTAAGTGCCTTTTTAGCTGCTTCAGAAGTGAGATAGGAACAGTATTATTGGCGCATTCCTTTAACGGATTTGATTTAATTCCCTTAACGGACTCCTATTGCACAAAACCCGCAGCTATATCTCACACACCCGTCATTTTGAGTTGGGGCCATGAAAACTGAGGTCATAAGGATAATTAGCATCTTATTCACAACAAAAGAACAAAATATGACACGAAGGAGGTCAATTTTTCCTTGAGAAGCAATGGGAAAGTTACCCACCAGTCACCATATTGTCTGCGGCTCCATATAATTGGTAATCATGGAAACAAGTGTAAAAGTAGAGGAAAATTGTGAGAAATGTATTTTGCATCCCTATCCGAACAGTCATGGACTATGACTAGTGAAATGGTGTTAAAATTATTATCGCGTATTCCAAGAAACCATTACATTATCAACAATGGGTGTCAGAGAACCACGGCTTCCGAACAAACCATTCATAGTATCATAGAATCATAAAAAAATTACGGAACAGAAGGAGGCCATTCGGTCCATCGTGTCCGCGCCGACCAAGAGTGAGCCACCCAGCCTAATCCCACTTTCCAGCCACTTCCCACTTGGAATGTAGCCTTGTAGCACATCCAAGTACTTTTTAAATGAGTTGAGGGTTTCTGCCTGTTTTATGCAGGGAGGGGTGGGCGGCCTGGTGTGGGCACCGCTCTTTCCAGGTGATGTGACGTCTGGACTCTTCACACTTTCTAATGTTAGGAGAACCGCTCACATATCAGTGACTCCCTGGCCTCACGATCTGTCCATGGGTTCCTCCTCCTCCTCCTCCTCCTCCTCCTCCTCATTGTGGGTGGCAGATGTGCTTGAGGCTTCCTCAAACGGCACCCCTCTCTGTTGTGCCATGTTGTGCAGGACACAACACACCACTATAATGCATTCCCCCTCTGTCTGGTGCGTATTGAAGCGCTCCCCCAGAATGATCAAGGCACCTAAATCGCATCTTGAGCAGCTCTCGAGCTTGCTCAATTGTAGACCTGGTAGCGATGTGGCTGTCGTTATATCGACGCTGTTGCTCGGTGATGGGGTTCCTCAAAGGTGTCATGAGTCATGTGTGCAGGGGATATCTCTTGTCCCCGAGGAGCCAGCCCTTGCAGGTGTTCGGTGCGTGGAAGAGGGGCGGGATGTTGGGTTCCCTCAGGATGAAGGAATCGTGGCAGCTGCCAGGGAATCTGGCGCACACGTGAAGGAATCTTTTGCATTACAAACGAGCTGAGTGTTGATGCAGTGATAGCCCTTCCTGTTGATGAACAGTCCTGACTCGTGTGGAGGTGCTCCGATTGCTATATGGGTGCAATCTATTACACCCTGCACCTGTGGGAATCCAGCCACAGCGTGGAATCCCACTGCCCTCTCCGTCTGGCTGAGGTCGTCCATGGGGAAGTTGACGTATTGCGAGGCCCTGCAAAACAAGCCATCAGTGACCTGCCTTATGCACTTGTGGGCAGACGACTGAGAGACCCCGGCGATGTCCCTGGTGGCACCCTGGAATGATCCAGAGGCAAAGGAGTTGAGGGCAGTGGTGACTTTGACTGCGACAGGTAAGGAGATGCCTCTCGGCCCAGCCAGGAGCAGCTCGGCATGAAGGAGGCTGCAGATGTCTGCGACTACCTGGCGACTCACTCTGAGCCTCCGTATGCACTGCTCCTCAGAGAGCTCCAGGAAGCTGATCCTCGGTCTGTAGACCCTGTGGCGAGGGTAGTGCCTCCTGCGACATTGCTCCCTCTGTTGTTGCCCTCTGTGCCCTTGTACAGGTACCTGTGGTGCAGCACTGTGTGATGGAGCTCCATGTGGTGGAAGTGCACGCCGTGCCTGGCGAGGACGGTGATGTTGCTCGTCCTCGGATGTACTGGTGAATGCAGCCATCGCGCCCCCCCATCCTGATGGTGTGAGTTTGAGGGGGTCCGAAAAGTTGTTAAATACGTTTGAACAGAAGAATTGCGAGTGGAAAGTAAGATTTTCAGTGAAAACACAAGATCTCGCAGCCAAAAGTTTGCTTGAAAGAACAGATTCCCCTGCAGCAAGAACTCACCTTTTCTCCCCATCTGTCGAACAAGCATTTGAATGACCCACTGGCTGCCGGCTGAAACACGTCTGGTAGAACATGGAGTGTTTCCCACAGCACGGGAAACACGCTGAGGATGTTTCAAAATCAGACCCCTGCCTTAATGTGGAAAAATTAAGTACTTCAAGTTCTTCAAGTATCTAAATAAGTCTCTTAACTATCATCCCGCCGGCTTTAATTGCCGGTGGGACTTCCGCATTAGGGAGGCGCACACGCACCCAGACTCGTCAGTGGGGAACCCGGAAGTCTGCGGGTTGGAGCCGGGTTCCGAACCCACTGGGGATTTCTGCGAATTTTGGACCCCCCTCCCCAACGCATCCGCTACTTCACTCGAAAATCGATCCCTTTATGGCCTCTTCACAACTTACTTTCCTACCTACCTTTGTGTCATCAGCAAATTTAGTAACCATACATTCGGTGCCTTCATCCAAGTCATTGATATAGATTGTAAATAGTTGAGGCCCAAGCACTGGTCCCTGTGGCACTCCACTCGTTACATCTTGCCAACCTGAAAATGACCCATTTATGCCTACTCTCTGTTTCCTGTTCGCTAACCAATCCTTTATCCATGCTAATATGTTACCCCCTACAACATGAGCTCTTATTTTGTGCAGTAACCTTTGATGTGGCACCTCGTCAAATGCTTTCTGGAAATCCAAGTACACCTCATCCACAGGATCCCCTTTATCCACTTGTTACTTCCTTAAAGAACTCTAATAAATTTGTCTATTTTAGTTTATTTAGTTGTCAGGGATTATCTGCTGAGATGAAGAGGCCTACTGTAGGATAACCCAGAGTTCAGAAAATGTCCTGGGGCATATCTGGGGTGGACCGTCTACTTGGCATTGGTTTGAATGTCACCGACTCAGGCTAAATGTTGAGTCGTTTTCAGCATCAGGACCAGTCACACTCCCACTCATCAGGTAACACGCATTCTGACCCCCACTCCCACAATCCTGATCAGTAAGGCAGATGAACTCAGGGCATGGATGGGTACATGGGACTGGGATGTTATAGCTATTACTGAAACATGGATAAGGGAGGGGCAGGACTGGCAGCTCAATGTTCCAGGGTACAGATGCTATAGGAAAGATAGAGCAGGAGGTAAGAGAGGAGGGGGAGTTGCGTTCTTGATTAGGGAGAACATCACGGCAGTAGTGAGAGGGGATATATCCGAGGGTTCGCCCACTGAGTCCATATGGGTAGAACTGAAAAATAAGAAGGGAGAGATCACTTTGATAGGATTGTACTACAGACCCCCAAATAGTCAACGGGAAATTGAGGAGCAAATATGTAAGGAGATTACAGACAGCTGCAAGAAAAATAGGATGGTAATAGTAGGGGACTTTAACTTTCCCAACATTGACTGGGACAGCCATAGCATTAGGGGCTTGGATGGAGAGAAATTTGTTGAGTGTATTCAGGAGGAATTTCTCATTCAGTATGTGGATGGCCCGACTAGAGAGGGGGCAAAACTTGACCTCCTCTTGGGAAATAAGGAAGGGCAGGTGACAGAAGTGTTAGTGAGGGATCACTTTGGGACCAGTGATCATAATTCCATTAGTTTTAAGATAGCTATGGAGAAGGATAGGTCTGGCCCAAAAGTTAAAATTCTAAATTGGGGAAAGGCCAATTTTGATGATATTAGACAGGAACTTTCAGAAGTTGATTGGGAGAGTCTGTTGGCAGTCAAAGGGACGTCTGGTAAGTGGGAGGCTTTCAAAAGTGTGTTAACCAGGGTTCAGGGTAAGCACATTCCTTATAAAGTGAAGGGCAAGGCTGGTAGAAGTAGGGAACCTTGGATGACTCGGGAGATTGAGGCACTAGTCAAAAAGAAGAAGGAGGCATATGACATGCATAGGCAGCTGGGATCAAGTGGATCCCTTGAAGAGTATAGAGATTGCCGGAGTAGAGTTAAGAGAGAAATCAGGAGGGCAAAAAGGGGATATGAGATTGCTTTGGCAGATCAGGCAAAGGTGAATCCAAAGAGCTTCTACAAATACATAAAGGGCAAAAGGGTAACTAGGGAGCGAGTAGGGCCTCTTAAGGATCAACAAGGTCATCTATGTGCGGAACCACAAGAGATGGGTGAGATCCTGAATGAATATTTCACATCGGTATTTACGGTTGAGAAAGGCATGGATGTTAGGGAACTTGGGGAAATAAATAGTGATGTCTTGAGGAGTGTATATATTACAGAGAGGGAGGTGCTGGAAGTCTTAACGCGCATCAAGGTAGATAAATCTCCGGGACCTGATGAAATGTATCCCAGGACGTTATGGGAGGTTAGGGAGGAAATTGCGGGTCCCCTAGCAGAGATATTTGAATCATCCACCGCTACAGGTGAGGTGCCTGAAGATTGGAGGGTAGCAAATGTTGTGCCTTTGTTTAAGAAGGGCGGCAGGGAAAAGCCTGGGAACTACAGACCAGTGAGCCTGACATCTGTAGTGGGTAAGTTGTTAGAGGGTATTCTGAGGGACAGGATCTACAGGCATTTGGAGAGGCAGGGACTAATTAGGAACAGTCAGCATGGTTTTGTGAGAGGAAAATCATGTCTCACAAATTTGATTGAGTTTTTTGAAGGGGTAACCAAGAAGATAGATGAGGGCTGTGCAGTAGACGTGGTCTACATGGACTTCAGCAAAGCATTTGACAAGGTACCGCATGGTAGGTTGTTACATAAGGTTAAATCTCATGGGATCCAAGGTGAGGTAGCCAATTGGATACAAAATTGGCTTAACGACAGAAGACAGAGGGTGGTTGTAGAGGGTTGTTTTTCAAACTGGAGGCCTGTGACCAGCGGTGTGCCTCAGGGATCGGTGCTGGGTCCGCTGTTATTTGTTATTTATATTAATGATTTGGATGAGAATTTAGGAGGCATGGTTAGTAAGTTTGCAGATGACACCAAGATTGGTGGCATTGTGGACAGTGAAGAAGGTTATCTAGGATTGCAACGGGATCTTGATAAATTGGGCCAGTGGGCCGATGAATGGCAGATGGAGTTTAATTTAGATAAATGTGAGGTGATGCATTTTGGTAGATCGAATCGGGCCAGGACCTACTCCGTTAATGGTAGGGCGTTGGGGAGAGTTATAGAACAAAGAGATCTGGGAGTACAGATTCATAGCTCCTTGAAAGTGGAGTCACAGGTGAATAGGGTGGTGAAGAAGGCATTCAGCATGCTTGGTTTCATTGGTCAGAACATTGAATGCAGGAGTTGGGATGTCTTGTTGAAGTTGTACAGGGCATTGGTGAGGCCACACTTGGAGTACTGTGTACAGTTCTGGTCACCCTATTATAGAAAGGATATTATTAAACTAGAAAGAGTGCAGAAAAGATTTACTAGGATGCTACCGGGACTTGATGGTTTGACTTACAGGGAGAGGTTAGACAGACTGGGACTTTTTTCCCTGGAGAGTAGGAGGTTAAGGGGTGATCTTATAGAAGTCTATAAAATAATGAGGGGCATAGATAAGGTCGATAGTCAAAATCTTTTCCCAAAGGTAGGGGAGTCTATAACGAGGGGGCATAGATTTAAGGTGAGAGGGGAGAGATACAAAAGGGTCCAGAGGGGCAATTTTTTCACTCAAAGGGTGGTGAGTGTCTGGAATGAGCTGCCAGAGGCAGTAGTAGAGGCGGGTACAATTTTGTCTTTTAAAAAGCATTTGGACAGTTACATGGGTAAGATGGGTATAGAGGGATATGGGCCAAGTGCAGGCAATTGGGACTAGCTTAGTGGTATAAACTGGGCGACATGGACATGTTGGGCCGAAGGGCCTGTTTCCATGTTGTAACTTCTATGATTCTATGATTCTATGATTCCCCCCCATTGAACTGTAGGTGCCATTACCTCCCAAAGGTTAATATTGGTCACTGATCTTTTTGCCAGCACCATTTGACAGATTGCCACGAGCTCACCGACCAGCATTTACGCTGCAGGTGGTAATGTTACTCTGAAAATATAAATAGAAGCAATTGTATTCTTTCACTGCTGGTAAATCTGCTTTGGTCTGTCCAACAGAAGAAAGATTCCTTTTGAAAAACGAAATCCAAAATTTAAGAATGTTTCTGATGGATGCTGCCTAAAATCTTTGACTTACCTTTCTCTTTCAGATGCTGACTGACCTGCTGGACATTTCCCAGTGTTTTTTTAATCCTGTGATTGAACATTGCGGCTTGACCTCTTCGCGTCACCTGGAGCAACGAGGTCAAACTGCAGTAGCATTCTTGGGTTTGAGTTCAGCAGGCTGACATGGTCTAAGCACTGAATGAAATAATCCATTGGCAGCGGAGGATGCTTCGCGCTGACAAAGTGCTGCTCAAAGTGTTCGTCCCCAAATTTAAATTGTGAGCCCCCCCCATCACTTTCTTTTGAAGATGCTAGGGTAACTTGTGGCCCTGATAACAGTCCTGCCGGCTGGAGGGAGACTGTCCTGCGTTATTTAAATCAGGCCCGGGAGTCAAAATGGCCCGGGCCTCACGCTGAGATCCCCGTGGAGGAATTTCTTCCCGCCCGCACCCCCTTCTGTCCTGAACACGCCTCCCAATTAAAATCAAAGCCTATGTGTCTGTTTGATGTTACAAGGTAAGTCTGACTCACCAGAGCTTTTCTGACTCTATAGGGCCTGTTTGACATTACAGGGCAAGTTTGACATGATAATGCCTGTCTAACTACAGACCTGTTCAGAAGGTGAGAGAGAGAGAGAGAGAGAGAGAGAGAGAGGGAACTGTCACAACTCCAGAAAAACATGCAGGGAGGAATTCCGAGAGGTGAAGGGCCAGCAAGCCTCACTCTTCACCTCCGAGGCCTCAAAGATCATCTTCCGGTCCAGCGTCCGCTCCGTGGAGCAGGGAGAGAAGTGCTCGAGCTTCTTCTTCCAGAAGCTGCACAGAGAGAGACCTCTGTGATCAGCAGCCTGAAGGAGGAAGACGGCTCGCTGACGTCCCTGGCACTGGGGCACCGGGTGGGCAATACCGTCAGGCTGACCACAAAGATGGGTGAAGGACCCAGGCCGCGGCAACAGGACATCTTTGTGAGGAAGGTTCCGTTGGGAGCCTGTGGATTTGTGCCAGCGGATATCCTCTGCCTGCAGGACTTCCCGAGGAGCGGCTATTTTGACGTGACCTTTAAGAACGTCGAAGGATGCCTGAAGATGTCCCAGGCTTTCAAGAGGAAGTGGAAGGAAGCTCCATTGTCGCTCCTCACGTGGAGCGGCTCTTCCCACTCCCGCAGGAGAAGGAACGGACGCTGACGGACCTCACCGTTGAACCCACGTGCCCGTCGTGGACGTGCTGATGTTCCTCAAGCGATACGCGGATTGGAGTGGAGCATTGACATCGCGGACATACATGGGAGCTGGACCAGCAAGAGGTGAAGCTGAGGGCGGACGCCGATGGAAACAACATCCACCCACCGTCAAGCTTCATGATTGGGACGAGTCGAGGGTATGTGGTGTACCCGGGGCAGCCCAGAGTGTGCCGATCCTACGGCAAACCCAGGCACAAGGCAACCTCCTGAAAGATGGTGATAAGAACATAAGAAATAGGAGCAGGAGTAGGCCTAATGGACCCTCGAGCCTGCTCCGCCATTCAATAAGATCATGGCTGATCTGATCCTTACCTCAAATCTAAAGAACACAAGAAGCAGGAGCAGGACCCGGCCACTCAGCCCCTGGGCCCGCTCCGCCACCCACAGGGCCTTGACCGATCCAAACTCAGCTTCATGTCCAATTTCCTGCCCGCTCCCCGTAACCCCTAATTCCCCTTACTTCCAGGAAACTGTCTGATCTGCAGGAACTACAGGAAGGAGGGCCACCAGACACTGGATTGTCAGGAGGCCAAGTGCTACAACCTGTACGGAGAGGCTGGCCACCTGTACAAGACCTGCCCAAACTGCAGACTAAGCTATGCACGGGCAGCGAGAGGCAAGGTGACGCAGGAGAAGAGAGCAGCAGTCGAGGCTGCCCAATAGGAGGTCAGACTCCTCCCCCCCTGCTGTATCGAGGAAACCAACCAAATCCCGACACCCAGCCCTAAAACTACCGCTGAGAATGCAGAGCCAATGGAAGGCGAACCAGGGACGGATGAAGGATGGGTGATACAAGCAAAGAGAAAGAACAAGTCCCGCAGGACCAGAGGCACAAATGCCAAAGGTGCGGCCAGCAGCAAGAGGAGCTTAGGATCCCCAACAGACAACAGTGGCCGCTCCTCGGATGACGACCAAGGAGAGGGGGAAAACCCCACTTTCATCAAAGGAAGAGGCAAAATGCGACGGTGACCAGCGACACTAACAACGCGCTCCAACTCCAGGAACCTGGAAACAGCAACACTCAGCTCCAGGGCACCCCAAATCCGGGACGCCGGGAGCAGCAACACCGAGAGCGAGGTCCCCCAACTCTGGGTAACCGGGAGCAGCACGATGGACGTGGAGAGCGAACCACTGGCGATGGCCAAGGAGCCGGACCTGGTTGTGGATCTCACGGATGCACCGCCTCACGAGACCCAACTACCGACCCCCGAGCGAGGACCCTCCCCCAACGGAGGACAGGCCTCCTTCCTCGGCCCCAAGGACCGTCCAGAAGTTCCTGCACACCATACAAATGCAGAGTCTGGACGCAGGATCCCAAATGGACGGTAATGTAGACCCCAGACTGATGCAATAGTAAGACCTGAATGTTTTGTTTCCTTTGTATTTTAAAATGGATTTAAAAATTGGACCCATAAACGTCCGTAGCATCAAATTGACCATGCGTCGTGCCGCTACCCTGAACGACCTGTCCAGGGTCAAGAGGGACCCGCTGTTCTTGCAGGAGTGCGGGATCCTGCCCCTCAGCAACTACCGGCAGCGGTCACGCATGTGGATCCACGGGGCAGTCAATCTGGTCGGGAGGCAACGATAGTCCTTCCTCGGGCCTGGGGATTCTGATGCGAGGAGGTCAATTCACCATCACTGAGAGGAGGTGGTGGGGGGCCGCCTGCTCCGAGGAAACGTTCCGTACAAGAAGACCTTCCAGCATCTCCCAATACTGCTGGCCATCTCCAGACCAATCGTTCTCGCCGGAGACTTCGACTGCATCACTGATGCGGCTAGACGATCCAGCAGAGGTGGCGGTATACTGGGCAACACATCCAAACTCCTGATGGAGGTGGTAAAATACGCAAAGCTTTGCGACATCAGCAAACCTGCAGACGGAGCGCTGCAGAGATAAACCTGGTCCAGGCCAGACGGGTCCGTCCGTTCCAGGATAGACTTCCCTTTTGTGTCCCCAGTGCTCGAGGTCGGATCCACCGACATCCAGCCGGCGTTCTTCTCTGACCACTGCCTCCTACTGGCCGACTGTCAATCGCAGGAGGACCAGAGGGCGGGCAGGGGGATCTGGAAGCTGAACGCGAGACTGTTGACCCCGGAGAGCATCGAGGAACTAAAGAGGGATTTCACAGGTTGGAGAACTGTGAAACCCGGTTTCGACTCCACGATGCACTGGTGGGAAGCGATCAAGTCCAACATCAAGAGGTTCTTCCTACTCAAGAGTGTTCGGAAGGCGAGAGAGAGACAGAGGGAAGTGTCACAACTCCAGAAAAGCATGCAGGATCTACTCCAGTCGATGCAGGGAGGAACTCCGAGAGGCCCAGCAAGCCCTTGCACATGAAGTGCCATAACCTACAGGGCTACGGACCAAGTGCTGGAGAGTGGGATTAAGCTGGATAGCTCTTTCTTGGTCGGCACAGACACGATAGGCCGAATGGCCTCCTTCTGTGCTGTCACTTTCTATGATGCAATGAAGCCTCGCTCTTCGCCTCCAAGGCCTCAAAGCTCATCTTCCGGTCCAGAGTCCGCTCCGTGGAGCAGGGTGAGAAGTGCTCGCGCTTCTTCCAGAAGCTGCACAGAGAGAGACCTCTGTGATCAGCAGCCTGAAAAAGGAAGACGGCTCACCGATGTCCTCGCAGGCCGACATACTGAGGATCAGCAAATCCTTTTATGCTGGACTGGACGACGTGAAGCCCTCAGGCAGCAAGGCCTCCCAGTCCTTCCTGTCCTCTATCACGGGAGTCTTTGAGGACAGCGAGTGGGAGAGCATGGATCGGCCACTGACCTTGGACGAGCTGACAAAGCCCGTCCAGTCCTTCAAGAAGAGTAGGACTCCCGGAAGCGACGGTTTACCGTCAAGTTGTACTCAACTCTGTGGGACTGCATAGGCCCAGACCTGCTGGAATTGTACGGGGGTATGCGTCTGGCAGGCAGCATGTCAGACTCCATGAGGAAAGGCATCATCACCCTCATCTACAAACAGAAGGGGGAGAGGGCAGAAATCAGAAATTGGCGACCCATTTCCTTGCTAAATGTCGACTACAAGATTCTGTCAAAGGCCATCGCCAACAGGCTCAAGTCTGCTCTGGAGCAGGTGATCCACCCCGATCAGACCTGTACTGTACCCGGCAGGAAGATCTCTGATAGCCTTACACTGCTCAGTGATACGATTGCCTACGTGCAAGACAGGGGGGTGAACACCTGCCTCATCAGCCTGGACCAGGAGAAGGCCTTTGACAGACTATCCCACACGTACATGATGGACGTGCTCTCCAAAATGGGTTTTGGGGATCGAACGCGCGATTGGATCCAACTGCTCTATGTGGACATCCATAGCGCAGTCCTAATCAACGGTTCAGAGAGCTTCCTGATCAGATCTGGCGTCAGGCAGGGCTGTCCTTTCTCTGCGGTCTTGTTTGCATGTTGTATCGAGCCATTTGCCATGTCCATCAGGAAGGGCGTGGGTATCAGGGGGGGGTGACGATCCTAGGCAGCGGTGACTCTCAGGTTAAGGCCTCCTGTGGATGACGTCACTGTCTTCTGCTCCGACCAACAGTTGGTCCACACACTGATGGGCATCTGCGACTGTTTTGAGCTGGCCTCGGGAGCCAGAGTGAACCGAAATAAAAACGAGGCCATGTTCTTTGGCAGGTGGGAGACCCGGTCCTTTGACCCCTTCACCGTCGGGTCCGACTACCTGAAGATGCTGGGGATCTGGTTCGGGGAGCCCCTGGCCCGCACAAAAAAAACTGGGAGGAGCGGATCGCCAAGGCCAAACAGAAGCTTGGTATGTGGGTGGGGCGATCCCTCTCCATAACCGGCAGGGACCCGGTGATAAAGTGTGAGGGACTCGCGGTGTTGCTGTATGTGTCCAGGGCCTGGCCCATTTCCCACAACTCCGCCATCACAGTCACCCGAGCTATCTTACACTTTGTCTGGAGGTCCAGGGTAGAACACGTCCACAGTGCCACCATGTACAAGACCCTAGACAAAGGGGGGAAGAGCGTTCCAAATGTCACACTGATCCTGACAGCCACCTTTGTGTGTGGCTGCCTCAGGATATGTGTAGAGCCCCAGTACACAAACACCAAGGGCCCGATTTTAGCAGGCGTGCGGGTTCCCGGCGGGTGGTCCATCGGGAGCGTGGAAAACGCGGACGGCTAATTGAGTGCGTCCCCCCCGCGCGATCGCGGGATAATTGATCACATTAAGTCCTGGTTCCGGGTTCTCCGCTCCCCAGCTGCGTGCCGGCGGGCTGCGCATGCGCACTACCGTTATCGCGATGGAGGAGCTCCACTTAAAGGGGCAGTCCCCCAAAGCCCCTCCTGCTGCAAGCAAGAGGCAACACAGGATGGCGCACCCCAGGGGCAAGGCTGCGCCACACTTCTCTGACCTCGCGCTGCAGCTGCTGCTGGAGGGTGTGAGGAGGAGGACGGACACGCTGTTCCCAGCGGACGGACGCAAGTGCCCTGGCTCCGCCACCAGGAAGGCATGGGCAGAGGTGGCGGCGGAGGTCAGCAGCAGGGCCAACACCCCCAGGACATGGGAGCAGTGCCGCAAGCGGTTCAATGACCTCACTAGGTCCGGCAAGGTGAGTACACCAACGCACCCTCCCACAACCCGTCCCCACCATCACGCCAAACAGATCACAACCCCTCCTGCAGAGCCACCACTGCGCTCCCGCAGCAATCCTCACAGCCACTCACTCACCATCCTCGCCGTGCCCGCAAGTACCCACCGTCCCTGTCCCCACCCGAACACTACCACACACCCCAATCCCCATGCAATGGGATGGCCATGTGGCACACGCATCCTCCCATCCATCTGCCCCACGCTCAACCCACCCACACCGATGCTTGATGCGTCTCACGATGCAATACGCACTCACTCACGCATTTGTGTTTTGCCTTGACAGGTGAAGAGATGCAAGAACGCCAGAGAAAGGGCCCGCAACGGAGGGGGCCCGCCGCACGTGGTCGAACTGACGGACGCAGAGGTGGAGGCGCTCGACCTCGCCGGCACGCAACATTGCCTCTCCGTGGCGGATGGCGAGTCTGGCGCTGCAGAAACGGCCGGTAAGGGAAAGCTGACACTCAACACCCATGATCGCGAGTGACCGTATCATCACCTGCCATCAGGCACACCGTAATGTTTGTGCACATGCCTCAGAGTGCCCTCTGTTCTCTTGCAGGGCCGTCTGTGAGCGCTGCGATTGAGGAGGGCGATTCCTCAGAGGACATGCCGGTCTCTGAGGGTGCATCGTCACATCAGAGCCAACCATCCACCAGCGCAGAGACACGCACCTCGGTGGGTCCCCCTCGCCAACTAGTTGGGGTTGCACTTGGTGATTCACTGCGCACGTGTGAGCATGAGCAGACCCTGGTGGCAGGGGCAGCCGCGGAGGGTCCGCGACGGAGGGAGCACTCATCTCCAGGCTCTGCTCAGCCGGACCCAGGTGCTGAACCCAGGGGGCCACCAGTGAAAAGGAGAGTCGTCGAGGGGCACCAGCACATTGCCGAGGTACTGGGAGAGGTGCCACGCGCGTTGTCCACAATAGCGCAGGCGATGGAGGAGTCCAACTCCTGCATGCGGGCATTGGTGGTGCAGGTACAGGAGGGTACCGGCGACACAGTGTCGCGGGTAGGTGCGGGACTGTCTGCGGTGGAGGACAGGCTGGCCTCCCTCGAGCGACACGCACAGCTCCAGATCAAGTCCTTGCAGGCCCTGACAACGGCTGTTCAGATTCAGGGTGAGCAACATTCCGCCGCCATAAACAGGCTGAGGGATACACTAGGGGTGGCCTTGCAAGGCCTCACACATGCCATCCAAACTGTCGTCCAGCAGGGTGGAAGGGGTGATGTGGGCCGAGGCCATGAGAGGGATGACGGTGAACAGGGACATGGAAGTGGGGACGCTTCTCAAGGTGCCCCCACGTCCCACCCGTCGCCCACCTCTCAACCAGTACCCGCAATGGTGCCTCCTCTCCAGATGGCCGAGTCTGCCCCTGCCCCGGTGCAGGAGGAGCAGTCTGTGGAGGTGCCCTCATGGGCACCGAAACCCAGGGGCCGTCGGCTGAAAGCATCTACCCGGTCAGGGCATGAACAGGAGCAACCTGCCACTACCTCTGCTGGAGCCACAGGGGTAGCACCACGTAGGGGTACCCGGAAACGAAAGCCAAAGGCGTTATAAGCACAAAGGGAATGCACCAGGATGTCTGTCAATTTGTAATCTTTTTGTTTATAGTCGTTCACTATGTACATATTAAATACTCTATTCTCACCACTCCTGCCACCTCTCGTCCATTCTTCCGCGGCCTGTGCAATAGGTGCGTTCCGTGCGGCCCATCATGACGACGGACACCTGGTCCCGCCCATTGGGCACACTACAGTGGGTGCAGGAGTACTGGCACCACTCTTGTGTGGAGGGGGCTGGTATGGACCCTCGCATGTGCAGGTGAGGAGATGTGAACGCCTCAGACTGTCTGATTCTAGGAGAACCGTTGACATATGAGTGCCTCCCTGGCCTGGCGAGCATCCCGGTGAGCCGGTGTTCGGCCCATGGGTCGTTCATCATCCTCTCGCGTGTCCTGCTCCTCCCCTCCTCCTCCTCCTCCTCCTCCACCTCCTCCTCCTCATCGTCGTCCTCAATGTGGGTGGCGGGTGTGCATGGGGCCTCCTCCAGCGGCACCCCTCTCTTTTGGGCCATGTTGTGCAGGGCACAGCAGACAACTATAATTCGTCCCACTCTGAATGGCGTGTATTGGAGCGCTCCCCCAGAACGATCAAGGCACCTGAAGCGCATCTTGAGCAGCCCTATGGCCTGCTCAATTGTAGACCTGGTAGCAATGTGGCTGTCATTGTACCGACGCTGCGGCTCGGTGATGGGGTTCCTCAGAGGTGTCATGAGCCACGTGTGGAGGGGATACCCCTTGTCGCCGAGGAGCCAGCCGTTGCCGGTGTTGGGTGCGTGGAAGAGGGGCGGGTCGGTGGACTCCCTGAGGACGAAGGCATCGTGGCAGCTGCCGGGGTATCTGGCGCACAGGTGTAGGAATCTCTGGCGGTGGTCACAGATGAGCTGGGCGTTCATGCAGTGATACCCCTTCCTGTTGATGAACAGCCCTGGCTCATGTGGAGGTGCCCGTATTGCGATGTGGGTGCAGTCGATTACACTCTGCACCCGTGGGAAGCCAGCCACAGTATGGAAACCAACCGCCGTCTCCATCTGGCTGCGCTCGTCCATGGCGAAGTTGATGTAGTGCGAGGCCCTGTGGAACAACCCATCGGTGACCTGCCTTATGCACTTGTGTGCAGAGGACTGACAGACCCCGGTGATGTCCCTGCTGGCACCCTGGAAGGATCCGGAGGCGAAGAAGTTGAGGGCAGTGGTGACTTTGACGGCGACGGGTAAGAAGATGCTGCTTGGTCCATCCGGGAGCAGCTCATCATTAAGGAGGCTGCAGATGTCGGCGACGACCTGGCGAGTGACTCTGAGCCTCCGTATGCACTGCTCCTCGGAGAGGTCCATGAAGCTGAGCCTCGGTCTGTACACCCTGTGCGGAGAGTAGTGCCTCCTGCGACGCATCTCTCTCTGCGGTTGCCCTCCCTCCTGCTGTGCAGGTGGGTGTGCCGCAGCACCGTGTTGGGGGGCTCCACGTCGATGAGGCGGACGGCGTGGACTGCGAGGCTGCTGGGGCTGGTCATCCTGTTCGTCCTCCGACGATGTCAACGCAGCACCCATCTGGCAGGTGTAGGTCTGAGGGGTTGTGCAGGGTAGGTGGGTGGGTCCTCGCACTGGGGCTGCGGTTTCACGTCGGTGTATCTTCTGGCTTGGAGGGGGGTGGTGGAGGGCAGGGGTTGCCCTATGTGACGGAGTGGCCTCCTGCGTTGGTGAAGGGTCTCCCCCACCCCCCACCCCCACGTGGAGTGCACCTTGGCAGCTGCCACAGGCTACTGGCTGCAACACGTCCGTTTGGAGTGAGACTGTTTCCCCCAGTATGTGAAACAGTCTCGGTTGAAGGTAAAATCCCACACTTCCTAATAAGACAGCTGAAATAGGTCAGTTAATGACCTGAACAAGCAAAGTAAATACACTCAAGTGGCAACCCGCTGGCTTTAATTGCCTGCGGGATTCCCACCAGCGGGGGCTTCGCACGCACCCCCGCACGTCAGCGCGGAACCCGGAAGTGGGCGGGATCGAGGCGCGATCCGGTCCCGCTCCTGGATTTCGGGATTTTCGGGGCCCCCCCGCCGAGAACACACCCGATAGTGGGTGCTAAAATCGGGCCCGAGATGTCATACTTTTGAGAGGACTGGTAGCCATTCTATGTTTGTTGGTCTCATATGGGGCTCGATATTGCCAGGGCTGCGGGTTCGCGGCAGGGGGGCTAGTGGGCGTGTGGGTAACGCGCCCGGTGAAATCAGTCTGCCCTGCGCGCGATCGCAGCCTAATTGGATCCACTTACCTGCTCCTCCGGGTTCCCCGCTGCTGATCTGCGCGTCGGGCGGGCTGCGCATGCGCAGTAAGATCTGTCAGCTGGAGGCGCTCTATTTAAAGGGGCAGTCCTCCACTGACAGATATTGCAACAAATAGGAAAAAATACAGCATGGAGCAGCCCAGGGGGAAGGCTGCTCCCAGTTTAATGATGCCTCACTCCAGGTATCAATACATGGGGTGAGGAGGAGGGGGAGGACAGAGATCATCCCCCCGGCGGGCGGGAGGAAGCGGCCCGCCTCCGCCACCAAGAAGGCCTGGCTCGAGGTGGCAGAGGGGGTCACCTGCACCACCAACATATCGCCCACCTGCATACAGTGCAGGAGGCGCTCCAATGACCTCAGTAGGTCAGCCAAAGTGAGTGCACTTACTCATTCCCCTACACTCCATCTGCCACATCACTGCCCCCACCCCACATCTCCTTCTGCACTGCCAACACTACTCTGTCACATCACCCCTCATACCCACTCAAACCTCATCCTCATCTTACCTGCACTTACTCACCACGGGTACGGTAGCATAGTGGATATGTTACTGGGCTAGTAATCCAGAGGCCTGGACTAAATCCAGAGTTATGAGTTCAAATCCTGCCACGGCAGCTAGCGAATTTAAATTCAATTAATTAAATAAAAATCTGGAATTAAAATACTAGTATCAGTAATGATGGCCATGAAACTACCGGATTGTTGTCAAAACCCATCTGGTTCACCAATGTCCTTTAGGGAAGGAAGCCTGCCGCCCTTACCCGGTCTGGCCTATATGTGACTCCAGACCCACAGCAATGTGGTTGATTCTTAATTGCCCTCTGAAATCAAGCCACTCAGTTGTAAAATCTCGCTACAAAAATTCAGAATAAGAATAAAACCGGACGGACCACCCGGCATCGGACCACTAGGCACCGGACACGACAACGGCAAAACACCAAGCCCAGTCGACCCTGCAAGGTCCTCCTTACCAACATCTGGGGACTTGTGCCAAAATTGGGAGAGCTGTCCCACAGACTAGTCAAGCAACAGCCTGATATAGCCATACTTACAGAATCATATCTTTCAGCCAACGTCCCAGACTCTTCCATCACCATCCCTGGGTATGTCCTGACCCACCGGCAGGACAGACCCACCAGAGGTGGCGGTACAGTGATATACAGTCAGGAGGGAGTGGCCCTGGGAGTCCTCAACATTGACTCTGGACCTCCATGAAATCTCGTGGCATCAGGTCAAACATGGGCAAGGAAACCTCCTGGTGATTACCACCTACCGTCCTCCCTCAGCTGATGAATCAGTCCTCCTCCATGTTGAACACCACTTGGAGGAAGCACTGAGGGTAGCAAGGGCACGGAATGTACTCTGGGTGGGGGACTTCAATGTCCATCACCAAGAGTGGCTCGGTAGCACCACGACGAACCGAGCTGGCCGAGTCCTGAAGGACATAGCTGCAAGACTGGGCCTGCGGCAGGTGGTGAGGGAAAAACTTACTTGACCTCGTCCTCACCAATCCACCTGTCGCAAATGCATCTGTCCATGACAGTATTGGTAGGAGTGACCACCGCACAGTCCTCGTGGAGATGAACTCCCGTCTTCGCACTGAGGACACCATCCAACGTGTTGTGTGGCACGACCACCGTGCTAAATGGGATAGATTCAGAACGGATCTAGCAGCTCAAAATTGGGCATACCATGAGGTGCTGTGGGCCATCAGCAGCAGAATTGTATTCCAGCACAATCTGTAACCTCGTGGCCTGGCATGTTCCTCACTCTACCATTACCAACAAGCCAGGGGATCAACCCTGGTTCAAGGAGGAGTGCAGAGGAGCATGCCAGGAGCAGCACCAGGCGTACCTAAAAATGAGGTACCAACCTGGTGAAGCTACAGCTCAGGACTACATGCATGCTAAACAGCGGAAGCAACATGCTATAGACAGAGCTCAGCGGATCAGATCAAAGCTCTGCAGTCGTGAATGGTGGTGGACAATTAAACAACTAACGGGAGGAGGAGGCTCTGCAAACATCCCCATCCTCAATGATGGCTGAGTCCAGCACGTGAGTGCAAAAGACAAGGCTGAAGCGTTTGCAACCATCTTCAGCCAGAAGTGCCGAGTGGATGATCCATCTCGGCCTCCTCCCGATATCCCCACCATCACGGAAGCCAGTCTTCGGCCAATTCGATTCACTCCACATGATATCAAGAAACGGCTAAGTGCACTGGATACAGCAAAGGCTATGGGCCCCGACAACATCCCAGCTGTAGTGCTGAAGACTTGTGCTCCAGAACTAGCTGCGCCTCTCGCCAAGCTGTTCCAGTACAGCTACAACACTGGCATCTACCCGACAATGTGGAAAATTGCCCAGGTATGTCCTGTCCACAAAAAGCAGGACAAATCCAATCCGGCCAATTACCGCCCCACCAGTCCACTCTCAATCATCAGCAAAGTGATGGAAGGTGTCGTCGACAGTGCTATCAAGCGGCACTTACTCACCAATAACCTGCTCACTGATGCTCAGTTTGGGTTCCGCCAGGACCACTCGGCTCCAGACCTCATTACAGCCTTGGTCCAAACATGGACAAAAGAGCTGAATTCCAGAGGTGAGGTGAGAGTGACTGCCCTTGACATCAAGGCAGCATTTGACCGAGTGTGGCACCAAGGAGCCCCAGTAAAATTGAAGTCCATGGGAATCAGGGGGAAAACTCTCCAGTGGCTGGAGTCATACCTAGCACAAAGGAAGATGGTAGTGGTTGTTGGAGGCCAATCATCTCAGCCCCAGGGCATTGCTGCAGGAGTTCCTCAGGGCAGTGTCCTAGGCCCAACCATCTTCAGCTGCTTCATCAATGACCTTCCCTCCATCATAAGGTCAGAAATAGGGTTATTCGCTGATGACTGCACAGTGTTCAGTTCCATTCGCAACCCCTCAGATAATGAAGCAGTCCGAGCCCGCATGCAGCAAGACCTGGACAACATCCAGGCTTGGGCTGATAAGTGGCAAGTAACATTCGCGCCAGATAAGTGCCAGGCAATGACCATCTCCAACAAGAGAGAGTCTAACCACCTCCCCTTGACATTCAACGGCATTACCATCACCGAATCCCCCATCATCAACATCCTGGGGGTCACCATTGACCAGAAACTGAACTGGACCAGCCATATAAATACTGTGGCTACGAGAGCAGGTCAGAGGCTGGGTATTCTGCGGCGAGTGACTCACCTCCTGACTCCCCAAAGCCTTTCCACCATCTACAAGGCACAAATCAGGAGTGTGATGGAATACTCTCCACTTGCCTGGATGAGTGCAGCTCCAACAACACTCAAGAAGCTCGACACCATCCAAGATAAAGCAGCCCGCTTGATTGGCACCCCATCCACCACCCTAAACATTCACTCCCTTCACCACCGGCGCACTGTGGCTGCAGTGTGCACCATCCACAGGATGCACTGCAGCAACTCGCCAAGGCTTCTTCGACAGCACCTCCCAAACCCGCGACCTCTACCACCTAGAAGGACAAGAGCAGCAGGCGCATGGGAACAACACCACCTGCACGTTCCCCTCCAAATCACGCACCATCCCGACTTGGAAATATATCGCCGTTCATTCATTATCGCTCGGTCAAAATCCTGGAACTCCCTTCCTAACAGCATTGTGGGAGAACCGTCACCACACGGACTGCAACGGTTCAAGAAGGCGGCTCACCACCACCTTCTCAAGGGCAATTAGGGATGGGCAATAAATGCTGGCCTCGCCAGCGACGCCCACATCCCGTGAACGAATAAAAAAAAATTTTATAAAGTACTCATCCCGCCACTACCACTCAACCCAATCCTCATACAATCTCATGGCTCTATCTCATACTCACCCTCTCATGCATCTCTCTCACAGTCAGCCTCACTCAACCTGCCATTACCTGTGCTGCAGCCACAGGGCATGCATCACATATGTGCAGTCGGAAGCGTAAGGCAAACGTGTCGTGAGCATGAAGGGGATGCACAAGGGTGTTTGAGGGTTTGTCATGGTGTATACTTATATTTAATTTCTGATCAACTCACATAACATATTATATTGGCACCACTACTGCCACATCTTTGCGAATCTTGTCTGGTTTGTGCAATAATGTCCTTTCCTGAGGATCACAATGAAGACCCAGCACTGATGCCACCCATTGTGTCACTGCAGAGTGGGTGTAGGTGTATTTTCAGGGCTCTTCTGTGCAAACGACTGAGAGACGTCGGCGATGTCCCCGGTGGCACCCTGGAAGGATGCGGAGGAGAAGTTGTTGAGGGCAGTGGTGACTTTGACAGCGACAGGTAAGAAGATGGTGCTCGGGCCAGCCGGGAGCAGCTCGGCATGAAGGAGGCTGCAGATGTCCACGACTACATGTCGAGTGACTCTGAGCCTCCGTGTGCACTGCTGCTCAGAGAGGTCCAGGAAGCTGAGCCTCGGTCTGTGGACCCTGTGGCGAGGGTAGTGCACTCTGCGACGCATCTCTCTCTGTGGTAGCCCTCCCTCCTGCTGTACAGGTGGATGTGTCACAGCACTGTGTTGTGGAGCTCCACGTGTCAGAGGTGGACGGCGTGGCCGGCGAGGCTGGTGATGCTGTTCGCCCTCCGAGGAGGTCATGACTGCAGCTACGGCGGCCCCCATCTGGAAGATGCACATTTGAGGGGGTCCGCAAGGCAGGTAAATGTGTCTGGACAAGTGTGCAAGTTGGTGACTTTGATTGTCAGGAGGAGGGTGGTGGAGGCCAAACTTTGTCCCAAGTGACAGAGTGGCCTCCTGCAATGAGTGAGGGTCTCCCCCCGCCACCTGTCAAATGGACCTTTGCAGCTGCCACAGGCTGATAGCTGCAACACGTTCATTTCAACTGGGAATGTTTCCCCCAGTACAGGAAACAGTCCCAGTTGTTTCTGAAATCCCACCCCTCCTCACATATTCCCTTAATCAGGTCTGTTAACGACCTGAAATAGCAAGGTAAATACTGTTAAGTGGCACCCTGCTGGCTTTAATTGCCGGCGGGAGTCCCACATGCGGGGGCTGCGCGCGCACGTCGGCGCGTCTGTGGGGAACCCGGAAGTGGACGGGTTGGAGCTGGGCTCCCGACCCGCTCCAGGATTCCCCAATTTTCGGATCCCCCCCCCCCCCGCCAGAAATGCACCCGATAGCGGGTGCTATAGTCTCTGTTAGTATTCTCATTGATTTAATTCAATTAATTTTACATGGGAAGAGTTTATCTACACAGGAGCACAGTGTTCTTCAATTAAGTAACAGACATCTAGCATCGAGCTGCCCAATCTTTGTGCATTAACTGCCCAAATTGAGCCTGGAAGCTGATTTAGGAAGCCAGTTTTGCTCTTGGTCCTCTAAGCTACTTTGGTGAGGTGGCCCTTATAGCTAAATATATGATCTAAAGTCACCCCTAGAAATACCAGCTTTGCATCATTTGCCAGTCGTTTTCCATTCAAGAAAGCGTTGAGTTCTCATGAAGAGTTGGCATCATTATGATGGAAGCCACTTTTGACTGATGGCTGCCATGTCTTGGTTCACGATGCCCTCAATCTTTTTGAAATGCCTGGCCCGGAAGGTTAATCGTGCCCGATAATGAACACTGCATGCCCCCTGTTCACACGGTCCCAGGGGCCATGTGAAATTTGCGCTGTGACCTCATTGAAATAATTTAGTCGTGCGGCCAGCTCGGTCATTGGCTGCACTCCTGTTTGGGGAGGTGGGAAAACAGATGTCTCTGATGCCATTTAAAGGCACCCAGCGCCTCTTATAAGGGAGGTGCACTCTGGCTACAGGTAACGGGCAAACTTCGTAAATTGAAATAAATGGCTGGAAGAGGTCCATCGAAGGCACGCTGACTCTTTGCTGCAGCTTCAAGGCCCTGGTCTGGGCAGTGGACAAGAGGAGGGAGATCCTATTCCCCCCAAGGGGGGAGAAAGCACGCCCAGGCAACATCTCTGCTGCCAGTGGGAAGGTGTCGCTGAGGTCAATGCTAGGAGCGTAGCCGAAAAACGTTCAATGACCTCACCAGAGTTGTCAAGTTAACAGTAGTGCTCTCTTACCCTGCTCACACCTCGACCACCTCCAGCCCCACTGCTCACAACACCCCCTCCCCTTCCCTCTCCTACAATCACTGCACCAGACTTCACTCTACCTCCTTCTCATTATACTCTTACAATCGCCACTATTGCAAGTTCCCCACACCTCACATCTTACACACAACGTACAAACTATTCGATCATGACAGGCACTCTCTCTCAACACCTCACAAGGCTGTCACTGACGCACTCCCTTCTTTCTTGTCGGAGAAAATCACGTCCGACTTATGCCAGGAGACTGCCACCCTCTCCCCAGTGGGAGAAAACATAATGAGCATCGCAGGAAGGGGGAGAGTCATGGCCGTGGTGAGTGGCAAGGCTGGAGGAGACGTGACAGAGGATTTCATCACACCCTTATCCTTCTTTTCCCTTCTTACTTCTTTCTCACTCGACACTCTGCATGATAACTGCAGCTCCGTTTTGCCAGCCACTCATCTCCATCTGCTTTCCCTTCACGCTAACCCTTGACCCCCCCCTCTTTTATTTTAGGTGCTGGAAAACTGTGACACTTCAAGAAGAAGAAATCAGCCTTCCTGAAGATGCACCATCACTCAATCTGAACGTAGCATGTATCAGGTCAGACTTTAGAGGCATCACACATACTTTAGAGGCTAGGCTAAAGGAGGAGTCATCATGTGATGAATCACTGAGCATAAGTGTGCAGGAAATAGGGCTGGAGGATAGGACGCCACAGGTGCCAGCTCGCCAGAGGGCAAGATCACATACTAGCTCTGCTGCAGAGGTCTCACATGCTGACTTTGAGGGTTCAGACTAGTGAAGAAGCCTGATGGGCATACACCAGGAAATGCTTGGTGCACTGAGCAGCATGCTTGCAAGCTGGCGTACAATGGATCAGAGCATGGAGGAGTCCAGCTCCAACTTGTGTCGGGGCTTCGTGCAGAGCATGAAGACCATGCGGTCCAACATGGAGAGAGTGGTCAGCTCCATGAACAGCACAGTGGCACCCACCGTGAAGGAGGCCAAGCTGACAGCTCTGACTGCCGACTGTTTCCATGACAACTCACACTGCTGCCATGCAAGTTTGGATAGCTGCCATCTTGGCTCTGGGGGCCAGTGTTGACAAGGGCTTTCAGAGAGTCACATCACTCCTGCACTCTGTTCTTGCGCAGAGCGGTAGGAGTGCTGAGACACAGTCCCAGGAGACTGGCCTTGGCTCCATGGGAGAGACGCATGCTGTCCTCTCTCAGGATGATAGCATGCCTGCTCTCCCGCCTTGTTCGTACCATACAGTCAGCTGATCCAGACTGCCCCAGCCCATGCCGAGATGCTGCAGTGTGCAGCCAGGTTCTCAAGTCCCAGAACTGCTCAAGGTGACCCACCACGGCCATTTGAAATGTCCTCAAAAGAAAGCTCATTAGCCTTCCACCTCCCAAGATGTAACCACTGGGGAGCACTAGGATGGGTAAATGAGTACAGAAGATAGGCACTAAGGGGTTGCACAAGGGTTTCTTAATTATTTCTATTAACTATTAGACACAGATGCATTTAAGTTGTTGGATAGATTTGTTTTTTGTTCTGGTATTGGTGCTGATGTTAATATTTATAGTGAAGTGAGGGCATAAGGCTGGACTGAAGGAAGACAATCAGATGGTGGTAGTAAGAATAGTGGTGATAAGGATTCTGGGACTGTTGGTGTATTGGTGATTGTGGTGGGAGGGCCAGGGGGATAGTTCACATGAAGTGCTCTTGAATGAGCTGCTATCTGAGCTCTGGAAGCCAAGGACATTGGTGGTCAATGCCGCTTCTGCACTTCCTCCTCCCGCTGTTCGTCCTGCTACACTTCTTGCTGCTCAGGTGGTGTTAAGGGCTGGTCCCTCATGATGCCAGCATGTAGCAGTCGACCATAAATCTGGATACATGCTCAGGGCTGTACTGCAAAGCTCCTCCCTAACGGTCCAGGTGGCAGAGGTGTTGCTTCAGCATGCCAAGTGTCTGCTCAATGACATTTTGGTGGCAGCATGGTTCTCATTGTAGGCCACCTCTGCAACTGTGCCTGGGTTCCTGACAGGGGTAATGAGCCAAGTCTGAAGGGGATAACCCTCGTAGCCCAGAAGCCAGCCTGTAACCTGACGGTCTGATTGGAATAAAGACACAGAGGACTGGCACAGGATGAATGCATCATGACTGCTTCTGGGTACAGACCTGCATGATATGTTGCCTGTGGTCATATACAAGCTGGACTTTGAGGGAGTGGAATTCCTTTGTCTTCAGAAAGATGTCAGGATGATGATGGGGAGCACACAAGGCAATGTGGGTGCAGTCTATGGAATCTTGCACCCTGGGGAAATCTACAATGCAGGGGAAGCCTAGTGATCTCTCGTGCTGTTCCTCCTGGCATAGAGAGCCTCGGTCACCTCTCTGATATAACGGTGGAATGCAATGCTGTGCTGTCCATGCCCTGGTTCGAGGCTCGAGTTGTGATTGTAGCAGGTGACAGAGCTCAGTGACGGCCTCCTTTGTGAAACGGATTCTGTGTGTCATCTTCCCACCCCCACTTCCACCAGCATTTAGTCTGTATTTTGGAAAGGGTAACTATGGCAATTCTGACTTGCACCTTAAATTCCTGTCCCATTATGCAAAAGTTGTACCTAACTAATCCACCCACACATCATTACATCTTCACCATGCTGTGACTAAACACACCAACAACTACATTGCCTTTAGATGTAAATTATCCACCAAGGATCCCATTCCTGCCATGTGCTAATACATTATCATTGAAGATCACTCTGGAAGCTGTTGAATGTCAGTGCAACCATATTTGATGTCCCTAATGTGGCGTTTGTATGTGCCTGGTATTTTTTACTTCTCGGCTTCCCCTTGATGACAATGTATTATTTGTGTGATCCAGAACTTACCTTTTGCTCTTTCTGGGCTCCACCAGTGGCAGGAGTGAGTGAGGTGACTGGCTGCTCTCCATGAGAGTCTCTTGGGATTGAGGTGACCGTCTATCTCCAGTTCTTGGCTCTGCCCACTTCCCCAGCTGTAGAAGGTGCCTTGCCATGCTCAGCTTATGCCACATCTACATTCATTGGAACGGGCTGACAGAGAGGCCGATGTCGAACTCTGCGATTCTGGGGTTGCCATTCAGCAGAGGGCTGACACATGCACGGACAGTAATGGTCAGCCTTGGCATGAAATTTGGCTGCACCTCCTTGCTGGTATGTTGACCTCTAGCAGTGGCACAGAGCAGGCCCTTCTCGCAAGGACCTCATGCGGTATCACCTCAACCAGCAGCCATCAAACAGGGGGTCAACTCTGTCACCCGTCTATGGACTGATGCCTGCACCTATTTTTCCCTCCCACTTCTTAATCTCCTATTCCTGCAGCCAAGGTTGCTGATGAGTTGAGGCTCTCCAAAGGCTTTCAGAATTTTTGTTCCCTTACAGTGACACTCCCCTCTAATTGGATCCATCCCGTTAAATTTAGCTTGCATGCAATTTCCCTCTCCCACCACTCGTGTGTTACCCAGACACATCTGAGTCTGCACTTGGTGCTGTGAATAATTACCAAAATGAGAATGAGGTGCTGTTAGCACCTGGCCTTTCAGGTGGGATTTGACCCAGTGTTTAACGGTTTAGAACTGACTAACATCTATCGACAAAAATCATTCCCAATGTCTCATTGAAGTGAGTAGTGGGATGGATGAGTAAATGTCTCGGTGAGCTGAATCTGGAGGGGTTAGGGTCCCTCTGTGTATCGGGGAGGGGATAACATGCCCCCTTAGTGGTTTGAGCGACGACTATAGGAGCTGACTGACAATGTCGTAAATCTACTTGTATATTTGCATAACCCGGAGATATAACAATAGCACCCCCTTGCGATCTGGGCTGGATACTCATGTCTTTGGCATGTGCATTTCTTCAGTCTCCAAAGGCAGTCCGAGTTATCTCGAGGTGAGGCAAAGTTTGTTTGAATCGTAAGCTGCTTTATTCCACAGTGAGGTTAAACGTACGGAGCAATAGTTATGATCAGTCACTGAGTTAAATTGGAACAGCTTATATTCACATCATGATGTAAAATGAAGAATGTGCAGCTCGAACCCACTTTGGTGGGTCAAATTACTTCACTTAAACAGAATATTTCAGGGCCGAACACCCTTTCTTTGCACCCTTTTGCTGCCTGACTCCCTTTGCAACATCCTCTTTCCAAAAGCCAGACTGCCTTTTGGGGGTCGATTTTCGGATGGCGGAGCAGGTGCTTGGGGGCGGTGGGGGCTCTGAAAATCTTAGAAATCCGGAGCGGGTTCGGAGCCCGGCTCCAACCCGCTGACTTCCGGATTCCCCAGTGACACGAATGCGGGAGTCCCACCGTCAATTAAAGCCGGCGGGATGATAATTTACAGATTTGTACACATAGTTAAAGTACTTGAGATACCTTATTGAATAGACATTTTGGCAGGGGTGCAATTTTGAAGGATTCTCAGCGTGTTTCCAGTGCTGTGGGAAACACTCCCTGATCCAGCAGACATGTTTCAGCCAGCAGCCAGTGGGAGATGCAAAGGATTATTTGACAGGTGGGGAGAGAACCTCATTTATTGCAGCAGGGCACTGTGTCACTTCAGATTTGGCTTCAAGACCTTTTGTGTTTTCACTCAAAATTCTTACTTTCTACCCAAATCTCTACTGTGCAAACACATGTACCTACTTTATGGACCCCCTCAAACTCACACCGTCAGGATTGGGGGGGGCGCCATGGCTGCATTCATCACTTCATCCGAGGACGAGCAACATCACCAGCCTCGCCAAGCACGGTGTCCACCTCTGACACGTGGAGTTCCACGACACAGTGCTGCGCCACAGGCACCTGTACAAGAGCACGGAGGGCAACAACAGAGAGAGCGACATCGCGGGAGGCAACAGGGTCTGCAGACCGAGGCTACGCTTCCTGGACCTCTCTGAGGAGCAGTGCATACGGAGGCTGAGAGTCAGTCGTCAGGTAATCACAGACATCTGCAGCCTCCTTCATGCTGAGCTGCTCCCGGCAGGGCCGAGCAGCATCTCCTTACCTGTCGCTGTCAAAGTCACCACTGCCCTCAACTTCTTCACCTCCAGATCATTCAAGGGTGCCACCGGGGACATCGCCGGGGTCTCTCAGTCGTCGGCACGCAAGTGCATAGGGCAGGTCACCGACGGCTTGTTTCACAGACCTTCGCTGTATGTCAACTTCCCCATGGATGACCTCATCCAGACAAATGTAAGGAATCTTACAACACCAGGTTATAGTCCAACAAATTTATTTGAAAATCACAAGCTTTCCGGAGATTATCCCCTTCGCATATCTTATACTAGGCTGGGACAGCATCACACCAATCAAAAGGTGTCGTTGTTGTTCAAACAGGCCAGTCACGGAGAACAGCACGTCCCAGTACACTGGATATACATTGTGTCAATTACACAGACAGAAAGAAAGAGACCCAAATGGCAGAGAGAGAGAGAGAGAATATTAAAAAACATAATTTTTTCCCCCTTTTTGCTGGTGGGGTTACGTGTGGCGTGACATGAACCCAAGATCCCGGTTGAGGCCGTCCTCATGGGTGCGGAACTTGGCTATCAACTTCTGCTCGACGATTTTGCGTCGTCGTGTGTCTCGAAGGCCGCCTTGGAGTATGCTTACCCGAAGGTCGGTGGCTGAATGTCCTTGACTGCTGAAGTGTTCCCCGACTGGGAGAGATCCCTCCTGTTTGGCGATTGTTGCGCGGTGTCCGTTCATCCGTTGTCGCAGTGTCTGCATGGTCTCGCCAATGTACCATGCTCTGGGGCATCCTTTCCTGCAACGTATGAGGTAGACAACGTTGGCCGAGTCACAGGAGTATGAACCATGCACCTGGTGGGTGGTGTCCTCTCGTGTGATGGTGGTATCTGTGTCGATGATCTGGCATGTCTTGCAGAGGTTGCCGTGGCAGGGTTGTGTGGTGTCGTGGACGCTGTTCTCTTGAAAACTGGGTAATTTGCTGCGAACGATAGTCTGTTTGAGGTTGGGTGGCTGTTTAAAGGCGAGCAGTGGAGGCGTGGGGATGGCCTTAGCGAGGTGTTCGTCGTCATCGATGACATGTTGTCATCACATCATCCACATCATCCAGACAGAGAGGGCAGTGGGATTCCACGCTGTGGCTGGCTTCCCACGGGTGCAGGGTGTAATCAATTGCACTTATGTAGCAATACGAGCACCTCCACATGAGCCAGGACTGTTCATCAACTGGAAGGGCTATCACTCCATCAACACTCAGCTTGTTTGTGACCACCGCAAAAGATTCCTTCACGTGTGCGCCAGATACCCTGGTAGCTGCCATGATTCCTTCATCCTCCGGGAGTCCAACATCCCGCCCCTCTTCCACGCACCGAACACCCGCAAGGGCTGGCTCCTCAGGGACAAGGGATACCCCCTGCACACGTGGCTCATGACACCTCTGAGGAACCCCACCACCGAGCAACAGTGTCGATATAACGACAGCCACATCGCTACTAGGTCTACAATTGAGCAAGCTATAGGGTGCTCAAGATGCGCTTCAGGTACCTTGATCGTCCTGGGGGAGCGCTTCAATACGCACCAGACAGAGTGGGACGCATTATAGTCGTGTGTTGTGCCCTGCACAACATGGCACAACAGAGGGGTGCCACTTGAGGAGGCCCCATTCACATCTGCCACCCACATTGAGGAGGGGGAGGGGGAGGAGGAGGAGGAGCAACCCCTGGGCAGAACAGCAGCTCACCTGGCTGCTCGTCAGGCCAGGGATTCACTGATGTGTGAACGGTTCTCCTAACATCAGACAGTGTGAAGAGTCCAGTCCTCACAACCTGGATCGAGTAGCGGCCACAGCAAACCCCCCACCTCCCTGCACAAAACAGTCTTGCAATTACACATACACCCACTGTAGAGTGACCCAATGGTTGGCATCAGTGTGGGTGTTCATGGTGAACCTCATGAAAGGGCCTTATTACAGAAACCAATCAAGAATGGCCAAGACGTGGCAGTAGGGGTGATAATAATAATATTTAATGTGAGTTTAACAAAAAGAAAATATAAATAAAAAACATGACCAACTATCAAACACCCTTGTGCATTCCCTTCGTGCTTACAAAACATTTGCCTTACGCTTCCGACTACTCCTACATGGTGCATCCCCTGTGGCTGCAGCAGAGGTAGTGGCAGTTTGCTCTTGTTCATGCCCTGACCGATTAGATGCTTTGGGCCTACGCCCTCTGGGTTTCAGTGCCCATGAGGGCCTCTCCAAAGACTGCTCCACCTGCACCTGTGCAGGGACAGACTCGGCCACCTGGAGAGGAGGCAGCATTGTGGGTACTGGTTGAGAGGGGGGCAACGGGTAAGACTTGGGAGCGCTTTGAGTGGTGTCCCCACTTCCATGTCTCCTTTCACCATCATCCCTCTCCTGGGCCAGGCCCACACCACTCCCACCACTCTGCTGGATGACAGTTTGGAGGACATGTGTGAAGCCTTGTAAGGCCAGTGCTAGTGTATCTGCCTGCCTGTTTAAGCCAAGCTTGAAGCTCCGTGGAGGCTAGCCTTCCCTCCATCGCAGACATTCCCGCACTTACCCGCGAAACTATGTCAGAGATGCCCTCATGTCCCTGTGACAGTATCTCAGAGATTCCCTCACGTACCAGTGTCACCATTCCACTCATGCAGGAGTTGGGCTCCTCCATCCTCTGCGCTATTGTGGAGAGTGCACACGGTACCTGTTCCAGCACCTCGCAAATGTGCTGCTGTCCCTCGATCATTCTCCTTTTAAAGGATGGCCCCCAGGGTTCAGCATCTGTATCCAGCTGAGCAGAGCCTGGAGAGGAGTGCTCCCACCGACACAGACTCTCCACAGCTGCCCCTGCCATCGGTGTCTGCTCGTGCTCACATGTGTGGTAACTCACCATGTGCGACCCCAACTAACTACGGACGGGGACCCACCAATGTGTGAGTATCTGCGCTGGTGAATGGCTCGCTCAGATGTGACAGTGCGCCCTCAGCGGCCGGGAGGTTCTCTGAGGAATCGCCCTCTGCCGTGTAGAATTCAGTGAATTCCACCTTTTCCCTGAGTCTTAAAGTTTGGCCATTGACCAAAACTCTAAGATGGAAGGTGCAGTTGAAAGGTCACCAAACGAATCAACAAAACACAGTGGAATGTGGGAAAAAAACCAAGGTTGAATTAAACAGCCCCCACCCAGTGAATCACATCTCCAGACATGTCTTTGTTTTAAAGCAAAACCGATCAACACCTAGGACGTTGGATACAAAAGGAGCCCTGTATAGTAGGTGATCAACAATCAGCATTAATTTGAAGAACAATAGCCCATCGAGAGACGAGAGGCCATCGAAAACCATCAGGGACTTTTAAGAGGCTTTGAAAGAACTTTTAAATGGACATTGAAGTAACCTTGTTAATGTTAAAAACTATTATGTGGAGATGCCGGTGATGGACTGGGGTTGACAATTGTAAACAATTTTACAACACCAAGTTATAGTCCAACAAATTTATTTTAAATTCCACAAGCTTTCGGAGGCTTCCTCCTTCGTCAGGCGAAGCCACGTTAAGTGGCTTCCACACGATTCACCTGACGAAGGAGGAAGCCTCCGAAAGCTTGTGGAATTTAAAATAAATTTGTTGGACTATAACTTGGTGTTGTAAAATTGTTTACAATTAAAAACTATTGTAAGAGAGGGATATAAAAGTGGAAGCCTGAAACCCCCTTTTCTCTTTTATCTCTCGGATTCCTCACTCGTGCAACTCAGCCCTGACTTTCGGGCTGATTCCTCCGCCATCCGAGCTCTCCAGAGAGGAGAGCGGCTTCCAGCGAAACCAATGAACCGTACGGGAGAGAACAGGTCAGCCAGACCTGCAAGTGTGCAAGGATTGGTGAGCCTCGACCACGTGTGTGTGTGTGTGTGTGTGTGTGAGATAGGTGTCTCCAGGGTCCCCACCAAACTCCTAGTTTAGTGGGTTAGTGTACTGGTGTGTGTGTAACCCAATGTACTGCGTAGGAGCATTTTAATCATTATTTTCTTCGCATTGGAGGTACAATAAAACCAACCTTCCAATTCAAAAATCAAACACCGAGTTCTCTGTACTATTCGGCTACGTGATCCATCACCGGGTGCATTAGCATAAGTCCCGATTTTCCCGGACAGCGATCCGTGAGGTATAGGTGTTCCTGGGCTAGACCGGGAACTTGATATCAGCACCAATCAATAGGGTAAGAACACCCTCAAAACACCCTACAGCCGTCACCGCAGTCGCTGAAGGCCCTGTGAGAGAACAGAAGGCAATATTAAGCATGACGACAGATGTTGAGATGCTGAAGATGGCAAGGCATGTTAACATCATTTGCTATTGTGAGTGCTGAATGTTAAAGTTCTGTCACCAGACGTTTGTTGGGTGGCAGTCTCGGCGTCCCCGACGGACAGGCACTCGAGGGTGCGGCTCAGCTCCAGCGCCTCCTACTCCGTGTCTGTGAGGACGGCTACCTGTTGCAGACCCTCTCCGGTCCTCACCCTCTCCTGTGCATACTGGGCTCTCTTCCTATAAGGGGAGAAAGTAGAGACGTGTGAGTGAGTGATGGTGAAGTGGCCAACCGATGAATGCATTGGTTTGGGTGAGGCTGACCGTGGAAGAGGTGCATCAGAGGGTGAGTGAGACAGAGACATCACATTGGATCAGGATTGGGTTGAGTGGTAGTGGTGGGATGAGTACTGGGGAGGTGAGGAAGTGCAGGTAAGTTGAGGATGAGCTTTGAGTGGGTGTGAGGAGTGATGTGATAGAGTAGTGTCAGCAGTGTAGAATGAGTTGTGGGATGGGGGCGGTGATGTGGAAGACGGAGTGTAGGAGAATGAGTAAGTGTACTCATTTTGGCTGACCTAGTTAGGTCATTGAAGTGCTTCCTGCACTGGATCCAGGTATGGGAGATGTTACTGCTGCTGGTGATCTCCTCTGCCACCTCGAGTCAGGCCTTCTTGGTGGCAGAGGCAGGCCACTTCCTCCCGTCTGCTGGGTAAAATACATCCCTCCTCTTCCTCGCCCCATCCAGTAGCACCTGGAGTGAGGCATTGGTAAATCTGGGAGCAGCCTTTCCCCTGGGCTGCTCCACTGTGCTGTGTGGGTGTTTGCTCCAGGAGCAGCCATTGGAGGGCTGCCCCTTTAAGTAGAGCTGCTCCAGCTGACAGCCGGTGATGTGGGTGCTCAGTTCGCCCGCTGCGCAGGTTTCCGACGGGAAACCCAGAAGCCACGTTAAGTGGCTGCAATTTACCCACGATCGCATGGGGAATGGATGGATTTTATCGGGTGGGTTACCCACGCGTCCAATCGCGCACCCACCCCCCCGGCTGCCATCCCACCTCCCCGCTGATATCGGGGCCTTGGTGTCTGTGTCTCTTTTTAAAAAGCCTCTACAGTCTCAATGTCTATGGTCCCTCCCCCTAAGAATGGAGTCCAGCAAACGAACTGGCAGTGACTCCCTCATGAGCTCAAATGAGTAGAAATGCTGCAGCAGCAATGAGTGTGGTCATTCGAATGTCAAATTATCTTTCATCATCTCCAGATGTCGGTTCAGACCAGCAGTCTGATCAGGCTTCCCCGGAAACCCCAAATGTCACTATTATTTTTCTGAATCTTGGCCGAAAAAAATTGTGAAATGTAAAAGTGTTTATAAGCAATCAGAATGCACTGTGTCATGGACACCATTCCCCAAGGCCATCCCCCATACCCCCTGTGGAACCTTGCGTGCAGTGGGTAGTTTATTGTTAATTACTGCCAGTGGACCCATGATACCCTGCAAGTCCCCGTTCGTGGCTCAGAGTCTCAAAAAATCCCATCCTTAATGTAAAATTTCTCCTGACCTCCCCCCTCCTCCAGAAATCCACCACCAGTTACTGTGAGGGGGGAGGTCAGGAAGGCGGTGGGATCATTTGCAAGGAATGCGCCCAATTCCAGTTTTTGTCCAAGCAGTAGATTATCTACTGCTAGAAGGAAAGAGGAAAGGACCTTGCCTGTATAGGGCATCTTATCACATCCTCAGGACGTCCCAAAGTGCTTTACTGCTATTGGATAACTCGTGAAGTGCAGTCAATGTAAATCACAGGCAGTACGATCCCACAAACAGCAAACAATCAGTGCGTGTGTGTTGGTTGGAGGCAGGATATTACCAGGACATGGGGAGGACTCCCTGCTCTTTGATTAGTGCCTGGGGAACAGCCGAGGGCTCAGTTTGGGCTTGGTTTCACATCTCATTTGAGAGACTGCAGCACCCCACGCCCTGCCACTATATAGCACTCCCTCGGTGCTACAGTGAAGGGTCCACCTACATTAGGTGCTCAGGTCTACAATGGGACTTCGAGGGGGAGTGTTACTGACAGAGACACTTGCTAAGGACAGAAGTTTAAAATATTAATCAGTTAATTTGCAAATGATTAATGGAGAGTATTTTCAATAAAATGGAGCGAATGTCCCTTCCTGTTGCGATGAAAATGCAAAGTCTATGTACAGTGTAGGGCCCAAAATATGCAACAAATAAAGGGCTAAAACTTGCCATTCACTGGAGTTCCCATTCCCACTACCCCCCCACCCACCCCCGCATCGCCTCCGACCCATATAAAATAAATCTTGTTCTCACAACACATATCCCACTCAGGTTTCACATACTTATCAGGGAAGATGTCACAAATCCATGTTCCCCAAGCAGAGCTTTGTGAGCTGAGAGTGGTGGGAAAACTCTGTGGGACTTGGCGCTCTCCGCCCCCCAGTTCCTGATATTTACTCCTGGTACATCAGGAACATGGATCCATCAAATAAACCGTATGGTTTTACCTCGAGTACAGGCGAAGGAATCTGGGGAACACCAACAACTTGTTACTACCCTGGGGCCCTTGGCAATTTAGGGGATTGACTTGTGTTTGGGGTATCCCCTTTTTGGGGCTGCCTCGCCTTCTTCAGGCTGCCAGCTTCTTTGAGGCTGTTGATCTGCTTTTGCAAATTTTCAAGGTTCATGTGGTGAGTTATGGTGGAATGAATGATAATCTATAGAGTACTTTTCCCACCTTTAACCCCAGAGAACACAGATCCTCCAGGCACAAAGGCAGTGGGAGCCGATTTCTCCATCCCCTTGATGTTGCTCTGGGATTCCTGGGGCTTCTCCGAAAGGCAGAGTGGGGTCACCAACAACAAGAATCGCAGTCCCGACTGTCTCAGGTCAATGCGGTGGAAAGGAATGTACGTGGCCTCTCTCCCCAACTTCCTGACAACACGGCACAGAGACGCCGAGATACAGGGGTGACCCAAGATGCTTGTAGTGAGCTTGTACCAGGATTACCATCAGTACAGAGGGTTAAAGGGCACGGTGGCAAGCTGAATAGCAACCCAAGGGGAGATAAGAATCATTCATTTTCAGCTCCCACCAGATCTTTGACCCTTGGGGCCTTTAGGCTGCTGCTCTACAGCAGGTGCATGGAGGCCAGTGACCATCCCAAAAGCTGCAGGCCTCCCCCGTTTGCACGTGCAAGGCTCTGCTAGATGCGGCCCGCACTGGGGGTGTGACTAAGCAATTTTAATGTCACACAACAACAAATGTGGCCTCAGCTCAATATGGATAAGCCCAGCACACTTCGGGTGTGATGCGCCTGTCCAGCATTGGGGCAGAGGGCAACCAGGAAATTCAGCTCCTGAATGACCCGTCCATTGTAACGAGGCAGGATGGAACTCACCAATACTGGGCCAGGTTCTGTCCATTCACTGGTGCGTGCAGCTAATGTGTTCCATGGTACTCAGCATGTTACAGAACAGGAACTGTTTCCAGTAAATAAAATAGCATCATGCGACAGTGGGGAATTTCATGGGCTCAGGGACACGATCTCTCTCTAATTCAGGATAGTGTGCGCACATTGGGAGATTTCAATTTCAATCACACGGCCGTGGGACGTCCACTATTTGAAAATCGACCAAGAATCACAATATCCCAACAGGATTTCTATTTATTTCTATTATAAGGAAGAAAAAATACAAAATATAATTTTTCAACAACCAAAAATATGCTCCCAAGAACAAGAGGAGGTGGAGGATGATCAGACTCTGTGTTGAAGAGGAGGAGGTGGAGGATGATCAGGGTCTGTGTTGAAGAGGAGGAGGAGGTGGAGGAGGATCAGGGTCTGTGTTGAAGAGGAGGAGGTGGAGGATGATCAGGGTCTGTGTTGAAGAGGAGGAGGTGGAGGATGATCAGGGTCTGTGTTGAAGAGGAGGAGGTGGAGGATGATCAGGGTCTGTGTTGAAGAGGAGGAGGTGGAGGATGATCAGGGTCTGTGTTGAAGAGGAGGAGGTGGAGGATGATCAGGGTCTGTGTTGAAGAGGAGGAGGTGGAGGATGATCAGGGTCTGTGTTGAAGAGGAGGAGGTGGAGGATGATCAGACTCTGTGTTGAAGAGGAGGAGGTGGAGGATGATCAGGGTCTGTGTTGAAGAGGAGGAGGTGGAGGATGATCAGGGTCTGTGTTGAAGAGGAGGAGGTGGAGGATGATCAGGGTCTGTGTTGAAGAGGAGGAGGTGGAGGATGATCAGGGTCTGTGTTGAAGAGGAGGAGGAGGTGGAGGAGGATCAGGGTCTGTGTTGAAGAGGAGGAGGTGGAGGATGATCAGGGTCTGTGTTGAAGAGGAGGAGGTGGAGGAGGATCAGGGTCTGTGTTGAAGAGGAGGAGGTGGAGGATGATCAGAGTCTGTGTTGAAGAGGAGGAGGTGGAGGAGGATCAGAGTCTGTGTTGAAGAGGAGGAGGTGGAGGATGATCAGGGTCTGTGTTGAAGAGGAGGAGGTGGAGGATGATCAGGGTCCGTGTTGAAGAGGAGGAGGTGGAGGATGATCAGGGTCTGTGTTGAAGAGGAGGAGGTGGAGGGTGATCAGGGTCTGTGTTGAAGAGGAGGAGGTGGAGGAGGATCAGGGTCTGTGTTGAAGAGGAGGAGGTGGAGGATGATCAGGGTCTGTGTTGAAGAGGAGAAGGTGGAGGAGGATCAGAGTCTGTGTTGAAGAGGAGAAGGTGGAGGAGGATCAGAGTCTGTGTTGAAGAGGAGGTGGAGGAGGATCAGGGCCCGTGTTGAAGAAGAGGAGGGGGAGGATGATCAGGGTCTGTGTTGAAGAGGAGGAGGTGGAGGAGGATCAGCGTCTGTGTTGAAGAGGAGGAGATGGAGGAGGATCAGAGTCTGTGTTGAAGAGGAGGAGGTGGAGGAGGATCAGGGTCTGTGTTGAAGAGGAGGAGGTGGAGGAGGATCAGAGTCTGTGTTGAAGAGGAGGAGGTGGAGGATGATCAGAGTCTGTGTTGAAGAGGAGGAGGTGGAGGATGATCAGGGTCTGTGTTGAAGAGGAGGAGGTGGAGGAGGATCAGGGTCTGTGTTGAAGAGGAGGAGGTGGAGGATGATCAGGGTCTGTGTTGAAGAGGAGGAGGTGGAGGATGATCAGGGCCTGTGTTGAAGAGGAGGAGGAGGATGATCAGGGTCTGTGTTGAAGAGGAGGAGGTGGAGGAGAATCAGGGCCTGTGTTGAAGAGGAGGAGGTGGAGGAGGATCAGGGTCTGTGTTGAAGAGGAGGAGGTGGAGGATGATCAGGGTCTGTGTTGAAGAGGAGGAGGTGGAGGATGATCAGGGTCTGTGTTGAAGAGGAGGAGGTGGAGGATGATCAGACTCTGTGTTGAAGAGGAGGAGGTGGAGGATGATCAGGGTCTGTGTTGAAGAGGAGGAGGATCAGGGTCTGTGTTGAAGAGGAGGAGGTGGAGGAGGATCAGGGTCTGTGTTGAAGAGGAGGAGGTGGAGGATGATCAGGGCCTGTGTTGAAGAGGAGGAGGTGGAGGATGATCAGGGTCTGTGTTGAAGAGGAGGAGGTGGAGGAGGATCAGGGTCTGTGTTGAAGAGGAGGAGGTGGAGGATGATCAGGGCCTGTGTTGAAGAGGAGGAGGTGGAGGATGATCAGGGTCTGTGTTGAAGAGGAGGAGGTGGAGGATGATCAGGGTCTGTGTTGAAGAGGAGGAGGTGGAGGATGATCAGACTCTGTGTTGAAGAGGAGGAGGTGGAGGATGATCAGGGTCTGTGTTGAAGAGGAGGAGGTGGAGGATGATCAGAGTCTGTGTTGAAGAGGAGGAGGTGGAGGATGATCAGGGTCTGTGTTGAAGAGGAGGAGGTGGAGGATGATCAGGGCCTGTGTTGAAGAGGAGGAGGTGGAGGAGGATCAGAGTCTGTGTTGAAGAGGAGGAGGTGGAGGATGATCAGAGTCTGTGTTGAAGAGGAGGAGGTGGAGGATGATCAGGGTCCGTGTTGAAGAGGAGGAGGTGGAGGATGATCAGGGTCTGTGTTGAAGAGGAGGAGGTGGAGGGTGATCAGGGTCTGTGTTGAAGAGGAGGAGGTGGAGGAGGATCAGGGTCTGGGTTGAAGAGGAGGAGGTGGAGGATGATCAGGGTCTGTGTTGAAGAGGAGGAGGTGGAGGATGATCAGGGTCTGTGTTGAAGAGGAGGAGGTGGAGGATGATCAGGGTCTGTGTTGAAGAGGAGGAGGTGGAGGATGATCAGGGTCTGTGTTGAAGAGGAGGAGGTGGAGGATGATCAGGGTCTGTGTTGAAGAGGAGGAGGTGGAGGATGATCAGGGTCTGTGTTGAAGAGGAGGAGGTGGAGGATGATCAGGGCCTGTGTTGAAGAGGAGGAGGTGGAGGATGATCAGGGTCTGTGTTGAAGAGGAGGAGGTGGAGGATGATCAGGGTCTGTGTTGAAGAGGAGGAGGTGGAGGATGATCAGGGTCTGTGTTGAAGAGGAGGAGGTGGAGGATGATCAGAGTCTGTGTTGAAGAGGAGGAGGTGGAGGATGATCAGGGTCTGTGTTGAAGAGGAGGAGGTGGAGGATGATCAGGGCCTGTGTTGAAGAGGAGGAGGTGGAGGATGATCAGGGTCTGTGTTGAAGAGGAGGAGGTGGAGGAGGATCAGGGTCTGTGTTGAAGAGGAGGAGGTGGAGGATGATCAGGGTCTGTGTTGAAGAGGAGGAGGTGGAGGATGATCAGGGCCTGTGTTGAAGAGGAGGAGGTGGAGGATGATCAGGGTCTGTGTTGAAGAGGAGGAGGTGGAGGAGGATCAGGGTCTGTGTTGAAGAGGAGGAGGTGGAGGATGATCAGGGTCTGTGTTGAAGAGGAGGAGGTGGAGGAGGATCAGGGTCTGTGTTGAAGAGGAGGAGGTGGAGGATGATCAGGGTCTGTGTTGAAGAGGAGGAGGTGGAGGATGATCAGGGTCTGTGTTGAAGAGGAGGAGGTGGAGGAGGATCAGGGTCTGTGTTGAAGAGGAGGAGGTGGAGGATGATCAGGGTCTGTGTTGAAGAGGAGGAGGTGGAGGAGGATCAGGGCCTGTGTTGAAGAGGAGGAGGTGGAGGATGATCAGGGTCTGTGTTGAAGAGGAGGAAGTGGAGGAGGATCAGGGCCTGTGTTGAAGAGGAGGAGGTGGAGGAGGATCAGGGCCTGTGTTGAAGAGGAGGAGGTGGAGGAGGATCAGGGTCTGTGTTGAAGAGGAGGAGGTGGAGGAGGATCAGGGCCTGTGTTGAAGAGGAGGAGGTGGAGGATGATCAGGGACTGTGTTGAAGAGGAGGAGGTGGAGGAGGATCAGAGTCTGTGTTGAAGAGGAGGAGGTGGAGGAGGATCAGGGTCTGTGTTGAAGAGGAGGAGGTGGAGGAGGATCAGAGTCTGTGTTGAAGAGGAGGAGGTGGAGGATGATCAGGGTCTGTGTTGAAGAGGAGGAGGTGGAGGATGATCAGAGTCTGTGTTGAAGAGGAGGAGGAGGTGGAGGATGATCAGGGTCTGTGTTGAAGAGGAGGAGGTGGAGGATGATCAGAGTCTGTGTTGAAGAGGAGGAGGTGGAGGATGATCAGGGACTGTGTTGAAGAGGAGGAGGTGGAGGATGATCAGGGTCTGTGTTGAAGAGGAGGAGGTGGAGGATGATCAGGGTCTGTGTTGAAGAGGAGGAGGTGGAGGATGATCAGGGTCTGTGTTGAAGAGGAGGAGGTGGAGGATGATCAGGGACTGTGTTGAAGAGGAGGAGGTGGAGGATGATCAGGGTCGGTGTTGAAGAGGAGGAGGTGGAGGATGATCAGGGTCTGTGTTGTAGAGGAGGAGGTGGAGGATGATCAGGGTCTGTGTTGAAGAGGAGGAGGTGGAGGATGATCAGGGTCTGTGTTGAAGAGGAGGAGGTGGAGGATGATCAGGGCCTGTGTTGAAGAGGAGGAGGTGGAGGATGATCAGGGACTGTGTTGAAGAGGAGGAGGTGGAGGATGATCAGGGTCTGTGTTGAAGAGGAGGAGGTGGAGCATGATCAGGGCCTGTGTTGAAGAGGAGGAGGTGGAGGATGATCAGGGTCTGTGTTGAAGGGGAGGAGGTGGAGGAGGATCAGGGTCTGTGTTGAAGGAGGAGGTGGAGGATGATCAGGGACTGTGTTGAAGAGGAGGAGGTGGAGGAGGATCAGAGTCTGTGTTGAAGAGGAGGAGGTGGAGGAGGATCAGGGTCTGTGTTGAAGAGGAGGAGGTGGAGGATGATCAGAGTCTGTGTTGAAGAGGAGGAGGTGGAGGATGATCAGAGTCTGTGTTGAAGAGGAGGAGGTGGAGGATGATCATGGTCTGTGTTGAAGAGGAGGAGGTGGAGGAGGATCAGGGTCTGTGTTGAAGAGGAGGAGGTGGAGGATGATCAGGGACTGTGTTGAAGAGGAGGAGGTGGAGGAGGATCAGAGTCTGTGTTGAAGAGGAGGAGGTGGAGGAGGATCAGGGTCTGTGTTGAAGAGGAGGAGGTGGAGGAGGATCAGGGTCTGTGTTGAAGAGGAGGTGGTGGAGGATGATCAGAGTCTGTGTTGAAGAGGAGGAGGTGGAGGATGATCAGGGTCTGTGTTGAAGAGGAGGAGGTGGAGGAGGATCAGGGTCTGTGTTGAAGAGGAGGAGGTGGAGGATGATCAGGGTCTGTGTTGAAGAGGAGGAGGTGGAGGATGATCAGGGTCTGTGTTGAAGAGGAGGAGGTGGAGGATGATCAGGGTCTGTGTTGAAGAGGAGGAGGTGGAGGATGATCAGGGTCTGTGTTGAAGAGGAGGAGGTGGAGGATGATCAGAGTCTGTGTTGAAGAGGAGGAGGTGGAGGAGGATCAGGGTCTGTGTTGAAGAGGAGGAGGTGGAGGATGATCAGGGTCTGTGTTGAAGAGGAGGAGGTGGAGGATGATCAGGGTCTGTGTTGAGGAGGAGGAGGTGGAGGAGGATCAGGGTCTGTGTTGAAGAGGAGGAGGTGGAGGATGATCAGGGTCTGTGTTGAAGAGGAGGAGGTGGAGGAGGATCAGGGTCTGTGTTGAAGAGGAGGAGGTGGAGGATGATCAGGGTCTGTGTTGAAGAGGAGGAGGTGGAGGATGATCAGAGTCTGTGTTGAGGAGGAGGAGGTGGAGGAGGATCAGGGTCTGTGTTGAGGAGGAGCAGGTGGAGGATGATCAGAGTCTGTGTTGAGGAGGAGGTGGAGGAGGATCAGGGTCTGTGTTGAAGAGGAGGAGGTGGAGGAGGATCAGGGTCTGTGTTGAAGAGGAGGAGGTGGAGGATGATCAGAGTCTGTGTTGAAGAGGAGGAGGTGGAGGATGATCAGGGTCTGTGTTGAAGAGGAGGAGGTGGAGGATGATCAGGGTCTGTGTTGAAGAGGGGGAGGTGGAGGAGGATGAGGGTCTGTGTTGAAGAGGAGGAGGTGGAGGATGATCAGGGTCTGTGTTGAAGAGGAGGAGTTGGAGGATGATCAGGGCCTGTGTTGAAGAGGAGGAGGTGGAGGATGATCAGGGTCTGTGTTGAAGAGGAGGAGGTGGAGGAGGATCAGGGTCTGTGTTGAAGAGGAGGAGGTGGAGGAGGATCAGGGTCTGTGTTGAAGAGGAGGAGGTGGAGGATGATCAGGGTCTGTGTTGAAGAGGAGGAGGTGGAGGAGGATCAGGGTCTGTGTTGAAGAGGAGGAGGTGGAGGATGATCAGGGTCTGTGTTGAAGAGGAGGAGGTGGAGGAGGATCAGGGTCTGTGTTGAAGAGGAGGAGGTGGAGGAGGATCAGGGTCTGTGTTGAAGAGGAGGAGGTGGAGGATGATCAGGGTCTGTGTTGAAGAGGAGGAGGTGGAGGATGATCAGGGTCTGTGTTGAAGAGGAGGAGGTGGAGGATGATCAGGGTCTGTGTTGAAGAGGAGGAGGTGGAGGATGATCAGGGTCTGTGTTGAAGAGGAGGAGGTGGAGGAGGATCAGGGTCAGTGTTGAAGAGGAGGAGGTGGAGGATGATCAGGGTCTGTGTTGAAGAGGAGGAGGTGGAGGATGATCAGAGTCTGTGTTGAAGAGGAGGAGGTGGAGGATGATCAGGGTCTGTGTTGAAGAGGAGGAGGTGGAGGATGATCAGGGTCTGTGTTGAAGAGGAGGAGGTGGAGGATGATCAGGGCCTGTGTTGAAGAGGAGGAGGTGGAGGATGATCAGGGTCTGTGTTGAAGAGGAGGAGGTGGAGGAGGATCAGGGTCTGTGTTGAAGAGGAGGAGGTGGAGGATGATCAGAGTCTGTGTTGAAGAGGAGGAGGTGGAGGATGATCAGGGTCTGTGTTGAAGAGGAGGAGGTGGAGGATGATCAGAGTCTGTGTTGAAGAGGAGGAGGTGGACGAGGATCAGGGTCTGTGTTGAAGAGGAGGAGGTGGAGGATGATCAGGGTCTGTGTTGAAGAGGAGGAGGTGGAGGATGATCAGGGTCTGTGTTGAAGAGGAGGAGGTGGAGGATGATCAGGGTCTGTGTTGAAGAGGAGGAGGTGGAGGATGATCAGAGTCTGTGTTGAAGAGGAGGAGGTGGAGGATGATCAGGGTCTGTGTTGAAGAGGAGGAGGTGGAGGAGGATCAGGGTCTGTGTTGAAGAGGAGGAGGTGGAGGAGGATCAGGGTCTGTGTTGAAGAGGAGGAGGTGGAGGATGATCAGGGTCTGTGTTGAAGAGGAGGAGGTGGAGGATGATCAGGGTCTGTGTTGAGGAGGAGGAGGAGGATGATCAGGGCCTGTGTTGAAGAGGAGGAGGTGGAGGATGATCAGGGTCTGTGTTGAAGAGGAGGAGGTGGAGGATGATCAGGGTCTGTGTTGAAGAGGAGGAGGTGGAGGAGGATCAGGGTCTGTGTTGAAGAGGAGGAGGTGGAGGATGATCAGGGTCTGTGTTGAAGAGGAGGAGGTGGAGGATGATCAGGGTTTGTGTTGAAGAGGAGGAGGTGGAGGATGATCAGGGTCTGTGTTGAAGAGGAGGAGGTGGAGGATGATCAGGGTCTGTGTTGAAGAGGAGGAGGTGGAGGATGATCAGGGCCTGTGTTGAAGAGGAGGAGGTGGAGGATGATCAGGGTCTGTGTTGAAGAGGAGGAGGTGGAGGATGATCAGGGTCTGTGTTGAAGAGGAGGAGGTGGAGGATGATCAGGGCCTGTGTTGAAGAGGAGGAGGTGGAGGATGATCAGGGCCTGTGTTGAAGAGGAGGAGGTGGAGGATGATCAGGGCCTGTGTTGAAGAGGAGGAGGTGGAGGATGATCAGGATCTGTGTTGAAGAGGAGGAGGTGGAGGAGGATCAGGGTCTGTGTTGAAGAGGAGGAGGTGGAGGATGATCAGGGTCTGTGTTGAAGAGGAGGTGGAGGATGATCAGGGTCTGTGTTGAAGAGGAGGAGGTGGAGGATGATCAGGGTCTGTGTTGAAGAGGAGGAGGTGGAGGATGATCAGGGTCTGTGTTGAAGAGGAGGAGGTGGAGGATGATCAGAGCCTGTGTTGAAGAGGAGGAGGTGGAGGATGATCAGGGTCTGTGTTGAAGAGGAGGAGGTGGAGGATGATCAGGGTCTGTGTTGAAGAGGAGGAGGTGGAGGATGATCAGGGCCTGTGTTGAAGAGGAGGAGGTGGAGGATGATCAGGGTCTGTGTTGAAGAGGAGGAGGTGGAGGATGATCAGGGCCTGTGTTGAAGAGGAGCAGTTGGAGGATGATCAGGGTCTGTGTTGAAGAGGAGGAGGTGGAGGAGGATCAGGGCCTGTGTTGAAGAGGAGGAGGTGGAGGAGGATCAGACTCTGTGTTGAAGAGGAGGAGGTGGAGGATGATCAGGGCCTGTGTTGAAGTGGAGGAGGTGGAGGATGATCAGGGTCTGTGTTGAAGAGGAGGAGGTGGAGGATGATCAGGGCCTGTGTTGAAGAGGAGGAGGTGGAGGAGGATCAGGGTCTGTGTTGAAGAGGAGGAGGTGGAGGATGATCAGGGTCTGTGTTGAAGAGGAGGAGGTGGAGGAGGATCAGGGTCTGTGTTGAAGAGGAGGAGGTGGAGGATGATCAGGGTCTGTGTTGAAGAGGAGGAGGTGGAGGAGGATCAGGGTCTGTGTTGAAGAGGAGGAGGTGGAGGATGATCAGGGCCTGTGTTGAAGAGGAGGAGGTGGAGGATGATCAGGGTCTGTGTTGAAGAGGAGGAGGTGGAGGATGATCAGGGTCTGTGTTGAAGAGGAGGAGGTGGAGGAGGATCAGGGTCTGTGTTGAAGAGGAGGAGGTGGAGGATGATCAGGGTCTGTGTTGAAGAGGAGGAGGTGGAGGATGATCAGGGTCTGTGTTGAAGAGGAGGAGGTGGAGGAGGATCAGGGTCTGTGTTGAAGAGGAGGAGGTGGAGGATGATCAGGGTCTGTGTTGAAGAGGAGGAGGTGGAGGATGATCAGGGTCTGTGTTGAAGAGGAGGAGGTGGAGGATGATCAGGGTCTGTGTTGAAGAGGAGGAGGTGGAGGATGATCAGGGTCTGTGTTGAAGAGGAGGAGGTGGAGGATGATCAGAGTCTGTGTTGAAGAGGAGGAGGTGGAGGATGATCAGGGTCTGTGTTGAAGAGGAGGAGGAGGTGGAGGATGATCAGGGTCTGTGTTGAAGAGGAGGAGGTGGAGGATGATCAGGGTCTGTGTTGAAGAGGAGGAGGTGGAGGATGATCAGGGTCTGTGTTGAAGAGGAGGAGGTGGAGGATGATCAGAGTCTGTGTTGAAGAGGAGGAGGTGGAGGATGATCAGAGTCTGTGTTGAAGAGGAGGAGGTGGAGGATGATCAGGGTCTGTGTTGAAGAGGAGGAGGTGGAGGATGATCAGGGTCTGTGTTGAAGAGGAGGAGGTGGAGGATGATCAGGGTCTGTGTTGAAGAGGAGGAGGTGGAGGAGGATCAGGGCCTGTGTTGAAGAGGAGGAGGTGGAGGAGGATCAGGGTCTGTGTTGAAGAGGAGGAGGTGGAGGAGGATCAGGGTCTGTGTTGAAGAGGAGGAGTTGGAGGATGATCAGGGTCTGTGTTGAAGAGGAGGAGGTGGAGGATGATCAGGGTCTGTGTTGAAGAGGAGGAGGTGGAGGATGATCAGGGTCTGTGTTGAAGAGGAGGAGGTGGAGGATGATCAGGGTCTGTGTTGAAGAGGAGGAGGTGGAGGATGATCAGGGCCTGTGTTGAAGAGGAGGAGGTGGAGGATGATCAGGGTCTGTGTTGAAGAGGAGGAGGTGGAGGATGATCAGGGCCTGTGTTGAAGAGGAGGAGGTGGAGGATGATCAGGGTCTGTGTTGAAGAGGAGGAGGTGGAGGATGATCAGAGTCTGTGTTGAAGAGGAGGAGGTGGAGGAGGATCAGGGTCTGTGTTGAAGAGGAGGAGGTGGAGGATGATCAGGGTCTGTGTTGAAGAGGAGGAGGTGGAGGATGATCAGGGTCTGTGTTGAAGAGGAGGAGGTGGAGGATGATCAGGGTCTGTGTTGAAGAGGAGGAGGTGGAGGATGATCAGGGTCTGTGTTGAAGAGGAGGAGGTGGAGGATGATCAGGATCTGTGTTGAAGAGGAGGAGGTGGAGGAGGATCAGGGTCTGTGTTGAAGAGGAGGAGGTGGAGGATGATCAGGGCCTGTGTTGAAGAGGAGGAGGTGGAGGATGATCAGGGTCTGTGTTGAAGAGGAGGAGGTGGAGGATGATCAGGGTCTGTGTTGAAGAGGAGGAGGTGGAGGATGATCAGGGTCTGTGTTGAAGAGGAGGAGGTGGAGGATGATCAGGGCCTGTGTTGAAGAGGAGGAGGTGGAGGATGATCAGGGTCTGTGTTGAAGAGGAGGAGGTGGAGGATGATCAGAGTCTGTGTTGAAGAGGAGGAGGTGGAGGAGGATCAGGGTCTGTGTTGAAGAGGAGGAGGTGGAGGATGATCAGGGTCTGTGTTGAAGAGGAGGAGGTGGAGGATGATCAGGGTCTGTGTTGAAGAGGAGGAGGTGGAGGATGATCAGGGTCTGTGTTGAAGAGGAGGAGGTGGAGGAGGATCAGGGTCTGTGTTGAAGAGGAGGAGGTGGAGGAGGATCAGGGTCTGTGTTGAAGAGGAGGAGGTGGAGGAGGATCAGGGTCTGTGTTGAAGAGGAGGAGGTGGAGGAAGATCAGGGTCTGTGTTGAAGAGGAGGAGGTGGAGGAGGAACAGGGCCTGTGTTGAAGAGGAGGAGGTGGAGGATGATCAGGGTCTGTGTTGAAGAGGAGGAGGTGGAGGATGATCAGGGTCTGTGTTGAAGAGGAGGAGGTGGAGGAGGATCAGGGTCTGTGTTGAAGGAGGAGGTGGATGATGATCAGGGTCTGTGTTGAAGAGGAGGAGGTGGAGGAGGATCAGGGTCTGTGTTGAAGAGGAGGAGGTGGAGGAGGATCAGGGTCTGTGTTGAAGAGGAGGAGGTGGAGGAGGATCAGGGTCTGTGTTGAAGAGGAGGAGGTGGAGGATGATCAGAGTCTGTGTTGAAGAGGAGGAGGTGGAGGAGGATCAGGGTCTGTGTTGAAGAGGAGGAGGTGGAGGATGATCAGGGTCTGTGTTGAAGAGGAGGAGGTGGAGGATGATCAGGGCCTGTGTTGAAGAGGAGGAGGTGGAGGATGATCAGGGTCTGTGTTGAAGAGGAGGAGGTGGAGGATGATCAGGGCCTGTGTTGAAGAGGAGGAGGTGGAGGATGATCAGGGTCTGTGTTGAAGAGGAGGAGGTGGAGGAGGATCAGGGTCTGTGTTGAAGAGGAGGAGGTGGAGGATGATCAGGGTCTGTGTTGAAGAGGAGGAGGTGGAGGATGATCAGGGTCTGTGTTGAAGAGGAGGAGGTGGAGGAGGATCAGAGTCTGTGTTGAAGAGGAGGAGGTGGAGGAGGATCAGGGTCTGTGTTGAAGAGGAGGAGGTGGAGGATGATCAGGGTCTGTGTTGAAGAGGAGGAGGTGGAGGATGATCAGGGCCTGTGTTGAAGAGGAGGAGGTGGAGGATGATCAGGGTCTGTGTTGAAGAGGAGGAGGTGGAGGAGGATCAGGGTCTGTGTTGAAGAGGAGGAGGTGGAGGAGGATCAGGGTCTGTGTTGAAGAGGAGGAGGTGGAGGAGGATCAGGGTCTGTGTTGAAGAGGAGGAGGTGGAGGAGGATCAGGGTCTGTGTTGAAGAGGAGGAGGTGGAGGAGGATCAGGGTCTGTGTTGAAGAGGAGGAGGTGGAGGAGGATCAGGGTCTGTGTTGAAGAGGAGGAGGTGGAGGATGATCAGGGCCTGTGTTGAAGAGGAGGAGGTGGAGGATGATCAGAGTCTGTGTTGAAGAGGAGGAGGTGGAGGATGATCAGGGTCTGTGTTGAAGAGGAGGAGGTGGAGGAGGATCAGGGTCTGTGTTGAAGAGGAGGAGGTGGAGGATGATCAGGGTCTGTGTTGAAGAGGGGGAGGTGGAGGATGATCAGGGTCTATGTTGAAGAGGAGGAGGTGGAGGATGATCAGGGTCTGTGTTGAAGAGGAGGAGGTGGAGGATGATCAGGGTCTGTGTTGAAGAGGAGGAGGTGGAGGATGATCAGGGTCTGTGTTGAAGAGGAGGAGGTGGAGGATGATCAGGGTCTGTGTTGAAGAGGAGGAGGTGGAGGATGATCAGGGTCTGTGTTGAAGAGGAGGAGGTGGAGGATGATCAGGGTCTGTGTTGAAGAGGAGGAGGTGGAGGATGATCAGGGCCTGTGTTGAAGAGGAGGAGGTGGAGGAGGATCAGGGCCTGTGTTGAAGAGGAGGAGGTGGAGGATGATCAGGGTCTGTGTTGAAGAGGAGGTGGAGGAGGATCAGGGTCTGTGTTGAAGAGGAGGAGGTGGAGGATGATCAGGGCCTGTGTTGAAGAGGAGGAGGTGGAGGAGGATCAGGGTCTGTGTTGAAGAGGAGGAGGTGGAGGAGGATCAGGGTCTGTGTTGAAGAGGAGGAGGTGGAGGAGGATCAGGGCCTGTGTTGAAGAGGAGGAGGTGGAGGAGGATCAGGGTCTGTGTTGAAGAGGAGGAGGTGGAGGAGGATCAGGGTCTGTGTTGAAGAGGAGGAGGTGGAGGTTGATCAGGGTCCGTGTTGAAGAGGAGGAGGTGGAGGAGGATCAGGGTCTGTGTTGAAGAGGAGGAGGTGGAGGAGGATCAGGGTCTGTGTTGAAGAGGAGGAGGTGGAGGAGGATCAGGGTCTGTGTTGAAGAGGAGGAGGTGGAGGATGATCAGGGTCTGTGTTGAAGAGGAGGAGGTGGAGGATGATCAGGGCCTGTGTTGAAGAGGAGGAGGTGGAGGATGATCAGGGTCTGTGTTGAAGAGGAGGAGGTGGAGGATGATCAGGGCCTGTGTTGAAGAGGAGGAGGTGGAGGAGGATCAGGGTCTGTGTTGAAGAGGAGGAGGTGGAGGATGATCAGGGTCTGTGTTGAAGAGGAGGAGGTGGAGGATGATCAGGGTCTGTGTTGAAGAGGAGGAGGTGGAGGATGATCAGGGTCTGTGTTGAAGAGGAGGAGGTGGAGGATGATCAGGGTCTGTGTTGAAGAGGAGGAGGTGGAGGATGATCAGGGTCTGTGTTGAAGAGGAGGAGGTGGAGGATGATCAGGGTCTGTGTTGAAGAGGAGGAGGTGGAGGATGATCAGGGTCTGTGTTGAAGAGGAGGAGGTGGAGGATGATCAGGGTCTGTGTTGAAGAGGAGGAGGTGGAGGATGATCAGGGTCTGTGTTGAAGAGGAGGAGGTGGAGGAGGATCAGGGTCTGTGTTGAAGAGGAGGAGGTGGAGGATGATCAGGGTCTGTGTTGAAGAGGAGGAGGTGGAGGATGATCAGGGTCTGTGTTGAAGAGGAGGAGGTGGAGGATGATCAGGGTCTGTGTTGAAGAGGAGGAGGTGGAGGATGATCAGGGTCTGTGTTGAAGAGGAGGAGGTGGAGGATGATCAGGGTCTGTGTTGAAGAGGAGGAGGTGGAGGATGATCAGGGTCTGTGTTGAAGAGGAGGAGGTGGAGGATGATCAGGGCCTGTGTTGAAGAGGAGGAGGTGGAGGATGATCAGGGTCTGTGTTGAAGAGGAGGAGGTGGAGGATGATCAGAGCCTGTGTTGAAGAGGAGGAGGTGGAGGAGGATCAGAGTCTGTGTTGAAGAGGAGGAGGTGGAGGATGATCAGGGTCTGTGTTGAAGAGGAGGAGGTGGAGGAGGATCAGGGTCTGTGTTGAAGAGGAGGAGGTGGAGGAGGATCAGGGTCTGTGTTGAAGAGGAGGAGGTGGAGGATGATCAGGGTCTGTGTTGAAGAGGAGGAGGTGGAGGATGATCAGGGTCTGTGTTGAAGAGGAGGTGGAGGAGGAGGATCAGGGCCTGTGTTGAAGAGGAGGAGGTGGAGGATGATCAGGGTCTGTGTTGAAGAGGAGGAGGTGGAGGATGATCAGAGTCTGTGTTGAAGAGGAGGAGGTGGAGGATGATCCCGGTCTGTGTTGAAGAGGAGGAGGTGGAGGAGGATCAGGGTCTGTGTTGAAGAGGAGGAGGTGGAGGATGATCAGGGTCTGTGTTGAAGAGGAGGAGGTGGAGGATGATCCGGGTCTGTGTTGAAGAGGAGGAGGTGGAGGAGGATCAGGGTCTGTGTTGAAGAGGAGGAGGTGGAGGAGGATCAGGGTCTGTGTTGAAGAGGAGGAGGTGGAGGAGGATCAGGGTCTGTGTTGAAGAGGAGGAGGTGGAGGATGATCAGGGTCTGTGTTGAAGAGGAGGAGGTGGAGGATGATCCGGGTCTGTGTTGAAGAGGAGGAGGTGGAGGAGGATCAGGGTCTGTGTTGAAGAGGAGGAGGTGGAGGAGGATCAGGGTCTGTGTTGAAGAGGAGGAGGTGGAGGAGGATCAGTGTCTGTGTTGAAGAGGAGGAGGTGGAGGAGGATCAGGGCCTGTGTTGAAGAGGAGGAGGTGGAGGATGATCAGGGTCTGTGTTGAAGAGGAGGAGGTGGAGGAGGATCAGGGTCTGTGTTGAAGAGGAGGAGGTGGAGGAGGATCAGGGTCTATGTTGAGGAGGAGGTGGAGGATGATCAGGGTCTGTGTTGAAGAGGAGGAGGTGGAGGAGGATCAGAGTCTATGTTGAAGAGGAGGAGGTGGAGGATGATCAGGGTCTGTGTTGAAGAGGAGGAGGTGGAGGAGGATCAGGGCCTGTGTTGAAGAGGAGGAGGTGGAGGATGATCAGAGTCTGTGTTGAAGAGGAGGAGGTGGAGTAGGATCAGGGTCTGTGTTGAAGAGGAGGAGGTGGAGGATGATCAGGGTCTGTGTTGAAGAGGAGGAGGTGGAGGAGGATCAGGGTCTGTGGTGAAGAGGGGGAGGTGGAGGATGATCAGGGTCAGTGTTGAAGAGGAGGAGGTGGAGGATGATCAGGGTCTGTGTTGAAGAGGAGGAGGTGGAGGATGATCAGGGCCTGTGTTGAAGAGGAGGAGGTGGAGGATGATCAGGGTCTGTGTTGAAGAGGAGGAGGTGGAGGATGATCAGGGTCTGTGTTGAAGAGGAGGAGGTGGAGGATGATCAGGGTCTGTGTTGAAGAGGAGGAGGTGGAGGATGATCAGGGTCTGTGTTGAAGAGGAGAAGGTGGAGGATGATCAGAGTCTGTGTTGAAGAGGAGGAGGTGGAGGATGATCAGGGTCTGTGTTGAAGAGGAGGAGGTGGAGGATGATCAGGGTCTGTGTTGAAGAGGAGGAGGTGGAGGATGATCAGGGTCTGTGTTGAAGAGGAGGAGGTGGAGGATGATCAGGGTCTGTGTTGAAGAGGAGGAGGTGGAGGAGGATCAGAGTCTGTGTTGAAGAGGAGGAGGTGGAGGATGATCAGGGTCTGTGTTGAAGAGGAGGAGGTGGAGGAGGATCAGGGTCTGTGTTGAAGAGGAGGAGGTGGAGGATGATCAGGGTCTGTGTTGAAGAGGAGGAGGTGGAGGATGATCAGGGTCTGTGTTGAAGAGGAGGAGGTGGAGGATGATCAGGGTCTGTGTTGAAGAGGAGGAGGTGGAGGATGATCAGGGTCTGTGTTGAAGAGGAGGAGGTGGAGGATGATCAGGGTCTGTGTTGAAGAGGAGGAGGTGGAGGATGATCAGAGTCTGTGTTGAAGAGGAGGAGGTGGAGGATGATCAGAGTCTGTGTTGAAGAGGAGGAGGTGGAGGATGATCAGGGTCTGTGTTGAAGATGAGGAGGTGGAGGATGATCCGGGTCTGTGTTGAAGAGGAGGAGGTGGAGGATGATCAGGGTCTGTGTTGAAGAGGAGGAGGTGGAGGAGGATCAGGGTCTGTGTTGAAGAGGAGGAGGTGGAGGATGATCAGAGTCTGTGTTGAAGAGGAGGAGGTGGAGGATGATCAGAGTCTGTGTTGAGGAGGAGGAGGTGGAGGAGGATCAGGGTCTGTGTTGAAGAGGAGGAGGTGGAGGTTGATCAGGGCCTGTGTTGAAGAGGAGGAGGTGGAGGAGGATCAGGGTCTGTGTTGAAGAGGAGGAGGAGGTGGAGGAGGATCAGAGTCTGTGTTGAGGAGGAGGAGGTGGAGGATGATCAGGGTCTGTGTTGAAGAGGAGGAGGTGGAGGATGATCAGACTCTGTGTTGAAGAGGAGGAGGTGGAGGAGGATCAGGGTCTGTGTTGAAGAGGAGGAGGTGGAGGATGATCAGGGTCTGTGTTGAAGAGGAGGAGGTGGAGGATGATCAGGGTCTGTGTTGAAGAGGAGGAGGTGGAGGAGGATCAGGGTCTGTGTTGAAGAGGAGGAGGTGGAGGAGGATCAGGGTCTGTGTTGAAGAGGAGGAGGAGGTGGAGGATGATCAGGGTCTGTGTTGAAGAGGAGGAGGTGGAGGAGGATCAGGGTCTGTGTTGAAGAGGAGGAGGTGGAGGATGATCAGGGTCTGTGTTGAAGAGGAGGAGGTGGAGGATGATCAGGGTCTGTGTTGAAGAGGAGGAGGTGGAGGATGATCAGGGTCTGTGTTGAAGAGGAGGAGGTGGAGGATGATCAGGGTCTGTGTTGAAGAGGAGGAGGTGGAGGATGATCAGGGTCTGTGTTGAAGAGGAGGAGGTGGAGGAGGATCAGGGTCTGTGTTGAAGAGGAGGAGGAGGTGGAGGAGGATCAGAGTCTGTGTTGAGGAGGAGGAGGTGGAGGATGATCAGGGTCTGTGTTGAAGAGGAGGAGGTGGAGGATGATCAGGGTCTGTGTTGAAGAGGAGGAGGTGGAGGAGGATCAGGGTCTGTGTTGAAGAGGAGGAGGTGGAGGATGATCAGGGCCTGTGTTGAAGAGGAGGAGGTGGAGGAGGATCAGGGTCTGTGTTGAAGAGGTGGAGGTGGAGGATGATCAGGGTCTGTGTTGAAGAGGAGGAGGTGGAGGATGATCAGGGTCTGTGTTGAAGAGGAGGAGGTGGAGGATGATCAGGGTCTGTGTTGAAGAGGAGGAGGTGGAGGATGATCAGGGTCTGTGTTGAAGAGGAGGAGGTGGAGGATGATCAGAGTCTGTGTTGAAGAGGAGGAGGTGGAGGATGATCAGGGTCTGTGTTGAAGAGGAGGAGGTGGAGGATGATCAGGGTCTGTGTTGAAGAGGAGGAGGTGGAGGATGATCAGGGTCTGTGTTGAAGAGGAGGAGGTGGAGGAGGATCAGGGTCTGTGTTGAGGAGGAGGTGGAGGATGATCCGGGTCTGTGTTGAAGAGGAGGAGGTGGAGGATGATCAGGGTCTGTGTTGAAGAGGAGGAGGTGGAGGAGGATCAGGGTCTGTGTTGAAGAGGAGGAGGTGGAGGATGATCCGGGTCTGTGTTGAAGAGGAGGAGGTGGAGGATGATCCGGGTCTGTGTTGAAGAGGAGGAGGTGGAGGAGGATCAGGGTCTGTGTTGAAGAGGAGGAGGTGGAGGATGATCAGGGCCTGTGTTGAAGAGGAGGAGGTGGAGGATGATCAGGGCCTGTGTTGAGGAGGAGGTGGAGGAGGATCAGGGACTGTGTTGAAGAGGAGGAGGTGGAGGATGATCAGGGTCTGTGTTGAGGAGGAGGTGGAGGATGATCAGGGTCTGTGTTGAAGAGGAGGAGGTGGAGGATGATCAGGGTCTGTGTTGAAGAGGAGGAGGTGGAGGAGGATCAGGGACTGTGTTGAAGAGGAGGAGGTGGAGGATGATCAGGGCCTGTGTTGAAGAGGAGGAGGTGGAGGATGATCAGGGTCTGTGTTGAGGAGGAGGTGGAGGATGATCAGGGTCTGTGTTGAAGAGGAGGAGGTGGAGGATGATCAGGGTCTGTGTTGAAGAGGAGGAGGTGGAGGAGGATCAGGGTCTGTGTTGAAGAGGAGGAGGTGGAGGATGATCAGGGTCTGTGTTGAAGAGGAGGAGGTGGAGGAGGATCAGGGTCTGTGTTGAAGAGGAGAAGGTGGAGGATGATCAGGGCCTGTGTTGAAGAGGAGGAGGTGGAGGATGATCAGGGTCTGTGTTGAAGAGGAGAAGGTGGAGGATGATCAGGGCCTGTGTTGAAGAGGAGGAGGTGGAGGATGATCAGGGTCTGTGTTGAAGAGGAGGAGGTGGAGGATGATCAGGGTCTGTGTTGAAGAGGAGGAGGTGGAGGATGATCAGGGTCTGTGTTGAAGAGGAGGAGGTGGAGGATGATCAGGGTCTGTGTTGAAGAGGAGGAGGTGGAGGATGATCAGAGTCTGTGTTGAAGAGGAGGAGGTGGAGGATGATCAGGGCCTGTGTTGAAGAGGAGGAGGTGGAGGATGATCAGGGTCTGTGTTGAAGAGGAGGAGGTGGAGGAGGATCAGGGTCTGTGTTGAAGAGGAGGAGGTGGAGGATGATCAGGGCCTGTGTTGAAGAGGAGGAGGTGGAGGATGATCAGGGTCTGTGTTGAGGAGGAGGAGGTGGAGGAGGATCAGGGTCTGTGTTGAAGAGGAGGAGGTGGAGGATGATCAGGGTCTGTGTTGAAGAGGAGGAGGTGGAGGATGATCAGGGCCTGTGTTGAAGAGGAGGACGTGGAGGATGATCAGAGTCTGTGTTGAAGGGGAGGAGGTGGAGGAGGATCAGGGTCTGTGTTGAAGAGGAGGAGGTGGAGGATGATCAGGGTCTGTGTTGAAGAGGAGGAGGTGGAGGAGGATCAGAGTCTGTGTTGAAGAGGAGGAGGTGGAGGAGGATCAGGGTCTGTGTTGAAGAGGAGGAGGTGGAGGATGATCAGTGTCTGTGTTGAAGAGGAGGAGGTGGAGGATGATCAGGGTCTGTGTTGAAGAGGAGGAGGTGGAGGATGATCAGGGCCTGTGTTGAAGAGGAGGAGGTGGAGGATGATCAGGGTCTGTGTTGAAGAGGAGGAGGTGGAGGATGATCAGGGTCTGTGTTGAAGAGGAGGAGGTGGAGGAGGATGATCAGGGTCTGTGTTGAAGAGGAGGAGGTGGAGGAGGATCAGGGCCTGTGTTGAAGAGGAGGAGGTGGAGGATGATCAGGGTCTGTGTTGAAGAGGAGTAGGTGGAGGATGATCAGGGTCTGTGTTGAAGAGGAGGAGGTGGAGGATGATCAGGGTCTGTGTTGAAGAGGAGGAGGTGGAGGAGGATCAGAGTCTGTGTTGAAGAGGAGGAGGTGGAGGATGATCAGGGTCTGTGTTGAAGAGGAGGAGGTGGAGGATGATCAGGGTCTGTGTTGAAGAGGAGGAGGTGGAGGATGATCAGGGCCTGTGTTGAAGAGGAGGAGGTGGAGGAGGATCAGGGTCTGTGTTGAAGAGGAGGAGGTGGAGGAGGATCAGGGTCTGTGTTGAAGAGGAGGAGGTGGAGGATGATCAGGGCCTGTGTTGAAGAGGAGGAGGTGGAGGATGATCAGGGTCTGTGTTGAAGAGGAGGAGGTGGAGGATGATCAGGGTCTGTGTTGAAGAGGAGGAGGTGGAGGAGGATCAGGGTCTGTGTTGAAGAGGAGGAGGTGGAGGATGATCAGGGTCTGTGTTGAAGAGGAGGAGGTGGAGGATGATCAGGGTCTGTGTTGAAGAGGAGGAGGTGGAGGAGGATCAGGGTCTGTGTTGAAGAGGAGGAGGTGGAGGATGATCAGGGTCTGTGTTGAAGAGGAGGAGGTGGAGGAGGATCAGAGTCTGTGTTGAAGAGGAGGTGGAGGAGGATCAGGGTCTGTGTTGAAGAGGAGGAGGTGGAGGATGATCAGGGCCTGTGTTGAAGAGGAGGAGGTGGAGGAGGATCAGAGTCTGTGTTGAAGAGGAGGTGGAGGAGGATCAGGGTCTGTGTTGAAGAGGAGGAGGTGGAGGATGATCAGGGTCTGTGTTGAAGAGGAGGAGGTGGAGGAGGATCAGGGCCTGTGTTGAAGAGGAGGAGGTGGAGGATGATCAGGGTCTGTGTTGAAGAGGAGGAGGTGGAGGATGATCAGGGTCTGTGTTGAAGAGGAGGAGGTGGAGGAGGATCAGGGACTGTGTTGAAGGAGGAGGTGGAGGATGATCAGGGCCTGTGTTGAAGAGGAGGAGGTGGAGGATGATCAGGGTCTGTGTTGAAGAGGAGGAGGTGGAGGATGATCAGAGCCTGTGTTGAAGAGGAGGAGGTGGAGGATGATCAGGGTCTGTGTTGAAGAGGAGGAGGTGGAGGATGATCAGGGCCTGTGTTGAAGAGGAGGAGGTGGAGGATGATCAGAGCCTGTGTTGAAGAGGAGGAGGTGGAGGATGATCAGGGTCTGTGTTGAAGAGGAGGAGGTGGAGGATGATCAGGGTCTGTGTTGAAGAGGAGGTGGAGGATGATCAGGGTCTGTGTTGAAGAGGAGGAGGTGGAGGATGATCAGAGCCTGTGTTGAAGAGGAGGAGGTGGAGGAGGATCAGGGTCTGTGTTGAAGAGGAGGAGGTGGAGGATGATCAGGGCCTGTGTTGAAGAGGAGGAGGTGGAGGATGATCAGGGTCTGTGTTGAAGAGGAGGAGGTGGAGGATGATCAGAGTCAGTGTTGAAGAGGAGGAGGTGGAGGATGATCAGGGTCTGTGTTGTAGAGGAGGAGGTGGAGGATGATCAGGGTCTGTGTTGAAGAGGAGGAGGTGGAGGATGATCAGGGTCTGTGTTGAAGAGGAGGAGGTGGAGGATGATCAGGGTCTGTGTTGAAGAGGAGGAGGTGGAGGATGATCAGGGTCTGTGTTGAAGAGGAGGAGGTGGAGGATGATCAGGGTCTGTGTTGAAGAGGAGGAGGTGGAGGAGGATCAGGGTCTGTGTTGTAGAGGAGGAGGTGGAGGATGATCAGAGTCTGTGTTGAAGAGGAGGTGGAGGAGGAGGATCAGGGTCTGTGTTGAAGAGGAGGAGGTGGAGGATGATCAGAGTCTGTGTTGAAGAGGAGGTGGAGGAGGAGGATCAGGGTCTGTGTTGAAGAGGAGGAGGTGGAGGATGATCAGGGTCTGTGTTGAAGAGGAGGTGGAGGAGGAGGATCAGGGTCTGTGTTGAGGAGGAGGAGGTGGAGGATGATCAGGGTCTGTGTTGAAGAGGAGGAGGTGGAGGATGATCAGGGTCTGTGTTGAAGAGGAGGAGGTGGAGGAGGATCAGGGTCTGCGTTGAAGAGGAGGAGGTGGAGGATGATCAGGGTCTGTGTTGAAGAGGAGGAGGTGGAGGATGATCAGGGTCTGTGTTGAAGAGGAGGAGGTGGAGGATGATCAGGGTCTGTGTTGAAGAGGAGGAGGTGGAGGATGATCAGGGTCTGTGTTGAAGAGGAGGAGGTGGAGGATGATCAGGGTCTGTGTTGAAGAGGAGGAGGTGGAGGATGATCAGGGTCTGTGTTGAAGAGGAGGAGGTGGAGGATGATCAGGGTCTGTGTTGAAGAGGAGGAGGTGGAGGATGATCAGGGTCTGTGTTGAAGAGGAGGAGGTGGAGGATGATCAGGGTCTGTGTTGAAGAGGAGGAGGTGGAGGATGATCAGGGTCTGTGTTGAAGAGGAGGAGGTGGAGGATGATCAGGGTCTGTGTTGAAGAGGAGGAGGTGGAGGATGATCAGAGTCTGTGTTGAAGAGGAGGAGGTGGAGGAGGATCAGGGCCTGTGTTGAAGAGGAGGAGGTGGAGGATGATCAGAGTCAGTGTTGAAGAGGAGGAGGTGGAGGATGATCAGGGTCTGTGTTGAAGAGGAGGAGGTGGAGGATGATCAGGGTCTGTGTTGAAGAGGAGGAGGTGGAGGATGATCAGGGTCTGTGTTGAAGAGGAGGAGGTGGAGGATGATCAGGGTCTGTGTTGAAGAGGAGGAGGTGGAGGATGATCAGAGTCTGTGTTGAAGAGGAGGAGGTGGAGGAGGATCAGGGCCTGTGTTGAAGAGGAGGAGGTGGAGGATGATCAGGGCCTGTGTTGAAGAGGAGGAGGTGGAGGATGATCAGAGTCAGTGTTGAAGAGGAGGAGGTGGAGGAGGATCAGGGTCTGTGTTGAAGAGGAGGAGGAGGTGGAGGATGATCAGAGTCTGTGTTGAAGAGGAGGAGGTGGAGGATGATCAGGGTCTGTGTTGAAGAGGAGGAGGTGGAGGATGATCAGAGTCTGTGTTGAAGAGGAGGAGGTGGTGGATGATCAGGGTCTGTGTTGAAGAGGAGGAGGTGGAGGATGATCAGAGTCAGTGTTGAAGAGGAGGAGGATCAGAGTCTGTGTTGAAGAGGAGGAGGTGGAGGATGATCAGGGTCTGTGTTGAAGAGGAGGAGGTGGAGGATGATCAGAGTCAGTGTTGAAGAGGAGGAGGTGGAGGATGATCAGAGTCTGTGTTGAAGAGGAGGAGGTGGAGGAGGATCAGGGTCTGTGTTGAAGAGGAGGAGGTGGAGGATGATCAGAGTCAGTGTTGAAGAGGAGGAGGTGGAGGATGATCAGAGTCAGTGTTGAAGAGGAGGAGGTGGAGGATGATCAGAGTCTGTGTTGAAGAGGAGGAGGTGGAGGAGGATCAGGGTCTGTGTTGAAGAGGAGGAGGTGGAGGATGATCAGGGTCTGTGTTGAAGAGGAGGAGGTGGAGGAGGATCAGGGCCTGTGTTGAAGAGGAGGAGGTGGAGGATGATCAGGGTCTGTGTTGAAGAGGAGGAGGTGGAGGATGATCAGGGTCTGTGTTGAAGAGGAGGAGGTGGAGGATGATCAGGGTCTGTGTTGAAGAGGAGGAGGTGGAGGATGATCAGGGTCTGTGTTGAAGAGGAGGAGGTGGAGGATGATCAGAGTCTGTGTTGAAGAGGAGGAGGTGGAGGAGGATCAGGACCTGTGTTGAAGAGGAGGAGGTGGAGGATGATCAGGGTCTGTGTTGAAGAGGAGGAGGTGGAGGATGATCAGGGTCTGTGTTGAAGAGGAGGAGGTGGAGGATGATCAGGGTCTGTGTTGAAGAGGAGGAGGTGGAGGATGATCAGGGTCTGTGTTGAAGAGGAGGAGGTGGAGGATGATCAGGGTCTGTGTTGAAGAGGAGGAGGTGGAGGATGATCAGAGTCTGTGTTGAAGAGGAGGAGGTGGAGGAGGATCAGGACCTGTGTTGAAGAGGAGGAGGTGGAGGATGATCAGAGTCAGTGTTGAAGAGGAGGAGGTGGAGGATGATCAGGGTCTGTGTTGAAGAGGAGGAGGTGGAGGATGATCAGGGACTGTGTTGAAGAGGAGGAGGTGGAGGATGATCAGGGCCTGTGTTGAAGAGGAGGAGGTGGAGGATGATCAGGGTCTGTGTTGAAGAGGAGGAGGTGGAGGATGATCAGGGTCTGTGTTGAAGCAGGAGGAGGTGGAGGAGGATCAGAGTGTGTGTTGAAGAGGAGGAGGTGGAGGATGATCAGGGTCTGTGTTGAAGAGGAGGAGGTGGAGGAGGATCAGGGTCTGTGTTGAAGAGGAGGAGGTGGAGGATGATCAGGGTCTGTGTTGAAGAGGAGGAGGTGGAGGATGATCAGGGTCTGTGTTGAAGAGGAGGAGGTGGAGGAGGATCAGGGTCTGTGTTGAAGAGGAGGAGGTGGAGGATGATCCGGGTCTGTGTTGAAGAGGAGGAGGTGGAGGATGATCAGGGTCTGTGTTGAAGAGGAGGAGGTGGAGGATGATCAGGGTCTGTGTTGAAGAGGAGGAGGTGGAGGATGATCCGGGTCTGTGTTGAAGAGGAGGAGGTGGAGGATGATCAGGGTCTGTGTTGAAGAGGAGGAGGTGGAGGAGGATCAGGGTCTGTGTTGAAGAGGAGGAGGTGGAGGATGATCAGGGTCTGTGTTGAAGAGGAGGAGGTGGAGGATGATCAGGGTCTGTGTTGAAGAGGAGGAGGTGGAGGAGGATCAGGGTCTGTGTTGAGGAGGAGGTGGAGGATGATCAGGGTCTGTGTTGAAGAGGAGGAGGTGGAGGATGATCAGGGTCTGTGTTGAAGAGGAGGAGGTGGAGGATGATCAGGGCCTGTGTTGAAGAGGAGGAGGTGGAGGATGATCAGGGTCTGTGTTGAAGAGGAGGAGGTGGAGGAGGATCAGGGTCTATGTTGAGGAGGAGGTGGAGGATGATCAGGGTCTGTGTTGAAGAGGAGGAGGTGGAGGAGGATGAGAGTCTGTGTTGAAGAGGAGGAGGTGGAGGATGATCAGGGTCTGTGTTGAAGAGGAGGAGGTGGAGGAGGATCAGAGTCTGTGTTGAAGAGGAGGAGGTGGAGGAGGATCAGGGCCTGTGTTGAAGAGGAGGAGGTGGAGGAGGATCAGGGTCTGTGTTGAAGAGGAGGAGGTGGAGGATGATCAGGGTCTGTGTTGAAGAGGAGGAGGTGGAGGATGATCAGGGCCTGTGTTGAAGAGGAGGAGGTGGAGGATGATCAGGGTCTGTGTTGAAGAGGAGGAGGTGGAGGATGATCAGGGCCTGTGTTGAAGAGGAGGAGGTGGAGGATGATCAGGGTCTGTGTTGAAGAGGAGGAGGTGGAGGATGATCAGGGTCTGTGTTGAAGAGGAGGAGGTGGAGGATGATCAGGGTCTGTGTTGAAGAGGAGGAGGTGGAGGATGATCAGGGTCTGTGTTGAAGAGGAGGAGGTGGAGGAGGATCAGGGTCTGTGTTGAAGAGGAGTAGGTGGAGGAGGATCAGGGTCTGTGTTGAAGAGGAGGAGGTGGAGGATGATCAGGGTCTGTGTTGAAGAGGAGGAGGTGGAGGATGATCAGGGTCTGTGTTGAAGAGGAGGAGGTGGAGGATGATCAGGGTCTGTGTTGAAGAGGAGGTGGAGGAGGATCAGAGTCTGTGTTGAGGAGGAGGAGGTGGAGGAGGATCAGGGTCTGTGTTGAAGAGGAGGAGGTGGAGGATGATCAGGGTCTGTGTTGAAGAGGAGGAGGTGGAGGAGGATCAGGGTCTGTGTTGAAGAGGAGGAGGTGGAGGATGATCAGGGCCTGTGTTGAAGAGGAGGAGGTGGAGGAGGATCAGGGTCTGTGTTGAAGAGGAGGAGGTGGAGGATGATCAGGGTCTGTGTTGAAGAGGAGGAGGTGGAGGATGATCAGGGCCTGTGTTGAAGAGGAGGAGGTGGAGGAGGATCAGGGTCTGTGTTGAAGAGGAGGAGGTGGAGGATGATCAGGGTCTGTGTTGAAGAGGAGGAGGTGGAGGATGATCAGGGTCTGTGTTGAAGAGGAGGAGGTGGAGGATGATCAGGGTCTGTGTTGAAGAGGAGGAGGTGGAGGATGATCAGGGTCTGTGTTGAAGAGGAGGAGGTGGAGGAGGATCAGGGTCTGTGTTGAAGAGGAGGAGGTGGAGGATGATCAGGGTCTGTGTTGAAGAGGAGGAGGTGGAGGATGATCAGGGTCTGTGTTGTAGAGGAGGAGGTGGAAGATGATCAGGGTCTGTGTTGAAGAGGAGGAGGTGGAGGATGATCAGGGTCTGTGTTGAAGAGGAGGAGGTGGAGGATGATCAGGGTCTGTGTTGTAGAGGAGGAGGTGGAAGATGATCAGGGTCTGTGTTGAAGAGGAGGAGGTGGAGGATGATCAGGGTCTGTGTTGAAGAGGAGGAGGTGGAGGATGATCAGGGTCTGTGTTGAAGAGGAGGAGGTGGAGGATGATCAGGGTCTGTGTTGAAGAGGAGGAGGAGGAGGATGATCAGGGTCTGTGTTGAAGAGGAGGAGGTGGAAGATGATCAGGGTCTGTGTTGAAGAGGAGGAGGTGGAGGAGGATCATAGTCTGTGTTGAAGAGGAGGAGGTGGAGGATGATCAGAGTCTGTGTTGAAGAGGAGGAGGTGGAGGATGATCAGGGTCTGTGTTGAAGAGGAGGAGGTGGAGGATGATCAGGGTCTGTGTTGAAGAGGAGGAGGTGGAGGATGATCAGGGTCTGTGTTGAAGAGGAGGAGGTGGAGGATGATCAGGGTCTGTGTTGAAGATGAGGAGGTGGAGGATGATCAGGGTCTGTGTTGAAGAGGAGGAGGTGGAGGATGATCAGAGTCTGTGTTGAAGAGGAGGAGGTGGAGGATGATCAGGGTCTGTGTTGAAGAGGAGGAGGTGGAGGATGATCAGAGTCTGTGTTGAAGAGGAGGAGGTGGAGGAGGATCAGGGTCTGTGTTGAAGAGGAGGAGGTGGAGGAGGATCAGGGTCTGTGTTGAAGAGGAGGAGGTGGAGGATGATCAGGGTCTGTGTTGAAGAGGAGGAGGTGGGGGATGATCAGGGTCTGTGTTGAAGAGGAGGAGGTGGAGGATGATCAGGGTCTGTGTTGAAGAGGAGGAGGTGGAGGATGATCAGGGTCTGTGTTGAAGAGGAGGAGGTGGAGGAGGATCAGGGTCTGTGTTGAAGAGGAGGTGGAGGATGATCAGGGTCTGTGTTGAAGAGGAGGTGGAGGAGGAGGATCAGGGTCTGTGTTGAAGAGGAGGAGGTGGAGGATGATCAGGGTCTGTGTTGAAGAGGAGGAGGTGGAGGAGGATCAGGGTCTGTGTTGAAGAGGAGGAGGTGGAGGATGATCAGGGTCTGTGTTGAAGAGGAGGAGGTGGAGGATGATCAGGGTCTGTGTTGAAGAGGAGGAGGTGGAGGAGGATCATAGTCTGTGTTGAAGAGGAGGAGGTGGAGGATGATCAGGGTCTGTGTTGAAGAGGAGGAGGTGGAGGAGGATCATGGTCTGTGTTGAAGAGGAGGAGGTGGAGGATGATCAGGGTCTGTGTTGAAGAGGAGGAGGTGGAGGATGATCAGGGTCTGTGTTGAAGAGGAGGAGGTGGAGGATGATCAGAGTCTGTGTTGAAGAGGAGGAGGTGGAGGATGATCAGGGTCTGTGTTGAAGAGGAGGAGGTGGAGGATGATCAGGGTCTGTGTTGAAGAGGAGGAGGTGGAGAATGATCAGGGTCTGTGTTGAAGAGGAGGAGGTGGAGGAGGATCAGGGTCTGTGTTGAAGAGGAGGAGGTGGAGGATGATCAGGGTCTGTGTTGAAGAGGAGGAGGATCAGGGTCTGTGTTGAAGAGGAGGAGGTGGAGGATGATCAGAGCCTGTGTTGAAGAGGAGGAGGTGGATGATGATCAGGGTCTGTGTTGAAGAGGAGGAGGTGGAGGATGATCAGGGTCTGTGTTGAAGAGGAGGAGGTGGAGGATGATCAGGGTCTGTGTTGAAGAGGAGGAGGTGGAGGATGATCAGGGTCTGTGTTGAAGAGGAGGAGGTGGAGGATGATCAGGGTCTGTGTTGAAGAGGAGGAGGTGGAGGAGGATCAGGGTCTGTGTTGAAGAGGAGGAGGTGGAGGAGGATCAGGGTCTGTGTTGAAGAGGAGGAGGTGGAGGAGGATCAGGGTCTGTGTTGAAGAGGAGGAGGTGGAGGAGGATCATAGTCTGTGTTGAAGAGGAGGAGGTGGAGGAGGATCAGGGTCTGTGTTGAAGAGGAGGAGGTGGAGGATGATCAGGGTCTGTGTTGAAGAGGAGGAGGTGGAGGAGGATCAGGGTCTGTGTTGAAGAGGAGGAGGTGGAGGATGATCAGGGTCTGTGTTGAAGAGGAGGAGTTGGAGGATGATCAGGGTCTGTGTTGAAGAGGAGGAGGTGGAGGATGATCAGGGTCTGTGTTGAAGAGGAGGAGGTGGAGGATGATCAGGGTCTGTGTTGAAGAGGAGGAGGTGGAGGATGATCAGGGTCTGTGTTGAAGAGGAGGAGGTGGAGGATGATCAGGGTCTGTGTTGAAGAGGAGGAGGTGGAGGATGATCAGGGTCTGTGTTGAAGAGGAGGAGGTGGAGGAGGATCAGGGTCTGTGTTGAAGAGGAGGAGGTGGAGGATGATCAGGGTCTGTGTTGAAGAGGAGGAGGTGGAGGATGATCAGGGTCTGTGTTGAAGAGGAGGAGGTGGAGGAGGATCAGGGTCTGTGTTGAAGAGGAGGAGGTGGAGGATGATCAGGGTCTGTGTTGAAGAGGAGGAGGATCAGGGTCTGTGTTGAAGAGGAGGAGGTGGAGGATGATCAGAGCCTGTGTTGAAGAGGAGGAGGTGGATGATGATCAGGGTCTGTGTTGAAGAGGAGGAGGTGGAGGATGATCAGAGTCTGTGTTGAAGAGGAGGAGGTGGAGGATGATCAGGGTCTGTGTTGATGAGGAGGAGGTGGAGGATGATCAGGGTCTGTGTTGAAGAGGAGGAGGTGGAGGATGATCAGGGTCTGTGTTGAAGAGGAGGAGGTGGAGGAGGATCAGGGTCTGTGTTGAAGAGGAGGAGGTGGAGGAGGATCAGGGTCTATGTTGAAGAGGAGGAGGTGGAGGAGGATCAGGGTCTGTGTTGAAGAGGAGGAGGTGGAGGAGGATCATAGTCTGTGTTGAAGAGGAGGAGGTGGAGGAGGATCAGGGTCTGTGTTCAAGAGGAGGAGGTGGAGGATGATCAGGGTCTGTGTTGAAGAGGAGGAGGTGGAGGAGGATCAGGGTCTGTGTTGAAGAGGAGGAGGTGGAGGATGATCAGGGTCTGTGTTGAAGAGGAGGAGGTGGAGGAGGATCATAGTCTGTGTTGAAGAGGAGGAGGTGGAGGAGGATCAGGGTCTGTGTTGAAGAGGAGGAGGTGGAGGATGATCAGGGCCTGTGTTGAAGAGGAGGAGGTGGAGGATGATCAGGGTCTGTGTTGAAGAGGAGGAGGTGGAGGAGGATCATAGTCTGTGTTGAAGAGGAGGAGGTGGAGGAGGATCATAGTCTGTGTTGAAGAGGAGGAGGTGGAGGAGGATCAGGGTCTGTGTTGAAGAGGAGGAGGTGGAGGATGATCAGGGTCTGTGTTGAAGAGGAGGAGGTGGAGGATGATCAGGGTCTGTGTTGAAGAGGAGGAGGTGGAGGATGATCAGGGTCTGTGTTGAAGAGGAGGAGGTGGAGGATGATCAGGGTCTGTGTTGAAGAGGAGGAGGTGGAGGAGGATCAGGGTCTGTGTTGAAGAGGAGGAGGTGGAGGATGATCAGGGTCTGTGTTGAAGAGGAGGAGGTGGAGGAGGATCATAGTCTGTGTTGAAGAGGAGGAGGTGGAGGATGATCAGGGTTTGTGTTGAAGAGGAGGAGGTGGAGGATGATCAGGGTCTGTGTTGAAGAGGAGGAGGTGGAGGATGATCAGGGTCTGTGTTGAAGAGGAGGAGGTGGAGGAAGATCAGGGCCTGTGTTGAAGAGGAGGAGGTGGAGGATGATCAGGGAGTGTGTTGAAGAGGAGGAGGTGGAGGAGGATCAGGGTCTGTGTTGAAGAGGAGGAGGTGGAGGAGGATCAGGGTCTGTGTTGAAGAGGAGGAGGTGGAGGTGGAGGATGATCAGGGTCTGTGTTGAAGAGGAGGAGGTGGAGGATGATCAGGGTCTGTGTTGAAGAGGAGGAGGTGGAGGATGATCAGGGTCTGTGTTGAAGAGGAGGAGGTGGAGGTGGAGGAGGATCAGGGTCTGTGTTGAAGAGGAGGAGGTGGAGGATGATCAGGGTCTGTGTTGAAGAGGAGGAGGTGGAGGATGATCAGGGTCTGTGTTGAAGAGGAGGAGGTGGAGGATGATCAGGGCCTGTGTTGAAGAGGAGGAGGTGGAGGAGGATCAGGGTCTGTGTTGAAGAGGAGGAGGTGGAGGATGATCAGGGTCTGTGTTGAAGAGGAGGAGGTGGAGGATGATCAGGGACTGTGTTGAAGAGGAGGAGGTGGAGGAGGATCAGGGTCTGTGTTGAAGAGGAGGAGGTGGAGGATGATCAGGGTCTGTGTTGAAGAGGAGGAGGTGGAGGATGATCAGGGTCTGTGTTGAAGAGGAGGAGGTGGAGGATGATCAGGGTCTGTGTTGAAGAGGAGGAGGTGGAGGATGATCAGGGTCTGTGTTGAAGAGGAGGAGGTGGAGGATGATCAGAGTCTGTGTTGAAGAGGAGGAGGTGGAGGATGATCAGGGTCTGTGTTGAAGAGGAGGAGGAGGTGGAGGATGATCAGGGTCTGTGTTGAAGAGGAGGAGGTGGAGGATGATCAGGGTCTGTGTTGAAGAGGAGGAGGAGGTGGAGGATGATCAGGGTCTGTGTTGAAGGAGGAGGTGGAGGATGATCAGGGTCTGTGTTGAAGAGGAGGAGGAGGTGGAGGATGATCAGGGTCTGTGTTGAAGGAGGAGGTGGAGGATGATCAGGGTCTGTGTTGAAGAGGAGGAGGTGGAGGAGGATCAGGGTCTGTGTTGAAGAGGAGGAGGTGGAGGATGATCAGGGTCTGTGTTGAAGAGGAGGAGGTGGAGGATGATCAGGGTCTGTGTTGAAGAGGAGGAGGTAGAGGAGGATCAGAGTCTGTGTTGAAGAGGAGGAGGTGGAGGAGGATCAGGGTCTGTGTTGAAGAGGAGGAGGTGGAGGAGGATCAGGGTCTGTGTTGAAGAGGAGGAGGTGGAGGATGATCAGGGTCTGTGTTGAAGAGGAGGAGGTGGAGGATGATCAGGGTCTGTGTTGAAGAGGAGGAGGTGGAGGATGATCAGGGTCTGTGTTGAAGAGGAGGAGGTGGAGGATGATCAGGGCCTGTGTTGAAGAGGAGGAGGTGGAGGATGATCAGGGTCTGTGTTGAAGAGGAGGAGGTGGAGGATGATCAGGGTCTGTGTTGAAGAGGAGGAGGTGGAGGATGATCAGGGTCTGTGTTGAAGAGGAGGAGGTGGAGGATGATCAGGGTCTGTGTTGAAGAGGAGGAGGTGGAGGATGATCAGGGTCTGTGTTGAAGAGGAGGAGGTGGAGGATGATCAGGGTCTGTGTTGAAGAGGAGGAGGTGGAGGATGATCAGGGTCTGTGTTGAAGAGGAGGAGGTGGAGGATGATCAGGGTCTGTGTTGAAGAGGAGGAGGTGGAGGAGGATCAGGGTCTGTGTTGAAGAGGAGGAGGTGGAGGATGATCAGGGTCTGTGTTGAAGAGGAGGAGGTGGAGGATGATCAGGGTCTGTGTTGAAGAGGAGGAGGTGGAGGATGATCAGGGTCTGTGTTGAAGAGGAGGAGGTGGAGGATGATCAGGGTCTGTGTTGAAGAGGAGGAGGTGGAGGATGATCAGGGTCTGTGTTGAAGAGGAGGAGGTGGAGGATGATCAGGGTCTGTGTTGAAGAGGAGGAGGTGGAGGAGGATCAGGGTCTGTGTTGAAGAGGAGGAGGTGGAGGATGATCAGGGTCTGTGTTGAAGAGGAGGAGGTGGAGGAGGATCAGGGTCTGTGTTGAAGAGGAGGAGGTGGACGAGGATCAGGGTCTGTGTTGAAGAGGAGGAGGTGGAGGATGATCAGGGCCTGTGTTGAAGAGGAGGAGGTGGAGGATGATCAGGGTCTGTGTTGAAGAGGAGGAGGTGGAGGATGATCAGGGCCTGTGTTGAAGAGGAGGAGGTGGAGGATGATCAGGGTCTGTGTTGAAGAGGAGGAGGTGGACGAGGATCAGGGTCTGTGTTGAAGAGGAGGAGGTGGAGGATGATCAGGGCCTGTGTTGAAGAGGAGGAGGTGGAGGATGATCAGGGTCTGTGTTGAAGAGGAGGAGGTGGAGGAGGATCAGGGTCTGTGTTGAAGAGGAGGAGGTGGAGGATGATCAGGGTCTGTGTTGAAGAGGAGGAGGTGGAGGATGATCAGAGTCTGTGTTGAAGAGGAGGAGGTGGAGGAGGATCAGGGTCTGTGTTGAAGAGGAGGAGGAGGAGGATGATCAGGGTCTGTGTTGAAGAGGAGGAGGTGGAGGAGGATCAGGGTCTGTGTTGAAGAGGAGGAGGTGGAGGATGATCAGAGTCTGTGTTGAAGAGGAGGAGGTGGAGGATGATCAGGGTCTGTGTTGAAGAGGAGGAGGTGGAGGATGATCAGGGCCTGTGTTGAAGAGGAGGAGGTGGAGGATGATCAGGGTCTGTGTTGAAGAGGAGGAGGTGGAGGATGATCAGGGTCTGTGTTGAAGAGGAGGAGGTGGAGGATGATCAGGGTCTGTGTTGAAGAGGAGGTGGTGGAGGATGATCAGGGTCTGTGTTGAAGAGGAGGAGGTGGAGGATGATCAGAGTCTGTGTTGAAGAGGAGGAGGTGGAGGATGATCAGAGTCTGTGTTGAAGGAGGAGGTGGAGGATGATCAGAGTCTGTGTTGAAGAGGAGGAGGTGGAGGATGATCAGGGTCTGTGTTGAAGAGGAGGAGGTGGAGGATGATCAGGGTCTGTGTTGAAGAGGAGGAGGTGGAGGATGATCAGGGTCTGTGTTGAAGAGGAGTAGGTGGAGGAGGATCAGGGTCTGTGTTGAAGAGGAGGAGGTGGAGGAGGATCAGGGTCTGTGTTGAAGAGGAGGAGGTGGAGGAGGATCAGGGTCAGTGTTGAAGAGGAGGAGGTGGAGGATGATCAGGGCCTGTGTTGAAGAGGAGGAGGTGGAGGATGATCAGGGTCTGTGTTGAAGAGGAGGAGGTGGAGGATGATCAGGGCCTGTGTTGAAGAGGAGGAGGTGGAGGATGATCAGGGTCTGTGTTGAAGAGGGGGAGGTGGAGGAGGATCAGGGTCTGTGTTGAAGAGGAGGAGGTGGAGGATGATCAGGGTCTGTGTTGAAGAGGAGGAGGTGGAGGATGATCAGGGCCTGTGTTGAAGAGGAGGAGGTGGAGGATGATCAGGGTCTGTGTTGAAGAGGAGGAGGTGGAGGATGATCAGGGACTGTGTTGAAGAGGAGGAGGTGGAGGAGGATCAGGGTCTGTGTTGAAGAGGAGGAGGTGGAGGATGATCAGGGTCTGTGTTGAAGAGGAGGAGGTGGAGGATGATCAGGGTCTGTGTTGAAGAGGAGGAGGTGGAGGAGGATCAGAGTCTGTGTTGAAGAGGAGGAGGTGGAGGATGATCAGGGTCTGTGTTGAAGAGGAGGAGGTGGAGGATGATCAGGGCCTGTGTTGAAGAGGAGGAGGTGGAGGATGATCAGGGTCTGTGTTGAAGAGGAGGAGGAGGTGGAGGATGATCAGGGTCTGTGTTGAAGAGGAGGAGGTGGAGGAGGATCAGGGTCTGTGTTGAAGAGGAGGAGGTGGAGGATGATCAGAGTCTGTGTTGAAGAGGAGGAGGTGGAGGATGATCAGGGTCTGTGTTGAAGAGGAGGAGGTGGAGGAGGATCAGGGTCTGTGTTGAAGAGGAGGAGGTGGAGGATGATCAGGGTCTGTGTTGAAGAGGAGGAGGTGGAGGAGGATCAGGGTCTGTGTTGAAGAGGAGGAGGTGGAGGAGGATCAGGGTCTGTGTTGAAGAGGAGGAGGTGGAGGATGATCAGGGTCTGTGTTGAAGAGGAGTAGGTGGAGGAGGATCAGGGTCTGTGTTGAAGAGGAGGAGGTGGAGGAGGATCAGGGTCTGTGTTGAAGAGGAGGAGGTGGAGGAGGATCAGGGTCTGTGTTGAAGAGGAGGAGGTGGAGGAGGATCAGAGTCTGTGTTGAAGAGGAGGAGGTGGAGGATGATCAGGCCTGTGTTGAAGAGGAGGAGGTGGAGGAGGATCAGGGTCTGTGTTGAAGAGGAGGAGGTGGAGGATGATCAGAGTCTGTGTTGAAGAGGAGGAGGTGGAGGATGATCAGGGCCTGTGTTGAAGAGGAGGAGGTGGAGGATGATCAGGGTCTGTGTTGAAGAGGAGGAGGTGGAGGATGATCAGGGTCTGTGTTGAAGAGGAGGAGGAGGTGGAGGATGATCAGGGTCTGTGTTGAAGAGGAGGAGGAGGTGGAGGATCAGGGTCTGTGTTGAAGAGGAGGAGGTGGAGGATGATCAGGGTCTGTGTTGAAGAGGAGGAGGTGGAGGATGATCAGGGTCTGTGTTGAAGAGGAGGAGGAGGTGGAGGATGATCAGGGCCTGTGTTGAAGAGGAGGAGGAGGTGGAGGATCAGGGTCTGTGTTGAAGAGGAGGAGGTGGAGGATGATCAGGGCCTGTGTTGAAGAGGAGGAGGTGGAGGATGATCAGGGTCTGTGTTGAAGAGGAGGAGGAGGTGGAGGATCAGGGTCTGTGTTGAAGAGGAGGAGGTGGAGGATGATCAGGGCCTGTGTTGAAGAGGAGGAGGTGGAGGATGATCAGGGTCTGTGTTGAAGAGGAGGAGGTGGAGGATGATCAGGGTCTGTGTTGAAGAGGAGGAGGTGGAGGTGGATCAGGGTCTGTGTTGAAGAGGAGGAGGTGGAGGATTATCAGGGTCTGTGTTGAAGAGGAGGAGGTGGAGGAGGATCAGGGTCTGTGGTGAAGAGGAGGAGGTGGAGGATGATCAGAGTCTGTGTTGAAGAGGAGGAGGTGGAGGATGATCAGGGTCTGTGTTGAAGAGGAGGAGGTGGAGGATGATCAGGGCCTGTGTTGAAGAGGAGGAGGTGGAGGATGATCAGGGTCTGTGTTGAAGAGGAGGAGGTGGAGGAGGATCAGGGTCTGTGTTGAAGAGGAGGAGGTGGAGGAGGATCAGGGTCTGTGTTGAAGAGGAGGAGGTGGAGGATGATCAGGGCCTGTGTTGAAGAGGAGGAGGTGGAGGATGATCAGGGTCTGTGTTGAAGAGGAGGAGGTGGAGGATGATCAGGGTCTGTGTTGAAGAGGAGGAGGTGGAGGTGGATCAGGGTCTGTGTTGAAGAGGAGGAGGTGGAGGATTATCAGGGTCTGTGTTGAAGAGGAGGAGGTGGAGGAGGATCAGGGTCTGTGGTGAAGAGGAGGAGGTGGAGGATGATCAGAGTCTGTGTTGAAGAGGAGGAGGTGGAGGATGATCAGGGTCTGTGTTGAAGAGGAGGAGGTGGAGGATGATCAGGGCCTGTGTTGAAGAGGAGGAGGTGGAGGATGATCAGGGTCTGTGTTGAAGAGGAGGAGGTGGAGGAGGATCAGGGCCTGTGTTGAAGAGGAGGAGGTGGAGGATGATCAGAGTCAGTGTTGAAGAGGAGGAGGTGGAGGATGATCAGGGCCTGTGTTGAAGAGGAGGAGGTGGAGGAGGATCAGGGCCTGTGTTGAAGAGGAGGAGGTGGAGGATGATCAGGGTCTGTGTTGAAGAGGAGGAGGTGGAGGAGGATCAGGGCCTGTGTTGAAGAGGAGGAGGTGGAGGATGATCAGGGTCTGTGTTGAAGAGGAGGAGGTGGAGGAGGATCAGGGTCTGTGTTGAAGAGGAGGAGGTGGAGGATGATCAGGGTCTGTGTTGAAGAGGAGGAGGTGGAGGATGATCAGGGTCTGTGTTGAAGAGGAGGAGGTGGAGGATGATCAGGGTCTGTGTTGAAGAGGAGGAGGTGGAGGAGGATCAGAGTCTGTGTTGAAGAGGAGGAGGTGGAGGATGATCAGGGTCTGTGTTGAAGAGGAGGAGGTGGAGGAGGATCAGGGTCTGTGTTGAAGAGGAGGAGGTGGAGGATGATCAGGGCCTGTGTTGAAGAGGAGGAGGTGGAGGATGAACAGGGTCTGTGTTGAAGAGGAGGAGGTGGAGGAGGATCAGGGTCTGTGTTGAAGAGGAGGAGGTGGAGGATGATCAGAGTCTGTGTTGAAGAGGAGGAGGAGGTGGAGGATGATCAGGGTCTGTGTTGAAGAGGAGGAGGTGGAGGAGGATCAGGGCCTGTGTTGAAGAGGAGGAGGTGGAGGATGATCAGGGTCTGTGTTGAAGAGGAGGAGGTGGAGGATGATCAGGGTCTGTGTTGAAGAGGAGGAGGTGGAGGAGGATCAGGGTCTGTGTTGAAGAGGAGGAGGTGGAGGATGATCAGAGTCTGTGTTGAAGAGGAGGAGGAGGTGGAGGATGATCAGGGTCTGTGTTGAAGAGGAGGAGGTGGAGGAGGATCAGGGCCTGTGTTGAAGAGGAGGAGGTGGAGGATGATCAGGGTCTGTGTTGAAGAGGAGGAGGTGGAGGATGATCAGGGTCTGTGTTGAAGAGGAGGAGGTGGAGGATGATCAGAGTCTGTGTTGAAGAGGAGGAGGTGGAGGAGGATCAGGGCCTGTGTTGAAGAGGAGGAGGTGGAGGATGATCAGGGTCTGTGTTGAAGAGGAGGAGGTGGAGGATGATCAGGGTCTGTGTTGAAGAGGAGGAGGTGGAGGATGATCAGGGTCTGTGTTGAAGAGGAGGAGGTGGAGGATGATCAGGGTCTGTGTTGAAGAGGAGGAGGTGGAGGAGGATCAGGGCCTGTGTTGAAGAGGAGGAGGTGGAGGAGGATCAGGGTCTGTGTTGAAGAGGAGGAGGTGGAGGATGATCAGGGCCTGTGTTGAAGAGGAGGAGGTGGAGGATGATCAGGGCCTGTGTTGAAGAGGAGGAGGTGGAGGATGATCAGGGTCTGTGTTGAAGAGGAGGAGGTGGAGGATGATCAGGGTCTGTGTTGAAGAGGAGGAGGTGGAGGATGATCAGGGCCTGTGTTGAAGAGGAGGAGGTGTAGGATGATCAGGGTCTGTGTTGAAGAGGAGGAGGTGGAGGATGATCAGGGTCTGTGTTGAAGAGGAGGAGGTGGAGGAGGATCAGGGTCTGTGTTGAAGAGGAGGAGGTGGAGGATGATCAGGGTCTGTGTTGAAGAGGAGGAGGTGGAGGATGATCAGGGTCTGTGTTGAAGAGGAGGAGGTGGAGGATGATCAGGGTCTGTGTTGAAGAGGAGGAGGTGGAGGATGATCAGGGTCTGTGTTGAAGAGGAGGAGGAGGAGGATGATCAGGGCCTGTGTTGAAGAGGAGGAGGTGGAGGATGATCAGGGTCTGTGTTGAAGAGGAGGAGGTGGAGGAGGATCAGGGCCTGTGTTGAAGAGGAGGAGGTGGAGGAGGATCAGGGTCTGTGTTGAAGAGGAGGAGGTGGAGGAGGATCAGGGTCTGTGTTGAAGAGGAGGAGGTGGAGGATGATCAGGGTCTGTGTTGAAGAGGAGGAGGTGGAGGATGATCAGGGTCTGTGTTGAAGAGGAGGAGGTGGAGGATGATCAGGGTCTGTGTTGAAGAGGAGGAGGATCAGGGTCTGTGTTGAAGAGGAGGAGGTGGAGGATGATCAGGGTCTGTGTTGAAGAGGAGGAGGTGGAGGAGGATCAGGGTCTGTGTTGAAGAGGAGGAGGTGGAGGATGATCAGGGTCTGTGTTGAAGAGGAGGAGGTGGAGGAGGATCAGGGTCTGTGTTGAAGAGGAGGAGGTGGAGGAGGATCAGGGTCTGTGTTGAAGAGGAGGAGGTGGAGGAGGATCAGGGTCTGTGTTGAAGAGGAGGAGGAGGAGGATGATCAGGGTCTGTGTTGAAGAGGAGGAGGTGGAGGATGATCAGGGCCTGTGTTGAAGAGGAGGAGGTGGAGGATGATCAGAGTCTGTGTTGAAGAGGAGGAGGTGGAGGATGATCAGGGCCTGTGTTGAAGAGGATCAGGTGGAGGATGATCAGGGTCTGTGTTGAAGAGGAGGAGGTGGAGGAGGATCAGGGTCTGTGTTGAAGAGGAGGAGGTGGAGGATGATCAGGGTCTGTGTTGAGGAGGAGGAGGTGGAGTATGGGGGTCTGTGTTGGAGTGGAGGAGGTGGAGTATGGGGGTCTGTGTTGGAGTGGAGGAGGTGGAGGAGTATGGGGGTCTGTGTTGGAGTGGAGGAGGAGGGGGAGTATGGGGGTCTGTGTTGGAGTGGAGGAGGAGGGAGTATGGGGGTCTGTGTTGGAGTGGAGGAGGTGGAGGAGTATGGGGGTCTGTGTTGGAGTGGAGGAGGGGGAGTATGGGGGTCTGTGTTGGAGTGGAGGAGGAGGGAGTATGGGGGTTCTGTGTTGGAGTGGAGGAGGTGGGGGAGTATGGGGGTCTGTGTTGGAGTGGAGGAGGTGGGGGAGTATGGGGGTCTGTGTTGAAGAGGCGGAGGTGGGGGAGTATGGGGGTCTGTGTTGGAGTGGAGGAGGAGGGAGTATGGGGGTCTGTGTTGGAGTGGAGGAGGTGGAGGAGTATGGGGGTCTGTGTTGGAGTGGAGGAGGGGGAGTATGGGGGTCTGTGTTGGAGTGGAGGAGGAGGGAGTATGGGGGTCTGTGTTGGAGTGCAGGAGGAGGGGGAGTATGGGGGTCTGTGTTGGAGTGCAGGAGGAGGGGGAGTATGGGGGTCTGTGTTGGAGTGGAGGAGGTGGAGTATGGGGGTCTGTGTTGGAGTGGAGGAGGAGGGGGAGTATGGGGGTCTGTGTTGGAGTGGAGGAGGAGGGGGAGTATGGGGGTCTGTGTTGGAGTGGAGGAGGGGGAGTATGGGGGTCTGTGTTGGAGTGGAGGAGGAGGGGGAGTATGGGGGTCTGTGTTGGAGTGGAGGAGGTGGGGGAGTATGGGGGTCTGTGTTGGAGTGGAGGAGGGGGAGTATGGGGGTCTGTGTTGGAGTAGAGGAGGTGGGGGAGTATGGGGGTCTGTGTTGGAGTGGAGGAGGGGGAGTATGGGGGTCTGTGTTGGAGTAGAGGAGGTGGGGGAGTATGGGGGTCTGCGTTGGAGTGGAGGATGAGGGAGTATGGGGGTCTGTGTTGGAGTGGAGGAGGTGGGGGAGTATGGGGGTCTGTGTTGGAGTGGAGGAGGTGGAGTATGGGGGTCTGTGTTGGAGTGGAGGAGGAGGGGGAGTATGGGGGTCTGTGTTGGAGTGGAGGAGGTGGGGGAGTATGGGGGTCTGTGTTGGAGTGGAGGAGGGGGAGTATGGGGGTCTGTGTTGGAGTGGAGGAGGAGGGGGAGTATGGGGGTCTGTGTTGGAGTGGAGGAGGTGGGGGAGTATGGGGGTCTGTGTTGGAGTGGAGGAGGTGGGGGAGTATGGGGGTCTGTGTTGGAGTGGAGGAGGTGGGGGAGTATGGGAGTCTGTGTTGGAGTGGAGGAGGTGGGGGAGTATGGGGGTCTGTGTTGGAGTGGAGGAGGTGGAGTATGGGGGTCTGTGTTGGAGTGGAGGAGGAGGTGGAGTATGGGGGTCTGTGTTGGAGTGGAGGAGGTGGGGGAGTATGGGGGTCTGTGTTGGAGTGGAGGAGGTGGGGGACTATGGGGGTCTGTGTTGGAGTGGAGGAGGAGGGGGAGTATGGGGGTCTGTGTTGGAGTGGAGGAGGAGGGAGTATGGGGGTCTGTGTTGGAGTGGAGGAGGGGGAGTATGGGGGTCTGTGTTGGAGTGGAGGAGGTGGAGGAGTATGGGGGTCTGTGTTGGAGTGGAGGAGGAGGGGGAGTATGGGGGTCTGTGTTGGAGTGGAGGAGGAGGGAGTATGGGGGTCTGTGTTGGAGTGGAGGAGGTGGAGGAGTATGGGGGTCTGTGTTGGAGTGGAGGAGGGGGAGTATGGGGGTCTGTGTTGGAGTGGAGAAGGAGGGAGTATGGGGGTTCTGTGTTGGAGTGGAGGAGGTGGGGGAGTATGGGGGTCTGTGTTGGAGTGGAGGAGGTGGGGGAGTATGGGGGTCTGTGTTGGAGTGGAGGAGGTGGAGGAGTATGGGGGTCTGTGTTGGAGTGGAGGAGGGGGAGTATGGGGGTCTGTGTTGGAGTGGAGGAGGAGGGAGTATGGGGGTTCTGTGTTGGAGTGGAGGAGGTGGGGGAGTATGGGGGTCTGTGTTGGAGTGGAGGAGGTGGGGGAGTATGGGGGTCTGTGTTGGAGTGGAGGAGGTGGAGTATGGGGGTCTGTGTTGGAGTGGAGGAGGAGGGAGTATGGGGGTCTGTGTTGGAGTGGAGGAGGAGGGAGTATGGGGGTCTGTGTTGGAGTGGAGGAGGAGGGAGAGTATGGGGGTCTGTGTTGGAGTGGAGGAGGTGGAGTATGGGGGTCTGTGTTGGAGTGGAGGAGGAGGGGGAGTATGGGGGTCTGTGTTGGAGTGGAGGAGGTGGGGGAGTATAGGGGTCTGTGTTGGAGTGGAGGAGGGGGAGTATGGGGGTCTGTGTTGGAGTGGAGGAGGTGGGGGAGTATGGGGGTCTGTGTTGGAGTGGAGGAGGTGGAGTATGGGGGTCTGTGTTGGAGTGGAGGAGGAGGGGGAGTATGGGGGTCTGTGTTGGAGTGGAGGAGGTGGGGGAGTATGGGGGTCTGTGTTGGAGTGGAGGAGGAGGGAGTATGGGGGTCTGTGTTGGAGTGGAGGAGGAGGGGGAGTATGGGGGTCTGTGTTGGAGTGGAGGAGGAGGTGGAGTATGGGGGTCTGTGTTGGAGTGGAGGAGGAGGGGGAGTATGGGGGTCTGTGTTGGAGTGGAGGAGGTGGGGGAGTATGGGGGTCTGTGTTGGAGTGGAGGAGGAGGGAGTATGGGGGTCTGTGTTGGAGTGGAGGAGGTGGGGGAGTATGGGGGTCTGTGTTGGAGTGGAGGAGGGGGAGTATGGGGGTCTGTGTTGGAGTGGAGGAGGTGGGGGAGTATGGGGGTCTGTGTTGGAGTGGAGGAGGAGGGAGTATGTGGGTCTGTGTTGGAGTGGAGGAGGGGGAGTATGGGGGTCTGTGTTGGAGTGGAGGAGGTGGGGGAGTATGGGGGTCTGTGTTGGAGTAGAGGAGGAGGGGGAGTATGGGGGTCTGTGTTGGAGTGGAGGAGGAGGGGGAGTATGGGGGTCTGTGTTGGAGTGGAGGAGGAGGGGGAGTATGGGGGTCTGTGTTGGAGTGGAGGTGGGGGAGTATGGGGGTCTGTGTTGGAGTGGAGGAGGAGGGAGTATGGGGGTCTGTGTTGGAGTGGAGGAGGAGGGGGAGTATGGGGGTCTGTGTTGGAGTGGAGGAGGGGGAGTATGGGGGTCTGTGTTGGAGTGGAGGAGGAGGGAGTATGGGGGTCTGTGTTGGAGTGGAGGATGAGGGAGTATGGGGGTCTGTGTTGGAGTGGAGGAGGAGGGGGAGTATGGGGGTCTGTGTTGGAGTGGAGGAGGGGGAGTATGGGGGTCTGTGTTGGAGTAGAGGAGGAGGGGGAGTATGGGGGTCTGTGTTGGAGTGGAGGAGGAGGGGGAGTATGGGGTTCTGTGTTGGAGTAGAGGAGGTGGGGGAGTATGGGGGTCTGTGTTGGAGTGGAGGAGGTGGAGGAGTATGGGGGTCTGTGTTGGAGTGGAGGAGGGGGAGTATGGGGGTCTGTGTTGGAGTGGAGGAGGTGGAGTATGGGGGTCTGTGTTGGAGTGGAGGAGGAGGGAGTATGGGGGTCTGTGTTGGAGTGCAGGAGGGGGAGTATGGGGGTCTGTGTTGGAGTGGAGGAGGTGGGGGAGTATGGGGGTCTGTGTTGGAGTGGAGGAGGTGGAGTATGGGGGTCTGTGTTGGAGTGGAGGAGGTGGGGGAGTATGGGGGTCTGTGTTGGAGTGGAGGAGGAGGGAGTATGGGGGTCTGTGTTGGAGTGCAGGAGGGGGAGTATGGGGGTCTGTGTTGGAGTGGAGGAGGTGGGGGAGTATGGGGGTCTGTGTTGGAGTGGAGGAGGAGGGAGTATGGGGGTCTGTGTTGGAGTGGAGGAGGTGGGGGAGTATGGGGGTCTGTGTTGGAGTGGAGGAGGAGGGGGAGTATGGGGGTCTGTGTTGGAGTGGAGGAGGTGGGAGTATGGGGGTCTGTGTTGGAGTGGAGGAGGTGGGGGAGTATGGGGGTCTGTGTTGGAGTGGAGGAGGAGGGAGTATGGGGGTCTGTGTTGGAGTGGAGGAGGAGGGGGAGTATGGGGGTCTGTGTTGGAGTGGAGGAGGAGGGAGTATGGGGGTCTGTGTTGGAGTGGAGGAGGTGGGGGAGTATGGGGGTCTGTGTTGGAGTGGAGGAGGTGGAGTATGGGGGTCTGTGTTGGAGTGGAGGAGGAGGGAGTATGGGGGTCTGTGTTGGAGTGGAGGAGGTGGGGGAGTATGGGGGTCTGTGTTGGAGTGGAGGAGGAGGGGGAGTATGGGGGTCTGTGTTGGAGTGGAGGAGGTGGAGGATGGGGGTCTGTGTTGGAGTGGAGGAGGGGGAGTATGGGGGTCTGTGTTGGAGTGGAGGAGGTGGAGTATGGGGGTCTGTGTTGGAGTGGAGGAGGAGGGGGAGTATGGGGGTCTGTGTTGGAGTGGAGGAGGGGGAGTATGGGGGTCTGTGTTGGAGTGGAGGAGGTGGAGTATGGGGGTCTGTGTTGGAGTGGAGGAGGTGGGGGAGTATGGGGGTCTGTGTTGGAGTGGAGGAGGTGGAGTATGGGGGTCTGTGTTGGAGTGGAGGAGGAGGGGGAGTATGGGGGTCTGTGTTGGAGTGGAGGAGGGGGAGTATGGGGTTCTGTGTTGGAGTGGAGGAGGAGGGGGAGTATGGGGGTCTGTGTTGGAGTGGAGGAGGGGGAGTATGGGGGTCTGTGTTGGAGTGGAGGAGGAGGGGGAGTATGGGGGTCTGTGTTGGAGTGGAGGAGGAGGGGGAGTATGGGGGTCTGTGTTGGAGTGGAGGAGGGGGAGTATGGGGGTCTGTGTTGGAGTGGAGGAGGAGGGGGAGTATGGGGGTCTGTGTTGGAGTGGAGGAGGTGGAGTATGGGGGTCTGTGTTGGAGTGGAGGAGGTGGAGTATGGGGGTCTGTGTTGGAGTGCAGGAGGGGGAGTATGGGGGTCTGTGTTGGAGTGGAGGAGGTGGAGTATGGGGGTCTGTGTTGGAGTGGAGGAGGAGGGGGAGTATGGGGGTCTGTGTTGGAGTGGAGGAGGTGGAGTATGGGGGTCTGTGTTGGAGTGGAGGAGGGGGAGTATGGGGGTTCTGTGTTGGAGTGGGGGAGGGGGAGTATGGGGTTCTGTGTTGGAGTGGAGGAGGGGGAGTATGGGGGTCTGTGTTGAAGAGGAGGAGGTGGAGGATGATCAGGGTCTGTGTTGGAGTGGAGGAGGTGGAGGAGGATCAGGGTCTGTGTTGAAGAGGAGGAGGTGGAGGATGATCAGGGTCTGTGTTGAAGAGGAGGAGGTGGAGGATGATCAGGGTCTGTGTTGAAGAGGAGGAGGTGGAGGATGATCAGGGTCTGTGTTGAAGAGGAGGAGGTGGAGGATGATCAGGGTCTGTGTTGAAGAGGAGGAGGTGGAGGATGATCAGGGTCTGTGTTGAAGAGGAGGAGGTGGAGGATGATCAGGGTCTGTGTTGAAGAGGAGGAGGTGGAGGATGATCAGGGTCTGTGTTGAAGAGGAGGAGGTGGAGGAGGATCAGGGCCTGTGTTGAAGAGGAGGAGGTGGAGGATGATCAGGGTCTGTGTTGAAGAGGAGGAGGTGGAGGATGATCAGGGCCTGTGTTGAAGAGGAGGAGGTGGAGGAGGATCAGGGTCTGTGTTGAAGAGGAGGAGGTGGAGGATGATCAGGGCCTGTGTTGAAGAGGAGGAGGTGGAGGATGATCAGGGTCTGTGTTGAAGAGGAGGAGGTGGAGGATGATCAGGGTCTGTGTTGAAGAGGAGGAGGTGGAGGATGATCAGGGCCTGTGTTGAAGAGGAGGAGGTGGAGGATGATCAGGGTCTGTGTTGAAGAGGAGGAGGTGGAGGATGATCAGGGTCTGTGTTGAAGAGGAGGAGGTGGAGGATGATCAGGGTCTGTGTTGAAGAGGAGGAGGTGGAGGATGATCAGGGTCTGTGTTGAAGAGGAGGAGGTGGAGGATGATCAGGGTCTGTGTTGAAGAGGAGGAGGTGGAGGATGATCAGGGTCTGTGTTGAAGGAGGAGGAGGAGGATGATCAGGGTCTGTGTTGAAGAGGAGGAGGTGGAGGATGATCAGGGTCTGTGTTGAAGAGGAGGAGGTGGAGGATGATCAGGGTCTGTGTTGAAGAGGAAGAGGTGGAGGATGATCAGGGTCTGTGTTGAAGAGGAGGAGGTGGAGGATGATCAGGGTCTGTGTTGAAGAGGAGGAGGTGGAGGATGATCAGGGTCTGTGTTGAAGAGGAGGAGGTGGAGGAGGATCAGGGTCTGTGTTGAAGAGGAGGAGGTGGAGGATGATCAGGGTCTGTGTTGAAGGAGGAGGAGGAGGATGATCAGGGTCTGTGTTGAAGAGGAGGAGGTGGAGGATGATCAGGGTCTGTGTTGAGGAGGAGGAGGTGGAGGATGATCAGGGTCTGTGTTGAAGAGGAGGAGGTGGAGGATGATCAGGGCCTGTGTTGAGGAGGAGGAGGTGGAGGATGATCAGGGCCTGTGTTGAGGAGGAGGAGGTGGAGGATGATCAGGGTCTGTGTTGAAGAGGAGGAGGTGGAGGATGATCAGGGTCTGTGTTGAAGGAGGAGGAGGAGGATGATCAGGGTCTGTGTTGAAGAGGAGGAGGTGGAGGATGATCAGGGTCTGTGTTGAAGAGGAGGAGGTGGAGGAGGATCAGGGCCTGTGTTGAAGAGGAGGAGGTGGAGGATGATCAGGGTCTGTGTTGAAGAGGAGGAGGTGGAGGATGATCAGGGTCTGTGTTGAAGGAGGAGGAGGAGGATGATCAGGGTCTGTGTTGAAGAGGAGGAGGTGGAGGATGATCAGGGTCTGTGTTGGAGTGGAGGAGGTGGAGGAGGATCAGGGTCTGTGTTGAAGAGGAGGAGGTGGAGGATGATCAGGGTCTGTGTTGAAGAGGAGGAGGTGGAGGAGGATCAGACTCTGTGTTGAAGAGGAGGAGGTGGAGGATGATCAGGGTCTGTGTTGAAGAGGAGGAGGTGGAGGATGATCAGGGTCTGTGTTGAAGAGGAGGAGGTGGAGGATGATCAGAGTCTGTGTTGAAGAGGAGGAGGTGGAGGATGATCAGGGTCTGTGTTGAAGAGGAGGTGGAGGAGGATGATCAGGGTCTGTGTTGAAGAGGAGGAGGTGGAGGATGATCAGGGTCTGTGTTGAAGAGGAGGAGGTGGAGGAGGATCAGGGTCTGTGTTGAAGAGGAGGAGGTGGAGGAGGATCAGGGTCTGTGTTGAAGAGGAGGAGGTGGAGGAGGATCAGGGTCTGTGTTGAAGAGGAGGAGGTGGAGGATGATCAGGGTCTGTGTTGAAGAGGAGGAGGTGGAGGATGATCAGGGTCTGTGTTGAAGAGGAGGAGGTGGAGGATGATCAGGGTCTGTGTTGAAGAGGAGGAGGTGGAGGAGGATCAGGGTCTGTGTTGAAGAGGAGGAGGTGGAGGAGGATCAGGGTCTGTGTTGAAGAGGAGGAGGTGGAGGATGATCAGGGTCTGTGTTGAAGAGGAGGAGGTGGAGGATGATCAGGGTCTGTGTTGAAGAGGAGGAGGTGGAGGATGATCAGGGCCTGTGGTGAAGAGGAGGAGGTGGAGGAGGATCAGGGTCTGTGTTGAAGAGGAGGAGGTGGAGGATGATCAGGGTCTGTGTTGAAGAGGAGGAGGTGGAGGAGGATCAGGGTCTGTGTTGAAGAGGAGGAGGTGGAGGATGATCAGGGTCTGTGTTGAAGAGGAGGAGGTGGAGGATGATCAGGGTCTGTGTTGAAGAGGAGGAGGTGGAGGAGGATCAGGGTCTGTGTTGAAGAGGAGGAGGTGGAGGATGATCAGGGCCTGTGTTGAAGAGGAGGAGGTGGAGGATGATCAGGGTCTGTGTTGAAGAGGAGGAGGTGGAGGATGATCAGGGTCTGTGTTGAAGAGGAGGAGGTGGAGGATGATCAGGGTCTGTGTTGAAGAGGAGGAGGTGGAGGATGATCAGGGTCTGTGTTGAAGAGGAGGAGGTGGAGGAGGATCAGGGTCTGTGTTGAAGAGGAGGAGGTGGAGGATGATCAGGGTCTGTGTTGAAGAGGAGGAGGTGGAGGATGATCAGGGTCTGTGTTGAAGGAGGAGGTGGAGGAGGATCAGGGTCTGTGTTGAAGAGGAGGAGGTGGAGGAGGATCAGGGTCTGTGTTGAAGAGGAGGAGGTGGAGGATGATCAGGGTCTGTGTTGAAGAGGAGGAGGTGGAGGATGATCAGGGTCTGTGTTGAAGAGGAGGTGGTGTAGGATGATCAGAGTCTGTGTTGAAGAGGAGGAGGTGGAGGATGATCAGGGTCTGTGTTGAAGAGGAGGAGGTGGAGGAGGATCAGGGTCTGTGTTGAAGAGGAGGAGGTGGAGGATGATCAGGGTCTGTGTTGAAGAAGAGGAGGTGGAGGATGATCAGGGCCTGTGTTGAAGAGGAGGAGGTGGAGGAGGATCAGGGTCTGTGTTGAAGAGGAGGAGGTGGAGGATGATCAGGGTCTGTGTTGAAGAGGAGGAGGTGGAGGATGATCAGGGTCTGTGTTGAAGAGGAGGAGGTGGAGGATGATCAGAGTCTGTGTTGAAGAGGAGGAGGTGGAGGAGGATCAGGGTCTGTGTTGGAGTGGAGGAGGTGGAGGAGGATCAGGGTCTGTGTTGAAGAGGAGGAGGTGGAGGATGATCAGGGACTGTGTTGAAGAGGAGGAGGTGGAGGAGGATCAGGGTCTGTGTTGGAGTGGAGGTGGAGGATGATCAGGGTCTGTGTTGAAGAGGAGGAGGTGGAGGATGATCAGGGTCTGTGTTGAAGAGGAGAAGGTGGAGGATGATCAGGGTCTGTGTTGAAGAGGAGGAGGTGGAGGAGGATCAGGGCCTGTGTTGAAGAGGAGGAGGTGGAGGAGGATCAGGGTCTGTGTTGAAGAGGAGGAGGTGGAGGATGATCAGGGACTGTGTTGAAGAGGAGGAGGTGGAGGATGATCAGGGACTGTGTTGAAGAGGAGGAGGTGGAGGAGGATCAGGGTCTGTGTTGAAGAGGAGGAGGTGGAGGATGATCAGGGTCTGTGTTGAAGAGGAGGAGGTGGAGGATGATCAGGGTCTGTGTTGAAGAGGAGGAGGTGGAGGATGATCAGGGTCTGTGTTGAAGAGGAGGAGGTGGAGGAGGATCAGGGTCTGTGTTGAAGAGGAGGAGGTGGAGGATGATCAGGGTCTGTGTTGAAGAGGAGGAGGTGGAGGATGATCAGGGTCTGTGTTGAAGAGGAGGAGGTGGAGGATGATCAGGGTCTGTGTTGAAGAGGAGGAGGTGGAGGATGATCAGGGTCTGTGTTGAAGAGGAGGAGGATCAGGGACTGTGTTGAAGAGGAGGAGGTGGAGGATGATCAGGGACTGTGTTGAAGAGGAGGAGGTGGAGGAGGATCAGGGTCTGTGTTGGAGTGGAGGAGGAGGAGGAGGATCAGGGTCTGTGTTGGAGTGGAGGAGGAGGGAGTATGGGGGTCTGTGTTGGAGTGGAGGAGGAGGGAGAACGGGACATGGTGGGAGTGAGGATACGGGCAACAAGTAAACTCAAAGTATTGAATGTGCTTGATGACATCGTGAGGAAGTTGCTCTGTCACCAGAAAGAACGTCCTGTCTCAAATGTGTAAAATGGAATTGTGAGTTTTGGAATCCAGAGGATAACCACCCCCCCCAACCCCCACTCTAAATCCCCCCATCCCCGGCCCCCTCCTCCCCCCCACCCTCTGCAGTGTACTGAGACATGAACCTCAGGTTAAAGTCAACATCCTAAACTGATGCAGCGTCTCAGTGACTCTCAGAGTGGATACGTGTTCGTGCCTCAGAGTGTGTTATTATGGGTAAAGCTCCTGTGACCATACTCAGTGATACAGCAAATTTACTGAAGAATATATCACATTTAATGCAAGGTACATATTTTTCACACCTTCCTGACAGTGAAACAGACAGGACCTCACAGATTGAAGATTTGGAATATCACTGACCTATCACTTCACAAAACTTGCTTTTGTGCAAGTAACTTTGTTCCTCCCTCTCCGAAAGCTCTCATGCTCGTTATTTACACCATGAAATATATTCCATTGCTCTATATCCCACGAGGATTGGCAGTAATTGCTTAAAATATTGTGGCCCCGATAATCCGTGCCCCTTCCAGTGTTGCCCCACAGACCTCCAGCAGGATGCCTTCCGAACCGCCAGAAACTTGGGGGGCGAATGTGGTTCTCCTGCATTCTGACCACCCCCCAGGGTTTCTTCTGTGGCCTGTTGGGGACCAACCCAAAGATGACTGTTGTCATAACGGGGCAAGTTGGGGTTGGGGAAATTCTGCCTTGGGTGTTCCCACACCCCAGAACCTCACTGGGCCCTAGCACATGGTCAGTGAAGGTACACACCTCGTGAGACAAAATCACACATGATCCATCCAATCCAGCCACAGTGCAGACAGTCAACTTAGTGAGCCAAGATTGTGAGTTCAAAGCCCAACGTGGAAAGTTGTGAAATCGATAAATCTGCTAATTTTGTGGGCTAGTGCCAGATCAAATAACCATGTGCAGCCTGATTGTTCTCAATGCCTAACTGGTTCACTAATATAAGAATATAAGAACATAAGAAATAGGAGCAGGAGTCGGCCATTCGGCCCCTCGAGCCTGCTCCGCCATTCAATCAGATCATGGCTGATCCTCGACTCCACTTTCCCGCCCGATCCCCATATCCTTTGGGGATAGTTTCCTACAGCGAAGGGAGCCTGTCATCCCTACCTGATCTGACCTACATGTGGCTGCCGACCCACACTTTGTGACTGACATTTAATGCCCTCCGGGATAGGCAGTAAACATTGCCTTGCCAGTGTCGGTTATATCCGAAGAATAAATTTAAAATGGCAATGAAGTGCTGGAAAGGTCAGATGCAGAGGAGCCTGGTCATTCTTTTTCCTGGTACTTGTTCTTCATGTGGCACACCTGCAGAAGGATCAGATAAAGAGAGTTTAGAATGAGGATCAAAGGTCACTTGTGACTTTCAGTAGAGAGAGGGGTTCATGCAATAGTTTACTGACAAGTAATGTGGAGCGCAGTGGCCCGAGAAAGAAGTAAGGCAGAATGTCTCTTAACTTCCTGCTTCCACTCCCTCTACTGGCTACCTCACCAAGAGCTCCAAAACTTCCGCCTCATATGGGGTGAGACAGCAAAGGTAGGGGAGGTCCATCACCTGACATCAGTCTTGCTCTGCTGTTATAGGTTGTCAACGCCTTGAAAAGAATGAAGACAATGAGAATGCTGTCTGGTTGCCATGAGATGCAATCCAACCCAGGTGATGGGGGTGATCACAGGCGAGTGAACCAAGCAGTTACATACCATGTAATATATCATGTTACCATGTTACATACCATGTAACATACCATGTTACCATGTTACATACCATGTAACATACCATGTTACCATGTTACATACCATGGTACCCTGTTACATACCATGTTACCATGTTACATACCATGTTACCATGTTACATACCATGTTACATACCATGTTACATACCATGGTACCCTGTTACATACCATGTTACCATGTTACATACCATGTTACCATGTTACATACAGTGTTACCATGTTACATACCATGTAACATACCATGTTACCATGTTACATACCATGTTACCATGTTACATACCATGTAACATACCATGTTACCATGTTACATACCATGTAACATACCATGTTACCATGTTACATACCATGTAACATACCATGTTACCATGTTACATACCATGGTACCCTGTTACATACCATGTTACCATGTTACATACCATGTTACCATGTTACATACCGTGTTACCATGTTACATACCATGTTACATACAATGTTACCGTGTTACATACCATGTTACCATGTTACATACCATGTAACATACCATGTTACCATGTTACATACCATGTTACCCTGTTACATACCATGTTACATACCATGTTACCATGTTACATACCATGTAACATACCATGTTACCATGTTACATACCATGTTACCATGTTACATACCATGTTACATACCATGTTACCATGTTACATACCATGGTACCCTGTTACATACCATGTTACCATGTTACATACCATGTTACCATGTTACATACCATGTAACATACCATGTTACCATGTTACATACCATGTTACCATGTTACATACCATGTTACATACCATGTTACCATGTTACATACCATGTTACATACCATGTTACCATGTTACATACCATGTTACCACGTTACATACCATGTTACATACCATGTTACCATGTTACATACCATGTAACATACCATGTTACCATGTTACATACCATGTTACCATGTTACATACCATGTTACATACCATGTTACCATGTTACATACCATGTAACATACCATGTTACCATGTTACACACCGTGTAACATACCATGTTACCCTGTTACCATGTTACCATGTTACATGTCACATACCAAGTAAGGCTTGCGAGTGAAGGAACATTTCTAGGTGATAGTCAGGAATGGAAAGGACACTGAACAACCTCCTGTCCTTTTGTGATAAGCAGTTCAGATACTTTGTCGTTGTATAAGGGGAGGTCACTACAGGTGGAAAACATGCTTAGTGCAATGTATTTTTGGAAGGTGTGGCTTACTCCTCTTACCTTATCTGAGGTGGTATGGTTGTTTCCAGCACTGCGTGGCTGTACATGGGGTCATGGAGTTGTCACTCACTGCCCTGGTCACCTTCTTCCATTTGACCTGAGCAGAATGTTTCCCTTTGGGAGCCTTTACCACTCTATCCCAAACGGGACTTCCTCCCTCTGCCACACTTGGCCCACCAACTGCCTCAAAAACATCTTGAGAGCTCTGTGCCGTCCTGCTGAACGGACAGATATTTTCATTTCACAAATGTTCAGCCTCCGCTCCTGAGTCATTTTCAGTGCCCAGTCATGCTGCTAGTGGTTAAATTCACCAGTTGCATGTTATTTCCCACGCCCAAACAGGCGAGCACCCAATGAAGGACATTTCAAGTGTCTGAACCTTGCCTTCAATCTTATAATTAAGCTTATCCTGGAAATTTTAGTGGGGTCAGTACTAGAGCAGCAGAAGAGTGAAAGTCCTGCCTCACCACACTTCCAGCAGGAATCACATCACGCCCCGTCAGAAAATCTGGGCTAATGCGTTTGAAGGATTACCGCACAAACTGAATGGAGGAATTGTGGCATGATATTGAATAGTACTGAAAATGATCACCTGGATCCTGTTTGGCACCCAAGAAACCAATTGTTTTGGTCTCTGATTTTAGAGGGAGTGACTGACTACCTTGTGTTCTGCCTATATAAATTTCAGACTGACATTGCCAGCAGATACTGCTCAACAGCAGCGGCATTACCCGCCTAAGCCCTGAAATTTTCCTCAGGTCTTCAAAATGTTTAACTTGTTTGTCATGTTGACCTTTTCCAGTGTGCTGCACGATTCTGGTAAGTTCTGAATGTTGAATATTCTTTCTACGGGCCTGTACCTGAACGCTGCTGTTCGTCAAGTTATTCTGTAACTCCATCACCTCTGTCTTGCTTCATTTGGCTTCTTCCCTTCTCAGTTGCTTGACTATTGTTTCATTCATCATCTTCCTCACTCCCATTCCACTGACACTGGTCAGCAGTTTAGTCTTTATGCCAAAACCTCCTTTCTCCGATTCCCTCTCTGATTGCACTAATAGCACACTCTTTTCTAAACCTCTATTCTCACCTTCTATCACTCCTTTAGTCTCCTCTTCCACTTTTACAATATCCCATTTTCTTGTCCCCTTAATGTTGTTGCTTTCTCCCGTGTGCCTCTCAGTTGCTACAGCATCTGCTTATTATCAACTGTGTTCTGTTATAATCGACTCATTGTGCGACATGCCAAATCACCAACCCATTAAGATATATTTTATATTAATTTTACATTGTTTTCATGAAAATTTTCAGTGCCACAACATTTTTTCACAATCAGATCAATTCATACAGCTAAAATGCACTGGAATCTATTCTGTAAACATATCTGTGTCTTTTCACAGCAAACAGACATGTGCTATTTTGTCACTCTGGCCATGAGCAAGAGGAATGGCTCTAGTTATACTCTCACTGAGCTTTAATCTCACTTTATTCTCACTGCATGCCTGCTTTGTATCATACCAAAATGCTTCACCCTCTTGCATTGCATTTGCCCCATTTTAGGTTCTAAGATTCATATAATTTCATTTTGTTTTATTTCTAGCAATTTACAACCAGTTTATACAAGAGAGTATAATTATGCCGCCAACTTCACCTGTTACAGGTAGCATTCTGACACTTTCATCTATCGCAGAGGGAAATCCAGCTACCTTCACCCGTTACAGGTGGATATGCAGCCGCCTATATCTGTTACAGGTGGATATGTAGCCACCTATACCTATTACAGGTGGATATGTAGCCACATCAACTGTTACAGGTGGCTATGCAGCCACCTATTCCTGTTACAGGTGGATATATAGCTACCTATTCCTGTTACAGGTGGATATGTAGCTACCTATTCCTGTTACAGGTGGATATGTAGCCACCCATACCTGTTACAGGTGGATATGTAGCCACCTATACCTATTATAGATGGGCGTGTAGCCACCTATTCTCTTTACAGGTGGATATGTAGCCACCTATACCTGTTACAGGTGGATATGCAGCCACCTATACCTGTTACAGGTGGATATGAAGCCACCTATACCTGTTACAGGCGGATAAAAAGTCACCTATACCTGTTCCAGGTGGATATATAGCCACGTATTCCTGTTACAGGTGGATATGTATCCACCTATACCTGTTACAGGTGGATATGTATCCACCTATACCTGTTCCAGGTGGACATGTATCCACCTATACCTTTTACAGGTGGATATGTATCCACCTATTCCTTTTACAGGTGGATATGTAGCTGCCTGTCCTGTTACAGGCGGATATGCAGCCACTTTTACCTGTTACAGGTGGATATGTAGCCACCTATACCTGTTACAGGTAGATATGTAGCCACCTTCATCTGTTGCTGGTGGATATATAGCCACCACCACCTGTTACAGGTGGATACATAACCACCTATTCCTGTTGCTGGTGGATATATAGCCAACATCACCTATTACAGGTGGAAATGTGGCCACCCATACCTGTTACAGGTGGATATGTAGCCACTTTTACCTGTTACAGGTTGATATGGAGGCATCTTCACCTGTTACAGGTGGATGTGTAGCCAACAATACCTGTTACAGATGGAGATGTAGCCAACTTCACCTGTTACAGGTGGGTATGTAGCCACCTTCGCCTGTTACAGGTGGATATGTAACCACCCATACCTGTTACAGGTATATATCCAGCCACCTACACCTGTAGCAGGTGGATATGTTGCCACCTTCACCTGTTACAGGTGGATATGTAGCCAGCTATACCTGTTACAGGTGGATATATAGCCACCTATACCTGTTACAGGTGGATATGCAGCCACCTTCACCTGTTACAGGTGGATATGTAGCCACCTATACCTGTTACAGGCGGATATATAGTCACCTATACCCGTTACAGGTGGATATATAGCCACGTATTCCTGTTACAGGTGGATATGTATCCACCTATACCTGTTACAGGTGGATATGTAGCTGCCTATCCTGTTACAGGCAGATATGCAGCCACTTTTACCTGTTATAGGTGGATATGTAGCCACCTATACCTGTTACAGGTAGATATGTAGCCACCTTCATCTGTTGCTGGTGGATATATAGCCACCTCCACCTGTTACAGGTGGATACATAACCACCTATTCCTGTTGCTGGTGGATATAAAGCCAACATCACCTATTACAGGTGGAAATGTGGCCACCCATACCTGTTACAGGTGGATATGTAGCCACTTTTACCTGTTACAGGTTGATATGGAGGCATCTTCACCTGTTACAGGTGGATGTGTAGCCAACAATACCTGTTACGGATGGATATGTAGCCAACTTCACCTGTTACAGGTGGGTATGTAGCCACCTTCGCCTGTTACAGGTGGGTATGTAACCACCCATACCTGTTACAGGTATATATCTAGCCATCTACACCTGTAGCAGGTGGATATGTAGCCACCTTCACCTGTTACAGGTGGATATGTAGCTACCTATACCTGTTACAGGCGGATATATAGCCACCCATACCTGTTACAGGTGGACATGCAGCCACCTTCACCTGTTACAGGTGGATATGCAGCCACCCTCACTTGTTACAGGTGGATATATAGCCACCTACACCTGTTACAGGTGGATATATAGCCACCCATACCCTTTACAGGTGGATATGTAGCCACCTACACCTGTGACAGGTGGATATGCAGCCACCTATACCTGTTACAGGTGGATATGTAGCCACCTATACCTGTTACAGGTGGATATGAAGCCACCAATAACTGTTACAGGTGGATATGAAGCCACTTTTACCTGTTACAGGTGGCTATATAGCCACCCTTACCTGTTATAGGTATATATGTAGCCACCTATACCTGTTACAGGTGGATATGAAGCCACATCACCTGTTACAGGTGGATATGTAGCCACCCATACCTGTTACAGGTGGATATGAAGCCACCTATACCTATTATAGATGGGCGTGTAGCCACCTATTCTCTTTACAGGTGGATATATAGCTGCTTATACCTTTTACAGGTGGATATGTAGCCACCTATGCCTGTTACAGGTGGATATGTAGCCACCTATACCTGTTACAGGTGGATATGTAGCCACCTATACCTTTTACAGGTGGATATATAGCCACGTATTCCTGTTACAGGTGGATATATAGCCACGTATTCCTGTTACAGGTGGATATATAGCCACCTATACCTGTTACAGGTGGATATATAGCCACCTATACCTGTTCCAGGTGGATATATAGCCACGTATTCCTGTTACAGGTGGATATATAGCCACCTATACCTTTTACAGGTGGATATGTAGCTGCCTGTCCTGTTACAGGCGGATATGCAGCCACTTTTACCTGTTACAGGTGGATATGTAGCCACCTATACCTGTTACAGGCGGATATGTAGCCACCTTCATCTGTTGCTGGTGGATATATAGCCACCTCCACCTGTTACAGGTGGATACATAACCACCTATTCCTGTTGCTGGTGGATATATAGCCAACATCACCTATTACAGGTGGAAATGTGGCCACCCATACCTGTTACAGGTGGATATGTAGCCACTTTTACCTGTTACAGGTTGATATGGAGGCATCTTCACCTGTTACAGGTGGATGTGTAGCCAACAATACCTGTTACAGATGGAGATGTAGCCAACTTCACCTGTTACAGGTGGGTATGTAGCCACCTTCGCCTGTTACAGGTGGATATGCAGCCACCTTCACCTGTTACAGGTGGATATGTAGCCACCTATACCTGTTACAGGCGGATATATAGTCACCTATACCGGTTACAGGTGGATATATAGCCACGTATTCCTGTTACAGGTGGATATGTAGCCACCTATACCTGTTACAGGTGGATGTGTAGCCACCTATTCCTTTTACAGGTGGATATGTAGCTGCCTGTCCTGTTACAGGCAGATATGCAGCCACTTTTACCTGTTACAGGTGGATATGTAGCCACCTTCATCTGTTGCTGGTGGATATATAGCCACCTCCACCTGTTACAGGTGGATACATAACCACCTATTCCTGTTGCTGGTGGATATATAGCCAACATCACCTATTACAGGTGGAAATGTGGCCACCCATACCTGTTACAGGTGGATATGTAGCCACCTTTACCTGTTACAGGTTGATATGGAGGCATCTTCACCTGTTACAGGTGGATGTGTAGCCAACAATACCTGTTACGGATGGATATGTAGCCAACTTCACCTGTTACAGGTGGGTATGTAGCCACCTTCGCCTGTTACAGGTGGGTATGTAACCACACATACCGTTTACAGGTATATATCTAGCCACCTACACCTGTAGCAGGTGGATATGTAACCACCTTCACCTGTTACAGGTGGATATGTAGCCACCTATACCTGTTACAGGTGGACATGCAGCCACCTTCACCTGTTACAGGTGGATATGCAGCCACCCTCACTTGTTACAGGTGGATATATAGCCACCTACACCTGTTACAGGTGGATATATAGCCACCCATACCCTTTACAGGTGGATATGTAGCCACCTACACCTGTGACAGGTGGATATGCAGCCACCTATACCTGTTACAGGTGGATATGAAGCCACCTCCATCTGTTACAGGTGGATATATAGCCACCTATACCTGTTATAGGTGGATATGAAGCTATCTTCACCTGTAACAGGTGGATATGTAGCCACCTATACCTTTTACAGGCGGATATGTAGCCACCTATACCTTTTACAGGCGGATATGTAGCCACCTATACCTTTTACAGGTGGATATGTAGCCACCTATACCTTTTACAGGTGGATATGTAGCCACCTATACCTGTAACAGGTGGATATGTAGCCACCTATACCTTTTACAGGTGGATATGTAGCCACCTATACCTTTTACAGGCGGATATGGAGCCACCTATACCTTTTACAGGCGGATATGTAGCCACCTATACCTGTTACAGGTGGATATGAAGCCACCTATACCTGTTACAGGTGGATATGTAGCCACCTATACCTGTTACAGGTGGATATGTAGCCACCTATACCTTTTACAGGTGGATATGTAGCCACCTATACCTTTTACAGGCGGATATGTAGCCACCTATACCTGTTACAGTTGGATATGAAGCCACCTATACCTGTTACAGGTGGATATGTAGCCACCTATACCTGTTACAGGTGGATATGTAGCCACCTATACCTGTTACAGGTGGATATGTAGCCACCTATACCTGTTACAGGTGGATATGTAGCCACCTATACCTTTTACAGGTGGATATGTAGCCACCTATACCTGTTACAGGTGGATATGTAGCCACCTATACCTGTTACAGGTGGATATGTAGCCACCTATACCTTTTACAGGTGGATATGTAGCCACCTATACCTGTTACAGGTGGATATGAAGCCACCTATACCTGTTACAGGTGGATATGTAGCCACCTATACCTGTTACAGGTGGATATGTAGCCACCTATACCTGTTACAGGTGGATATGTAGCCACCTATACCTGTTACAGGTGGATATGTAGCCACCTATACCTTTTACAGGCGGATATGTAGCCACCTATACCTTTTACAGGCGGATATGTAGCCACCTGTACCTTTTACAGGCGGATATGTAGCCACCTATACCTTTTACAGGTGGATATGTAGCCACCTATACCTTTTACAGGTGGATATGTAGCCACCTATACCTTTTACAGGCGGATATGTAGCCACCTATACCTGTTACAGGTGGATATGTAGCCACCTATACCTTTTACAGGCGGATATGTAGCCACCTATACCTGTTACAGGTGGATATGTAGCCACCTATACCTTTTACAGGCGGATATGTAGCCACCTATACCTTTTACAGGCGGATATGTAGCCACCTATACCTTTTACAGGTGGATATGTAGCCACCTATACCTGTTACAGGTGGATATGTAGCCACCTATACCTTTTACAGGCGGATATGTAGCCACCTATACCTTTTACAGGCGGATATGTAGCCACCTATACCTTTTACAGGCGGATATGTAGCCACCTATACCTTTTACAGGCGGATATGTAGCCACCTATACCTGTTACAGGTGGATATGTAGCCACCTATACCTTTTACAGGCGGATATGTAGCCACCTATACCTGTTACAGGTGGATATGTAGCCACCTATACCTGTTACAGGTGGATATGTAGCCACCTATACCTGTTACAGGTGGATATGTAGCCACCTATACCTGTTACAGGTGGATATGTAGCCACCTATACCTTTTACAGGCGGATATGTAGCCACCTATACCTGTTACAGGTGGATATGTAGCCACCTATACCTGTTACAGTAGGAAATGCAGCTACCTTCACCTGTTATATCGGGAATTCTTCCACTTTCACCCATTACAGGTGGAATTGATTGTTTAGATAAATGTATTTTTCTCTGTTATTATTGCGGTATCATTCACTGATGAACATATTTCTTACGTCTGTGCATGTTAACTGCTCTGTTCGTCCTGGTGAACTTTAACCCTATTATCCAATCCACTTCCACACAATGCTTTAATACTTGCTTCACTTTCCTCCCATTGCCCATCAACTCAATTATTTTTATATGCCTGTACTGTCCAAAATCTTTTTCCCTTTCTGTGCACACTACCTGGCATCTATTTCCATTTCTGTCTTGACTACATGACACCTGTTTTTCTTGTGTCTGTACTACTTGGTATCTGTTTTCATTTGACCTGTAATGCCTGGTATCTGTTTTCATTTGACCTGTAATGCCTGGTATCTGTTTTCATTTGACCTGTAATGCCTGGTATCTGTTTTCATTTGACCTGTAATGCCTGGTATCTGTTTTCATTTAACCTGTAAAGGCTGGTATCTGTTTTCATTTAACCTGTAAAGGCTGGTATCTGTTTTCATTTGACCTGTAATGCCTGGTATCTGTTTTCATTTAACCTGTAAAGGCTGGTATCTGTTTTCATTTGACCTGTAATGCCTGGTATCTGTTTTCATTTGACCTGTAATGCCTGGTATCTGTTTTCATTTGACCTGTAATGCCTGGTATCTGTTTTCATTTGACCTGTAATGCCTGGTATCTGTTTTCATTTGACCTGTAATGCCTGGTATCTGTTTTCAGTTATGTTTATGCTACCTGACCTCTCATTTCTTTTCTGCCTATGGTACCCGCCATTTCTTTATCCCTGGGCATGCAGTGCCTATGATCTATTTCCTTACTGCCTGTGATGTTTGCCAATTGTTTTAATTTCCCGTTTGTACAGCCTGGCATTGGTTTCCCTTTCTGTCTCTAATGTCTGGCATCTATTTTCTGTTCTGTCTGTCCTGCATTGTGTCAATTTTCCTTTTCGGTACGGCCTATATTCCCTATACCAATCTGGTTAAACCCTAAAAGAGTCTATTTTTTATGACATGTGACCAGCACTGACTGGTACAGGACATGTGCAGCAGCTAACAGGCAGAATCAGAGCTACCAGCTAGTAATATGGAGGCAGGTAACAAGCTGTAATCAAACTAAGACTTTAAATGTGGATAAGTAGAGATTGGTGGGTACATCAAGAGGGATCAGAAAATAAAGCCCATTTATTGCCATAGGTCTAATAGTGAATGCTCTTCAATTTCTAGAGACCAGCAATAACCCAAATCTCACAGCCATACTGATCCCTTCTCTCCGTTTCCTGGCAATGTTCTTTAGCCTACCTTTGAGCACCATTGCTTTCTTCTTTGCTATGTTGTTCCTTCCAAGATGGAAATACCATCACAGTCTCTACCAGCCCATCTACTACTGGCTCAACCTTTGTGTTGGGTGCACAAATCACAGCCCTAGTCATCCATACAACAAAATTAAATCTATAAATCACCCATTGTTTCACCTTCACATATTTTTCTCTGGTTGCACTAAGCTGCTGTGATTCATTCTCAGTCTCTCCCCACCCTGCCCTCTGCTCTTCTTGAGTAATGCTGTTAATGTTCACCAGGTAGGCCCCAGTTTTCTTCCCAAAGTCCTTGCCCCAGCAGAAGTTGGGTGGTGTGCTTTTTGCAAACACCCAACTTGACCTGATATGAACCAAGAAGATAGATGAGGGCTGTGCAGTAGACGTGGTCTACATGGACTTTAGCAAAGCCTTTGACAAGGTACCGCATGGTAGGTTGTTACATAAGGTTAAATCTCACGGGATCCAAGGTGAGGTAGCCAATTGGATACAAAATTGGATTGACGACAGAAGACAGTGGGTGGTTGTAGAGGGTTGTTTTTCAAACTGGAGGCCTGTGACCAGCGGTGTGCCTCAGGGATCGGTGCTGGGTCCGCTGTTATTTATTATTTATATTAATGATTTGGATGAGAATTTAGGAAGCATGGTTAGTAAGTTTGCAGATGACACCAAGATTGGTGGCATTGTGGACAGTGAAGAAGGTTATCTAGGATTGCAACGGGATCTTGATAAATTGGGCCAGTGGGCCGATGAATGGCAGATGGAGTTTAATTTAGATAAATGTGAGGTGATGCATTTTGGTAGATCGAATCGGGCCAGGACCTACTCCGTTAATGGTAGGGCGTTGGGGAGAGTTATCGAACAAAGAGATCTAGGAGTACAGTTCATAGCTCCTTGAAAGTGGAGTCACAGGTGGATAGGGTGGTGAAGAAGGCATTCAGCATGCTTGGTTTCATTGGTCAGAACACTGAATACAGGAGTTGGGATGTCTTGTTGAAGTTGTACAAGACATTAGTAAGGCCATACTTGGAATACTGTGTACAGTTCTGGTCACCCTATTATAGAAAGGATATTATTAAACTAGAAAGAGTGCAGAAAAGATTTACTGGGATGCCACCAGGACTTGATGGTTTGACTTATAGGGAGAGGTTGGATAGACTGAGACATTTTTCCCTGGAGAGTAGGAGGTTTAGGGGTGATCTTATAGAAGTCTATAAAATAATGAGGGGCATAGATAAGGTAGATAGTCAAAATCTTTTCCCAAAGGTAGGGGAGTCTATAACGAGGGGGCATAGATTTAAGGTGAGAGGGGAGAGATACAAAAGGGTCCAGAGGGGCAATTTTTTCACTCAAAGGGTGGTGAGTGTCTGGAACGAGCTGCCAGAGGCAGCAGTAGAGGCGGGTACAATTTTGTCTTTTAAAAAGCATTTGGACAGTTACATGGGTAAGATGGGTATAGAGGGATATGGGCCAAGTGCAGGCAATTGGGACTAGCTTAGTGGTATAAACTGGGCGACATGGACATGTTGGGCCGAAGGGCCTGTTTCCATGTTGTAAACTTCTATGATTCTATGATTCTATGAACCCAGGCGTTTTTCTGAGTTTAGCTATTTTAAATATGCTGAGTGAGCACCAGGCAGGAATGCTGCCTGGGAATCAGCCCTCTCTTCACTTCACTTTAAGGGAGGGAAGTTGCACGCTGCTGTCGGCCTCAAAGGAAAGGCCAGCAGCAGCACAAGTCCTGGGTGCTTTTATAGACCTGCTGGCTCCTGTCAGACAGAGCAGCCAAATGGCTCCAGTACAGTCCTGTTACACGGCAGAACTGAAAACTGCACGTGCCTAAGATAAGTGGAAGTTGCTGACAGCCCCTTTTACAGAACTGTTGATCTGAAGGGACAGCCCCACAACCTCTAATGCCCAGTTTCCATGTGCTGTCTCCGGGGCAAATATCTGCCGGAAAATGAGGCCGGAGTTGTTAATGCATCCCCTTTGCATCATTTCCACAGCATTTGGGAGCGTCCTGTCCACGATGGGTAAGCATCAAGCACAAATGGGAGAAGGACCCGGCGTCCTGGATCTCACCTCTACCGAAGTCCTCAATAACTGCCGTTTGGGACGGTAGACAGGAAACAATGATTTCCTGTTTTGCTCCGCCGTCCTTGGCTTTCTTACAGCCGCATCTAATCTAACCTTTGCCTTTTCTGCCAGCCGCTTCCTGCGTTGTCTGTTCCCTCTTTATCGCTGCTTATACACTTGCTCCAGCTGGTCCCTGTGCTCAGCTGTCTCTTCTAAAGAACATCTCACACTCAGCAATCCCCAGCAGCACTGCAATCCTGCTCTTCAGTTCCAATACCTTCTCTTTCAGCTTCTTGATCAGTAAACAATGTTCACGAGGGTAGCCCTATCTGTGATCTTCAGCTCTGGGAACTACTAATGTAACACACATCAATTCACTTACTACCCAACATTCAATCGAGGCCCTGAACTAAAAGTATAAAGTTCTCACAACTTTAAAAAAAATTCCTTTAAAAAACTTCCATCTTTTGCTGTAGTTAAACCTGCTTTTTCTCCTTCGGTCCTGTCCTGCCTTCACTCCTTCAAGGGCTCTGACCCAGCCTTCAATCTGCACAAACTGACGTCACTGATAAGGTCAGACAGCCCATGGGATAATAAGAACTGACCACGACTCACTTCCTGACGTAGAATCCTCTGCCATGTGCAGAAACCCATCACCATGTTTAAGTTTCTTCAAATGAAACTACTGAGAATTGTCTGATATAGAGTACACCTTTATTCCAGCAGGAGCACACCCCACTTACATAAGCCCAGAGAACTTGAGTGCAGGCAGGCAATCAATGCATAAGGCCTTCACATTTGAGTGCTGGGGTATACCTGGAGTTTAACCATCGAAAACCTTGCAGCTTACCAGCATATCTCACTGGTCATCCAGTTAGGAGCACCTTACCTGATAGGGTGTTGGCTTGCAGGGTTATCTCAAACCGAATGGAAAGGATACCAGCTCCTAGTGACAGGCCTTCCAGGTGTCATCAGTAAGCCAGGCTGGCTGGTCAATAATGACAGTGCCCTGATGTACTGTGAATCTGCCAGAGAGGCAAAATCTCCCATCACTGGACATTTCATCTTGGTGTCAATTTAATCTCAAAGAGACCCTGCCCATTACACATGACCCCTGTCTGAAAAATTAAAGGATAGTTCATCTAATTTCCCCAGTCACACAGAGAAAAACGGTGATTTAAAAAAACTTGTGCTCTTTGCATGAGTGGATAATGCGCCTATTGTGTGTGTCCTGTAGTCTTCCCCTGTGGAACCTCTGTACTTGCCACCCTGTGGCTATGTGTACGCCTGTGGGGTTTCTCTCTGTGCTCCATTGTGATTATTCAAGGGGAATGGTGGATGAATCAGTGACACTCCTTGGTGATGCCCTATCTGGGTGAGGAATGCCTCAGATTGCATTGGATCCAATCTGTATGAACCTGTATTTTATGTGGTCTATTAGTTTTCCTTGTAAATAAATGGAAGTATTTTGTGTTGTGATGTATTTTGCATTCAGTCTGCCTGTGTGTGAGTCTCTGAAACCTGAAAACCTTACAGCCTCGTGTTATGCTCTTCCTGCTCTATGTGGGAAATCAGGGACCCTTCCGGTGTCCCTGACGACCATGTGTGCGGGAAATGCAGCTACTGACAAACCGCATTGCGGCACTGGAGCTGCGGATGGATTCATTATGGAGCATTCGCGATGCTGAGAACGTCGTGGATAGCACGTTTAGTGAGATGGTCACACCGCAGGTAAAGGTTGTACAGGCAGGAAGTAAGTGGGTGACCTCCAGGCAGAGTAAGAGGAGCAGGCAGGCAGTGCAGGGGTCTCCTGTGGCCGTCCCCCTCTCAAACAAATATACCGCTTTGGATATTGTTGAGGGGGATGACTTATCAGGGGAAGGCAGCAGCAGCCAACTTCCTGGCACCAGGGGTAGCTCTGCTGCACAAGCTGGGAGGAAAAAGAGTGGAAGAGCTATAGTGGTAGGGGATTCTATCGTAAGGGGAACAGACAGGCGTTTCTGTGGCCGTAAACGTGACTCCAGGATGGTTTGTTGCCTCCCTGGTGCCAGGGTCATGGATGTCACTGAGCGGCTTCAGGGCATTCTCAAGGGGGAGGGTGAGCAGGCAGAGGTCGTGGTCCACATTGGGACCAATGACATAGGTAGGAAGGGAGATGAGGTTCTGCATCAAGAATTTAGGTAGCAGATTAAAGAGCAGGGCCTCAAAGGTTGTAATCTCTGGATTACTCCCAGTGCCACGGGCTAGTGAGTATAGAAATAGGAGGATAGAACAGATGAATGCGTGGCTAAAGAGTTGGTGCAGGAGGGAGGGTTTCAGTTTCCTGGATCACTGGGCCTGCTTCTGGGGAAGGTGGGACTTGTACAAGTCGGACGGGTTGCACCTGAACCAGAGCGGGACAAATATCCTTGCGGGGAGGTTTGCTAGCACTGTTGGGGGGGGTTTAAACTAACTTGGCAGGGGGATGGGATACAGAGTGGAGCTACAATAGGGGGTAATGTGCAGCCAAATATTGAGAAAAAAACAAGTCAGCTTGGAAGACAGGGCAAATATGTGAGGGCAAGGCTGGATGGCATCTATTTTAATGCAAGGAGTCTTGCGAATAAGGTGGATGAACTGAAGGTGTTGATAAACACATGGGAGTATGATATTGTTGCTGTCACAGAGACATGGTTGAGGGAGGGGCAAGACTGGCAGCTCAATATTCCGGGGTACAGAACCTTCAGGCGAGACAGAGGGGGAGGTATAAGAGGAGGGGGGGTCGCAATATTAATTAAAGAATCAATTACTGCCATAAGGAGGGATGATATATTAGCATGTTCCTCTAATGAGGCCATATGGGTGGAGCTTAAAAACAAAAAGGGGGCAAGCACTTTGATGGGAGTGTACTATAGACCCCCAAACAGTCAGGGGGAGATAGAGGAACAGATATGTAGGCAAATCTCAGAAAATTGTGCAAATAATAGGGTAATAATAGTGGGGGATTTCAACTTCCCCAATATTAACTGGGATACTCAGAGTGTAAAAGGCTTAGAGGGTACAAAATTCTTAACGTGCATCCAGGAGAGCTTTTTGAGCCAGCATGTAGAAAGTCCTACAAGAGAGGGGGCGGTACTGGACCTAATTCTAGGGAATGTGGCCGGCCAAGTGGAAGAAGTGCTAGTAGGTGAGCACTTTGGTGACAGTGACCATAATTCGGTGAGATTAAAGGTGGTCATGGAAAAGGACAGGGAGGGGCCGGAAATAAAGGTTCTAAATTGGGGGAAGGCCGATTTTAATAGGATAAGGCAGGATCTGGCCAAAATGGACTGGGATCAGCTGCTTGTAGGAAAATCCGCATCGGAGCAATGGGAGTCTTTCAGAAGGGAGATTGAGACCATACAATGGCAACATGTTCCCGTAAAGGTCAAGGGTGGTTCCAAGAACTCCAGGGAACCTTGGATGTCAGGGGATATACGAGAATGGATTAGGAAAAAAAGGAGGGCTTTTGGCAGATACAAAAGGCTAAAGACGGAGGAAGCCCTAGAGGAGTACAAAAAGTGCAGGGGGATACTTAAAAAAGGAAATTAGGAGATCAAGGAAGGGCCATGAAATAACACTGGCGAGCAAAATAAAGGAAAATCCTAAGATGTTTTATAAGTATATTAAGGGTAAGAGGATGACTAGGGAAAAAATAGGGCCCATTAGGGACAAAAATGGCAATCTGTGTGTGGAGCCGGAAGATGTAGGAGGGGTTCTAAATGAATTTTTTGCATCTGTTTTCACTATGGAGAAGGACGATGTAGACATAGAAATACGGCAGGGGGACTGTGATATACTCGAACATATTAACATCGAGCGGGAGGAGGTATTGGCGGTTTTAGCAGGCCTAAAAATGGATAAATCCCCAGGCCCGGACGAAATGTATCCCAGGCTACTGTGTGAGGCAAAGGAGGAGATTGCGGGGGCTCTGACACATATATTCAGAACCTCTCTGGCCACAGGGGATGTGCCAGAGGACTGGAGAACCGCTAATGTAGTACCATTATTCAAGAAGGGGAGTAGGGAAAAACCGGGGAACTACAGGCCAGTGAGCCTAACATCAGTGGTAGGAAAATTATTGGAAAAAATTCTGAAGGACAAAATTAGTCTCCACTTGGAGAAGCAAGGATTAATCAGGGATAGTCAACATGGCTTTGTCAAGGGAAGATCATGTCTGACTAATTTGATTGAATTTTTTGAGGGGGTGACTAGGCGTGTGGATGAGGGTAACGCAGTGGATGTGGTATACATGGATTTCAGTAAGGCCTTCGATAAAGTCCCGCACAGGAGACTGGTCAAGAAGGTACGAGCCCATGGAGTCCAGGGTGCCTTGGCACTTTGGATACAAAACTGGCTTAGTGGCAGAAGGCAGAGGGTGATGGTCGAAGGTTGTTTTTGTGACTGGAAGCCTGTGGCCAGTGGGGTACCACAGGGATCGGTGCTGGGTCCCTTGCTGTTTGTGGTCTACATTAACGACTTGGATATGAATGTAAAAGGTATGATCAGTAAGTTCGCTGATGATACAAAAATTGGTAGGGTGGTAAATAGCGAGGAGGATAGCCTCAGTTTGCAGGACGATATAGATGGGTTGGTCAGATGGGCGGAACAGTGGCAAATGGAATTTAACCCGGAAAAGTGCGAGGTGATGCACTTTGGAGGGACTAACAAGGCAAGGGAATACACAATGAATGGGAAGACCCTAGGCAAGACAGAGGGTCAGAGGGATCTTGGTGTGCAAGTTCACAGATCCCTGAAGGCGGCGGAACAGGTAGATAAGGTGGTAAAGAAGGCATATGGGATACTTGCCTTTATTAGCCGAGGCATAGAATATAAGAGCAAGGAGGTTATGATGGAGCTGTATAAAACACTGGTTAGGCCACAGCTGGAGTACTGTGTGCAGTTCTGGTCACCACACTACAGGAAGGATGTGATCGCTTTGGAGAGGGTGCAGAGGAGTTTCACCAGGATGTTACCAGGGCTGGAGCGCTTCAGCTCTGAAGAGAGACTGGGAAGATTGGGTTTGTTTTCCTTGGAGCAGAGGAGGCTGAGGGGGGACATGATTGAGGTGTACAAAATTATGACGGGCATAGATAGGATGGATACTAAGGAGCTTTTTCCCTTCGTTGAGGGTTCTATAACAAGGGGACATAGATTCAAGGTAAAAGGCGGGAGGTTTAGAGGGGATTTGAGAAAGAACTTTTTCACCCAGAGGGTGGTTGGAGTCTGGAACTCACTGCCTGAGAGGGTTGTGGAGGCAGGAACCCTCACAACATTCAAGAAGCATTTGGATGAGCACTTGAAATGCCATAGCATACAAGGTTACGGACCAAATGCTGGAATATGGGATTAGAGTAGACAGGGCTGATGGCCGGCGCGGACACGATGGGCCGAAGGGCCTCTATCCGTGCTGTATATCTCTAAGTGGGATTGTGTCCACTGAAAACAGAAGGAAACTGATCATCTAATTTGCTGAATTGTTCTCAGTAAGCAAGAGGAGAACAAGCAGAAGGCAGTCTGAGCATTAAGGAGGATATTCAAACCCACAGTGACCTGTGGGTGGAACACTGTGAGGACATTCTAAAATGGGAGTTAAGAGTTAAGCAAAATTAAATATTACCGAAGTTGATATTCTCATAGTTCCTATGACAACATTTGGTTCTTTACAAGCCTGAGGGATGGCCAATCTGGAAAAAGCTTTGTGAGCGCTATTGCAGTCTGTCAGGCCGAGCACAAGATGCTGAAATTAGACAAGTAAACAGGGGCTGAAATTCCTGAGGTGAGAGAGGCTGCAAAGCTCTGTGATCCATTAATGTTCCTGTTCTGGTGCCACGCGTAGTAAGTCTGTCACTGACACCAGAAATTTGTTCGATCATAAGGTAGATATGAAAGAGGAAGGCCATTCAGCTTATCCATCCATCCAGAAGGTTGGAGAAACCGTGCCTCACATTTGACTGTATCTCGTTCCAAGACCATGCAGCCTTTCGACAGCAGACACAATGCTATTCAGTCGATGGGTCTCCGAGATTTTCATTGCAGTCACCAAAAGGCATTTTTTTTCCACAGTGAGCTGCAGTGGACCAAAACACTAAGAACGTCAGAGGTCCACCAGACACTTGTCTGAGATGGAACTGTTCATATTTGTGAAGGGCCTTTCCAACCTCACATCCTCATTTCCACCAGAGCGTGCACAGTGGACATGATATTGTGTATATTGCGGTGGTCATTCAATTCAACTCCCCTATCCTTCCATCTGATCCTCAGATCAAGGATGTCTTCAACCTGTTCTTGGCCATTCCAAACCACCTTCAACCAGTAAGTTCAAAACTAATGAAGCTATTGGTAAAGTCAGAGGAAGCACATAGCCGATGTACAACAGTAATGTCAAAGTGATGAACCCAAATGAAAAACTCACAGGAGACACCAGCTGCAAGGTCCTTCCATGACTGCTCAACAACCAAAATAAACATTGAGTGACTTCCTTTTTATTATTAAAATGTAAAATTGTTTCGATTGCAGGAGGAAAGTTTGCAGACTATAATGAGATAAAAGAAGACTTTCCACATATTTTTTACTGTGAGTACTACAACGCATCCAAAAGCTATTACCTTAAAGGTAGCTGCAGCTAATGATTAAATTGTGTTTAGATGGTAGAGCTCAGTAGAGTACTAAGTGTGGTAATACAGTGTGGTGAACACTGGTTTAATCCCCTCTCTGAGTACAGCTCAGTAGAGTACTAAGTGTGGTAATACAGTGTGGTGAACACTGGTTTAATCCCCTCTCTGAGTACAGCTCAGTAGAGTACTAAGTGTGGTAATACAGTGTGGTGAACACTGGTTTAATCCCCCACTGAGTACAGCTCAGTAGAGTACTAAGTGTGGTAATACAGTGTGGTGAACACTGGTTTAATCCCCTCTCTGAGTACAGCTCAGTAGAGTACTAAGTGTGGTAATACAGTGTGGTGAACACTGGTTTAATCCCCTCTCTGAGTACAGCTCAGTAGAGTACTAAGTGTGGTAATACAGTGTGGTGAACACTGGTTTAATCCTCTCTCTCAGTACAGCCCAGTAGAGTACTAAGTGTGGTAATACAGTGTGGTGAACACTGGTTTAATCCCCTCTCTGAGTACAGCTCAGTAGAGTACTAAGTGTGGTAATACAGTGCGGTGAACACTGGTTTAATCCCCTCTCTGAGTACAGCTCAGTAGAGTACTAAGCGTGGTAATACAGTGTGGTGAACACTGGTTTAATCCCCTCTCTGAGTACAGCTCAGTGGAGTACTAAGTGTGGTAATACAGTGTGGTGAACACTGGTTTAATCCCCTCCTGAGTACAGCTCAGTAGAGTACTAAGTGTGGTAATACAGTGTGGTGAACACTGGTTTAATCCCCTCCTGAGTACAGCTCAGTAGAGCACTAAGTGTGGTAATACAGTGTGGTGAACACTGGTTTAATCCCCTCTCTGAGTACAGCTCAGTAGAGTACTAAGTGTGGTAATACAGTGTGGTGAACACTGGTTTAATCCCCCACTGAGTACAGCTCAGAAGAGTACTAAGTGTGGTAATACAGTGTGGTGAACACTGGTTTAATCCCCCACTGAGTACAGCTCAGTAGAGTACTAAGTGTGGTAATACAGTGTGCTGAACACTGGTTTAATCCCCTCTCTGAGTACAGCTCAGTAGAGCACTAAGTGTGGTAATACAGTGTGGTGAACACTGGTTTAATACTCCACTGAGTACAGCTCAGAAGAGCACTAAGTGTGGTAATACAGTGTGGTGAACACTGGTTTAATTCCCTCCTGAGTACAGCTCAGTAGAGTACTAAGTGTGGTAATACAGTGTGGTGAACACTGGTTTAATCCCCCACTGAGTACAGCTCAGTAGAGTACTAAGTGTGGTAATACAGTGTGCTGAACACTGGTTTAATCCCCTCCTGAGTACAGCTCAGTAGAGCACTAAGTGTGGTAATACAGTGTAGTGAACACTGGTTTAATCCTCTCTCTGAGTACAGCTCAGTAGAGTACTAAGTGTGGTAATACAGTGTGGTGAACACTGGTTTAATCCATCCCCTGAGTACAGCTCAGTAGAGTACTAAGTGTGGTAATACAGTGTGCTGAACACTGGTTTAATCCCCTCCTGAGTACAGCTCAGTAGAGCACTAAGTGTGGTAATACAGTGTGGTGAACACTGGTTTAATCCCCTCCTGAGTACAGCTCAGTAGAGTACTAAGTGTGGTAATACAGTGTGGTGAACACTGGTTTAATCCCCCACTGAGTACAGCTCAGTAGAGTACTAAGTGTGGTAATACAGTGTGGTGAACACTGGTTTAATCCTCTCTCTGAGTACAGCTCAGCAGAGCACTAAGTGTGGTAATACAGTGTGGTGAACACTGGTTTAATCCTCTCTCTGAGTACAGCTCAGCAGAGTACTAAGTGTGGTAATACAGTGTGGTGAACACTGGTTTAATCCCCTCCTGAGTACAGCTCAGTAGAGTACTAAGTGTGGTAATACAGTGTGGTGAACACTGGTTTAATCCCCTCTCTGAGTACAGCTCAGCAGAGTACTAAGTGTGGTAATACAGTGTGCTGAACACTGGTTTAATCCTCTCTCTGAGTACAGCTCAGCAGAGTACTAAGTGTGGTAATACAGTGTGGTGAACACTGGTTTAATCCCCTCCTGAGTACAGCTCAGTAGAGTACTAAGTGTGGTAATACAGTGTGGTGAACACTGGTTTAATCCCCTCTCTGAGTACAGCTCAGTAGAGTACTAAGTGTGGTAATACAGTGTGGTGAACACTGGTTTAATCCCCTCTCTGAGCACAGCTCAGTAGAGCACTAAGTGTGGTAATACAGTGTGGTGAACACTGGTTTAATCCATCCCCTGAGTACAGCTCAGTAGAGTACTAAGTGTGGTAATACAGTGTGGTGAACACTGGTTTAATCCCCTCCTGAGTACAGCTCAGTAGAGTACTAAGTGTGGTAATACAGTGTGGTGAACACTGGTTTAATCCTCTCTCTGAGTACAGCTCAGTAGAGTACTAAGTGTGGTAATACAGTGTGGTGAACACTGGTTTAATCCCCTCCTGAGTACAGCTCAGTAGAGTACTAAGTGTGGTAATACAGTGCGGTGAACACTGGTTTAATCCCCCACTGAGTACAGCTCAGTAGAGTACTAAGTGTGGTAATACAGTGTGGTGAACACTGATTTAATCCTCTCTCTGAGTACAGCTCAGTGGAGTGCTAAGTATGGTAATACAGTGTGGTGAACACTGGTTTAATCCTCTCTCTGAGCACAGCTCAGTAGAGCACTAAGTGTGGTAATACAGTGTGGTGAACACTGGTTTAATCCTCTCTCTGAGTATAGCTCAGTAGAGTACTAAGTGTGGTAATACAGTGTGGTGAACACTGGTTTAATCCTCTCTCTGAGTATAGCTCAGTAGAGTACTAAGCGTGGTAATACAGTGTGGTGAACACTGGTTTAATCCCCTCCTGAGTACAGCTCAGTAGAGCACTAAGTGTGGTAATACAGTGTGGTGAACACTGGTTTAATCCTCTCTCTGAGTACAGCTCAGTAGAGCACTAAGTGTGGTAATACAGTGTGGTGAACACTGGTTTAATCCACCCCCTGAGTACAGCTCAGCAGAGTACTAAGTGTGGTAATACAGTGTGGTGAACACTGGTTTAATCCCCTCCTGAGTACAGCTCAGTAGAGTACTAAGTGTGGTAATACAGTGTGGTGAACACTGGTTTAATCCTCTCTCTGAGTATAGCTCAGTAGAGTACTAAGTGTGGTAATACAGTGCGGTGAACACTGGTTTAATCCCCTCTCTGAGTACAGCTCAGTAGAGTACTAAGCGTGGTAATACAGTGTGGTGAACACTGGTTTAATCCCCTCTCTGAGTACAGCTCAGTGGAGTACTAAGTGTGGTAATACAGTGTGGTGAACACTGGTTTAATCCCCTCTCTGAGTACAGCTCAGTGGAGTACTAAGTGTGGTAATACAGTGTGGTGAACACTGGTTTAATCCCCTCCTGAGTACAGCTCAGTAGAGTACTAAGTGTGGTAATACAGTGTGGTGAACACTGGTTTAATCCCCTCCTGAGTACAGCTCAGTAGAGCACTAAGTGTGGTAATACAGTGTGGTGAACACTGGTTTAATCCCCTCTCTGAGTACAGCTCAGTAGAGTACTAAGTGTGGTAATACAGTGTGGTGAACACTGGTTTAATCCCCCACTGAGTACAGCTCAGAAGAGTACTAAGTGTGGTAATACAGTGTGGTGAACACTGGTTTAATCCCCCACTGAGTACAGCTCAGTAGAGTACTAAGTGTGGTAATACAGTGTGCTGAACACTGGTTTAATCCCCTCTCTGAGTACAGCTCAGTAGAGCACTAAGTGTGGTAATACAGTGTGGTGAACACTGGTTTAATACCCCACTGAGTACAGCTCAGAAGAGCACTAAGTGTGGTAATACAGTGTGGTGAACACTGGTTTAATTCCCTCCTGAGTACAGCTCAGTAGAGTACTAAGTGTGGTAATACAGTGTGGTGAACACTGGTTTAATCTCCCACTGAGTACAGCTCAGTAGAGTACTAAGTGTGGTAATACAGTGTGCTGAACACTGGTTTAATCCCCTCCTGAGTACAGCTCAGTAGAGCACTAAGTGTGGTAATACAGTGTAGTGAACACTGGTTTAATCCTCTCTCTGAGTACAGCTCAGTAGAGTACTAAGTGTGGTAATACAGTGTGGTGAACACTGGTTTAATCCATCCCCTGAGTACAGCTCAGTAGAGTACTAAGTGTGGTAATACAGTGTGCTGAACACTGGTTTAATCCCCTCCTGAGTACAGCTCAGTAGAGCACTAAGTGTGGTAATACAGTGTGGTGAACACTGGTTTAATCCCCTCCTGAGTACAGCTCAGTAGAGTACTAAGTGTGGTAATACAGTGTGGTGAACACTGGTTTAATCCCCCACTGAGTACAGCTCAGTAGAGTACTAAGTGTGGTAATACAGTGTGGTGAACACTGGTTTAATCCTCTCTCTGAGTACAGCTCAGCAGAGCACTAAGTGTGGTAATACAGTGTGGTGAACACTGGTTTAATCCTCTCTCTGAGTACAGCTCAGCAGAGTACTAAGTGTGGTAATACAGTGTGGTGAACACTGGTTTAATCCCCTCCTGAGTACAGCTCAGTAGAGTACTAAGTGTGGTAATACAGTGTGGTGAACACTGGTTTAATCCCCTCTCTGAGTACAGCTCAGCAGAGTACTAAGTGTGGTAATACAGTGTGCTGAACACTGGTTTAATCCTCTCTCTGAGTACAGCTCAGCAGAGTACTAAGTGTGGTAATACAGTGTGGTGAACACTGGTTTAATCCCCTCCTGAGTACAGCTCAGTAGAGTACTAAGTGTGGTAATACAGTGTGGTGAACACTGGTTTAATCCCCTCTCTGAGTACAGCTCAGTAGAGTACTAAGTGTGGTAATACAGTGTGGTGAACACTGGTTTAATCCCCTCTCTGAGCACAGCTCAGTAGAGCACTAAGTGTGGTAATACAGTGTGGTGAACACTGGTTTAATCCATCCCCTGAGTACAGCTCAGTAGAGTACTAAGTGTGGTAATACAGTGTGGTGAACACTGGTTTAATCCCCTCCTGAGTACAGCTCAGTAGAGTACTAAGTGTGGTAATACAGTGTGGTGAACACTGGTTTAATCCTCTCTCTGAGTACAGCTCAGTAGAGTACTAAGTGTGGTAATACAGTGTGGTGAACACTGGTTTAATCCCCTCCTGAGTACAGCTCAGTAGAGTACTAAGTGTGGTAATACAGTGTGGTGAACACTGGTTTAATCCCCCACTGAGTACAGCTCAGTAGAGTACTAAGTGTGGTAATACAGTGTGGTGAACACTGATTTAATCCTCTCTCTGAGTACAGCTCAGTGGAGTGCTAAGTATGGTAATACAGTGTGGTGAACACTGGTTTAATCCTCTCTCTGAGCACAGCTCAGTCGAGCACTAAGTGTGGTAATACAGTGTGGTGAACACTGGTTTAATCCTCTCTCTGAGTATAGCTCAGTAGAGTACTAAGTGTGGTAATACAGTGTGGTGAACACTGGTTTAATCCTCTCTCTGAGTATAGCTCAGTAGAGTACTAAGCGTGGTAATACAGTGTGGTGAACACTGGTTTAATCCCCTCCTGAGTACAGCTCAGTAGAGCACTAAGTGTGGTAATACAGTGTGGTGAACACTGGTTTAATCCCCTCTCTGAGTACAGCTCAGTAGAGCACTAAGTGTGGTAATACAGTGTGGTGAACACTGGTTTAATCCACCCCCTGAGTACAGCTCAGCAGAGTACTAAGTGTGGTAATACAGTGTGGTGAACACTGGTTTAATCCCCTCCTGAGTACAGCTCAGTAGAGTACTAAGTGTGGTAATACAGTGTGGTGAACACTGGTTTAATCCTCTCTCTGAATATAGCTCAGTAGAGTACTAAGTGAGGTAATACAGTGTGCTGAACACTGGTTTAATCCCCTCCTGAGTACAGCTCAGTAGAGTACTAAGTGTGGTAATACAGTGTGCTGAACACTGGTTTAATCCACCCCCTGAGTACAGCTCAGTAGAGCACTAAGTGTGGTAATACAGTGTGGTGAACACTGGTTTAATCCTCTCTCTGAGTATAGCTCAGTAGAGTACTAAGTGTGGTAATACAGTGTGCTGAACACTGGTTTAATCCCCTCTCTGAGTACAGCTCAGTAGAGTACTAAGTGTGGTAATACAGTGTGCTGAACACTGGTTTAATCCCCTCCTGAGTACAGCTCAGTAGAGTACTAAGTGTGGTAATACAGTGTGGTGAACACTGGTTTAATCCCCTCTCTGAGTACAGCTCAGTAGTGCACTAAGTGTGGTAATACAGTGTGGTGAACACTGGTTTAATCCCCTCTCTGAGTACAGCTCAGTAGAGTACTAAGTGTGGTAATACAGTGTGGTGAACACTGGTTTAATCCACCACTGAGTACAGCTCAGTAGAGTACTAAGTGTGGTAATACAGTGTGGTGAACACTGGTTTAATCCTCTCTCTGAGTACAGCTCAGTAGAGCACTAAGTGTGGTAATACAGTGTGGTGAACACTGGTTTAATCCCCTCCTGAGTACAGCTCAGTAGAGTACTAAGTGTGGTAATACAGTGTGGTGAACACTGGTTTAATCCTCTCGCTGAGTACAGCTCAGCAGAGTACTAAGTGTGGTAATACAGTGTGGTGAACACTGGTTTAATCCCCTCCTGAGTACAGCTCAGTAGAGTACTAAGTGTGGTAATACAGTGTGGTGAACACTGGTTTAATCCCCTCCTGAGTACAGCTCAGTAGAGTACTAAGTGTGGTAATACAGTGTGGTGAACACTGGTTTAATCCTCTCTCTGAGTACAGCTCAGTAGAGTACTAAGTGTGGTAATACAGTGTGGTGAACACTGGTTTAATCCCCTCTCTGAGTACAGCTCAGTAGAGTATTAAGTGTGGTAATACAGTGTGGTGAACACTGGTTTAATCCCCTCTCTGAGTACAGCTCAGTAGAGTACTAAGTGTGGTAATACAGTGTGGTGAACACTGGTTTAATCCCCTCCACCCCTGAATTCCATGCTGTTGTGTGAGGTGCTTCACTAAAGGAAGTCTTAATGTCCAGCTCACTGTCAATTGCCTCCTAATGCCTGGTTGAAAGCAGCCTTGAGTTAACCCTGGGAAAAGGTTGCTATATCTGCTGAATGTCCTAGACAGACTGCAGAGGACTGCAGACAAAGTGGAGAGAGTGATACCCTGAGAAAAAGAGAGCAACCAGATCACATTTAAACAGCTGGACTTGAATGATGAAAGTGCTGGGTCACACTTAGAGAATTTCTTTTGAAGGGTCCCTCGTTTAATATCTCCGATCATTTGGTAAACACCTTTACTTAAATTTCTGGCGGGGGCGGGGGTAACGGGCGGGGGGTAACTGGCCAGGACAGGCTGTTGGGATTGACCGTGCAAGGACTGACTTTAAACCAGCTCTTTCTTCCATTTCTTCCACTGGACCAACCATTGGACCAGAACACTGTAAACGTTGAGTTGCGGACACTTGTCTGAGATGGAGATGTTCATACTTGAGAAAGACCTCTCCAACCTGACAGCCTCGTTCCCACCATGGACATGATGTTGTGCACATTGTTCTGGTCCTCCTGCTTTCTCACTTTGATGGTGTATCCACTGACCTCTGTAGCTCCCTGTCCTTCCATCTGAAGCCTTCAAGCTGTTCTTGGCCACTCCAACTGTCTTCAATCAGTGGACGTGCTACTGCCAACAAATTCACCACCATGGCCCCGATATTTATGGGGAGATGAGGAGGGTGAGGGGGAATATGGGGAAAACCCGGCAAGGCCGGCACACGGAGATCCTGCCCAATTTAACAGCAGGACCTCATTATAATTTTTTCTTCCGTTTCCCGCCCAGCAGCCGGTCCAATTGACAGACTGGCCGGCTGCCGGGCGGGGAGACCAGTGGCAGGAGGCCCCAGACCGGGGACCCTTGGGGATGGTCCCTGGGAATCGGCAGAGGGGGAGCGACAGATCGGGGCTTGGGGGGAGAGAGAGGCCGCGATCGGCAGAAGACTTCCTCGAGGGTCTGGGGGGAGCACTCCTGCTCCTCCTGGCCCACAAGGAGCGCTGGAAAAAGCACTAACCTGCTTGATCCGGCTGCTCTCGCCTTCCTTTCGCTGCCTGTTTTCCCGAGCCCTGGAAAACCCAGCCGGCAGCAGTTAAATTTAAATCAGGCTCCTAATTGCACTGTGGGATTTAAATATGTTGATAAAGTGTCCCGCCTCTCGAGGGTGAGACACTTGCATGACACAAAACCTGCCACCGTAAAAGTGGAAACAGGCGCGTATGTGTTGGGCTGGGGACGCGTTCTCTGTTTTAAAATTTCCAGCCCCTCCCCGACCCTGTCTCGCCTGTCGTGGTGGGAGGGGGTTGATATTGAGGCCGAGGAGTGTGGGGCTCAGTCACTCCCCCAGCCCAGAACCTTGTCTTACTGACTGTAGGTTTTCCACATCGTTCACCTGAGGAAGGAGGTAGCCTCCGAAAGCTTGTGAATTTAAAATAAAATTGCTGGACTATAACTTGGTGTTGTAAAATTGTTTACAATTGACTGTAGGTTAGAATTGAATCCTCTGGCCTGCTGTGGGTGGAACGGGGGATGGGTGGGACAGACCTTCCGTCTGCCCGCGAACGTGCCCCAAGTCAGAGCAATCTGCATAATGTTGGTGGATGCTGAAGGCATTTCCAGCACACCTGGGGCACCTGGCTCAATGGGGGAGGGATTTCGGGTGCAACACCACGAGAGGGAAAGCGGCCTTTTAAATAATAACTGGGACCCACCGAGGGCCCCACTAGAATCAAGTCCTGGCAAGCTATCACGCTGTCAGGAGAGACGGGCAGACAGGTTGTGGAAGTTGCACAGTTTTAGTGATGTGAAAATGTTGATTGATAATAAAGTTTATCACACGTTCCTTTCACAGCTCCGAAAAGAGCCGTCTGTAGCACATGGGGAAGAGGACATTTCAAAACTTTCGACAACTTCATGTATGACTTTTTCAAAACGTGCAACTATATTTTTGTCAGCGAATGTGCAGATAGTTTCCCAGATTTCAGCATTCAGTTTCGCAGAAGGAATACTGGGAATATCGAAAGACTCCAGATTCAACTGTATAGCACCACAGTCATAGTGGAATTGGGAAGAATCAGAGTCAACGGTCAGCAGTAAGTTTCTTTAACATCATTCGGAAAGATTTCTCCGCAGGGAATTTCGTTCAAAAAATCATCAGATACTAGTTACACATCGGAAACTATTATAAACTATACGGACGAGCTATCCAATTACAGCTAATGCAGAGCTGCTAAAATGCGATGAGTGTGTAATAGGATAACAAACTAATCAAACCCTCCAGCTGTTGCCGAGGTACACCCTAAAAATAATATTACAGGAGCGTAAACACTTCAAAAATTGTTTTGGAAAAAGTATTTTGAAATGCAGTAGTCAGGAATACAATGTCGGGAGCCAGTAATACAATGTCAGGAGCCAGTAATAGAGTGTCAGGAGCCAGTAATACAATGTCAGGAGGCAATAATACAATGTCGGGAGCCAGTAATACAATGTCAGGAGCCAGTAATAGAGTGTCAGGAGCCAATAATACAATGTCAGGAGCCAGTAATACAATGTCGGGAGCCAGTAATACAATGTCAGGAGCCAGTAATAGAGTGTCAGGAGCCAGTAATACAATGTCAGGAGGCAATAATACAATGTCAGGAGCCAGTAATACAATGTCGGGAGCCAGTAATACAATGTCAGGAGCCAGTAATAGAGTGTCAGGAGCCAGTAGTACAATGTCAGGAGGCAATAATACAATGTCGGGAGCCAGTAATACAATGTCAGGAGCCAATAATATAATGTCGGGAGCCAGTAATACAATGTCAGGAGCCAATAATACAATGTCAGGAGCCAGTAATACAATGTCAGGAGCCAGTAATACAATGTCGGGAGCCAGTAATACAATGTCAGGAGCCAGTAATAGAGTGTCAGGAGCCAGTAATACAATGTCAGGAGCCAGTAATACAATGTCGGGAGCCAGTAATACAATGTCAGGAGCCAGTAATAGAGTGTCAGGTGCCAGTAATACAATGTCAGGAGCCAATAATGCAATGTCAGGAGCCAATAATACAATGTCAGGAGCCAATAATACAATGTCGGGAGCCAGTAATACAATGTCAGGAGCCAGTAATAGAGTGTCAGGAGCCAGTAATACAATGTCAGGAGCCAGTAATACAATGTCAGGAGCCAATAATACAATGTCGGGAGCCAGTAATACAATGTCAGGAGCCAGTAATAGAGTGTCAGGAGCCAATAATACAATGTCAGGAGCCAATAATAGAGTGTCAGGAGCCAATAATACAATGTCAGGAGCCAATAATACAATGTCGGGAGCCAGTAATACAATGTCGGGAGCCAGTAATAGAGTGTCAGGAGCCAGTAATACAATGTCAGGAGCCAGTAATAGAGTGTCAGGAGCCAATAATACAATGTCAGGAGCCAATAATACAATGTCGGGAGCCAGTAATACAATGTCAGGAGCCAGTAATAGAGTGTCAGGAGCCAGTAATACAATGTCAGGAGCCAATAATACAATGTCAGGAGCCAGTAATACAATGTCAGTAGCCAGTAATACACAATGTCAGGAGCCAGTAATACAATGTCAGGAGCCAGTAATACACAATGTCAGGAGCCAGTAATACAATATCAGGAGCTAGTAATACAATGTTGGGAGCCAGTAATACACAATATCGGGAGCCAGTAATACAATGTCCGGAGCCAGTGATACTCAATGTCAGGAACCAGTAATACACAATGTCAGGAGCCAATAATACACAAGTTCCGTAGCCAGTAATACAGAATCAGGATCCAGTAATAATTGTCGGGAGCCAGTAATATAATGTCGGGAGGCAGTATCACAATGTCAGGAGCCAGTAATACAATGTCAGGAGCCAGTAATATAATGTCAGGAGCCAGTAATATAATGTTGGGAGGCAGTATCACAATGTCAGGAGCCAGTAATATAATGTCAGGAGCCAGTAATATAATGTTGGGAGGCAGTATCACAATGTCAGGAGCCAGTAATACAATGTCAGGAGCCAGTAATATAATGTCAGGAGCCAGTAATATAATGTCGGGAGGCAGTACCACAATGTCAGGAGCCAGTAATACAATGTCAGGAGCCAGTAACACAATGTCGGGAGCCAGTAATACAATGTCGGGTGCCAGTAATACAATGAGCCAGTAATACAATGTCAGGAGCCAGTAAGACACAGTGTTGGGAGCCAGTAATACAATGAGCCAGTAATACAATATCGGGAGCCAGTAATACATAATATCAGAAGCCAGTAATTCAATGGCAGGAGCCAATAATACAATGTCAGGAACCAGTAATACAACGTCGAGAGCCAGTAATACAATGAGCCAGTAATACAATGAGCCAGAAATACAATGAGCCAGTAATAGAATGTCGGGAGCCAGTAATACAATTTCGGGATCTGGTAATACAACGTCAGGAGCCAGTAATATAATCTCGGGGGGCAGTAATGCAATATCCGCAGCCAGTAATAAACAATGTCAGGAGCCATTAATACAATGTCAGGCGCCATTAATACAATGTCAGGAGCCAGTAATATAATGTCAGGAGCCAGTAATATAATGTCGGGAGGCAGTAACACAATGTCGGGTGCCAGTAATACAATGAGTCGGTTATACAATAATACACCATGTTGCGAGTCAGTAATACAATGTCAGGAGCCAGTAATACAATGTTGGGAGCCAGTAATAGTGTCAGGAGCCAGTAATACAATGTCAGGAGCCAGTAATACAATGTCAGGATCCAGTAATACACAATGTCAGGAGCCAGTAATACACAATGTCAGGAGCCAGTAATACAATGTCGGGAGACAGTAATAAATTATCAGGAGGCAGTAATACAATGTCATGAACCGGTAGTACAATGTCGGGTGCCAGTAATACAATGAGCCAGGAATACAATGTCGGGAGCCAGTAATAGTGTTGGGAGCCAGTAATAGTGTCAGGAGCCAGTAATACAATGTCGGGAGCCAGTAATTCACAATGTCAGGAGCCAGTAGTACAGTGTCAGGAGCCAGTAATACTGTGTCAAGTGCCAGTAATACAGTGTCAGGAGCCAGTAATACAATGTTAGGAGCCAGTAATGCACAATGTTGGGAGCCAGTAATACAATGAGCCAGTAATACAATGAGCCAGTAATACAATTTCGGGATCTGGTAATACAATGTCAGGAGCCAGTAATATAATCTCATGAAGCAGTAATGCAATGTTCTCAGCCAGTAATAAATAATGTCAGGAGCCATTAATACAATGTCAGGAACCAATAATACAATGTCAGATGCCAGTAATATAATGTCAGGAACCTGTAATAGACAATGTCAGGACCCAGTAATACACAATGTTGCGAGCCAGTAACACAATGTCGGGAGCCAGTAATACAATGTCGGGAGCCAATAATACACCATGTCGCGATTCAGTAATACAATGTCGGGAGGCAGTAACACAATGTCGGGAAGCGATCATACAAATGTCGGGTGCCAGTAATACAATGAGCCAGTAATACAACGTCGGGAAGGGCTAATACAATGTTGGTAGCCAGTAATACATTGTCGGGAGGGGGTAATACAATGTTGGGAGCCAATAAGCCAGTAAAACAATGTCAGGAGCCAGTAATACAATGTTGGGAGCCAGTAATACACAATGTCGGGAGCCACTAATACACAATGTCGGGAGCCAGTAACACAATGTAGGGATCCTGCTGCAATGTTCTGTATTGGACGTGTGGCCCTTATACTGTTAGGCATGGTGACCTGTGCCTGAAGCACATAGTGCTGCAGAGTGTGATATTAGTGCACATGGAGCACTTGGAGCCTGAGTGCTGAATGTCCACAAGACTCAATTTAGCCTAAAAACTGATGGAAAGGCTGGGCAACGTGATCCGGAGGCCGGAGCAGCCCCTTTAAATATAGCTGCACAAGGTAAGAGTCTGCAGTATGCTGCACTGAAATATTGCTTTGCGACCCCATGTGTGAGAGACTGAAAGGTTACGTTAAATAAAAAGATAAACAATATAAAAGCAAAGGACACTCACCATGAACTGGTGAGTGGCTTCCAAATTCCACCTGCCCACTCCCCTCTATTGAATCCACACCCATAACCCCAATGGAGACAAGTGTCATAGCCTTGGTGATCCGTCTCCTGTCCCCAAGCACTGCCTTGTGTTATGTGTAGCCTTCTCCTGTGAGCAGATATGAAAGGGCATAAATAAGAAAGACAGTTGTGAGAGGAGCTGTTACAAAATGCCCAGAACAAACATCCACTTTATATGTACAGGTGACCATGGAACAGCCAGGAACCTTGTTGTGCCATAGCACTTGCTGCTTGATACTTGATCCATTTAATGGCCAACAAGGACAGAATGGTGAGATATCAACATGGTCCTGTAAATAGAAGACTATGAGCACATCTGTGCATTCACAAGAATTGGAGTTGCCTGAATATCTTGCATTCTCCCTCTGTGATGTTGTTCCAAGTTAACAGAGTGGAGCAACAACAAAACCCAACAAAGCAACAATTAAGATGTTGTCACATGTTTGCTTATGTTTTCTTTTTTTGTTCTCAGGATGTGGAAAGGCCTTATTTATTACCTATCTTTAGATACCCGCTCACAGATTACCTTATTTATTGAATACAATAGTCCTGATATTTACGGGGAGGCGGGGAGGGTGTGAGTGAGGCCGAAGAGCCCGGCAAGGCCGGGGACACAGAGGAGCTAATTACCATCCTGTAGCTCCGTCTCCTTCCCAGCTCCTCCCCCAAATGGACAGCCCGCCCAGCGGGCAGCAGGAAACACCAGCGGCAGGAGGTCACAGCCGGGGATCATTGGGGACAGCCCCCCGGCAATCGGAAGGAGAGAGGCCGCAACCGGGGCTGGGGCGGGGGAGGCTGGTGATCGGGGCTGGGGGAGGCCAAAGGCTTCCCCGAGGGGGCCGGGGGGAGCACTCCTGCTCGTCCTGACCCACAAGGAGCGCTGAAACAGCCACTTATACATTGGGGAGTCGGCAGCTCCCGCCTTCCTCTCACTGCCGAGCTTCCCAACTCCTGGGAAACTCGTATAGCAACAGTGAATTTAAAATCAGGCTCCCAATTACACTGTGGGAGCTCGATTAAAATGTGTTGATTAAGTGTCCTGCCTCTCACGGCGAGACACTCGGACACACCGATATCTGCCGCCCTAAAAGCGGCGGCGTAAAAGTGCATGGCGAGCTGAGGTCGCGTTCTGCGCATTTCACTTTTTAACTCCCCACCCCGGCGACACTCTCCCGCCCGTCGTGGAGGGCTAATATCGAGGCCAATGTCACAAATTGACCGGGTACGACTTGAACTCATGGCCTCTCGGCTGGTTCCTTACTGTGCCAACTTACCTTGGCAACCTTGTGCAGACCAAGAAGTGCCTTCCTCATCAGGCCACAAGTGAGATAGCATTCACTCAGCTCTGTAACTACTCTTCATGTTACTCTTTATCGCTGGGTGACCCTCTCTTCCAAATAGCATCACCTTCGCTGCACGACATCCAGTACATGAACACTAAATGGAGCCATTCTGTGCCCAGTCATTATTGGTACACAATTATAATTCTAGCTAACAGCCCTTAAAGAGCTGCTGGTGCTGTAAATCCCCCTGGATCTTTGGAATGACTCCCAGCCACTTCTTGCACAATGCACTGGGAGTGCCATGAAAATAAGTTTAATTAGCCTGACTTTGCGTTATTCCTTGAGGTCAGCTCTCTCAGGCACAGGGGGCAGAGCATCTGTAAAGCATAGGCCCAGTGGTACTGCAGGCAAGTCGCATTATCAGCCCCACTGTGTATGAGACAGACACCGTCTGGTCATCTGTACAATATGGAAAAAGCTCTACAAGTGAACCTGCTCCATAAACATTATTCGGTGCACACGATGGGCCAAATGTTCTGAGCCTGCTCCACCAGCGTGGCACTCGCCGGCTGCCAACGAGTATCAGGACGTCTCTGGGACACTGCCTGTGATTCTCCTCCTATTAGCAATAGGTCTGGTCACAAGTCGAATACTTACTGTATCTCATGAGTAAACGGGGAGCGTTTCATGCCAGCAAACACCTTCACTTTGCAGCAGCAATTTCACAAGGTTGTAAATGATTTTATGGCGATGGCACGGTTACAAACACAATCCATACCTATCTCGTGTCACTGAGCCCTCGAGGAACCTCAGTGATTTGTTGCTCGGGCACAAGGGTTCCACTTTCATGATATTAAAATCTTATACGCTAGCCTAAGCCACTAGCCAAGGGCAATTGGGTGTTATATATCAATGTATTAAATTGTATATTTGGTGTGTAAACTGCAGTGACGAAAGTATGTGAATCGCATGTACGGTAGAATAGTGGTTACATTACTGGACTAATAATCCAGAGAATATGAGTTCAAATCCCACCATGGCAGTTTGAGAATTTGAATTCAGCCTTAAAAACAAAATCTGGAAATAAAAAGCCAATACTAGTAAAAAGACCACGAAGCCGTCGGATTGTCGTAAAAGCCCGACTGGTTCATGAATGCCCTTTAGGGAATGAAACTTGCCGTCCTTACTTGGTCTGCTCCACACGTGAGTCCAGTCCCACACAACATGGCTGACTCTTAACTGCTCTCTGAAGTGGCCCAGCAAACCACTCAGATATATCAAAGAACTCAAGGGCAACTCAGGATGGGAAACAAATGCTGGCTTTGCCTGAGAATAAATAATAAAAAAAATGCGATTGTCCCAGCTTGCACCTTCTGCCCTTCTGGTTCTGTGCGTCCCTTGTTCTCTCCACCCTACCCTCAGAGGTAGAGCTTTCAGCCACCATAGCCCTTCACTACCTTCTACATCTCGCCCCATCTTCAAAAGCCTCCTCAATAACCTCCCTTTCTGACCGTCAATCACCACTCCTGACTCCTCCTCCCAGCTCCTGCTGGGTTTCCGAGCCCTTCCGCTCCATGTGAATATTTCGCGATGGTGAAGGCACGGTCTGCTCGCAAGCTGTGGTTATCTCAGTGGACGCCACCGACTGGCGTTTCTGCCCGTGGCTGAGTGGACGCACAGCGCCACCTCGCAGCTGGGTGACACGTGGTCCCTGGATGGGCTCCAGGTATATTCGCCACTAACACTGGCAGCAGCTGACGTCTGGGGTCTGCCGCCAATGTTAATATATTTCGTAGGCCCTGCCGTACAATTTTTACTGTGTTTAATTTACCAAATGATTTTGTTTCTGGTCTGTTGACGAAACTTTGCTGCTCCATGCCTCCGAGAGTTTGAAGCCTATCGTGCAACGGCAACAACTTGCATTTATACAGCGCCTTTAACACAGTGAAAAGTCCCAAGGCGTTTCGCAGGAGCGTTATCAAACAAGATTTGACACTGGATCACATAAGGAGATATTAGGACAGGCGACCAAAAGATGGTCAAAGAGAGGTGGGTTTTAAGGAGAATTTTAAATTGGAGTTGGAGTAAGGCATGTTAAAGTGGGCCCCATTCTCCACCACACCCGTCGCAAATTCATACTCTCAATTCTACCTGTCTCTTTGGAATACCTTTGAGTTCTGTTTCCCGCACAAAGTTGCCTTTCCGTTCTGTGTTATAACTTCACCAGGGCACAGTGCCGTGACGACACTGCTGAACACACAGTTCATCAAGCACCGCCAGCTTTCAATCCACTCACTGTTCTGCTGCTAGTTACATTTGAATGGAACCACTCCTTGAAGAGTGAGCAAGTACAGAATACATGCACTGTCAGAAGAAAAAGATTCCATCAGCCAGCAGGTGCCTTGAGAAATGTTAGGGAAAGTAGTTTCATACTGACACAAAAACAAATAATAAATCTCTGCCAGTCTCAGGCATACGGTCGGGGTCTGGAAGATCGCAGGGCGGATTGTGCTCTTCACTGTGCCTGGCAAATTGACAAAGAATTAAATGGGGTGGAGGCTTTGATGTTATGGATCTGGTCCCACTGCCCCACACTGATGTGTCCTGGGGTGTGGCCGTGGGCAGTACTGCACTTTCACCGAGATTAGATAGAGGCCCAGTGTTAGCGAATCACCCCCTCAGTGTTAATGAGATGGGGGGTGTCCCTGACCCTCCTCTCAGTGTTAATGAGATGGGGGGTGTCCCTGACTCTCCCCTCAGTGTTAATGAGATGGGGGGTGTCCCTGACTCTCCCCTCAGTGTTAATGAGATGGGGGGTGTCCCTGACACTCCTCACAGTGTTAATGAGATGGGGGGTGTCCCTGACCCTCCTCTCAGTGTTAATGAGATGGGGGGTGTCCCTGACTCTCTCTCAGTGTTAATGTGATGGGGGGTGTCCCTGACTCTCTCTCAGTGTTAATGTGATGGGGGGTGTCCCTGACCCTCCCCTCAGTGTTAATGAGATGGGGGGTGTCCCTGACTCTCCCCTCAGTGTTAATGAGATGGGGGGTGTCCCTGACACTCCTCACAGTGTTAATGAGATGGGGGGTGTCCCTGACCCTCCTCTCAGTGTTAATGAGATGGGGGGTGTCCCTGACCCTCCTCTCAGTGTTAATGAGATGGGGGGGGGTGTCCCTGACTCTCCCCTCAGTGTTAATGAGATGGGGGGTGTCACTGACTCTCCCCTCAGTGTTAATGAGATGGGGGGTGTCCCTGACCCTCCCTCAGTGTTAATGAGATGGGGGGTGTCCCTGACTCTCCCCTCAGTGTTAATGAGATGGGGGGTGTCACTGACCCTCCCCTCAGTGTTAATGAGATGGGGGGTGTCCCTGACTCTCCCTCAGTGTTAATGAGATGGGGGGTGTCCCTGACCCTCCCTCAGTGTTAATGAGATGGGGGGTGTCCCTGACTCTCCCTCAGTGTTAATGAGATGGGGGGGGGTGTCCCTGACTCTCCTTCAGTGTTAATGTGATGGGGGGTGTCCCTGACTCTCCCCTCAGTGTTAATGAGATGGGGGGTGTCACTGACTCTCCCCTCAGTGTTAATGAGATGGGGGGGGGTGTCCCTGACTCTCCTTCAGTGTTAATGAGATGGGGGGTGTCCCTGACTCTCTCTCAGTGTTAATGAGATGGGGGGTGTCCCTGACTCTCTCTCAGTGTTAATGAGATGGGGGGTGTCCCTGACTCTCAGTGTTAATGAGATGGGGGGTGTCCCTGACTCTCTCTCAGTGTTAATGAGATGGGGGGTGTCCCTGACTCTCCCCTCAGTGTTAATGAGATGGGGGGTGTCCCTGACCCTCCCCTCAGTGTTAATGAGATGGGGGGTGTCCCTGACTCTCCCTCAGTGTTAATGAGATGGGGGGTGTCCCTGACTCTCTCTCAGTGTTAATGAGATGGGGGGTGTCCCTGACTCTCTCTCAGTGTTAATGAGATGGGGGGTGTCCCTGACTCTCCCCTCAGTGTTAATGAGATGGGGGGTGTCCCTGACCCTCCCCTCAGTGTTAATGAGATGGGGGGTGTCCCTGACTCTCCCCTCAGTGTTAATGAGATGGGGGGTGTCCCTGACTCTCCCTCAGTGTTAATGAGATGGGGGGTGTCCCTGACTCTCCCTCAGTGTTAATGAGATGGGGGGTGTCACTGACTCTCCCCTCAGTGTTAATGAGATGGGGGGTGTCCCTGACTCTCCCCTCAGTGTTAATGAGATGGGGGGTGTCCCTGACTCTCCCTCAGTGTTAATGAGATGGGGGGTGTCCCTGACTCTCCCTCAGTGTTAATGAGATGGGGGGTGTCCCTGACTCTCTCTCAGTGTTAATGAGATGGGGGGTGTCCCTGACTCTCTCTCAGTGTTAATGAGATGGGGGGTGTCCCTGACTCTCTCTCAGTGTTAATGAGATGGGGGGTGTCCCTGACTCTCAGTGTTAATGAGATGGGGGGTGTCCCTGACTCTCCCCTCAGTGTTAATGAGATGGGGGGTGTCCCTGACCCTCCCCTCAGTGTTAATGAGATGGGGGGGTGTCCCTGACTCTCCCCTCAGTGTTAATGAGATGGGGGGTGTCCCTGACTCTCCCTCAGTGTTAATGAGATGGGGGGTGTCCCTGACTCTCCCTCAGTGTTAATGAGATGGGGGGTGTCCCTGACTCTCTCTCAGTGTTAATGAGATGGGGGGTGTCCCTGACTCTCTCTCAGTGTTAATGAGATGGGGGGTGTCCCTGACTCTCTCTCAGTGTTAATGAGATGGGGGGTGTCCCTGACTCTCCCTCAGTGTTAATGAGATGGGGGGTGTCCCTGACTCTCTCTCAGTGTTAATGAGATGGGGGGTGTCACTGACTCTCCCCTCAGTGTTAATGTGATGGGGGGTGTCCCTGACTCTCCCCTCAGTGTTAATGTGATGGGGGGTGTCCCTGACTCTCCCTCAGTGTTAATGAGATGGGGGGTGTCCCTGACTCTCCCCTCAGTGTTAATGAGATGGGGGGTGTCCCTGACTCTCTCTCAGTGTTAATGAGATGGGGGGTGTCCCTGACTCTCTCTCAGTGTTAATGGGATGGGGGGTGTCCCTGACCCTCCCCTCAGTGTTAATGAGATGGGGGGTGTCCCTGACTCTCTCTCAGTGTTAATGAGATGGGGGGTGTCCCTGACTCTCCCTCAGTGTTAATGAGATGGGGGGTGTCCCTGACTCTCCCTCAGTGTTAATGAGATGGGGGGTGTCCCTGACTCTCTCTCAGTGTTAATGGGATGGGGGGTGTCCCTGACCCTCCCCTCAGTGTTAATGAGATGGGGGGTGTCCCTGACTCTCCCTCAGTGTTAATGAGATGGGGGGTGTCCCTGACTCTCCCCTCAGTGTTAATGAGATGGGAAGTGTCCCTGACCCTCCCCTCAGTGTTAATGAGATGGGGGGTGTCCCTGACTCTCCCTCAGTGTTAATGTGATGGGGGGTGTCCCTGACTCTCCCTCAGTGTTAATGAGATGGGGGGTGTCCCTGACCCTCCCCTCAGTGTTAATGAGATGGGGGGGGGAGTTCCTGACCCTCCCTCAGTGTTAATGAGATGGGGGGTGTCCCTGACTCCCTCTCAGTGTTAATGAGATGGGGGGTGTCCCTGACTCTCCCTCAGTGTTAATGAGATGGGGGGTGTCCCTGACTCTCCCTCAGTGTTAATGAGATGGGGGGTGTCACTGACTCTCCCCTCAGTGTTAATGTGATGGGGGGTGTCCCTGACTCTCCCTCAGTGTTAATGAGATGGGAGGTGTCCCTGACTCTCCCCTCAGTGTTAATGAGATGGGGGGTGTCCCTGACTCTCCCCTCAGTGTTAATGAGATGGGGGGTGTCCCTGACTCTCCCCTCAGTGTTAATGAGATGGGGGGTGTCACTGACTCTCCCCTCAGTGTTAATGTGATGGGGGGTGTCCCTGACTCTCTCTCAGTGTTAATGAGATGGGGGGTGTCCCTGACCCTCCCCTCAGTGTTAATGAGATGGGGGGTGTCCCTGACTCTCCCCTCAGTGTTAATGAGATGGGGGGTGTCCCTGACTCTCCCCTCAGTGTTAATGAGATGGGGGGTGTCCCTGACTCTCCCCTCAGTGTTAATGAGATGGGGGGTGTCCCTGACTCTCCCCTCAGTGTTAATGAGATGGGGGGTGTCACTGACTCTCCCCTCAGTGTTAATGTGATGGGGGGTGTCCCTGACTCTCTCTCAGTGTTAATGAGATGGGGGGTGTCCCTGACCCTCCCCTCAGTGTTAATGAGATGGGGGGTGTCCCTGACTCTCCCCTCAGTGTTAATGAGATGGGGGGTGTCCCTGACTCTCCCTCAGTTTTAATGAGATGGGGGGTGTCACTGACTCTCCCTCAGTGTTAATGTGATGGGGGGGTGTCCCTGACTCTCCCTCAGTGTTAATGAGATGGGGGGTGTCCCTGACTCTCCCTCAGTGTTAATGTGATTGGGGGTGTCCCTGACCCTCCCCTCAGTGTTAATGAGATGGGGGGTGTCCCTGACTCTCCCCTCAGTGTTAATGAGATGGGGGGTGTCACTGACTCTCCCCTCAGTGTTAATGTGATGGGGGGTGTCCCTGACTCTCCCCTCAGTGTTAATGTGATGGGGGGGTGTCCCTGACTCTCCCTCAGTGTTAATGAGATGGGGGGTGTCCCTGACTCTCCCTCAGTGTTAATGTGATTGGGGGTGTCCCTGACCCTCCCCTCAGTGTTAATGAGATGGGGGGTGTCCCTGACTCTCCCCTCAGTGTTAATGAGATGGGGGGTGTCACTGACTCTCCCCTCAGTGTTAATGAGATGGGGGGTGTCCCTGACTCTCTCTCAGTGTTAATGAGATGGGGGGTGTCCCTGACCCTCCCCTCAGTGTTAATGAGATGGGGGGTGTCCCTGACTCTCCCCTCAGTGTTAATGAGATGGGGGGTGTCCCTGACTCTCCCTCAGTTTTAATGAGATGGGGGGTGTCACTGACTCTCCCTCAGTGTTAATGTGATGGGGGGGTGTCCCTGACTCTCCCTCAGTGTTAATGAGATGGGGGGTGTCCCTGACTCTCCCTCAGTGTTAATGAGATGGGGGGTGTCCCTGACTCTCTCTCAGTGTTAATGTGATTGGGGGTGTCCCTGACCCTCCCCTCAGTCTTAATGAGATGGGGGGGGTGTCCCTGACTCTCCCCTCAGTGTTAATGAGATGGGGGGGGGTGTCCCTGACTCTCTCTCAGTGTTAATGAGATGGGGGGGTGTCCCTGACTCTCCCCTCAGTGTTAATGAGATGGGGGGTGTCCCTGACTCTCTCTCAGTGTTAATGGGATGGGGGGTGTCCCTGACTCTCTCTCAGTGTTAATGGGATGGGGGGTGTCCCTGACCCTCCCCTCAGTGTTAATGAGATGGGGGGTGTCCCTGACTCTCCCTCAGTGTTAATGAGATGGGGGGTGTCCCTGACCCTCCCCTCAGTGTTAATGAGATGGGGGGTGTCCCTGACTCTCCCTCAGTGTTAATGAGATGGGGGGTGTCCCTGACTCTCCCTCAGTGTTAATGAGATGGGGGGTGTCCCTGACTCTCCCCTCAGGGTCAATGAGATGGGGGGTGTCCCTGACTCTCCCTCTCAGTGTTAATGTGATGGGGGGTGTCCCTGACTCTCCCTCAGTGTTAATGAGATGGGGGGTGTCCCTGACCCTCACCTCAGTGTTAATGAGATGGGGGGGGGTGTCACTGACCCTCCCTCAGTGTTAATGAGATGGGGGGTGTCCCTGACTCCCTCTCAGTGTTAATGAGATGGGGGGTGTCCCTGACTCTCCCTCAGTGTTAATGAGATGGGGGGTGTCCCTGACTCTCCCTCAGTGTTAATGTGATGGGGGGTGTCCCTGACTCTCCCCTCAGTGTTAATGAGATGGGGGGTGTCCCTGACTCTCCCCTCAGTGTTAATGAGATGGGGGGTGTCCCTGACTCTCCCTCAGTGTTAATGAGATGGGGGGTGTTCCTGACTCTCCCCTCAGTGTTAATGAGATGGGGGGTGTCCCTGACTCTCCCTCAGTGTTAATGAGATGGGGGGTGTCCCTGACTCTCAGTGTTAATGAGATGGGGGGTGTCCCTGACTCTCCCTTCAGTGTTAATGAGATGGGGGGTGTCCCTGACTCTCCTTCAGTGTTAATGAGATGGGGGGTGTCCCTGACTCTCCCTCAGTGTTAATGAGATGGGGGGTGTCCCTGACTCTCCCCTCAGGGTTAATGTGATGGGGGGGTGTCCCTGACCCTCCCCTCAGTGTTAATGAGATGGGGGGTGTCCCTGACTCTCCCCTCAGTGTTAATGAGATGGGGGGTGTCCCTGACTCTCCCCTCAGTGTTAATGAGATGGGGGGTGTCCCTGACTCTCCCCTCAGTGTTAATGAGATGGGGGGTGTCCCTGACCCTCCCCTCAGTGTTAATGAGATGGGGGGTGTCCCTGACTCTCCCCTCAGTGTTAATGTGATGGGGGGGGTGTCCCTGACTCTCCCCTCAGTGTTAATGAGATGGGGGGTGTCCCTGACTCTCCCTCAGTGTTAATGTGATGGGGGGTGTCCCTGACCCTCCCTCAGTGTTAATGAGATGGGGGGTGTCCCTGACTCTCTCTCAGTGTTAATGAGATGGGGGGTGTCCCTGACTCTCTCTCAGTGTTAATGAGATGGGGGGTGTCCCTGACTCTCCCTCAGTGTTAATGAGATGGGGGGTGTCCCTGACTCTCCCTCAGTGTTAATGAGATGGGGGGTGTCCCTGACTCTCCCTCAGTGTTAATGAGATGGGGGGTGTCCCTGACTCTCCCCTCAGTGTTAATGAGATGGGGGGTGTCCCTGACTCTCCCTCAGTGTTAATGAGATGGGGGGTGTCCCTGACTCTCCCCTCAGTGTTAATGAGATGGGGGGTGTCCCTGACCCTCCCTCAGTGTTAATGAGATGGGAGGTGTCACTGACTCTCTCTCAGTGTTAATGAGATGGGGGGTGTCCCTGACTCTCCCTCAGTGTTAATGAGATGGGGGGTGTCCCTGACTCTCCCTCAGTGTTAATGAGATGGGGGGTGTCCCTGACTCTCCCCTCAGTGTTAATGAGATGGGGGGTGTCCCTGACTCTCCCCTCAGTGTTAATGAGATGGGGGGTGTCCCTGACTCTCCCCTCAGTGTTAATGAGATGGGGGGGTGTCCCTGACTCTCTCTCAGTGTTAATGAGATGGGGGGTGTCCCTGACTCTCCCTCAGTGTTAATGAGATGGGGGGTGTCCCTGACTCTCTCTCAGTGTTAATGAGATGGGGGGTGTCCCTGACTCTCCCTCAGTGTTAATGAGATGGGGGGGTGTCCCTGACTCTCTCTCAGTGTTAATGAGATGGGGGGTGTCCCTGACTCTCCCTCAGTGTTAATGTGATGGGGGGTGTCCCTGACTCTCTCTCAGTGTTAATGTGATGGGGGGTGTCCCTGACTCTCCCCTCAGTATTAAAGAGATGGGGGGTGTCCCTGACTCTCCCTCAGTGTTAATGAGATGGGGGGAGTCCCTGACTCTCCCTCAGTGTTAATGTGATGGGGGGTGTCCCTGACTCTCCCTCAGTGTTAATGAGATGGGGGGTGTCCCTGACTCTCCCTCAGTGTTAATGTAATGGGGGGTGTCCCTGACTCTCTCTCAGTGTTAATGAGATGGGGGGTGTCCCTGACTCTCTCTCAGTGTTAATGAGATGGGGGGTGTCCCTGACTCTCTCTCAGTGTTAATGAGATGGGGGGTGTCCCTGACTCTCCCTCAGTGTTAATGAGATGGGGGGTGTCCCTGAATCTCCCTCAGTGTTAATGAGATGGGGGGTGTCCCTGACTCTCCCTCAGTGTTAATGAGATGGGGGGTGTCCCTGACTCTCCCTCAGTGTTAATGAGATGGGGGTTGTCCCTGACCCTCCTCTCAGTGTTAATGAGATGGGGGGTGTCCCTGACTCTCCCCTCAGTGTTAATGAGATGGGGGGTGTCCCTGACCCTCCTCTCAGTGTTAATGAGATGGGGGGTGTCCCTGACTCTCCCCTCAGTGTTAATGAGATGGGGGGTGTCCCTGACCCTCCTCTCAGTGTTAATGAGATGGGGGGTCTCCCTGACTCTCCCTCAGTGTTAATGAGATGGGGGGTGTCCCTGACTCTCTCTCAGTGTTAATGAGATGGGGGGTGTCCCTGACTCTCCCCTCAGTGTTAATGAGATGGGGGGTGTCCCTGACTCTCCCCTCAGTGTTAATGAGATGGGGGGTGTCCCTGACTCTCCCTCAGTGTTAATGAGATGGGGGGGTGTCCCTGACTCTCCCTCAGTGTTAATGAGATGGGGGGTGTCCCTGACTCTCCCCTCAGTGTTAATGAGATGGGGGGTGTCCCTGACTCTCCCTCAGTGTTAATGAGATGGGGGGTATCCCTGACTCTCCCCTCAGTGTTAATGAGATGGAGGGTGTCCCTGACTCTCCCTCAGTGTTAATGAGATGGGGGGTGTCCCTGACTCTCCCCTCAGTGTTAATGAGATGGGGTGGTGTCCCTGACCCTCCCCTCAGTGTTAATGGGATGGGGGGTGTCCCTGACTCTTCCCTCAGTGTTAATGAGTTGGAGGGTGTCCCTGACTCTCTCTCAGTGTTAATGGGATGGGGGGTGTCCCTGACCCTCCCCTCAGTGTTAATGAGATGGGGGGTTGTCCCTGACTCTGCCTCAGTGTTAATGAGATGGGGGGTGTCCCTGTCTCTCAGTGTTAATGAGATGGGGGGTGTCCCTGACTCTCTCTCAGTGTTAATGAGATGGGGGGTGTCCCTGACCCTCCCCTCAGTGTTAATGTGATGGGGGGTGTCCCTGACTCTCTCTCAGTGTTAATGAGATGGGGGGTGTCCCTGACTCTCCCTCAGTGTTAATGTGATGGGCGGTGTCCCTGACTCTCCCCTCAGGGTCAATGAGATGGGGGGTGTCCCTGACTCTCCCTCAGTGTTAATGAGATGGGGGGTGTCCCTGACTCTCCCTCAGTGTTAATGAGATGGGGGGTGTCCCTGACTCTCCCTCAGTGTTAATGAGATGGGGGGTGTCCCTGACTCTCCCTCAGTGTTAATGAGATGGGGGGTGTCCCTGACTCTCCCCTCAGTGTTAATGAGATGGGGGGTGTCACTGACCCTCCCCTCAGTGTTAATGAGATGGGGGGTGTCACTGACCCTCCCCTCAATGTTAATGAGATGGGGGGTGTCTCTGACTCTCAGTGTTAATGAGGTGGGGGGTGTTACTGACTCTCCCTCAGTGTTAATGAGATGCAGGGGTGTCCCTGACTCTACTCTCAGTGTTAATGAGATGGGGGGTGTCCCTGACCCTCCCCTCAGTGTTAATGAGATGGGGGGTGTCCCTGACTCTCCCTCAGTGTTAATGGGATGGGGGGTGTCCCTGACTCTCCCCTCAGTGTTAACGGGATGGGGGGTGTCACTGACTCTCCCTCAGTGTTAATGAGATGGGGGGTGTCACTGACCCTCCCCTCAGTGTTCATGAGATGGGGGGTGTCACTGACCCTCCCCTCAGTGTTAATGAGATGGGGGTTGTCTCTGACCCTCCCCTCAGTGTTAATGAGATGAGGGGTGTCCCTGACTCTCCCTCAGTGTTAATGAGATGGGGGGTGTCCCTGACTCTCCCCTCAGTGTTAATGAGATGGGGGGTGTCCCTGACTCTCCCCTCAGTGTTAATGAGGTGGGGGGTGTTACTGACTCTCTCTCAGTGTTAATGGGATGGGGGGTGTCCCTGACCCTCCCTCAGTGTTAATGTGATGGTGGGTGTCCCTGACTCTCCCCTCAGTGTTAATGAGATGGGGGGTGTCCCTGACCCTCCCTCAGTGTTAATGAGATGGGGGGTGTCCCTGACTCTCCCCTCAGTGTTAATGGGATGGGGGGTGTCCCTGACCCTCCCTCAGTGTTAATGAGATGGGGGGGTGTCCCTGACTCTCAGTGTTAATGAGATGGGGGGTGTCCCTGACTCTCTCTCAGTGTTAATGTGATGGGGGGGCGTCACTGACTCTCTCTCAGTGTTAATGAGATGGGGGGTGTCACTGACCCTCCCCTCAGTGTTAATAAGATGGGGGGTGTCCCTGACTCTCCCCTCAGTGTTAATGAGATGGGGGGTGTCACTGACTCTCCCCTCAGTGTTAATGAGATGGGAGGTGTCACTGACCCTCCCCTCAGTGTTAATGAGATGGGGGGTGTCACTGACTCTCCCTCAGTGTTAATGTGATGGGGGGTGTCCCTGACACTCCCCTCAGTGTTAATGAGATGGGGGGTGTCCCTGACCCTCCCCTCAGTGTTAATGAGATGGGGGGTGTCCCTGACCCTCCCCTCAGTGTTAATGAGATGGGGGGTGTCCCTGACTCTCCCCTCAGTGTTAATGGGATGGGGGGTGTCCCTGACTCTCCCCTCAGTGTTAATGAGATGGGGGGGTGTCCCTGACTCTCAGTGTTAATGAGATGGGGGGTGTCCCTGTCTCTCTCTCAGTGTTAATGAGATGGGGGGTGTCCCTGACACTCCCCTCAGTGTTAATGTGATGGGGGGTGTCACTGACTCTCTCTCAGTGTTAATGAGATGGGGGGTGTCCCTGACTCTCCCCTCAGTGTTAATGAGATGGGGGGTGTCACTGACCCTCCCCTCAGTGTTAATGAGATGGGGGGTGTCACTGACCCTCCCCTCAGTGTTAATGAGATGGGGGGTGTCCCTGACTCTCCCTCAGTGTTAATGAGATGGGGGGTGTCCCTGACTCTCCCTCAGTGTTAATGAGATGGGGGGTGTCCCTGACTCTCCCCTCAGTGTTAATGAGATGGGGGGTGTCCCTGACCCTCCCCTCAGTGTTAATGAGATGGGGGGTGTCCCTGACTCTCCCTCAGTGTTAATGGGATGGGGGGTGTCACTGACTTTCCCTCAGTGTTAATGAGATGGGGGGTGTCCCTGACTCTCCCCTCAGTGTTAATGGGATGGGTGGTGTCACTGACTCTCCCTCAGTGTTAATGAGATGGGGGGTGTCCCTGACCCTCCCCTCAGTGTTAATGAGATGGGGGGTGTCCCTGACACTCCCCTCAGTGTTAATGAGATGGGGGGTGTCCCTGACTCTCCCCTCAGTGTTAATGAGATGGGGGGTGTCCCTGACTCTCCCTCAGTGTTAATGAGATGGGGGGTGTCCCTGACACTCCCCTCAGTGTTAATGAGATGGGGGGTGTCCCTGACTCTCCCCTCAGTGTTAATGAGATGGGGGGTGTCCCTGACTCTCCCTCAGTGTTAATGAGCTGGGGGGTGTTACTGACTCTCCCTCAGTGTTAATGAGATGGGGGGGTGTCCCTGACTCTCCCTCAGTGTTAATGTGATGGGTGGGTGTCCCTGACTCTCCCCTCAGTGTTAATGGGATGGGGGGTGTCCCTGACCCTCCCCTCAGTGTTAATGGGATGGGGGGTGTCCCTGACCCTCCCCTCAGTGTTAATGAGATGGGGGGTGTCACTGACTCTCTCTCAGTGTTAATGAGATGGGGGGTGTCCCTGACTCTCTCTCAGTGTTCATGAGATGGGGGGTGTCCCTGACTCTCCCTCAGTGTTAATGAGATGGGGGGTGTCCCTGACTCTCTCTCAGTGTTAATGAGATGGGGGGTGTCCCTGACTCTACTCTCAGTGTTAATGAGATGGGGGGTGTCCCTGACTCTCCCTCAGTGTTAATGAGATGGGAGGTGTCCCTGACTCTCCCCTCAGTGTTAATGAGATGGGGGGTGTCCCTGACTCTCCCTCAGTGTTAATGAGATGGGGGGGTGTCCCTGACTCTCCCCTCAGTGTTCATGAGATGGGGGGTGTCCCTGACTCTCCTCTCAGTGTTAATGAGATGGGGGGTGTCCCTGACTCTCTCTCAGTGTTAATGAGATGGGGGGTGTCCCTGACTCTCTCTCAGTGTTAATGAGATGGGAGGTGTCCCTGACTCTCCCCTCAGTGTTAATGAGATGGGGGGTGTCCCTGACTCTCCCTCAGTGTTAATGAGATGGGGGGTGTCCCTGACTCTCTCTCAGTGTTAATGAGATGGGGGGTGTCCCTGACTCTCCCCTCAGTGTTAATGAGATGGGGGGTGTCCCTGACTCTCCCCTCAGTGTTAATGAGATGGGGGGTGTCCCTGACTCTCCCTCAGTGTTAATGAGATGGGGGGTGTCCCTGACTCTCCCCTCAGTGTTAATGAGATGGGGGGTTTCCCTGACTCTCCCTCAGTGTTAATGAGATGGGGGTTGTCCCTGACCCTCCCCTCAGTGTTAATGAGATGGGGGGTGTCCCTGACTCTCCCCTCAGTGTTAATGAGATGGGGGGTGTCCCTGACTCTCCCTCAGTGTTAATGAGATGGGGGGTGTCCCTGACTCTCCCCTCAGTGTTAATGAGATGGGGGGTGTCCCTGACTCTCCCTCAGTGTTAATGAGATGGGGGGTGTCCCTGACTCTCTCTCAGTGTTAATGTGATGGGGGGTGTCCCTGACTCTCCCTCAGTGTTAATGAGATGGGGGGTGTCCCTGACTCTCTCTCAGTGTTAATGAGATGGGGGGTGTCACTGACTCTCTCTCAGTGTTAATGAGATGGGGGGTGTCCCTGACTCTCCCTCAGTGTTAATGAGATGGGGGGTGTCCCTGACTCTCCCCTCAGTGTTAATGTGATGGGGGGTGTCCCTGACTCTCCCTCAGTGTTAATGAGATGGGGGGTGTCCCTGACTCTCCCCTCAGTGTTAATGTGATGGGGGGTGTCCCTGACTCTCCCTCGGTGTTAATGAGGTGGGGGGTGTCCCTGACTCTCCCTCAGTGTTAATGAGATGGGGGGTGTCCCTGACTCTCCCTCAGTGTTAATGTGATGGGGGGTGTCCCTGACTCTCTCTCAGTGTTGATGTGATGGGGGGTGTCCCTGACTCTCCCTCAGTGTTAATGAGATGGGGGGTGTCCCTGACTCTCCCCTCAGTGTTAATGAGATGGGGGGTGTCACTGACTCTCCCTCAGTGTTAATGAGATGGGGGGGCGTCCCTGACTCTCCCCTCAGTGTTAATGGGAAGTGGGGTGTCCCTGACCCTCCCCTCAATGTTAATGAGATGGGGGGTGTCCCTGACTCTCCCCTCAGTGTTAATGGGAAGTGGGGTGTCCCTGACCCTCCCCTCAATGTTAATGAGATGGGGGGGCGTCCCTGACTCTCCCCTCAGTGTTAATGGGAAGTGGGGTGTCCCTGACCCTCCCCTCAATGTTAATGAGATGGGGGGGCGTCCCTGACTCTCCCCTCAGTGTTAATGGGAAGTGGGGTGTCCCTGACCCTCCCCTCAGTGTTAATGAGATGGGGTGTTTTCCTAACTCTCCCCTCAGTGTTAATGAGATGGGGGGTGTCCCTGACTCTCTCTCAGTGTTAATGAGATGGGGGGTGTCCCTGACTCTCCCCTCAGTGTTCATGAGATGGGGGGTGTCCCTGACTCTCCCTTAGTGTTAATGAGATGGGGGGTGTCCCTGACTCTCCCTCAGTGTTAATGTGATGGGGGGTGTCCCTGACTCTCCCCTCAGTGTTAATGAGATGGGGAGTGTTCCCAACTCTCCCCTCACTTTCCTCATTGGTCAACCCAGCGGAGTGATTGACTGAAAGCATGGCTGCAATGGTCTCTGCGGGGACCCCCATAGAACAGAGGTCTATGGACTCCCTGGAGAAAAGCTGTACATTTCCGCAGTCATCAGATGTTTGATCACCTTCCCGACCCCCATCCCCACCAATGATCTTTCTTCGGTCGGAGGTGGGGGAGGAGGCAGCTACCAGAAGGCCGAATGTGTCAATGGTCAGGAGTGTTTCTGTTTCCCGCCCTGCTGTCAAGAGCTAGACCCAGCTCGGAAATTGTGTGATCCTCTCCTCTGACAGGGACAGATCACTTGTCGGGTGCTGGAGGTGCCCCTCATTGAATATTGGTCTCATGTCTTCACCGTTTGTAAAAACGTGGTGATCAGTTTGCATGATTGAGAATGACCAACAGTGAGAAACAATTTAAGGACTGAAATTCAGCCTCAGGATTCTACTCCTTCCAGTCCATCTACATAATTAAAAGTCTCGTTTCATCTTAAGTGTGTGACAACAACGACTTGCAATTATATAGTGTCTTTAATGGAGGAAAATATTTCAGTATATTATAAAATCAGTGGCACTTTTTCAATTCTGCCTCATTCATTCTGCTGTTGATATCACGAAGCACTGAGCCCGTCGATTTGTTGTTATGTCCCCGGAATTTTGCGATTAAATCACAGCCTTGAGAGTCCCGCTAACCCAAATGTGTTAATGAGATGGGAGAGAGAGATGAGTGACGGGTTTAGAAACAGAACTGAGCCAGGCACCCAATGCTTGGCACCACAGAATGATAGGGTGTAAATCCTCGTCCTAGATTTTTGTCTTCAGTGTCTGGGAATCTATTGCACTTTCAGGTACGAGCTGCCTGTTGATTTAATGGATGGAAATTTGTTGGAAGTACATGCCACTTCCAATCGGCTCTCCAGGCAGATAAAATTCTTTCGCCTGGACACTGAAAGCTCCAGGCTCATAACTTTTTGGCCCCTCTACTCTGAATTAGTGATCTCAGCTCCTGTCTTGTGTGACTGAGTGAAGGCCAGGTACTGACCATGTTGGGGCTGGATCAGAGTAACATCAGTGAGGTCTCGGCTGCAGTTCCAAGCAGCAGATGAGGTCAGTTGGTGACAGGTGAGGTCAGTTAGAGGTAGGTGAGGTCAGTTGGTGACAGTTCAGGTCAGTTGGTGACAGGTGAGTTCAGTTGGTGGCAGGTGAGTTCAGTTGGTGGCAGGTGAGTTCAGTTGGTGGTAGGTGAGGTCAGTTGGTGACAGGTGAGGTCAGTTGGCGGCAGTTCAGGTCAGTTGGTGGCAGGTGAGGTCAGTTGGTGACAGGTGAGGTCAGTTGGCGGCAGTTCAGGTCAGTTGGTGGCAGGTGAGGTCAGTTGGTGGCCGGTGAGGTCAGTTGGTGGCAGGTGAGGTCAGTTGGTGGCAGGTGAGGTCAATTAGAGGTAGGTGAGGTCAGTTGGTGGTAGGTGAGGTCAGTTGGTGGTAGGTGAGGTCAGTTGGTGGCAGGTGAGGTCAATTGGTGACAGGTGAGGTCAGTTGGTGACAGGTGAGGTCAGTTGGAGGCAGGTGAGGTCAGTTGGTGGTAGGTGAGGTCAGTTGGTGACAGGTGAGGTCAGTTGGTGGCAGGTGAGGTCAGTTGGTGCCAGGTGAGGTCAGTTAGAGGTAGGTGAGGTCAGTTGGTGGTAGGTGAGGTCAGTTGGTGGCAGGTGAGGTCAATTGATAACAGGTGAGGTCAGTTGGTGGTAGGTGAGGTCAGTTAGAGGTAGGTGAGTTCAGTTGGTGGCAGGTGAGGTCAATTGGTGACAGGTGAGGTCAGTTGGTGACAGGTGAGGTCAGTTGGAGGCAGGTGAGTTCAGTTGGTGACAGGTGAGTTCAGTTGGAGGCAGGTGAGTTCAGTTGGCGGCAGGTGAGGTCAGTTGGTGGCAGGTGAGTTCAGTTGGTGACAGGTGAGTTCAGTTGGAGGCAGGTGAGTTCAGTTGGCGGCAGGTGAGGTCAGTTGGTGGCAGGTGAGGTCAGTTGGAGGTAGGTGAGGTCAGTTGGAGGCAGGTGAGATAAGTTGGTGGCCGGTGAGTTCAGTTGGAGGCAGGTGAGGTCAGTTGGAGGCAGGTGAGTTCAGTTGGAGGCAGGTGAGTTCAGTTGGAGGCAGGTGAGGTCAGTTGGAGGCAGGTGAGTTCAGTTGGAGGTAGGTGAGTTCAGTTGGAGGCAGGTGAGGTCAGTTGGAGGCAGGTGAGGTCAGTTGGCAGCAGGTGAGGTCAGTTGGAGGCAGGTGAGGTCAGTTGGTGACAGGTGAGGTCAGTTGGAGGCAGGTGAGGTCAGTTGGAGGCAGGTGAGGTCAGTTGGTGACAGGTGAGGTCAGTTGGTGGCAGGTGAGGTCAATTGGTGGCAGGTGAGGTCAGTTGGTGGTAGATGAGGTCAGTTGGTGGCAGGTGAGGTCAGTTGGAGGCAGGTGAGGTCAGTTGGTGACAGGTGAGGTCAGTTGGAGGCAGGTGAGGTCAGTTGGTGGTAGGTGAGGTCAGTTGGTTACAGGTGAGGTCAGTTGGTGGCAGGTGAGGTCAATTGGTGGCAGGTGAGGTCAGTTGGTGACAGGTGAGGTCAGTTGGTGACAGGTGAGGTCAGTTGGAGGCAGGTGAGGTCAGTTGGTGACAGGTGAGGTCAGTTGGAGGCAGGTGAGGTCAGTTGGTGACAGGTGAGGTCAGTTGGCGGTAGGTGAGGTCAGTTGGTGACAGGTGAGGTCAGTTGGAGGCAGGTGAGGTCAGTTGGTGACAGGTGAGGTCAGTTGGCGGTAGGTGAGGTCAGTTGGTGGTAGGTGAGGTCAGTTGGCGGTAGGTGAGGTCAGTTGGTGACAGGTGAGGTCAGTTGGAGGTAAGTGAGGTCAGTTGGAGGCAGGTGAGGTCAGTTGGTGGCAGGTGAGGTCAGTTGGTGGCAGGTGAGGTCAGTTGGCGGTAGGTGAGGTCAGTTGGTGACAGGTGAGGTCAGTTGGAGGCACATGAGGTCAGTTGGTGACAGGTGAGGTCAGTTGGAGGCACATGAGGTCAGTTGGCGGTAGGTGAGGTCAGTTGGCGGTCGGTGAGGTCAGTTGGTGTCAGCAGGTCCACTCAGCTATGATGTGTAGTTGGACCCAGAGAACTGGGCAGATAATAGAGGGACATCGTACCCTCACAATTAATAAATAAAACTGAAGGAAGCCAGACTCGAGTACTTATACCACGTGTCTTTTTTGTGTAAAGTCCAGTTTGCTCTTGGTGATATTGGATCCACAGAACACTGGACTGACTTGTGTAATACATCCTGCCATTGTTTCATTTAATTCATCTTCTGCTGTTGCTTGCTAGGAATATTCGATTGCCATACAGTTCGAATGGAATAAATATTCAACCTTTTGGGAACCTCGTCAAACTGTTGGCCAAGCAGCAGGGAGTTGATGTCATCATTGTCTGGAACAATGAAGATTACCTGATGGTATGTAACCTTTCGTCATTTAACAGTTCCTTCCTGTATGGTCATTTTTAGCATTTACCCTCCTTCCCTGCTCCTGTAGTTCCCTTTATGCCACTTGCCGTTTGTGACTGAGGTGGGCAGCGGGCAAACCGCTCCCTGGCGTCTCTCAATGTCACAGTGAAACCTCTGGAATACACGTCAGGGCTCTTCGTTATTGTTTTTTTATATGTGGGAGGACCTGGTGTCTGGGATCCAATGTAAACAACAGGCCCTGCCATCCTGTGGCACGGTGTGTAAGTGATGACACTATGAGAGTCAGCAATATCATAACTCGACACACAGAGGCTCTGTAAGAGTTAATAATGCAAATCACTTAGAAATATAGAAGTTTACAAGGAATAACAAACTTAATTTATTTATATAGCATCCTTAGGACATCCCAAAGCATTTCACAGACAATGAGTTATTTTAAACTGTAGTCACTGTTGTTTTGTGGGCAGCATAATCCCACAAATGGCTATGAGATAAATGGCCAGTGAATATATTTTGATGATGTTGATTGAGGGATAAATATTGGCCAGGACATCGGGAGAACTCCCTTGGCGGCATAGTAAGTAGTGTAGATGGGAGCATAAAATTGCAAAGAAACATCGGTCGATTAAGTGAGTGGGCAAAACTATGGCAGATGGATTTCAACACAGGTAAGTGTGAGGTCATCCATTTTAGACCATAAAAAGATCGATCCGAGTATTTCTTAAATGGTGAAAAGTTAGGAACTGTGGAGGTTGAAAGAGATTTAGGGGTCCATGTACACAAATCACTAAAATGTAGTGGTTTAATACAAAAAATAATCAAAAAGGCCAATGGAATGTTAGCCTTTATATCTACAGGGTGAGAATGTAACGGGAGGAGGTTTTGCTACAGCTATACAAAGCCCTGGTTAGACCACATCGGGAGGACTGTGTACAGTTCTGGGCACCGCACCTCAGAAAGGATAAACTGGCCTTGGAAGGAGTGCAGCACGGGTTCACCAGAATGTTACCAGGGCTTCAAGGTTTAAATTATGAGGAAAGATTAAATAAAGTAAGATTGTATTCCCTGGAATATAGAAGGTTCAGGGGTGATTTGATTGAGGTTTTTAGGATTTTGAAAGGAATTGATAGGATAGGTAGAGAGAAACTTTTTCCGCTTGTGGGAGAGTCGAGGACAAGGGAGCATAACCTTAAAATCAGAGGCAGGCCATTCAGAAGAGAAGTTAAGAAGCACTTCTTCACACAAAGGGTTATAGAAGTGTGGAACTCTCTCCTACAAACAGCAGTAGATGCTAGCTCAATTAATAATTTAAAATCTGACATTGATAGATTTTTACTAGCCAAGGGTATTAAGGGATATGGAGCCAAGGTGGGTAAATGGAGTTAGGATACAGATCATTTATGATTTAACAGTCTCAAGGGGCTGAATGGCCTACCCCTGTTCCTATGTTTCTACTTTTGTACAAATAGTGCTGTGGGATCCTTAACATACACCGGATCCAATGGACAGGGTCTCGGTTTAACAGCTCCAATGAAAGATGGCACCTCCAACAATGCAGCACTTTCTCAGTACTGAACTGAAGTATGAGCATAAAATATATACTGATGTCCCAGGGGTGGGGCTGGAAACTCACAACCTGCTGACTCGGGGGCAAGATTGCTACCCACTGAGCCAAGCTGACAAACAGAAGGCAGCCCTTCGACCTATTGTGTCTGTGCTGGAACAATCTAAAACTAATCCCACTGCCCTCCTCAATTTCTTACGGACAATTTTAAATTGATCGTCCCTCATTAATGCTTCTCCAATCAGAGGAAACAGGCTTTCCCTTCGAAGCCAATCAAAACCTTTCCTGATAGAAAAAATAGCTATTAAATCTCCTCTTTCTTCTGCTCCATTGGAAATGGACCCCGTATTTCATATCTCTCCTCAGAACCTTAGTTTCTCAATCCTTGCATTATCCTGATGAATCTACGCTGTATGCTCTCTGCGGCTTTAATGTCTTTTCTATAATAGAACGCCCGAAACAGCACACAACACCTTAACTGTGACCGAACCATTGCCATGTACAGATTTATCAGAACCTCTTTGCTCATGTACTCTTACCGCCTATTTATAAAACCCAAAACACTGTTGGTCTCTTTTATACCTTTACCTACCTGCACATCCCACTACGATCTTCACTGCAGCCAGCTCCCAGGAACACACCATTGATCAATGGAAAGACAGCAAACCAACAGATTTACATTTAGGTGACACTGGAAATGAGTAAGAGGTTTGGAAGTGACATAAACTTGCCACCACCACCAAGGGCAAGCAGCTAGGAAGCAAACATTGATGGATGGACTCGCATGGGGAGTAGGGCAATAAACTGGTTACATCTTCTCTGGAAGGTTTGTGTAGATTTTTTTCCCCAGAAAGAACATTTGACTTGGGGTTGGCGGGGGGGGCAAACATGCAGGGATAGTAGTGAAGGTGGGGGAGATTTGGCCTGGCATGTTGGTGTGGGATAAGTGGGATATAATGACAGCCAGAGGACTGTTCTTGTATGTAGCAAGTGCTGCTCTTCACTGAAAGTCCTGTCAATCAGTGTTTGACAAACCAGTCTGGCTGGCTGCACAAAAGCCTCAACCAGTTCTCCTTCCTCCTCTTCCTTCTCCTCCTCCTCCTCTTCCTCCTCTGCCAAGTAGTGAGCATACAACAGGTCCCCGATGATCTTGGAGACTTCCTCAGAGTGTCGAGCAGCAACCCACCTGATCAGTCTGGACCCCAGAACTGCTACTTCAAGATGCCGTCCGCATGTTCCAGCAGAATTCGGTTGCAGTCATGAGTCTCATTGTTGATAGCCAGGTCTGCAAAGGCTGTCCCTGGTCTCCCAGCAGCCATTTGTCCAGTTTGCAGTCTCCTTCAAATAGTGGTGGCCTCATGGACTGACACAAGATGAAGGCATCATGGATGTGGGGTATCTTGCAGTTACCTGCATTATTCTGTTCTGGTGGTTCGAGACCGAATGGAACAGTAGCCATTGCAATTTATATATTCCATGGTGCTGTTGGGAGATGCCCTGAATGCTACCTAGATGCCATCAATGATGCCCTGTACTTCAGGCAAACCAGCCACCTGATAGGCCTGCTGTGCCCTCTTGAGCTCTTGTCTCTTTTCTACGGGGAAAATGACAAAAATGTTGCTCTCGGCAAACAAAGCTACACCCCGCCCGTTGTACACCACATCCATTGTACACCCCGCCCGTTGTACACCACATCCATTGTACACCCCGCCCATTGTACACCCCGCCCGTTGTACACCACATCCATTGTACACCCCGCCCGTTGTACACCCCGCCCGTTGTACACCCCGCCCGTTGTACACCCCGCCCGTTGTACACCACATCCATTGTACACCCTGCCCATTGTACACCCCGCCTGTTGTACATCCTGCCCATTGTACACCCCGCCCGTTGTACACCACATCCATTCTACACCCCGCCCGTTGTACACCCCGCCCGTTGTACACCACATCCATTGTACACCCCGCCCATTGTACACCCCGCCCGTTGTACACCACATCCATTGTACACCACATCCATTGTACACCCCGCCCGTTGTACACCACATCCATTGTACAACCCGCCCGTTGTACACCCCGCCCATTGTACACCCCGCCCGTTGTACACCACATCCATTGTACACCCCGCCCGTTGTACACCCCGCCCGTTGTACACCACATCCATTGTACACCCCGCCCATTGTACACCCCGCCCATTGTACACCACATCCATTGTACACCCCGCCCGTTGTACACCCCGCCCGTTGTACACCACATCCATTGTACACCCCGCCCATTGTACACCCCGCCCGTTGTACACCACATCCATTGTACACCACATCCATTGTACACCCCGCCCGTTGTACACCCCGCCCGTTGTACACCACATCCATTCTACACCCCGCCCGTTGTACACCACATCTATTGTACACCCCGCCCGTTGTACACCCCGCCCGTTGTACACCACATCCATTGTACACCTCGCCCGTTGTACACCCCGCCCGTTGTACACCACATCCATTGTACACCTCACCCGTTGTACACCACATCCATTGTACACATCGCCCGTTGTACACCCCGCCCGTTGTACACCACATCCATTGTACACATCGCCCGTTGTACACCCCGCCCATTGTACACCACATCCATTGTACACCACATCCATTGTACACCCCGCCCGTTGTACACCCCGCCCGTTGTACACCCCGCCCGTTGTACACCACATCCATTGTACACCACATCCATTGTACACCCCGCCCGTTGTACACCCCGCCCGTTGTACACCCCGCCCGTTGTACACCACATCCATTGTACACCCCGCCCGTTGTACACCCCGCCCGTTGTACACCCTGCCCGTTGTACACCACATCCATTGTACACCCCGCCCGTTGTACACCCCGCCTGTTGTACACCCCGCCCGTTGTACACCCCGCCCGTTGTACACCCTGCCCGTTGTACACCACATCCATTGTACACCCCGCCCGTTGTACACCCCGCCCGTTGTACACCCCGCCCGTTGTACACCCCGTCCGTTGTACACCCCGCCCGTTGTACACCACATCCATTGTACACCACATCCATTGTACACCCCGCCCGTTGTACACCACATCCATTGTACACCCCGCCCGTTGTACACCCCGCCCGTTGTACACCACATCCATTGTACACCACATCCATTGTACACCACATCCATTGTACACCCTGCCCGTTGTACACCACATCCATTCTACACCCCGCCCATTGTACACCCCGCCCGTTGTACACCCCGCCCGTTGTACACCACATCCATTGTACACCCCGCCCGTTGTACACCCCGCCCATTGTACACCCCGCCCGTTGTACACCACATCCATTGTACACCCCGCCTGTTGTACACCCCGCCCGTTGTACACCACATCCATTGTACACCCCGCCTGTTGTACACCCCGCCCGTTGTACACCACATCCATTGTACACCCCGCCCGTTGTACACCCCGCCCATTGTACACCCCGCCCGTTGTACACCACATCCATTGTACACCCCGACCGTTGTACACCCCGCCCGTTGTACACCCCGCCCGTTGTACACCACATCCATTGTACACCCCGACCGTTGTACACCACATCCATTGTACACCACATCCATTGTACACCCCGCCCGTTGTACATCTGGCACATTGTATATCTGGCCTGTTGTACACCCAGCCCATTGTACACCCTGCCCGATTTTACACCTGGCCTGTTGTACACCCCGCCCGTTTTACTTCAATAGAAAGTAAAATCGGATGGCGTCAGTTTGCCACTCAGCCGGTTAGGTTAGAATTACACCCTAAGGATCAGCTATTCTCTACACTGCATTCAGAGTGCGTTTTAGCTTCCAACCATCACTGCATTGGCTCGGTTTAACTTTCACTGAATTATCAGTATTTGAATCAACGTTCCGTTTATTGATGGATTCCTCTCCTTTAGAGTTCCTAATTACTTCCAGCTCCTACTTTACATCATGAAACCAGCTTTGAAACTGGCTGCTTTGCCAACCATGTACTTTCGAGATAATCTGGCCTCTGCATCTGTTTACAGTCAGTACAGACTTCTCTTTGGTTCTTCCACACAAAACACTTTGGGCTGGGTTTTCCTTATCCCACTCCGGCAGGGGCAGGATGGGACTTCTGCCCACCAAGCCAACCCTGCCATGACCACGACAATTACCTGGGTCAGGGATCATTTAGTTTGTAGGTTGGGCTCCTTGGCACCCAGAGGGGGCACGTCACTGCCAACCAGGGAAGTCCTGTCGTGGGATCATCGCTGCAGCTCCAAGAAGAGGCAATTGGCCACTTAGAGGAGCAGGACAGAGCAGCACCAATGTCATCAGCAGATGAGGGATTAGGATAAAATGGAGGGAGAGGAGGCTGCTACAAGGCCCTCTCCCTTCACCAAAGGACTCAGGGCCTTGGCACCACCACCCTGGGGACTACTGCCAGGCTTCACCTGGCAGTCCCGGAGAGCTGCAGTAAGATTGGCAGATGGGAAGGAGATGGTTTGGAAATGAGGGTCCTGCCAACACACTGGCATTTGTGAAGGGAGGGAAATTAAGGCCAGGATGTGGATGTGATGGTAGGCTTCAATGCTTGATGTTCCCCACCATCTCCACCACTATCCTGTCCGATGTAGGGAGGGACAGTGGAGGAAAACAGGTCTTCAGATCTCCTACAGCCTCCTTGTGTACAGACCTCCAACTAATGTTTACTGTTTCCTGAGCATTGTGTTCTGCTGACACATTGTTTGCATTTATTAGTCTACTTTGTTTTTCAGCTGTTAGTCCTTATTTTTAATTGTAAACAATTTTACAACACCAAGTTATAGTCCAGCAATTTTATTTTAAATTCACAAGCTTTCGGAGATTTTCTCCTTCCTCAGGCAAATGTTTCAGGATCTCCTTGAAGCCTACGCATTTATACATATTGAACAATACATGGTGTTTACAGACTGCCCCTGCAACTGCCCGTTGCCAAGGCAATCACCGTGTTCAGACAGAGAGGTGTCATCTGCAGAACCCCCGAATACACATTCAACAAAAAAACAAACAGGGAAAAAAAAACAGAGAGAAAAAAAAAAACACAGAGAGAGGCAGAAACATCCGGAAGGCAGAGAGAGCCAGCAAATGACCCATTATATTAAAAACAGATAACATTTGTTCGCTGGTGGGGTAACGTGTAGCGTGACATGAACCCAAGATCCCGGTTGAGGCCGTCCTCATGGGTGCGGAACTTGGCTATCAATTTCTGCTCGACGATTTTGCGTTGTCGTGTGTCTCGAAGGCCGCCTTGGAGTACGCTTACCCGAAGGTCGGTGGATGAATGTCCATGACTGCTGAAGTGTTCCCCGACTGGGAGGGAACCCTCCTGTTTGGCGATTGTTGCGCGGTGTCCGTTCATCCGTTGTCGCAGCGTCTGCATGGTCTCGCCAATGTACCATGCTCTGGGGCATCCTTTCCTGCAACGTATGAGGTAGACAACGTTGGCCGAGTCACAGGAGTATGAACCATGCACCTGGTGGGTGGTGTCATCTCGTGTGATGGTGGTATCTGTGTCGATGATCTGGCATGTCTTGCAGAGGTTACCGTGGCAGGGTTGTGTGGCGTCGTGGACGCTGTTCTCACAGAGAGAACAGCGTCCACGACGCCACACAACCCTGCCACGGTAACCTCTGCAAGACATGCCAGATCATCGACACAGATACCACCATCACACGAGATGACACCACCCACCAGGTGCATGGTTCATACTCCTGTGACTCGGCCAACGTTGTCTACCTCATACGTTGCAGGAAAGGATGCCCCAGAGCATGGTACATTGGCGAGACCATGCAGACGCTGCGACAACGGATGAACGGACACCGCGCAACAATCGCCAAACAGGAGGGTTCCCTCCCAGTCGGGGAACACTTCAGCAGTCATGGACATTCATCCACCGACCTTCGGGTAAGCGTACTCCAAGGCGGCCTTCGAGACACACGACAACGCAAAATCGTCGAGCAGAAATTGATAGCCAAGTTCCGCACCCATGAGGACGGCCTCAACCGGGATCTTGGGTTCATGTCACGCTACACGTTACCCCACCAGCGAACAAATGTTATCTGTTTTTAATATAATGGGTCATTTGCTGGCTCTCTCTGCCTTCCGGATGTTTCTGCCTCTCTCTGTGTTTTTTTTTCTCTCTGTTTTTTTTTCCCTGTTTGTTTTTTTGTTGAATGTGTATTCGGGGGTTCTGCAGATGACACCTCTCTGTCTGAACACGGTGATTGCCTTGGCAACGGGCAGTTGCAGGGGCAGTCTGTAAACACCATGTATTGTTCAATATGTATAAATGCGTAGGCTTCAAGGAGATCCTGAAACATTTGCCTGAGGAAGGAGAAAATCTCCGAAAGCTTGTGAATTTAAAATAAAATTGCTGGACTATAACTTGGTGTTGTAAAATTGTTTACAATTGTCAACCCCAGTCCATCACCGGCATCTCCACATCATCCTTATTTTTACTTCAAGCACACGGTGCTCCTAGCTTCAATGGGAGTTAATGGTGCTTGTAAAAAAATATTTCTTTCCAAAAAATATCATTAATTACCACCTACCACTGCTTTTCTCTCTGTGCTATCCTATCTTCTCCACCTAAACTTTTTTTCTCTTCCTTCAGCTGCATCTCCCTGGTTTGCACACTGCCTCCAAATATGACTCCCACTCCATTTCCTACCCTACGGCTTCTGTCCATTCCCTGGAAAGATAGCGACAAGGTTTAAGGTGGTGGCCGCAGGGAGCGACGCACTGACATTTTCACACTCCACCGAGCAAATTAACCAAGGTCACTGAAGCCCGTGATGCTGTGAGTGAGAGGGGTTGCTCCATCGGAAGTGTGAGGAAGCAGAAGGTTGAGCAAGGAGCCAGAGGCTGGCTGTCCAAGACCCATGATGTTAGAAATGGGAAGGCTATACCCCAGGCCCGGTCCAGATAGGCACACGTTTCCTTCATTAAAACAACACTGCCTCTAACAAACTACCACTTGGCAGGAGTGACTGCAAGACCCATAATGCTGACAGTGGGAAGGGATGCACTCCAGACTGGTGCAGTTAGGTCGACAGGTCTTTTTATAAAAAGAAGCTGGCAGCCAGAAAATTGAGCAGTGACAACAGGAAGTCAAGTGCTGCAGACAGGAAGTGAGCGCAGGCATGAAGATTTTTAATGAGATACCAGTCAGTATAGTATATACTCTCGTGACATTACAAATGAGTCGTCATTATCAAGTGCCGTCTTCAGGTGAAGCAGGGTTAGAGGTCAGGAATTAATTGGACCAGGGTGCGCAGATGTAATTTAGTCCCCATCTTGAGGTCAGATATTCTGCGCTTATTTTTATATTACCATTATAACATTTCTTTGTCCACATAGTGTCAGCCTTGATCAGTGGTACAACTCTCACCCCAAAGTCAGAAAGTCATGGGTTCAAGATGCACACCGGAGATTAGAACATCTCGTCTAGGTTGTCACTTCAGTGCAATATTGAGGGAGAACTGCACTATCGGAGGTGCTGCCTTTCAATGAGATGTTAAACTCAGGCCCCGTCTGCCCTCTCAGGTGGACATAAAATATCTTATGGTGCTATTTGAAGATCTGATGGTGCTATTTGAAGATCTGACGGTGCTATTTGAAGAAGAGCAGGGTAGTTCTCCTGCTGTCCTGGCCAACATTTACCCCTCAACCAACATCTCTTGCTGTGCAGGTTAGCTGCCACGTACCTACATTACAAGAGTGAGTACACTTCATTGGCTGTGAAGTGCTTTGGGACATTTTGAGGTCATGAAAAGGTTCAATTTAACTGCAAGTTCTTTCTTTATTGATAATGTAAATTGCTCATGCTGTCGTTACACCCTCCTGCTACTGGCTGGCACTGCAGCTCCTTCACTGGGGGGGAGGGTGTAATTACAGTGTGACGAGGTGACATGGACAGCTTCCACCATAAATATAAACATAGCAATTTATAATGGAAAAAGCCGACACAAAGTGGACACAGACAAAAGATTTCCAATATATTAATTACATATATTCTTCAATTTAATATTATTTATAGTCAAATCGCAATGTTTATAGCAATTCAGGAAGCAGAGAAATAAGCCTTGATTGGGGCATAGGAGGGTCTCCGCAGTACAGGCCAATGAGCAGGGAGGTGCAAAAGTGAGCTGTTACAGCATCATCACTGGCAGAAGGGTATCGTTGCAGTGTGACAACTTTACATCGGCAATACCCATTATAAATGTACAAATGTAAGGAGTCTTACAACACCAGGTTATAGTCCAACAGTTTTATTTGAAAATCACAAGCTTTCGGAGGCTTTCTCCTTCGTCAGGTGAGTGTCGAGATTCATTGAAAATCACCGCATATATAGTCACAGACCAATGCCTGGTGATTACAGACAATCTTTCCAACTGCCCGTTATCAAGGCCATCAAATTAGCTCAATAGTGTTCTGTTGGACTATAACCTGGTGTTGTAAGATTCCTTACATTTGTCCACCCCAGTCCATCACCGGCATCTCCACATCATTATAAATGTAGACATAGGAAATAATACTATGAGAAACTGACACAAAAGTGTGACGGAAATGTGACAGCAGGACGTGAGATTTTGGAGGGAGGAAGTGCACACAAATGTAAGATTTTTAATCTATTGACTTAGATGTACAACTTTGTGTTTTCTTTTCTCTTTCAAGGTTGAGCTGGGAGACAAATATAAAAACAAAACCTGTGGCTTGTGCGGGGACTTCAACAAATCTCCTGAGCACAATGAGCTTATCCACGAAGGTAAAAAGAACTGTTCTGACACATGGGCAGATTTGCTTAATGCAGCCGCCAGGCTCCCAGGGGCAAGGATTTGACTTAATGCTGCTCTCTAGGTCCCAGAGGTGAAGGGACAGTGTTCCAATTAACACACAGGGGCCGGTTTTAACTGAGGGTGCGTTCCGGGTGGACGGGAGTGCAGGGCTGGGGGAACCCCCTGCAGAGGCTCAGCATGAGAACCCGGGCCCATTTTAACTCCTGGGCCTTGGTTGAATAAAGCAGGACGGTCGCCCGCCCAAAACTGGCAGGAGTGGTGCCGGGCTCAGATCAGGAGCCCGAGGGTGCTGGGGACCCAAGGGAATGGTCCTTGGCGTAAAGTCAGCGCTGGGGACGGTGGGGAGGGGGGGTTGGCAGCTGATCCCGACGGTGGGAGGGAGAGACGAGGCTTGGGCAGGGGAGGTCGAAGGACACCTTGCTGGATGCAGGGGGGAGCAATTCCTGCTCCTCCCGGCCCACAAGGTTCCCATAGAAACGTTTAATTTTCAAACTTACCCCTTGACCTCTATTGGCCGCTCAGCGACCGCTGCCATAGTTCAGCTGTTGGGATTGTCCCCCCAAATCAGGAAGTTAAAATGCTGCCTGCCGGGGTGGGGAGTGGGTGGGCAGCCTTCTCGCCTCTTCTGTCTGTCCTCAAGTTAAGGTGGGGGCCGGAATGCTGATGGCTCAGGTCAGATATTGTGCAAATAAGGATTCCGCATGAAACAGTTGGCGATAGGTTTGTCTCCTCCATTTCAGGGCACGGTAACTTTATGGGGCAAAGGCTTTTCCAGGGATTGGACACCAGTTTCTCCAGACTTTTCTGTTCACTGAAGAGAAAGATCAATACTCGGGCCTTGATTTTTACAGGTGGGGCGGGGGGGTTGCTGGAAGGGAGCGAGGAAGCCCGGTAACAGCTACACACCAGGCAAGGTCAGGGAGGTGGAGGCCCTGCCGATCAGAACGGCAGGGCCTCATTTAAATAAAGCTTTCCAGAGCCCCGCCCGCACCCGGCCACATTGACCACCTGGCCGGCAAGGGGGAGTGGGAATTTGGCAGCAGGAGGCCGTAGCTGGGGTCCTGTGCGGGAGGGGGAAGGATCCGGCCGCGATCGGGGGAGGGGAGGGATTCTGGCCATGATTGGGTGAAGAGAGGGGGTCTGGCTGCGATTCGGGGGGTGGGGGTGGGGGGGTCGAAATCTCTGACCACGATCGGTGGGGGGAGAGGGGGGAGTCGCTGACCGCTATCGGGGGCGGGGGAGAGGGGGGAGTCGCTGACCACGATCGGGGGCGGGGGAGAGTCGCTGACCACGATCGGGGGCGGGGGGGGGTCTCTGACCACGATCGGGAGAGGGGGGGGAGTCTCTGACCACGATCGGGGGGCGGGTTGTCTCTGACCACGATCGGGGGAGGGGGGTGTGTCTCTGACCACGATTGGGAGGGTGGGGGGGAGTCTCTGACCACGATCGGAGGGGGAGGGGGGGGGAGTCTCTGACCACGATCGGGAGGGGGGAGGGGGGGAGTCTCTGACCACGATCGGAGGGGGAGGGGGGGAGTCTCTGACCACGATCGGAGGGGGAGGGGGGGAGTCTCTGACCACGATCGGAGGGGGAGGGGGGGAGTCTCTGACCACGATCGGAGGGGGAGGGGGGGGGAGTCTCTGACCACGATCGGAGGGGGAGGGGGGGAGTCTCTGACCACGATCGGAGGGGGAGGGGGAGAGTCTCTGACCACGATCGGAGGGGGAGGGGGGGGGGAGTCTCTGACCACGATCGGAGGGGGAGGGGGGGGGAGAGTCTCTGACCACGATCGGAGGGGGAGGGGGGGGGGAGTCTCTGACCACGATCGGAGGGGGAGGGGGAGTCTCTGACCACGATCGGGAGGGGGAGGGGGGGGGGGAGTCTCTGACCACGATCGGAGGGGGAGGGGGGGGAGTCTCTGACCACGATCGGAGGGGGAGGGGCAGTCTCTGACCACGATCGGGAGGGGGAGGGGGAGAGTCTCTGACCACGATCGGAGGGGGAGGGGGAGTCTCTGACCACGATCGGGAGGGGGAGGGGGAGTCTCTGACCACGATCGGGTGGGTGGTTAAGTTTCTGACCATGATCGGGAGGAGGGGAATGTCTCTGACCCCCTCTGATCGGAGTGGGGTAGCCCTGCACAAGTGAGGCCCAAGCTCCTCCTGCCCCTCCTGCCCCATAAGGAAATCTAAAATAAAACTTTAAAACTTGCCTTCGGGCCCACAATCCAGCTCACGACAGGTTTGCCTGCTCAGGTGACACCATCGGACCTGTTCTGGGTGTCTAATGTAGAACTCTTGCCTCTTTCCTGCGGGTGTGCTGTTCAGAGATCAGAGGGGAGGAGAGAAGGTAACTGAGGCAATTTTTAACAGCAGTGTTTGATCAGAAGTCTGACTGGACGAGCCTAAAAGTCACCATTTTTAAGAATTTGAAAAGTGGAGCAGAATCGGTCTGTGTGATTGCATACAACACGGAAACAGGCCAGTTGGCCCAATCTCCCAGTGTTGATGAGGATGCACCACATGAGCACTCGTCCTCATCCCATGTGCCCCCCCTGTTCCCACATCCCTTATTCCACTTTCCTTCAACCACCTATCTAACCTATTCTTAAATGTTGGCATGGTCTCCGCTTCAGTCGTTAACTCTGATAGTGAATTCCAGCCTCTTTGGGTAAAAAAAAACAGTTTCTTCTGCATTCAGTCCTAAATTCCTTATATTTAGTCTTATATCAATGTCCCTTAGTACTATCACACCTACAAAAGTGCACTAAATCATATTTGCCCGTGGTTACGTTATTTGACTAATATAGAGGTCCTTTTGGAAGGGTTTTGTGGTGATGCAGTGTGTTTGGCACCCAGCACATCATCCCTCTCAACAGATGGATGTGGCTTGAAGCTGTGAAGCCCCAGCCCCCTCAGCGAATTGCTCATCTCAGTCACACCTCCCCGGGGAGTGGCTGGGTAAGATACAGGCATGTGTGAACCTCTCCTCCCCTCTACCCCTCCCCGACAAGTCTGACTTGCTCACTTTCTTATGGCATGAGGTTTTAGGTTGACACTGACGAGAAGCTTGGAATCAGTCTTGCACTCACGTCCTTGGCTGGGATTGGTACTGAGGTAGCGAGGGACAAGGTAAAGGGAAAGAGGAATACAATAGAATCTCACCCTCTGGGGAAAAAACTGGCGACGCTAATATTTTCTGTGAGGAAGGCAGCTGGAAATCTTTTGGAACTACGAACATCTAGCCATAATGTTGAAGTCATGTTGAACAAGTCACCAGCACCACGCCTGACGCAATCTGTGGTCTTTGTTTAGGTCACAGGATTAGCCCAGTCCACTTTGCTTCTCTCCATAAATTGGATGATCCGTTGGAAAATTGCATACACATGGAGAATGAGAGTGAAGAGGAGCAGTTTCCAAACCACGTGAGTCTTTCACATCCTTAGCTTGCCAAGTCTTCTTGTTGGTGATTCGACTTCCCCCACTTTGGATTAAAAATATTACTTGTACAGAGCCCGAAGCTCTGGAAATCCCTCCCAAAAACCCCTCCGCCTCTCTCGTCTCCTTTAAGACACTCCTTAAAACCTACCTCTTTGACCAAGCATCTGTCCTAATACCTCCTTAAGTGGCTCGGTGTGAAATTTTGTTCCTGTGAAGTCCCTTGGGACGTTTTACTACGTTAAAGGCGCTATATAAATGCAAGATGTTGTTGTATAAGACACACTGAATGAATGACTAACTTGGTTTGTTCTCTCAGGACTTTCATGTAAAAGTCACAGACCCTTTCGGGCTCACTTACTTCCATTAACTGCCAGTTGTGTCTCATCGTCAAATATAATTTTCAATGCTATTAATTTCAGTGGGTTTGCAATCTATGAAAAAAAGCTTCCTCTATTCCATGGATTAACTTTAGGTGTACAGCAATCAGTCATCATTATCACACCACACATAAAGGGCTTTCGACTTCTGGTGAGAGGAGGCAGAGACTGAATGATCGACCAAGCCTCACTGAGTGATATGTGCTACAGTGAGATAGGATGAGGAAATCATTTTTCACCCATCACCCTTGGTTCACCCTCGCCTGAGTCTAAAGTTTGTGAGTTCGAGCTCCACTCCAGAGACTTGAGCACAAAATCTAGGCTGAGGCTCCAGTGCAGTACTGAGGGAGTGCCGTCTTTGGGATGAGACATTAAACTGAGACCCGGTCTGCCCTCTTAGGTGGACGTAAAAGATTCCACGGCACTCTTTCAAAGAAGAATAGGGGATTTCTCCTGACCAATATTTATCCCTCAACCAACATCACTAAAAACAGATTATCTGGTCATTATCTCATTTTTGTTTGTGGGATAAAAACAGAAAATGCTGGAGAAGTTCAGCAAGTCAGGCAGCATCTGTGGAGAAAGAAACAGAGTTAACGTTTCAGGTCGATGACCCTTCGTCTTTGGAAACAAGTTTATTTACCCTCGTTCTCCCTCTGTGCACTGCTGGTACATAGTGCTCTTTCAAAGAACACCTGAGATTGACCGTGATTGTTCCTTAAGGTTGTTTTAGTATACAATTCAGATTATTACTTGATTAGCAATATTAGTGTTTGTTTTACTGCCACAATCTATGAGCTAAAACAAACAAAACTAACCAGTCCAAGGCAAGTACCGTTTTCTTGGATCGGTCTGCAGTCTAAAGGTTAGAAATAACTTTTAGATTCTTTGCAATTTTGGTGGTTTCAATTCAGGAGGTCTGCACAGGAACAGTTAGGAACATAGGAACAGAAATAGGCCATTCAGCTCCTCGAGCCTGTTCTGCCATTCAATGAGATCATGGCTGATCTGTGACCTAACTCCATATACCCCCCAAAGCCCCGTATCCCTTAATACCTTTGGTTAACAAAAATCTCTCAATCTCAGATTCATAATTAACAATCAATCTAGCATCAGCTGCCGTTTGCGGAAGAGAGTTCCAAAATTCTACCACCCTTTGTGTGTAGAAGTGTTTCCTAACTTCACTCCTGAAAGTCCTGACCCTGGAGAGTTCGAGAGAGGTGGTGGAGGGGTCGAGCTGGATGTTGTTAGTGTACATGTGGCAGCTAACCCTAAGCTATGCGATGGACTGTAAAACCGAAAAATAAGTAACCAACATATTTTTTGAAAAACACGGGAACTGTGTTTAGCAACTGCCTCTCCTACTTGTTTGCAGTCGCACCCAGAATCTCATCACTGAGGTAATCGCACTTTAACACGATGCGAACAGCTGATTGAAGCTGCTCGAAGACCTGGCCTTGGCTGAAATCAGCACTGCCTTTTAAATCGGTCAGTCCAATCGAAGGGAGTAACAGTGTGTAAACAGCTAATTGAAGCTGACCTTGGCTGAAATCGGTCAGTCCGGGGTAAATACTTATCAAACTGCCTGAAAGAGATGGCGTTCTTGATATGTTAAAAGTGGCCCCTTTGTAATTGACTCTTATGGTAATGGAAAATGGTTAGGCGGCTGCCTGTGACAGTGGAAGTGGTGGGGACTGGATTCAGGTGTTTTATGGCTATAGTGATACACTCACAGCAGGCTGTCTGTGGATTTGAAGACGAAGAATGGTGCTTTTTTTCCACACAACAGACATTTCAGAATATACTGCAGATAAAGTTAAAATTGGAGGCTGATCATTTAATGATTAACAATGCAATTGGGTTCAGAAGATTTGGCTCTTATAAGACCCATGGCCTGTAATTGGCAAATGCAGTTCAATGTAGACAAATGTATGGAAGCAAGGAGACAAAACCATGTTAAATGGAAGAGACATACTGCTCAGGTAAGAGACTTGGGGGACATTGTAGAAACATCAAACCATCAGCTTACTGCGCGACTGCCGTAAAAAAAAAACACAACCAAGTTACCGGATTCCATGAGTATGGGGTTAGAATACAAATCAGAACAATTAATATCGTTACTGTGTAAGACACTGGAGTACTGTGTGCAGCAGTAGTCACCATACCATAACAAGAATAACACCGACCTTTGAAGGATGCAGCTTAGAGAAATCAAATTGATAATGAGATGTCAAGAGTTTGAGAGTGCACTTATACTGCAACTTCAGCATTGCTGCAAGTCAATCTCTACTTCACAGGAACGGTAAAGTTGTCGTATAAACCTGGAGTTGGTGCCAGTTCTGACTCCAGGGACAAGTAGTGTAAGGACAGGGGAGGAAGCTTTACACCATTAGGCTTTGACAATCATTGAGTAGAATCAAATTGCTGCCTGTCTGTGGTATCGCTGGAGCGGCCTGGCGGGGAGGGTGAGGAACCTACTTGGGAGTCTCTTCCCTGGTAGGAACACAGCTGTTTTTGAAAGGAAGTCGATTGGAATTCCCCGGAGTCAGTTCTTCTACAGAATGGACGAGTGCTTGAGGCCGAGGTTCCTTTCCCTGGAGTTTTCTTCCTCTTTAACCTATACTGTCGACAAAGAAGATATTTAAGGGGGAATACGTGATTCTAAATAATACGTCTAGGTAAATTCCCATTATTACTCCATTGTATGATATTAAATAGTATAGATGAGATAAACTCCCATTATTACTCCATTGTATGATATTAAATAGTATAGATGAGATAAACTCCCATTATTACTCCATTGTATGATATTAAATAGTATAGATGAGATAAACTCCCATTATTACTCCATTGTATGATATTAAATAGTATAGATGAGATAAACTCCCATTATTACTCCATTGTATGATATTAAATAGTATAGATGAGATAAACTCCCATTATTACTCCATTGTATGATATTAAATAGTATAGATGAGATAAACTCCCATTATTACTCCATTGTATGATATTAAATAGTATAGATGAGATAAACTCCCATTATTACTCCATTGTATGATATTAAATAGTATAGATGAGATAAACTCCCATTATTACTCCATTGTATGATATTAAATAGTATAGATGAGATAAACTCCCATTATTACTCTATTGCACATATTAAAAGGATCAGATAGGATAATTTGCCAGTATTATTCCAAAGTATATGCTATGTATAAATGGAGATAAGGTAAAGTCCCATTTTACTCCAATGAAGGGTACTAAAAGATACATAGTGTAAAATTAAATGTTATAAATAAGACAAGCTCCGATTATTACACCAAAGTATAATATTAAATGTACACATAAGTTAAACTGCTATCTTTACTGTCACAATCCATTTTTTTTACTCCAAAATATATGAGACTAAATGATTTAAAAACCATAAGATGCTGAAAAGAGAGATTTAATGATCGGGGATGAGCTCAATAGGTCAAATGGCCAATTGTCATTCTGACTTTTCCTATGTTCTTAAAGACTTGATTCGGAGAGTGAGCTATGCATTGCAAGGTTCCCAATGTGTACCCGAGTATAGACTGGGGAACAGTTTTACCTTTCTGTGAAATAAGTGTAATTTAAGCACTTGATTACATTGGAGAAAAGACTAACAGCAGCAATGAATGATTCTGTGCATTTTATTTTTAGCGAGCTTTCTGCACTTCATTGATGGGTAAAGTGGCACCAGAATGCACAGTGCCGGAATCAAGTTATATTAAACGCTGTCTCCAGGACCTGTCCAACTGCCCCAAGAAATATGATACAAGCTGTGCTTGTGACACTTTCTCAGAATACGCAAGGGAGTGTTCAAGATTACTGCAGCCTGTCCAAAACTGGAGAAATGACCATCTCTGTCGTAAGTTCCAATAGCAAATAGCTCTAAGCTTATTTCTATTTTTCTTCACACTTTGCTGATATGTAGACCATTGACAAAATCTGACTGTTCTCATGTGTCCTTGGCATCATTTTTCATCCTATGATTAGTATTCCTGTCTGTACTAATATTGACAGGCACATTCCTATAGAGTTCTTCTTGTCCCATCATTGACCCACAGAGTCCCTCCCATTAATGGCAGATCATTACTGACCCACTGAGTTCCTCCCATTCATGGCAGATCATTACTGACCCACAGAGTTCCTCCCATTCATGGCAGATCATTACTGACTCACAGAGTTCCTCCCATTAATGGCAGATCATTACTGACTCACAGAGTTACTCCCATTCATGGCAGATCATTACTGACCCACTGAGTTCCTCCCATTCATGGCAGATCATTACTGACCCACTGAGTTCCTCCCATTCATGGCAGAACGTTACTGACTCACAGAGTTCCTCCCATTCATGGCAGATCATTACTGACTCACAGAGTTACTCCCATTCATGGCAGATCATTACTGACCCACTGAGTTCCTCCCATTCATGGCAGATCATTACTGACCCACTGAGTTCCTCCCATTCATGGCAGATCATTACTGACCCACAGAGTTCCTCCCATTCATGGCAGATCATTACTGACTCACAGAGTTACTCCCATTCATGGCAGAACGTTACTGACTCACAGAGTTCCTCCCATTCATGGCAGATCATTACTGACCCACAGAGTTACTCCCATTCATGGCAGATCATTACTGACCCACAGAGTTCCTCCCATTCATGGCAGAACGTTACTGACTCACAGAGTTCCTCCCATTCATGGCAGATCATTACTGACCCACAGAGTTACTCCCATTCATGGCAGAACGTTACTGACTCACAGAGTTCCTCCCATTCATGGCAGATCATTACTGACTCACAGAGTTCCTCCCATTCATGGCAGATCATTACTGACCCACAGATTTACTCCCATTCATGGCAGAACGTTACTGACTCACAGAGTTCCTCCCATTCATCATAGACAGGCACTGACTCATGGAGTTCCTCCTGTCTCATCACTGATAGGTACTGACCCATAAAATCCCTCATGTCTCGTCACCGATGGGTTACTAATCCATGGACTGCCTCTGTCCCATCACTGATTTGATAGGTACTGACCCCGCATAAACCCGTCTGCCTCTCCACCTCCTCCTTATAATCCACCTCTTTGACCAGGTCTTTTGTTCTATTGTGATATAGAAATGACCTGGACTTGGGTATCGAGAGTACAATTTTGAAGTTTGCGGATGATACAAAACTTGAGAACATAGTAAATGGTGAGAGGGATAGTAGCAAACTTCAGGAGGACATGGACACACTGGTGAAATGGGCAGACACATGGCAGGTGCAATTTAATGAGGATATGTATGAAGTGATGCACTTTGGGAGGAACAACATGGAGAGGCAATATAATCTAAATGGTACTAGTTTGAGGGGGTTGCAAGAGCAGAAGGACCTGGAGGTACATACTCACAAATCTTTGAAGATGGCAGGACAAGTTGATAAGCTGGTTAAGAAAGCATATGGGATATTTGGCTTTGTATATAGGGGCACTGAGTACAAAAACAAGGAAGTCATGCTAAATCTTTACAAATCATCGGTTAGGCCTCACCTGGAGTATTGTGTACAATTACATAAGAACATAAGAAATAGGAGCAGGAGTAGGCCAATCGGCCCCTCGAGCCTGCTCCGCCATTCAATAAGATCATGGCTGATCTGATCCTAACCTCAAATCTAAATTCATGTCCAATTTCCTGCCCGCTCCCCGTAACCCCTAATTCCCTTTACTTCTCGGAAACTGTCTATTTCTGTTTTAAATTTATTTAATGACGTAGCTTCCACAGCTTCCTGGGGCAGCAAATTCCACAGACCTACTACCCTCTGAGTGAAGAAGTTTCTCCTCATCTCAGTTTTGAAAGAGCAGCCCCTTATTCTAAGATTATGCCCCCTAGTTCTAGTTTCACCCATCCTTGGGAACATCCTTACCGCATCCACCCGATCAAGCCCCTTCACAATCTTATATGTTTCAATAAGATCGCCTCTCATTCTTCTGAACTCCAATGAGTATTCTGGGCGCAACACTTTCAGGAGGATGTCAAGGCCATGGAGAGGGCACAGAGGTGGTTTACCAGGATGATACCAGGGATGAGGGACTCCAGCTATGTGGAGAGATTGGAGAAGCTGGGATTGTTCTCCTTAGAGCAGAGAAGGTTAAGGGGAGACCTGATAGAGGTATTAAAAATTATGAGCGGTTTTGTTGGAGCAAGTAAGGAGAAACTATTTCCTCTGGCCAGTGGGTCAGTAATCAGAGGTCACAGATTTTACATAATTGACTTGGCATTCCCTTTGTTTGACTACACCTCTGTGAAGCACTCTGGCTGTTTTTCTACATTAAAGGTGCTATATAAATACAGATATTTGTTTTATCCCACCATCAGGGATAAAACAATCTCAGTTCTATAGTAACAATCAGAAGTCATAATAGTGTCTGTCCCATTATACCAACCATCAGTCACAATATGATTTATTGTTTTTAATCAATCACATGTATAATCACACATACTTTCAAACAAATTCTTAAATCAATATACTGTAGGTAAAGATCGTTAAAAAGTAATGAAAAACAGAACGAGCCCAGTTTATGAAAGCAATTTCATTGTTCTCTGCTCAGTATCAGAAAGAGCCTTAAAAGGTCACCGATGCAAACTCCATTAACCTTGAAAGATTTCTATTGTGGTTGAACTCAGTCCAGGTTTTTATGAAAAAAAAGTTGTATTATCTGGAAATAAACCTGAAGTCACCTTGACCTGCAAACCCACTGTAAGAGCAAGGAATATGGTAACTGTTGTTTTTATCAGCCAGCTAACCAGAATGGGTTCATTTCCTTTTCCTTCTTTTCCTTCTCCATTCTTTTCCTTTTGCTCTCGTTGTTTATTTTCTTCTCCCTGTAAAGCGCTCTGAGGTTTCGTTCCACAATAAGGAGCGCCTCGTCAATATAAGTTGTTGTTCCTATTGCGAATGCTGCTGTTGATGAAGCTGTTGTTTTTACTGCTATTCTTGTTCTTACTTCTGTTCTCTTGATACTGTTGCTACGATACAGTTGCTGTTGCTCTCATTGATACTGCTGCTGTTGGCGCTGTTTTCACTGTTTCTGTTGATGCTATTGTTGTTACTATTAATACTGTTGCTCTCATTGATACTGCTGCTGTTGGCGCTGTTTTCACTGTTTCTGTTGATGCTATTGTTGTTACTATTAATACTGTTGCTCTCATTGATACTGCTGCTGTTGGCGCTGTTGTTACTGGTTCTGTTGATGCTATTGTTGTTACTATTAATACTGTTGCTCTCATTGATACTGCTGCTGTTGGCGGTGTTTTCACTGTTTCTGTTGATGCTATTGTTGTTACTATTAATACTGTTGCTCTCATTGATACTGCTGCTGTTGGCGCTGTTGTTACTGGTTCTGTTGATGCTATTGTTGTTACTATTAATACTGTTGCTCTTGTTGATACTGCTGCTGTTGGCGCTGTTGTTACTGTTTCTGTTGATGCTATTGTTGTTACTATTAATACTGTTGCTCTCATTGATACTGCTGCTGTTGGCGGTGTTTTCACTGTTTCTGTTGATGCTATTGTTGTTACTATTAATACTGTTGCTCTCATTGATACTGCTGCTGTTGGCGCTGTTTTCACTGTTTCTGTTGATGCTATTGTTGTTACTATTAATACTGTTGCTCTCATTGATACTGCTGCTGTTGGCGCTGTTGTTACTGGTTCTGTTGATGTTATTGTTGTTACTATTAATACTGTTGCTCTTGTTGATACTGCTGTTGTTACTGTTTCTGTTGATGCTATTGTTGTTACTATTAATACTGTTGCTCTCATTGATACTGCTGCTGTTGGCGGTGTTTTCACTGTTTCTGTTGATGCTATTGTTGTTACTATTAATACTGTTGCTCTCATTGATACTGCTGCTGTTGGCGCTGTTGTTAGTGGTTTTGTTGATGCTATTGTTGTTACTATTAATACTGTTGCTCTCATTGATATTGCTGCTGTTGGCGCTGTTGTTACTGTTTCTGTTGATGCTATTGTTGTTACTATTAATACTGTTGCTCTCATTGATACTGCTGCTGTTGGCGCTGTTGTTACTGTTTCTGTTGATGCTATTGTTGTTACTATTAATACTGTTGCTCTCATTGATACTGCTGCTGTTGGCGCTGTTGTTACTGTTTCTGTTGATGCTATTGCTGTTACTATTAATACTGTTGCTGTTGTTGGTGCTGATGTTGCTATTGTTGCTGTTATTGTATTTTCTTGTTGTTGCTTTGCTATTTTGCTGTTTCTATTGCTACTGTTGGTGTTGCTATTTTTGCTGTTGCTGTTACCATTGTTGGAAATGGTTACTAAGGTGTTATGTCCATTGGATTTCTAAGCAATAGTAGTGAACGGGAAGGGGATTTGTTCTTTGGATTTCTACCCGATGGGAATGAATGGGCGGGGACTTTATCTATTGGAATTTATACAGTGGATATAAATTGAAGAGGTTGAGATGAGATCCCTCAAAATAAAGGCAATTTGGGTTTTTACATCACCGCAACCCTGAAACTGTAGGGGGCAATTTTCAGAGCATGGAAGAGTGAGAAAGAACTTCACCCACCGACAGAGTACATCAGAAACTCTGTACACACTGCTTGCAATTTTGCCATGTGCATTGGGGATCAGCAGGATTTCCTATCCCCAGCACACAGCTGCATAATTTAAATGTACAAACACTTAATGGAGTAATTGAAATAAAATCACAGAAATCATCAATAATTAGTAAAATGTGCTACATGGCTCATTTGGTAGCACACTCACCTCCGTGTCAGAAGGTGGGGTTTCAAAGCCCCATCTCAGGGACAGCTACGCACAATCCAGGCGATCACTCCAGAGGGAGTGCTGCGTTGTTCTTGGGATAAGATGTGAAACCAAGCCCCCATCTGCATGTTCTGCTGGACACTAATGATCCCATTGGCACTATTTAAAGCAAGAGCAGGGAGGTGTCCAGACAAACAGCCCTCGTTTCATCAACACCACCAGAAACCGATTAATCAGTTATTCATCTCATTAGTGTTCTTGAGATGTTGCTACGTGCAAAATAACCACAATTAGTGCATTTCAGAGATACCATCACTCCCTCTGAAAGATTTCCAAACATACCATCACTCCCTCTGAAAGATTTCCAAAGATAACATCACTCACTCTGAAAGATTTCTGAAGATACCATCACTCCCTCTGAAAGATTTCTAAAGATACCATCACTCCCTCTGAAAGATTTCTAAAGATACCATCACTCCCCCTGAAAGGTTTCTAAAGATACCATCACTCCCTCTGAAAGGTTTCTAAAGATACCATCACTCCCTCTGAAAGGTTTCTAAAGATACCATCACTCCCTCTGAAAGGTTTCTAAAGATACCATCACTCCCTCTGAAAGATTTCTAAAGATACCATCACTCCCTCTGAAAGATTTCCAAAGATACCATCACTCCCTCTGAAAGGTTTCTAAAGATACCATCACTCCCTCTGAAAGGTTTCCAAAGATACCATCACTCCCTCTGAAAGGTTTCCAAAGATACCATCACTCCCTCTGAAAGATTTCTAAAGATACCATCACTCCCTCCGAAAGATTTCTAAAGATACGATCACTCCCTCTGAAAGATTTCTAAAGATACCATCACTCCCTCTGAAAGATTTCTAAAGATACCATCACTCCCTCTGAAAGATTTCTAAAGATACCATCACTCCCTCTGAAAGATTTCCAAAGATACCATCACTCCCTCTGAAAGATTTCTAAAGATAACATCACTCCCTCTGAAAGATTTCTAAAGATACCATCACTCCCTCTGAAAAATTTCTAAAGATACGATCACTCCCTCTGAAAGATTTCTAAAGATACCATCACTCCCTCTGAAAGGTTTCCAAAGATACCATCACTCCCTCTGAAAGATTTCTAAAGATACCATCACTCCCTCTGAAAGATTTCCAAAGGCTTAAAACTCAGGTGCCGAAATTGCTCCAGTAACTTCGACCTGCAGAATATATTCTCATTCCACAGGATTGTGACACAGCTCTGTTTATTTTAGCTCCACGTAAATGCCCAACGAACCTGATGTACATGGAGTCCGGGTCACCCTGCTTTCCTACATGTTCCAACTTACGCTCGACCTGCGATACTCATGGCACATATGGCTGCTTCTGCCCAGAAGGTAAACTCACTTCCTCAAGTCAACAGTACGGTCTTAGTCAGGAAATAGAGAGAAAGGGGGAAAAACTGCATGCTCTGGAAATCCAAAATGAAATGGTCCATCAATGCCTGCAAAAGAAGGTGAGGTTAATGTTCGGGGTGGGACCCTTCATCACAACTTGGCCCAATGTGAGTAAGGAGTGTTTTAATAAACCAGCAGGATTTAAACACCATTCCGGGAATTTCCTCAGAGGTGCTCCCGCTCTGCCTCCATCAGTCCACCCGACCTGCGGCTGAACATCCCCGTTTACACACATCGACTGGGTTTCCGCCACACTTCCTGCAAAGTTTTGGTGACGGAGCAGGAGCTCCTCTGAAGAAATTCCCAGCCCGTGACAGAGAAGGCTCGTCAGCGTTTATTTACCCTCAGGTGACCGCGGAGCAGCATTGGGTGGCGAAGAACAGAAAGTTATTGAAATCACGAGGGACCACGTCTTTCCATGGACTCATTAATAGTTTGAATTTTAATGAGGTTTTATTGCAGATGATATTGGAGTGTTATTGCTCCTGTTAAAAGGAGCTCTTCATCTTCCACGACAGAGGGTTAGGGATGAAAGAAAAGCTTCAGAAAAACTAATTTATATTCGCTGCACGAGCTGAAATCATGACTAAGACTCCACTAATTGCTTTGTTGGTGAGACCCACATCACTTACACTGCTACTTATGTTTTAAAGGAGTCTGAGGGGTTTTGATTTCATCCCCTGGTTTGTCTAGGGTATATGTTATTGTAAGTGATAAGGATAATCACTGTATCATCTTCCTTACACTGTGCAAAAGATTTGGCTCCCTGGGATTGAGGCAATAATGGGCTTGGAGTGAAGACGTGCAGATATGAGCAGCTATTCAATAGTATGTAATTCTTCAGTCAGAGCACGTACTCACTGCTTTATTTTGCCACAGGTACTGTTTTTGATGACATTTCCAACAAGGGACTGTGTGTACCTCTAAACGAATGTCCCTGCACTTGGAATGGGGCCATCTGCCGTCCTGGAGCAAAAATCTCGGCACTCTGCAGAAACTGGTAAAATAAAACCCAACTGCTGCTGTTTAATACAAACAATGGGCTGGATTTTCAACCTGATCCCCGGACATTACGGAAACCGCACAATTTTCATTTCCATTGATTTCAATTAGATGAAAACCGCACGGTTTCTATAACAGGCACGATTTGCCACACTTATTCTACACCCAGGGTAGTAAGTTGAAAATCCACCGTATTGTCTTTGGGAGTGATATTCCTGTCTTCAATAATTTAACACTGGAATAAACAGTGGCACAATATTGGTAGAAAGTGCTAGCTCATTTGTCCATTTCAGCACTGCTCTGAGAAAATCCACATCTCCAAAAATTAGGTCAACAAACACGAGGAAAAATAGCAGATATTTGCTTGATAATGTCAGGAATGAAGAGCTCAGTATATACTTTAGTATTTGACTCTCAACTGCAATCCACAGCTAATGAAAAAAAATATTTTACTTCAGGTCAGTCTTTGAGTTTAAGGAAGGGGAAGATTTCATAGTATCACCACTGAGAGAGGCACATTGTGGAGGGAGGGAGGGAGGGAGGGATCCACAGGAAGCAACTCATCTAGCAGGGCAGGGGCAGGGGCAGAGACCAGCTGGAGACAGGCAAGGGGTGAGGCGGCATGAGTTTTATTTTCCATATTCAATGCAGAGCAGCTGTGAACTGCAAAGTGTCAATGCAGCAAAGGACTTTGAAAGGGGATCCTTCGACTCCTCGGCTGGGTGAGTGTTTAATGTAGATGGTCCCAGTGGGAAGGGGAATCCAGTTAAATGGCTGAGGAAGAGCGAGAAAATGGCAATCCGTGCAGGCTTCACAAAGAGCCAAGAGAGTAGATTCACAGTGGTGGATATCCCTCGCTCGCAGGCATTGAGCGTGGAGTGCTGATCGGAGAATTGGAGCATTCCTTCTGACCCATGCTCCCACCCAGAGGGGCTTCTGACTGCAGCTGGAGGACCTGTGAATTTGTCCGAATAACTCAGCAGAGGTTGTTCTACGCAGGTTCCGGTGCAAGCGTCCAACACTGGGGTAGATTTTTTTCTCTTCACCGCCTGGGCAGTAATCTGATGGAGCAGATCGCTTGCCTTTTAGAAACGTGGATATCTGAGGTGGGCATTTGAAGGGGTTTGCCTGTGCATGAGGCTAGTGAAGGGAGGTCCATATCAGGTGACGGTGTGAGAGAGCCATGGTGTACGCTGCCTGCTTCTGCTGCAGCTCAGCAACATCGCGAGGGTGAGGAGCGGGCTGACACGCGTGGTAGTATGACGCTTTCGGGGAAACTGGGAGGGAATGTCCTTGTCAGGTTATTAAACTTCTTGCAGCATTGAACTGCCATCCCATGTGTCAGCTGTCACTGCCAGAGGTAACTCCACGCGGCTTAACCCACCAACCTCACCGGCTTCTTCCCCACAGTCTGAATCTGCTGCCACATCTGCCCCAGGAGAGTCTTTAAGAGAAACTGGCTGCCGGGTGCTAGCAGTGATCTTCCTGACATTTCTTTATAGTTCCTGTGTTAAATCCAGTGGAATTGGCAGTTCTGAGAATAGACTGGAAACTCTCGTCTTGATTTGAGATGAGATGGCTGCCTGCTTCCTCTTCCTTTCCCTTTTTAAATGTATTCTATCCTCAAATGATAATTTCTGTATGTATCTTGCAATCATTTTATTTTTTTAAGTTTAAAAAATGGTCATGATAAATCAAGCAGTCCGTGTTTCTCTTTCCCACTGGAATTTCTCTGAGCAGTGAAATTTGGCTCCTTTAAACTGCTGCTGGATTATAAACCATACAATGGTTAGAGCTTCCCTCGGCCTCCCCCGCGCCCCCCTCTCCCCCCGCCCAGCGTCAATTACCTGCAGCAGACAGGAGCACGATCTCTGCCTACCCATCGTTACTAAAATGAGTTGACTCCAGGAATTGGGATGGAGCTTTGCAGCAGCCAGAAATCGCACCTCACTGTATCTGCAGTGGTGGAGTGGAAGGTGAGGAAATTTGGAGCCACTGGGCTAGGCGTGAGCTGCTGGCACTGGTCACGTCTCCACAGGCAGCTTGCCCGAGTCAAGAGATCAATGTTGGCTCGTCTGCCTCGCTAGCAGAGGTTCTCAGGTGAGTCCCGGGAGTGTGGGGGGGCGGGGGCATCGTGACTCCTGCTCCTCCTGGGTCCACAGCAACAATTTTATTAAGGAAAAAAAAATGTAACTCACCTTTGGTTGAAAGCGGTGGACATCTGACGCCTACCTTGCTCAGTGGCGACCAATGGGGTCCTTCAACCGGCATTAGGCCCCTAATTTAATATTTAATGGGCCTAACGCCAGTTTTAAGCATCCGCCCGGGACGCCAAAATAAAAGACGCCCCGAATTTAGCAGTGAGCCTAATCTGCGCAGATTGGGCGCAGGCCATCCCATTGCTAAATTGGTATGATTTACACCCATTTTAAGCCTGAAAAACGGATGCATCCCAGTTACTGCTGCACTGTCTCTTTCACTGCAGTTTCAATAATTTCCCCTAACTCTTCTCCTAATTCCTGCTTGGTAATCGCTTTCCCTTCTCCCTTATGAAGTACCTCGGGATGCTTTGCGACATTTAAAAGGTGCTACAAATGCCTACGTTGTTGTTGATGATGGTGCAATTGGACCAACAGTGATGGGAAATAAATTGGGAGTTAGTTGAGTTGGAAATAAATTGGGAGTTAGTTGAGTTGGAAATAAATTGGGAGTTAGTTGAGTTGGAAATAAATTGGGAGTTAGTTGAGTTGGAAATAAATTGGGAGTTAGTTGAGTTGGAAATAAATTGGGAGTTAGTTGAGTTGGAAATAAATTGGGAGTTAGTTGAGTTGGAAATAAATTGGGAGTTAGTTGAGTTGGAAATAAATTGGGAGTTAGTTGAGTTGGAAATAAATTGGGAGTTAGTTGAGTTGGCGACCGCTATGGAAAGACCTGTGTGGAACAATTGGTGCTGCATTTACTAAATAACTGACTACCGAAAGGAATCATGTCGGGTAACAAGTGACAGATCAGCAGCCAAGCATTTTGAAGGCCTATTAGTGTAACGTAAGAGCTAGAGGAGGAGAAATGCTGGATGGAACGTCAGGGATATCTGGGTGGGCCTGTGCACAGCCTGGTGTATTGCCCAGAATGGGTTTGCACCTTGAATTCCCCACTTAGTGAATTCCCAGTCATAGCGAGGTTGTCAGGAAAAGGCACTGAGTACAAATAAGGTGTTCCCTGCAGGAAAGTATGAGATTAAAGTTCAGGACAAATCTATGACACTCCCACATGGCCACTAGCATCTGGCTGAAGAGTAGCACAAGTAGGGAGCTGAGACTGGTAGATGGAGTGATGTACCAACTATCATCTTAAAACATGTCAGCAATGATGGGGTTAACACTCCTGTCCAGTGGCATGGTCCTACCCAATAATGTTACATAGAATTACATAGAATGTACAGCACAGAAACAGGCCATTCAGCCCAACAGGTCCATGCCTGTGTTTATGCTCCTCCCTCCCTACTTCATCGAACCCTATCATCATATCCTTCTATTCCTTTCTCCCTCATGTGTTTATCGAGCTTCCCCTTAAGTGCATCTATGCTATTCACCTCAACTTTTCCTCAACTCCACAGTCTCACCACTCTCTGGATAAAGAAGTTTCTCCTGAATTCCCTATTGGATTTATTAGTGACTATCTTATATTTATGGCCCCTAGTTTTGGCATCCCCACAGATGGAAAAATTTTCTCTACGTCTACCCTATCAAACCCTTTCATAATCTTAAAGACCTCTATCAGGTCACCCCTCAGCCTTCTCTTTTCTAGATAAAAGAGCCCCAGCCTGATCAGTCTTTGCTGATAAGTGTATCCTCTCAGTTCTGGTATCATCCTAGTAAATCTTTTTTGCATCCTCTCCAAAGCCTCTATATCCTTTTTATAATCTGAAGACCAGAACTGTGCACAATACTTTTCTGCTTTTCAATTCTATCCCTTTAGAAATGAACCTGTGCTTTGTTTACTTTTTTATGGCCTTATTAACCTGTGTCGCTACTTTTAGTGATTTGTGTATCTGTACCCCCAGATCACTTTGCTCCTCTATCCCATTTAGACTCTTATTATCCAAGCAGTATGAGGCCTCCTTAACCTTCCTACCAAAATGTACCACCTCACACTTGTCTATATTGAAATTCATTTATCAATTACATGCCCATTCTGCAAGTTTATTAATATTTTCTTGTTACTCGTCACATTCTTCCTCAGTAATAACTACACCCCCCAATTTGGTGTCATCCGAAAATTTTGAAATTGTACTTCCGATTCCCGAGTCCAAATCGTTAATGTAAATTGTGAACAACAGTGGTCCCAGCATCGATCCCTGTGGAACACCACTTCCCACTTTTGCCAGTCTGAGTAACTATCTTTAACCCCAACTCTCTGTTTTGTGTTTTGTAGCCAGTTTGCTATCCATTCTGCTACCTGTCCCCTGACTCCACATGCTCTGACCTCAGTCATGAGTCTACAATGTCTTATCGAAGGCTTTTTGAAAATCCAAGAATATGACATCTACTACATTACCCTTGTCTACTCTTTCTGTTACTTCTTCAATAAATTTAATAAGGATGATCAGGCACGACCTTCCCTTTTTAAATCTGTGCTGACTGCTCTTTATTATATTTTCAGTTTCTAGATTTTTTTAATTACATCTTTGAGTAAAGATTCCATTATCTTTCCTGTCACTGACATTATGCTCACTGGTCTATATTTCCCTGGACTTGTTCTGTCTCCTTTTTTAAATATAGGAATAACATTAACTGTCCGCCAGTCCTCTGACACTATTCCCATTTCTAGTGAATTTATATATATATCTAATCGTGCCTCTGCTATCTCCTCCCTAACTTCTTTTAATATGCACAGATGCAAACCATCTGGACCAGGGGTTTTATCCTTTGTACGTTGATTAGTTTTTCAATTCTCTTCCCCCTTTCTATCTTAAATGTTGTTATATCTTTTTCAATCTCTTCTTCTAATGTCCTGCCTACTCTGTTAGTCTCCCTGGTAAATACTGAGGCAAGTCAATATTTCTGCCATTTCCTGTGAGTTTATCATCTCTTAATGGCCCGATCTCTATTCTGATTTTTCTTTGTTATTTATGTGTTTGTAGAATACTTTATTTCTTTTTATATTCCATGATAATTTAATCTCGTAGTTCCTCTTTGCTTTTCTAATTGTTTTTTTGACTTCTTTCCTAACCTCTTCATATTCCCTTTCATCATCCTCCCCTTTATTGTCTATATACTTAGAGAATGCCTTTTTCTTTAGTTTCAATTTTATCTCTTTTTTTTATCTATAGTGTTCCATTATTGGATAGTTATTTTTTAGCGGAATGTATTTCTCCTGAACTCTATTGATCACCTTTTAAAATATTTCCCACTGCTGTTCTACCTCTCTGTCTGTCCAGTTTACCTTCCCTAGTTCCATTCTCATCCCTGCATAATTAGTTTTTTTCCAATTTATTACTTTGATCTTTCTCTTACTTATGTCTTTCTCAATCATTATCTTAAACCTTATTATATTATGATCGCTATTGCCTAGATGTTCCCCCATGCTTACTTCTCTTATCTGCTCTGGGTCATTTCCCATTATTAGATCCAGCAGTGATTCCTCTCTTGTTGGGCTTCTCACATACTCGGTATGAAAGGAGTCCTGTACACACTGTAAAAACCCCATTCCCCTTTTCCTACCTCTTCTTGCCAGTTTATTTGAGGGTAGTTGAAATCTCCCATGATTATTATTCGATGTTTTTTTACTCATTTTATAGATTTGTCTTCATATTTCTGTAGAACATCCCTATTAACCTGATCGATCCCTTCTGATCCTTTGTCTCAATCCACATAGATTCTGTTTCTATCTTAAGGTTGGTTGTCCCTTTTTTTCTGCTGCCATTGTTATTTCTAATTAATATCTTCTTCCTTCCTTATCCTTTCTAAATACATTATATCCTGCAATATTTAACTGCCAGTCCTGTTTATTTTATTAAGCCCTGCTTCTGTTATCTCTACTGCATCTGGCTCCACGCTACAAATTATTACCCGTTTTATTTCAGATGCTGCGCACGTTGCCGTACAGGCGATTTAATTTGTTTTTATTAATAGTTCCACTCACTTTATTTTTAACAGTCATCTTATACTGATGTTCTGTAACTCCACCCATTCCCTGACTGTTTATATCAGCCTTATTCCTTACCTTGGTCTGACAAACACACTCATCTCCTATTTATTTTTATCTTCACGACTAAGTTATTTTCGCCAGATCCTTCCCCCCATCTTACCAGTTTAAAGTCTTACGTGACATTTAGAATCATAGAAGTTTACAACATGGAAACAGGCCCTTCGGCCCAACATGTCCATGTCGCCCAGTTTATACCACTAAGCTAGTCCCAATTGCCTGAATTACTTATTCAGTTGAGCTGGAAGTGCTACTGTTACATTTCAATCTTATTATAGTGAAGGCTCTGACCACATTAAACAATCTTCCTTCGCAGCTGCTGTTATTGTAACGAAACAACACAGAAAACTTTCCTTGCAGCCACTGCACACACAGAGAATGCTTCATCCACACACCGAGCAGGGCCACAGCGATCTCCTAGTTTTGATCGCCTAAGGGGATCGGAGAGGAATTTTCCAGATTTTATTCCCCAAAATGGCCTTGGTTGTATCTGTTTCTTTTTTTGCCTCTCCCATGAGATCGCATGCCTCTGTTTGGAGTGGGGAGTGTCGCATTATAATGTACAAGACATCACAACTGTCTGGCACAGGCTGGAAGGACCAGTATGTCTTTTCCCGTCTGTTGCTTTTTCATATGTTTGTAGCACACTGTTCAATTGTTTCCGCCCAATTGGATATCGAAGCACGCCACATAAGGTGACCAGAGATCGACTGCTCGAACGCAGGGCAGTACAAGGTCTCCGATTTTCTGATATCTGGGGCGAGCTTCCTTGCAGCACGTCCTGCTCTGCCCAAAGTTTGTGAGAAATCCCATCCAGGGACAGAAATGGGGTTTTCACTGACAGATCTGCAAAAGTCAGAGTGGCGGAGCGGGAGAAGCTCCGAGGAAATCCAAACCCCAATGTGTTTTTTTTTTTCTCCGGACAAACGTCAGGAATCTCCTTGCGGCCTCTGCCGATCGACTGCCGTAACTTCGCCGGCCGATTGGCAAAAAAAAAGCCCGGAGAGGTTTTCCGCTGAGGTTTTACGACGGGCAACGGGGAGGACCGCCAGAGGGGAGTGCAGAACCATTCCTGGAAGAAGACCATATTGACGGTACCTCCTGCTGTCTCGTGTGTGAACCCTGTACATTGACTGTGTCTGTTGTTTGTGCAGTGTGTGCTCGATGGGCCAGTGGGACTGCACGAACCTCCCATGTCCAGGGCGATGCTCCGTGGAAGGCGGATCGTTTGTCACCACCTTTGATTCCAGACAGTACCGATTCCACTCAGTCTGCATCTTTGTGCTGGTCAAAGTAAGAACTCGTGCCTGTTTATTCACACTTTCATCAGGTTCAGGGGGCTGGACGCAGATCGCTGGCAGGAGTGAGGTGTTGGAGACCGCTGAGAGGGAGTTACTGTCTGCACTGCATGGTCAACAGCGCTGGTGGAGCTGTCTATAGAGGGGTCCCGAGGGTGAGGCCCTGTCTATAGAGGGGTCCCGAGGGTGAGGCCCTGTCTATAGAGGGGTCCCGAGGGTGAGGCCCTGTCTATAGAGGGGTCCTGAGGGTGAGGCCCTGTCTATAGAGGGGTCCTGAGGGTGAGGCCCTGTCTCGAGGGGTCCTGAGGGTGTGGCCCTGTCTATAGAGGGGTCCTGAGGGTGAGGCCCTGTCTCAAGGGGTCCTGAAGGTGAGGCCCTGTCTATAGAGGGGTCCTGAGGATGTGGCCCTGTCTATAGAGGGGTCCTGAGGGTGAGGCCCTGTCTCGAGGGGTCCCGAGGGTGAGGCCCTGTCTATAGAGGGGTCCTGAGGATGTGGCCCTGTCTATAGAGGGGTCCTGAGGGTGAGGCCCTGTCTATAGAGGGGTCCCGAGGGTGAGGCCCTGTCTCGAGGGGTCCCGAGGGTGAGGCCCTGTCTATAGAGGGGCCCTGAGGGTGAGGCCCTGTCTATAGAGGGGTCCTGAGGGTGAGGCCCTGTCGATAGAGGGGTCCCGAGGGTGAGGCCCTGTCTATAGAGGGGTTCTGAGGGTGAGGCCCTGTCTATAGAGGGGTCCTGAGGGTGAGGCCCTGTCTATAGAGGGGTCCTGAGGGTGAGGCCCTGTCTCGAGGGGTCCCGAGGGTGAGGCCCTGTCTATAGAGGGGTCCCGAGGGTGAGGCCCTGTCTATAGAGGGGTCCTGAGGGATGGGCCCTGTCTATAGAGGGGTCCTGAGGGATGGGCCCTGTCGATAGAGGGGTCCTGAGGGTGAGGCCCTGTCTATAGAGGGGTCCTGAGGGTGAGGCCCTGTCTATAGAGGGGTCCTGAGGGTGAGGCCCTGTCTATAGAGGGGTCCTGAGGGTGAGGCCCAGTCTCGAGGGGTCCCGAGGGTGAGGCCCTGTCTACAGAGGGGTCCCGAGGGTGAGGCCCTGTCTCGAGGGGTCCCGAGGGTGAAGCCCTGTCTATAGAGGGGTCCTGAGGGTGAGGCCCTGTCTAAAGAGGGGTCCTGAGGGTGAGGCCCTGTCTATAGAGGGGTCCTGAGGGTGAGGCCCTGTCTATAGAGGGGTCCTGAGGGTGAGACCATGTCTCGAGGGGTCCTGAGGGTGAGGCCCTGTCTATAGAGGGGTCCTGAGGGTGAGGCCCTGTCTATCGAAGGGTCCTGAGGGTGAGGCCCTGTCTATAGAGGGGTCCTGAGGGTGAGGCCCTGTCTATAGAGGGGTCCTGAGGGTGAGGCCCTGTCTCGAGGGGTCCTGAGGGTGAGGCCCTGTCTATAGAGGGGTCCTGAGGGTGAGGCCCTGTCTATAGAGGGGTCCCGAGGGTGAGGCCCTGTCTATAGAGGGGTCCTGAGGGTGAGGCCCTGTCTATAGAGGGGTCCTGAGGGTGAGGCCCTGTCTATAGAGGGGTCCTGAGGGTGAGGCCCTGTCTATAGAGGGGTCCTGAGGGTGAGGCCCTGTCTCGAGGGGTCCTGAGGGTGAGGCCCTCTCTATAGAGGGGTCCCGAGGGTGAGGCCCTGTCTATAGAGGGGTCCTGAGGGTGTGGCCCTGTCTATAGAGGGGTCCTGAGGGTGAGGCCCTGTCTATAGAGGGGTCCCGAGGGTGTGGCCCTGTCTATAGAGGGGTCCTGAGGGTGAGGCCCTGTCTATAGAGGGGTCACGAGGGTGAGGCCCTGTCTCGAGGGGTCCCGAGGGTGAGGCCCTGTCTATAGAGGGGCCCTGAGGGTGAGGCCCTGTCTATAGAGGGGTCCTGAGGGTGAGGCCCTGTCTATAGAGGGGTCCCGAGGGTGAGGCCCTGTCTATAGAGGGGTCCTGAGGGTGAGGCCCTGTCTATAGAGGGGTCCTGAGGGTGAGGCCCTGTCTATAGAGGGGTCCTGAGGGTGAGGCCCTGTCTCGAGGGGTCCCGAGGGTGAGGCCCTGTCTATAGAGGGGTCCCGAGGGTGAGGCCCTGTCTATAGAGGGGTCCTGAGGGATGTGCCCTGTCTATAGAGGGGTCCTGAGGGATGGGCCCTGTCGATAGAGGGGTCCTGAGGGATGGGCCCTGTCTATAGAGGGGTCCTGAGGGATGGGCCCTGTCTATAGAGGGGTCCTGAGGGTGAGGCCCTGTCTCGAGGGGTCCTGAGGGTGAGGCCCTGTCTCGAGGGGTCCCGAGGGTGAGGCCCTGTCTATAGAGGGGTCCCGAGGGTGAGGCCCAGTCTCGAGGGGTCCCGAGGGTGAGGCCCTGTCTCGAGGGGTCCTGAGGGTGAGGCCCTGTCTCGAGGGGTCCTGAGGGTGAGGCCCTGTCTATAGAGGGGTCCTGAGGGTGAGGCCCTGTCTATAGAGGGGTCCTGAGGGTGAGGCCCAGTCTCGAGGGGTCCCGAGGGTGAGGCCCTGTCTATAGAGGGCTCCTGAGGGTGAGGCCCTGTCTATAGAGGGGTCCTGAGGGTGAGGCCCTGTCTATAGAGGGGTCCTCAGGGTGAGGCCCTGTCTATAGAGGGGTCCTGAAGGTGAGGCCCTGTCTATCGAGGGGTCCTGAGGGTGAGGCCCTGTCTATAGAGGGGTCCTGAGGGTGAGGCCCTGTCTATAGAGGGGTCCTGAGGGTGTGGCCCTGTCTATAGAGGGGTCCTGAGGGTGAGGCCCTGTCTATAGAGGGGTCCTGAGGGTGAGGACCTGTCTATAGAGGGGTCCCGGGGGATGGGCCCTGTCTATACAGGGGTCCCGAGGGTGAGGCCCTGTCTCGAGGGGTCCTGAGGGTGAGGCCCTGTCTCGAGGGGTCCCGAGGGTGAGGCCCTGTCTATAGAGGGGTCCCGAGGGTGAGGCCCTGTCTCGAGGGGTCCTGAGGGTGAGGCCCTGTCTATAGAGGGGTCCTGAGGTTGAGGCCCTGTCTATAGAGGGGTCCTGAGGGTGAGGCCCTGTCTATAGAGGGGTCCCGAGGGTGAGGCCCTGTCTCGAGGGGTCCTGAGGGTGAGGCCCTGTCTATAGAGGGCTCCTGAGGGTGAGGCCCTGTCTATAGAGGGGTCCTGAGGGTGAGGCCCTGTCTCGAGGGGTCCTGAGGGTGAGGCCCTGTCTATAGAGGGGTCCTGAGGGTGAGGCCCTGTCTATAGAGGGGTCCCGAGGGTGAGGCACTGTCTATAGAGGGGTCCTGAGGGTGAGGCCCTGTTTCGAGGGGTCCTGAGGGTGAGGCCCTGTCTATAGAGGGGTCCTGAGGGTGAGGCCCTGTCTCGAGGGGTCCTGAGGGTGAGGTCCTGTCTATAGAGGGGTCCTGAGGGTGAGGCCCTGTCTATAGAGGGGTCCTGAGGGTGAGGCCCTGTCTATAGAGGGGTCCTGAGGGTGAGGCCCTGTCTATAGAGGGGTCCTGAGGGTGAGGCCCTGTCTATAGAGGGTTCCTGAGGGTGAGGCCCTGTCTATAGAGGGGTCCTGAGGGTGAGGCCCTGTCTATAGAGGGGTCCTGAGGGTGAGGCCCTGTCTCGAGGGGTCCCGAGGGTGAGGCCCTGTCTATAGAGGGGTCCTGAGGATGAGGCCCTGTCTATAGAGGGGTCCCGAGGGTGAGGCCCTGTCTATAGAGGGGTCCTGAGGGTGAGGCCCTGTCTATAGAGGGGTCCTGAGGGTGAGGCCCTGTCTATAGAGGGGTCCTGAGGGTGAGGCCCTGTCTCGAGGGGTCCCGAGGGTGAGGCCCTGTCTATAGAGGGGGTCCTGAGGGTGAGGCCCTGTCTATAGAGGGGTCCTGAGGGTGAGGCCCTGTCTATAGAGGGGTCCTGAGGGTGAGGCCCTGTCTCGAGGGGTCCTGAGGGTGAGACCCTGTCTATAGAGGGGTCCTGAGGGTGAGACCCTGTCTAGAGGGGTCCCGAGGGTGAGACCCTGTGTGTAGAGCGGTCCCGAGGGTGAGACCCTGTCTATAGAGGGGTCCCGAGGGTGAGGCCCTGTCTCGAGGTGTCCCGAGGGTGAGGCCCTGTCTCGAGGTGTCCTGAGGGTGAGGCCCTGTCTAGAGGGGTCCTGAGGGTGAGGCCCTGTCTCGAGGTGTCCTGAGGGTGAGGCCCTGTCTATAGAGGCGTCCTGAGGGTGAGACCCTGTCTCGAGGGGTCCCGAGGGTGAGGCCCTGTCTATAGAAGGGGCCCTGGTGGTGAGGCCCTGTCTATAGAAGGGGCCCTGGTGGTGAGGCCCTGTCTATAGAAGGGGTCCTGGTGGTGAGGCCCTGTCTATAGAGGGGTCCCGAGGGTGAGGCCCTGTCTATAGAGGGGTCCTGAGGGTGAGGCCCTGTCTCGAGGTGTCCTGACGGTGAGGCCCTGTCTCGAGGGGTCCCGAGGGTGAGGCCCTGTCTGTAGAGGGGTCCTGAGGGTGAGGCCCTGTCTATAGAGGGGTCCTGAGGGTGAGGCCCTGTCTCGAGGTGTCCTGACGGTGAGGCCCTGTCTCGAGGGGTCCCGAGGGTGTGGCCCTGTCTATAGAGGGGTCCTGAGGGTGAGGCCCTGTCTATAGAGGGGTCCCGAGGGTGAGGCCCTGTCTATAGAGGGGTCCTGAGGGTGAGGCCCTGTCTATAGAGGGGTCCTGAGGGTGAGGCCCTGTCTCGAGGGGTCCCGAGGGTGAGGCCCTGTCTCGAGGGGTCCTGAGGGTGAGGCCCTGTCTATAGAGGGGTCCCGAGGGTGAGGCACTGTCTATAGAGGGGTCCTGAGGGTGAGGCCCTGTTTCGAGGGGTCCTGAGGTTGAGGCCCTGTCTATAGAGGGGTCCTGAGGGTGAGGCCCTGTCTCGATGGGTCCTAAGGGTGAGGCCCCGTCTATAGAGGGGTCCTGAGGGTGAGGCCCTGTCTATAGAGGGGTCCTGAGGGTGAGGCCCTGTCTATAGAGGGGTCCTGAGGGTGAGGCCCTGTCTATAGAGGGGTCCTGAGGGTGAGGCCCTGTCTATAGAGGGGTCCTGAGGGTGAGGCCCTGTCTCGAGGGGTCCTGAGGGTGAGGTCCTGTCTATAGAGGGGTCCTGAGGGTGAGGCCCTGTCTATAGAGGGGTCCTGAGGGTGAGGCCCTGTCTATAGAGGGGTCCTGAGGGTGAGGCCCTGTCTATAGAGGGGTCCTGAGGGTGAGGCCCTGTCTCGAGGGGTCCTGAGGGTGAGGCCCTGTCTCGAGGGGTCCTGAGGGTGAGGCCCTGTCTATAGAGGGCTCCTGAGGGTGAGGCCCTGTCTATAGAGGGGTCCTGAGGGTGATGCCCTGTCTCGAGGGGTCCTGAGGGTGAGGCCCTGTCTATAGAGGGGTCCTGAGGGTGAGGCCCTGTCTATAGAGGGGTCCCGAGGGTGAGGCACTGTCTATAGAGGGGTCCTGAGGGTGAGGCCCTGTTTCGAGGGGTCCTGAGGGTGAGGCCCTGTCTCGAGGGGTCCCGAGGGTGAGGCCCTGTCTCGAGGGGTCCTGAGGGTGAGGCCCTGTCTATAGAGGGGTCCCGAGGGTGAGGCACTGTCTATAGAGGGGTCCTGAGGGTGAGGCCCTGTTTCGAGGGGTCCTGAGGTTGAGGCCGTGTCTATAGAGGGGTCCTGAGGGTGAGGCCCTGTCTCGATGGGTCCTAAGGGTGAGGCCCCGTCTATAGAGGGGTCCTGAGGGTGAGGCCCTGTCTATAGAGGGGTCCTGAGGGTGAGGCCCTGTCTATAGAGGGGTCCTGAGGGTGAGGCCCTGTCTATAGAGGGGTCCTGAGGGTGAGGCCCTGTCTATAGAGGGGTCCTGAGGGTGAGGCCCTGTCTCGAGGGGTCCTGAGGGTGAGGTCCTGTCTATAGAGGGGTCCTGAGGGTGAGGCCCTGTCTATAGAGGGGTCCTGAGGGTGAGGCCCTGTCTATAGAGGGGTCCTGAGGGTGAGGCCCTGTCTATAGAGGGGTCCTGAGGGTGAGGCCCTGTCTCGAGGGGTCCTGAGGGTGAGGCCCTGTCTCGAGGGGTCCTGAGGGTGAGGCCCTGTCTATAGAGGGCTCCTGAGGGTGAGGCCCTGTCTATAGAGGGGTCCTGAGGGTGAGGCCCTGTCTCGAGGGGTCCTGAGGGTGAGGCCCTGTCTATAGAGCGGTCCTGAGGGTGAGGCCCTGTCTATAGAGGGGTCCCGAGGGTGAGGCACTGTCTATAGAGGGGTCCTGAGGGTGAGGCCCTGTTTCGAGGGGTCCTGAGGGTGAGGCCCTGTCTATAGAGGGGTCCTGAGGGTGAGGCCCTGTCTCGAGGGGTCCTGAGGGTGAGGTCCTGTCCATAGAGGGGTCCTGAGGGTGAGGCCCTGTCTATAGAGGGGTCCTGAGGGTGAGGCCCTGTCTATAGAGGGGTCCTGAGGGTGAGGCCCTGTCTATAGAGGGGTCCTGAGGGTGAGGCCCTGTCTATAGAGGGGTCCTGAGGGTGAGGCCCTGTCTCGAGGGGTCCTGAGGGTGAGGCCCTGTCTATAGAGGGGTCCTGAGGGTGAGGCCCTGTCTCGAGGGGTCCCGAGGGTGAGGCCCTGTCTATAGAGGGGTCCTGAGGGTGAGGCCCTGTCTATAGAGGGGTCCCGAGGGTGAGGCCCTGTCAATAGAGGGGTCCTGAGGGTGAGGCCCTGTCTATAGAGGGGTCCTGAGGGTGAGGCCCTGTCTATAGAGGGGTCCTGAGGGTGAGGCCCTGTCTCGAGGGGTCCTGAGGGTGAGACCCTGTCTATAGAGGGGTCCTGAGGGTGAGACCCTGTCTAGAGGGGTCCCGAGGGTGAGACCCTGTCTGTAGAGCGGTCCCGAGGGTGAGACCCTGTCTATAGAGGGGTCCCGAGGGTGAGGCCCTGTCTCGAGGTGTCCCGAGGGTGAGGCCCTGTCTCGAGGTGTCCTGAGGGTGAGGCCCTGTCTCGAGGGGTCCTGAGGGTGAGGCCCTGTCTCGAGGTGTCCTGAGGGTGAGGCCCTGTCTATAGAGGCGTCCTGAGGGTGAGACCCTGTCTCGAGGGGTCCCGAGGGTGAGGCCCTGTCTATAGAGGCGTCCTGAGGGTGAGACCCTGCCTCGAGGGGTCCCGAGGTTGAGGCCCTGTCTGTAGAGGGGTCCTGAGGGTGAGGCCCTGTCTATAGAGGGGTCCTGAGGGTGAGGCCCTGTCTCGAGATGTCCTGAGGGTGAGGCCCTGTCTCGAGGGGTCCCGAGGGTGTGGCCCTGTCTATAGAGGGGTCCTGAGGGTGAGGCCCTGTCTATAGAGGGGTCCCGAGGGTGAGGCCCTGTCTATAGAGGGGTCCTGAGGGTGAGGCCCTGTCTATAGAGGGGTCCTGAGGGTGAGGCCCTGTCTCGAGGGGTCCCGAGGGTGAGGCCCTGTCTCGAGGGGTCCTGAGGGTGAGGCCCTGTCTATAGAGGGGTCCCGAGGGTGAGGCACTGTCTATAGAGGGGTCCTGAGGGTGAGGCCCTGTTTCGAGGGGTCCTGAGGGTGAGGCCCTGTCTCGAGGGGTCCTGAGGGTGAGGTCCTGTCTATAGAGGGGTCCTGAGGGTGAGGCCCTGTCTATAGAGGGGTCCTGAGGGTGAGGCCCTGTCTATAGAGGGGTCCTGAGGGTGAGGCCCTGTCTATAGAGGGGTCCTGAGGGTGAGGCCCTGTCTCGAGGGGTCCTGAGGGTGAGGCCCTGTCTATAGAGGGGTCCTGAGGGTGAGGCCCTGTCTCGAGGGGTCCCGAGGGTGAGGCCCTGTCTATAGAGGGGTCCTGAGGGTGAGGCCCTGTCTATAGAGGGGTCCCGAGGGTGAGGCCCTGTCTATAGAGGGGTCCTGAAGGTGAGGCCCTGTCTATAGAGGGGTCCTGAGGGTGAGGCCCTGTCTATAGAGGGGTCCTGAGGGTGAGGCCCTGTCTCGAGGGGTCCCGAGGGTGAGGCCCTGTCTATAGAGGGGGTCCTGAGGGTGAGGCCCTGTCTATAGAGGGGTCCTGAGGGTGAGGCCCTGTCTATAGAGGGGTCCTGAGGGTGAGGCCCTGTCTCGAGGGGTCCTGAGGGTGAGACCCTGTCTATAGAGGGGTCCTGAGGGTGAGACCCTGTCTAGAGGGGTCCCGAGGGTGAGACCCTGTCTGTAGAGCGGTCCCGAGGGTGAGACCCTGTCTATAGAGGGGTCCCGAGGGTGAGGCCCTGTCTCGAGGTGTCCCGAGGGTGAGGCCCTGTCTCGAGGTGTCCTGAGGGTGAGGCCCTGTCTGGAGGGGTCCTGAGGGTGAGGCCCTGTCTCGAGGTGTCCTGAGGGTGAGGCCCTGTCTATAGAGGCGTCCTGAGGGTGAGACCCTGTCTCGAGGGGTCCCGAGGGTGAGGCCCTGTCTATAGAGGGGTCCTGAGGGTGAGACCCTGTCTCGAGGGGTCCCGAGGTTGAGGCCCTGTCTGTAGAGGGGTCCTGAGGGTGAGGCCCTGTCTATAGAGGGGTCCTGAGGGTGAGGCCCTGTCTCGAGGTGTCCTGAGGTTGAGGCCCTGTCTCGAGGGGTCCCGAGGGTGTGGCCCTGTCTATAGAGGGGTCCTGAGGGTGAGGCCCTGTCTATAGAGGGGTCCCGAGGGTGAGGCCCTGTCTCGAGGGGTCCCGAGGGTGAGGCCCTGTCTCGAGGGGTCCCGAGGGTGAGGCCCTGTCTATAGAGGGGTCCTGAGGGTGAGGCCCTGTCTCAAGGGGTCCTGAGGGTGAGGCCCTGTCTCGAGGGGTCCCGAGGGTGAGTCCCTGTCTATAGAGGGGTCCTGAGGGTGAGGCCCTGTCTATAGAGGGGTCCTGAGGGTGAGGCCCTGTCTATAGAGGGGTCCTGAGGGTGAGGCCCTGTCCATGGAGGGGTCCTGAGGGTGAGGCCCTGTCTATAGAGGGGTCCTGAGGGTGAGACCCTGTCTATAGAGGGGTCCTGCGGGTGAGGCCCTGTCTATAGAGGGTTCCTGAGGGTGAGGCCCTGTCTATAGAGGGGTCCTGAGGGTGAGGCCCTGTCTATAGAGGGGTCCTGAGGGTGAGGCCCTGTCTATAGAGGGGTCCTGAAGGTGAGGCCCTGTCTATAGAGGGGTCCTGAGGGTGAGGCCCCGTCTATAGAGGGGTCCTGAGGGTGAGGCCCTGTCTCGAGGGGTCCCGAGGGTGAGGCCCTGTCTCAAGGGGTCCCGAGGGTGAGGCCCTGTCTATAGAGGGGTCCCGAGGGTGAGGCCCTGTCTCGAGGGGTCCCGAGGGTGAGGCCCTGTCTATAGAGGGGTCCTGAGGGTGAGGCCCTGTCTCGAGGTGTCCCGAGGGTGAGACCCTGTCTCGAGGTGTCCCGAGGGTGAGACCCTGTCTCGAGGTGTCCCGAGGGTGAGACCCTGTCTCGAGGTGTCCTGAGGGTGAGGCCCTGTCTATAGAGGGGTCCTGAGGGTGAGGCCCTGTCTCGAGGGGTCCGGAGGGTGAGACCCTGTCTCGAGGGGTCCCGAGGGTGAGACCCTGTCTCGAGGGGTCCCGAGGGTGAGACCCCGTCTCGAGGTGTCCCGAGGGTGAGACCCTGTCTCGAGGGGTCCCGAGGGTGAGACCCTGTCTCGAGGGGTCCCGAGGGTGAGGCCCTGTCTCGAGGGGTCCCGAGGGTGAGGCCCTGTCTCGAGGGGTCCCGAGGGTGAGGCCCTGTCTCGAGGGGTCCCGAGGGTGAGGCCCTGTCTCGAGGGGTCCCGAGGGTGAGGCCCTGTCTCGAGGGGTCCGGAGGGTGAGACCCTGTCTTGAGGGGTCCCGAGGGTGAGACCCTGTCTCGAGGGGTCCCGAGGGTGAGACCCTGTCTATAGAGGGGTCCTGAGGGTGAGACCCTGTCTCGAGGTGTCCCGAGGGTGAGACCCTGTCTCGAGGGGTCCTGAGGGTGAGACCCTGTCTCGAGGGGTCCCGAGGGTGAGACCCTGTCTCGAGGGGTCCTGAGGGTGAGACCCTGTCTCGAGGGGTCCCGAGGGTGAGGCCCTGTCTCGAGGGGTCCCGAGGGTGAGACCCTGTCTATCGAGGGGTCCTGAGGGTGAGACCCTGTCTCGAGGGGTCCCGATGGTGAGACCCTGTCTCGAGGTGTCCCGAGGGTGAGACCCTGTCTCGAGGGGTCCCGAGGGTGAGACCCTGTCTCGAGGGGTCCCGAGGGTGAGGCCCTGTCTCGAGGGGTCCCGAGGGTGAGGCCCTGTCTCGAGGGGTCCCGAGGGTGAGGCCCTGTCTCGAGGGGTCCGGAGGGTGAGACCCTGTCTCGAGGGGTCCCGAGGGTGAGACCCTGTCTCGAGGGGTCCCGAGGGTGAGACCCTGTCTCGAGGGGTCCTGAGGGTGAGACCCTGTCTCGAGGTGTCCCGAGGGTGAGACCCTGTCTCGAGGGGTCCCGAGGGTGAGACCCTGTCTCGAGGGGTCCCGAGGGTGAGACCCTGTCTCGAGGGGTCCCGAGGGTGAGACCCTGTCTCGAGGTGTCCCGAGGGTGAGGCCCTGTCTCGAGGGGTCCCGAGGGTGAGACCCTGTCTCGAGGGGTCCCGAGGGTGAGACCCTGTCTATAGAGGGGTCCTGAGGGTGAGACCCTGTCTCGAGGTGTCCCAAGGGTGAGACTCTGTCTCGAGGGGTCCCGAGGGTGAGACCCTGTCTCGAGGGGTCCCGAGGGTGAGACCCTGTCTCGAGGGGTCCCGAGGGTGAGACCCTGTCTCGAGGGGTCCCGATGGTGAGACCCTGTCTCGAGGGGTCCCGAGGGTGAGACCCTGTCTCGAGGGGTCCCGAGTGTGAGACCCTGTCTCGAGGGGTCCTGAGGGTGAGACCCTGTCTCGAGGGGTCCCGAGGGTGAGGCCCTGTCTCGAGGGGTCCCGAGGGTGAGACCCTGTCTCGAGGGGTCCCGAGGGTGAGACCCTCTCTCGAGGTGTCCCGAGGGTGAGACCCTGTCTCGAGGGGTCCCGAGTGTGAGACCCTCTCTCGAGGGGTCCTGAGGGTGAGACCCTGTCTCGAGGGGTCCCGAGGGTGAGACCCTCTCTCGAGGGGTCCCGAGGGTGAGACCCTGTCTATAGAGGGGTCCTGAGGGTGAGACCCTGTCTCGAGGGGTCCCGCGGGTGAGACCCTGTCTCGAGGGGTCCCGAGGGTGAGACCCTCTCTCGAGGGGTCCTGAGGGTGAGACCCTGTCTCGAGGGGTCCCGAGGGTGAGACCCTGTCTATAGAGGGGTCCCGAGGGTGAGACCCTGTCTCGAGGGGTCCCGCGGGTGAGACCCTGTCTCGAGGGGTCCCGAGGGTGAGACCCTGTCTCGAGGGGTCCCGAGTGTGAGACCCTCTCTCGAGGGGTCCTGAGGGTGAGACCCTGTCTCGAGGGGTCCCGAGTGTGTGACCCTCTCTCGAGGGGTCCCGAGGGTGAGGCCATGTCTCGAGGGGTCCCGAGGGTGAGACCCTGTCTCGAGGGGTCCTGAGATCCCTGGTGGTTGGATCCTGCCCTGCTTTGTTTGTGTCGGTGATGGTGAAGCAGAGCCGTTTGCCGACGAGTGACAATCCCTCTCGAATGCCTGAGAGGTGATCTGAGTGAAATGGAAGTGCGTGTTGATGTAACCCCTGGGCGGACGATCTGATCCGTGCCGGAGGGGCCCACGCCGAATGTGTCGTTGGTAACGTCTTGCCGCCGTCAGCTCACCAACAGGTGATTTGTCTCTTGTCCCCTGCAGAGTCCAGTGATCCCTGGCGACGGGCACATCGAGGCTCAATTTGGGAAATGTGGCGTCAAGCCCACAGAGACCTCGTTGAACGCCATCACGTACACCAGTGAGAAGGTGAGCATTACATTGCAGCGCACCGGAGCAAAATAGGCAAAGAGCGGGACAAGGGAAAGCTCATTGCGTTTCACACAACAGAGGAAGGCCGTTCGGCCCCTCAGGCCCGGGCCCGCTCCCCGGGAGCCCCATTCCTCGATTTATCCACTTGACCTTTCACAGATGGAATGGGTTCAGCTTCCATCACCAGTTGGGTATTCCAGCTCCAAACACACCTCCGCAATAAAACAACCCGTTGTCTATAGAAGGGGCCCTGGTGGTGAGACCCTGTCTATAGAGGGTCCTGGTGGTGAGACCCTGTCTATAGAGGGCCCTGGTGGTGAGACCCTGTCTAGAGAAGGGGCCCTGGTGGTGAGACCCTGTCTATAGAAGGGGCCCTGGTGGTGAGACCCTGTCTATAGAGGGTCCTGGTGGTGAGACCCTGTCTATAGAAGGGGCCCTGGTGGTGAGACCCTGTCTATAGAAGGGGCCCTGGTGGTGAGACCCTGTCTATAGAAGGGGCCCTGGTGGTGAGACCCTGTCGAGAGAGGGTCCTGGTGGTGAGACCCTGTCTATAGAAGGGGCCCTGGTGGTGAGACCCTGTCTGTAGAAGGGGCCCTGGTGGTGAGGCCCTGTCTATAGAAGGGGCCCTGGTGGTGAGGCCCTGTCTATAGAAGGGGCCCTGGTGGTGAGACCCTGTCTATAGAAGGGGCCCTGGTGGTGAGACCCTGTGTATAGAAGGGGCCCTGGTGGTGAGACCCTGTCTATAGAAGGGGCCCTGGTGGTGAGACCCTGTCTATAGAAGGGGCCCTGGTGGTGAGACCCTGTCTATAGAGGGTCCTGGTGGTGAGACCCTGTCTATAGAACGGGCCCTGGTGGTGAGACCCTGTCGATAGAAGGGGCCCTGGTGGTGAGGCCCTGTCTATAGAAGGGGCCCTGGTGGTGAGGCCCTGTCTATAGAAGGGGCCCTGGTGGTGAGGCCCTGTCTATCGAGGGCCCTGGTGGTGAGGCCCTGTCTATAGAAGGGGCCCTGGTGGTGAGGCCCTGTCTATCGAGGGCCCTGGTGGTGAGACCCTGTCTATAGAGGGCACTGGTGGTGAGACCCTGTCTATAGAAGGGGTCCTGGTGGTGAGACCCTGTCTATAGAAGGGGCCCTGGTGGTGAGACCCTGTGTATAGAAGGGGCCCTGGTGGTGAGGCCCTGTCTATAGAAGGGGCCCTGGTGGTGAGGCCCTGTCTATAGAGGGCCCTGGTGGTGAGACCCTGTCTATAGAGGGTCCTGGTGGTGAGACCCTGTCTATAGAAGGGGCCCTGGTGGTGAGGCCCTGTCTATAGAGGGGGCCCTGGTGGTGAGACCCTGTCTATAGAAGGGGCCCTGGTGGTGAGGCCCTGTCTATAGAGGGGGCCCTGGTGGTGAGACCCTGTCTATAGAAGGGGCCCTGGTGGTGAGGCCCTGTCTATAGAAGGGGCCCTGGTGGTGAGGCCCTGTCTATAGAAGGGGCCCTGGTGGTGAGGCCCTGTCTATAGAAGGGGCCCTGGTGGTGAGACCCTGTCTATAGAGGGTCCTGGTGGTGAGACCCTGTCTATAGAAGGGGCCCTGGTGGTGAGACCCTGTCTATAGAAGGGGCCCTGGTGGTGAGACCCTGTCGAGAGAGGGTCCTGGTGGTGAGACCCTGTCTATAGAAGGGGCCCTGGTGGTGAGACCCTGTCTGTAGAAGGGGCCCTGGTGGTGAGGCCCTGTCTATAGAAGGGGCCCTGGTGGTGAGGCCCTGTCTATAGAAGGGGCCCTGGTGGTGAGACCCTGTCTATAGAAGGGGCCCTGGTGGTGAGACCCTGTGTATAGAAGGGGCCCTGGTGGTGAGACCCTGTCTATAGAAGGGGCCCTGGTGGTGAGACCCTGTCTATAGAAGGGGCCCTGGTGGTGAGACCCTGTCTATAGAGGGTCCTGGTGGTGAGACCCTGTCTATAGAACGGGCCCTGGTGGTGAGACCCTGTCGATAGAAGGGGCCCTGGTGGTGAGGCCCTGTCTATAGAAGGGGCCCTGGTGGTGAGGCCCTGTCTATAGAAGGGGCCCTGGTGGTGAGGCCCTGTCTATAGAAGGGGCCCTGGTGGTGAGACCCTGTCTATAGAAGGGGTCCTGGTGGTGAGACCCTGTCTATAGAAGGGGCCCTGGTGGTGAGACCCTGTGTATAGAAGGGGCCCTGGTGGTGAGGCCCTGTCTATAGAAGGGGCCCTGGTGGTGAGGCCCTGTCTATAGAGGGCCCTGGTGGTGAGACCCTGTCTATAGAGGGTCCTGGTGGTGAGACCCTGTCTATAGAAGGGGCCCTGGTGGTGAGGCCCTGTCTATAGAGGGGGCCCTGGTGGTGAGACCCTGTCTATAGAAGGGGCCCTGGTGGTGAGGCCCTGTCTATAGAGGGGGCCCTGGTGGTGAGACCCTGTCTATAGAAGGGGCCCTGGTGGTGAGGCCCTGTCTATAGAAGGGGCCCTGGTGGTGAGGCCCTGTCTATAGAAGGGGCCCTGGTGGTGAGGCCCTGTCTATAGAAGGGTCCCTGGTGGTGAGACCCTGTCTATAGAGGGTCCTGGTGGTGAGACCCTGTCTATAGAAGGGGCCCTGGTGGTGAGGCCCTGTCTATAGAAGGGGCCCTGGTGGTGAGACCCTGTCTACAGAAGGGGCCCTGGTGGTGAGGCCCTGTCTATAGAAGGGGCCCTGGTGGTGAGGCCTTGTCTATAGAGGGTCCTGGTGGTGAGACCCTGTCTATAGAAGGGGCCCTGGTGGTGAGGCCCTGTCTATAGAAGGGCCCTGGTGGTGAGACCCTGTCTATAGAAGGGCCCTGGTGGTGAGGCCCTGTCTATAGAAGGGGCCCTGGTGGTGAGACCCTGTCTATAGAAGGGGTCCTGGTGGTGAGGCCCTGTCTATAGAAGGGGCCCTGGTGGTGAGACCCTGTCTATAGAAGGGGCCCTGGTGGTGAGACCCTGTCTATAGAGGGCCCTGGTGGTGAGACCCTGTCTATAGAAGGGGCCCTGGTGGTGAGGCCCTGTCTATAGAAGGGGTCCTGGTGGTGATACCCTGTCTATAGAAGGGGCCCTGGTGGTGAGACCCTGTCTATAGAAGGGGCCCTGGTGGTGAGACCCTGTCTATAGAAGGGGTCCTGGTGGTGAGACCCTGTCTATAGAGGGCCCTGGTGGTGAGACCCTGTCTATAGAGGGTCCTGGTGGTAAGACCCTGTCTATAGAAGGGGTCCTGGTGGTGAGACCCTGTCTATAGAAGGGGCCCTGGTGGTGAGACCCTGTCTATAGAAGGGGCCCTGGTGGTGAGACCCTGTCTATAGAAGGGGTCCTGGTGGTGAGACCCTGTCTATAGAGGGTCCTGGTGGTGAGGCCCTGTCTATAGAGGGCCCTGGTGGTGAGACCCTGTCTGTAGAAGGGGCCCAGGTGGTGAGGCCCTGTCTATAGAAGGGGCCCTGGTGGTGAGACCCTGTCTATAGAGGGTCCTGGTGGTGAGGCCCTGTCTATAGAAGGGGCCCTGGTGGTGAGACCCTGTCTATAGAAGGGGCCCTGGTGGTGAGACCCTGTCTATAGAAGGGGTCCTGGTGGTGAGACCCTGTCTATAGAGGGTCCTGGTGGTGAGGCCCTGTCTATAGAGGGCCCTGGTGGTGAGACCCTGTCTGTAGAAGGGGCCCTGGTGGTGAGGCCCTGTCTATAGAAGGGGCCCTGGTGGTGAGACCCTGTCTATAGAGGGTCCTGGTGGTGAGACCCTGTCTATGGAAGCGGCCCTGGTGGTGAGACTCTGTCTATAGAGGGCCCTGGTGGTGAGGCCCTGTCTATAGAAGGGGTCCTGGTGGTGAGACCCTGTCTATAGAGGGCCCTGGTGGTGAGACCCTGTCTATAGAGGGTCCTGGTGGTGAGACCCTGTCTACAGAAGGGGTCCTGGTGGTGAGGCCCTGTCTATAGAAGGGGCCCTGGTGGTGAGACCCTGTCTAGAGAAGGGGCCCTGGTGGTGAGACCCTGTCTACAGAAGGGGCCCTGGTGGTGAGACCCTGTCTATAGAGGGTCCTGGTGGTGAGACCCTGTCTATAGAAGGGGCCCTGGTGGTGAGACCCTGTCTATAGAGGGTCCTGGTGGTGAGACCCTGTCTATAGAAGGGGCCCTGGTGGTGAGACCCTGTGTATAGAAGGGGCCCTGGTGGTGAGGCCCTGTCTATAGAAGGGGCCCTGGTGGTGAGGCCCTGTCTATAGAGGGGGCCCTGGTGGTGAGACCCTGTCTATAGAAGGGGCCCTGGTGGTGAGGCCCTGTCTATAGAAGGGGCCCTGGTGGTGAGGCCCTGTCTATAGAGGGGGCCCTGGTGGTGAGACCCTGTCTATAGAAGGGGCCCTGGTGGTGAGGCCCTGTCTATAGAAGGGGCCCTGGTGGTGAGGCCCTGTCTATAGAAGGGGCCCTGGTGGTGAGGCCCTGTCTATAGAAGGGTCCCTGGTGGTGAGACCCTGTCTATAGAGGGTCCTGGTGGTGAGACCCTGTCTATAGAAGGGGCCCTGGTGGTGAGGCCCTGTCTATAGAAGGGGCCCTGGTGGTGAGACCCTGTCTACAGAAGGGGCCCTGGTGGTGAGGCCCTGTCTATAGAAGGGGCCCTGGTGGTGAGGCCCTGTCTATAGAGGGTCCTGGTGGTGAGACCCTGTCTGTAGAAGGGGCCCTGGTGGTGAGGCCCTGTCTATAGAGGGCCCTGGTGGTGAGGCCCTGTCTATAGAGGGCCCTGGTGGTGTGACCCTGTCTATAGAAGGGGCCCTGGTGGTGAGACCCTGTCTATAGAAGGGGCCCTGGTGGTGAGACCCTGTCTATAGAGGGCCCAGGTGGTGAGGCCCTGTCTATAGAAGGGGCCTGGTGGTGTGACCCTGTCTATAGAAGGGGCCCTGGTGGTGAGACCCTGTCTATAGAAGGGGCCCTGGTGGTGAGACCCTGTCTATAGAGGGCCCTGGTGGTGAGACCCTGTCTGTAGAAGGGGCCCTGGTGGTGAGGCCCTGTCTATAGAAGGGGCCCTGGTGGTGAGACCCTGTCTATAGAAGGGGTCCTGGTGGTGAGGCCCTGTCTATAGAAGGGGCCCTGGTGGTGAGACCCTGTCTATAGAAGGGGTCCTGGTGGTGAGACCCTGTCTGTAGAAGGGGCCCTGGTGGTGAGGCCCTGTCTATAGAAGGGGCCTGGTGGTGTGACCCTGTCTATAGAAGGGGCCCTGGTGGTGAGACCCTGTCTATAGAAGGGGCCCTGGTGGTGAGACCCTGTCTATAGAGGGCCCTGGTGGTGAGACCCTGTCTGTAGAAGGGGCCCTGGTGGTGAGGCCCTGTCTATAGAAGGGGCCCTGGTGGTGAGACCCTGTCTATAGAAGGGGTCCTGGTGGTGAGACCCTTTCTATAGAAGGGGCCCTGGTGGTGAGACCCTGTCTATAGAAGGGGTCCTGGTGGTGAGGCCCTGTCTATAGAAGGGGCCCTGGTGGTGAGACCCTGTCTATAGAAGGGGCCCTGGTGGTGAGACCCTGTCTATAGAAGGGGCCCTGGTGGTGAGACCCTGTCTATAGAGGGCCCTGGTGGTGAGGCCCTGTCTATAGAGGGCCCTGGTGGTGAGACCCTGTCTATAGAAGGGGCCCTGGTGGTGAGACCCTGTCTATAGAAGGGGCCCTGGTGGTGAGACCCTGTCTATAGAAGGGGCCCTGGTGGTGAGACCCTGTCTATAGAAGGGGCCCTGGTGGTGAGACCCTGTCTATAGAGGGCCCTGGTGGTGAGGCCCTGTCTATAGAGGGCCCTGGTGGTGAGACCCTGTCTATAGAAGGGGCCCTGGTGGTGAGACCCTGTCTATAGAAGGGGCCCTGGTGGTGAGACCCTGTCTATAGAAGGGGCCCTGGTGGTGAGACCCTGTCTATAGAGGGCCCTGGTGGTGAGGCCCTGTCTATAGAGGGCCCTGGTGGTGAGACCCTGTCTATAGAAGGGGCCCTGGTGGTGAGACCCTGTCTATAGAAGGGGCCCTGGTGGTGAGACCCTGTCTATAGAAGGGGACCTGGTGGTGAGACCCTGTCTATAGAGGGCCCTGGTGGTGAGGCCCTGTCTATAGAGGGCCCTGGTGTGAGACCCTGTCTATAGAAGGGGCCCTGGTGGTGAGACCCTGTCTATAGAAGGGGCCCTGGTGGTGAGACCCTGTCTATAGAAGGGGCCCTGGTGGTGAGGCCCTGTCTGCAGAAGGGGTCCTGGTGGTGAGACCCTGTCTATAGAGGGCCCTGGTGGTGAGGCCCTGTCGAGAGAAGGGCCCTGGTGGTGAGACCCTGTCTATAGAAGGGGCCCTGGTGGTGAGACCCTGTCCATAGAGGGCCCTGGTGGTGAGGCCCTGTCTATGGAAGGGGCCCTGGTGGTGAGACCCTGTCTATAGAAGGGGCCCTGGTGGTGAGACCCTGTCTATAGAGGGCCCTGGTGGTGAGGCCCTGTCTATAGAAGGGGCCCTGGTGGTGAGACCCTGTCTATAGAAGGGGCCCTGGTGGTGAGACACTGTCTATGGAAGGGGCCCTGGTGGTGAGACCCTGTCTATAGAGGGCCCTGGTGGTGAGGCCCTGTCTATAGAAGGGGTCCTGGTGGTGAGACCCTGTCTATAGAAGGGGCCCTGGTGGTGAGACCCTGTCTATAGAGGGCCCTGGTGGTGAGGCCCTGTCTATAGAAGGGGCCCTGGTGGTGAGACCCTGTCTATAGAAGGGGCCCTGGTGGTGAGACCCTGTCTATAGAGGGCCCTGGTGGTGAGAGCCTGTCTATAGAGGGTCCTGGTGGTGAGGCCCTGTCTATAGAAGGGGCCCTGGTGGTGAGACCCTGTCTATAGAAGGGGCCCTGGTGGTGAGACCCTGTCTATAGAAGGGGCCCTGGTGGTGAGACCCTGTCTATAGAGGGCCCTGGTGTTGAGACCCTGTCTATAGAAGGGGCCCTGGTGGTGAGACCCTGTCTATAGAGGGCCCTGGTGGTGAGGCCCTGTCTATAGAAGGGGCCCTGGTGGTGAGGCCCTGTCTATAGAGGGCCCTGGTGGTGAGACCCTGTCTATAGAAGGGGCCCTGGTGGTGAGACCCTGTCTATAGAAGGGGCCCTGGTGGTGAGACCCTGTCGATAGAAGGGGCCCTGGTGGTGAGACCCTGTCTATAGAGGGCCCTGGTGGTGAGGCCCTGTCTATAGAAGGGGCCCTGGTGGTGAGGCCCTGTCTATAGAAGGGGCCCTGGTGGTGAGACCCTGTCTATAGAGGGCCCTGGTGGTGAGGCCCTGTCTATAGAAGGGGCCCTGGTGGTGAGACCCTGTCTATAGAAGGGGCCCTGGTGGTGAGGCCCTGTCTGTAGAAGGGGCCCTGGTGGTGAGACCCTGTCTATAGAAGGGGCCCTGGTTGTGAGACCCTGTCTATAGAAGGGGCCCTGGTGGTGAGGCCCTGTCTGTAGAAGGGGCCCTGGTGGTGAGGCCCTGTCTATAGAAGGGGTCCTGGTGGTGAGACCCTGTCTATAGAAGGGGTCCTGGTGGTGAGACCCTGTCTGTAGAGGGCCCTGGTGGTGAGACCCTGTCTATAGAGGGGTCCTGGTGGTGAGACCCTGTCTGTAGAAGGGGCCCTGGTGGTGAGACCCTGTCTATAGAAGGGGCCCTGGTGGTGAGACCCTGTCTATAGAAGGGGCCCTGGTGGTGATACTCTGTCTATAGAAGGGGCCCTGGTGGTGAGGCCCTGTCTATAGAAGTGGCCCTGGTGGTGAGACCCTGTCTATAGAAGGGGCCCTGGTGTTGAGACCCTGTCTGTAGAAGGGGCCCTGGTGGTGAGGCCCTGTCTCTTGAGGGCCCTGGTGGTGAGGCCCTGTCTATAGAGGGTCCTGGTGGTGAGGCCGTGTCTATAGAGGGCCCTGGTGGTGAGACCCTGTCTATAGATGGGGCCCTGGTGGTGAGACCCTGTCTATAGAGCGCCCTGGTGGTGAGGCCCTGTCTATAGAAGGGGCCCTGGTGGTGAGACCCTGTCTATAGAGGGCCCTGGTGGTGAGGCCCTGTCTGTAGAAGGGGCCCTGGTGGTGAGACCCTGTCTATAGAAGGGGCCCTGGTGGTGAGACCCTGTCTATAGAAGGGGCCCTGGTGGTGAGACCCTGTCCATAGAAGGGGCCCTGGTGGTGAGACCCTGTCTATAGAAGGGGCCCTGGTGGTGAGGCCCTGTCTATAGAGGGCCCTGGTGGTGAGGCCCTGTCTATAGAAGGGGCCCTGGTGGTGAGACCCTGTCAATAGAAGGGGCCCTGGTGGTGAGACCCTGTCTATAGAGGGCCCTGGTGGTGAGACCCTGTCTATAGAGGGCCCTGGTGGTGAGGCCCTGTCAATAGAAGGGGCCCTGGTGGTGAGACCCTGTCTATAGAGGGCCCTGGTGGTGAGGCCCTGTCCATAGAAGGGGCCTTGGTGGTGAGGCCCTGTCTATAGAAGGGGCCCTGGTGGTGAGAACCTGTCTATAGAAGGGGCCCTGGTGGTGAGACCCTGTCTATAGAAGGGGTCCTGGTGGTGAGACCCTGTCTATAGAAGGGGCCCTGGTGGTGAGACCCTGTCTGTAGAAGGGGCCCTGGTGGTGAGGCCCTGTCTATAGAAGGGGCCCTGGTGGTGAGACCCTGTCTATAGAAGGGGCCCTGGTGGTGAGACCCTGTCTATAGAAGGGGCCCTGGTGGTGAGGCCCTGTCTATAGAAGGAGTCCTGGTGGTGAGGCCCTGTCTTTCGAAGGGGCCCTGGTGGTGAGACCCTGTCTGTAGAAGGGGCCCTGGTGGTGAGGCCCTGTCTATAGAGGGTCCTGATGGTGAGACCCTGTCTATAGAAGGGGCCCTGGTGGTGAGACCCTGTCTATAGAAGGGGCCCTGGTGGTGAGGCCCTGTCTATAGAAGGGGTCCTGGTGGTGAGACCCTGTCTATCGAAGGGGCCCTGGTGGTGAGGCCCTGTCTATAGAGGGTCCTGGTGGTGAGGCCCTGTCTGTAGAGGGTCCAGGTGGTGAGACCCTGTCTATCGAAGGGGCCCTGGTGGTGAGACCCTGTCTGTAGAGGGCCCTGGTGGTGAGACCCTGTCTATAGAAGGGGCCCTGGTGGTGAGACCCTGTCTATAGAAGGGGCCCTGGTGGTGAGACCCTGTCTATAGAGGGCCCTGGTGGTGAGACCCTGTCTATAGAGGGTCCTGGTGGTGAGGCCCTGTCTATAGAAGGGGCCCTGGTGGTGAGACCCTGTCTATAGAAGGGGCCCTGGTGGTGAGACCCTGTCTATAGAAGGGGTCCTGGTGGTGAGACCCTGTCTGTAGAGGGCCCTGGTGGTGAGACCCTGTCTATAGAGGGGTCCTGGTGGTGAGACCCTGTCTGCAGAAGGGGCCCTGGTGGTGAGACCCTGTCTATAGAAGGGGCCCTGGTGGTCAGACCCTGTCTATAGAAGGGGCCCTGGTGGTGAGGCCCTGTCTATAGAAGGGGCCCTGGTGGTGAGACTCTGTCTATAGAAGGGGCCCTGGTGGTGAGGCCCTGTCTATAGAAGTGGCCCTGGTGGTGAGACCCTGTCTATAGAAGGGGCCCTGGTGGTGAGACCCTGTCTATAGAGGGTCCTGGTGGTGAGACCCTGTCTATAAAAGGGGCCCTGGTGGTGAGACCCTGTCTATAGAAGGGGCCCTGGTGGTGAGACACTGTCAATAGAAGGGGCCCTGGTGGTGAGACCCTGTCTATAGAAGGGGCCCTGGTGGTGAGGCCCTGTCTATAGAAGGGGTCCTGGTGGTGAGACCCTGTCTATAGAAGGGGCCCTGGTGGTGAGGCCCTGTCTATAAAAGTGGCCCTGGTGGTGAGACCCTGTCTATAGAAGGGGCCCTGGTGGTGAGACCCTGTCTATAGAAGGGGCCCTGGTGGTGAGACCCTGTCTATAGAAGGGGCCCTGATGGTGAGGCCCTGTCTATAGAAGGAGTCCTGGTGGTGAGGCCCTGTCTTTCGAAGGGGTCCTGATGGTGAGACCCTGTCTGCAGAAGGGGCCCTGGTGGTGAGGCCCTGTCTATAGAGGGTCCTGATGGTGAGACCCTGTCTATAGAAGGGGCCCTGGTGGTGAGACCCTGTCTATAGAAGGGGCCCTGGTGGTGAGGCCCTGTCTATAGAAGGGGTCCTGGTGGTGAGACCCTGTCTATAGAAGGGGCCCTGGTGGTGAGGCCCTGTCTATAGAGGGTCCTGGTGGTGAGGCCCTGTCTGTAGAGGGTCCAGGTGGTGAGACCCTGTCTATCGAAGGGGCCCTGGTGGTGAGACCCTGTCTATAGAAGGGGCCCTGGTGGTGAGACCCTGTCTATAGAAGGGGTCCTGGTGGTGAGGCCCTGTCTATAGAGGGCCCTGGTGGTGAGACCCTGTCTATAGAAGGGGCCCTGGTGGTGAGACCCTGTCTGTAGAAGGGGTCCTGGTGGTGAGGCCCTGTCTATAGAGGGCCCTGGTGGTGAGACCCTGTCTATAGAAGGGGCCCTGGTGGTGAGACCCTGTCTGTAGAGGGCCCTGGTGGTGAGACCCTGTCTATAGAAGGGGCCCTGGTGGTGAGACCCTGTCTATAGAAGGGGCCCTGGTGGTGAGACCCTGTCTATAGAGGGCCCTGGTGGTGAGACCCTGTCTATAGAGGGTCCTGGTGGTGAGGCCCTGTCTATAGAAGGGGCCCTGGTGGTGAGACCCTGTCTATAGAAGGGGCCCTGGTGGTGAGACCCTGTCTATAGAAGGGGTCCTGGTGGTGAGACCCTGTCTGTAGAGGGCCCTGGTGGTGAGACCCTGTCTATAGAGGGGTCCTGGTGGTGAGACCCTGTCTGTAGAAGGGGCCCTGGTGGTGAGACCCTGTCTATAGAAGGGGCCCTGGTGGTGAGACCCTGTCTATAGAAGGGGCCCTGGTGGTGAGACTCTGTCTATAGAAGGGGCCCTGGTGGTGAGGCCCTGTCTATAGAAGTGGCCCTGGTGGTGAGACCCTGTCTATAGAAGGGGCCCTGGTGTTGAGACCCTGTCTGTAGAAGGGGCCCTGGTGGTGAGGCCCTGTCTCTTGAGGGCCCTGGTGGTGAGGCCCTGTCTATAGAGGGTCCTGGTGGTGAGGCCGTGTCTATAGAGGGCCCTGGTGGTGAGACCCTGTCTATAGATGGGGCCCTGGTGGTGAGACCCTGTCTATAGAGCGCCCTGGTGGTGAGGCCCTGTCTATAGAAGGGGCCCTGGTGGTGAGACCCTGTCTATAGAGGGCCCTGGTGGTGAGGCCCTGTCTGTAGAAGGGGCCCTGGTGGTGAGACCCTGTCTATAGAAGGGGCCCTGGTGGTGAGACCCTGTCTATAGAAGGGGCCCTGGTGGTGAGACCCTGTCCATAGAAGGGGCCCTGGTGGTGAGACCCTGTCTATAGAAGGGGCCGTGGTGGTGAGGCCCTGTCTATAGAGGGCCCTGGTGGTGAGGCCCTGTCTATAGAAGGGGCCCTGGTGGTGAGACCCTGTCAATAGAAGGGGCCCTGGTGGTGAGACCCTGTCTATAGAGGGCCCTGGTGGTGAGACCCTGTCTATAGAGGGCCCTGGTGGTGAGGCCCTGTCAATAGAAGGGGCCCTGGTGGTGAGACCCTGTCTATAGAGGGCCCTGGTGGTGAGGCCCTGTCCATAGAAGGGGCCCTGGTGGTGAGGCCCTGTCTATAGAAGGGGCCCTGGTGGTGAGACCCTGTCTATAGAAGGGGCCCTGGTGGTGAGACCCTGTCTATAGAAGGGGTCCTGGTGGTGAGACCCTGTCTATAGAAGGGGCCCTGGTGGTGAGACCCTGTCTATAGAAGGGGCCCTGGTGGTGAGACCCTGTCTATAGAGGGCCCTGGTGGTGAGACCCTGTCTATAGAAGGGGCCCTGGTGGTGAGACCCTGTCTATAGAGGGCCCTGGTGGTGAGACCCTGTCTATAGAAGGGGCCCTGGTGGTGAGACCCTGTCTGTAGAAGGGGCCCTGGTGGTGAGGCCCTGTCTATAGAAGGGGCCCTGGTGGTGAGACCCTGTCTATAGAAGGGGCCCTGGTGGTGAGACCCTGTCTCTAGAAGGGGCCCTGGTGGTGAGACCCTGTCTATAGAAGGGGTCCTGGTGGTGAGACCCTGTCTATAGAAGGGGCCCTGGTGGTGAGACCCTGTCTATAGAAGGGGCCCTGGTGGTGAGGCCCTGTCTATAGAAGGGGCCCTGGTGGTGAGACCATGTCTATAGAAGGGGCCCTGGTGGTGAGGCCCTGTCTATAGAGGGCCCTGGTGGTGAGACCCTGTCTATAGAGGGCCCTGGTGGTGAGACCCTGTCTATAGAAGGGGCCCTGGTGGTGAGACCCTGTCTATAGAAGGGGCCCTGGTGGTGAGACCCTGTCTATAGAAGGGGCCCTGGTGGTGAGACCCTGTCTATAGAGGGTCCTGGTGGTGAGGCCCTGTCTATAGAAGGGGCCCTGGTGGTGAGACCCTGTCTATAGAAGGGGCCCTGGTAGTGAGGCCCTGTCTATAGAAGGGGCCCTGGTGGTGAGACCCTGTCTATAGAAGGGGCCCTGGTGGTGAGACCCTGTCTATAGAAGGGGCCCTGGTGGTGAGACCCTGTCTATAGAAGGGGCCCTGGTGGTGAGGCCCTGTCTATAGAAGGGGCCCTGGTGGTGAGGCCCTGTCCATTGAAGGGGCCCTGGTGGTGAGACCCTGTCTATAGAAGGGGCCCTGGTGGTGAGACCCTGTCGATAGAAGGGGCCCTGGTGGTGAGACCCTGTCTATAGAGGGCACTGGTGGTGAGACCCTGTCTATAGAAGGGGCCCTGGTGGTGAGACCCTGTCTATAGAAGGGGCCCTGGTGGTGAGACCCTGTCTATAGAAGGGGCCCTGGTGGTGAGACCCTGTCTATAGAAGGGGCCCTGGTGGTGAGGCCCTGTCTATCGAGGGCCCTGGTGGTGAGGCCCTGTCTATAGAAGGGGCCCTGGTGGTGAGGCCCTGTCTATCGAGGGCCCTGGTGGTGAGACCCTGTCTATAGAGGGCACTGGTGGTGAGACCCTGTCTATAGAAGGGGCCCTGGTGGTGAGACCCTGTCTATAGAAGGGGCCCTGGTGGTGAGACCCTGTCTATAGAAGGGGCCCTGGTGGTGAGGCCCTGTCTATCGAGGGCCCTGGTGGTGAGGCCCTGTCTATAGAAGGGGTCCTGGTGGTGAGACCCTGTCTGTAGAGGGCCCTGGTGGTGAGACACTGTCTATAGAGGGCCCTGGTGGTGAGGCCCTGTCTATAGAAGGGGCCCTGGTGGTGAGACCCTGTCTATAGAGGGTCCTGGTGGTGAGGCCCTGTCTATAGAAGGGGCCCTGGTGGTGAGACCCTGTCTATAGAAGGGGCCCTGGTGGTGAGACCCTGTCTATAGAAGGGGCCCTGGTGGTGAGACCCTGTCTATAGAAGGGGCCCTGGTGGTGAGACCCTGTCTATAGAGGGCCCTGGTGGTGAGACCCTGTCTATAGAGGGCCCTGGTGGTGAGGCCCTGTCTATAGAAGGGGCCCTGGTGGTGAGACCCTGTCTATAGAAGGGGCCCTGGTGGTGAGACCCTGTCTATAGAAGGGGCCCTGGTGGTGAGACCCTGTCTATAGAGGGTCCTGGTGGTGAGACCCTGTCTATAAAAGGGGCCCTGGTGGTGAGACCCTGTCTATAGAAGGGGCCCTGGTGGTGAGACCCTGTCTATAGAAGGGGCCCTGGTGGTGAGACCCTGTCTATAGAAGGGGCCCTGGTGGTGAGGCCCTGTCTATAGAAGGGGTCCTGGTGGTGAGACCCTGTCTATAGAAGGGGCCCTGGTGGTGAGGCCCTGTCTATAAAAGGGGCCCTGGTGGTGAGACCCTGTCTATAGAAGGGGCCCTGGTGGTGAGACCCTGTCTATAGAAGGGGCCCTGGTGGTGAGACCCTGTCTATAGAAGGGGCCCTGGTGGTGAGGCCCTGTCTATAGAAGGGGCCCTGGTGGTGAGACCCTGTCTATAGAAGGGGCCCTGGTGGTGAGACCCTGTCTCTAGAAGGGGCCCTGGTGGTGAGGCCCTGTCTATCGAGGGCCCTGGTGGTGAGGCCCTGTCTATAGAAGGGGCCCTGGTGGTGAGACCCTGTCTATAGAGGGCCCTGGTGGTGAGGCCCTGTCTATCGAGGGCCCTGGTGGTGAGGCCCTGTCTATAGAAGGGGCCCTGGTGGTGAGACCCTGTCTGTAGAGGGCCCTGGTGGTGAGACACTGTCTATAGAGGGCCCTGGTGGTGAGGCCCTGTCTATAGAAGGGGCCCTGGTGGTGAGACCCTGTCTATAGAGGGTCCTGGTGGTGAGGCCCTGTCTATAGAAGGGGCCCTGGTGGTGAGACCCTGTCTATAGAAGGGGCCCTGGTGGTGAGACCCTGTCTATAGAAGGGGCCCTGGTGGTGAGACCTTGTCTATAGAAGGGGCCCTGGTGGTGAGACCCTGTCTATAGAAGGGGCCCTGGTGGTGAGACCCTGTCTATAGAGGGCCCTGGTGGTGAGGCCCTGTCTATAGAAGGGGCCCTGGTGGTGAGACCCTGTCTATAGAAGGGGCCCTGGTGGTGAGACCCTGTCTATAGAAGGGGCCCTGGTGGTGAGACCCTGTCTATAGAAGGGGCCCTGGTGGTGAGACCCTGTCTATAGAGGGTCCTGGTGGTGAGACCCTGTCTATAAAAGGGGCCCTGGTGGTGAGACCCTGTCTGTAGAAGGGGCCCTGGTGGTGAGACCCTGTCTATAAAAGGGGTCCTGGTGGTGAGACCCTGTCTATAGAAGGGGCCCTGGTGGTGAGACCCTGTCTATAGAAGGGGCCCTGGTGGTGAGACCCTGTCTATAGAAGGGGCCCTGGTGGTGAGGCCCTGTCTATAGAAGGGGTCCTGGTAGTGAGGCCCTGTCTATAGAAGGGGCCCTGGTGGTGAGGCCCTGTCTATAAAAGGGGCCCTGGTGGTGAGACCCTGTCTATAGAAGGGGCCCTGGTGGTGAGACCCTGTCTATAGAAGGGGCCCTGGTGGTGAGACCCTGTCTATAGAAGGGGCCCTGGTGGTGAGGCCCTGTCTATAGAAGGAGTCCTGGTGGTGAGGCCCTGTCTTTCGAAGGGGTCCTGATGGTGAGACCCTGTCTGTAGAAGGGGCCCTGGTGGTGAGGCCCTGTCTATAGAGGGTCCTGATGGTGAGACCCTGTCTATAGAAGGGGCCCTGGTGGTGAGACCCTGTCTATAGAAGGGGCCCTGGTGGTGAGGCCCTGTCTATAGAAGGGGTCCTGGTGGTGAGACCCTGTCTATAGAAGGGGCCCTGGTGGTGAGGCCCTGTCTATAGAGGGTCCTGGTGGTGAGGCCCTGTCTGTAGAGGGTCCAGGTGGTGAGACCCTGTCTATCGAAGGGGCCCTGGTGGTGAGACCCTGTCTGTAGAGGGCCCTGGTGGTGAGACCCTGTCTATAGAAGGGGCCCTGGTGGTGAGACCCTGTCTATAGAAGGGGCCCTGGTGGTGAGACCCTGTCTATAGAGGGCCCTGGTGGTGAGACCCTGTCTATAGAGGGTCCTGGTGGTGAGGCCCTGTCTATAGAAGGGGCCCTGGTGGTGAGACCCTGTCTATAGAAGGGGCCCTGGTGGTGAGACCCTGTCTATAGAAGGGGTCCTGGTGGTGAGACCCTGTCTGTAGAGGGCCCTGGTGGTGAGACCCTGTCTATATCGGGTTCCTGGTGGTGAGACCCTGTCTGTAGAAGGGGCCCTGGTGGTGAGACCCTGTCTATAGAAGGGGCCCTGGTGGTGAGACCCTGTCTATAGAAGGGGCCCTGGTGGTGAGACTCTGTCTATAGAAGGGGCCCTGGTGGTGAGACCCTGTCTATAGAGGGCCCTGGTGGTGAGGCCCTGTCTATAGAAGGGGCCCTGGTGGTGAGACCCTGTCTATAGAAGGGGCCCTGGTGGTGAGACCCTGTCTATAGAAGGCCCTGGTGGTGAGGCCCTGTCTATAGAGGGCCCTGGTGGTGAGACCCTGTCTATAGAGGGCCCTGGTGGTGAGACCCTGTCTATAGAGGGCCCTGGTGGTGAGACCCTGTCTATAGAGGGCCCTGGTGGTGAGACCCTGTCTATAGAGGGCCCTGGTGGTGAGACCCTGTCTATAGAAGGGGCCCTGGTGGTGAGACCCTGTCTATAGAAGGGGCCCTGGTGGTGAGACTCTGTCTATAGAAGGGGCCCTGGTGGTGAGACCCTGTCTATAGAGGGCCCTGGTGGTGAGGCCCTGTCTACAGAGGGCCCTGGTGGTGAGGCCCTGTCTATAGAAGGCCCTGGTGGTGAGACCCTGTCTATAGAGGGCCCTGGTGGTGAGACCCTGTCTATAGAGGGCCCTGGTGGTGAGACCCTGTCTATAGAGGGCCCTGGTGGTGAGACCCTGTCTATAGAAGGGGCCCTGGTGGTGAGGCCCTGTCTATAGAAGGGGCCCTGGTGGTGAGGCCCTGTCTGTAGAAGGGGCCCTGGTGGTGAGGCCCTGTCTATAGAAGGGGCCCTGGTGGTGAGACCCTGTCTATAGAAGGGGCCCTGGAGTTGAGGCCCTGTCTATAGAGGGCCCTGGTGGTGAGGCCCTGTCTATAGAAGGGGCCCTGGTGGTGAGACCCTGTCTGTAGAAGGGGCCCTGGTGGTGAGACCCTGTCTATAGAAGGGGCCCTGGTGGTGAGACCCTGTCTATAGAAGGGGCCCTGGAGTTGAGGCCCTGTCTATAGAAGGGGCCCTGGTGGTGAGGCCCTGTCTATAGAAGGGGCCCTGGTGGTGAGACCCTGTCTATAGAAGGGGCCCTGGTGGTGAGACCCTGTCTATAGAGGGCCCTGGTGGTGAGACCCTGTCTATAGAAGGGGCCCTGGTGGTGAGACCCTGTCTATAGAAGGGGCCCTGGTGGTGAGACCCTGTCTATAGAAGGGGCCCTGGTGGTGAGACCCTGTCTATAGAAGGGGCCCTGGTGGTGAGACCCTGTCTATAGAAGGGGCCCTGGTGGTGAGACCCTGTCTATAGAAGGGGCCCTGGTGGTGAGACCCTGTCTATAGAGGGCACTGGTGGTGAGGCCCTGTCTGTAGAAGGGGCCCTGGTGGTGAGAGCCTGTCTATAGAAGGGGCCCTGGTGGTGAGACCCTGTCTATAGAAGGGGCCCTGGTGGTGAGACCCTGTCTATAGAGGGCCCTGGTGGTGAGACCCTGTCTAAAGAAGGGGCCCTGGTGGTGAGGCCCTGTCTATAGAGGGCCCTGGTGGTGAGGCCCTGTCTGTAGAAGGGGCCCTGGTGGTGAGACCCTGTCTATAGAGGGCCCTGGTGGTGAGACCCTGTCTATAGAAGGGGTCCTGGTGGTGAGGCCCTGTCTATAGAGGGCCCTGGTGGTGAGACCCTGTCTATAGAGGGCCCTGGTGGTGAGACCCTGTCTATAGAAGGGGCCCTGGTGGTGAGGCCCTGTCCATATAAGGGGCCCTGGTGGTGAGACCCTGTCTGTAGAAGGGGCCCTGGTGGTGAGACCCTGTCTATAGAAGGGGCCCTGGTGGTGAGACCCTGTCTATAGAGGCCCTGGTGGTGAGACCCTGTCTGTAGAAGGGGCCCTGGTGGTGAGACCCTGTCTGTAGAAGGGGCCCTGGTGGTGAGGCCCTGTCTATAGAAGGGGCCCTGGTGGTGAGGCCCTGTCTATATAAGGGGCCCTGGTGGTGAGAACCTGTCTATAGAAGGGGCCCTGGTGGTGAGACCCTGTCTGTCGAAGGGGCCCTGGTGGTGAGACCCTGTCTATAGAGGGCCCTGGTGGTGAGACCCTGTCTATAGAGGGCCCTGGTGGTGAGACCCTGTCTATAGAAGGGGCCCTGGTGGTGAGACCCTGTCTATAGAGGCCCTGGTGGTGAGGCCCTGTCTATAGAAGGGGCCCTGGTGGTGAGACCCTGTCTATAGAAGGGGCCCTAGTGGTGAGACCCTGTCTATACAGGGCCCTGGTGGTGAGACCCTGTCTATAGAGGGCCCTGGTGGTGAGGCCCTGTCTATAGAGGGCCCTGTTGGTGAGACCCTGTCTATAGAAGGGGCCCTGGTGGTGAGACCCTGTCTATAGAAGGGGCCCTGGTGGTGAGACCCTGTCTATAGAAGGGGTCCTGGTGGTGAGACCCTGTCTATAGAAGGGGCCCTGGTGGTGAGACCCTGTCTATAGAAGGGGCCCTGGTGGTGAGACCCTGTCTATAGAAGGGGCCCTGGTGGTGAGACCCTGTCTATCGAGGGCCCTGGTGGTGAGACCCTGTCTATAGAAGGGGCCCTGGTGGTGAGACCCTGTCTATCGAGGGCCCTGGTGGTGAGGCCCTGTCTGTCGAAGGGGCCCTGGTGGTGAGACCCTGTCTATAGAGGGCCCTGGTGGTGAGACCCTGTCTATAGAAGGGGCCCTGGTGGTGAGACCCTGTCTATAGAGGCCCTGGTGGTGAGGCCCTGTCTATAGAAGGGGCCCTGGTGGTGAGACCCTGTCTATAGAAGGGGCCCTAGTGGTGAGACCCTGTCTATACAGGGCCCTGGTGGTGAGACCCTGTCTATAGAGGGCCCTGGTGGTGAGGCCCTGTCTATAGAGGGCCCTGTTGGTGAGACCCTGTCTATAGAAGGGGCCCTGGTGGTGAGACCCTGTCTATAGAAGGGGCCCTGGTGGTGAGACCCTGTCTATAGAAGGGGTCCTGGTGGTGAGACCCTGTCTATAGAAGGGGCCCTGGTGGTGAGACCCTGTCTATAGAAGGGGCCCTGGTGGTGAGACCCTGTCTATAGAAGGGGCCCTGGTGGTGAGACCCTGTCTATCGAGGGCCCTGGTGGTGAGACCCTGTCTATAGAAGGGGCCCTGGTGGTGAGACCCTGTCTATCGAGGGCCCTGGTGGTGAGGCCCTGTCTTTCGAGGCCCTGGTGGTGAGACCCTGTCTATAGAGGGCCCTGGTGGTGAGACCCTGTTTATAGAGGGCCCTGGTGGTGAGACCCTGTCTATAGAAGGGGCCCTGGTGGTGAGACCCTGTCTATAGAAGGGGCCCTGGTGGTGAGACCCTGTTTATAGAGGGTCCTGGTGGTGAGACCCTGTCTATAGAAGGGGCCCTGGTGGTGAGACCCAGTCTATAGAAGGGGTCCTGGTGGTGAGACCCTCTCTATAGAAGGGGCCCTGGTGGTGAGACCCTGTCTATAGAAGGGGCCCTGGTGGTGAGACCCTGTCTATAGAAGGGGCCCTGGTGGTGAGGCCCTGTCTATAGAAGGGGCCCTGGTGGTGAGGCCCTGTCTATAGAAGGGGCCCTGGTGGTGAGGCCCTGTCTATAGAGGGTCCTGATGGTGAGACCCTGTCTATAGAAGGGGCCCTGGTGGTGAGACCCTGTCTATAGAAGGGGCCCTGGTGGTGAGGCCCTGTCTATAGAAGGGGTCCTGGTGGTGAGACCCTGTCTATAGAAGGGGCCCTGGTGGTGAGGCCCTGTCTATAGAGGGTCCTGGTGGTGAGGCCCTGTCTGTAGAGGGTCCAGGTGGTGAGACCCTGTCTATCGAAGGGGCCCTGGTGGTGAGACCCTGTCTATAGAAGGGGCCCTGGTGGTGAGACCCTGTCTATCGAGGGCCCTGGTGGTGAGACCCTGTCTATAGAGGGTCCTGGTGGTGAGGCCCTGACTATAGAAGGGGCCCTGGTGGTGAGACCCTGTCTATAGAAGGGGCCCTGGTGGTGAGACCCTGTCTATAGAAGGGGTCCTGGTGGTGCGACCCTGTCTGTAGAGGGCCCTGGTGGTGAGACCCTGTCTATAGAGGGGTCCTGGTGGTGAGACCCTGTCTGTAGAAGGGGCCCTGGTGGTGAGACCCTGTCTATAGAAGGGGCCCTGGTGGTGAGACCCTGTCTATAGAAGGGGCCCTGGTGGTGAGACTCTGTCTATAGAAGGGGCCCTGGTGGTGAGACCCTGTCTATAGAGGGCCCTGGTGGTGAGGCCCTGTCTATAGAGGGGGCCCTGTTGGTGAGGCCCTATCTATAGAGGGCCCTGGTGGTGAGACCCTGTCTATAGAGGGCCCTGGTGGTGAGACCCTGTCTATAGAGGGCCCTGGTGGTGAGACCCTGTCTATAGAGGGCCCTGGTGGTGAGACCCTGTCTATAGAAGGGGCCCTGGTGGTGAGGCCCTGTCTATAGAAGGGGCCCTGGTGGTGAGACTCTGTCTATAGAAGGGGCCCTGGTGGTGAGACCCTGTCTATAGAGGGCCCTGGTGGTGAGGCCCTGTCTACAGAGGGCCCTGGTGGTGAGGCCCTGTCTATAGAGGGCCCTGGTGGTGAGACCCTGTCTATAGAGGGCCCTGGTGGTGAGACCCTGTCTATAGAAGGGGCCCTGGTGGTGAGACCCTGTCTATAGAAGGGGCCCTGGTGGTGAGGCCCTGTCTATAGAAGGGGCCCTGGTGGTGAGGCCCTGTCTGTAGAAGGGGCCCTGGTGGTGAGGCCCTGTCTATAGAAGGGGCCCTGGTGGTGAGACCCTGTCTATAGAAGGGGCCCTGGAGTTGAGGCCCTGTCTATAGAGGGCCCTGGTGGTGAGACCCTGTCTATAGAAGGGGCCCTGGTGGTGAGACCCTGTCTGTAGAAGGGTCCCTGGTGGTGAGACCCTGTCTATAGAAGGGGCCCTGGTGGTGAGACCCTGTCTATAGAAGGGGCCCTGGAGTTGAGGCCCTGTCTATAGAAGGGGCCCTGGTGGTGAGGCCCTGTCTATAGAAGGGGCCCTGGTGGTGAGACCCTGTCTATAGAAGGGGCCCTGGTGGTGAGACCCTGTCTATAGAGGGCCCTGGTGGTGAGACCCTGTCTATAGAAGGGGCCCTGGTGGTGAGACCCTGTCTATAGAAGGGGCCCTGGTGGTGAGGCCCTGTCTATAGAGGGCCCTGGTGGTGAGACCCTGTCTAAAGAAGGGGCCTGGTGGTGAGGCCCTGTCTATAGAGGGCCCTGGTGGTGAGGCCCTGTCTGTAGAAGGGGCCCTGGTGGTGAGACCCTGTCTTTCGAGGGCCCTGGTGGTGAGACCCTGTCTATAGAAGGGGTCCTGGTGGTGAGGCCCTGTCTATAGAGGGCCCTGGTGGTGAGACCCTGTCTATAGAGGGCCCTGGTGGTGAGACCCTGTCTATAGAAGGGGCCCTGGTGGTGAGGCCCTGTCCATATAAGGGGCCCTGGTGGTGAGACCCTGTCTGTAGAAGGGGCCCTGGTGGTGAGACCCTGTCTATAGAAGGGGCCCTGGTGGTGAGACCCTGTCTATAGAGGGCCCTGGTGGTGAGACCCTGTCTATAGAGGGCCCTGGTGGTGAGACCCTGTCTATAGAAGGGGCCCTGGTGGTGAGGCCCTGTCCATATAAGGGGCCCTGGTGGTGAGACCCTGTCTGTAGAAGGGGCCCTGGTGGTGAGACCCTGTCTATAGAAGGGGCCCTGGTGGTGAGACCCTGTCTATAGAGGCCCTGGTGGTGAGACCCTGTCTGTAGAAGGGGCCCTGGTGGTGAGACCCTGTCTGTAGAAGGGGCCCTGGTGGTGAGGCCCTGTCTATAGAAGGGGCCCTGGTGGTGAGGCCCTGTCTATATAAGGGGCCCTGGTGGTGAGAACCTGTCTGTAGAAGGGGCCCTGGTGGTGAGACCCTGTCTATAGAAGGGGCCCTGGTGGTGAGACCCTGTCGATAGAAGGGGCCCTGGTGGTGAGACCCTGTCTATAGAGGCCCTGGTGGTGAGGCCCTGTCTATAGAAGGGGCCCTGGTGGTGAGACCCTGTCTATAGAAGGGGCCCTGGTGGTGAGACCCTGTCTATTGAGGGCCCTGGTGGTGAGACCCTGTCTATCGAGGGCCCTGGTGGTGAGACCCTGTCTATAGAAGGGGCCCTGGTGGTGAGACCCTGTCTATAGAAGGGGCCCTGGTGGTGAGACCCTGTCTATCGAGGGCCCTGGTGGTGAGACCCTGTCTATAGAAGGGGCCCTGGTGGTGAGACCCTGTCTATAGAAGGGGTCCTGGTGGTGAGACCCTGTCTATCGAGGGCCCTGGTGGTGAGACCCTGTCTATAGAAGGGGCCCTGGTGGTGAGACCCTGTCTATAGAAGGGGCCCTGGTGGTGAGACCCTGTCTATAGAAGGGGCCCTGGTGGTGAGACCCTGTCTATAGAGGGCCCTGGTGGTGAGACCCTGTCTATCGAGGGCCCTGGTTGTGAGGCCCTGTCTATAGAGGGCCCTGGTGGTGAGACCCTGTCTATAGAAGGGGCCCTGGTGGTGAGACCCTGTCTATCGAGGGCCCTGGTGGTGAGACCCTGTCTATAGAAGGGGCCCTGGTGGTGAGACCCTGTCTTTCGAGGCCCTGGTGGTGAGGCCCTGTCTATAGAAGGGGCCCTGGTGGTGAGACCCTGTCTATAGAAGGGGCCCTGGTGGTGAGACCCTGTCTATAGAGGGCCCTGGTGGTGAGACCCTGTTTATAGAGGGCCCTGGTGGTGAGACCCTGTCTATAGAAGGGGCCCTGGTGGTGAGACCCTGTTTATAGAGGGTCCTGGTGGTGAGACCCTGTCTATAGAAGGGGCCCTGGTGGTGAGACCCTGTCTATAGAAGGGGTCCTGGTGGTGAGACCCTCTCTATAGAAGGGGCCCTGGTGGTGAGACCCTGTCTATAGAAGGGGCCCTGGTGGTGAGACCCTGTCTATAGAAGGGGCCCTGGTGGTGAGGCCCTGTCTATAGAAGGGGCCCTGGTGGTGAGGCCCTGTCTATAGAAGGGGCCCTGGTGGTGAGGCCCTGTCTATAGAAGGGGCCCTGGTGGTGAGACCCTGTCTATAGAAGGGGCCCTGGAGTTGAGGCCCTGTCTATAGAGGGCCCTGGTGGTGAGGCCCTGTCTATAGAAGGGGCCCTGGTGGTGAGACCCTGTCTGTAGAAGGGGCCCTGGTGGTGAGACCCTGTCTATAGAAGGGGCCCTGGTGGTGAGACCCTGTCTATAGAAGGGGCCCTGGTGGTGAGACCCTGTCTATAGAAGGGGCCCTGGTGGTGAGACCCTGTCTATAGAAGGGGAACTGGTGGTGAGACCCTGTCTATAGAAGGGGCCCTGGTGGTGAGACCCTGTCTATAGAGGGCCCTGGTGGTGAGACCCTGTCTAAAGAAGGGGCCCTGGTGGTGAGGCCCTGTCTATAGAGGGCCCTGGTGGTGAGGCCCTGTCTGTAGAAGGGGCCCTGGTGGTGAGACCCTGTCTATAGAGGGCCCTGGTGGTGAGACCCTGTCTATAGAAGGGGTCCTGGTGGTGAGGCCCTGTCTATAGAGGGCCCTGGTGGTGAGACCCTGTCTATAGAAGGGGCCCTGGTGGTGAGGCCCTGTCCATATAAGCGGCCCTGGTGGTGAGACCCTGTCTGTAGAAGGGGCCCTGGTGGTGAGACCCTGTCTATAGAAGGGGCCCTGGTGGTGAGACCCTGTCTATAGAAGGGGCCCTGGTGGTGAGACCCTGTCTGTAGAAGGGGCCCTGGTGGTGAGGCCCTGTCTATAGAAGGGGCCCTGGTGGTGAGGCCCTGTCTATATAAGGGGCCCTGGTGGTGAGACCCTGTCTGTAGAAGGTGCCCTGGTGGTGAGACCCTGTCTATAGAGGGCCCTGGTGGTGAGACCCTGTCTATAGAAGGGGCCCTGGTGGTGAGACCCTGTCTATAGAAGGGGCCCTGGTGGTGAGGCCCTGTCTATAGAAGGGGCCCTGGTGGTGAGACCCTGTCTATAGAAGGGGCCCTGGTGGTGAGACCCTGTCTATAGAGGGCCCTGGTGGTGAGACCCTGTCTATCGAGGGCCCTGGTGGTGAGACCCTGTCTATAGAAGGGGCCCTGGTGGTGAGACCCTGTCTATCGAGGGCCCTGGTGGTGAGGCCCTGTCTATAGAGGCCCTGGTGGTGAGGCCCTGTCTATAGAGGGCCCTGGTGGTGAGACCCTGTTTATAGAGGGCCCTGGTGGTGAGACCCTGTCTATAGAAGGGGCCCTGGTGGTGAGACCCTGTTTATAGAGGGTCCTGGTGGTGAGACCCTGTCTATAGAAGGGGCCCTGGTGGTGAGACCCTGTCTATAGAAGGGGTCCTGGTGGTGAGACCCTCTCTGTAGAAGGGGCCCTGGTGGTGAGACCCTGTCTATAGAAGGGGCCCTGGTGGTGAGGCCCTGTCTATCGAGGGCCCTGGTGGTGAGGCCCTGTCTATAGAGGCCCTGGTGGTGAGGCCCTGTCTATAGAGGGCCCTGGTGGTGAGACCCTGTCTATAGAAGGGGCCCTGGTGGTGAGACCCTGTCTATAGAAGGGGCCCTGGTGGTGAGACCCTGTTTATAGAGGGTCCTGGTGGTGAGACCCTGTCTATAGAAGGGGCCCTGGTGGTGAGACCCTGTCTATCGAGGGCCCTGGTGGTGAGGCCCTGTCTATAGAGGCCCTGGTGGTGAGGCCCTGTCTATAGAGGGTCCTGGTGGTGAGACCCTGTGTATAGAAGGGGCCCTGGTGGTGAGACCCTGTCTATAGAAGGGGCCCTGGTGGTGAGGCCCTGTCTATAGAGGGTCCTGGTGGTGAGACCCTGTCTATAGAAGGGGCCCTGGTGGTGAGACACTGTCTATGGAAGGGGCCCTGGTGGTGAGACCCTGTCTATAGAAGGGGTCCTGGTGGTGAGACCCTGTCTATAGAAGGGGCCCTGGTGGTGAGGCCCTGTCTATAGAGGGCCCTGGTGGTGAGACCCTGTCTATAGAGGGCCCTGGTGGTGAGACCCTGTCTATAGAAGGGGTCCTGGTGGTGAGACCCTGTCTATAGAAGGGGCCCTGGTGGTGAGACCCTGTCTATAGAGGGGCCTGGTGGTGAGACCCTGTCTATAGAGGGCCCTGGTGGTGAGACCCTGTCTTTTGAGGGCCCTGGTGGTGAGACACTGTCTATAGAGGGCCCTGGTGGTGAGGCCCTGTCTATAGAGGGCCCTGGTGGTGAGACCCTGTCTATAGAAGGGGCCCTGGTGGTGAGACCCTGTCTGTAGAAGGGGCCCTGGTGGTGAGGCCCTGTCTATAGAAGGGGCCCTGGTGGTGAGACACTGTCTATAGAGGGGGTCCTGGTGGTGAGACCCTGTCTATAGAAGGGGCCCTGGTGGTGAGACACTGTCTATAGAGGGGGTCCTGGTGGTGAGACCCTGTCTATAGAGGGCCCTGGTGGTGAGACCCTGTCTATAGAGGGCCCTGGTGGTGAGACCCTGTCTATAGAAGGGGCCCTGGTGGTGAGACACTGTCTATAGAGGGGGTCCTGGTGGTGAGACCCTGTCTATAGAGGGCCCTGGTGGTGAGACCCTGTCTATAGAGGGCCCTGGTGGTGAGACCCTGTCTATAGAAGGGGCCCTGGTGGTGAGACACTGTCTATAGAAGGGGCCCTGGTGGTGAGGCCCTGTCTATAGAGGGGCCTGGTGGTGAGACCCTGTCTATAGAAGGGGCCCTGGTGGTGAGACCCTGTCTATAGAAGGGGCCCTGGTGGTGAGGCCCTGTCTATAGAGGGGCCTGGTGGTGAGACCCTGTCTATAGAAGGGGCCCTGGTGGTGAGACCCTGTCTATAGAAGGGGCCCTGGTGGTGAGACCCTGTCTATAGAGGGGCCTGGTGGTGAGACCCTGTCTATAGAAGGGGCCCTGGTGGTGAGACACTGTCTATGGAAGGGGCCCTGGTGGTGAGGCCCTGTCTATAGAGGGGCCTGGTGGTGAGGCCCTGTCTATAGAGGGGCCCTGGTGGTGAGACCCTGTCTATAGAAGGGGCCCTGGTGGTGAGACACTGTCTATGGAAGGGGCCCTGGTGGTGAGGCCCTGTCTATAGAAGGGGTCCTGGTGGTGAGACCCTGTCTGTAGAGGGCCCTGGTGGTGAGACCCTGTCTATAGAAGGGGCCCTGGTGGTGAGACCCTGTCTATAGAAGGGGCCCTGGAGGTGAGACCCTGTCTATAGAAGGGGCCCTGGTGGTGAGACCCTGTCTGTAGAAGGGGCCCTGGTGGTGAGACCCTGTCTATAGAGGGCCCTGGTGGTGAGACCCTGTCTATAGAGGGCCCTGGTGGTGAGACCCTGTCTATAGAAGGGGCCCTGGTGGTGAGACCCTGTCTGTAGAAGGGGCCCTGGTGGTGAGACCCTGTCTATAGAGGGCCCTGGTGGTGAGACCCTGTCTATAGAGGGCCCTGGTGGTGAGACCCTGTCTATAGAAGGGGCCCTGGTGGTGAGACCCTGTCTGTAGAGGGTCCTGGTGGTGAGACCTTGTCTATAGAAGGGGTCCTGGTGGTGAGACCCTGTCTATAGAGGGCCCTGGTGGTGAGACCCTGTCTATAGAAGGGGTCCTGGTGGTGAGACCCTGTCTATAGAGGGTCCTGGTGGTGAGACCCTGTCTATAGAGGGCCCTGGTGTTGAGACCCTGTCTATAGAAGGGGCCCTGGTGGTGAGGCCCTGTCTCTAGAAGGGGCCCTGGTGGTGAGGCCCTGTCTATAGAAGGGGCCCTGGTGGTGAGGCCCTGTCTATAGAAGGGGCCCTGGTGGTGAGATCCTGTCTATAGAAGGGGCCCTGGTGGTGAGACCCTGTCTATAGAAGGGGCCCTGGTGGTGAGGCCCTGTCTATAGAAGGGGCCCTGGTGGTGAGGCCCTGTCTATAGAGGGCCCTGGTGGTGAGACCCTGTCTGTAGAAGGGGCCCTGGTAGTGAGGCCCTGTCTATAGAAGGGGCCCTGGTGGTGAGACCCTGTCTATCGAAGGGGCCCTGGTGGTGAGACCCTGTCTATAGAGGGCCCTGGTGGTGAGGCCCTGTCTATATAAGTGGCCCTGGTGGTGAGACCCTGTCTGAAGAAGGGGCCCTGGTGGTGAGACCCTGTCTATAGAAGGGGCCCTGGTGGTGAGGCCCTGTCTATAGAAGGGTCCTGGTGGTGAGGCCCTGTCTATAGAAGGGGCCCTGGTGGTGAGACCCTGTCTATAGAAGGGGCCCTGGTGGTGAGACCCTGTCTATAGAAGGGGCCCTGGTGGTGAGACCCTGTCTATAGAAGGGTCCTGGTGGTGAGACCCTGTCTATAGAAGGGGCCCTGGTGGTGAGGCCCTGTCTATAGAAGGGGCCCTGGTGGTGAGGCCCTGTCTATAGAAGGGGCCCTGGTGGTGAGACCCTGTCTATAGAAGGGGCCCTGGTGGTGAGACCCTGTCTGTAGAAGGGGCCCTGGTGGTGAGGCCCTGTCGAAAGAAGGGGCCCTGGTGGTGAGGCCCTGTCTATAGAAGGGGCCCTGGTGGTGAGACCCTGTCTGTAGAAGGGGCCCTGGTAGTGAGGCCCTGTCCATAGAAGGGGCCCTGGTGGTGAGACCCTGTCTATCGAAGGGGCCCTGGTGGTGAGACCCTGTCCATAGAGGGCCCTGGTGGTGAGACCCTGTTTATAGAGGGCCCTGGTGGTGAGGCCCTGTCTATAGAAGGGGCCCTGGTGGTGAGACCCTGTCTGTAGAAGGGGCCCTGGTGGTGAGACCCTGTCTATAGAGGGCCCTGGTGGTGAGACCCTGTCTGTAGAAGGGGCCCTGGTGGTGAGACCCTGTCTATAGAAGGGGCCCTGGTGGTGAGACCCTGTCTATAGAAGGGGCCCTGGTGGTGAGACCCTGTCTGTAGAAGGGGCCCTGGTGGTGAGACCTTGTCTATAGAAGGCCCTGGTGGTGAGGCCCTGTCTATAGAAGGGGCCCTGGTGGTGAGGCCCTGTCTATATAAGGGGCCCTGGTGGTGAGACCCTGTCTATAGAGGGCCCTGGTGGTGAGACCCTGTCTCTGGAGGGCCCTGGTGGTGAGACCCTGTCTGTAGAAGGGGCCCTGGTGGTGAGACCCTGTCTATAGAGGGCCCTGGTGGTGAGACCCTTTCTATAGAAGGGGCCCTGGTGGTGAGGCCCTGTCTATAGAAGGGGCCCTGGTGGTGAGGCCCTGTCTGTAGAGGGCCCTGGTGGTGTGACCCTGTCTATAGAGGGCCCTGGTGGTGAGACCCTGTCTGCAGAAGGGGCCCTGGTGGTGAGACCCTGTCTGTAGAAGGGGCCCTGGTGGTGAGACCCTGTCTATAGAAGGGGCCCTGGTGGTGAGGCCCTGTCTGTAGAAGGGGCCCTGGTGGTGAGGCCCTGTCTATGGAGGGCCCTGGTGGTGAGGCCCTGTCTATAGAAGGGGCCCTGGTGGTGAGACCCTGTCTGTAGAAGGGGCCCTGGTGGTGAGACCCTGTCTGTAGAAGGGGCCCTGGTGGTGAGACCCTGTCTATAGAAGGGGCCCTGGTGGTGAGACCCTGTCTATAGAAGGGGCCCTGGTGGTGAGACCCTGTCTATAGAAGGGTCCTGGTGGTGAGACCCTGTCTATAGAAGGGGCCCTGGTGGTGAGACCCTGTCTATAGAAGGGGCCTTGGTGGTGAGGCCCTGTCTATAGAGGGCCCTGGTGGTGAGACCCTGTCTGTAGAAGGGGCCCTGGTGGTGAGGCCCTGTCTATAGAAGGGGCCCTGGTGGTGAGACCCTGTCTATAGAAGGGGCCCTGGTGGTGAGACCCTGTCTATACAGGGCCCTGGTGGTGAGACCCTGTCTGTAGAAGGGGCCCTGGTGGTGAGACCCTGTCTATAGAAGGGGCCTTGGTGGTGAGGCCCTGTCTATAGAGGGCCCTGGTGGTGAGACCCTGTCTGTAGAAGGGGCCCTGGTGGTGAGGCCCTGTCTATAGAAGGGGCCCTGGTGGTGAGACCCTGTCTATAGAAGGGGCCCTGGTGGTGAGACCCTGTGTGTAGAAGTGGCCCTGGTGGTGAGACCCTGTCTATAGAAGGGGCCCTGGTGGTGAGGCCCTGTCTATAGAGGGCCCTGGTGGTGAGACCCTGTCTGTAGAAGGGGCCCTGGTGGTGAGGCCCTGTCTGTAGAAGGGGCCCTGGTGGTGAGACCCTGTCTATAGAAGGGGCCCTGGTGGTGAGGCCCTGTCTGTAGACGGGGCCCTGGTGGTGAGGCCCTGTCTATAGAGGGCCCTGGTGGTGAGACCCTGTCTATAGAGGGGCCTGGTGGTGAGGCCCTGTCTATAGAGGGGCCCTGGTGGTGAGACCCTGTCTATAGAAGGGGCCCTGGTGGTGAGACACTGTCTATGGAAGGGGCCCTGGTGGTGAGGCCCTGTCTATAGAAGGGGTCCTGGTGGTGAGACCCTGTCTGTAGAGGGCCCTGGTGGTGAGACCCTGTCTATAGAAGGGGCCCTGGTGGTGAGACCCTGTCTATAGAAGGGGCCCTGGAGGTGAGACCCTGTCTATAGAAGGGGCCCTGGTGGTGAGACCATGTCTGTAGAAGGGGCCCTGGTGGTGAGACCCTGTCTATAGAGGGCCCTGGTGGTGAGACCCTGTCTATAGAGGGCCCTGGTGGTGAGACCCTGTCTATAGAAGGGGCCCTGGTGGTGAGACCCTGTCTGTAGAAGGGGCCCTGGTGGTGAGACCCTGTCTATAGAGGGCCCTGGTGGTGAGACCCTGTCTATAGAGGGCCCTGGTGGTGAGACCCTGTCTATAGAAGGGGCCCTGGTGGTGAGACCCTGTCTGTAGAGGGTCCTGGTGGTGAGACCTTGTCTATAGAAGGGGTCCTGGTGGTGAGACCCTGTCTATAGAGGGCCCTGGTGGTGAGACCCTGTCTATAGAAGGGGTCCTGGTGGTGAGACCCTGTCTATAGAGGGTCCTGGTGGTGAGACCCTGTCTATAGAGGGCCCTGGTGTTGAGACCCTGTCTATAGAAGGGGCCCTGGTGGTGAGGCCCTGTCTCTAGAAGGGGCCCTGGTGGTGAGGCCCTGTCTATAGAAGGGGCCCTGGTGGTGAGGCCCTGTCTATAGAAGGGGCCCTGGTGGTGAGATCCTGTCTATAGAAGGGGCCCTGGTGGTGAGACCCTGTCTATAGAAGGGGCCCTGGTGGTGAGGCCCTGTCTATAGAAGGGGCCCTGGTGGTGAGGCCCTGTCTATAGAGGGCCCTGGTGGTGAGACCCTGTCTGTAGAAGGGGCCCTGGTAGTGAGGCCCTGTCTATAGAAGGGGCCCTGGTGGTGAGACCCTGTCTATCGAAGGGGCCCTGGTGGTGAGACCCTGTCTATAGAGGGCCCTGGTGGTGAGGCCCTGTCTATATAAGTGGCCCTGGTGGTGAGACCCTGTCTGAAGAAGGGGCCCTGGTGGTGAGACCCTGTCTATAGAAGGGGCCCTGGTGGTGAGGCCCTGTCTATAGAAGGGTCCTGGTGGTGAGGCCCTGTCTATAGAAGGGGCCCTGGTGGTGAGACCCTGTCTATAGAAGGGGCCCTGGTGGTGAGACCCTGTCTATAGAAGGGGCCCTGGTGGTGAGACCCTGTCTATAGAAGGGTCCTGGTGGTGAGACCCTGTCTATAGAAGGGGCCCTGGTGGTGAGGCCCTGTCTATAGAAGGGGCCCTGGTGGTGAGGCCCTGTCTATAGAAGGGGCCCTGGTGGTGAGACCCTGTCTATAGAAGGGGCCCTGGTGGTGAGACCCTGTCTGTAGAAGGGGCCCTGGTGGTGAGGCCCTGTCGAAAGAAGGGGCCCTGGTGGTGAGGCCCTGTCTATAGAAGGGGCCCTGGTGGTGAGACCCTGTCTGTAGAAGGGGCCCTGGTAGTGAGGCCCTGTCTATAGAAGGGGCCCTGGTGGTGAGACCCTGTCTATCGAAGGGGCCCTGGTGGTGAGACCCTGTCCATAGAGGGCCCTGGTGGTGAGACCCTGTTTATAGAGGGCCCTGGTGGTGAGGCCCTGTCTATAGAAGGGGCCCTGGTGGTGAGACCCTGTCTGTAGAAGGGGCCCTGGTGGTGAGACCCTGTCTATAGAGGGCCCTGGTGGTGAGACCCTGTCTGTAGAAGGGGCCCTGGTGGTGAGACCCTGTCTATAGAAGGGGCCCTGGTGGTGAGACCCTGTCTATAGAAGGGGCCCTGGTGGTGAGACCCTGTCTGTAGAAGGGGCCCTGGTGGTGAGACCTTGTCTATAGAAGGCCCTGGTGGTGAGGCCCTGTCTATAGAAGGGGCCCTGGTGGTGAGGCCCTGTCTATATAAGGGGCCCTGGTGGTGAGACCCTGTCTATAGAGGGCCCTGGTGGTGAGACCCTGTCTCTGGAGGGCCCTGGTGGTGAGACCCTGTCTGTAGAAGGGGCCCTGGTGGTGAGACCCTGTCTATAGAGGGCCCTGGTGGTGAGACCCTTTCTATAGAAGGGGCCCTGGTGGTGAGGCCCTGTCTATAGAAGGGGCCCTGGTGGTGAGGCCCTGTCTGTAGAGGGCCCTGGTGGTGTGACCCTGTCTATAGAGGGCCCTGGTGGTGAGACCCTGTCTGCAGAAGGGGCCCTGGTGGTGAGACCCTGTCTGTAGAAGGGGCCCTGGTGGTGAGACCCTGTCTATAGAAGGGGCCCTGGTGGTGAGGCCCTGTCTGTAGAAGGGGCCCTGGTGGTGAGGCCCTGTCTATGGAGGGCACTGGTGGTGAGACCCTGTCTGTAGAAGGGGCCCTGGTGGTGAGACCCTGTCTATAGAAGGGGCCCTGGTGGTGAGACCCTGTCTATACAGGGCCCTGGTGGTGAGACCCTGTCTGTAGAAGGGGCCCTGGTGGTGAGACCCTGTCTATAGAAGGGGCCTTGGTGGTGAGGCCCTGTCTATAGAGGGCCCTGGTGGTGAGACCCTGTCTGTAGAAGGGGCCCTGGTGGTGAGGCCCTGTCTATAGAAGGGGCCCTGGTGGTGAGACCCTGTCTATAGAAGGGGCCCTGGTGGTGAGACCCTGTGTGTAGAAGTGGCCCTGGTGGTGAGACCCTGTCTATAGAAGGGGCCCTGGTGGTGAGGCCCTGTCTATAGAGGGCCCTGGTGGTGAGACCCTGTCTGTAGAAGGGGCCCTGGTGGTGAGGCCCTGTCTGTAGAAGGGGCCCTGGTGGTGAGACCCTGTCTATAGAAGGGGCCCTGGTGGTGAGGCCCTGTCTGTAGACGGGGCCCTGGTGGTGAGGCCCTGTCTATAGAGGGCCCTGGTGGTGAGACCCTGTCTATAGAGGGCCCTGGTGGTGAGACCCTGTCTATAGAGGGCCCTGGTGGTGAGGCCCTGTCTATAGAAGGGGCCCTGGTGGTGAGACCCTGTCTGTAGAAGGGGCCCTGGTGGTGAGACCCTGTCTATAGAAGGGGCCCTGGTGGTGAGACCCTGTCTGTAGAAGGGGCCCTGGTGGTGAGACCCTGTCTATAGAAGGGGCCCTGGTGGTGAGACCCTGTCTATTGAAGGGGCCCTGGTGGTGAGACCCTGTCTATAGAAGGGGCCCTTGTGGTGAGACCCTGTCTATAGAAGGGGCCCTGGTGGTGAGACCCTGTCTATAGAAGGGGCCCTGGTGGTGAGACCCTGTCTATAGAAGGGGCCCTTGTGGTGAGACCCTGTCGATAGAAGGGGCCCTGGTGGTGAGACCCTGTCTATAGAAGGGGCCCTGGTGGTGAGACCCTGTCTGCAGAAGGGGCCCTGGTGGTGAGACCCTGTCTATAGAAGGGGCCCTGGTGGTGAGACCCTGTCTATAGAAGGGGCCCTGGTGGTGAGACCCTGTCTATAGAAGGGGCCCTGGTGGTGAGACCCTGTCCATAGAGGGCCCTGGTGGTGAGACCCCGTCTATAGAAGGGGCCCTGGTGGTGAGACCCTGTCTATAGAAGGGGCCCTGGTGGTGAGACCCTGTCTATAGAAGGGGCCCTGGTGGTGTGACCCTGTCTATAGAAGGGGCCCTGGTGGTGAGACCCTGTCTATAGAGGCCCTGGTGGTGTGACCCTGTCTATAGAAGGGGCCCTGGTGGTGAGGCCCTGTCTATAGAAGGGGCCCTGGTGGTGAGGCCCTGTCTATAGAAGGGGCCCTGGTGGTGAGGCCCTGTCTATAGAAGGGGCCCTGGTGGTGAGACCCTGTCTATAGAAGGGGCCCTGGTGGTGAGACCCTGTCTATAGAAGGGGCCCTGGTGGTGAGACCCTGTCTATAGAGGGCCCTGGTGGTGAGGCCCTGTCTATAGAAGGGTCCCTGGTGGTGAGACCCTGTCTATAGAAGGGGCCCTGGTGGTGAGACCCTGTCTATAGAGGCCCTGGTGGTGTGACCCTGTCTATAGAAGGGGCCCTGGTGGTGTGACCCTGTCTATAGAAGGGGCCCTGGTGGTGAGACCCTGTCTATAGAGGCCCTGGTGGTGAGGCCCTGTTTATATAAGTGGCCCTGGTGGTGAGACCCTGTCTGTAGAAGGGGCCCTGGTGGTGAGACCCTGTCCATAGAAGGGGCCCTGGTGGTGAGGCCCTGTCTATAGAAGGGCCCTGGTGGTGAGGCCCTGTCTATAGAAGGGGCCCTGGTGGTGAGACCCTGTCTGTAGAAGGGGCCCTGGTGCTGAGACCCTGTCTATAGAAGGGGCCCTGGTGGTGAGACCCTGTCTATAGAAGGGGCCCTGGAGTTGAGGCCCTGTCTATAGAAGGGGCCCTGGTGGTGAGGCCCTGTCTATAGAAGGGGCCCTGGTGGTGAGACCCTGTCTATAGAAGGGGCCCTGGTGGTGAGACCCTGTCGATAGAGGGCACTGGTGGTGAGGCCCTGTCTGTAGAAGGGGCCCTGGTGGTGAGACCCTGTCTATAGAAGGGGCCCTGGTGGTGAGACCCTGTCTATAGAAGGGGCCCTGGTGGTGAGACCCTGTCTATAGAGGACCCTGGTGGTGAGACCCTGTCTGAAGAATGGGCCCTGGTGGTGAGGCCCTGTCTATAGAGGGCCCTGGTGGTGAGGCCCTGTCTGTAGAAGGGGCCCTGGTGGTGAGACCCTGTCTATAGAGGGCCCTGGTGGTGAGACCCTGTCTATAGAAGGGGTCCTGGTGGTGAGGCCCTGTCTATAGAGGGCCCTGGTGGTGAGACCCTGTCTATAGAGGGCCCTGGTGGTGAGACCCTGTCTATAGAAGGGGCCCTGGTGGTGAGGCCCTGTCCATATAAGGGGCCCTGGTGGTGAGACCCTGTCTGTAGAAGGGGCCCTGGTGGTGAGACCCTGTCTATAGAAGGGGCCCTGGTGGTGAGACCCTGTCTATAGAGGCCCTGGTGGTGAGACCCTGTCTGTAGAAGGGGCCCTGGTGGTGAGACCCTGTCTGTAGAAGGGGCCCTGGTGGTGAGGCCCTGTCTGTAGAAGGGGCCCTGGTGGTGAGACCCTGTCTATAGAAGGGGCCCTGGTGGTGAGGCCCTGTCTATAGAAGGGGCCCTGGTGGTGAGACCCTGTCTATAGAAGGGGCCCTGGTGGTGAGACCCTGTCTATAGAAGGGGCCCTGGTGGTGAGACCCTGTCTATAGAAGGGGCCCTGGTGGTGAGACCCTGTCTATAGAAGGGGCCCTGGTGGTGAGACCCTGTCTATAGAAGGGGCCCTGGTGGTGAGACCCTGTCTATAGAAGGGGCCCTGGTGGTGAGACCCTGTCTGCAGAAGGGGCCCTGGTGGTGAGACCCTGTCTATAGAAGGGGCCCTGGTGGTGAGACCCTGTCCATAGAGGGCCCTGGTGGTGAGACCCCGTCTATAGAAGGGGCCCTGGTGGTGAGACCCTGTCTATAGAAGGGGCCCTGGTGGTGAGACCCTGTCTATAGAGGCCCTGGTGGTGTGACCCTTTCTATAGAAGGGGCCCTGGTGGTGAGGCCCTGTCTATAGAAGGGGCCCTGGTGGTGAGGCCCTGTCTATAGAAGGGGCCCTGGTGGTGAGACCCTGTCTATAGAAGGGGCCCTGGTGGTGAGACCCTGTCTGTAGAAGGGGCCCTGGTGGTGAGACCCTGTCTGTAGAAGGGGCCCTGGTGGTGAGACCCTGTCTATAGAAGGGGCCCTGGTGGTGAGACCCTGTCTATAGAAGGGGCCCTGGTGGTGAGACCCTGTCTATAGAAGGGGCCCTGGTGGTGAGACCCTGTCTATAGAAGGGGCCCTGGTGGTGAGACCCTGTCTTTCGAAGGGGCCCTGGTGGTGAGACCCTGTCTATAGAAGGGGCCCTGGTGGTGAGACCCTGTCTATAGAAGGGGCCCTGGTGGTGAGACCCTGTCTATAGAAGGGGCCCTGGTGGTGAGACCCTGTCTGCAGAAGGGGCCCTGGTGGTGAGACCCTGTCTATAGAAGGGGCCCTGGTGGTGAGACCCTGTCCATAGAGGGCCCTGGTGGTGAGACCCCGTCTATAGAAGGGGCCCTGGTGGTGAGACCCTGTCTATAGAAGGGGCCCTGGTGGTGAGACCCTGTCTATAGAGGCCCTGGTGGTGTGACCCTTTCTATAGAAGGGGCCCTGGTGGTGAGGCCCTGTCTATAGAAGGGGCCCTGGTGGTGAGGCCCTGTCTATAGAAGGGGCCCTGGTGGTGAGACCCTGTCTATAGAAGGGGCCCTGGTGGTGAGACCCTGTCTATAGAAGGGGCCCTGGTGGTGAGACCCTGTCTATAGAGGCCCTGGTGGTGTGACCCTGTCTATAGAAAGGGCCCTGGTGGTGTGACCCTGTCTATAGAGGGCCCTGGTGGTGAGGCCCTGTCTATAGAAGGGGCCCTGGTGGTGAGACCCTGTCTGTAGAAGGGGCCCTGGTGGTGAGACCCTGTCTATAGAAGGGGCCCTGGTGGTGAGACCCTGTCTATAGAAGGGGCCCTGGAGTTGAGGCCCTGTCTATAGAAGGGGCCCTGGTGGTGAGGCCCTGTCTATAGAAGGGGCCCTGGTGGTGAGACCCTGTCTATAGAAGGGGCCCTGGTGGTGAGACCCTATCTATAGATGGGGCCCTGGTGGTGAGACCCTGTCTATAGAGGGCACTGGTGGTGAGGCCCTGTCTGTAGAAGGGGCCCTGGTGGTGAGACCCTGTCTATAGAAGGGGCCCTGGTGGTGAGACCCTGTCTATAGAAGGGGCCCTGGTGGTGAGACCCTGTCTATAGAGGGCCCTGGTGGTGAGACCCTGTCTAAAGAAGGGGCCCTGGTGGTGAGGCCCTGTCTATAGAGGGCCCTGGTGGTGAGGCCCTGTCTGTAGAAGGGGCCCTGGTGGTGAGACCCTGTCTATAGAGGGCCCTGGTGGTGAGACCCTGTCTATAGAAGGGGTCCTGGTGGTGAGGCCCTGTCTATAGAGGGCCCTGGTGGTGAGACCCTGTCTATAGAGGGCCCTGGTGGTGAGACCCTGTCTATAGAAGGGGCCCTGGTGGTGAGGCCCTGTCCATATAAGGGGCCCTGGTGGTGAGACCCTGTCTGTAGAAGGGGCCCTGGTGGTGAGACCCTGTCTATAGAAGGGGCCCTGGTGGTGAGACCCTGTCTATAGAAGGGGCCCTGGTGGTGAGACCCTGTCTATAGAGGCCCTGGTGGTGAGACCCTGTCTGTAGAAGGGGCCCTGGTGGTGAGACCCTGTCTGTAGAAGGGGCCCTGGTGGTGAGGCCCTGTCTATAGAAGGGGCCCTGGTGGTGAGGCCCTGTCTATATAAGGGGCCCTGGTGGTGAGACCCTGTCTGTAGAAGGGGCCCTGGTGGTGAGACCCTGTCTATAGAGGGCCCTGGTGGTGAGACCCTGTCTATAGAAGGGGCCCTGGTGGTGAGACCCTGTCTATAGAGGCCCTGGTGGTGAGGCCCTGTCTATAGAAGGGGCCCTGGTGGTGAGACCCTGTCTATAGAAGGGGCCCTGGTGGTGAGACCCTGTCTACAGAGGGCCCTGGTGGTGAGACCCTGTCTATCGAGGGCCCTGGTTGTGAGGCCCTGTCTATAGAGGGCCCTGGTGGTGAGACCCTGTCTATAGAAGGGGCCCTGGTGGTGAGACCCTGTCTCTCGAGGGCCCTGGTGGTGAGACCCTGTCTATAGAAGGGGCCCTGGTGGTGAGACCCTGTCTATAGAAGGGGCCCTGGTGGTGAGACCCTGTCTATAGAAGGGGCCCTGGTGGTGAGACCCTGTCTATCGAGGGCCCTGGTGGTGAGGCCCTGTCTATAGAGGCCCTGGTGGTGAGGCCCTGTCTATAGAGGGCCCTGGTGGTGAGACCCAGTTTATAGAGGGCCCTGGTGGTGAGACCCTGTCTATAGAAGGGGCCCTGGTGGTGAGACCCTGTCTATAGAAGGGGTCCTGGTGGTGAGACCCTCTCTATAGAAGGGGCCCTGGTGGTGAGACCCTGTCTGTAGAAGGGGCCCTGGTGGTGAGACCCTGTCTATAGAAGGGGCCCTGGTGGTGAGGCCCTGTCTATCGAGGGCCCTGGTGGTGAGGCCCTGTCTATAGAGGCCCTGGTGGTGAGGCCCTGTCTATAGAGGGCCCTGGTGGTGAGACCCTGTTTATAGAGGGCCCTGGTGGTGAGACCCTGTCTATAGAAGGGGCCCTGGTGGTGAGACCCTGTCGATAGAAGGGGCCCTGGTGGTGAGGCCCTGTCTATAGAGGGCCCTGGTGGTGAGACCCTGTCTATGGAGGGCCCTGGTGGTGAGACCCTGTCTATAGAAGGGGTCCTGTTGGTGAGGCCCTGTCTATAGAGGGGCCTGGTGGTGAGACCCTGTCTATAGAGGGCCCTGGTGGTGAGACCCTGTCTATAGAGGGCCCTGGTGGTGAGACACTCTCTTTCGAGGGCCCTGGTGGTGAGGCCCTGTCTATAGAGGGCCCTGGTGGTGAGACCCTCTCTATAGAGGGCCCTGGTGGTGAGGCCCTGTCTATAGAGGGCCCTGGTGGTGAGACCCTGTCTCTAGAGGGCCCTGGTGGTGAGACACTCTCTATAGAGGGCCCTGGTGGTGAGGCCCTGTCTGTAGAAGGGGCCCTGGTGGTGAGACCCTGTCTATAGAGGGCCCTGGTTGTGAGACCCTGTCTATAGAAGGGGTCCTGGTGGTGAGGCCCTGTCTATAGAGGGCCCTGGTGGTGAGACCCTGTCTATAGAGGGCCCTGGTGGTGAGACCCTGTCTATAGAAGGGGCCCTGGTGGTGAGGCCCTGTCTATAGAAGGGGCCCTGGTGGTGAGACCCTGTCTATAGAAGGGGCCCTGGTGGTGAGACCCTGTCTGTAGAAGGGGCCCTGGTGGTGAGACCCTGTCTGTAGAAGGGGCCCTGGTGGTGAGACCCTGTCTATAGAAGGGGCCCTGGTGATGAGACCCTGTCTATAGAAGGGGCCCTGGTGGTGAGGCCCTGTCTATAGAAGGGGCCCTGGTGGTGAGACCCTGTCTGTAGAAGGGGCCCTGGTGGTGAGACCCTGTCTATAGAAGGGGCCCTGGTGATGAGACCCTGTCTATAGAGGCCCTGGTGGTGAGACCCTGTCTGTAGAAGGGGCCCTGGTGGTGAGACCCTGTCTGTAGAAGGGGCCCTGGTGGTGAGGCCCTGTCTATAGAAGGGGCCCTGGTGGTGAGGCCCTGTCTATATAAGGGGCCCTGGTTGTGAGACCCTGTCTGTAGAAGGGGCCCTGGTGGTGAGACCCTGTCTATAGAGGGCCCTGGTGGTGAGACCCTGTCTATAGAAGGGGCCCTGGTGGTGAGACCCTGTCTATAGAGGCCCTGGTGGTGAGGCCCTGTCTATAGAAGGGGCCCTGGTGGTGAGACCCTGTCTATAGAAGGGGCCCTGGTGGTGAGACCCTGTCTATAGAGGGCCCTGGTGGTGAGACCCTGTCTATCGAGGGCCCTGGTTGTGAGGCCCTGTCTATAGAGGGCCCTGGTGGTGAGACCCTGTCTATAGAAGGGGCCCTGGTGGTGAGACCCTGTCTCTCGAGGGCCCTGGTGGTGAGACCCTGTCTATAGAAGGGGCCCTGGTGGTGAGACCCTGTCTATCGAGGGCCCTGGTGGTGAGGCCCTGTCTATAGAGGCCCTGGTGGTGAGGCCCTGTCTATAGAGGGCCCTGGTGGTGAGACCCTGTTTAAAGAGGGCCCTGGTGGTGAGACCCTGTCTATAGAAGGGGCCCTGGTGGTGAGACCCTGTTTTTGAGGGTCCTGGTGGTGAGACCCTGTCTATAGAAGGGGCCCTGGTGGTGAGACCCTGTCTATAGAAGGGGTCCTGGTGGTGAGACCCTGTCTATAGAAGGGGCCCTGGTGGTGAGACCCTCTCTATAGAAGGGGCCCTGGTGGTGAGACCCTGTCTATAGAAGGGGCCCTGGTGGTGAGACCCTGTCTATAGAAGGGGCCCTGGTGGTGAGGCCCTGTCTATCGAGGGCCCTGGTGGTGAGGCCCTGTCTATAGAGGCCCTGGTGGTGAGGCCCTGTCTATAGAGGGCCCTGGTGGTGAGACCCTGTTTATAGAGGGCCCTGGTGGTGAGACCCTGTCTATAGAAGGGGCCCTGGTGGTGAGACCCTGTCTAAAGAAGGGGCCCTGGTGGTGAGGCCCTGTCTATAGAGGGCCCTGGTGGTGAGACCCTGTCTATGGAGGGCCCTGGTGGTGAGACCCTGTCTATAGAAGGGGTCCTGGTGGTGAGACCCTGTCTATAGAAGGGGCCCTGGTGGTGAGACCCTGTCTATAGAGGGGCCTGGTGGTGAGACCCTGTCTATAGAGGGCCCTGGTGGTGAGACCCTGTCTATAGAGGGCCCTGGTGGTGAGACACTCTCTATAGAGGGCCCTGGTGGTGAGGCCCTGTCTATAGAGGGCCCTGGTGGTGAGACCCTGTCTATAGAAGGGGCCCTGGTGGTGAGACCCTGTCTATAGAGGGGCCTGGTGGTGAGACCCTGTCTATAGAAGGGGCCCTGGTGGTGAGACCCTGTCTATAGAAGGGGCCCTGGTGGTGAGACCCTGTCTATAGAGGGGCCTGGTGGTGAGACCCTGTCTATAGAAGGGGTCCTGGTGGTGAGACCCTGTCTATAGAAGGGGCCCTGGTGGTGAGACCCTGTCTGAAGAAGGGGCCCTGGTGGTGAGACCCTGTCTATAGAGGGCCCTGGTGGTGAGACCCTGTCCATAGAGGGCCCTGGTGATGAGACCCTGTCTATAGAAGGGGCCCTGGTGGTGAGACCCTGTCTGTAGAAGGGGCCCTGGTGGTGAGACCCTGTCTATAGAGGGCCCTGGTGGTGAGACCCTGTCTATAGAGGGCCCTGGTGGTGAGACCCTGTCTATAGAAGGGGCCCTGGTGGTGAGACCCTGTCTGTAGAGGGTCCTGGTGGTGAGACCTTGTCTATAGAGGGCCCTGGTGGTGAGACCCTGTCTATAGAGGGCCCTGGTGGTGAGACCCTGTCTGTAGAGGGTCCTGGTGGTGAGACCCTGTCTATAGAGGGCCCTGGTGGTGAGACCCTGTCCATAGAAGGGGTCCTGGTGGTGAGACCCTGTCTATAGAGGGTCCTGGTGGTGAGACCCTGTCGAGAGAGGGCCCTGGTGTTGAGACCCTGTCTATAGAAGGGGCCCTGGTGGTGAGGCCCTGTCTATAGAAGGGGCCCTGGTGGTGAGGCCCTGTCTATAGAAGGGGCCCTGGTGGTGAGGCCCTGTCTATAGAAGGGGCCCTGGTGGTGAGACCCTGTCTATAGAAGGGGCCCTGGTGGTGAGACCCTGTCTATAGAAGGGGCCCTGGTGGTGAGGCCCTGTCTATAGAGGGCCCTGGTGGTGAGACCCTGTCTGTAGAAGGGGCCCTGGTAGTGAGGCCATGTCTATAGAAGGGGCCCTGGTGGTGAGACCCTGTCTATCGAAGGGGCCCTGGTGGTGAGACCCTCTCTATAGAAGGGGTCCTGGTGGTGAGACCCTGTCTATAGAGGGCCCTGGTGGTGAGACCCTGTCTATAGAAGGGGTCCTGGTGGTGAGACCCTGTCTATAGAGGGCCCTGGTGGTGAGGCCCTGTCTATAGAAGGGGCCCTGGTGGTGAGACCCTGTCTATAGAAGGGGCCCTGGTGGTGAGGCCCTGTCTATAGAAGGGGTCCTGGTGGTGAGACCCTGTCTATAGAGGGCCCTGGTGGTGAGACCCTGTCTGTAGAAGGGGCCCTGGTGGTGAGACCCTGTCTATATAAGTGGCCCTGGTGGTGAGACCCTGTCTGTAGAAGGGGCCCTGGTGGTGAGACCCTGTCTATAGAAGGGGCCCTGGTGGTGAGGCCCTGTCTATAGAAGGGTCCTGGTGGTGAGGCCCTGTCTATAGAAGGGGCCCTGGTGGTGAGACCCTGTCTGTAGAAGGGGCCCTGGTGTTGAGACCCTGTCTATAGAGGGCCCTGGTGGTGAGGCCCTGTCTATAGAAGGGGCCCTGGTGGTGAGGCCCTGTCTATAGAAGGGGCCCTGGTGGTGAGACCCTGTCTGTAGAAGGGGCCCTGGTAGTGAGGCCCTGTCGATAGAAGGGGCCCTGGTGGTGAGACCCTGTCTATAGAGGGCCCTGGTAGTGAGGCCCTGTCTATAGAAGGGGCCCTGGTGGTGAGACCCTGTCTATAGAGGGCCCTGTTGGTGAGGCCCTGTCTATAGAAGGGGCCCTGGTGGTGAGGCCCTGTCTATAGAAGGGGCCCTGGTGGTGAGACCCTGTCTATAGAAGGGGCCCTGGTGGTGAGGCCCTGTCTATCGAAGGGGCCCTGGTGGTGTGACCCTGTCCAGAGAGGGCCATGGTGGTGAGACCCTGTTTATAGAGGGCCCTGGTGGTGAGGCCCTGTCTATAGAAGGGGCCCTGGTGGTGAGACCCTGTCTGTAGAAGGGGCCCTGGTGGTGAGACCCTGTCTATAGAGGGCCCTGGTGGTGAGGCCCTGTCTATAGAAGGGGCCCTGGTGGTGAGACCCTGTCTGTAGAAGGGGCCCTGGTGGTGAGACCCTGTCTATAGAAGGGGCCCTGGTGGTGAGACCCTGTCTGTAGAAGGGGCCCTGGTGGTGAGACCCTGTCTATAGAGGGCCCTGGTGGTGAGGCCCTGTCTATAGAAGGGGCCCTGGTGGTGAGGCCCTGTCTATATAAGGGGCCCTGGTGGTGAGACCCTGTCTGCAGAAGGGGCCCTGGTGGTGAGACCCTGTCTATAGAGGGCCCTGGTGGTGAGACCCTGTCTATAGAAGGGGCCCTGGTGGTGAGGCCCTGTCTATAGAAGGGGCCCTGGTGGTGAGACCCTGTCTGTAGAAGGGGCCCTGGTGGTGAGACCCTGTCTGTAGAGGGCCCTGGTGGTGTGACCCTGTCTATAGAAGGGGCCCTGGTGGTGAGGCCCTGTCTATAAAGGGCCCTGGTGGTGAGGCCCTGTCTATAGAGGGCCCTGGTGGTGAGTCCCTGTCTGTAGAAGGGGCCCTGGTGGTGAGACCCTGTCTGTAGAAGGGGCCCTGGTGGTGAGACCCTGTCTATAGAAGGGGCCCTGGTGGTGAGGCCCTGTCTGTAGAAGGGGCCCTGGTGGTGAGGCCCTGTCTATAGAGGGCCCTGGTGGTGAGGCCCTGTCTATACAGGGCCCTGGTGGTGAGACCCTGTCTGTAGAAGGGCCCCTGGTGGTGAGACCCTGTCCAGAGAAGGGACCCTGGTGGTGAGACCCTGTCTGTAGAAGGGGCCCTGGTGGTGAGACTCTGTCTATAGAAGGGCCCTGGTGGTGAGACCCTGTCTATAGAAGGGGCCCTGGTGGTGAGGCCCTGTCTATGGAAGGGGCCCTGGTGGTGAGACCCTGTCTATAGAAGGGGCCCTGGTGGTGAGGCCCTGTCTGTAGACGGGGCCCTGGTGGTGAGGCCCTGTCTATAGAGGGCCCTGGTGGTGAGACCCTGTCTATAGAGGGCCCTGGTGGTGAGACCCTGTCTATAGAGGGCCCTGGTGGTGAGGCCCTGTCTATAGAAGGGGCCCTGGTGGTGAGACCCTGTCTGTAGAAGGGGCCCTGGTGGTGAGTCCCTGTCTATAGAAGGGGCCCTGGTGGTGAGACCCTGTCTGTAGAAGGGGCCCTGGTGGTGAGACCCTGTCTATAGAAGGGGCCCTGGTGGTGAGACCCTGTCTATAGAAGGGGCCCTGGTGGTGAGACCCTGTCTACAGAAGGGGCCCTGGTGGTGAGACCCTGTCTATAGAAGGGGCCCTGGTGGTGAGACCCTGTCTATAGAAGGGGCCCTGGTGGTGAGACCCTGTCTATAGAGGGGCCTGGTGGTGAGACCCTGTCTATAGAGGGCCCTGGTGGTGAGACCCTGTCTATAGAGGGCCCTGGTGGTGAGACACTCTCTATAGAGGGCCCTGGTGGTGAGGCCCTGTCTATAGAGGGCCCTGGTGGTGAGACCCTGTCTATAGAAGGGGCGCTGGTGGTGAGACCCTGTCTATAGAGGGGCCTGGTGGTGAGACCCTGTCTATAGAAGGGGCCCTGGTGGTGAGACCCTGTCTATAGAAGGGGCCCTGGTGGTGAGACCCTGTCTATAGAGGGGCCTGGTGGTGAGACCCTGTCTATAGAAGGGGCCCTGGTGGTGAGACATTGTCTATGGAAGGGGCCCTGGTGGTGAGGCCCTGTCTATAGAGGGGCCTGGTGGTGAGGCCCTGTCTATAGAGGGGCCCTGGTGGTGAGACCCTGTCTATAGAAGGGGCCCTGGTGGTGAGACACTGTCTATGGAAGGGGCCCTGGTGGTGAGGCCCTGTCTATAGAAGGGGTCCTGGTGGTGAGACCCTGTCTATAGAGGGCCCTGGTGGTGAGGCCCTGTCTATAGAAGGGGCCCTGGTGGTGAGACCCTGTCTGTAGAGGGCCCTGGTGGTGAGACCCTGTCTATAGAAGGGGCCCTGGTGGTGAGACCCTGTCTATAGAAGGGGCCCTGGTGGTGAGACCCTGTCTATAGAAGGGGTCCTGGTGGTGAGACCCTGTCTGTAGAAGGGGCCCTGGTGGAGAGACCCTGTCTATAGAAGGGGCCCTGGTGGTGAGACCCTGTCTAGAGAAGGGGCCCTGGTGGTGAGACCCTGTCTATAGAAGGGGCCCTGGTGGTGAGACCCTGTCTGTAGAAGGGGCCCTGGTGGTGAGACCCTGTCTATAGAGGGCCCTGGTGGTGAGACCCTGTCCATAGAGGGCCCTGGTGGTGAGACCCTGTCTATAGAAGGGGCCCTGGTGGTGAGACCCTATCTGTAGAAGGGGCCCTGGTGGTGAGACCCTGTCTATAGAGGGCCCTGGTGGTGAGACCCTGTCTATAGAGGGCCCTGGTGGTGAGACCCTGTCTATAGAAGGGGCCCTGGTGGTGAGACCCTGTCTGTAGAGGGTCCTGGTGGTGAGACCTTGTCTATAGAGGGCCCTGGTGGTGAGACCCTGTCTATAGAGGGCCCTGGTGGTGAGACCCTGTCTGTAGAGGGTCCTGGTGGTGAGACCCTGTCCATAGAAGGGGTCCTGGTGGTGAGACCCTGTCTATAGAGGGCCCTGGTGGTGAGACCCTGTCTATAGAGGGCCCTGGTGTTGAGACCCTGTCTATAGAAGGGGCCCTGGTGGTGAGGCCCTGTCTATAGAAGGGGCCCTGGTGGTGAGGCCCTGTCTATAGAAGGGGCCCTGGTGGTGAGGCCCTGTCTATAGAAGGGGCCCTGGTGGTGAGACCCTGTCTATAGAAGGGGCCCTGGTGGTGAGACCCTGTCTATAGAAGGGGCCCTGGTGGTGAGGCCCTGTCTATAGAGGGCCCTGGCGGTGAGACCCTGTCTGTAGAAGGGGCCCTGGTAGTGAGGCCATGTCTATAGAAGGGGCCCTGGTGGTGAGGCCCTGTCTATAGAAGGGGCCCTGGTGGTGAGGCCCTGTCTATAGAAGGGGCCCTGGTGGTGAGGCCCTGTCTATAGAAGGGGCCCTGGTGGTGAGACCCTGTCGAAAGAAGGGGCCCTGGTGGTGAGACCCTGTCTATAGAAGGGGCCCTGGTGGTGAGGCCCTGTCTATAGAGGGCCCTGGTGGTGAGACCCTGTCTGTAGAAGGGGCCCTGGTAGTGAGGCCATGTCTATAGAAGGGGCCCTGGTGGTGAGACCCTGTCTATCGAAGGGGCCCTGGTGGTGAGACCCTCTCTATAGAAGGGGTCCTGGTGGTGAGACCCTGTCTATAGAGGGCCCTGGTGGTGAGACCCTGTCTATAGAAGGGGTCCTGGTGGTGAGACCCTGTCTATAGAGGGCCCTGGTGGTGAGGCCCTGTCTATATAAGTGGCCCTGGTGGTGAGACCCTGTCTGTAGAAGGGGCCCTGGTGGTGAGACCCTGTCTATAGAAGGGGCCCTGGTGGTGAGGCCCTGTCTATAGAAGGGTCCTGGTGGTGAGGCCCTGTCTATAGAAGGGGCCCTGGTGGTGAGGCGCTGTCTATATAAGGGGCCCTGGTGGTGAGACCCTGTCTGTAGAAGGGGCCCTGGTGTTGAGACCCTGTCTATAGAGGGCCCTGGTGGTGAGGCCCTGTCTATAGAAGGGGCCCTGGTGGTGAGGCCCTGTCTATAGAAGGGGCCCTGGTGGTGAGACCCTGTCTGTAGAAGGGGCCCTGGTAGTGAGGCCCTGTCTATAGAAGGGGCCCTGGTGGTGAGACCCTGTCTATAGAGGGCCCTGGTAGTGAGGCCCTGTCTATAGAAGGGGCCCTGGTGGTGAGACCCTGTCTATAGAGGGCCCTGTTGGTGAGGCCCTGTCTATAGAAGGGGCCCTGGTGGTGAGGCCCTGTCTATAGAAGGGGCCCTGGTGGTGAGACCCTGTCTATAGAAGGGGCCCTGGTGGTGAGGCCCTGTCTATCGAAGGGGCCCTGGTGGTGTGACCCTGTCCATAGAGGGCCATGGTGGTGAGACCCTGTTTATAGAGGGCCCTGGTGGTGAGGCCCTGTCTATAGAAGGGGCCCTGGTGGTGAGACCCTGTCTGTAGAAGGGGCCCTGGTGGTGAGACCCTGTCTATAGAGGGCCCTGGTGGTGAGACCCTGTCTATAGAAGGGGCCCTGGTGGTGAGGCCCTGTCTATAGAAGGGGCCCTGGTGGTGAGACCCTGTCTGTAGAAGGGGCCCTGGTGGTGAGACCCTGTCTATAGAAGGGGCCCTGGTGGTGAGACCCTGTCTGTAGAAGGGGCCCTGGTGGTGAGACCCTGTCTATAGAGGGCCCTGGTGGTGAGGCCCTGTCTATAGAAGGGGCCCTGGTGGTGAGGCCCTGTCTATATAAGGGGCCCTGGTGGTGAGACCCTGTCTGTAGAAGGGGCCCTGGTGGTGAGACCCTGTCTATAGAGGGCCCTGGTGGTGAGACCCTGTCTATAGAAGGGGCCCTGGTGGTGAGACCCTGTCTGTAGAAGGGGCCCTGGTGGTGAGACCCTGTCTATAGAGGGCCCTGGTGGTGAGGCCCTGTCTATAGAAGGGGCCCTGGTGGTGAGGCCCTGTCTATATAAGGGGCCCTGGTGGTGAGACCCTGTCTGCAGAAGGGGCCCTGGTGGTGAGACCCTGTCTATAGAGGGCCCTGGTGGTGAGACCCTGTCTATAGAAGGGGCCCTGGTGGTGAGGCCCTGTCTATGGAAGGGGCCCTGGTGGTGAGACCCTGTCTGTAGAAGGGGCCCTGGTGGTGAGACCCTGTCTGTAGAGGGCCCTGGTGGTGTGACCCTGTCTATAAAGGGCCCTGGTGGTGAGGCCCTGTCTATAGAGGGCCCTGGTGGTGAGTCCCTGTCTGTAGAAGGGGCCCTGGTGGTGAGACCCTGTCTATAGAAGGGGCCCTGGTGGTGAGGCCCTGTCTGTAGAAGGGGCCCTGGTGGTGAGGCCCTGTCTATAGAGGGCCCTGGTGGTGAGGCCCTGTCTATACAGGGCCCTGGTGGTGAGACCCTGTCTGTAGAAGGGGCCCTGGTGGTGAGACCCTGTCCAGAGAAGGGACCCTGGTGGTGAGACCCTGTCTGTAGAAGGGGCCCTGGTGGTGAGACTCTGTCTATAGAAGGGCCCTGGTGGTGAGACCCTGTCTATAGAAGGGGCCCTGGTGGTGAGGCCCTGTCTATGGAAGGGGCCCTGGTGGTGAGACCCTGTCTATAGAAGGGGCCCTGGTGGTGAGGCCCTGTCTGTAGACGGGGCCCTGGTGGTGAGGCCCTGTCTATAGAGGGCCCTGGTGGTGAGACCCTGTCTATAGAGGGCCCTGGTGGTGAGACCCTGTCTATAGACGGCCCTGGTGGTGAGGCCCTGTCTATAGAAGGGGCCCTGGTGGTGAGACCCTGTCTGTAGAAGGGGCCCTGGTGGTGAGACCCTGTCTATAGAAGGGGCCCTGGTGGTGAGACCCTGTCTGTAGAAGGGGCCCTGGTGGTGAGACCCTGTCTATAGAAGGGGCCCTGGTGGTGAGACCCTGTCTATAGAAGGGGCCCTGGTGGTGAGACCCTGTCTACAGAAGGGGCCCTGGTGGTGAGACCCTGTCTATAGAAGGGGCCCTGGTGGTGAGACCCTGTCTATAGAAGGGGCCCTGGTGGTGAGACCCTGTCTATAGAGGGGCCTGGTGGTGAGACCCTGTCTATAGAGGGCCCTGGTGGTGAGACCCTGTCTATAGAGGGCCCTGGTGGTGAGACACTCTCTATAGAGGGCCCTGGTGGTGAGGCCCTGTCTATAGAGGGCCCTGGTGGTGAGACCCTGTCTATAGAAGGGGCCCTGGTGGTGAGACCCTGTCTATAGAGGGCCCTGGTGGTGAGGCCCTGTCTATAGAAGGGGCCCTGGTGGTGAGACCCTGTCTATAGAAGGGGCCCTGGTGGTGAGACCCTGTCTATAGAGGGGCCTGGTGGTGAGACCCTGTCTATAGAAGGGGCCCTGGTGGTGAGACACTGTCTATGGAAGGGGCCCTGGTGGTGAGGCCCTGTCTATAGAGGGGCCTGGTGGTGAGGCCCTGTCTATAGAGGGGCCCTGGTGGTGAGACCCTGTCTATAGAAGGGGCCCTGGTGGTGAGACACTGTCTATGGAAGGGGCCCTGGTGGTGAGGCCCTGTCTATAGAAGGGGTCCTGGTGGTGAGACCCTGTCTGTAGAGGGCCCTGGTGGTGAGACCCTGTCTATAGAAGGGGCCCTGGTGGTGAGACCCTGTCTATAGAAGGGGCCCTGGTGGTGAGACCCTGTCTATAGAAGGGGTCCTGGTGGTGAGACCCTGTCTGTAGAAGGGGCCCTGGTGGAGAGACCCTGTCTATAGAAGGGGCCCTGGTGGTGAGACCCTGTCTAGAGAAGGGGCCCTGGTGGTGAGACCCTGTCTATAGAAGGGGCCCTGGTGGTGAGACCCTGTCTGTAGAAGGGGCCCTGGTGGTGAGACCCTGTCTATAGAGGGCCCTGGTGGTGAGACCCTGTCCATAGAGGGCCCTGGTGGTGAGACCCTGTCTATAGAAGGGGCCCTGGTGGTGAGACCCTGTCTGTAGAAGGGGCCCTGGTGGTGAGACCCTGTCTATAGAGGGCCCTGGTGGTGAGACCCTGTCTATAGAGGGCCCTGGTGGTGAGACCCTGTCTATAGAAGGGGCCCTGGTGGTGAGACCCTGTCTGTAGAGGGTCCTGGTGGTGAGACCTTGTCTATAGAGGGCCCTGGTGGTGAGACCCTGTCTATAGAGGGCCCTGGTGGTGAGACCCTGTCTGTAGAGGGTCCTGGTGGTGAGACCCTGTCTATAGAGGGCCCTGGTGGTGAGACCCTGTCCATAGAAGGGGTCCTGGTGGTGAGACCCTGTCTATAGAGGGCCCTGGTGGTGAGACCCTGTCTATAGAGGGCCCTGGTGTTGAGACCCTGTCTATAGAAGGGGCCCTGGTGGTGAGGCCCTGTCTATAGAAGGGGCCCTGGTGGTGAGGCCCTGTCTATAGAAGGGGCCCTGGTGGTGAGGCCCTGTCTATAGAAGGGGCCCTGGTGGTGAGACCCTGTCTATAGAAGGGGCCCTGGTGGTGAGACCCTGTCTATAGAAGGGGCCCTGGTCGTGAGGCCCTGTCTATAGAGGGCCCTGGTGGTGAGACCCTGTCTGTAGAAGGGGCCCTGGTAGTGAGGCCATGTCTATAGAAGGGGCCCTGGTGGTGAGACCCTGTCTATCGAAGGGGCCCTGGTGGTGAGACCCTGTCTATAGAGGGCCCTGGTGGTGAGGCCCTGTCTATATAAGTGGCCCTGGTGGTTAGACCCTGTCTGTAGAAGGGGCCCTGGTGGTGAGATCCTGTCTATAGAAGGGGCCCTGGTGGTGAGACCCTGTCTATAGAAGGGGCCCTGGTGGTGAGGCCCTGTCTATAGAAGGGTCCTGGTGGTGAGGCCCTGTCTATAGAAGGGGCCCTGGTGGTGAGGCGCTGTCTATATAAGGGGTCCTGGTGGTGAGACCCTGTCTGTAGAAGGGGCCCTGGTGGAGAGACCCTGTCTATAGAAGGGGCCCTGGTGGTGAGACCCTGTCTAGAGAAGGGGCCCTGGTGGTGAGACCCTGTCTATAGAAGGGGCCCTGGTGGTGAGGCCCTGTCTATCGAAGGGGCCCTGGTGGTGTGACCCTGTCCATAGAGGGCCCTGGTGGTGAGACACTGTCTATAGAAGGGGCCCTGGTGGTGAGGCGCTGTCTATATAAGGGGCCCTGGTGGTGAGACCCTGTCTGTAGAAGGGGCCCTGGTGTTGAGACCCTGTCTATAGAAGGGGCCCTGGTGTTGAGACCCTGTCTATAGAAGGGGCCCTGGTGGTGAGACACTGTCTATAGAAGGGGCCCTGGTGGTGAGGCCCTGTCTATAGAAGGGGCCCTGGTGGTGAGGCCCTGTCTATAGAAGGGGCCCTGGTGGTGAGGCCCTGTCTATAGAAGGGGCCCTGGTGGTGAGACCCTGTCTGTAGAAGGGGCCCTGGTAGTGAGGCCCTGTCTATAGAAGGGGCCCTGGTGGTGAGACCCTGTCTATAGAGGGCCCTGGTAGTGAGGCCCTGTCTATAGAAGGGGCCCTGGTGGTGAGACCCTGTCTATAGAAGGGGCCCTGGTGGTGAGGCCCTGTCTATCGAAGGGGCCCTGGTGGTGTGACCCTGTCCATAGAGGGCCATGGTGGTGAGACCCTGTTTATAGAGGGCCCTGGTGGTGAGGCCCTGTCTATAGAAGGGGCCCTGGTGGTGAGACCCTGTCTATAGAAGGGGCCCTGGTGGTGAGACCCTGTCTATAGAGGGCCCTGGTGGTGAGACCCTGTCTATAGAAGGGGCCCTGGTGGTGAGACCCTGTCTATCGAAGGGGCCCTGGTGGTGTGACCCTGTCCATAGAGGGCCATGGTGGTGAGACCCTGTTTATAGAGGGCCCTGGTGGTGAGGCCCTGTCTATAGAAGGGGCCCTGGTGGTGAGACCCTGTCTGTAGAAGGGGCCCTGGTGGTGAGACCCTGTCTATAGAGGGCCCTGGTGGTGAGACCCTGTCTATAGAAGGGGCCCTGGTGGTCAGGCCCTGTCTATAGAAGGGGCCCTGGTGGTGAGACCCTGTCTGTAGAAGGGGCCCTGGTGGTGAGACCCTGTCTATAGAGGGTCCTGGTGGTGAGGCCCTGTCTATAGAAGGGGCCCTGGTGGTGAGACCCTGTCTGTAGAAGGGGCCCTGGTGGTGAGACCCTGTCTATAGAGGGCCCTGGTGGTGAGGCCCTGTCTATAGAAGGGGCCCTGGTGGTGAGGCCCTGTCTATATAAGGGGCCCTGGTGGTGAGACCCTGTCTGTAGAAGGGGCCCTGGTGGTGAGACCCTGTCTATAGAGGGCCCTGGTGGTGAGACCCTGTCCATAGAAGGGGCCCTGGTGGTGAGACCCTGTCTGTAGAAGGGGCCCTGGTGGTGAGACCCTGTCTATAGAGGGCCCTGGTGGTGAGGCCCTGTCTATAGAAGGGGCCCTGGTGGTGAGGCCCTGTCTATAGAAGGGGCCCTGGTGGTGAGACCCTGTCTATAGAGGGCCCTGGTGGTGAGACCCTGTCTATAGAGGGCCCTGGTGGTGAGACACTCTCTATAGAGGGCCCTGGTGGTGAGGCCCTGTCTATAGAGGGCCCTGGTGGTGAGACCCTGTCTATAGAAGGGGCCCTGGTGGTGAGACCCTGTCTATAGAGGGCCCTGGTGGTGAGGCCCTGTCTATAGAAGGGGCCCTGGTGGTGAGACCCTGTCTATAGAAGGGGCCCTGGTGGTGAGACCCTGTCTATAGAGGGGCCTGGTGGTGAGACCCTGTCTATAGAAGGGGCCCTGGTGGTGAGACACTGTCTATGGAAGGGGCCCTGGTGGTGAGGCCCTGTCTATAGAGGGGCCTGGTGGTGAGGCCCTGTCTATAGAGGGGCCCTGGTGGTGAGACCCTGTCTATAGAAGGGGCCCTGGTGGTGAGACACTGTCTATGGAAGGGGCCCTGGTGGTGAGGCCCTGTCTATAGAAGGGGTCCTGGTGGTGAGACCCTGTCTGTAGAGGGCCCTGGTGGTGAGACCCTGTCTATAGAAGGGGCCCTGGTGGTGAGACCCTGTCTATAGAAGGGGCCCTGGTGGTGAGACCCTGTCTATAGAAGGGGTCCTGGTGGTGAGACCCTGTCTGTAGAAGGGGCCCTGGTGGAGAGACCCTGTCTATAGAAGGGGCCCTGGTGGTGAGACCCTGTCTAGAGAAGGGGCCCTGGTGGTGAGACCCTGTCTATAGAAGGGGCCCTGGTGGTGAGACCCTGTCTGTAGAAGGGGCCCTGGTGGTGAGACCCTGTCTATAGAGGGCCCTGGTGGTGAGACCCTGTCCATAGAGGGCCCTGGTGGTGAGACCCTGTCTATAGAAGGGGCCCTGGTGGTGAGACCCTGTCTGTAGAAGGGGCCCTGGTGGTGAGACCCTGTCTATAGAGGGCCCTGGTGGTGAGACCCTGTCTATAGAGGGCCCTGGTGGTGAGACCCTGTCTATAGAAGGGGCCCTGGTGGTGAGACCCTGTCTGTAGAGGGTCCTGGTGGTGAGACCTTGTCTATAGAGGGCCCTGGTGGTGAGACCCTGTCTATAGAGGGCCCTGGTGGTGAGACCCTGTCTGTAGAGGGTCCTGGTGGTGAGACCCTGTCTATAGAGGGCCCTGGTGGTGAGACCCTGTCCATAGAAGGGGTCCTGGTGGTGAGACCCTGTCTATAGAGGGCCCTGGTGGTGAGACCCTGTCTATAGAGGGCCCTGGTGTTGAGACCCTGTCTATAGAAGGGGCCCTGGTGGTGAGGCCCTGTCTATAGAAGGGGCCCTGGTGGTGAGGCCCTGTCTATAGAAGGGGCCCTGGTGGTGAGGCCCTGTCTATAGAAGGGGCCCTGGTGGTGAGACCCTGTCTATAGAAGGGGCCCTGGTGGTGAGACCCTGTCTATAGAAGGGGCCCTGGTCGTGAGGCCCTGTCTATAGAGGGCCCTGGTGGTGAGACCCTGTCTGTAGAAGGGGCCCTGGTAGTGAGGCCATGTCTATAGAAGGGGCCCTGGTGGTGAGACCCTGTCTATCGAAGGGGCCCTGGTGGTGAGACCCTGTCTATAGAGGGCCCTGGTGGTGAGGCCCTGTCTATATAAGTGGCCCTGGTGGTTAGACCCTGTCTGTAGAAGGGGCCCTGGTGGTGAGATCCTGTCTATAGAAGGGGCCCTGGTGGTGAGACCCTGTCTATAGAAGGGGCCCTGGTGGTGAGGCCCTGTCTATAGAAGGGTCCTGGTGGTGAGGCCCTGTCTATAGAAGGGGCCCTGGTGGTGAGGCGCTGTCTATATAAGGGGTCCTGGTGGTGAGACCCTGTCTGTAGAAGGGGCCCTGGTGGAGAGACCCTGTCTATAGAAGGGGCCCTGGTGGTGAGACCCTGTCTAGAGAAGGGGCCCTGGTGGTGAGACCCTGTCTATAGAAGGGGCCCTGGTGGTGAGGCCCTGTCTATCGAAGGGGCCCTGGTGGTGTGACCCTGTCCATAGAGGGCCCTGGTGGTGAGACACTGTCTATAGAAGGGGCCCTGGTGGTGAGGCGCTGTCTATATAAGGGGCCCTGGTGGTGAGACCCTGTCTGTAGAAGGGGCCCTGGTGTTGAGACCCTGTCTATAGAAGGGGCCCTGGTGTTGAGACCCTGTCTATAGAAGGGGCCCTGGTGGTGAGACACTGTCTATAGAAGGGGCCCTGGTGGTGAGGCCCTGTCTATAGAAGGGGCCCTGGTGGTGAGGCCCTGTCTATAGAAGGGGCCCTGGTGGTGAGGCCCTGTCTATAGAAGGGGCCCTGGTGGTGAGACCCTGTCTGTAGAAGGGGCCCTGGTAGTGAGGCCCTGTCTATAGAAGGGGCCCTGGTGGTGAGACCCTGTCTATAGAGGGCCCTGGTAGTGAGGCCCTGTCTATAGAAGGGGCCCTGGTGGTGAGACCCTGTCTATAGAAGGGGCCCTGGTGGTGAGGCCCTGTCTATCGAAGGGGCCCTGGTGGTGTGACCCTGTCCATAGAGGGCCATGGTGGTGAGACCCTGTTTATAGAGGGCCCTGGTGGTGAGGCCCTGTCTATAGAAGGGGCCCTGGTGGTGAGACCCTGTCTATAGAAGGGGCCCTGGTGGTGAGACCCTGTCTATAGAGGGCCCTGGTGGTGAGACCCTGTCTATAGAAGGGGCCCTGGTGGTGAGACCCTGTCTATCGAAGGGGCCCTGGTGGTGTGACCCTGTCCATAGAGGGCCATGGTGGTGAGACCCTGTTTATAGAGGGCCCTGGTGGTGAGGCCCTGTCTATAGAAGGGGCCCTGGTGGTGAGACCCTGTCTGTAGAAGGGGCCCTGGTGGTGAGACCCTGTCTATAGAGGGCCCTGGTGGTGAGACCCTGTCTATAGAAGGGGCCCTGGTGGTCAGGCCCTGTCTATAGAAGGGGCCCTGGTGGTGAGACCCTGTCTGTAGAAGGGGCCCTGGTGGTGAGACCCTGTCTATAGAGGGTCCTGGTGGTGAGGCCCTGTCTATAGAAGGGGCCCTGGTGGTGAGACCCTGTCTGTAGAAGGGGCCCTGGTGGTGAGACCCTGTCTATAGAGGGCCCTGGTGGTGAGGCCCTGTCTATAGAAGGGGCCCTGGTGGTGAGGCCCTGTCTATATAAGGGGCCCTGGTGGTGAGACCCTGTCTGTAGAAGGGGCCCTGGTGGTGAGACCCTGTCTATAGAGGGCCCTGGTGGTGAGACCCTGTCCATAGAAGGGGCCCTGGTGGTGAGACCCTGTCTGTAGAAGGGGCCCTGGTGGTGAGACCCTGTCTATAGAGGGCCCTGGTGGTGAGGCCCTGTCTATAGAAGGGGCCCTGGTGGTGAGGCCCTGTCTATAGAAGGGGCCCTGGTGGTGAGACCCTGTCTATAGAGGGCCCTGGTGATGAGACCCTGTCTATAGAAGGGGCCCTGGTGGTGAGACCCTGTCTGTAGAAGGGGCACTGGTGGTGAGACCCTGTCTATAGAGGGCCCTGGTGATGAGACCCTGTCTATAGAAGGGGCCCTGGTGGTGAGGCCCTGTCTATAGAAGGGGCCCTGGTGGTGAGACCCTGTCTGTAGAAGGGGCCCTGGTGGTGAGACCCTGTCTGTAGAGGGCCCTGGTGGTGTGACCCTGTCTATAAAGGGCCCTGGTGGTGAGGCCCTGTCTATAGAGGGCCCTGGTGGTGAGTCCCTGTCTTTAGAAGGGGCCCTGGTGGTGAGACCCTGTCTGTAGAAGGGGCCCTGGTGGTGAGGCCCTGTCTATAGAGGGTCTTGGTGGTGAGGCCCTGTCTATAGAAGGGTCCCTGGTGGTGAGACCCTGTCCAGAGAAGGGGCCCTGGTGGTGAGACCCTGTCTGTAGAAGGGGCACTGGTGGTGAGACCCTGTCTATAGAAGGGCCCTGGTGGTGAGACCCTGTCTATAGAAGGGGCCCTGGTGGTGAGGCCCTGTCTATAGAAGGGGCCCTGGTGGTGAGACCCTGTCTATAGAAGGGGCCCTGGTGGTGAGGCCCTGTCTATAGAAGGGGCCCTGGTGGTGAGACCCTGTCTGTAGACGGGGCCCTGGTGGTGAGGCCCTGTCTATAGAGGGCCCTGGTGGTGAGACCCTGTCTATAGAGGGCCCTGGTGGTGAGGCCCTGTCTATAGAAGGGGCCCTGGTGGTGAGACCCTGTCTGTAGAAGGGGCCCTGGTGGTGAGACCCTGTCTATAGAAGGGGCCCTGGTGGTGAGACCCTGTCTGTAGAAGGGGCCCTGGTGGTGAGACCCTGTCTATAGAAGGGGCCCTGGTGGTGAGACCCTGTCTATAGAAGGGGCCCTGGTGGTGAGACCCTGTCTATAGAAGGGGCCCTGGTGGTGAGACCCTGTCTATAGAAGGGGCCCTGGTGGTGAGACCCTGTCTATAGAAGGGGCCCTGGTGGTGAGACCCTGTCTATAGAAGGGGTCCTGGTGGTGAGACCCTGTCTGTAGGAGGGGCCCTGGTGGTGAGGCCCTGTCTATAGAGGGCCCTGGTGGTGAGGCCCTGTCTATAGAAGGGGCCCTGGTGGTGAGGCCCTGTCTATAGAAGGGGCCCTGGTGGTGAGACCCTGTCTATAGAAGGGGCCCTGGTGGTGAGACTCTGTCTATAGAAGGGGTCCTGGTGGTGAGACCCTGTCTGTAGGAGGGGCCCTGGTGGTGAGGCCCTGTCTATAGAGGGCCCTGGTGGTGAGGCCCTGTCTATAGAAGGGGCCCTGGTGGTGAGACCCTGTCTGTAGAAGGGGCCCTGGTGGTGAGACCCTGTCTAAAGAAGGGGCCCTGGTGGTGAGACCCTGTCTATAGAAGGGGCCCTGGTGGTGAGACCCTGTCCATAGAGGGCCCTGGTGGTGAGACCCCGTCTATAGAAGGGGCCCTGGTGGTGAGACCCTGTCTATAGAAGGGGCCCTGGTGGTGAGACCCTGTCTATAGAAGGGGCCCTGGTGGTGTGACCCTGTCTATAGAAGGGGCCCTGGTGGTGAGACCCTGTCTATAGAGGCCCTGGTGGTGTGACCCTGTCTATAGAAGGGGCCCTGGTGGTGAGGCCCTGTCTATAGAAGGGGCCCTGGTGGTGAGGCCCTGTCTATAGAAGGGGCCCTGGTGGTGAGGCCCTGTCTATAGAGGGCCCTGGTGGTGAGACCCTGTCTATAGAGGGCCCTGGTGGTGAGGCCCTGTCTATAGAAGGGGCCCTGGTGGTGAGACCCTGTCTATAGAAGGGGCCCTGGTGGTGAGACCCTGTCTATAGAGGCCCTGGTGGTGTGACCCTGTCTATAGAAGGGGCCCTGGTGGTGTGACCCTGTCTATAGAAGGGGCCCTGGTGGTGAGACCCTGTCTATAGAGGCCCTGGTGGTGAGGCCCTGTCTATATAATTGGCCCTGGTGGTGAGACCCTGTCTATAGAAGGGGCCCTGGTGGTGAGGCCCTGTCTATAGAAGGGTCCTGGTGGTGAGGCCCTGTCTATAGAAGGGGCCCTGGTGGTGTGACCCTGTCTATAGAAGGGGCCCTGGTGGTGAGGCCCTGTCTATAGAAGGGTCCTGGTGGTGAGGCCCTGTCTATAGAAGGGGCCCTGGTGGTGTGACCCTGTCTATAGAAGGGGCCCTGGTGGTGAGACCCTGTCTATAGAGGGCCCTGGTGGTGAGGCCCTGTCTGTAGAAGGGGCCCTGGTGGTGAGACCCTGTCTGTAGAAGGGGCCCTGGTGGTGAGACCCTGTCTATAGAGGGCCCTGGTGGTGAGACCCTGTCTATAGAAGGGTCCTGGTGGTGAGGCCCTGTCTATAGAAGGGGCCCTGGTGGTGAGACCCTGTCTATCGAAGGGGCCCTGGTGGTGAGGCCCTGTCTATAGAAGGGGCCCTGCTGGTGAGACCCTGTCTGTAGAAGGGGCCCTGGTGGTGAGACCCTGTCTATAGAGGGCCCTGGTGGTGAGGCCCTGTCTATAGAAGGGGCCCTGGTGGTGAGGCCCTGTCTATAGAAGGGGCCCTGGTGGTGAGACCCTGTCTGTAGAAGGGGCCCTGGTAGTGAGGCCCTGTCTATAGAAGGGGCCCTGGTGGTGAGACCCTGTCTATCGAAGGGGCCCTGGTGGTGAGACCCTGTCCATAGAGGGCCCTGGTGGTGAGACCCTGTTTATACAGGGCCCTGGTGGTGAGGCCCTGTCTATAGAAGGGGCCCTGGTGGTGAGACCCTGTCTGTAGAAGGGGCCCTGGTGGTGAGACCCTGTCTATAGAGGGCCCTGGTGGTGAGACCCTGTCTATAGAAGGGGCCCTGGTGGTGAGACCCTGTCTGTAGAAGGGGCCCTGGTGGTGAGAACCTGTCTATAGAAGGGGCCCTGGTGGTGAGACCCTGTCTATATAAGGGGCCCTGGTGGTGAGACCCTGTCTATAGAAGGGGCCCTGGTGGTGAGACCCTGTCTATAGAGGGCCCTGGTGGTGAGGCCCTGTCTATAGAAGGGGCCCTAGTGGTGAGGCCCTGTCTATATAAGGGGCCCTGGTGGTGAGACCCTGTCTGTAGAAGGGGCCCTGGTGGTGAGACCCTGTCTATAGAGGGCCCTGGTGGTGAGACCCTGTCTATAGAAGGGGCCCTGGTGGTGAGGCCCTGTCTGTAGAGGGCCCTGGTGGTGTGACCCTGTCTATAAAGGGCCCTGGTGGTGAGGCCCTGTCTATATAAGTGGCCCTGGTGGTGAGACCCTGTCTATAGAAGGGGCCCTGGTGGTGAGACCCTGTCTATAGAAGGGGCCCTGGTGTTGAGACCCTGTCTGTAGAAGGGGCCCTGGTGGTGAGAGCCTGTCTATAGAGGGCCCTGGTGGTGAGGCCCTGTCTATAGAAGGGGCCCTAGTGGTGAGGCCCTGTCTATATAAGGGGCCCTGGTGGTGAGACCCTGTCTGTAGAAGGGGCCCTGGTGGTGAGACCCTGTCTACAGAGGGCCCTGGTGGTGAGACCCTGTCTATAGAAGGGGCCCTGGTGGTGAGGCCCTGTCTATAGAAGGGGCCCTGGTGGTGAGACCCTGTCTTTAGAAGGGGCCCTGGTGGTGAGACCCTGTCTGTAGAGGGCCCTGGTGGTGTGACCCTGTCTATAAAGGGCCCTGGTGGTGAGGCCCTGTCTATAGAGGGCCCTGGTGGTGAGACCCTGTCTGTAGAAGGGGCCCTGGTGGTGAGACCCTGTCTGTAGAAGGGGCCCTGGTGGTGAGACCCTGTCTATAGAAGGGGCCCTGGTGGTGAGGCCGTGTCTATAGAGGGCCCTGGTGGGGAGGCCCTGTCTGTAGAAGGGGCCCTGGTGGTGAGACCCTGTCTATAGAAGGGGCCCTGGTGGTGAGGCCCTGTCTGTAGAAGGGGCCCTGGTGGTGAGGCCCTGTCTATAGAGGGCCCTGGTGGTGAGGCCCTGTCTATACAGGGCCCTGGTGGTGAGACCCTGTCTGTAGAAGGGGCCCTGGTGGAGAGACCCTGTCTATAGAAGGGGCCCTGGTGGTGAGACCCTGTCTATAGAAGGGGCCCTGGTGGTGAGGCCCTGTCTATAGAGGGCCCTGGTGGTGAGACCCTGTCTGTAGAAGGGGCCCTGGTGGTGAGGCCCTGTCTATAGAAGGGGCCCTGGTGGTGAGGCCCTGTCTGTAGAAGGGGCCCTGGTGGTGAGACCCTGTCTATAGAAGGGGCCCTGGTGGTGAGGCCCTGTCTGTAGACGGGGCCCTGGTGGTGAGGCCCTGTCTATAGAGGGCCCTGGTGGTGAGACCCTGTCTATAGAGGGCCCTGGTGGTGAGACCCTGTCTATAGAAGGGGCCCTGGTGGTGAGACCCTGTCTATAGAAGGGGCCCTGGTGGTGAGGCCCTGTCTATAGAAGGGGCCCTGGTGGTGAGGCCCTGTCTATAGAGGGCCCTGGTGGTGAGACCCTGTCTATAGAGGGCCCTGGTGGTGAGACCCTGTCGAGAGAGGGCCCTGGTGGTGAGGCCCTGTCTATAGAAGGGGCCCTGGTGGTGAGACCCTGTCTGTAGAAGGGGCCCTGGTAGTGAGGCCCTGTCTATAGAAGGGGCCCTGGTGGTGAGACCCTGTCTATCGAAGGGGCCCTGGTGGTGAGACCCTGTCCATAGAGGGCCCTGGTGGTGAGACCCTGTTTATACACGGCCCTGGTGGTGAGGCCCTGTCTATAGAAGGGGCCCTGGTGGTGAGACCCTGTCTGTAGAAGGGGCCCTGGTGGTGAGAACCTGTCTATAGAAGGGGCCCTGGTGGTGAGACCCTGTCTATATAAGGGGCCCTGGTGGTGAGACCCTGTCTATAGAAGGGGCCCTGGTGGTGAGACCCTGTCTATAGAGGGCCCTGGTGGTGAGGCCCTGTCTATAGAAGGGGCCCTAGTGGTGAGGCCCTGTCTATATAAGGGGCCCTGGTGGTGAGACCCTGTCTGTAGAAGGGGCCCTGGTGGTGAGACCCTGTCTATAGAGGGCCCTGGTGGTGAGACCCTGTCTATAGAAGGGGCCCTGGTGGTGAGGCCCTGTCTGTAGAGGGCCCTGGTGGTGTGACCCTGTCTATAGAAGGGGCCCTGGTGGTGAGGCCCTGTCTGTAGAAGGGGCCCTGGTGGTGAGACCCTGTCTATAGAAGGGGCCCTGGTGGTGAGACCCTGTCTATAGAAGGGGCCCTGGTGTTGAGACCCTGTCTGTAGAAGGGGCCCTGGTGGTGAGAGCCTGTCTATAGAGGGCCCTGGTGGTGAGGCCCTGTCTATAGAAGGGGCCCTAGTGGTGAGGCCCTGTCTATATAAGGGGCCCTGGTGGGGAGGCCCTGTCTATAGAGGGCCCTGGTGGTGAGACCCTGTCTGTAGAAGGGGCCCTGGTGGTGAGACCCTGTCTACAGAGGGCCCTGGTGGTGAGACCCTGTCTATAGAAGGGGCCCTGGTGGTGAGGCCCTGTCTATAGAAGGGGCCCTGGTGGTGAGACCCTGTCTTTAGAAGGGGCCCTGGTGGTGAGACCCTGTCTGTAGAGGGCCCTGGTGGTGTGACCCTGTCTATAAAGGGCCCTGGTGGTTAGACCCTGTCTATAGAGGGCCCTGGTGGTGAGACCCTGTCTGTAGAAGGGGCCCTGGTGGTGAGACCCTGTCTATAGAAGGGGCCCTGGTGGTGAGGCCGTGTCTATAGAGGGCCCTGGTGGGGAGGCCCTGTCTGTAGAAGGGGCCCTGGTGGTGAGACCCTGTCTATAGAAGGGGCCCTGGTGGTGAGGCCCTGTCTGTAGAAGGGGCCCTGGTGGTGAGGCCCTGTCTATAGAGGGCCCTGGTGGTGAGGCCCTGTCTATACAGGGCCCTGGTGGTGAGACCCTGTCTGTAGAAGGGGCCCTGGTGGAGAGACCCTGTCTATAGAAGGGGCCCTGGTGGTGAGGCCCTGTCTATAGAGGGCCCTGGTGGTGAGACCCTGTCTGTAGAAGGGGCCCTGGTGGTGAGACCCTGTCTATAGAAGGGGCCCTGGTGGTGAGACCCTGTCTATAGAAGGGGCCCTGGTGGTGAGGCCCTGTCTATAGAGGGCCCTGGTGGTGAGACCCTGTCTGTAGAAGGGGCCCTGGTGGTGAGGCCCTGTCTATAGAAGGGGCCCTGGTGGTGAGGCCCTGTCTGTAGAAGGGGCCCTGGTGGTGAGACCCTGTCTATAGAAGGGGCCCTGGTGGTGAGGCCCTGTCTGTAGACGGGGCCCTGGTGGTGAGGCCCTGTCTATAGAGGGCCCTGGTGGTGAGACCCTGTCTATAGAGGGCCCTGGTGGTGAGACCCTGTCTATAGAAGGGGCCCTGGTGGTGAGACCCTGTCTATAGAAGGGGCCCTGGTGGTGAGACCCTGTCTATAGAGGGCCCTGGTGGTGAGGCCCTGTCTATAGAGGGCCCTGGTGGTGAGACCCTGTCTATAGAGGGCCCTGGTGGTGAGGCCCTGTCTATAGAAGGGGCCCTGGTGGTGAGACCCTGTCTATAGAAGGGGCCCTGGTGGTGAGGCACTGTCTATAGAAGGGGCCCTGGTGGTGAGGCCCTGTCTATAGAGGGCCCTGGTGGTGAGACCCTGTCTATAGAGGGCCCTGGTGGTGAGGCCCTGTCTATAGAGGGCCCTGGTGGTGAGACCCTGTCTATAGAGGGCCCTGGTGGTGAGGCCCTGTCTATAGAAGGGGCCCTGGTGGTGAGACCCTGTCTGTAGAAGGGGCCCTGGTGGTGAGGCCCTGTCTATAGAAGGGGCCCTGGTGGAGAGACCCTGTCTATAGAAGGGGCCCTGGTGGTGAGACCCTGTCTATAGAAGGGGCCCTGGTGGTGAGACCCTGTCTATAGAAGGGGCCCTGGTGGTGAGACCCTGTCTATAGAAGGGGCCCTGGTGGTGAGACCCTGTCTATAGAAGGGGCCCTGGTGGTGAGACCCTGTCTATAGAAGGGGCCCTGGTCGTGAGACCCTGTCTATAGAAGGGGCCCTGGTGGTGAGACCCTGTCCATAGAAGGGGCCCTGGTGGTGAGACCCTGTCTATAGAAGGGGCCCTGGTGGTGAGACCCTGTCTGTAGAAGGGGCCCTGGTGGTGAGACCCTGTCTATAGAAGGGGCGCTGGTGGTGAGACCCTGTCTATAGAAGGGGCCCTGGTGGTGAGACCCTGTCCATAGAGGGCCCTGGTGGTGAGACCCCGTCTATAGAAGGGGCCCTGGTGGTGAGACCCTGTCTATAAAAGGGGCCCTGGTGGTGAGACCCTGTCTATAGAAGGGGCCCTGGTGGTGAGACCCTGTCTATAGAGGCCCTGGTGGTGTGACCATGTCTATAGAAGGGGCCCTGGTGGTGAGGCCCTGTCTATAGAAGGGGCCCTGGTGGTGAGGCCCTGTCTATAGAAGGGGCCCTGGTGGTGAGGCCCTGTCTATAGAAGGGGCCCTGGTGGTGAGACCCTGTCTATAGAAGGGGCCCTGGTGGTGAGACCCTGTCTATAGAAGGGGCCCTGGTGGTGAGACCCTGTCTATAGAAGGGGCCCTGGTGGAGAGACCCTGTCTATAGAGGGCCCTGGTGGTGAGGCCCTGTCTATAGAAGGGGCCCTGGTGGTGAGGCCCTGTCTTTCGAAGGGGCCCTGGTGGTGAGGCCCTGTCTGTAGAAGGGGCCCTGGTGGTGAGACCCTGTCTATAGAAGGGGCCCTGGTGGTGAGACCCTGTCTATAGAGGGCCCTGGTGTTGAGGCCCTGTCTATAGAAGGGGCCCTGGTGGTGAGACCCTGTCTATAGAAGGGGCCCTGGTGGTGAGGCCCTGTCTGTAGAAGGGGCCCTGGTGGTGAGACCCTGTCTATAGAGGGCCCTGGTGGTGAGGCCCTGTCTATAGAAGGGGCCCTGGTGGTGAGACCCTGTCTATAGAGGCCCTGGTGGTGTGACCCTGTCTATAGAAGGGGCCCTGGTGGTGAGGCCCTGTCTATAGAGGGCCCTGGTGGTGAGACCCTGTCTGTAGGAGGGGCCCTGGTGGTGAGACCCTGTCTATAGAGGGCCCTGGTGGTGAGGCCCTGTCTATAGAAGGGGCCCTGGTGGTGAGACCCTGTCTATAGAAGGGGCCCTGGTGGTGAGGCCCTGTCTATAGAAGGGGCCCTGGTGGTGAGACCCTGTCTATAGAAGGGGCCCTGGTGGTGAGACCCTGTCTATAGAGGGCCCTGGTGGTGAGGCCCTGTCTATAGAATGGGCCCTGGTGGTGAGGCCCTGTCTATAGAAGGGGCCCTGGTGGTGTGACCCTGTCTATAGAAGGGGCCCTGGTGGTGTGACCCTGTCTATAGAAGGGGCCCTGGTGGTTAGGCCCTGTCTATAGAGGGCCCTGGTGGTGAGACCCTGTCTATAGAAGGGGCCCTGGTGGTGAGGCCCTGTCTATAGAGGGCCCTGGTGGTGAGACCCTGTTTATAGAAGGGGCCCTGGTGGTGAGACCCTGTCTATCGAGGGCCCTGGTGGTGAGACCCTGTCTATAGAAGGGGCCCTGGTGGTGAGACCCTGTCTATAGAGGGCCCTGGTGGTGAGACCCTGTCTATAGAAGGGGCCCTGGTGGTGAGGCCCTGTCTATAGAAGGGGCCCTGGTGGTGAGGCCCTGTCTATAGAAGGGGTCCTGGTGGTGAGACCCTGTCTATAGAGGGCCCTGGTGGTGAGACCCTGTCTATAGAAGGGGCCCTGGTGGTGAGACCCTGTCTATAGAAGGGGCCCTGGTGGTGAGACCCTGTCTATAGAAGGGGTCCTGGTGGTGAGACCCTCTCTATAGAAGGGGCCCTGGTGGTGAGGCCCTGTCTATAGAGGGCCCTGGTGGTGAGACCCTGTCTATAGAGGGCCCTGGTGGAGAGGCCCTGTCTATAGAAGGGGCCCTGGTGGTGAGACCCTGTCTATAGAGGGTCCTGGTGGTGAGGCCCTGTCTATAGAAGGGGCCCTGGTGGTGAGACCCTGTCTGCAGAAGGGGCCCTGGTGGTGAGACCCTGTCTATAGAAGGGGCCCTGGTGGTGAGACCCTGTCTGTAGAAGGGGCCCTGGTGGTGAGACCCTGTCTATAGAAGGGGCCCTGGTGGTGAGACCCTGTCTATAGAGGGCCCTGGTGGTGAGACCCTGTCTATAAAAGGGACCTGGTGGTGAGACCCTGTCTATAGAAGGGGCCCTGGTGGTGAGACCCTGTCTATAGAGGGCCCTGGTGGTGAGACCCTGTCTATAGAAGGGGCCCTGGTGGTGAGACCCTGTCTATAGAAGGGGCCCTGGTGGTGAGACCCTGTCTATAGAGGGGTCCTGGTGGTGAGACCCTGTCTATAGAAGGGGCCCTGGTGGTGAGACCCTGTCTATAGAGGGGTCCTGGTGGTGAGACCCTGTCTATAGAAGGGGCCCTGGTGGTGAGACCCTGTCTATAGAAGGGGCCCTGGTGGTGAGACCCTGTCTATAGAGGGCCCTGGTGGTGAGACCCTGTCTATAGAGGGGTCCTGGTGGTGAGACCCTGTCTATAGAGGGCCCTGGTGGTGAGACCCTGTCTATAGAGGGCCCTGGTGGTGAGACCCTGTCTATAGAGGGGTCCTGGTGGTGAGACCCTGTCTATAGAGGGCCCTGGTGGTGAGACCCTGTCTATAGAGGGCCCTGGTGGTGAGACCCTGTCTATAGAGGGCCCTGGTGGAGAGGCCCTGTCTATAGAAGGGGCCCTGGTGGTGAGACCCTGTCTATAGAGGGTCCTGGTGGTGAGGCCCTGTCTATAGAAGGGGCCCTGGTGGTGAGACCCTGTCTGCAGAAGGGGCCCTGGTGGTGAGACCCTGTCTATAGAAGGGGCCCTGGTGGTGAGACCCTGTCTGTAGAAGGGGCCCTGGTGGTGAGGCCCTGTCTATCGAGGGCCCTGGTGGTGAGGCCCTGTCTGTAGAAGGGGCCCTGGTGGTGAGACCCTGTCTATAGAAGGGGCCCTGGTGGTGAGACCCTGTCTATAGAGGGCCCTGGTGGTGAGACCCTGTCTATAAAAGGGACCTGGTGGTGAGACCCTGTCTATAGAAGGGGCCCTGGTGGTGAGACCCTGTCTATAGAGGGCCCTGGTGGTGAGACCCTGTCTATAGAAGGGGCCCTGGTGGTGAGACCCTGTCTATAGAAGGGGCCCTGGTGGTGAGACCCTGTCTATAGAGGGGTCCTGGTGGTGAGACCCTGTCTATAGAAGGGGCCCTGGTGGTGAGACCCTGTCTATAGAGGGGTCCTGGTGGTGAGACCCTGTCTATAGAAGGGGCCCTGGTGGTGAGACCCTGTCTATAGAAGGGGCCCTGGTGGTGAGACCCTGTCTATAGAGGGCCCTGGTGGTGAGACCCTGTCTATAGAGGGGTCCTGGTGGTGAGACCCTGTCTATAGAGGGCCCTGGTGGTGAGACCCTGTCTATAGAGGGCCCTGGTGGTGAGACCCTGTCTATAGAGGGGTCCTGGTGGTGAGACCCTGTCTATAGAGGGCCCTGGTGGTGAGACCCTGTCTATAGAGGGCCCTGGTGGTGAGACCCTGTCTATAGAAGGTGCCCTGGTGGTGAGACCCTGTCTATAGAGGGCCCTGGTGGTGAGACCCTGTCTGCAGAAGGGGTCCTGGTGGTGAGACCCTGTCTGTAGAAGGGGCCCTGGTGGTGAGGCCCTGTCTATAGAGGGTCCTGGTGGTGAGACCCTGTCTATAGAAGGGGCCCTGGTGGTGAGACCCTGTCTATAGAAGGGGCCCTGGTGGTGAGACCCTGTCTATAGAAGGGGTCCTGGTGGTGAGACCCTGTCTATAGAAGGGGCCCTGGTGGTGAGACCCTGACTATAGAGGGTCCTGGTGGTGAGACCCTGTCTATAGAAGGGGTCCTGGTGGTGAGGCCCTGTCTATAGAAGGGGCCCTGGTGGTGAGACCCTGTCTATAGAAGGGGCCCTGGTGGTGAGACCCTGTCTATAGAAGGGGCCCTGGTGGTGAGACCCTGTCTATGGAAGGGGCCCTGGTGGTGAGACCCTGTCTATAGAAGGGGCCCTGGTGGTGAGGCCCTGTCTATAGAAGGGGTCCTGGTGGTGAGGTCCTGTCTATAGAAGGGGCCCTGGTGGTGAGACCCTGTCTATAGAAGGGGCCCTGGTGGTGAGACCCTGTCTATAGAAGGGGCCCTGGTGGTGAGGCCCTGTCTATAGAAGGGGTCCTGGTGGTGAGGCCCTGTCTATAGAGGGCCCTGGTGGTGAGACCCTGTCTATAAAAGGGGTCCTGGTGGTGAGACCCTGTCTATAGAGGGTCCTGGTGGTGAGACCCTGTCTATAGAAGGGGTCCTGGTGGTGAGGCCCTGTCTATAGAGGGCCCTGGTGGTGAGACCCTGTCTATAGAAGGGGCCCTGGTGGTGACACCCTGTCTATAAAAGGGGTCCTGGTGGTGAGACCCTGTCTATAAAAGGGGTCCTGGTGATGAGACCCTGTCTATAGAGGGTCCTGGTGGTGAGACCCTGTCTATAGAAGGGGTCCTGGTGGTGAGGCCCTGTCTATAGAAGGGGCCCTGGTGGTGAGACCCTGTCGATAGAAGGGGCCCTGGTGGTGAGACCCTGTCTATAGAAGGGGTCCTGGTGGTGAGACCCTGTCTATAGAAGGGGTCCTGGTGGTGAGACCCTGTCTATAGAGGGCCCTGGTGGTGAGACCCTGTCTATAGAAGGGGTCCTGGTGGTGAGACCCTGTCTATAGAAGGGGTCCTGGTGGTGAGGCCCTGTCTATAGAAGGGGCCCTGGTGGTGAGGCCCTGTCTATAGAGGTTCCTGGTGGTGAGACCCTGTCAAAAGAGAGCCCTGGTGGTGAGACCCTGTCTATAGAAGGGGTCCTTGTGGTGAGGCCCTGTCTATAGAAGTGGCCCTGGTGGTGAGGCCCTGTCTATAGAGGGTCCTGGTGGTGAGGCCCTGTCTATAGAGGGTCCTGGTGGTGAGACCCTGTCTATAGAGGGCCCTGGTGGTGAGACACTGTCTATAGAAGGGGTCCTGGTGGTGAGACCCTGTCTGTAGAAGGGGTCCTGGTGGTGAGACCCTGTCTATAGAAGGGGTCCTGGTGGTGAGGCCCTGTCTATAGAAGGGGCCCTGGTGGTGAGACCCTGTCTATAGAGGGTCCTGGTGGTGAGACCCTGTCTATAGAGAGCCCTGGTGGTGAGGCCCTGTCTATAGAAGGGGTCCTGGTGGTGAGACCCTGTCTGTAGAAGGGGTCCTGGTGGTGAGACCCTGTCTATAGAAGGGGTCCTGGTGGTGAGGCCCTGTCTATAGGAGGGGCCCTGGTGGTGAGACCCTGTCTATAGAAGGGGCCCTGGTGGTGAGGCCCTGTCTATAGAAGGGGTCCTGGTGGTGAGGCCCTGTCTATAGAAGGGGCCCTGGTGGTGAGACCCTGTCTTTTGAGGGTCCTGGTGGTGAGACCCTGTCTATAGAGGGCCCTGGTGGTGAGACCCTGTCTATAGAAGGGGCCCTGGTGGTGAGACCCTGTCTATAGAGGGTCCTGGTGGTGAGACCCTGTCTATAGAGGGCCCTGGTGGTGAGACCCTGTCTATAGAGGGTCCTGGTGGTGAGACCCTGTCTATAGAGGGTCCTTGTGGTGAGACCCTATCTATAGAAGGGGCCCTGGTGGTGAGACCCTGTCTATAGAAGGGGTCCTGGTGGTGAGGCCCTGTCTATAGAAGGGGCCCTGGTGGTGAGACCCTGTCTATAGAAGGGGCCCTGGTGGTGAGACCCTGTCTATAAAAGGGGTCCTGGTGGTGAGACCCTGTCTGTAGAAGGGGCCCTGGTGGTGAGACCCTGTCATTAAAAGGGGTCCTGGTGGTGAGACCCTGTCTATAGAAGGGGTCCTGGTGGTGAGACCCTGTCTATAGAAGGGGCCCTGGTGGTGAGACCCTGTCTATAGAAGGGGCCCTGGTGGTGAGACCCTGTCTATAGAAGGGGCCCTGGTGGTGAGGCCCTGTCTATAGAAGGGGTCCTGGTGGTGAGGCCCTGTCTGTAGAAGGGGCCCTGGTGGTGAGACCCTGTCTATAGAAGGGGCCCTGGTGGTGAGACGCTGTCTGTAGAGGGTCCTGTTGGTGAGGCCCTGTCTATAGAAGGGGCCCTGGTGGTGAGACCCTGTCTGTGGAAGGGGCCCTGGTGGTGAGACCCTGTCTATAGAGGGCCCTGGTGGTGTGACCCTGTCTGTAGAAGGGGCCCTGGTGGTGAGGCCCTGTCTGTAGAAGGGGCCCTGGTGGTGAGACCCTGTCTATCGAGGGCCCTGGTGGTGAGACCCTGTCTATCGAGGGCCCTGGTGGTGAGACCCTGTCTATAGAGGGCCCTGGTGGTGAGACCCTGTCTATAGAAGGGGCCCTGGTGGTGAGGCCCTGTCTATAGAGGGGCCTGGTGGTGAGGCCCTGTCTATAGAGGGCCCTGGTGGTGAGACCCTGTCGATAGAAGGGGCCCTGGTGGTGAGACCCTGTCTATAGAGGGCCCTGGTGGTGAGACCCTGTCTATAGAGGGGCCTGGTGGTGAGGCCCTGTCTATAGAGGGCCCTGGTGGTGAGACCCTGTCGATAGAAGGGGCCCTGGTGGTGCGACCCTGTCTATAGAAGGGGCCCTGGTGGTGAGACCCTGTCTGTAGAAGGGGCCCTGGTGGTGAGACCCTGTCTATAGAAGGGGCCCTGGTGGTGAGGCCCTGTCTATAGAAGGGGCCCTGGTGGTGAGACCCTGTCTGTAGAAGTGGCCCTGCTGGTGAGACCCTGTCTATCGAGGGCCCTGGTGGTGAGGCCCTGTCTATAGAGGCCCTGGTGGTGAGACCCTGTTTATAGAGGGCCCTGGTGGTGAGGCCCTGTCTATAGAGGGCCCTGGTGGTGAGGCCCTGTCTATAGAGGGCCCTGGTGGTGAGGCCTTGTCTATAGAAGAGGCCCTGGTGGTGAGACCCTGTCTGTAGAAGGGGCCCTGGTGGTGAGACCCTGTCTATAGAGGGCCCTGGTGGTGAGGCCCTGTCTATAGAAGGGGCCCTGGTGGTGAGGCCTTGTCTATAGAAGAGGCCCTGGTGGTGAGACCCTGTCTATAGAAGGGGCCCTGGTGGTGAGACCCTGTCTATAGAGGGCCCTGGTGGTGAGGCCCTGTCTATAGAAGGGGCCCTGGTGGTGAGACCCTGTCTATAGAGGGCCCTGGTGGTGAGGCCCTGTCTATAGAAGGGGCCCTGGTGGTGAGGCCCTGTCTATAGAAGGGGTCCTGGTGGTGAGGCCCTGTCTATAGAAGGGGCCCTGGTGGTGAGGCCCTGTCTATAGAGGGCCCTGGTGGTGAGGCCCTGTCTATAGAGGGCCCTGGTGGTGAGACCCCGTCTATAGAAGAGGCCCTGGTGGTGAGACCCTGTCTATAGAAGGGGCCCTGGTGGTGAGACCCTGTCTATAGAGGGCCCTGGTGGTGAGACCCTGTCTATAGAAGGGGCCCTGGTGGTGAGGCCCTGTCTATATAAGTGGCCCTGGTGGTGAGACCCTGTCTGTAGAAGGGGCCCTGGTGGTGAGACCCTGTCTATAGAGGGTCCTGGTGGTGAGACCCTGTCTATAGAAGGGGCCCTGGTGGTGAGACCCTGTCTGTAGAAGGGGCCCTGGTGGTGAGACCCTGTCTATAGAGGGCCCTGGTGGTGAGACCCTGTCTATAGAAGGGGCCCTGGTGGGGAGGCCCTGTCTGTAGAAGTTGTCCTGGTGGTGAGACCCTGTCTATAGAAGGGGCCCTGGTGGTGAGACCCTGTCTGTAGAAGGGGCCCTGGTGGTGAGACCCTGTCTATAGAGGGCCCTGGTGGTGAGACCCTGTCTATAGAAGGGGCCCTGGTGGTGAGGCCCTGTCTATAGAAGGGGCCCTGGTGGTGAGACCCTGTCTATAGAAGGGGCCCTGGTGGTGAGGCCCTGTCTATAGAAGGGGCCCTGGTGGTGAGACCCTGTCTATAGAAGGGGCCCTGGTGGTGAGACCCTGTCTATAGAGGGCCCTGGTGGTGAGACCCTGTCTATAGGAGGGGCCCTGGTGGTGAGACCCTCTCTGTAGAAGGGGCCCTGGTGGTGAGACCCTGTCTATAGAGGGCCCTGGTGGTGAGACCCTGTCTATAGAAGGGGCCCTGGTGGTGAGACCCTGTCTATAGAGGGCCCTGGTGGTGAGACCCTGTCTATAGAAGGGGCCCTGGTGGTGAGGTTCCTTATCTTGATGGTCAGTGATTGTCTCTAAATGTTTTCATGTTGATATCACCTTTCTTTGGTTATCTGTCCTTATCACATTGCTGTTTGAGGGTCCTTGCTGGGCACAAATTGGCTGCTGCGTTTCCTACATTATCACAGTGACTGCACTTCCAAAGTACTTCATTGGCTGTGAAGCACTTTGGGACATCCTGAGATGGTGAAAGGCTCTGTATAAATGTAAGTCTTTCTTTCTTTCTATTCATCAGTGGTGTTGTTTCACAGATCAAAATCACCTTCCTGAGAATGGGCATCGTGTATGTGAACAATCAGATCCAGAGTCTTCCCTTCCTGAAAGGTAAAAACACGTGTTGATTTCGTGCTGTGAACCTTGCAAAACTTCCCCAAACGCCTTTAGGACAAAGGACCAGGTCCCGACCAGGGATCGGGGGAAAGTGAAGGGAGCTGACTGAAAGCAATGTTGAAGGGGTAGTTTTTGAGGAGGCTTTTGAAAGGTGGGGAGAGATGTCCCAAGATCTCTTCGTTCAGGGAGGGATTTCCAGAGTGCATCACCAAGGTGGCTGAAGGTTTTTCCACTGATTGAGGAAGGAGAGGGGGAAGGAGGGAGGGATGGAAGATGGGAGGGAGGGAAGGAGGGAGGTAGGGAAGGAGGGAGGTAGGGAGGGAAGTATGCAGGGAGGGAGGGAAGGATGCAGGGAAGGAGGGAGGGAGGGAAGGAGGGAGGTAGAGAGGGAAGTATGCAGGGAGGGAGGGAAGGATGCAGGGAAGGAGGGAGGGAGGGAAGGAGGGAGGTAGGGAAGGAGGGAGGTAGAGAGGGAAGTATGCAGGGAGGGAGGGAAGGATGCAGGGAAGGAGGGAGGGAGGGAAAGAGGGAGGGAGAGGGAAGGAAGGATGGGGGAAGGACAGATGGAGGGACGGATGGATGCAGGGAGGGAGGGAGGGAAGGAGGCAGGGAGAAAGGGAAGGACGGAGGGAGGGAGGGAGGGAGGGAAGGACGGAGGGAGGGAGGGAGGGAAGGACGGAGGGAGGGAGGGAAGGTGGGAGGGAGGGAGGGGAGGACGGAGGGAGGGAGGGAAGGAGAGAGGAAGGGAGGGAAGGAGGCAGGGGGGAGGGGAGGGTGCAAATTGGGTCAAACTGGGCGAGTGTAAGGTTCAAGCTGAATTGTAAGACTGAAGAATGTTGCAGGGTAGGGGGTGCAAGGCCATGGAGTGATTCTATAGATTTTGAAGTCAATGTGTGAGGGTCTCGGGAGCCAGTGGAGGTTGGTGAGGGTAGGAAAGGTGAATGGGACTTAGTGCTGGATAGGGTGCAGATGGTTGAATTCTGGATGAGTTGAAGTCTGTAAAGGGTTGGGTTTTGGAGGCTGGTGAGGAGGTCTTCGATGAACATATGGATGACAATTGCAGTGTTAGTGAGTGTAAAATAAGGGCAAAATCAGGTGATATTGTGGAGATGGGAATAAATGGTCTTGGTGATGGACTGGATTTGAGATTTGAAACTCAAAGTTGCTCACTGTCAGGCTCAGTCAGTCAGTCAGGCTCAGTCAGTCAGTCAGGGTCAGTCGGGCTCAGTCAGTCAGTCAGGGTCAGTCGGGCTCAGTCAGTCGGTCCGGGTCAGTCAGTCGGTCGGGCTCAGTCAGGGTCAGTCAGTCGGTCCGGGTCAGTCAGTCGGTCGGGCTCAGTCGGGGTCAGTCAGTCGGTCAGGGTCAGTCAGTCGGTCAGGGTCAGTCAGTCGGGCTCAGTCAGTCGGGCTCAGTCAGTCAGTCAGTCGGGCTCAGTCAGTCAGTCAGGGTCAGCCAGTCGGTCAGGGTCAGTCAGTCGGTCAGGGTCAGTCAGTCAGTCGGGCTCAGTCAGTCAGTCGGGCTCAGTCAGTCGGGCTCAGTCAGTCAGTCAGGCTCAGTCGGGCTCAGTCAGTCGGGCTCAGTCAGTCAGTCGGGCTCAGTCAGTCAGTCGGGCTCAGTCAGTCGGGCTCAGTCAGTCAGTCAGGCTCAGTCAGTCGGGCTCAGTCAGTCACGGTCAGTCGGGCTCAGTCAGTCAGTCGGGCTCAGTCAGTCGGGCTCAGTCAGTCAGTCAGGCTCAGTCAGTCGGGCTCAGTCAGTCAGTCGGGCTCAGTCAGTCGGGCTCAGTCAGTCAGTCGGGCTCAGTCAGTCGGGCTCAGTCAGTCAGTCAGGCTCAGTCGGGCTCAGTCAGTCGGGCTCAGTCAGTCAGTCGGGCTCAGTCAGTCGGGCTCAGTCAGTCAGTCAGGCTCAGTCGGGCTCAGTCAGTCGGGCTCAGTCAGTCAGTCAGGCTCAGTTGGGCTCAGTCAGTCGGGCTCAGTCAGTCAGTCGGGCTCAGTCAGTCGGGCTCAGTCAGTCAGTCAGGCTCAGTCGGGCTCAGTCAGTCGGGCTCAGTCAGTCAGTCACGGTCAGTCGGGCTCAGTCAGTCAGTCGGGCTCAGTCAGACGGGCTCAGTCAGTCAGTCAGGCTCAGTCGGGCTCAGTCAGTCGGGCTCAGTCAGTCGGGCTCAGTCCGATTGAGCAGCTGTGGAAGAGGAGGGAGAGGGAGCTATGATGCGAAGTTTCTGATAGGGACTGACAAGTATTGCTGAAATCTTGTCAGAAAGTTCTCGAGAAAGTTCCAGGTCAATGAGCGGTTTAATATCAGATGCAGCCTGATGGCCTCACTGCCATAGCAGCTCCGAATACCTGAGTAAGGAAGGCAGCCCTTGCACAGCACACACCCGCTGCACAGGAATTGTTACAATCAGGTCTGCAATTATAGTTTTGACAGGTAGAGTCTTGTAACTTGCTGAAATTCCATCATTATGCAGCACCGTCAGAGAGGAGTGATGTGTAGCACCGTCAGAGAGGAGTGATGTGAAGCACTGTCAGAGAGGAGTGATGTGTAGCACCGTCAGAGAGGAGTGATGTGTAGCACCGTCAGAGAGGAGTGATGTGAAGCACTGTCAGAGAGGAGTGATGTGTAGCACCGTCAGAGAGGAGTGATGTGTAGCACCGTCAGAGAGGAGTGATGTGTCGCACTGTCAGAGAGGAGTGATGTGCAGCACTGTCAGAGAGGAGTGATGTGTCGCACTGTCAGAGAGGAGTGATGAGTAGCACTGTCAGAGGGGAGTGATGAGCAGCACCGTCAGAGAGGAGTGATGTGTCGCACTGTCAGAGAGGAGTGATGTGTCGCACTGTCAGAGAGGAGTGATGTGCAGCACTGTCAGAGAGGAGTGATGTGAAGCACTGTCAGAGAGGAGTGATGAGTAGCACTGTCAGAGAGGAGTGATGAGTAGCACTGGCAGAGAGGAGTGATGAGTAGCACTGGCAGAGAGGAGTGATGAGTAGCACTGTCAGAGAGGAGTGATGAGTAGCACTGGCAGAGAGGAGTGATGAGTAGCACCGTCAGAGAGGAGTGATGTGTAGCACCGTCAGAGAGGAGTGATGTGTAGCACTGGCAGAGAGGAGTGATGTGTAGCACTGTCAGAGAGGAGTGATGAGTAGCACCATCAGAGAGGAGTGATGTGTCGCACTGTCAGAGAGGAGTGATGAGTAGCACCGTCAGAGAGGAGTGATGTGTAGCACCGTCAGAGAGGAGTGATGTGTAGCACCATCAGAGAGGAGTAATGTGTAGCACCGTCAGAGAGGAGTGAATAGTATCACTGTCAGAGAGGAGTGATGTGAAGCACCATCAGAGAGGAGTGATGAGTAGCACCGTCAGAGAGGAGTGATGTGTAGCACCGTCAGAGAGGAGTGATGAGTAGCACTGTCAGAGAGGAGTGATGAGTAGCACCGTCAGAGAGGAGTGATGTGCAGCACTGTCAGAGAGGAGTGATGAGTAGCACTGTCAGAGAGGAGTGATGAGTAGCACTGTCAGAGAGGAGTGATGTGTAGCACTGTCAGATAGGAGTGAGGAGCAGCACCATCAGAGAGGAGTGATGTGTAGCACTGTCAGAGAGGAGTGAATAGTATCACTGTCAGAGAGGAGTGATGTGTAGCACTGTCAGAGAGGAGTGATGTGTCGCACTGTCAGAGAGGAGTGATGAGTAGCACTGTCAGATAGGAGTGAGGAGCAGCACCATCAGAGAGGAGTGAATAGTATCACTGTCAGAGAGGAGTGATGAGTAGCACTGTCAGAGAGGAGTGATGTGAAGCACTGTCAGAGAGGAGTGATGAGTAGCACTGTCAGAGAGGAGTGATGTGTAGCACCGTCAGAGAGGAGTGATGAGTAGCACCATCAGAGAGGAGTGATGTGTCGCACTGTCAGAGAGGAGTGATGTGTAGCACCGTCAGAGAGGAGTGATGTGTAGCACCGTCAGAGAGGAGTGATGTGTAGCACTGTCAGAGAGGAGTGATGTGTAGCACCGTCAGAGAGGAGTGATGTGTAGCACCGTCAGAGAGGAGTGATGTGTAGCACCGTCAGAGAGGAGTGATGTGTCGCACTGTCAGAGAGGAGTGATGTGTAGCACTGTCAGAGAGGAGTGATGAGTAGCACCATCAGAGAGGAGTGATGAGTAGCACTGTCAGAGAGGAGTGATGAGCAGCACCGTCAGAGAGGAGTGATGAGCAGCACCATCAGAGAGGAGTGATGTTTCGCACTGTCAGAGAGGAGTGATGTGTCGCACTGTCAGAGAGGAGTGATGTGAAGCACCGTCAGAGAGGAGTGATGAGTAGCACCATCAGAGAGGAGTGATGTGTCGCACTGTCAGAGAGGAGTGATGTGTAGCACCGTCAGAGAGGAGTGATGTGTAGCACCGTCAGAGAGGAGTGATGTGTAGCACTCTCAGAGAGGAGTGATGTGTCGCACTGTCAGAGAGGAGTGATGTGTCGCACTGTCAGAGAGGAGTGATGTGTCGCACTGTCAGAGAGGAGTGACGAGTAGCAATGTCAGAGAGGAGTGATGTGTCGCACTGACAGAGAGGAGTGACGAGTAGCACTGTCAGAGAGGAGTGATGAGTAGCACCATCAGATAGGAGTGATGAGTAGCACCGTCAGAGAGGAGTGATGTGTTGAACTGTCAGAGAGGAGTGATGAGTAGCACTGTCAGAGAGGAGTGATGAGTAGCACCGTCAGAGAGGAGTGATGTGTAGCACCGTCAGAGAGGAGTGATGAGTAGCACTGTCAGAGAGGAGTGATGAGTAGCACCGTCAGAGAGGAGTGATGTGTTGCACTGTCAGAGAGGAGTGATGTGCAGCACCGTCAGAGAGGAGTGATGTGTAGCACCGTCAGAGAGGAGTGATGTGTCGCACTGTCAGAGAGGAGTGATGTGTAGCACCGTCAGAGAGGAGTGATGTGTAGCACCGTCAGAGAGGAGTGATGTGTAGCACTGTCAGAGAGGAGTGATGTGTCGCACTGTCAGAGAGGAGTGATGTGTTGCACTGTCAGAGAGGAGTGATGTGTCGCACTGTCAGAGAGGAGTGACGAGTAGCACTGTCAGAGAGGAGTGATGTGTCGCACTGACAGAGAGGAGTGACGAGTAGCACTGTCAGAGAGGAGTGATGAGCAACACCGTCAGAGAGGAGTGATGTGTTGCACTGTCAGAGAGGAGTGATGAGTAGCACCATCAGAGAGGAGTGATGAGTAACACCGTCAGAGAGGAGTGATGTGTTGCACTGTCAGAGAGGAGTGATGAGTAGCACCGTCAGAGAGGAGTGATGAGTAGCACTGTCAGAGAGGAGTGATGAGTAGCACCGTCAGAGAGGAGTGATGTGTAGCACTGCCAGAGAGGAGTGATGAGTCGCACTGTCAGATAGGAGTGAGGAGCAGAACCATCAGAGAGGATTGATGAGTAGCACCGTCAGAGAGGAGTGAATAGTATCACTGTCAGAGAGGAGTGATGTGAAGCACTGTCAGAGAGGAGTGATGAGTAGCACTGTCAGAGAGGAGTGATGTGAAGCACTGTCAGAGCGGAGTGATGAGTAGCACCGTCAGAGAGGAGTGATGTGTAGCACTGTCAGAGAGGAGTGATGTGTCGCACCGTCAGAGAGGAGTGATGTGTAGCACTGTCAGAGAGCAGTGATGTGCAGCACTGTCAGAGAGGAGTGATGAGTAGCACCATCAGAGAGGAGTGATGTGTAGCACTGTCAGAGAGGAGTGATGAGTAGCACTGTCAGAGAGGAGTGATGTGAAGCACCGTCAGAGAGGAGTGATCAGTAGCCCCGTCAGAGAGGAGTGATGTGTCGCACCATCAGAGAGGAGTGATCAGTAGCACCGTCAGAGAGGAGTGATGTGAAGCACCATCAGAGAGGAGTGATCAGTAGCACCGTCAGAGAGGAGTGATGAGTAGCACCGTCAGAGAGGAGTGATGTGTAGCACTGTTGGAGAGGAGTGATGAGTAGCACTGTCAGATAGGAGTGAGGAGCAGCACCATCAGAGAGGAGTGATGTGTAGCACTGTCAGAGAGGAGTGATGTGAAGCACTGTCAGAGAGGAGTGATGAGTAGCACCGTCAGAGAGGAGTGATGAGTAGCACCATCAGAGAGGAGTGATGAGTAGCACTGTCAGAGAGGAGTGATGAGCAGCACTGTCAGAGGGGAGTGATGAGTAGCACCGTCAGAGAGGAGTGATGTGTAGCACTGTCAGAGAGGAGTGATGAGTAGCACTGTCAGAGAGGAGTGAGGAGCAGCACCATCAGAGAGGAGTGATGTGTAGCACTGTCAGAAAGGAGTGAATAGTATCACTGTCAGAGAGGAGTGATGTGAAGCACTGTCAGAGAGGAGTGATGAGTAGCACTGTCAGAGAGGAGTGATGTGAAGCACTGTCAGAGAGGAGTGATGAGTAGCACCGTCAGAGAGGAGTGATGTGTAGCACTGTCAGAGAGGAGTGATTTGTAGCACCGTCAGAGAGGAGTGATGTGTTGCACTGTCAGAGAGGAGTGATGAGTAGCACCATCAGAGACGAGTGATGTGTCGCACTGTCAGAGAGGAGTGATGAGTAGCACCATCAGAGAGGAGTGATGTGTCGCACTGTCAGAGAGGAGTGATGAGTAGCACCGTCAGAGAGGAGTGATGTGTAGCACTGTCAGAGAGGAGTGATTTGAAGCACCATCAGAGAGGAGTGATGAGTAGCACCGTCAGAGAGGAGTGATGTGTAGCACCGTAAGAGAGGAGTGATGAGTAGCACTGTCAGAGAGGAGTGATGAGTAGCACTGTCAGAGAGGAGTGATGTGAAGCACTGTCAGAGAGGAGTGATGAGTAGCACTGTCAGAGAGGAGTGATGTGTAGCACCGTCAGAGAGGAGTGATGAGTAGCACCATCAGAGAGGAGTGATGTGTCGCACTGTCAGAGAGGAGTGATGTGTAGCACCGTCAGAGAGGAGTGATGTGTAGCACCGTCAGAGAGGAGTGATGTGTAGCACTGTCAGAGAGGAGTGATGTGTCGCACTGTCAGAGAGGAGTGATAAGTAGCACTGTCAGAGAGGAGTGATGAGTAGCACTGTCAGAGAGGAGTGATGAGTAGCACCGTCAGAGAGGAGTGATGAGCAGCACCATCAGAGAGGAGTGATGTTTCGCACTGTCAGAGAGGAGTGATGTGTCGTACTGTCAGAGAGGATTGATGTGAAGCACCGTCAGAGAGGAGTGATGTGTCGCACTGTCAGAGAGGAGTGATGTGTAGCACCGTCAGAGAGGAGTGATGTGTAGCACCGTCAGAGAGGAGTGATGTGTAGCACTCTCAGAGAGGAGTGATGTGTCGCACTGTCAGAGAGGAGTGATGTGTCGCACTGTCAGAGAGGAGTGATGTGTCGCACTGTCAGAGAGGAGTGACGAGTAGCACTGTCAGAGAGGAGTGATGTGTCGCACTGACAGAGAGGAGTGACGAGTAGCACTGTCAGAGAGGAGTGACGAGTAGCACCATCAGAGAGGAGTGATGAGTAGCACCGTCAGAGAGGAGTGATGTGTTGCACTGTCAGAGAGGAGTGATGAGTAGCACTGTCAGAGAGGAGTGATGAGTAGCACCGTCAGAGAGGAGTGATGTGTAGCACTGTCAGAGAGGAGTGATGTGTTGCACTGTCAGAGAGGAGTGATGTGTCGCACTGACAGAGAGGAGTGACGAGTAGCACTGTCAGAGAGGAGTGACGAGTAGCACCATCAGAGAGGAGTGATGAGTAGCACCGTCAGAGAGGAGTGATGTGTTGCACTGTCAGAGAGGAGTGATGAGTTGCACTGTCAGAGAGGAGTGATGAGTAGCACCGTCAGAGAGGAGTGATGTGTAGCACTGTCAGAGAGGAGTGATGAGTAGCACCGTCAGAGAGGAGTGATGTGTAGCACTGTCAGAGAGGAGTGATGTGTAGCACTGTCAGAGAGGAGTGATGTGTCGCACTGTCAGAGAGGAGTGATGAGAGCACCGTCAGAGAGGATTGATGTGTAGCACTGTCAGAGAGGAGTGAATAGTATCACTGTCAGAGAGGAGTGATGTGAAGCACTGTCAGAGAGGAGTGATGAGTAGCACTGTCAGAGAGGAGTGATGTGTAGCACTGTCAGAGAGGAGTGATGAGTAGCACTGTCAGAGAGGAGTGATGTGAAGCACTGTCAGAGCGGAGTGATGAGTAGCACCGTCAGAGAGGAGTGATGTGTAGCACTGTCAGAGAGGAGTGATGTGTCGCACTGTCAGAGAGGAGTGATGAGTAGCACTGGCAGAGAGGAGTGATGTGAAGCACCGTCAGAGAGGAGTGATCAGTCGCACCGTCAGAGAGGAGTGATGTGTCGCACCGTCAGAGAGGAGTGATGAGTAGCACTGGCAGAGAGGAGTGATGTGAAGCACCGTCAGAGAGGAGTGATCAGTAGCACCGTCAGAGAGGAGTGATGTGTCGCACCATCAGAGAGGAGTGATCAGTAGCACCGTCAGAGCGGAGTGATGTGAAGCACCATCAGAGAGGAGTGATCAGTAGCACCGTCAGAGAGGAGTGATGTGAAGCACCATCAGAGAGGAGTGATCAGTAGCACCATCAGAGAGGAGTGATGTGTCGCACCGTCAGAGAGGAGTGATGTGTAGCACTGTCAGAGAGGAGTGATGAGTAGCACTGTCAGAGAGGTTTGATGTGAAGCACCATCAGAGAGGAGTGATCAGTCGCACCGTCAGAGAGGAGTGATGTGTCGCACCGTCAGAGAGGAGTGATGTGCAGCACCGTCAGAGAGGAGTGATGTGTAGCACCGTCAGAGAGGAGTGATGTGAAGCACCGTCAGAGAGGAGTGATGAGTAGCACTGGCAGAGAGGAGTGATGTGAAGCACTGTCAGAGAGGAGTGATGTGTAGCACCGTCAGAGAGGAGTGATGTGAAGCACCGTCAGAGAGGAGTGATGAGTAGCACTGGCAGAGAGGAGTGATGAATAGCACTGTCAGAGAGGAGTGATGAGTAGCACTGTCAGAGAGGAGTGATGTGTCGCACTGTCAGAGAGGAGTGATGCGTAGCACCATCAGAGAGGAGTGATGTGTTGCACTGTCAGAGAGGAGTGATGAGTAGCACTGTCAGAGAGGAGTGATGTGCAGCACTGTCAGAGAGGAGTGATGAGTAGCACTGTCAGAGAGGAGTGATGTGTAGCACTGTCAGAGAGGAGTGATGAGTAGCACCATCAGAGAGGAGTGATGTGTCGCACTGTCAGAGAGGAGTGATGAGTAGCACCGTCAGAGTGGAGTGACGTGTAGCACCATCAGAGAGGAGTGATGTGTCGCACTGTCAGAGAGGATTGATGTGTCGCACTGTCAGAGAGGAGTGATGTGTAGCACCATCAGAGAGGAGTGATGAGCAGCACCATCAGAGAGGAGTGATGTGTATCACTGTCAGAGAGGAGTGATGTGTAGCACCATCAGAGAGGAGTGATGTATCGCACTGTCAGAGAGGAGTGATGTGTAGCACTGTCAGAGAGGACTGATGAGTAGCACTGTCAGAGAGGAGTGATGAGTAGCACTGTCAGAGTGGAGTGACGTGTAGCACCATCAGAGAGGAGTGATGTGTCGCACTGTCAGAGAGGAGTGATGTGTAGCACTGTCAGAGAGGACTGATGAGTAGCACTGTCAGAGAGGAGTGATGAGTAGCACTGTCAGAGTGGAGTGACGTGTAGCACCATCAGAGAGGAGTGATTTGTCGCACTGTCAGAGAGGAGTGATGTGTAGCACTGTCAGAGAGGACTGATGAGTAGCACTGTCAAAGAGGAGTGATGTGTATCACTGTCAGAGAGGGGTGATGTGTCGCACTGTCAGAGAGGAGTGATGAGTAGCACTGTCAGAGAGGAGTGATGAGTAGCACTGTCAGAGAGGAGTGATGAGTTGCACTGTCAGAGAGGAGTGATGTGTCGCACCATCAGAGAGGAGTGATGAGCAGCACCATCAGAGAGGAGTGATGTGTATCACTGTCAGAGAGGAGTGATGTGTAGCACCATCAGAGAGGAGTGATGTATCGCACTGTCAGAGAGGAGTGATGTGTATCACTGTCAGAGAGGAGTGATGAGTAGCACCATCAGAGAGGAGTGATGTGCAGCACTGTCAGAGAGGAGTGATGTGTCGCACTGTCAGAGAGGAGTGATGAGTAGCACTGTCAGAGAGGAGTGATGAGTAGCACTGTCAGAGAGGAGTGATGAGTTGCACTGTCAGAGAGGAGTGATGTGTCGCACTGTCAGAGAGGAGTGATGTGTCGCACTGTCAGAGAGGAGTGATGTGAAGCACCGTCAGAGAGGAGTGATGTGTCGCACTGTCAGAGAGGAGTGATGTGTAGCACCGTCAGAGAGGAGTGATGTGTCGCACTGTCGGAGAGGATGGATGTGTCGCACTGTCAGAGAGGAGTGATGTGTAGCACCGTCAGAGAGGAGTGATGAGTCGCACTGTCAGAGAGGAGTGATGTGTCGCACTGTCAGAGAGGAGTGATTTGTAGCACCGTCAGAGAGGAGTGATGAGTAGCACCGTCAGAGAGGAGTGATGTGTAGCACTGTCAGATAGGAGTGAGGAGCAGCACCATCAGAGAGGAGTGATGTGTAGCAGCGTCAGAGAGGAGTGATGTGTCGCACTGTCAGAGAGGAGTGATGTGTAGCACCGTCAGAGAGGAGTGATGTGTAGCACCGTCAGAGAGGAGTGATGAGTCGCACTGTCAGAGAGGAGTGATGTGTCGCACTGTCAGAGACGAGTGATGTGTCGCACTGTCAGAGAGGAGTGATGTGTCGCACTGTCAGAGAGGAGTGATGTGAAGCACTGTCAGAGAGGAGTGATGAGTAGCACCGTCAGAGAGGAGTGATGAGTAGCACTGACAGAGAGGAGTGACGAGTAGCACTGTCAGAGAGGAGTGACGAGTAGCACCATCAGAGAGGAGTGATGAGTAGCACCGTCAGAGAGGAGTGATGTGTTGCACTGTCAGAGAGGAGTGATGAGTAGCACTGTCAGAGAGGAGTGATGAGTAGCACCGTCAGAGAGGAGTGATGTGTAGCACTGTCAGAGAGGAGTGATGTGTTGCACTGTCAGAGAGGAGTGATGTGCATCACCGTCAGAGAGGAGTGATGTGTAGCACCGTCAGAGAGGAGTGATGTGTAGCACCGTCAGAGAGGAGTGATGTGTAGCACTGTCAGAGAGGAGTGATGTGTCGCACTGTCAGAGAGGAGTGATGAGAGCACCGTCAGAGAGGATTGATGTGTAGCACTGTCAGAGAGGAATGAATAGTATCACTGTCAGAGAGGAGTGATGTGAAGCACTGTCAGAGAGGAGTGATGAGTAGCACTGTCAGAGAGGAGTGATGTGAAGCACTGTCAGAGCGGAGTGATGAGTAGCACCGTCAGAGAGGAGTGATGTGTAGCACTGTCAGAGAGGAGTGATGAGTAGCACTGTCAGAGAGGAGTGATGTGAAGCACTGTCAGAGCGGAGTGATGAGTAGCACCGTCAGAGAGGAGTGATGTGTAGCACTGTCAGAGAGGAGTGATGTGTCGCACTGTCAGAGAGGAGTGATGAGTAGCACTGGCAGAGAGGAGTGATGTGAAGCACCGTCAGAGAGGAGTGATCAGTCGCACCGTCAGAGAGGAGTGATGTGTCGCACCGTCAGAGAGGAGTGATGAGTAGCACTGGCAGAGAGGAGTGATGTGAAGCACCGTCAGAGAGGAGTGATCAGTAGCACCGTCAGAGAGGAGTGATGTGTCGCACCATCAGAGAGGAGTGATCAGTAGCACCGTCAGAGCGGAGTGATGTGAAGCACCATCAGAGAGGAGTGATCAGTAGCACCGTCAGAGAGGAGTGATGTGAAGCACCATCAGAGAGGAGTGATCAGTAGCACCATCAGAGAGGAGTGATGTGTCGCACCGTCAGAGAGGAGTGATGTGTAGCACTGTCAGAGAGGAGTGATGAGTAGCACTGTCAGAGAGGTTTGATGTGAAGCACCATCAGAGAGGAGTGATCAGTCGCACCGTCAGAGAGGAGTGATGTGTCGCACCGTCAGAGAGGAGTGATGTGCAGCACCGTCAGAGAGGAGTGATGTGTAGCACCGTCAGAGAGGAGTGATGTGAAGCACCGTCAGAGAGGAGTGATGAGTAGCACTGGCAGAGAGGAGTGATGTGAAGCACTGTCAGAGAGGAGTGATGTGTAGCACCGTCAGAGAGGAGTGATGTGAAGCACCGTCAGAGAGGAGTGATGAGTAGCACTGGCAGAGAGGAGTGATGAATAGCACTGTCAGAGAGGAGTGATGAGTAGCACTGTCAGAGAGGAGTGATGTGTCGCACTGTCAGAGAGGAGTGATGCGTAGCACCATCAGAGAGGAGTGATGTGTTGCACTGTCAGAGAGGAGTGATGAGTAGCACTGTCAGAGAGGAGTGATGTGCAGCACTGTCAGAGAGGAGTGATGAGTAGCACTGTCAGAGAGGAGTGATGTGTAGCACTGTCAGAGAGGAGTGATGAGTAGCACCATCAGAGAGGAGTGATGTGTCGCACTGTCAGAGAGGAGTGATGAGTAGCACCGTCAGAGTGGAGTGACGTGTAGCACCATCAGAGAGGAGTGATGTGTCGCACTGTCAGAGAGGATTGATGTGTCGCACTGTCAGAGAGGAGTGATGTGTAGCACCATCAGAGAGGAGTGATGAGCAGCACCATCAGAGAGGAGTGATGTGTATCACTGTCAGAGAGGAGTGATGTGTAGCACCATCAGAGAGGAGTGATGTATCGCACTGTCAGAGAGGAGTGATGTGTAGCACTGTCAGAGAGGACTGATGAGTAGCACTGTCAGAGAGGAGTGATGAGTAGCACTGTCAGAGTGGAGTGACGTGTAGCACCATCAGAGAGGAGTGATGTGTCGCACTGTCAGAGAGGAGTGATGTGTAGCACTGTCAGAGAGGACTGATGAGTAGCACTGTCAGAGAGGAGTGATGAGTAGCACTGTCAGAGTGGAGTGACGTGTAGCACCATCAGAGAGGAGTGATTTGTCGCACTGTCAGAGAGGAGTGATGTGTAGCACTGTCAGAGAGGACTGATGAGTAGCACTGTCAAAGAGGAGTGATGTGTATCACTGTCAGAGAGGGGTGATGTGTCGCACTGTCAGAGAGGAGTGATGAGTAGCACTGTCAGAGAGGAGTGATGAGTAGCACTGTCAGAGAGGAGTGATGAGTTGCACTGTCAGAGAGGAGTGATGTGTCGCACCATCAGAGAGGAGTGATGAGCAGCACCATCAGAGAGGAGTGATGTGTATCACTGTCAGAGAGGAGTGATGTGTAGCACCATCAGAGAGGAGTGATGTATCGCACTGTCAGAGAGGAGTGATGTGTATCACTGTCAGAGAGGAGTGATGAGTAGCACCATCAGAGAGGAGTGATGTGTAGCACTGTCAGAGAGGAGTGATGTGTCGCACTGTCAGAGAGGAGTGATGAGTAGCACTGTCAGAGAGGAGTGATGAGTAGCACTGTCAGAGAGGAGTGATGAGTTGCACTGTCAGAGAGGAGTGATGTGTCGCACTGTCAGAGAGGAGTGATGTGTCGCACTGTCAGAGAGGAGTGATGTGAAGCACCGTCAGAGAGGAGTGATGTGTCGCACTGTCAGAGAGGAGTGATGTGTAGCACCGTCAGAGAGGAGTGATGTGTCGCACTGTCGGAGAGGATGGATGTGTCGCACTGTCAGAGAGGAGTGATGTGTAGCACCGTCAGAGAGGAGTGATGAGTCGCACTGTCAGAGAGGAGTGATGTGTCGCACTGTCAGAGAGGAGTGATGTGTAGCACCGTCAGAGAGGAGTGATGAGCAGCACCGTCAGAGAGGAGTGATGTGTAGCACTGTCAGATAGGAGTGAGGAGCAGCACCATCAGAGAGGAGTGATGTGTAGCAGCGTCAGAGAGGAGTGATGTGTCGCACTGTCAGAGAGGAGTGATGTGTAGCACCGTCAGAGAGGAGTGATGTGTAGCACCGTCAGAGAGGAGTGATGAGTCGCACTGTCAGAGAGGAGTGATGTGTCGCACTGTCAGAGACGAGTGATGTGTCGCACTGTCAGAGAGGAGTGATGTGTCGCACTGTCAGAGAGGAGTGATGTGAAGCACTGTCAGAGAGGAGTGATGAGTAGCACCGTCAGAGAGGAGTGATGAGTAGCACTGTCAGAGAGGAGTGATGTGTCGCACTGACAGAGAGGAGTGACGAGTAGCACTGTCAGTGAGGAGTGATGAGTAGCACCATCAGAGAGGAGTGATGAGTAGCACCGTCAGAGAGGAGTGATGTGTTGCACTGTCAGAGAGGAGTGATGAGTAGCACTGTCAGAGAGGAGTGATGAGTAGCACCGTCAGAGAGGAGTGATGTGTTGCACTGTCAGATAGGAGTGAGGAGCAGCACCATCAGAGAGGAGTGATGTGTAGCACTGTCAGAGTGGAGTGATGTGAAGCACTGTCAGAGAGGAGTGATGAGTAGCACTCTCAGAGAGGAGTGATGTGAAGCACTGTCAGAGAAGAGTGATGAGTAGCACTGTCAGAGAGGAGTGATGTGAAGCACTGTTAGAGAGGAGTGATGAGTAGCACTGTCAGATAGGAGTGAGGAGCAGCACCATCAGAGAGGAGTGATGTGTAGCACTGTCAGAGTGGAGTGATGTGAAGCACTGTCAGAGAGGAGTGATGAGTAGCACTGTCAGAGAGGAGTGATGTGAAGCACTGTCAGAGAGGAGTTATGAGTAGCACCGTCAGAGAGGAGTGATGAGTAGCACCATCAGAGAGGAGTGAATAGTATCACTGTCAGAGAGGAGTGATGAGCAGCACTGTCAGAGGGGAGTGATGTGTAGCACTGTCAGAGAGGAGTGATGTGTCGCACTGTCAGAGGGGAGTGATGAGTAGCACCGTCAGAGAGGAGTGATGTGTAGCACTGTCAGAGAGGAGTGATGAGTAGCACTGTCAGAGAGGAGTGATGAGTAGCACTGTCAGAGAGGAGTGAGGAGCAGCACCATCAGAGAGGAGTGATGTGTAGCACTGTCAGAAAGGAGTGAATAGTATCACTGTCAGAGAGGAGTGATGTGAAGCACTGTCAGAGAGGAGTGATCAGTAGCACCGTCAGAGAGGAGTGATGTGAAGCACCATCAGAGAGGAGTGATCAGTAGCACCGTCAGAGAGGAGTGATGTGTCGCACCGTCAGAGAGGAGTGATGTGAAGCACCATCAGAGAGGAGTGATCAGTCGCACTGTCAGAGAGGAGTGATGTGTCGCACCGTCAGAGAGGAGTGATGTGCAGCACCGTCAGTGAGGACGGATGTGTAGCACCGTCAGAGAGGATTGATGAGTAGCACTGGCAGAGAGGAGTGATGTGAAGCACTGTCAGAGAGGAGTGATGTGTAGCACCGTCAGAGAGGAGTGATGAGTAGCACTGGCAGAGAGGAGTGATGTGAAGCACTGTCAGAGAGGAGTGATGTGTAGCACCGTCAGAGAGGAGTGATGTGTTGCACTGTCAGAGAGGAGTGATGAGTAGCACTGGCAGAGAGGAGTGATGTGAAGCACTGTCAGAGAGGAGTGATGTGTAGCACCGTCAGAGAGGAGTGATGTGTAGCACCGTCAGAGAGGAGTGATGAGTAGCACTGGCAGAGAGGAGTGATGAGTAGCACTGTCAGAGAGGAGTGATGTGTAGCACCGTCAGAGAGGAGTGATGAGTAGCACTGGCAGAGAGGAGTGATGTGAAGCACTGTCAGAGAGGAGTGATGTGTAGCACCGTCAGAGAGGAGTGATGTGAAGCACCGTCAGAGAGGAGTGATGAGTAGCACTGGCAGAGAGGAGTGATGAGTAGCACTGTCAGAGAGGAGTGATGAGTAGCACTGTCAGAGAGGAGTGATGAGTAGCACTGTCAGAGAGGAGTGATGAGCAGCACCGTCAGAGAGGAGTGATGAGCAGCACCATCAGAGAGGAGTGATGTTTCGCACTGTCAGAGAGGAGTGATGTGTCGCACTGTCAGAGAGGAGTGATGTGAAGCACCGTCAGAGAGGAGTGATGAGTAGCACCATCAGAGAGGAGTGATGAGTAGCACCATCAGAGAGGAGTGATGTGTCGCACTGTCAGAGAGGAGTGATGTGTAGCACCGTCAGAGAGGAGTGATGTGTAGCACCGTCAGAGAGGAGTGATGAGTAGCACCATCAGAGAGGAGTGATGTGTCGCACTGTCAGAGAGGAGTGATGTGTAGCACCGTCAGAGAGGAGTGATGAGTAGCACCATCAGAGAGGAGTGATGTGTCGCACTGTCAGAGAGGAGTGATGTGTAGCACCGTCAGAGAGGAGTGATGTGTAGCACCGTCAGAGAGGAGTGATGTGTAGCACTCTCAGAGAGGAGTGATGTGTTGCACTGTCAGAGAGGAGTGATGTGTCGCACTGTCAGAGAGGAGTGATGTGTCGCACTGTCAGAGAGGAGTGACGAGTAGCACTGTCAGAGAGGAGTGATGTGTCGCACTGACAGAGAGGAGTGACGAGTAGCACTGTCAGAGAGGAGTGACGAGTAGCACCATCAGAGAGGAGTGATGAGTAGCACCGTCAGAGAGGAGTGATGTGTTGCACTGTCAGAGAGGAGTGATGAGTAGCACTGTCAGAGAGGAGTGATGAGTAGCACCGTCAGAGAGGAGTGATGTGCAGCACTGTCAGAGAGGAGTGATGTGTTGCACTGTCAGAGAGGAGTGATGTGCAGCACCGTCAGAGAGGAGTGATGTGTAGCACCGTCAGAGAGGAGTGATGTGCAGCACCGTCAGAGAGGAGTGATGTGTAGCACTGTCAGAGAGGAGTGATGTGTAGCACCGTCAGAGAGGAGTGATGTGTAGCACCATCAGAGAGGAGTGATGTGTAGCACCGTCAGAGAGGAGTGATGTGTAGCACCGTCAGAGAGGAGTGATGTGTAGCACTGTCAGAGAGGAGTGATGTGTCGCACTGTCAGAGAGGAGTGATGTGTCGCACTGTCAGATAGGAGTGATGAGAGCACCGTCAGAGAGGAGTGACGAGTAGCACTGTCAGAGAGGAGTGATGTGTCGCACTGACAGAGAGGAGTGATGTGTTGCACTGTCAGAGAGGAGTGATGTGTCGCACTGTCAGAGAGGAGTGACGAGTAGCACTGTCAGAGAGGAGTGATGTGTCGCACTGACAGAGAGGAGTGACGAGTAGCACTGTCAGAGAGGAGTGATGTGTCGCACTGACAGAGAGGAGTGACGAGTAGCACTGTCAGAGAGGAGTGATGTGTCGCACTGACAGAGAGGAGTGACGAGTAGCACTGTCAGAGAGGAGTGATGAGTAGCACCATCAGAGAGGAGTGATGAGAAACACCGTCAGAGAGGAGTGATGTGTTGCACTGTCAGAGAGGAGTGATGAGTAGCACCGTCAGAGAGGAGTGATGAGTAGCACCGTCAGAGAGGAGTGATGTGTAGCACTGCCAGAGGGGAGTGATGAGTCGCACTGTCAGATAGGAGTGAGGAGCAGCACCATCAGAGAGGAGTGATGCGTAGCACTGTCAGAGAGGAGTGAATAGTATCACTGTCAGAGAGGAGTGATGTGAAGCACTGTCAGAGAGGAGTGATGAGTAGCACTGTCAGAGAGGAGTGATGTGAAGCACTGTCAGAGCGGAGTGATGAGTAGCACCGTCAGAGAGGAGTGATGTGTAGCACTGTCAGAGAGGAGTGATGAGTAGCACTGTCAGAGAGGAGTGATGTGAAGCACTGTCAGAGCGGAGTGATGAGTAGCACCGTCAGAGAGGAGTGATGTGTAGCACTGTCAGAGAGGAGTGATGTGTCGCACTGTCAGAGAGGAGTGATGAGTAGCACTGGCAGAGAGGAGTGATGTGAAGCACCGTCAGAGAGGAGTGATCAGTCGCACCGTCAGAGAGGAGTGATGAGTAGCACTGGCAGAGAGGAGTGATGTGAAGCACCGTCAGAGAGGAGTGATCAGTAGCACCGTCAGAGAGGAGTGATGTGTCGCACCATCAGAGAGGAGTGATCAGTAGCACCGTCAGAGAGGAGTGATGTGAAGCACCATCAGAGAGGAGTGATCAGTAGCACCGTCAGAGAGGAGTGATGTGAAGCACCATCAGAGAGGAGTGATCAGTAGCACCATCAGAGAGGAGTGATGTGTCGCACCGTCAGAGAGGAGTGATGTGTAGCACTGTCAGAGAGGAGTGATGAGTAGCACTGTCAGAGAGGATTGATGTGAAGCACCATCAGAGAGGAGTGATCAGTCGCACCGTCAGAGAGGAGTGATGTGTCGCACCGTCAGAGAGGAGTGATGTGCAGCACCGTCAGAGAGGAGTGATGTGTAGCACCGTCAGAGAGGAGTGATGAGTAGCACTGGCAGAGAGGAGTGATGTGAAGCACTGTCAGAGAGGAGTGATGTGTAGCACCGTCAGAGAGGAGTGATGTGAAGCACCGTCAGAGAGGAGTGATGAGTAGCACTGGCAGAGAGGAGTGATGAGTAGCACTGTCAGAGAGGAGTGATGAGTAGCACTGTCAGAGAGGAGTGATGTGTCGCACTGTCAGAGAGGAGTGATGAGTAGCACCATCAGAGAGGAGTGATGTGTTGCACTGTCAGAGAGGAGTGATTAGTAGCACTGTCAGAGAGGAGTGATGTGCAGCACTGTCAGAGAGGAGTGATGAGTAGCACTGTCAGAGAGGAGTGATGTGTAGCACTGTCAGAGAGGAGTGATGAGTAGCACCATCAGAGAGGAGTGATGTGTATCACTGTCAGAGAGGAGTGATGTGTAGCACCATCAGAGAGGAGTGATGTATCGCACTGTCAGAGAGGAGTGATGTGTAGCACTGTCAGAGAGGACTGATGAGTAGCACTGTCAAAGAGGAGTGATGAGTAGCACTGTCAGAGAGGAGTGATGAGTAGCACCATCAGAGAGGAGTGATGAGTTGCACTGTCAGAGAGGAGTGATGTGTCGCACTGTCAGAGAGGAGTGATGTGTCGCACTGTCAGAGAGGAGTGATGTGTAGCACCGTCAGAGAGGAGTGATGTGTCGCACTGTCAGAGAGGAGTGATGTTTCGCACTGTCAGAGAGGAGTGATGTGTAGCACCGTCAGAGAGGAGTGATGTGTAGCACCGTCAGAGAGGAGTGATGTGTCGCACTGTCAGAGAGGAGTGATGTGTAGCACCGTCAGAGTGGAGTGATGTGTAGCACCGTCTAAGAGGAGTGATGAGTCGCACTGTCAGAGAGGAGTGATGTGTCGCACTGTCAGAGAGGAGTGATGTGTCGCACTGTCAGAGACGAGTGATGTGTCGCACTGTCAGAGAGGAGTGATGTGTAGCACTGTCAGAGAGGAGTGATGTGTCGCACTGTCAGAGAGGAGTGATGTGAAGCACCGTCAGAGAGGAGTGATGAGTAGCACTCTCAGAGAGGAGTGATGTGTCGCACTGACAGAGAGGAGTGACGAGTAGCACTGTCAGTGAGGAGTGATGAGTAGCACCATCAGAGAGGAGTGATGAGTAGCACTGTCAGAGAGGAGTGAGGAGCAGCACCATCAGAGAGGAGTGATGTGTAGCACTGTCAGAAAGGAGTGAATCGTATCACTGTCAGAGAGGAGTGATGTGTCGCACCATCAGAGAGGAGTGATCAGTAGCACCGTCAGAGAGGAGTGATGTGTCGCACCGTCAGAGAGGAGTGATGTGAAGCACCATCAGAGAGGAGTGATCAGTCGCACTGTCAGAGAGGAGTGATGTGTCGCACCGTCAGAGAGGAGTGATGTGCAGCACCGTCAGTGAGGAGTGATGTGTAGCACCGTCAGAGAGGATTGATGTGTAGCACCGTCAGAGAGGAGTGATGAGTAGCACTGGCAGAGAGGAGTGATGTGAAGCACTGTCAGAGAGGAGTGATGTGTAGCACCGTCAGAGAGGAGTGATGTGTTGCACTGTCAGAGAGGAGTGATGAGTAGCACTGGCAGAGAGGAGTGATATGAAGCACTATCAGAGAGGAGTGATGTGTAGCACCGTCAGAGAGGAGTGATGTGAAGCACTGTCAGAGAGGAGTGATGTGTCGCACCGTCAGAGAGGAGTGATGTGAAGCACCGTCAGAGAGGAGTGATGAGTAGCACTGGCAGAGAGGAGTGATGAGTAGCACTGTCAGAGAGGAGTGATGAGTAGCACTGTCAGAGAGGAGTGATGTGTCGCACTGTCAGAGAGGAGTGATGAGTAGCACCATCAGAAGGAGTGATGTGTCGCACTGTCAGAGAGGAGTGATGAGCAGCACCGTCAGAGTGGAGTGACGTGTAGCACCATCAGAGAGGAGTGATGTGTCGCACTGTCAGAGAGGAGTGATGTGTAGCACCATCAGAGAGGAGTGATGAGCAGCACCATCAGAGAGGAGTGATGAGCAGCACCATCAGAGAGGAGTGATGTGTATCACTGTCAGAGAGGAGTGATGTGTAGCACCATCAGAGAGGAGTGATGTATCGCACTGTCAGAGAGGAGTGATGTGTAGCACTGTCAGAGAGGACTGATGAGTAGCACTGTCAAAGAGGAGTGATGAGTAGCACTGTCAGAGAGGAGTGATGAGTAGCACCATCAGAGAGGAGTGATGAGTTGCACTGTCAGAGAGGAGTGATGTGTCGCACTGTCAGAGAGGAGTGATGTGTCGCACTGTCAGAGAGGAGTGATGTGAAGCACCGTCAGAGAGGAGTGATGTGTCGCACTGTCAGAGAGGAGTGATGTGTAGCACCGTCAGAGAGGAGTGATGTGTCGCACTGTCAGAGAGGAGTGATGTGTCGCACTGTCAGAGAGGAGTGATGTGTAGCACCGTCAGAGAGGAGTGATGTGTAGCACCGTCAGAGAGGAGTGATGTGTCGCACTGTCAGAGAGGAGTGATGTGTAGCACCGTCAGAGAGGAGTGATGTGTAGCACCGTCTAAGAGGAGTGATGAGTCGCACTGTCAGAGAGGAGTGATGTGTCGCACTTTCAGAGACGAGTGATGTGTCGCACTGTCAGAGAGGAGTGATGAGTAGCACTGTCAGAGAGGAGTGATGTGTCGCACTGTCAGAGACGAGTGATGTGTCGCACTGTCAGAGAGGAGTGATGAGTAGCACCGTCAGAGAGGAGTGATGAGTAGCACTGTCAGAGAGGAGTGATGTGTCGCACTGACAGAGAGGAGTGACGAGTAGCACTGTCAGTGAGGAGTGATGAGTAGCACCATCAGAGAGGAGTGATGAGTAGCACCGTCAGAGAGGAGTGATGTGTTGCACTGTCAGAGAGGAGTGATGAGTAGCACTGTCAGAGAGGAGTGAGGAGCAGCACCATCAGAGAGGCGTGATGTGTAGCACTGTCAGAAAGGAGTGAATAGTATCACTGTCAGAGAGGAGTGATGTGTCGCACCATCAGAGAGGAGTGATCAGTAGCACCGTCAGAGAGGAGTGATGTGAAGCACCATCAGAGAGGAGTGATCAGTAGCACCGTCAGAGAGGAGTGATGTGAAGCACCATCAGAGAGGAGTGATCAGTCGCACTGTCAGAGAGGAGTGATGTGTCGCACCGTCAGAGAGGAGTGATGTGCAGCACCGTCAGTGAGGAGTGATGTGTAGCACCGTCAGAGAGGATTGATGTGTAGCACCGTCAGAGAGGAGTGATGAGTAGCACTGGCAGAGAGGAGTGATGTGAAGCACTGTCAGAGAGGAGTGATGTGTAGCACCGTCAGAGAGGAGTGATGTGTTGCACTGTCAGAGAGGAGTGATGAGTCGCACTGGCAGAGAGGAGTGATATGAAGCACTGTCAGAGAGGAGTGATGTGTAGCACCGTCAGAGAGGAGTGATGTGAAGCACTGTCAGAGAGGAGTGATGTGTCGCACCGTCAGAGAGGAGTGATGTGAAGCACCGTCAGAGAGGAGTGATGAGTAGCACTGGCAGAGAGGAGTGATGAGTAGCACTGTCAGAGAGGAGTGATGAGTAGCACTGTCAGAGAGGAGTGATGTGTCGCACTGTCAGAGAGGAGTGATGAGTAGCACCATCAGAGAGGAGTGATGTGTCGCACTGTCAGGGAGGAGTGATGAGCAGCACTGTCAGAGAGGAGTGATGTGCAGCACTGTCAGAGAGGAGTGATGAGTAGCACTGTCAGAGAGGAGTGATGTGTAGCACTGTCAGAGAGGAGTGATGAGTAGCACCATCAGAGAGGAGTGATGTGTAGCACTGTCAGAGAGGAGTGATGAGTAGCACCATCAGAGAGGAGTGATGTGTCGCACTGTCAGAGAGGAGTGATGAGTCGCACTGTCAGAGAGGAGTGATGTGTAGCACCATCAGAGAGGAGTGATGTGACGCACTGTCAGAGAGGAGTGATGTGTCGCACTGTCAGAGAGGAGTGATGAGCAGCACCATCAGAGAGGATTGATGTGTAGCACTGTCAGAGAGGAGTGATGTGTAGCACCATCAGAGAGGAGTGATGTATCGCACTGTCAGAGAGGAGTGATGTGTAGCACTGTCAGAGAGGACTGATGAGTAGCACCGTCAGAGAGGAGTGATGTGTCGCACTGTCAGAGAGGAGTGATGTCTAGCACTGTCAGAGAGGAGTGATGAGTAGCACTGTCAGAGAGGAGTGATGAGTAGCACTGTCAGAGAGGAGTGATGTGTCGCACTGTCAGAGAGGAGTGATGAGTAGCACTGTCAGAGAGGAGTGATGAGTAGCACTGTCAGAGAGGAGTGATGAGTAGCACCATCAGAGAGGAGTGATGAGTTGCACTGTCAGAGAGGAGTGATGTGTCGCACTGTCAGAGAGGAGTGATGAGTAGCACTGTCAGAGAGGAGTGATGTGTCGCACTGTCAGAGAGGAGTGATGTGTCGCACTGTCAGAGAGGAGTGATGTGAAGCACCGTCAGAGAGGAGTGATGTGTAGCACTGTCAGAGAGGAGTGATGTGTCGCACTGTCAGAGAGGAGTGATGTGTAGCACCGTCAGAGAGGAGTGATGTGTAGCACCGTCAGAGAGGAGTGATGTGTCGCACTGTCAGAGAGGAGTGATGTGTAGCACCGTCAGAGAGGAGTGATGTGTCGCACTGTCAGAGAGGAGTGATGAGTAGCACCGTCAGAGAGGAGTGATGTGTAGCACCGTCAGAGAGGAGTGATGAGTAGCACCGTCAGAGAGGAGTGATGTGTAGCACCGTCAGAGACGTGTGATGTGTCGCACTGTCAGAGAGGAGTGATGTGTCGCACTGTCAGAGACGAGTGATGTGTCGCACTGTCAGAGAGGAGTGATGTGTAGCACGGTCAGAGAGGAGTGATGAGTCGCACTGTCAGAGAGGAGTGATGTGTAGCACCGTCAGAGAGGAGTGATGTGTCGCACCGTCAGAAGGAGTGATGAGTAGCACTGTCAGAGAGGAGTGATGTGTCGCACTGACAGAGAGGAGTGACGAGTAGCACTGTCAGAGAGGAGTGATGAGTAGCACCATCAGAGAGGAGTGATGAGTAGCACCGTCAGAGAGGAGTGATGTGTTGCACTGTCAGAGAGGAGTGATGAGTAGCACTGTCAGAGAGGAGTGATGTGTAGCACCGTCAGAGAGGAGTGATGTGTCGCACTGTTAGAGAGGAGTGATGAGTAGCACTGTCAGATAGGAGTGAATTGTATCACTGTCAGAGAGGAGTGATGTGAAGCACTGTCAGAGAGGAGTGATGTGTAGCATTGGCAGAGAGGAGTGATGTGAAGCACTGTCAGAGAGGAGTGATGAGTAGCACTGTCAGAGAGGAGTGATGTGAAGCACTGTCAGAGAGGAGTGATGAGTAGCACTGTCAGAGAGGAGTGATGAGTAGCACTGTCAGATAGGAGTGATGAGTAGCACCATCAGAGAGGAGTGATGTGTAGCACTGTCAGAGGGGAGTGATGAGTAGCACCGTCAGAGAGGAGTGAGGAGCAGCACCATCAGAGAGGAGTGATGTGTAGCACTGTCAGAAAGGAGTGAATAGTATCACTGTCAGAGAGGAGTGATGAGCAGCACCGTCAGAGAGGAGTGATGAGTAGCACCATCAGAGAGGAGTGATGTGTAGCACTGTCAGAAGGGAGTGATGAGTAGCACCGTCAGAGAGGAGTGATGTGTAGCACTGTCAGAGAGGAGTGATGAGTAGCACCGTCAGAGAGGAGTGAGGAGCAGCACCATCAGAGAGGAGTGATGTGTAGCACTGTCAGAAAGGAGTGAATAGTATCACTGTCAGAGAGGAGTGATGTGAAGCACTGTCAGAGAGGAGTGATGAGTAGCACTGTCAGAGAGGAGTGATGTGTTGCACTGTCAGAGAGGAGTGATGTGTCGCACTGTCAGAGAGGAGTGACGAGTAGCACTGTCAGTGAGGAGTGATGTGTCGCACTGACAGAGAGGAGTGACGAGTAGCACTGTCAGAGAGGAGTGATGTGTCGCACTGTCAGAGAGGAGTGATGTGTCGCACTGTCAGAGAGGAGTGATGTGAAGCACCGTCAGAGAGGAGTGATGTGTAGCACTGTCAGAGAGGAGTGATGTGTCGCACTGTCAGAGAGGAGTGATGTGTAGCACCGTCAGAGAGGAGTGATGTGTAGCACCGTCAGAGAGGAGTGATGTGTCGCACTGTCAGAGAGGAGTGATGTGTAGCACCGTCAGAGAGGAGTGATGTGTCGCACTGTCAGAGAGGAGTGATGAGTAGCACCGTCAGAGAGGAGTGATGTGTAGCACCGTCAGAGAGGAGTGATGAGTAGCACCGTCAGAGAGGAGTGATGTGTAGCACCGTCAGAGAGGTGTGATGTGTCGCACTGTCAGAGAGGAGTGATGTGTAGCACTGTCAGAGACGAGTGATGTGTCGCACTGTCAGAGAGGAGTGATGTGTCGCACTGTCAGAGAGGAGTGATGAGTAGCACTGTCAGAGAGGAGTGATGTGTAGCACTGTCAGAGACGAGTGATGTGTCGCACTGTCAGAGAGGAGTGATGTGTCGCACTGTCAGAGAGGAGTGATGTGTAGCACTGTCAGAGAGGAGTGATGCGAGCACGGTCAGAGAGGAGTGATGAGTCGCACTGTCAGAGAGGAGTGATGTGTAGCACCGTCAGAGAGGAGTGATGTGTCGCACCGTCAGAGAGGAGTGATGAGCAGCACTGTCAGAGAGGAGTGATGTGTCGCACTGACAGAGAGGAGTGACGAGTAGCACTGTCAGAGAGGAGTGATGAGTAGCACCGTCAGAGAGGAGTGATGTGTTGCACTGTCAGAGAGGAGTGATGAGTAGCACTGTCAGAGAGGAGTGATGTGTAGCACCGTCAGAGAGGAGTGATGTGTAGCACTGTCAGATAGGAGTGAATTGTATCACTGTCAGAGAGGAGTGATGTGAAGCACTGTCAGAGAGGAGTGATGTGTAGCATTGGCAGAGAGGAGTGATGTGAAGCACTGTCAGAGAGGAGTGATGAGTAGCACTGTCAGAGAGGAGTGATGTGAAGCACTGTCAGAGAGGAGTGATGAGTAGCACTGTCAGAGAGGAGTGATGAGTAGCACTGTCAGATAGGAGTGAATTGTATCACTGTCCGAGTGGAGTGATGAGCAGCACCGTCAGAGAGGAGTGATGAGTAGCACCATCAGAGAGGAGTGATGAGTAGCACTGTCAGAGAGGAGTGATGAGCAGCACTGTCAGAGGGGAGTGATGAGTAGCACCGTCAGAGAGGAGTGATGTGTAGCACTGTCAGAGAGGAGTGATGAGTAGCACCGTCAGAGAGGAGTGAGGAGCAGCACCATCAGAGAGGAGTGATGTGTAGCACTGTCAGAAAGGAGTGAATAGTATCACTGTCAGAGAGGAGTGATGTGAAGCACTGTCAGAGAGGAGTGATGAGTAGCACTGTCAGAGAGGAGTGATGTGTTGCACTGTCAGAGAGGAGTGATGTGTCGCACTGTCAGAGAGGAGTGACGAGTCGCACTGTCAGTGAGGAGTGATGTGTCGCACTGACAGAGAGGAGTGACGAGTAGCACTGTCAGAGAGGAGTGATGAGTAGCACCATCAGAGAGGAGTGATGAGTAGCACCGTCAGAGAGGAGTGATGTGTTGCACTGTCAGAGAGGAGTGACGAGTAGCACTGTCAGAGAGGAGTGATGAGTAGCACCATCAGAGAGGAGTGATGAGTAGCACCGTCAGAGAGGAGTGATGTGTTGCACTGTCAGAGAGGAGTGATGAGTAGCACTGTCAGAGAGGAGTGATGAGTAGCACCGTCAGAGAGGAGTGATGTGTAGCACTGCCAGAGAGGAGTGATGAGTCGCACTGTCAGATAGGAGTGAGGAGCAGAACCATCAGAGAGGAGTGACGAGTAGCACTGTCAGAGAGGAGTGATGTGTCGCACTGTCAGAGAGGAGTGATGAGTAGCACTGTCAGAGAGGAGTGATGTGAAGCACTGTCAGAGCGGAGTGATGAGTAGCACCGTCAGAGAGGAGTGATGTGTAGCACTGTCAGAGAGGAGTGATGTGTCGCACTGTCAGAGAGGAGTGATGAGTAGCACTGTCAGAGAGGAGTGATGTGAAGCACTGTCAGAGCGGAGTGATGAGTAGCACCGTCAGAGAGGAGTGATGTGTAGCACTGTCAGAGAGGAGTGATGTGTCGCACTGTCAGAGAGGAGTGATGTGTCGCACCGTCAGAGAGGAGTGATGTGTAGCACTGTCAGAGAGCAGTGATGTGCAGCACTGTCAGAGAGGAGTGATGAGTAGCACCATCAGAGAGGAGTGATGTGTCGCACTGTCAGAGAGGAGTGATGAGAGCACTGTCAGAGAGGAGTGATGAGCAGCACCATCAGAGAGGAGTGATGTGTAGCACTGTCAGAGAGGAGTGATGTGAAGCACCATCAGAGAGGAGTGATCAGTAGCACCGTCAGAGAGGAGTGATGTGTCGCACCGTCAGAGAGGAGTGATGAGTAGCACTGGCAGAGAGGAGTGATGTGAAGCACCGTCAGAGAGGATTGATCAGTAGCACCGTCAGAGAGGAGTGATGTGTCGCACCATCAGAGAGGAGTGATCAGTAGCACCGTCAGAGAGGAGTGATGTGAAGCACCATCAGAGAGGAGTGATCAGTAGCACCGTCAGAGAGGAGTGATGTGTCGCACCGTCAGAGAGGAGTGATGTGCAGCACCGTCAGAGAGGAGTGATGTGTAGCACCGTCAGAGAGGAGTGATGAGTAGCACTGTCAGAGAGGAGTGATGTGTAGCACCGTCAGAGAGGAGTGATGTGAAGCACTGTCAGAGAGGAGTGATGTGTAGCACCGTCAGAGAGGAGTGATGTGAAGCACTGTCAGAGAGGAGTGATGAGTAGCACTGGCAGAGAGGAGTGATATGTAGCACCGTCAGAGAGGAGTGATGAGTAGCACTGTCAGAGTGGAGTAATGTGTAGCACTGTCAGAGAGGAGTGATGTGTCCCACCGTCAGAGAGGAGTGATATGTAGCACCGTCAGAGAGGAGTGATGAGTAGCACTGTCAGAGTGGAGTAATGTGTAGCACTGTCAGAGAGGAGTGATGTGTCGCACTGTCAGAGAGGAGTGATGAGTAGCACTGTCAGAGAGGAGTGATGAGTAGCACCATCAGAGAGGAGTGATGAGTAGCACTGTCAGAGAGGAGTGATGAGCAGCACTGTCAGAGGGGAGTGATGTGTAGCACCGTCAGAGAGGAGTGATGTGTAGCACTGTCAGAGAGGAGTGATGAGTAGCACTGTCAGATAGGAGTGAGGAGCAGCACCATCAGAGAGGAGTGATGAGTAGCACTGTCTGAGAGGAGTGATGTGAAGCACTGTCAGAGAGGAGTGATGAGTAGCACTGTCAGAGAGGAGTGATTTGTAGCACCGTCAGAGAGGAGTGATGTGTCGCACTGTCAGAGAGCAGTGATGTGTAGCACCATCAGAGAGGAGTGATGTGTCGCACTGTCAGAGAGGAGTGATGAGTAGCACCGTCAGAGAGGAGTGATGTGTCGCACTGTCAGAGAGCAGTGATGTGCAGCACCATCAGAGAGGAGTGATGTGTCGCACTGTCAGAGAGGAGTGATGAGGAGCACCGTCAGAGAGGAGTGATGTGTAGCACTGTCAGAGAGGAGTGATGAGGAGCACTGTCAGAGAGGAGTGATGTGAAGCACCATCAGAGAGGAGTGATGAGTAGCACCGTCAGAGAGGAGTGATGTGTAGCACCGTCAGAGAGGAGTGATGTGCAGCACTGTCAGTGAGGAGTGATGAGTAGCACTGTCAGATAGGAGTGAGGAGCAGCACCATCAGAGAGGAGTGATGTGTAGCACTGTCAGAGAGGAGTGATGAGTAGCACTGTCAGATAGGAGTGAGGAGCAGCACCATCAGAGAGGAGTGATGTGTAGCACTGTCAGAGAGGAGTGATGTGTAGCACTGTCAGAGAGGAGTGAATGGTATCACTGTCAGAGAGGAGTGATGTGTAGCACTGTCAGAGAGGAGTGATGAGTTGCACTGTCAGATAGGAGTGAGGAGCAGCACCATCAGAGAGGAGTGATGAGTAGCACCGTCAGAGAGGAGTGATGTGTTGCACTGTCAGAGAGGAGTGATGAGTAGCACTGTCAGAGAGGAATGATGAGTAGCACCGTCAGATAGGAGTGAGGAGCAGCACCATCAGAGAGGAGTGATGTGTAGCACTGTCAGAGAGGAGTGAATTGTATCACTGTCAGAGAGGAGTGATGTGAAGCACTGTCAGAGAGGAGTGATGAGTAGCACTGTCAGAGAGGAGTGATGTGAAGCACTGTCAGAGAGGAGTGATGAGTAGCACCGTCAGAGAGGAGTGATGAGTAGCACCATCAGAGAGGAGTGATGAGTAGCACTGTCAGAGAGGAGTGATGAGCAGCACTGTCAGAGGGGAGTGATGAGTAGCACCGTCAGAGAGGAGTGATGTGTAGCACTGTCAGAGAGGAGTGATGAGTAGCACTGTCAGATAGGAGTGAGGAGCAGCACCATCAGAGAGGAGTGATGAGTAGCACTGTCTGAGAGGAGTGATGTGAAGCACTGTCAGAGAGGAGTGATGAGTAGCACTGTCAGAGAGGAGTGATTTGTAGCACCGTCAGAGAGGAGTGATGTGTCGCACTGTCAGAGAGCAGTGATGTGTAGCACCATCAGAGAGGAGTGATGTGTCGCACTGTCAGAGAGGAGTGATGAGTAGCACCGTCAGAGAGGAGTGATGTGTCGCACTGTCAGAGAGCAGTGATGTGCAGCACCATCAGAGAGGAGTGATGTGTCGCACTGTCAGAGAGGAGTGATGAGGAGCACCGTCAGAGAGGAGTGATGTGTAGCACTGTCAGAGAGGAGTGATGAGGAGCACTGTCAGAGAGGAGTGATGTGAAGCACCATCAGAGAGGAGTGATGAGTAGCACCGTCAGAGAGGAGTGATGTGTAGCACCGTCAGAGAGGAGTGATGTGCAGCACTGTCAGTGAGGAGTGATGAGTAGCACTGTCAGATAGGAGTGAGGAGCAGCACCATCAGAGAGGAGTGATGTGCAGCACTGTCAGAGAGGAGTGATGAGTAGCACTGTCAGATAGGAGTGAGGAGCAGCACCATCAGAGAGGAGTGATGTGTAGCACTGTCAGAGAGGAGTGATGTGTAGCACTGTCAGAGAGGAGTGAATGGTATCACTGTCAGAGAGGAGTGATGTGTAGCACTGTCAGAGAGGAGTGATGAGTTGCACTGTCAGATAGGAGTGAGGAGCAGCACCATCAGAGAGGAGTGATGTGTAGCACCGTCAGAGAGGAGTGATGTGTAGCACCGTCAGAGAGGAGTGATGTGTAGCACCGTCAGAGAGGAGTGATGAGTAGCACTGTCAGAGAGGAGTGATGTGTCGCACTGACAGAGAGGAGTGACGAGTAGCACTGTCAGAGAGGAGTGATGAGTAGCACCATCAGAGAGGAGTGATGAGTTGCACTGTCAGAGACGAGTGATGTGTCGCACTGTCAGAGAGGAGTGATGTGTCGCACTGTCAGAGAGGAGTGATGTGTAGCACCGTCAGAGAGGAGTGATGTGTAGCACCGTCAGAGAGGAGTGATGAGTAGCACTGTCAGAGAGGAGTGATGTGTCGCACTGACAGAGAGGAGTGACGAGCAGCACTGTCAGAGAGGAGTGATGAGGAGCACCATCAGAGAGGAGTGATGAGTAGCACCGTCAGAGAGGAGTGATGTGTTGCACTGTCAGAGAGGAGTGATGAGTAGCACTGTCAGAGAGGAATGATGAGTAGCACCGTCAGATAGGAGTGAGGAGCAGCACCATCAGAGAGGAGTGATGTGTAGCACTGTCAGGGAGGAGTGATTTGTATCACTGTCAGAGAGGAGTGATGTGAAGCACTGTCAGAGAGGAGTGATGAGTAGCACTGTCAGAGAGGAGTGATGTGAAGCACTGTCAGAGAGGAGTGATGAGTAGCACCGTCAGAGAGGAGTGATGAGTAGCACCATCAGAGAGGAGTGATGAGCAGCACTGTCAGAGGGGAGTGATGAGTAGCACCGTCAGAGAGGAGTGATGTGTAGCACTGTCAGAGAGGAGTGATGAGTAGCACTGTCAGAGAGGAGTGAGGAGCAGCACCATCAGAGAGGAGTGATGTGTAGCACTGTCAGAAAGGAGTGAATAGTATCACTGTTAGAGAGGAGTGATGTGAAGCACTGTCAGAGAGGAGTGATGAGTAGCACTGTCAGAGAGGAGTGATGTGTCGCACTGTCAGAGAGGAGTGATGTGTTGCACTGTCAGAGAGGAGTGATGTGTCGCACTGTCAGAGAGGAGTGACGAGTAGCACTGTCAGTGAGGAGTGATGTGTCGCACTGACAGAGAGGAGTGATGAGTAGCACTGTCAGAGAGGAGTGATGAGCAGCACTGTCAGAGGGGAGTGATGAGTAGCACTGTCAGAGAGGAGTGATGTGTAGCACTGTCAGAGAGGAGTGATGAGTAGCACTGTCAGATAGGAGTGAGGAGCAGCACCATCAGAGAGGAGTGATGTGTAGCACTGTCAGAGAGGAGTGATGTGTAGCACCGTCTGAGAGGAGTGATGTGTAGCACCGTCAGAGAGGAGTGATGAGTAGCACTGTCAGAGAGGAGTGATGTGTCGCACTGACAGAGAGGAGTGACGAGTAGCACTGTCAGAGAGGAGTGATGAGTCGCACCATCAGAGAGGAGTGATGAGTTGCACTGTCAGAGACGAGTGATGTGTCGCACTGTCAGAGAGGAGTGATGTGTCGCACTGTCAGAGAGGAGTGATGTGTAGCACCGTCAGAGAGGAGTGATGTGTAGCACCGCCAGAGAGGAGTGATGAGTAGCACTGTCAGAGAGGAGTGATGTGTCGCACTGACAGAGAGGAGTGACGAGTAGCACTGTCAGAGAGGAGTGATGAGTAGCACCATCAGAGAGGAGTGATGAGTAGCACCGTCAGAGAGGAGTGATGTGTTGCACTGTCAGAGAGGAGTGATGAGTAGCACTGTCAGAGAGGAATGATGAGTAGCACCGTCAGATAGGAGTGAGGAGCAGCACCATCAGAGAGGAGTGATGTGTAGCACTGTCAGAGAGGAGTGAATTGTATCACTGTCAGAGAGGAGTGATGTGAAGCACTGTCAGAGAGGAGTGATGAGTAGCACTGTCAGAGAGGAGTGATGTGAAGCACTGTCAGAGAGGAGTGATGAGTAGCACCGTCAGAGAGGAGTGATGAGTAGCACCATCAGAGAGGAGTGATGAGTAGCACTGTCAGAGAGGAGTGATGAGCAGCACTGTCAGAGGGGAGTGATGAGTAGCACCGTCAGAGAGGAGTGATGTGTAGCACTGTCAGAGAGGAGTGATGAGTAGCACTGTCAGAGAGGAGTGAGGAGCAGCACCATCAGAGAGGAGTGATGTGTAGCACTGTCAGAAAGGAGTGAATAGTATCACTGTCAGAGAGGAGTGATGTGAAGCACTGTCAGAGAGGAGTGATGAGTAGCACTGTCAGAGAGGAGTGATGTGTCGCACTGTCAGAGAGGAGTGATGTGTTGCACTGTCAGAGAGGAGTGATGTGTCGCACTGTCAGAGAGGAGTGACGAGTAGCACTGTCAGTGAGGAGTGATGTGTCGCACTGACAGAGAGGAGTGACGAGTAGCACTGTCAGAGAGGAGTGATGAGTAGCACCATCAGAGAGGAGTGATGAGTAGCACCGTCAGAGAGGAGTGATGTGTTGCACTGTCAGAGAGTAGTGATGAGCAGCACTGTCAGAGGGGAGTGATGAGTAGCACCGTCAGAGAGGAGTGATGTGTAGCACTGTCAGAGAGGAGTGATGAGTAGCACTGTCAGAGAGGAGTGAGGAGCAGCACCATCAGAGAGGAGTGATGTGTAGCACTGTCAGAAAGGAGTGAATAGTATCACTGTCAGAGAGGAGTGATGTGTCGCACTGTCAGAGAGGAGTGATGTGTTGCACTGTCAGAGAGGAGTGATGTGTCGCACTGTCAGAGAGGAGTGACGAGTAGCACTGTCAGTGAGGAGTGATGTGTCGCACTGACAGAGAGGAGTGACGAGTAGCACTGTCAGAGAGGAGTGATGAGTAGCACCATCAGAGAGGAGTGATGAGTAGCACCGTCAGAGAGGAGTGATGTGTTGCACTGTCAGAGAGGAGTGATGAGTAGCACTGTCAGAGAGGAGTGATGAGTAGCACCGTCAGAGAGGAGTGATGTGTAGCACTGCCAGAGAGGAGTGATGAGTCGCACTGTCAGATAGGAGTGAGGAGCAGAACCATCAGAGAGGATTGATGTGTAGCACTGTCAGAGAGGAGTGAATAGCATCACTGTCAGAGAGGAGTGATGTGAAGCACTGTCAGAGAGGAGTGATGAGTAGCACTGTCAGAGAGGAGTGATGTGAAGCACTGTCAGAGCGGAGTGATGAGTAGCACCGTCAGAGAGGAGTGATGTGTAGCACTGTCAGAGAGGAGTGATGTGTAGCACTGTCAGAGAGCAGTGATGTGCAGCACTGTCAGAGAGGAGTGATGAGTAGCACCATCAGAGAGGAGTGATGTGTCGCACTGTCAGAGAGGAGTGATGAGAGCACTGTCAGAGAGGAGTGATGAGCAGCACCATCAGAGAGGAGTGATGTGTAGCACTGTCAGAGAGGAGTGAATGGTAGCACTGTCAGAGACGAGTGATGTGAAGCACCATCAGAGAGGAGTGATCAGTAGCACCGTCAGAGAGGAGTGATGTGTCGCACCGTCAGAGAGGAGTGATGAGTAGCACTGGCAGAGAGGAGTGATGTGAAGCACCGTCAGAGAGGAGTGATCAGTAGCACCGTCAGAGAGGAGTGATGTGTCGCACCATCAGAGAGGAGTGATCAGTAGCACCGTCAGAGAGGAGTGATGTGAAGCACCATCAGAGAGGAGTGATCAGTAGCACCGTCAGAGAGGAGTGATGTGTCGCACCATCAGAGAGGAGTGATGTGTAGCACTGTCAGAGAGGAGTGAATGGTAGCACTGTCAGAGAGGATTGATGTGAAGCACCATCAGAGAGGAGTGATCAGTCGCACCGTCAGAGAGGAGTGATGAGTAGCACCGTCAGAGAGGAGTGATGTGTCGCACCGTCAGAGAGGAGTGATGTGCAGCACCGTCAGAGAGGAGTGATGTGTAGCATTGGCAGAGAGGAGTGATGTGAAGCACTGTCAGAGAGGAGTGATGTGAAGCACCGTCAGAGAGGAGTGATGTGAAGCACCGTCAGAGAGGAGTGATGAGTAGCACTGGCAGAGAGGAGTGATGAGTAGCACTGTCAGAGAGGAGTGATGAGTAGCACTGGCAGAGAGGAGTGATGAGTAGCACCGTCAGAGAGGAGTGATGAGTAGCACTGTCAGAGAGGAGTGATGTGTAGCACCGTCAGAGAGGAGTGATGTGAAGCACCGTCAGAGAGGATTGATGAGAGCACCGTCAGAGAGGAGTGATGAGTCGCACTGTCAGAGAGGAGTGATGTGAAGCACCGTCAGAGAGGAGTGATAAGTAGCACTGTCAGAGAGGAGTGATGTGTCGCACTGTCAGAGAGGAGTGATGAGTAGCACTGTCAGAGAGGAGTGATGAGTAGCACCATCAGAGAGGAGTGATGAGTAGCACTGTCAGAGAGGAGTGATGAGCAGCACTGTCAGGGGGGAGTGATGAGTAGCACCGTCAGAGAGGAGTGATGTGTAGCACTGTCAGAGAGGAGTGATGAGTAGCACTGTCAGATAGGAGTGAGGAGCAGCACCATCAGAGAGGAGTGATGTGTAGCACTGTCAGAGAGGAGTGATGAGCAGCACTGTCAGAGGGGAGTGATGAGTAGCACCGTCAGAGAGGAGTGATGTGAAGCACTGTCAGAGAGGAGTGATGAGTAGCACTGTCAGAGAGGAGTGATGTGGAGCACTGTCAGAGAGGAGTGATGAGTAGCACCGTCAGAGAGGAGTGATGTGCAGCACTGTCAGAGAGGAGTGATTTGTAGCACCGTCAGAGAGGAGTGATGTGTCGCACTGTCAGAGAGCAGTGATGTGTAGCACCATCAGAGAGGAGTGATGTGTCGCACTGTCAGAGAGGAGTGATGAGTAGCACCGTCAGAGAGGAGTGATGTGAAGCACCATCAGAGAGGAGTGATGAGTAGCACCGTCAGAGAGGAGTGATGTGTAGCACCGTCAGAGAGGAGTGATGAGTAGCAATGTCAGAGAGGAGTGATGAGTAGCACCGTCAGAGAGGAGTGATGTGCAGCACTGTCAGTGAGGAGTGATGAGTAGCACTGTCAGATAGGAGTGAGGAGCAGCACCATCAGAGAGGAGTGATGTGTAGCACTGTCAGAGAGGAGTGAATAGTATCACTGTCAGAGAGGAGTGATGTGAAGCACTGTCAGAGAGGAGTGATGAGTTGCACTGTCAGATAGGAGTGATGAGTTGCACTGTCAGATAGGAGTGAGGAGCAGCACCATCAGAGAGGAGTGATGTGTAGCACTGTCAGAGAGGAGTGAATAGTATCACTGTCAGAGAGGAGTGATGTGAAGCACTGTCAGAGAGGAGTGATGAGCAGCACTGTCAGAGAGGAGTGATGTGAAGCACTGTCAGAGAGGAGTGATGAGTAGCACCGTCAGAGAGGAGTGATGTGTCGCACTGTCAGAGAGGAGTGATGAGTAGCACCATCAGAGAGGAGTGATGTGTCGCACTGTCAGAGAGGAGTGATGTGTAGCACCGTCAGAGAGGAGTGATGTGTAGCACCGTCAGAGAGGAGTGATGTGTAGCACTGTCAGAGAGGAGTGATGTGTCGCACTGTCAGAGAGGAGTGATGAGTAGCACTGTCAGAGAGGAGTGATGAGTAGCACTGTCAGACAGGAGTGATGAGTAGCACCATCAGAGAGGAGTGATGAGTAGCACTGTCAGAGAGGAGTGATGACCAGCACCGTCAGAGAGGAGTGATGAGCAGCACCATCAGAGAGGAGTGATGTTTCGCACTGTCAGAGAGGAGTGATGTGTCGCACTGTCAGAGAGGAGTGATGTGAAGCACCGTCAGAGAGGAGTGATGTGTAGCACTGTCAGAGAGGAGTGATGTGTCACACTGTCAGAGAGGAGTGATGTGTAGCACCGTCAGAGAGGAGTGATGAGTAGCACCATCAGAGAGGAGTGATGAATCGCACTGTCAGAGAGGAGTGATGTGTCGCACCGTCAGAGAGGAGTGATGTGTAGCACCGTCAGAGAGGAGTGATGTGTAGCACTGTCAGAGAGGAGTGATGTGTCGCACTGTCAGAGAGGAGTGATGTGCGCACTGTCAGAGAGGAGTGATGTGTCGCACCGTCAGAGAGGAGTGATGTGTAGCACCGTCAGAGAGGAGTGATGTGTAGCACTGTCAGAGAGGAGTGATGTGTCGCACTGTCAGAGAGGAGTGATGTGCGCACTGTCAGAGAGGAGTGATGTGTCGCACTGACAGAGAGGAGTGACGAGTAGCACTGTCAGAGAGAAGGGATGAGTAGCACCATCAGAGAGGAGTGATGAGTTGCACCGTCAGAGAGGAGTGATGTGTTGCACTGTCAGAGAGGAGTGATGAGTAGCACTGTCAGAGAGGAGTGATGAGTAGCACCGTCAGAGAGGAGTGATGTGTTGCACTGTCAGCGAGGAGTGATGAGTAGCACTGTCAGAGAGGAGTGATGAGTAGCACCATCAGAGAGGAGTGATGTGTCGCAATGTCAGAGAGGAGTGATGTGTAGCACCGTCAGAGAGGAGTGAGGAGCAGAACCATCAGAGAGGATTGATGTTTAGCACTGTCAGAGAGGAGTGAATAGTATCACTGTCAGAGAGGAGTGATGTGAAGCACTGTCAGAGAGGAGTGATGAGTAGCACTGTCAGAGAGGAGTGATGTGTAGCACTGTCAGAGAGGAGTGATGAGTAGCACCATCAGAGAGGAGTGATGTGTAGCACCGTCAGAGAGGAGTGATGAGTAGCACCATCAGAGAGGAGTGATGTGTCGCAATGTCAGAGAGGAGTGATGTGTAGCACCGTCAGAGAGGAGTGATGTGTAGCACCGTCAGAGAGGAGTGATGTGTAGCACTGTCAGAGAGGAGTGATGTGTCGCACTGTCAGAGAGGAGTGATGAGTAGCACTGTCAGAGAGGAGTGATGAGTAGCACCATCAGAGAGGAGTGATGAGTAGCACCGTCAGAGAGGAGTGATGTGTTGCACTGTCAGAGAGGAGTGATGAGTAGCAACGTCAGAGAGGAGTGATGTGTGGCACTGTCAGAAAGGAGTGATGAGTCGCACTGTCAGATAGGAGTGAGGAGCAGAACCATCAGAGAGGATTGATGTTTAGCACTGTCAGAGAGGAGTGAATAGTATCACTGTCAGAGAGGAGTGATGTGAAGCACTGTCAGAGAGGAGTGATGAGTAGCACTGTCAGAGAGGAGTGATGTGTCGCACTGTCAGAGAGGAGTGATGTGTCGCACTGTCAGAGAGGAGTGATGAGTAGCACCATCAGAGAGGAGTGATGTGTCGCACTGTCAGAGAGGAGTGATGAGAGCACTGTCAGAGAGGAATGATGAGCAGCACCATCAGAGAGGAATGATGAGCAGCACCATCAGAGAGGAGTGATGTGTAGCACTGTCAGAGAGGAGTGATGTGAAGCACCGTCAGAGAGGAGTGATGTGAAGCACTGTCAGAGAGGAGTGATGTGCGCACTGTCAGAGAGGAGTGATGTGTCGCACTGTCAGAGAGGAGTGACGAGTAGCACTGTGAGAGAGGATTGATGTGTCGCACTGACAGAGAGGAGTGACGAGTAGCACTGTCAGAGAGGAGGGATGAGTAGCACCATCAGAGAGGAGTGATGAGTAGCACCGTCAGAGAGGAGTGATGTGTTGCACTGTCAGAGAGGAGTGATGAGTAGCACTGTCAGAGAGGAGTGATGAGTAGCACCGTCAGAGAGGAGTGATGTGTTGCACTGTCAGCGAGGAGTGATGAGTAGCACTGTCAGAGAGGAGTGATGAGTAGCACCATCAGAGAGGAGTGATGTGTCGCAATGTCAGAGAGGAGTGATGTGTAGCACCGTCAGAGAGGAGTGATGTGTAGCACCGTCAGAGAGGAGTGATGTGTAGCACTGTCAGAGAGGAGTGATGTGTCGCACTGTCAGAGAGGAGTGATGAGTAGCACTGTCAGAGAGGAGTGATGAGTAGCACCATCAGAGAGGAGTGATGAGTAGCACCGTCAGAGAGGAGTGATGTGTTGCACTGTCAGAGAGGAGTGATGAGTAGCACTGTCAGAGAGGAGTGATGAGTAGCACCGTCAGAGAGGAGTGATGTGCAGCACTGTCAGAAAGGAGTGATGAGTCGCACTGTCAGATAGGAGTGAGAAGCAGTACCATCAGAGAGGATTGATGTTTAGCACTGTCAGAGAGGAGTGAATAGTATCACTGTCAGAGAGGAGTGATGTGAAGCACTGTCAGAGAGGAGTGATGAGTAGCACTGTCAGAGAGGAGTGATGTGCAGCACTGTCAGAGAGGAGTGATGTGTAGCACCGTCAGAGAGGAGTGATGTGTAGCACCGTCAGAGAGGAGTGATGTGTTGCACTGTCAGAGAGGAGTGATGAGTAGCACCGTCAGAGAGGAGTGATGTGTCGCACTGTCAGAGAGGAGTGATGTGTCGCACTGTCAGAGAGGAGTGATGAGTAGCACCATCAGAGAGGAGTGATGTGTCGCACTGTCAGAGAGGAGTGATGAGGAGCACTGTCAGAGAGGAGTGATGTGTAGCACCATCAGAGAGGAGTAATGAGTAGCACCGTCAGAGATGAGTGATGAGTAGCACTGGCAGAGAGGAGTGATGAGTAGCACTGTCAGAGAGGAGTGATGAGTAGCACTGGCAGAGAGGAGTGATGAGTAGCACCGTCAGAGAGGAGTGATGAGTAGCACTGTCAGAGAGGAGTGATGTGTAGCACCATCAGAGAGGAGTGATGTGAAGCACCGTCAGAGAGGAGTGATGAGAGCACCGTCAGAGAGGAGTGATGAGTAGCACCATCAGAGAGGAGTGATGTGAAGCACTGTCAGAGGGGAGTGATGTGAAGCACTGTCAGAGGGGAGTGATGTGAAGCACCGTCAGAGAGGAGTGATAAGTAGCACTGTCAGAGAGGAGTGATGTGAAGCACTGTCAGAGTGGAGTAATGTGTAGCACCGTCAGAGAGGAGTGATGTGAAGCACCGTCAGAGAGGAGTGATGAGTAGCCCCGTCAGAGAGGAGTGATGTGTTGCACTGTCAGAGAGGAGTGATGAGTAGCACTGTCAGAGAGGAGTGATGAGTAGCACCGTCAGAGAGGAGTGATGAGTAGCCCCGTCAGAGAGGAGTGATGTGTAGCACCGTCAGAGAGGAGTGATGAGTAGCACCGTCAGAGAGGAGTGATGTGTAGCACCGTCAGAGAGCAGTGATGAGTAGCATGGTCAGAGAGGAGTGATGTGTAGCACCGTCAGAGAGGAGTGATGAGTAGCACTGTCAGAGAGCAGTGATGAGTAGCACCGTCAGAGAGGAGTGATGAGTAGCCCCGTCAGAGAGGAGTAATGAGTAGCCCCGTCAGAGAGGAGTGATGTGTAGCACCGTCAGAGAGGAGTGATGAGGAGCCCCGTCAGAGAGGAGTGATGTGTAGCACCGTCAGAGAGGAGTGATGAGGAGCCCCGTCAGAGAGGAGTGATGTGTAGCACCGTCAGAGATGAGTGATGTGTCGCACAGTCAGAGAGGAGTGATGTGTAGCACTGTCAGAGAGGAGTGATGAGTAGCCCCGTCAGAGAGGAGTGATGAGTAGCCCCGTCAGAGAGGAGTGATGAGTAGCCCCGTCAGAGAGGAGTGATGAGTAGCACCGTCAGAGCGGAGTGATGTGTAGCACCGTCAGAGAGGAGTGATGAGTAGCACCGTCAGAGAGGAGTGATGAGTAGCACGGTCAGAGAGCAGTGATGAGTAGCACTGTCAGAGAGGAGTGATGAGCAGCACGGTCAGAGAGGAGTGATGTGAAGCACTGTCAGAGAGGAGTGATGAGTAGCACTGTCAGAGAGGAGTGATGTGAAGCACCATCAGAGAGGAGTGATGAGTAGCACCGTCAGAGAGGAGTGATGTGAAGCACCGTCAGAGAGGAGTGATGTGTAGCACTGTCAGAGAGGAGTGATCTGAAGCACCGTCAGAGAGGAGTGATGAGTAGCACTGTCAGAGAGGAGTGATGAGTAGCACCATCAGAGAGGAGTGATGTGAAGCACCATCAGAGAGGAGTGATGAGTAGCACCGTCAGAGAGGAGTGATGTGAAGCACCGTCAGAGAGGAGTGATGAGTAGCACTGTCAGAGAGGAGTGATGTGAAGCACTGTCAGAGAGGAGTGATGTGAAGCACCGTCAGAGATGAGTGATGAGTAGCACCGTCAGAGAGGAGTGATGAGTAGCCCCGTCAGAGAGGAGTGATGAGTAGCCCCGTCAGAGAGGAGTGATGCGAGCACGGTCAGAGAGGAGTGATGTGAAGCAATGTCAGAGAGGAGTGATGAGTAGCACCGTCAGAGAGGAGTGATGAGTAGCACGGTCAGAGAGGAGTGATGAGTAGCACTGTCAGAGAGGAGTGATGAGCAGCACTGTCAGGGAGGAGTGATGTGAAGCACTGTCAGAGAGGAGTGATGTGAAGCAATGTCAGGGAGGAGTGATGAGTAGCACCGTCAGAGAGGAGTGATGAGAGCACGATCAGAGAGGCTGATGAGTAGCCCCGTCAGAGAGGAGTTATGAGTAGCACGGTCAGAGAGGAGTGATGCGAGCACGGTCAGAGAGGAGTGATGTGAAGCACTGTCAGAGAGGAGTGCTGTGATGCACCATCAGAGAGGAGTGATGAGTAGCACCGTCAGAGAGGAGTGATGTGAAGCACCGTCAGAGAGGAGTGATGTGAAGCACCGTCAGAGAGGAGTGATGAGTAGCACTGTCAGAGAGGAGTGATGAGTAGCACTGTCAGAGAGGAGTGATGAGTAGCACCGTCAGAGAGGAGTGATGAGTAGCCCCGTCAGAGAGGAGTGATGTGTAGCACCGTCAGAGAGGAGTGATGAGTAGCACCGTCAGTGAGGAGTGATGTGTAGCACCGTCAGAGAGCAGTGATGAGTAGCATGGTCAGAGAGGAGTGATGTGTAGCACCGTCAGAGAGGAGTGATGAGTAGCACTGTCAGAGAGCAGTGATGAGTAGCACCGTCAGAGAGGAGTGATGAGTAGCCCCGTCAGAGAGGAGTAATGAGTAGCCCCGTCAGAGAGGAGTGATGTGTAGCACCGTCAGAGAGGAGTGATGAGGAGCCCCGTCAGAGAGGAGTGATGTGTAGCACCGTCAGAGAGGAGTGATGAGTCGCCCCGTCAGAGATGAGTGATGTGTCGCACAGTCAGAGAGGAGTGATGTGTAGCACTGTCAGAGAGGAGTGATGAGTAGCCCCGTCAGAGAGGAGTGATGAGTAGCCCCGTCAGAGAGGAGTGATGAGTAGCCCCGTCAGAGAGGAGTGATGAGTAGCACCGTCAGAGCGGAGTGATGTGTAGCACCGTCAGAGAGGAGTGATGAGTAGCACCGTCAGAGAGGAGTGATGAGTAGCACGGTCAGAGAGGAGTGATGAGTAGCACTGTCAGAGAGGAGTGATGAGCAGCACGGTCAGAGAGGAGTGATGTGAAGCACTGTCAGAGAGGAGTGATGAGTAGCACTGTCAGAGAGGAGTGATGTGAAGCACCATCAGAGAGGAGTGATGAGTAGCACCGTCAGAGAGGAGTGATGTGAAGCACCGTCAGAGAGGAGTGATGTGTAGCACTGTCAGAGAGGAGTGATCTGAAGCACCGTCAGAGAGGAGTGATGAGTAGCACTGTCAGAGAGGAGTGATGTGAAGCACCGTCAGAGAGGAGTGATGTGTAGCACTGTCAGAGAGGAGTGATCTGAAGCACCGTCAGAGAGGAGTGATGTGTAGCACTGTCAGAGAGGAGTGATCTGAAGCACCGTCAGAGAGGAGTGATGAGTAGCACCGTCAGAGAGGAGTGATGTGAAGCACCGTCAGAGAGGAGTGATGTGTAGCACTGTCAGAGAGGAGTGATCTGAAGCACCGTCAGAGAGGAGTGATGAGTAGCACTGTCAGAGAGGAGTGATGAGTAGCACCATCAGAGAGGAGTGATGTGAAGCACCATCAGAGAGGAGTGATGAGTAGCACCGTCAGAGAGGATTGATGTGAAGCACCGTCAGAGAGGAGTGATGAGTAGCACTGTCAGAGAGGAGTGATGTGAAGCACTGTCAGAGAGGAGTGATGTGAAGCACCGTCAGAGATGAGTGATGAGTAGCCCCGTCAGAGAGGAGTGATGAGTAGCCCCGTCAGAGAGGAGTGATGAATAGCCCCGTCAGAGAGGAGTGATGCGAGCACGGTCAGAGAGGAGTGATGTGAAGCACTGTCAGAGAGGAGTGATGAGTAGCACCGTCAGAGAGGAGTGATGAGTAGCACGGTCAGAGAGGAGTGATGAGTAGCACTGTCAGAGAGGAGTGATGAGTAGCACTGTCAGAGAGGAGTGATGTGAAGCACTGTCAGAGAGGAGTGATGTGAACCAATGTCAGGGAGGAGTGATGAGTAGCACCGTCAGAGAGGAGTGTTGAGAGCACGATCAGAGAGGCGTGATGAGTAGACCCGTCAGAGAGGAGTGATGTGAAGCACCATCAGAGAGGAGTGATGAGTAGCACCGTCAGAGAGGAGTGATGTGAAGCACCGTCAGAGAGGAGTGATGTGTAGCACTGTCAGAGAGGAGTGATTTGAAGCACCGTCAGAGAGGAGTGATGAGTAGCACTGTCAGAGAGGAGTGATGAGTAGCACCATCAGAGAGGAGTGATGTGAAGCACCATCAGAGAGGAGTGATGAGTAGCACCGTCAGAGAGGAGTGATGTGAAGCACCGTCAGAGAGGAGTGATGAGTAGCACTGTCAGAGAGGAGTGATGTGAAGCACTGTCAGAGAGGAGTGATGTGAAGCACCGTCAGAGATGAGTGATGAGTAGCACCGTCAGAGAGGAGTGATGAGTAGCCCCGTCAGAGAGGAGTGATGAGTAGCCCCGTCAGAGAGGAGTGATGCGAGCACGGTCAGAGAGGAGTGATGTGAAGCAATGTCAGAGAGGAGTGATGAGTAGCACCGTCAGAGAGGAGTGATGAGTAGCACGGTCAGAGAGCAGTGATGAGTAGCACTGTCAGAGAGGAGTGATGAGCAGCACTGTCAGAGAGGAGTGATGTGAAGCACTGTCAGAGAGGAGTGATGTGAAGCAATGTCAGGGAGGAGTGATGAGTAGCACCGTCAGAGAGGAGTGATGAGAGCACGATCAGAGAGGCTGATGAGTAGCCCCGTCAGAGAGGAGTTATGAGTAGCACGGTCAGAGAGGAGTGATGCGAGCACGGTCAGAGAGGAGCGATGTGAAGCACTGTCAGAGAGGAGTGCTGTGATACACCATCAGAGAGGAGTGATGAGTAGCACCGTCAGAGAGGAGTGATGTGAAGCACCGTCAGAGAGGAGTGATGTGAAGCACCGTCAGAGAGGAGTGATGAGTAGCACTGTCAGAGAGGAGTGATGAGTAGCACCATCAGAGAGGAGTGATGTGAAGCACCATTAGAGAGGAGTGATGAGTAGCACCGTCAGAGAGGATTGATGTGAAGCACCGTCAGAGAGGAGTGATGAGGGGCACTGTCAGAGAGGAGTGATGTGAAGCACTGTCAGAGAGGAGTGATGTGAAGCACCGTCAGAGATGAGTGATGAGTAGCACCGTCAGAGAGGAGTGATGAGTAGCCCCGTCAGAGAGGAGTGATGAGTAGCCCCGTCAGAGAGGAGTGATGCGAGCACGGTCAGAGTGGAGTGATGTGAAGCACTGTCAGAGAGGAGTGATGAGTAGCACTGTCAAAGAGGAGTGATGTGAAGCACCATCAGAGAGGAGTGATGAGTAGCACTGTCAGAGAGGAGTGATGTGAAGCTCCGTCAGAGAGGAGTGACGAGTAGCACTGTCAGAGAGGAGTGATGAGTAGCACCATCAGAGAGGAGTGATGTGAAGCACCATCAGAGAGGAGTGATGAGTAGCACCGTCAGAGAGGAGTGATGTGAAGCACCGTCAGGGAGGAGTGATGAGTAGCACTGTCAGAGAGGAGTGATGTGAAGCACTGTCAGAGAGGAGTGATGTGAAGCACCGTCAGAGATGAGTGATGAGTAGCCCCGTCAGAGAGGAGTGATGAGAAGCACCGTCAGAGAGGAGTGATGAGTAGCACTGTCAGAGAGGAGTGATGAGTAGCACCATCAGAGAGGAGTGATGTGAAGCACCGTCCGAGAGGAGTGATGAGTAGCACCATCAGAGAGGAGTGATGAGTCGCACTGTCAGAGAGGAGTGATGTGTAGCACGGTCAGAGAGGAGTGATGAGGAGCCCCGTCAGAGAGGAGTGATGTGTAGCACCGTCAGAGAGGAGTGATGAGTAGCACCGTCAGAGAGGAGTGATGAGTAGCCCCGTCAGAGAGTAGTGATGAGTAGCCCCGTCAGAGAGGAGTGATGTGTAGCACTGTCAGAGAGGAGTGATTTGAAGCACCGTCAGAGAGGAGTGATGCGAGCACGGTCAGAGAGGAGTGATGTGAAGCACTGTCAGAGAGGAGTGATGAGTAGCACCGTCAGAGAGGAGTGATGAGTAGCACGGTCAGAGAGGAGTGATGAGTAGCACTGTCAGAGAGGAGTGATGAGTAGCACTGTCAGAGAGGAGTGATGTGAAGCACTGTCAGAGAGGAGTGATGTGAACCAATGTCAGGGAGGAGTGATGAGTAGCACCGTCAGAGAGGAGTGTTGAGAGCACGATCAGAGAGGCGTGATGAGTAGACCCGTCAGAGAGGAGTGATGTGAAGCTCCATCAGAGAGGAGTGATGAGTAGCACCGTCAGAGAGGAGTGATGTGAAGCACCGTCAGAGAGGAGTGATGTGTAGCACTGTCAGAGAGGAGTGATTTGAAGCACCGTCAGAGAGGAGTGATGAGTAGCACTGTCAGAGAGGAGTGATGAGTAGCACCATCAGAGAGGAGTGATGTGAAGCACCATCAGAGAGGAGTGATGAGTAGCACCGTCAGAGAGGAGTGATGTGAAGCACCGTCAGAGAGGAGTGATGAGTAGCACTGTCAGAGAGGAGTGATGTGAAGCACTGTCAGAGAGGAGTGATGTGAAGCACCGTCAGAGATGAGTGATGAGTAGCACCGTCAGAGAGGAGTGATGAGTAGCCCCGTCAGAGAGGAGTGATGAGTAGCCCCGTCAGAGAGGAGTGATGCGAGCACGGTCAGAGAGGAGTGATGTGAAGCAATGTCAGAGAGGAGTGATGAGTAGCACCGTCAGAGAGGAGTGATGAGTAGCACGGTCAGAGAGGAGTGATGAGTAGCACTGTCAGAGAGGAGTGATGAGCAGCACTGTCAGAGAGGAGTGATGTGAAGCACTGTCAGAGAGGAGTGATGTGAAGCAATGTCAGGGAGGAGTGATGAGTAGCACCGTCAGAGAGGAGTGATGAGAGCACGATCAGAGAGGCTGATGAGTAGCCCCGTCAGAGAGGAGTTATGAGTAGCACGGTCAGAGAGGAGTGATGCGAGCACGGTCAGAGAGGAGCGATGTGAAGCACTGTCAGAGAGGAGTGCTGTGATACACCATCAGAGAGGAGTGATGAGTAGCACCGTCAGAGAGGAGTGATGAGTAGCACCGTCAGAGAGTAGTGATGTGCAGCACTCTCAGAGAGGGGTGATGTGTTGCACTGTCAGAGAGGAGTGATGAGTAGTACTGTCAGATAGGAGTGATGTGTCGCACTGTCAGAGAGGAGTGATGAGTAGCACTGTCAGAGAGGAGTGATGTGAACCTCCGTCAGAGAGGAGTGACGAGTAGCACTGTCAGAGAGGAGTGATGAGTAGCACCATCAGAGAGGAGTGATGTGAAGCACCATCAGAGAGGAGTGATGAGTAGCACCGTCAGAGAGGAGTGATGTGAAGCACCGTCAGGGAGGAGTGATGAGTAGCACTGTCAGAGAGGAGTGATGTGAAGCACTGTCAGAGAGGAGTGATGTGTAGCACCGTCAGAGAGGAGTGATGAGTAGCACCGTCAGAGAGGAGTGATGAGTAGCCCCGTCAGAGAGTAGTGATGAGTAGCCCCGTCAGAGAGGAGTGATGTGTAGCACTGTCAGAGAGGAGTGATGTGTAGCACCGTCAGAGAGGAGTGATGAGTAGCACTGTCAGAGAGGAGTGATGTGAAGCACCGTCAGAGAGGAGTGATGTGAAGCACCGTCAGAGAGGAGTGATGTGTAGCACCATCAGAGAGGAGTGATGTGTAGCACCGTCAGAGAGGAGTGATGAGTAGCACTGTCAGAGAGGAGTGATGTGAAGCACCGTCAGAGAGGAGTGATGTTTAGCACCGTCAGTGGAGTGATGTGAAGCACCGTCAGAGAGGAGTGATGAGTAGCACCGTCAGAGAGGAGTGATGAGTAGCACCGTCAGAGAGGAGTGATGAGTAGCACTGTCAGAGAGGAGTGATGAGTAGCACTGTCAGATTGGAGTGATGTTTAGCACCGTCAGATTGGAGTGATGTGTAGCACCGTCAGAGAGGAGTGATGTGAAGCACCGTCAGAGAGGAGTGATGAGTAGCACTGTCAGAGAGGAGTGATGAGTAGCACTGTCAGAGAGGAGTGATGAGTACCACTGTCAGATTGGAGTGATGTGTAGCACCGTCAGAGAGGAGTGATGTGTAGCACCGTCAGAGAGGAGTGATGAGTAGCACCGTCAGAGAGGAGTGATGAGTAGCACTGTCAGAGAGGAGTGATGTGTAGCACTGTCAGAGAGGAGTGATGTGAAGCACCGTCAGAGAGGAGTAATGAGTAGCACCGTCAGAGAGGAGTGATGTGTCGCACCGTCAGAGAGGAGTGATGTGTAGCACCGTCAGAGAGGAGTGAGGAGTAGCACCGTCAGAGAGGTGTGATGAGTAGCACCGTCAGAGAGGAGTAATGAGTAGCACCGTCAGAGAGGAGTGATGTGTCGCACCGTCAGAGAGGAGTAATGAGTAGCACCGTCAGAGAGGAGTAATGAGTAGCACCGTCAGAGAGGAGTGATGTGTCGCACCGTCAGAGAGGAGTGATGAGTAGCACCGTCAGAGAGGTGTGATGAGTAGCACCGTCAGAGATGAGTGATGAGTAGCACTGTCAGAGAGGAGTGATGTGAAGCACCGTCAGAGAGGAGTAATGAGTAGCACCGTCAGAGAGGAGTGATGTGTCGCACCGTCAGAGAGGAGTGATGAGTAGCACCGTCAGAGAGGTGTGATGAGTAGCACCGTCAGAGAGGAGTGATGAGTAGCACTGTCAGAGAGGAGTGATGTGTAGCACTGTCAGAGAGGAGTGATGTGAAGCACCGTCAGAGAGGAGTAATGAGTAGCACCGTCAGAGAGGAGTGATGTGTCGCACCGTCAGAGAGGAGTGATGTGTAGCACCATCAGAGAGGAGTGATGTGCAGCTCCGTCAGAGAGGAGTGATGAGTAGCACCGTCAGAGAGGAGTGATGAGTAGCACCGTCAGAGAGGAGTGATGAGTAGCACCGTCAGAGAGGTGTGATGTGTAGCACCATGAGAGAGGAGTAATGAGTAGCACCGTCAGAGAGGAGTGATGAGTAGCACCGTCAGAGAGGAGTGATGAGTAGCACCGTCAAAGAGGAGTGATGAGTAGCACCGTCAGAGAGGAGTGATGAGGAGCACTGTCAGAGAGGAGTGATGTGTAGCACCATCAGAGAGGAGTAATGAGTAGCACCGTCAGAGAGGAGTGATGAGTAGCACTTTCAGAGAGGAGTGATGTGTAGCACCGTCAGAGAGGAGTGATGTGTAGCACTGTCAAAGAGGAGTGATGAGTAGCACCGTCAACGAGGAGTGATGAGTAGCACCGTCAGAGAGGAGTGATGAGTAGCACCGTCAGAGAGGAGTGATGAGTAGCCCCGTCAGAGAGGAGTGATGAGTAGCACCGTCAGAGAGGAGTGATGAGTAGCACTGTCAGAGAGGAGTGATGTGTAGCACCATCAGAGAGGAGTAATGAGTAGCACCGTCAGAGAGGAGTGATGAGTAGCACTGTCAGAGAGGAGTGATGTTTAGCACTGTCAGAGAGGAGTGATGAGTAGCACTGTCAGAGAGGAGTGATGTGTAGCACGGTCAGAGAGGAGTGATGAGTAGCACCGTCAGAGAGGAGTGATGTGTAGCACCATCAGAGAAGAGTAATGAGTTGCACCGTCAGAGAGGAGTGATGAGTAGCACTGTCAGAGAGGAGTGATGTGTAGCACCGTCAGAGAGGAGTGATGTGTAGCACTTTCAGAGAGGAGTGATGAGTAGCACTGTCAGAGAGGAGTGATGTGTAGCACTCTCAGAGAGGGGTGATGTGTAGCACTGTCAGAGAGGAGTGATGAGTAGCACCATCAGAGAGGAGTAATGAGTTGCACCGTCAGAGAGGAGTGATGTGTAGCACCATCAGAGAGGAGTAATGAGTTGCACCGTCAGAGAGGAGTGATGTGTAGCACCATCAGAGAGGAGTGATGAGTAGCACCGTCAGAGAGGAGTGATGTGTCGCACCATCAGAGAGGAGTAATGAGTTGCACCGTCAGAGAGGAGTGATGTGTTGAACCGTCATAAAGGAGTGATGTGTCGCACTTTCAGAGAGGAGTGATGAGTAGCACCGTCAGAGAGTAGTGATGTGCAGCACTCTCAGAGAGGGGTGATGTGTTGCACTGTCAGAGAGGAGTGATGAGTAGTACTGTCAGATAGGAGTGATGTGTCGCACTGTCAGAGAGGAGTGATGAGTAGCACTGTCAGAGAGGAGTGATGTGAACCTCCGTCAGAGAGGAGTGACGAGTAGCACTGTCAGAGAGGAGTGATGAGTAGCACCATCAGAGAGGAGTGATGTGAAGCACCATCAGAGAGGAGTAATGAGTAGCACCGTCAGAGAGGAGTGATGAGTAGCACCGTCAGAGAGGAGTGATGAGTAGCACCGTCAAAGAGGAGTGATGAGTAGCACCGTCAGAGAGGAGTGATGAGGAGCACTGTCAGAGAGGAGTGATGTGTAGCACCATCAGAGAGGAGTAATGAGTAGCACCGTCAGAGAGGAGTGATGAGTAGCACTTTCAGAGAGGAGTGATGTGTAGCACCGTCAGAGAGGAGTGATGTGTAGCACTGTCAAAGAGGAGTGATGAGTAGCACCGTCAACGAGGAGTGATGAGTAGCACCGTCAGAGAGGAGTGATGAGTAGCACCGTCAGAGAGGAGTGATGAGTAGCCCCGTCAGAGAGGAGTGATGAGTAGCACCGTCAGAGAGGAGTGATGAGTAGCACTGTCAGAGAGGAGTGATGTGTAGCACCATCAGAGAGGAGTAATGAGTAGCACCGTCAGAGAGGAGTGATGAGTAGCACTGTCAGAGAGGAGTGATGTTTAGCACTGTCAGAGAGGAGTGATGAGTAGCACTGTCAGAGAGGAGTGATGTGTAGCACGGTCAGAGAGGAGTGATGAGTAGCACGGTCAGAGAGGAGTGATGCGAGCACGGTCAGAGAGGAGTGATGTGAAGCACTGTCAGAGAGGAGTGCTGTGATGCACCATCAGAGAGGAGTGATGAGTAGCACCGTCAGAGAGGAGTGATGTGAAGCACCGTCAGAGAGGAGTGATGTGAAGCACCGTCAGAGAGGAGTGATGAGTAGCACTGTCAGAGAGGAGTGATGAGTAGCACTGTCAGAGAGGAGTGATGAGTAGCACCGTCAGAGAGGAGTGATGAGTAGCCCCGTCAGAGAGGAGTGATGTGTAGCACCGTCAGAGAGGAGTGATGAGTAGCACCGTCAGTGAGGAGTGATGTGTAGCACCGTCAGAGAGCAGTGATGAGTAGCATGGTCAGAGAGGAGTGATGTGTAGCACCGTCAGAGAGGAGTGATGAGTAGCACTGTCAGAGAGCAGTGATGAGTAGCACCGTCAGAGAGGAGTGATGAGTAGCCCCGTCAGAGAGGAGTAATGAGTAGCCCCGTCAGAGAGGAGTGATGTGTAGCACCGTCAGAGAGGAGTGATGAGGAGCCCCGTCAGAGAGGAGTGATGTGTAGCACCGTCAGAGAGGAGTGATGAGTCGCCCCGTCAGAGATGAGTGATGTGTCGCACAGTCAGAGAGGAGTGATGTGTAGCACTGTCAGAGAGGAGTGATGAGTAGCCCCGTCAGAGAGGAGTGATGAGTAGCCCCGTCAGAGAGGAGTGATGAGTAGCCCCGTCAGAGAGGAGTGATGAGTAGCACCGTCAGAGCGGAGTGATGTGTAGCACCGTCAGAGAGGAGTGATGAGTAGCACCGTCAGAGAGGAGTGATGAGTAGCACGGTCAGAGAGGAGTGATGAGTAGCACTGTCAGAGAGGAGTGATGAGCAGCACGGTCAGAGAGGAGTGATGTGAAGCACTGTCAGAGAGGAGTGATGAGTAGCACTGTCAGAGAGGAGTGATGTGAAGCACCATCAGAGAGGAGTGATGAGTAGCACCGTCAGAGAGGAGTGATGTGAAGCACCGTCAGAGAGGAGTGATGTGTAGCACTGTCAGAGAGGAGTGATCTGAAGCACCGTCAGAGAGGAGTGATGAGTAGCACTGTCAGAGAGGAGTGATGTGAAGCACCGTCAGAGAGGAGTGATGTGTAGCACTGTCAGAGAGGAGTGATCTGAAGCACCGTCAGAGAGGAGTGATGTGTAGCACTGTCAGAGAGGAGTGATCTGAAGCACCGTCAGAGAGGAGTGATGAGTAGCACCGTCAGAGAGGAGTGATGTGAAGCACCGTCAGAGAGGAGTGATGTGTAGCACTGTCAGAGAGGAGTGATCTGAAGCACCGTCAGAGAGGAGTGATGAGTAGCACTGTCAGAGAGGAGTGATGAGTAGCACCATCAGAGAGGAGTGATGTGAAGCACCATCAGAGAGGAGTGATGAGTAGCACCGTCAGAGAGGATTGATGTGAAGCACCGTCAGAGAGGAGTGATGAGTAGCACTGTCAGAGAGGAGTGATGTGAAGCACTGTCAGAGAGGAGTGATGTGAAGCACCGTCAGAGATGAGTGATGAGTAGCCCCGTCAGAGAGGAGTGATGAGTAGCCCCGTCAGAGAGGAGTGATGAATAGCCCCGTCAGAGAGGAGTGATGCGAGCACGGTCAGAGAGGAGTGATGTGAAGCACTGTCAGAGAGGAGTGATGAGTAGCACCGTCAGAGAGGAGTGATGAGTAGCACGGTCAGAGAGGAGTGATGAGTAGCACTGTCAGAGAGGAGTGATGAGTAGCACTGTCAGAGAGGAGTGATGTGAAGCACTGTCAGAGAGGAGTGATGTGAACCAATGTCAGGGAGGAGTGATGAGTAGCACCGTCAGAGAGGAGTGTTGAGAGCACGATCAGAGAGGCGTGATGAGTAGACCCGTCAGAGAGGAGTGATGTGAAGCACCATCAGAGAGGAGTGATGAGTAGCACCGTCAGAGAGGAGTGATGTGAAGCACCGTCAGAGAGGAGTGATGTGTAGCACTGTCAGAGAGGAGTGATTTGAAGCACCGTCAGAGAGGAGTGATGAGTAGCACTGTCAGAGAGGAGTGATGAGTAGCACCATCAGAGAGGAGTGATGTGAAGCACCATCAGAGAGGAGTGATGAGTAGCACCGTCAGAGAGGAGTGATGTGAAGCACCGTCAGAGAGGAGTGATGAGTAGCACTGTCAGAGAGGAGTGATGTGAAGCACTGTCAGAGAGGAGTGATGTGAAGCACCGTCAGAGATGAGTGATGAGTAGCACCGTCAGAGAGGAGTGATGAGTAGCCCCGTCAGAGAGGAGTGATGAGTAGCCCCGTCAGAGAGGAGTGATGCGAGCACGGTCAGAGAGGAGTGATGTGAAGCAATGTCAGAGAGGAGTGATGAGTAGCACCGTCAGAGAGGAGTGATGAGTAGCACGGTCAGAGAGCAGTGATGAGTAGCACTGTCAGAGAGGAGTGATGAGCAGCACTGTCAGAGAGGAGTGATGTGAAGCACTGTCAGAGAGGAGTGATGTGAAGCAATGTCAGGGAGGAGTGATGAGTAGCACCGTCAGAGAGGAGTGATGAGAGCACGATCAGAGAGGCTGATGAGTAGCCCCGTCAGAGAGGAGTTATGAGTAGCACGGTCAGAGAGGAGTGATGCGAGCACGGTCAGAGAGGAGCGATGTGAAGCACTGTCAGAGAGGAGTGCTGTGATACACCATCAGAGAGGAGTGATGAGTAGCACCGTCAGAGAGGAGTGATGTGAAGCACCGTCAGAGAGGAGTGATGTGAAGCACCGTCAGAGAGGAGTGATGAGTAGCACTGTCAGAGAGGAGTGATGAGTAGCACCATCAGAGAGGAGTGATGTGAAGCACCATTAGAGAGGAGTGATGAGTAGCACCGTCAGAGAGGATTGATGTGAAGCACCGTCAGAGAGGAGTGATGAGGGGCACTGTCAGAGAGGAGTGATGTGAAGCACTGTCAGAGAGGAGTGATGTGAAGCACCGTCAGAGATGAGTGATGAGTAGCACCGTCAGAGAGGAGTGATGAGTAGCCCCGTCAGAGAGGAGTGATGAGTAGCCCCGTCAGAGAGGAGTGATGCGAGCACGGTCAGAGTGGAGTGATGTGAAGCACTGTCAGAGAGGAGTGATGAGTAGCACTGTCAAAGAGGAGTGATGTGAAGCACCATCAGAGAGGAGTGATGAGTAGCACTGTCAGAGAGGAGTGATGTGAAGCTCCGTCAGAGAGGAGTGACGAGTAGCACTGTCAGAGAGGAGTGATGAGTAGCACCATCAGAGAGGAGTGATGTGAAGCACCATCAGAGAGGAGTGATGAGTAGCACCGTCAGAGAGGAGTGATGTGAAGCACCGTCAGGGAGGAGTGATGAGTAGCACTGTCAGAGAGGAGTGATGTGAAGCACTGTCAGAGAGGAGTGATGTGAAGCACCGTCAGAGATGAGTGATGAGTAGCCCCGTCAGAGAGGAGTGATGAGAAGCACCGTCAGAGAGGAGTGATGAGTAGCACTGTCAGAGAGGAGTGATGAGTAGCACCATCAGAGAGGAGTGATGTGAAGCACCGTCCGAGAGGAGTGATGAGTAGCACCATCAGAGAGGAGTGATGAGTCGCACTGTCAGAGAGGAGTGATGTGTAGCACGGTCAGAGAGGAGTGATGAGGAGCCCCGTCAGAGAGGAGTGATGTGTAGCACCGTCAGAGAGGAGTGATGAGTAGCACCGTCAGAGAGGAGTGATGAGTAGCCCCGTCAGAGAGTAGTGATGAGTAGCCCCGTCAGAGAGGAGTGATGTGTAGCACTGTCAGAGAGGAGTGATTTGAAGCACCGTCAGAGAGGAGTGATGCGAGCACGGTCAGAGAGGAGTGATGTGAAGCACTGTCAGAGAGGAGTGATGAGTAGCACCGTCAGAGAGGAGTGATGAGTAGCACGGTCAGAGAGGAGTGATGAGTAGCACTGTCAGAGAGGAGTGATGAGTAGCACTGTCAGAGAGGAGTGATGTGAAGCACTGTCAGAGAGGAGTGATGTGAACCAATGTCAGGGAGGAGTGATGAGTAGCACCGTCAGAGAGGAGTGTTGAGAGCACGATCAGAGAGGCGTGATGAGTAGACCCGTCAGAGAGGAGTGATGTGAAGCTCCATCAGAGAGGAGTGATGAGTAGCACCGTCAGAGAGGAGTGATGTGAAGCACCGTCAGAGAGGAGTGATGTGTAGCACTGTCAGAGAGGAGTGATTTGAAGCACCGTCAGAGAGGAGTGATGAGTAGCACTGTCAGAGAGGAGTGATGAGTAGCACCATCAGAGAGGAGTGATGTGAAGCACCATCAGAGAGGAGTGATGAGTAGCACCGTCAGAGAGGAGTGATGTGAAGCACCGTCAGAGAGGAGTGATGAGTAGCACTGTCAGAGAGGAGTGATGTGAAGCACTGTCAGAGAGGAGTGATGTGAAGCACCGTCAGAGATGAGTGATGAGTAGCACCGTCAGAGAGGAGTGATGAGTAGCCCCGTCAGAGAGGAGTGATGAGTAGCCCCGTCAGAGAGGAGTGATGCGAGCACGGTCAGAGAGGAGTGATGTGAAGCAATGTCAGAGAGGAGTGATGAGTAGCACCGTCAGAGAGGAGTGATGAGTAGCACGGTCAGAGAGGAGTGATGAGTAGCACTGTCAGAGAGGAGTGATGAGCAGCACTGTCAGAGAGGAGTGATGTGAAGCACTGTCAGAGAGGAGTGATGTGAAGCAATGTCAGGGAGGAGTGATGAGTAGCACCGTCAGAGAGGAGTGATGAGAGCACGATCAGAGAGGCTGATGAGTAGCCCCGTCAGAGAGGAGTTATGAGTAGCACGGTCAGAGAGGAGTGATGCGAGCACGGTCAGAGAGGAGCGATGTGAAGCACTGTCAGAGAGGAGTGCTGTGATACACCATCAGAGAGGAGTGATGAGTAGCACCGTCAGAGAGGAGTGATGAGTAGCACCGTCAGAGAGTAGTGATGTGCAGCACTCTCAGAGAGGGGTGATGTGTTGCACTGTCAGAGAGGAGTGATGAGTAGTACTGTCAGATAGGAGTGATGTGTCGCACTGTCAGAGAGGAGTGATGAGTAGCACTGTCAGAGAGGAGTGATGTGAACCTCCGTCAGAGAGGAGTGACGAGTAGCACTGTCAGAGAGGAGTGATGAGTAGCACCATCAGAGAGGAGTGATGTGAAGCACCATCAGAGAGGAGTGATGAGTAGCACCGTCAGAGAGGAGTGATGTGAAGCACCGTCAGGGAGGAGTGATGAGTAGCACTGTCAGAGAGGAGTGATGTGAAGCACTGTCAGAGAGGAGTGATGTGTAGCACCGTCAGAGAGGAGTGATGAGTAGCACCGTCAGAGAGGAGTGATGAGTAGCCCCGTCAGAGAGTAGTGATGAGTAGCCCCGTCAGAGAGGAGTGATGTGTAGCACTGTCAGAGAGGAGTGATGTGTAGCACCGTCAGAGAGGAGTGATGAGTAGCACTGTCAGAGAGGAGTGATGTGAAGCACCGTCAGAGAGGAGTGATGTGAAGCACCGTCAGAGAGGAGTGATGTGTAGCACCATCAGAGAGGAGTGATGTGTAGCACCGTCAGAGAGGAGTGATGAGTAGCACTGTCAGAGAGGAGTGATGTGAAGCACCGTCAGAGAGGAGTGATGTTTAGCACCGTCAGTGGAGTGATGTGAAGCACCGTCAGAGAGGAGTGATGAGTAGCACCGTCAGAGAGGAGTGATGAGTAGCACCGTCAGAGAGGAGTGATGAGTAGCACTGTCAGAGAGGAGTGATGAGTAGCACTGTCAGATTGGAGTGATGTTTAGCACCGTCAGATTGGAGTGATGTGTAGCACCGTCAGAGAGGAGTGATGTGAAGCACCGTCAGAGAGGAGTGATGAGTAGCACTGTCAGAGAGGAGTGATGAGTAGCACTGTCAGAGAGGAGTGATGAGTACCACTGTCAGATTGGAGTGATGTGTAGCACCGTCAGAGAGGAGTGATGTGTAGCACCGTCAGAGAGGAGTGATGAGTAGCACCGTCAGAGAGGAGTGATGAGTAGCACTGTCAGAGAGGAGTGATGTGTAGCACTGTCAGAGAGGAGTGATGTGAAGCACCGTCAGAGAGGAGTAATGAGTAGCACCGTCAGAGAGGAGTGATGTGTCGCACCGTCAGAGAGGAGTGATGTGTAGCACCGTCAGAGAGGAGTGAGGAGTAGCACCGTCAGAGAGGTGTGATGAGTAGCACCGTCAGAGAGGAGTAATGAGTAGCACCGTCAGAGAGGAGTGATGTGTCGCACCGTCAGAGAGGAGTAATGAGTAGCACCGTCAGAGAGGAGTAATGAGTAGCACCGTCAGAGAGGAGTGATGTGTCGCACCGTCAGAGAGGAGTGATGAGTAGCACCGTCAGAGAGGTGTGATGAGTAGCACCGTCAGAGATGAGTGATGAGTAGCACTGTCAGAGAGGAGTGATGTGAAGCACCGTCAGAGAGGAGTAATGAGTAGCACCGTCAGAGAGGAGTGATGTGTCGCACCGTCAGAGAGGAGTGATGAGTAGCACCGTCAGAGAGGTGTGATGAGTAGCACCGTCAGAGAGGAGTGATGAGTAGCACTGTCAGAGAGGAGTGATGTGTAGCACTGTCAGAGAGGAGTGATGTGAAGCACCGTCAGAGAGGAGTAATGAGTAGCACCGTCAGAGAGGAGTGATGTGTCGCACCGTCAGAGAGGAGTGATGTGTAGCACCATCAGAGAGGAGTGATGTGCAGCTCCGTCAGAGAGGAGTGATGAGTAGCACCGTCAGAGAGGAGTGATGAGTAGCACCGTCAGAGAGGAGTGATGAGTAGCACCGTCAGAGAGGTGTGATGTGTAGCACCATGAGAGAGGAGTAATGAGTAGCACCGTCAGAGAGGAGTGATGAGTAGCACCGTCAGAGAGGAGTGATGAGTAGCACCGTCAAAGAGGAGTGATGAGTAGCACCGTCAGAGAGGAGTGATGAGGAGCACTGTCAGAGAGGAGTGATGTGTAGCACCATCAGAGAGGAGTAATGAGTAGCACCGTCAGAGAGGAGTGATGAGTAGCACTTTCAGAGAGGAGTGATGTGTAGCACCGTCAGAGAGGAGTGATGTGTAGCACTGTCAAAGAGGAGTGATGAGTAGCACCGTCAACGAGGAGTGATGAGTAGCACCGTCAGAGAGGAGTGATGAGTAGCACCGTCAGAGAGGAGTGATGAGTAGCCCCGTCAGAGAGGAGTGATGAGTAGCACCGTCAGAGAGGAGTGATGAGTAGCACTGTCAGAGAGGAGTGATGTGTAGCACCATCAGAGAGGAGTAATGAGTAGCACCGTCAGAGAGGAGTGATGAGTAGCACTGTCAGAGAGGAGTGATGTTTAGCACTGTCAGAGAGGAGTGATGAGTAGCACTGTCAGAGAGGAGTGATGTGTAGCACGGTCAGAGAGGAGTGATGAGTAGCACCGTCAGAGAGGAGTGATGTGTAGCACCATCAGAGAAGAGTAATGAGTTGCACCGTCAGAGAGGAGTGATGAGTAGCACTGTCAGAGAGGAGTGATGTGTAGCACCGTCAGAGAGGAGTGATGTGTAGCACTTTCAGAGAGGAGTGATGAGTAGCACTGTCAGAGAGGAGTGATGTGTAGCACTCTCAGAGAGGGGTGATGTGTAGCACTGTCAGAGAGGAGTGATGAGTAGCACCATCAGAGAGGAGTAATGAGTTGCACCGTCAGAGAGGAGTGATGTGTAGCACCATCAGAGAGGAGTAATGAGTTGCACCGTCAGAGAGGAGTGATGTGTAGCACCATCAGAGAGGAGTGATGAGTAGCACCGTCAGAGAGGAGTGATGTGTCGCACCATCAGAGAGGAGTAATGAGTTGCACCGTCAGAGAGGAGTGATGTGTTGAACCGTCATAAAGGAGTGATGTGTCGCACTTTCAGAGAGGAGTGATGAGTAGCACCGTCAGAGAGTAGTGATGTGCAGCACTCTCAGAGAGGGGTGATGTGTTGCACTGTCAGAGAGGAGTGATGAGTAGTACTGTCAGATAGGAGTGATGTGTCGCACTGTCAGAGAGGAGTGATGAGTAGCACTGTCAGAGAGGAGTGATGTGAACCTCCGTCAGAGAGGAGTGACGAGTAGCACTGTCAGAGAGGAGTGATGAGTAGCACCATCAGAGAGGAGTGATGTGAAGCACCATCAGAGAGGAGTGATGAGTAGCACCGTCAGAGAGGAGTGATGTGAAGCACCGTCAGGGAGGAGTGATGAGTAGCACTGTCAGAGAGGAGTGATGTGAAGCACTGTCAGAGAGGAGTGATGTGAAGCACCGTCAGAGATGAGTGATGAGTAGCCCCGTCAGAGAGGAGTGATGAGTAGCACCGTCAGAGAGGAGTGATGAGTAGCACTGTCAGAGAGGAGTGATGAGTAGCACCATCAGAGAGGAGTGATGTGAAGCACCGTCCGAGAGGAGTGATGAGTAGCACCATCAGAGAGGAGTGATGAGTCGCACTGTCAGAGAGGAGTGATGTGTAGCACTGTCAGAGAGGAGTGATGAGTAGCCCCGTCAGAGAGGAGTGATGTGTAGCACCGTCAGAGAGGAGTGATGAGTAGCACCGTCAGAGAGGAGTGATGAGTAGCCCCGTCAGAGAGTAGTGATGAGTAGCCCCGTCAGAGAGGAGTGATGTGTAGCACCGTTAGAGAGGAGTGATGTGAAGCACCGTCAGAGAGGAGTGATGTTTAGCACCGTCAGTGGAGTGATGTGAAGCACCGTCAGAGAGGAGTGATGAGTAGCACCGTCAGAGAGGAGTGATGAGTAGCACCGTCAGAGAGGAGTGATGAGTAGCACTGTCAGAGAGGAGTGATGAGTAGCATGGTCAGAGAGGAGTGATGAGTAGCACTGTCAGAGAGGAGTGATGAGGAGCCCCGTCAGAGAGTAGTGATGAGTAGCCCCGTCAGAGAGTAGTGATGAGTAGCCCCGTCAGAGAGGAGTAATGTGTAGCACTGTCAGAGAGGAGTGATGTGTTGCACCGTCAGAGAGGAGTGATGAGTAGCACTGTCAGAGAGGAGTGATGTGAAGCACCGTCAGAGAGGAGTGATGTTTAGCACCGTCAGTGGAGTGATGTGAAGCACCGTCAGAGAGGAGTGATGAGTAGCACCGTCAGAGAGGAGTGATGAGTAGCACCGTCAGAGAGGAGTGATGAGTAGCACTGTCAGAGAGGAGTGATGAGTAGCATGGTCAGAGAGGAGTGATGAGTAGCACTGTCAGAGAGGAGTGATGAGTAGCACTGTCAGAGAGGAGTGATGAGTAGCACCGTCAGAGAGGAGTGATGAGTAGCACTGTCAGAGAGGAGTGATGAGTAGCACTGTCAGAGAGGAGTGATGAGTAGCACTGTCAGATTGGAGTGATGTGTAGCACCGTCAGAGAGGAGTGATGAGTAGCACCGTCAGAGAGGTGTGATGAGTAGCACCGTCAGAGAGGAGTGATGAGTAGCACTGTCAGAGAGGAGTGATGTGTAGCACTGTCAGAGAGGAGTGATGTGAAGCACCGTCAGAGAGGAGTAATGAGTAGCACCGTCAGAGAGGAGTGATGTGTCGCACCGTCAGAGAGGAGTGATGTGTAGCACCGTCAGAGAGGAGTGAGGAGTAGCACCGTCAGAGAGGTGTGATGAGTAGCACCGTCAGAGAGGAGTAATGAGTAGCACCGTCAGAGAGGAGTGATGTGTCGCACCGTCAGAGAGGAGTAATGAGTAGCACCGTCAGAGAGGAGTAATGAGTAGCACCGTCAGAGAGGAGTGATGTGTCGCACCGTCAGAGAGGAGTGATGAGTAGCACAGTCAGAGAGGTGTGATGAGTAGCACCGTCAGAGAGGAGTGATGAGTAGCACTGTCAGAGAGGAGTGATGTGAAGCACCGTCAGAGAGGAGTAATGAGTAGCACCGTCAGAGAGGAGTGATGTGTCGCACCGTCAGAGAGGAGTGATGAGTAGCACCGTCAGAGAGGTGTGATGAGTAGCACCGTCAGAGAGGAGTGATGAGTAGCACTGTCAGAGAGGAGTGATGAGTAGCACCGTCAGAGAGGAGTGATGTGTCGCACCGTCAGAGAGGAGTGATGTGTAGCACCATCAGAGAGGAGTGATGTGTAGCTCCGTCAGAGAGGAGTGATGAGTAGCACCATCAGAGAGGAGTGATGAGTAGCACCGTCAGAGAGGTGTGATGTGTAGCACCATGAGAGAGGAGTAATGAGTAGCACCGTCAGAGAGGAGTGATGAGTAGCACCGTCAGAGAGGAGTGATGAGTAGCACCGTCAAAGAGGAGTGATGAGTAGCACCGTCAGAGAGGAGTGATGAGTAGCACTGTCAGAGAGGAGTGATGTGTAGCACCATCAGAGAGGAGTAATGAGTAGCACCGTCAGAGAGGAGTGATGAGTAGCACTTTCAGAGAGGAGTGATGTGTAGCACCGTGAGAGAGGAGTGATGTGTAGCACTGTCAAAGAGGAGTGATGAGTAGCACCGTCAACGAGGAGTGATGAGTAGCACCGTCAGAGAGGAGTGATGAGTAGCACCGTCAGAGAGGTGTGATGTGTAGCACCATCAGAGATGAGTAATGAGTAGCACCGTCATAGAGGAGTGATGAGTAGCCCCGTCAGAGAGGAGTGATGAGTAGCACCGTCAGAGAGGAGTGATGAGTAGCACCGTCAGAGAGGAGTGATGTGTAGCACCATCAGAGATGAGTAATGAGTAGCACCGTCAGAGAGGAGTGATGAGTAGCACCGTCAGAGAGGAGTGATGAGTAGCACTGTCAGAGAGGAGTGATGTGTAGCACCATCAGAGAGGAGTAATGAGTAGCACCGTCAGAGAGGAGTGATGAGTAGCACTGTCAGAGAGGAGTGATGTTTAGCACTGTCAGAGAGGAGTGATGAGTAGCACTGTCAGAGAGGAGTGATGTGTAGCACGGTCAGAGAGGAGTGATGAGTAGCACCGTCAGAGAGGAGTGATGTGTAGCACCATCAGAGAAGAGTAATGAGTTGCACCGTCAGAGAGGAGTGATGAGTAGCACTGTCAGAGAGGAGTGATGTGTAGCACCGTCAGAGAGGAGTGATGTGTAGCACTTTCAGAGAGGAGTGATGAGTAGCACTGTCAGAGAGGAGTGATGTGTAGCACTCTCAGAGAGGGGTGATGTGTAGCACTGTCAGAGAGGAGTGATGAGTAGCACCATCAGAGAGGAGTAATGAGTTGCACCGTCAGAGAGGAGTGATGTGTAGCACCATCAGAGAGGAGTAATGAGTTGCACCGTCAGAGAGGAGTGATGTGTAGCACCATCAGAGAGGAGTGATGAGTAGCACCGTCAGAGAGGAGTGATGTGTCGCACCATCAGAGAGGAGTAATGAGTTGCACCGTCAGAGAGGAGTGATGTGTTGAACCGTCATAAAGGAGTGATGTGTCGCACTTTCAGAGAGGAGTGATGAGTAGCACCGTCAGAGAGTAGTGATGTGTAGCACTCTCAGAGAGGGGTGATGTGTTGCACTGTCAGAGAGGAGTGATGAGTAGTACTGTCAGAGAGGAGTGATGAGTCGCACCGTCAGAGAGGAGTGATGAGCAGCACCATCAGAGAGGAGTGATGTTTCGCACTGTCAGATAGGAGTGATGTGTCGCACTGTCAGAGAGGAGTGATGAGTAGCACTGTCAAAGAGGAGTGATGTGAAGCACCATCAGAGAGGAGTGATGAGTAGCACTGTCAGAGAGGAGTGATGTGAACCTCCGTCAGAGAGGAGTGACGAGTAGCACTGTCAGAGAGGAGTGATGAGTTGCACCATCAGAGAGGAGTGATGTGAAGCACCATCAGAGAGGAGTGATGAGTAGCACCGTCAGAGAGGAGTGATGTGAAGCACCGTCAGGGAGGAGTGATGTGTAGCACTGTCAGAGAGGAGTGATGTGAAGCACTGTCAGAGAGGAGTGATGTGAAGCACCGTCAGAGATGAGTGATGAGTAGCCCCGTCAGAGAGGAGTGATGAGTAGCACCGTCAGAGAGGAGTGATGAGTAGCACTGTCAGAGAGGAGTGATGAGTAGCACCATCAGAGAGGAGTGATGTGAAGCACCGTCCGAGAGGAGTGATGAGTAGCACCATCAGAGAGGAGTGATGAGTCGCACTGTCAGAGAGGAGTGATGTGTAGCACTGTCAGAGAGGAGTGATGAGTAGCCCCGTCAGAGAGGAGTGATGTGTAGCACCGTCAGAGAGGAGTGATGAGTAGCACCGTCAGAGAGGAGTGATGAGTAGCCCCGTCAGAGAGTCGTGATGAGTAGCCCCGTCAGAGAGGAGTGATGTGTAGCACCGTTAGAGAGGAGTGATGTGAAGCACTGTCAGAGAGGAGTGATGTTTAGCACCGTCAGTGGAGTGATGTGAAGCACCGTCAGAGAGGAGTGATGAGTAGCACCGTCAGAGAGGAGTGATGAGTAGCACCGTCAGAGAGGAGTGATGAGTAGCACTGTCAGAGAGGAGTGATGAGTAGCACCGTCAGAGAGGAGTGATGAGTAGCACCGTCAGAGAGGTGTGATGTGTAGCACCATCAGAGATGAGTAATGAGTAGCACCGTCAGAGAGGAGTGATGAGTAGCACCGTCAGAGAGGAGTGATGAGTAGCACTGTCAGAGAGGAGTGATGTGTAGCACCATCAGAGAGGAGTAATGAGTAGCACCGTCAGAGAGGAGTGATGAGTAGCACTGTCAGAGAGGAGTGATGTTTAGCACTGTCAGAGAGGAGTGATGAGTAGCACTGTCAGAGAGGAGTGATGTGTAGCACGGTCAGAGAGGAGTGATGAGTAGCACCGTCAGAGAGGAGTGATGTGTAGCACCATCAGAGAAGAGTAATGAGTTGCACCGTCAGAGAGGAGTGATGAGTAGCACTGTCAGAGAGGAGTGATGTGTAGCACCGTCAGAGAGGAGTGATGTGTAGTACTTTCAGAGAGGAGTGATGAGTAGCACTGTCAGAGAGGAGTGATGTGTAGCACTCTCAGAGAGGGGTGATGTGTAGCACTGTCAGAGAGGAGTGATGAGTAGCACCATCAGAGAGGAGTAATGAGTTGCACCGTCAGAGAGGAGTGATGTGTAGCACCATCAGAGAGGAGTAATGAGTTGCACCGTCAGAGAGGAGTGATGTGTAGCACCATCAGAGAGGAGTGATGAGTAGCACCGTCAGAGAGGAGTGATGTGTCGCACCATCAGAGAGGAGTAATGAGTTGCACCGTCAGAGAGGAGTGATGTGTTGAACCGTCATAAAGGAGTGATGTGTCGCACTTTCAGAGAGGAGTGATGAGGAGCACCGTCAGAGAGTAGTGATGTGTAGCACTCTCAGAGAGGGGTGATGTGTTGCACTGTCAGAGAGGAGTGATGAGTAGTACTGTCAGAGAGGAGTGATGAGTCGCACCGTCAGAGAGGAGTGATGAGCAGCACCATCAGAGAGGAGTGATGTGTCGCACTGTCAGAGAGGAGTGATGAGTAGCACTGTCAAAGAGGAGTGATGTGAAGCACCATCAGAGAGGAGTGATGAGTAGCACTGTCAGAGAGGAGTGATGTGAACCTCCGTCAGAGAGGAGTGACGAGTAGCACTGTCAGAGAGGAGTGATGAGTAGCACCATCAGAGAGGAGTGATGTGAAGCACCATCAGAGAGGAGTGATGAGTAGCACCGTCAGAGAGGAGTGATGTGAAGCACCGTCAGGGAGGAGTGATGAGTAGCACTGTCAGAGAGGAGTGATGTGAAGCACTGTCAGAGAGGAGTGATGTGAAGCACCGTCAGAGATGAGTGATGAGTAGCCCCGTCAGAGAGGAGTGATGAGTAGCACCGTCAGAGAGGAGTGATGAGTAGCACCGTCCGAGAGGAGTGATGAGTAGCACCATCAGAGAGGAGTGATGAGTCGCACTGTCAGAGAGGAGTGATGTGTAGCACTGTCAGAGAGGAGTGATGAGTAGCCCCGTCAGAGAGGAGTGATGTGTAGCACCGTCAGAGAGGAGTGATGAGTAGCACCGTCAGAGAGGAGTGATGAGTAGCCCCGTCAGAGAGTAGTGATGAGTAGCCCCGTCAGAGAGGAGTGATGTGTAGCACCGTTAGAGAGGAGTGATGTGAAGCACCGTCAGAGAGGAGTGATGTTTAGCACCGTCAGTGGAGTGATGTGAAGCACCGTCAGAGAGGAGTGATGAGGAGCACCGTCAGAGAGGAGTGATGAGTAGCACCGTCAGAGAGGAGTGATGAGTAGCACTGTCAGAGAGTAGTGATGAGTAGCATGGTCAGAGAGGAGTGATGAGTAGCACTGTCAGAGAGGAGTGATGAGTAGCACTGTCAGAGAGGAGTGATGAGTCGCACTGTCAGATTGGAGTGATGTTTAGCACCGTCAGATTGGAGTGATGTGTAGCACCGTCAGAGAGGAGTGATGTGAAGCACCGTCAGAGAGGAGTGATGAGTAGCACTCTCAGAGAGGAGTGATGAGTAGCACTGTCAGAGAGGAGTGATGAGTGCACTGTCAGATTGGAGTGATGTGTAGCACTGTCAGAGAGGAGTGATGTGAAGCACCGTCAGAGAGGAGTAATGAGTAGCACCGTCAGAGAGGAGTGATGTGTCGCACCGTCAGAGAGGAGTGATGTGTAGCACCGTCAGAGAGGAGTGATGTGTAGCACCATCAGAGAGGAGTGATGTGTAGCTCCGTCAGAGAGGAGTGATGAGTAGCACCGTCAGAGAGGAGTGATGAGTAGCACCGTCAGAGAGGAGTGATGAGTAGCACCGTCAGAGAGGTGTGATGTGTAGCACCATGAGAGAGGAGTAATGAGTAGCACCGTCAGAGAGGAGTGATGAGTAGCACCGTCAGAGAGGAGTGATGAGTAGCACCTTCAAAGAGGAGTGATGAGTAGCACCGTCAGAGAGGAGTGATGAGTAGCACTGTCAGAGAGGAGTGATGTGTAGCACCATCAGAGAGGAGTAATGAGTAGCACCGTCAGAGAGGAGTGATGAGTAGCACTTTCAGAGAGGAGTGATGTGTAGCACCGTCAGAGAGGAGTGATGTGTAGCACTGTCAAAGAGGAGTGATGAGTAGCACCGTCAACGAGGAGTGATGAGTAGCACCGTCAGAGAGGTGTGATGAGTAGCACCGTCAGAGAGGTGTGATGTGTAGCACCATCAGAGATGAGTAATGAGTAGCACCGTCAGAGAGGAGTGATGAGTAGCACCGTCAGAGAGGAGTGATGAGTAAAACCGTCAGAGAGGAGTGATGAGTAGCACCGTCAGAGAGGTGTGATGTGTAGCACCATCAGAGATGAGTAATGAGTAGCACCGTCAGAGAGGAGTGATGAGTAGCACCGTCAGAGAGGAGTGATGAGTAGCACTGTCAGAGAGGAGTGATGTGTAGCACCATCAGAGAGGAGTAATGAGTAGCACCGTCAGAGAGGAGTGATGAGTAGCACTGTCAGAGAGGAGTGATGTTTAGCACTGTCAGAGAGGAGTGATGAGTAGCACTGTCAGAGAGGAGTGATGTGTAGCACGGTCAGAGAGGAGTGATGAGTAGCACCGTCAGAGAGGAGTGATGTGTCGCACCATCAGAGAAGAGTAATGAGTTGCACCGTCAGAGAGGAGTGATGAGTAGCACTGTCAGAGAGGAGTGATGTGTAGCACCGTCAGAGAGGAGTGATGTGTAGCACTTTCAGAGAGGAGTGATGAGTAGCACTGTCAGAGAGGAGTGATGTGTAGCACTCTCAGAGAGGGGTGATGTGTAGCACTGTCAGAGAGGAGTGATGAGTAGCACCATCAGAGAGGAGTAATGAGTTGCACCGTCAGAGAGGAGTGATGTGTAGCACCATCAGAGAGGAGTAATGAGTTGCACCGTCAGAGAGGAGTGATGTGTAGCACCATCAGTGAGGAGTGATGAGTAGCACCGTCAGAGAGGAGTGATGTGTCGCACCATCAGAGAGGAGTAATGAGTTGCACCGTCAGAGAGGAGTGATGTGTTGCACCGTCAGAGAGGGGTGATGTGTCGCACTTTCAGAGAGGAGTGATGAGTAGCACCGTCAGAGAGGAGTGATGTGTAGCACTCTCAGAGAGGGGTGATGTGTTGCACTGTCAGAGAGGAGTGATGAGTAGCACCGTCAGAGAGGAGTGATGAGTAGCACTCTCAGAGAGGGGTGATGTGTTGCACTGTCAGAGGGGAGTGATGAGTAGTACTGTCAGAGAGGAGTGATGAGTCGCACCGTCAGAGAGGAGTGATGTCGTGTGGCCATCGGATGGACAATTATCTGCTCTCACATATATTTTATTCTGCATTTTGGATCTCTGAATATGTGGGAGTGTTATTGGATTGCTGTACTTTCAATATTAAAACGTCGAGTTACATCGAGTCTATAGCACAGAAACAGGCCATTCGGCCCAACTGGTCTATGCTGGTGTTTATGCTCCACACCAGCCTCCTCCCTCCCTACCTCATCTAACCCTATCAGCATATCCTTCTATTCCTTTCTCCCAGCTTCCCCTTAAATGGATCTCTCCTATTTGCCTCAACCATTCCTTGTGGTAGCACATTCCACATTCTATTCACTCTCCGGGTAAAGAAGTTTCTCCTGAATTCCCTATTGGATTTATTAGCGACTATTTTCTATTTATGACCTCTAGTTTTGACTCCCCCACAAGTGGAAATATTTTCTCTACCCTATCAAACCCTATCATTATCTTAAAGACCTCTATCAGGTCACCCCTCAGTCTTTTCTTTTCTGGAGAACAGAGTCCTTGCCTGTTCAGCCTTTCCTGATAAGGATATCCTCTCAGTTCTGGTATCATCCTTGTGAATCTATTTTGCATCCTCTCCATAGCCTCTGTCTCAAGGTTCTATACAACTTTAACTTAACTTCTCTGCTTTTCAATTCTATCCCTCTAGAAATAAACCCTCTGCCTTTTTTATGGCCTTATTTACCTGTGTCGCTACTTTTAGTGATTTGTGTATCTGTACCCCCAGATCCCTTCGCTCCTCTGTCCTGTTTAGACTTTTATTATCCAAACAGTATGTGAACGTAAGAACATAAGATATAGGAGCAGGAGTAGGCCATATGGCACTCTCGAGCCTGCTCCGCCATTCAATAAGATCATGGCTGATCTTCGAGGAGAAATTTCTTCCCTCAGAGGGTTGTGAATCTTTGGAATTCTTTACCCCAGAGGGCTGTGGATGCTGAGTCATTGAATATATTCAAGGCTGAGATAGACAGATATCGGGCGGGAAAGTGGAGTTGGGGTCGAAGATCAGCCATGATCTTATTGAATGTTGAATCAGGCTCGAGGGGCGTATGGCCTACTCCTGCTCCTATTTCCTATGTTCTTATGTTAACTCCACTTTCTGCCCGATCCCCATATCCCTTAATTCCTTTAGAGTCCAAAAATCTATCTATGTCCGCCTTATACTCAATGACTGAGCATCCACAGTCTTCTGGCACAGAGAATTCCAAAGATTGAGAACCCTCTGAGTGTAGAAATTCCTCCTCATCTCAGTCCTAAATGGCCGACCCCTTATCCCGAGACTATGCCCCCTAGTTCTAGACTCTCCAGCCAGGGGAAACAATCTCTCAGCATCGACCCTGTAAAGCCTTCTCAGAATCTTATGTTTCAATGAGATCACCGCTCATTCTTCTAAACTCCAGAGAGTATAGGCCCGTTCTACTCAATCTCTCCTCATAGGACAACCCTCTCATCCCAGGAATTAATCTACTGAACCTTTGTTGCGCCACCTCGAAGGCAAGTATATCCTTCCTTAAATAAGGAGATCAAATCTGTACACAGTATGCCAGGTGAGGTCTCACCAAAGCCTTGTACAATTGCAGCAAGGCTTCCTTACTCTTGTACTCCAAGCCCCTTGCAATAAAGGCCAACATACCATTTGCCTTCCTAATTGCTTGCTGTACCTGCATGTTAACTTTCTGTGTTTCCTGTACGAGGACACCCAAATCCCTCTGAACACCAACATTTAATAGTTTCTCATCATTTAAAAAATATTCTGTTTTTCTATTCTTCCTACCAAAGTGAATAACCTCACATTTCCCCACATTATATCCATCTGCCACCTTCTCGCCCACTCACTTAATCTGTCTATATTCCTTTGCAGACTCTTTGTGTCCTCCTCACAGCTTGCTTTCCCACCTAGCTTTGTATCGTCAGCAAACTTGGATACATTACACTCGGTCCCTTCATCTAAGTCATTAATATAGATTGTAAATAGCTGAGGCCCAAGCACTGATCCTTGCGACAGCCCACTATTGACAGTCGGCCAACCTGAAAATGACCCGTTTATCCCTACTCTCTGTGTTCTGTCCATTAACCAATCCTCTATCCATGCTAATATATTGCCCCCAACCCCATGAGCCCGTATCTTGTGTGACAACCTTTTATGTGGCACCTTATTGAATGCCTTTTGAAAATCCAAATACACCACATGCAATTGTTCCTCTTTATCTACCCTGCTAGTTACATCCTCAAAAAAACTCTTAATAGATTGTCAAACATGATTTCCCTATCATAAAACCATGTTAACTGACCGAGCTGGCCAAGTCCTGAAGGACATAGCTGCCAGACTGGGCCTGCGGCAGGTGGTGAGCGAACCAACACAAGGGAAAAACCTACTTGACCTCGTCCTCACCAATCTACCTGTCACAAATGCACCTGTCCATGACAGTATTGGTAGGAGTGACCACCGCACAGTCCTCGTGGAGACGAAGTCCTGTCTTCACACTTAGGACACCATCCAACGTGTTGTGTGGCACTACCACCGTGCTAAATGGGATAGATTCAGAACGGATCTAGAAGCTCAAAACTGGGCACCCATGAGGCACTGTGGGCCATCAGCAGCAGCAGAATTGTATTCCAGCACAATCTGTAACCTCATGGCCCGGCATATTCCTCACTCTACCATTACCAACAAGCCAGGGGATCAACCATGGTTCAATGAGGAGTGTAGAAGAGCATGCCAGGAGCAGCACCAGGCGTACCTAAAAATGAGGTGCCAACCTGGTGAAGCTACAACTCAGGACTACACGCATGCTAAACAGCAGAAACAACATGCTATAGACAGAGCTAAGTGATTCCACAACCAATGGATCAGATCAAAGCCCTGCAGTCCTGCCACATCCAGTCGTGAATGGTGGTGGACAATTAAACAACTAATGGGAGGAGGAGGCTCTGCAAACATCCCCATCCTCAATGATGGTGAAGTCCAGCACGTGAGTGCAAAAGACAAGGCTGAAGTGTTTGCATCTTCAGCCAGAAGTGACGAGTGGACGATCCATCTCGGCCGCCTCCCGATATCCCCACCATCACAGAAACCAGTCTTCAGCCAATTCGATTCACTCCACGTGATATCAAGAAACGGCTGAGTGCACTGGATACAGCAAAGGCTATGGGCCCCGACAACATCCCGGCTGTAGTGCTGAAGACTTGTGCTCCAGAACTAGCTGCACCTCTAGCCAAGCTGTTCCAGTACAGCTACAACACTGGCATCTACCCGACAATGTGGAAAATTGCCCAGGTATGTCCTGTCCACAAGCAGGACAAATCCAATCCGGCCAATTACGGCCCCATTAGTCTTTTCTCAATGATCAGCAAAGTGATGGAAGGTATCATCGACAGTGCTATCACGTGGCATTTACTCACCAATAACCTGCTCACCGATGCTCAGTTTGGGTTCCGCCAGGACCACTCGGCTCCAGACCTCATTACAGCCTTGGTCCAAACATGGACAAAAGAGCTGAATTCCAGAGGTGAGGTGAGAGTGATTGCCCTTGACATCAAGGCAGCATTTGACTGAGTGTGGCACCAAGGAGCCCTCGTAAAATTGAAGTGAATGGGAATCAGGGGGAAAACTCTCCAATGGCTGGAGTCATACCTAGTACAAAGGAAGATGGTAGTGGTTGTTGGAGGCCAATCATCTCAGCCCCAGGGCATTGCTGCAGGAGTTCCTCAGGGCAGTGTCCTAGGCCCAACCATCTTCAGCTGCTTCATCAATGACCTTCCCTCCATCATAAGGTCAGAAATGGGGATGTTCGCTGATGATTGCACAGTGTTCAGTTCCATTCGCAACCCCTCAGATAATGAAGCAGTCTGTGCCCGCATGCAGCAAGACCTGGACTATATCCAGGCTTGGGCTGATAAGTGGCAAGTAGCATTCGTGCCAGACAAGTGCCAGGCAATGACCATCTCCAACAAGATAGAGTCTAATCACCTCCCCTTGACATTCAACGGCATTACCATCACCGAATCCCCCACCATCAACATCCTGGGGGTCACCATTGACCGGAAACTTAACTGGGCCAGCCACTTAAATACTGTGGCTACAAGAGCAGGTCAGAGGCTGGGTATTCTGCGGAGAGTGACTCACCTCCTGACTCCCCAAAGCCTTTCCACCATCTACAAGGCACAAGTCAGGAGTGTGATGGAATACTCTCCACTTGCTTGGATGAGTGCAGCTCAACAACACTCAAGAAGCTCGACACCATCAAGGACAAAGCAGCCCGCTTGATTGGCACCCCATCCACCACCCTAAACATTCACTCCCTTCACCACCGGCGCACAGTGGCTGCAGTGTGTACCATCCACAGGATGCACTGCAGCAACTCGCCAAGGCTTCTTCAACAGCACCTCCCAAACCCGCGACCTCTACCACCTAGAAGGACAAGAGCAGCAGGCACATGGGAACAACACCAACTGCACGTTCCCCTCCAAGTCACACACCATCCCGACTTGGAAATATATCACCGTTCCTTCATCGTCGCTGGGTCAAAATCCTGGAACTCCCTTCCTAACAGCACTGTGGGAGAACCTTCACCACACGGACTGCAGCGGTTCAAGAAGGCGGCTCACCACCACCTTCTCAAGGGCAATTAGGGATGGGCAATAAATGCCGGCCTCGCCAGCGACGCCCACATCCCATGAACGAATAAAAAAAAAATCTGTCTGTTTTCTGTTTTGTAGCCAACTTGCTTTCCATTCTGCTACCAGTCCCCTGACTGCTCTGACCTTAGCCATAAGCATACAGTGCGGTACGTTATCGAATGCCTTTTGAAAATCCAAATATATTGCATCTATTGCATTACCCTTGTCTACTCTTTCTGTTGCTTCTTCACAGAATTCAGTAAGGTTGATCAAACAAGACTTTCCCTTCTGAAATCTGTGCTGAGTCCTCTTTATTATATCTTCGCTCTCTTGATGTTTTTCTGTTGCATCTTTGAGTAAAGATTCCATTATCTTTCCTGTCACTGACATTAAGCTAACTGGTCTATGGTTCCCTGGATTTGTTCTGTCTCCTTTTTTAAATATAGGAATAACATTAACTGTCCGCCAGTCCTCTGGCACTATTCCCATTTCTAGTGAATTTATATATATATCTAATAGTGCCTCTGCTATCTCCTCCCTGACTTCTTTTAAAATGCACGGATGCAATCCATCCAGACCAGGGGATTTATCCTTTGTAAGTTTGATTAGTTTATCAATTCTCTCCCCCCTTTCTATCTTAAATGTTTTAATATCTTTTCCGATCTCTTCTTCTAATCTCCTGCCCACCTTGTTAGTCTCCCTGGTAAATACTGAGGCAAAGTAACTATTCAATATTTCTGCCATTTTGCTATCATTCCCTGTGAGTTTATCTTGTGCCTCCCTTAATGGCCCTATCCCTGTTCTGATTTTTCTTTGTTATTTATGTGTTTGTAGAATACTATTTCTTTTTATATTCCTTGATAATTTAATCTCGTCGTTCCTCTTTGCTTTTCTAATTGGTTTTTTGGCTTCTTTCCTCACCTCTTCATATTCCCTTTCATCATCCTCCCCTTTATTGTCTATATACTTAGAGAATGCCTTTTTCTTTAGTTTCCATGTTCCCCTATATACACACATCACTCCTCTCTTGACAGTGCTACACATCACTCCTCCCTGACATTTGGGTGATTCCTTCTCTTTAGGGTAGAAATTCTGATTGATAACATTTAATATACACACTCTAACACTCTTGTTCTACATTCCTGTACCCTGTTTTTAGGCAGGCATTAACCCATTTATTTTAAAACCTGTGTAAAAATACCGCACACACACTAGAATGCAGTACCGGTGTGTTCAGAGTTTGTCGGTGAACTTTGCTGATTGGAATTTCTGCCCTTTAGCTCCATAGCTGCCTGTGTTCAGCTCCCAGGCCTCTCCCATCACTGCTTATGTGCGAGAACTGCCTGGAATTTCACTTGCCTCTGAATGAGGCAGCTGGATGAAGCTTTTCAGCTCTTCACGGCAGGGTGGCTGAGATCAGGAACACTGGTGAATGGGGAGAGGGGAAACCAAATGTGTTCCCACCACTCCACGGCATGACCAGGCACATTGTTGCTGTCGTGCAATACTGTGATCCCTTTGCCTCCCCTCCTGAGTCTAAAGATTTAATCACAGTTACTGGGAAATCTAGTGTCCCTTCCCTTCTTCTTTGTTCATCACACAAGGTGAAACGGGCTTTAATTTTCTTTCAGCCGGCATTAAGATTGAGAGAAAGTCCGTCAGCTGCGTCCAGATGTCCACCAGGTTCGGCCTGAAGATGCAGGTGTACTTCAGTCCAGTTTTCCAGGTGTACGTTACTGTACAGATGAGGTTTTTTGACACCACAGATGGTAAGAGATATATTATTGTTCCTCGACAACATCCAATGACACAGCCGCTAGGAGGCTCTTCAAAAACGAGAGAGAGCTTCGGGATTCACCTCATTTCTCGCCTGACTCAGCTCTTACCGTGTTTCTTGAGCCCATTATAATTTGAATTTCAAGAGAGTGTGTGGGGGAGGGGCGAGTCACTTCAATCAGCAACAGAAACATTCCTCGTGGTTTGGAGTCACACGTCAGCTTTACCAGATAGAGTGGACTGATTTTAATTATACAATGACGTTGAGTAAGACTCAGGACACTCATTTTAAATTAGTTTAAATTGGTAATAATTTTAATTAAAAAGTTTTGTAGATTTGGATCAAGGGTTACAGTTTCCATTTTATAATTATTTATCTTGTGGAGAATGTTTGCTTGTTTTCTCACAGTATTTACAGATGCATACACTGAGGGTCATTCCTCGTCAGGGGTTTGGGAGCTTGGGGGTGGCCCACAGAGTTTCATTGGACACTGTGTTAAGGTAGAAGCGGGTAACTGTAGGGGCAATGGGCTTCTGGGTCCCACCCATTCAGTGCTCGGCCCTCAGGTCTCCCCAGCGATGAGAGCTCCGGGTTTTCTGTCAACTGCTACTTTTCGGAGAGATTGGCCAGGGGTTCCCTCGGAGCTGTCTCCAGTCCGCCACTCCGCCAGAGGTGCAGCGGAAATTCCTGGCCATCGTCTTACAGAAGACCGTGGTCACGAACGCACCTCCCACCAGAGCGCGACGCTGTGTGCTGGTCTCCAACATGCTGCAGCAACACACAGCAGTGACCAATCTCACTTGGTGAAGGATCGGGCCAATAAACGTCCAGCACTTATTCTCTTGCAGGATTGTGTGGTAATTTCAACGGAGACTCTAAGGACGATTTCAAGAGCAGTTTGGAAATCTCAGAGGGGATTGCTGCCATATTTGTCAGCTCCTGGCACGTTGGTGGATACTGTAAACATGTGATCGACAAACATCCAGACCCATGCTCCCTTAGTCAGTTCAAATGTAAGTGGCTAAAACAAAGCTTCCTTCGTAGCTGAACTTTGTGAAAACTCAGGTTTGTTTCGAATGGGTGAAGTAATTGGGCGGAATTGCCTCTGACAATGGGTTTGAATCCAGCCCAAACTGGGCTGAGCGTTTGCTGCTTATCCTGGCTGCAAGGGTTCGATATGAAGTTTGATTTGTGAGAGCTCCTGAGCGAGAAGCAACGGACTGAAAGAGGGAGTTCGGTCTGAGTGAGAGTTGAGTGGTGACTGAGAGTTGGGCTGATCCATCAGTAAGAGTTAGTTGTCAGCCAGTGGGTAATTAGTATGGCAGGAGAGGTAAGATCAGTATTCTGTGGAACTTGCATAATGTGGGAGTGTCTGGGACAACCACAAATTCAAGAAATGTCTCGAGGTGGGTTTGCTCAAGCTCAAACTGAATGGAATTGAGCAGCAGCTGGAGATACACCAGCACATACATCGGGAGGAAGAATAAAGCAGTGTACGCACAGTGAGTGACAGGAGGAAGAGGAGATAGAGTCCATGGATCCCCTGAGAATCTGGAATTGTCTAATGGATTTATAGTGCTGGATGCCAGTGAAAAAGGCAGGGTGCATAAACAGGGGATAGTAATCACAAGTAACAGCGCATCACCCCTAGGGAAAATAGTGAAAGCCCTGGTTTTCTTCATTGGAATACTCTGCTGGCACCTGTTTCTGAGGCATCATAATGAGGAAAAATGGACGAGACCTGTAACTCTGGGCCACAGTGTGCGTTTCCAGCAGGTCGGGATGAGCTGAAGAAGCTCCAGTGTGAAACAGGTGGGACCTTCAGTCGCATATTTAAATAAGAAGGAGCACTATTCTGATGACTCCCACATCAGTTCTCACTGCCACGCCATGTCTATGACATCTGAAAACAATCAGTATATGTCAGGGATGGCTTGGGGCTGAGCAGAACAGGTCAAGCAATTTAAGAGGTCAGATTTTTCAAAATTGGCCCATTTTTCAAAATGGTGTTTGCTTTTTTTTTCCCCCCCCACCTGGCCTTTGTGCCAAATGATTTATTTTCTTCACAATACTATCACAGATATCACTGGGTTTCCCAATGGGAATTCCCTGATGTGTCGGTCAGGATGTACAAGAGGTGCATCCACCTGTATCTGCAGACAGCAGTGATCAGGTCTCGCTATGGCAGATCGTTAGTGTGCGGGCGGGTTCGAGCTCTCAAGGTAGGTCGTAGCAGCAGGCAAGAGGTCGCAGATAAGGGTGAAGGCCCGCTGGATGGATCTTCAGAAGCATGCAACCAAGACGTGTCGTGCTTCACTGGTACTGCATGAAAGGACGCAAGTCAGGATGACCGTCAACCAGCAAATCCTGATTGGTCGCACTCACCAAAAGGCCAGACACCATAGTTGTAGGGATGGTCACACCTACCTGACAACAGCTGTGGGAAGCATCTTCACATGGTCAAGGTCAGCAGAGTCAGATTCAGAAAAAAAAATCGATGCCAAACCAAAGAAGGAGGTAGTAGGAAGGGTCATTGGAGGGTTTTAAGGGAGGTTTGAAAGAGACAAGGGAGGTAGAAAGGTGAAGGGGTTTAGGGAGGGAATTCCAGGGTGTGGGGCCTAGGTGTCCGAAGGCATGGCCGCCAATGGTTGGCAAAGGAAGGGCGGATGTAGAAGGGGCCAGTTCCAGAGGAACGAAAAGTTTGCGGGGAGTAGTTGGGGGTGGGGGGAGGAGGGATGTTTGTAGGGCTGGAGATGGTTAGAAAGGTAGGGAGGGGCGGGGCCCTCCTGAAGGTATTTGAACATGAGGATGAACATTTTTTATTTGAGGTTTTAGGGGACTGGGAGCCAACGTAGATCAGTGAGGACAAGGGTGATTGGCGAGCAAGACTGTGCAGGATAGGATTAAAGGCAGTTTTGAATGAGCTGTAGTTTATGGAGGGTGGAGAATGGGAGACCATTGAAATAGTCAAGACTGGAGGAGACAAAGGCATGGATGAGGGTTTCAGCAACAGATGGGCTGAGGCTCAGGCGGAGACAGTTGATGTTACAGAGGCGATCTTTGCGATGGAGAGGACATGGGCTCAGAAGCTCAGTTCAGGGTTGACTAGGATGCTAAGCTAGCAAACAATGTGGTTCAGCCTGAGACAGTGGCTGGGGAGGGGGCTAGAATTGGTGGCACGGGTACAGAGTTTGTGTTGGGAGACTGAAGACAATGGCTTCAGTCTTCCCAGTGTTGAGTTGGAAAAAACTGTGGCTCATCCAAGACTGGATATTTATCTCATTGATGTTTTTGGGACTTTGATGTATGCAAATCGGCTTGCCATGTTTGCCAAGGAAACAACAGTGACTATACTTTAAAAGCAATTCATTGGCTATGGCGTGCAAAGGGATAGCTTGAGGTCATGAAAGGCACTATATAAATGCAAGTTCTTTCTTTCTTATCACTTCAATGGGATTAACATATTTCTTAAACTTTTAGTGATGACTTTCACCAAGAAAGGAAAATGAGCCCCCCGAAGATACTCATATAAACAGGCAAGGATAGTTGTGGGGAGGACTCTGTGATGAAAGGATTAGGCAGCTCTGACCAGCAGTTCTGTATTGTCTCCCAGGCGTCAGGATAAGGTACATAGCAGAGCAGGGCTTCTATAATGGAGGGAGAAGTGCTAGAAGTCATTGTTCACCTGGAAACCGATGACTTAGGAAAGAGTAGGGTATACGTTATACAAAAGGATTTTGGGAGTTAGGCTTTAGATTGAAGAGCAAGACTTCCAGAGTGAAATCACAGGATTGCTCACAGTGCCATGTGCTGGGTCCATTAGGGAGAAGCAGATTAGACACTTTAATGTGATAGTGTAGAAAGGAGAGCTTCAGATTCTTAGAGCATTGGAACCAGTTCTGGGGCAGGGGGAGCCATACAGATAGGGCTTCACCTGAACCAAACCGGTATCAAAATCCTCACAGAGCAGACCCTGGGCAGAATTTAAACTGATAAAGGGAGCAAATCAAAATCTTTAAATAGATAGCACAGGGCACAGGGAAAAAGCTGGGGTGACGGAGGTGGGAATATTTACAGAAATTAAACAAGATGGTAAACTAACAGAGACAAGAGGAGCAATGGATGGGAAAGCTAAGAGAAAGACAGCAAACAAGCGGTCGTTATATTGATGTTAGGAGCATTACAAATAAAACAGAGAGGCTAAAAGCACAAATCCAGCTGGGGAAGGGGGTTGTGGAGGGGGGGGGCAGCATGTGGTAACAATTACAGAGACCCGACTACAGCCCAGAGGTTGCGTGTTAAATATGCTAGGATACAGGTTGCCCTGGCTTTCCTCTGGGAATTCACCTATTGGTAGGTGAGCCTGGAATGATAATGGGAAGAAAATGGGGTGAAAAGGCCGATCGCCAAACCCTCACCAAAAAAGTGCCTCGGAGATTTTCCTTCCCCCCCCCCCCCCCCCCGGGTCAGGATAGATTATCCAGCCCCCGTCTCACCACATGATGATGATGGCTGGGGATATGGTGCGCTGTAGGGGCTGCTGCCCAGCGACTGCCAGCGGGAAGATTCTCCGGTTGGAGGAGATGTTGAGGTCTGGCCAGAGGTGCTGCGGGGCTGAAGGCCACGGGAAACCGGAGCAGACTGCGGGCGAGGATTTTTAAAGTTTATTTTGGGTACATTTAAGATTTTTTAAAGTCAACTTTAAAATTTCTTAAAGCATGAGATTGGGAAGTAGACAACAACACATCGTAGACTCTAAACAAGGGCAAGCATTGGAAATAGCAAACAGTGAGGCAGGAAAACACCTCTTGAGTAGTCCAATAAACTAGTTACACCTTCATTACAATATATTGTGTTGATTTATTATCTGAAAGGACATATGAATGAAAAGATGGTCGTAAAGGCAGTGGTGATTAGACGCAGTCTGTTGGTAATGGGGTTAGTGTAGGGTAGAAAAACAAAGCAGGAGCTTAATCCAATTGAAGTGATAAGAAAGAAAGAACTTGCATTTATATAACTGGTTTAACAAAAATAGGCATAAGCATAATGGACGCAAGTGTGGGTTTTACCTGAAAGTCCTCTCAAATAAAGATTGACCCAACAATCTTCCTGTGCATCAGCCTGAGCCATTCCTCCTCCTCCTCCTCCTGCTCTGTCTCCTCTCCTGAATAGTGAAATCATACGGTAGACTGATTATTTTTGAGATTCTGATTCTGATTCTTTGAAGAAGTAACAGCAAGGGTAGACGGGGTAATGTAGTAGATGTAATATATTTGGATTTTCAAAAGGCCTTCGATCATAGTCGACTGATGTCTAAGGTCAGAGCATGTGGAGTCAGGGGACGGGTAGCAGAATGGATAGCAAGCTGGCTACAAAACAGAAAACAGAGAGTTGGGGTTAAAGATAGTTACTCAGACTGGCAAAAGGTGGGAAGTGGTGTTCCACAGGGATTGATGCTGGGACCACTGTTGTTCACAATTTACATAAACAATTTGGACTTGGGAATCAGAATACAATTTCAAAATTTGCAGACGACACCAAATTGGGGTGTATAGTTAATACTGAGGAGGACTGTGACAAAATACAGGAAGACATTAATAAACTTGCAGAATGGGTGTAATTGGTAAATTAATTTCAATATAGATAAGTATGAGGTGGTGCATTTTGGTAGGAAGATTAAAGAGGGCCACTTACTCCTAAGAGTCTATATGGGATAGAAGAGCAGAGGGATCTGGGGGTACAGATACACAAATCACTAAAAGTAGCGACACAGGTTAATAAGGCCATAAAAAAGCAAACAAAGCACTGGGGTTCGTTTCTAGAGGGATAGAATTGAAAAGCAGAGAAGTTATGTTAAACTTGTACAGAACCTTGGTTAGACCATACTTGGAGTATTGTGCACAGTTCTGGTCTCCATATCATAAAAAGGATATAGAGGCACTGGAGAAGGTACAAAAAAGATTTACTAGAATGATACCTAGTTATGTCTATCAGGAAATATTGAACAGGCTGGGACTCTTTCCTCTAGAAAAGAGAAGACTGAGGGGTGACCTGATAGAGGTCTTTAAGATTATGAAAGGGTTTGATAGGGTAAGCGTAGAGGAGATGTTTCCACTTGTTGGGGCCATAAATATAAAATAGTCACTAATAAATCCAATAGGGAATTCAGGAGAAACTTCTTTACCCAGAGAGTGGTTAGAATGTGGAACTCACTACCACATGGAGTAGTTGAGGCAAATAGCAGAGATACATTTAAGGGGAAGCTGGATAAACACATGAGGGAGAAAGGAATAGAAGGATATGATGATCGGGTTAGATGTAGAAGGGAGGGAGGAGGCTCGTGTGGAGCATAAACACTGGCATGGTCCTGTTGGGCCGAATGGCCTGTTTCTGTGCGGTACATTCTATGATGTATGAGACCATCCCAGGTCTTTGGAGCAGATCTGTCCATAGCAAAACCTTTGTTTCAACTTGGGTGGGGACATGAGCCTGGCACAAAAAGGAAACATCGTGCAGCTACTAGGGCGCTTTGCATTCTCCTCATTATTCTGTTCCTGTGGTGCACACCTCTGGTACATTAATAAAATTAAAGCCTTTCCTAATGATAAATGCCAATGGATGTTGTCAGGGACCTTGAGACTGCATGTGTGCCATCAATGAGGGAAGCCAGTCACCTGGTAAAAGGGTTGCTCCCTGTCATGTCTGCTTCCTTTCTAAGGGGAAAGTGCCGAAAGAGTTTCCACTGGCAAACAAGACTTTGTCACCTGCATTGGTGGACCAGCATTTGATTAATCTGGGCAGTATCAGCATTAGTGACATGAAAGGGTCCAATAAAAGTTGAAAGCTGTCGTGACTATCACAGCAACGGGCCAGGCCTGTCCCTGTGCTAGAGGTCGGGCTCCTGCAGACAGCACAACATAGTGACAGCCTCCCCAGTGCAGCAGAGACATAGAGTCATAGAGTCATAGAGTTATACAGCACGGATAGAGGCCCTTTGGCCCATCGTGTCCGCGCCGGCCATCAGCCCTGTCTACTCTAATCCCATATTCCAGCATTTGGTCCGTAGCCTTGTATGCTATGGCATTTCAAGTGCTCATCCAAATGCTTCTTGAATGTTGTGAGGGTTCCTGCCTCCACAACCCTTTCAGGCAGTGAGTTCCAGACTCCAACCACCCTCTGGGTGAAAAAGTTCTTTCTCAAATCCCCTCTAAACCTCCCGCCTTTTACCTTGAATCTATGTCCCCTTGTTATAGAACCCTCAACGAAGGGAAAAAGCTCCTTAGTATCCATCCTATCTGTGCCCCTCATAATTTTGTACACCTCAATCATGTCCCCCCTCAGCCTCCTCTGCTCCAAGGAAAACAAACCCAATCTTCCCAGACAGCAAAGGTATGTCTCCAGTAGGTTTGCCTGGGTCCCAAAACATAGTTGCTGGGGGATTCCTGGTGGGTGTCAGATGTCTGAGGTCCAAATGCGCCTGCATTTATTCCCTCTGCAGGAACTCCCCTTCCTCCTCGAAATCCAAGACAGCCATTGGGAGGCCAAATGGAATTCCCATGCTGAGCAGTCTGGTAGGAGCTAAGGTGGGCAGCTGATGGGGGAAACAACAGAGTGTCTGGAGGTTGGTGCAGAACTCCAAGAGCAAACTCCAGTAAAAACAAACTATTGCAAAAATCAATGAATGCAGAAACATCAGTTTGGCAAACCACAAGAGCAGCAACAAAAAAAACAAACAGCCATCTAAAAGATTTGTCAGTGCCAGCTTCAAGAACGGCTGTTTTCAAACAAACGGTGTGGAAGCCGACAAGCGCCCATTTTAAAGAGGTGAGCAGCACACAAAGGGCTGATTGGCCTCAAATCACAGGTAATTCATCATGGGGCACAGTTAAATCAATGACAATAAATTCTGGGGGTACAATGACCTCCGTAGAGGCTTGAAGCACCACATTGAAAAATCCAGGGATGCTGAGGATCAGTGAATCGGGAGGACAGAGCTGCCTGGATCCTGACAGGGTATCCACTGTCTGCAAGGGGGTCACTCCCTGAAAGCAGCATCGGGCAATTGACCCCACTGACTCCACAGAACAGTAATATTGTCTCCTTCTCTTTGATAGTGGATTATGCCCAGCGCTATTGTTCGATGCTGTTGAATAAAAGCAGCATATTTGGAAGGTGCCATGCCTTTGTGGGCCCAATTGACTATATTGAGGTAAAGTTTTTTAAAATTTCTCTTATTTCTTGAATGATCTTTAAATATCAAACCTTTACAGTTGAGTAGGACTGTATTTGTGGTGCATGAGTTAGGGCTCCTGCATACAAAAGGCGAAATATGACACAACTTGCAAAAAAGGCAGCAGCTTCACTGAACAGTTCAGAAATTATAGCAATTTACAGCACAGAGGAAGGCCATTCAGCCCATTCCACCGGTGCTGGCTCTCTGAAAGAGCTCTCCACTGAGTCTCATTACCCTGTCTTTTCCCTGTACTCTTTTAATTTTTCAAATATTTAAACTTGTCCCTCTGAAAAGCTTTTGTGGATTCTGTTCCTACCATGTCTCTGGAGGGATATGACATGTCTTTACAAACTCTACATGAAAATGTTTTCTCTCAACACATTGATCAGCAGAAACAGTTTTTGTTGATCAAAATCTATCATTATTTTGAACACCTCTGTTGGCTCTTCCCTGAACGTTCTGTGCCTTGATGACTGCAGTTCTGTCTGTGTGTGGTGTGTATAATTAGAGATTATGATTCCAGTTCTGTCTGTGTGTGGTGTGTACAATTAGAGATTGTGATTCTGTTCTGTCTGTGTGTGGTGTGTATAATTAGAGATTGTGATTCCCGTTCTGTCTGTGTGTGATGTGTATAATTAGAGATTGTGATTCTGTTCTGTCTGTGTGTGGTGTGTATAATTAGAGATTGTGATTCCCATTCTGTCTGTGTGTGGTGTGTACAAAAAGATATTGTGATTCCAGTTCTGTCTGTGTGTGATGTGTATAATTAGAGATGGTGATTCTATTCTGTCTGTGTGCGGTGTGTATAATTAGAGATGGTGATTCCCGTTCTGTCTGTGTGTGGTGTGTATAATTAGAGATTGTGATTCCCGTTCTGTCTGTGTGTGGTGTGTGTAATTAGAGATTGTGATTCCCGTTCTGTCTGTGTGTGGTGTGTATAATTAGAGATTGTGATTCCCGTTCTGTCTGTGTGTGATGTGTACAATTAGAGATTGTGATTCCAGTTCTGTCTGTTTTTGGTGTGTATAATTAGAGATTGTGATTCCAGTTCTGTCTGTGTGTGGTGTGTATAATTAGAGATTGTGATTACAGTTCTGTTTGTGTGTGGTGTGTATAATTAGAGATTGTGATTCTATTCTGTCTGTGTTTGGTGTGTATAATTAGAGATTGTGATTCCCGTTCTGTCTGTGTGTGATGTGTATAATTAGAGATTGTGATTCTGTTCTGTCTGTGTGTGGTGTGTATAATTAGAGATTGTGATTCCCGTTCTGTCTGTGTGTGGTGTGTGTAATTAGAGATTGTGATTCCCGTTCTGTCTGTGTGTAATGTGTATAATTAGAGATTGTGATTCTGTTCTGTCTGTGTGTGGTGTGTATAATTAGAGATTGTGATTCCCGTTCTGTCTGTGTGTGGTGTGTGTAATTAGAGATTGTGATTCCAGTTCTGTCTGTGTGTGATGTGTATAATTAGAGATTGTGATTCTGTTCTGTCTGTGTGTGGTGTGTATAATTAGAGATTATGATTCCCGTTCTGTCTGTGTGTGGTGTGTGTAATTAGAGATTGTGATTCCCGTTCTGTCTGTGTGTGGTGTGTATAATTAGAGATTGTGATTCCCGTTCTGTCTGTGTGTGGTGTGTATAATTAGAGATTGTGATTACAGTTCTGTTTGTGTGTGGTGTGTATAATTAGAGATTGTGATTCTATTCTGTCTGTGTTTGGTGTGTATAATTAGAGATTGTGATTCCCGTTCTGTCTGTGTGTGATGTGAACAATTAGAGATTGTGATTCCCGTTCTGTGTGTGTGTGGTGTGTATAATTAGAGATTGTGATTCCAGTTCTGTCTGTGTGTGGTGTGTATAATTAGAGATTGTGATTCCCGTTCTGTCTGTTTGTGATGTGTATAATTAGAGATTGTGATTCCCGTTCTGTCTGTGTGTAATGTGCACAATTAGAGATTGTGATTCCAGTTCTGTCTGTGTGTGGTGTGTATAATTAGAGATTGTGATTCCCGTTCTGTCTGTTTGTGATGTGTATAATTAGAGATTGTGATTCCCGTTCTGTCTGTGTGTAATGTGCACAATTAGAGATTGTGATTCCAGTTCTGTCTGTGTGTGGTGTGTATAATTAGAGATTGTGATTCCCGTTCTGTCTGTGTGTAATGTGCACAATTAGAGATTGTGATTCCAGTTCTGTCTGTGTGTGGTGTGTATAATTAGAGATTGTAATTCCCGTTCTGCCTGTGTGTGGTGTGCATAATTAGAGATTGTGATTCCCGTTCTGTCTGTGTGTAATGTGTATAATTAGAGATTGTGATTCCCGTTCTGTCTGTGTGTGTGATGTGTATAATTGCAGATTGTGATTCCCGTTCTGTCTGTGTGTGGTGTGTATAATTAGAGATTGTGATTCCCGTTCTGTCTGTGTGTGGTGTGTATAATTAGAGATTGTGATTCCCGTTCTGTCTGTGTGAGGTGTGTAAAATTAGAGATTTTGATTCCCGTTCTGTCTGTGTGTGGTGTGTATAATTAGAGATTGTGATTCCAGTTCTGTCTGTGTGTGGTGTGTATAATTAGAGATTGTGATTCCAGTTCTGTTTGTGTGTGATCTGTATAATTAGAGATTGTGATTCCCGTTCTGTCTGTGTGTGGTGTGTATAATTCGAGATTGTGATTCCCGTTCTGTCTGTGTGTGGTGTGTATAATTAGAGATTGTGATTCCAGGTCTGTCTGTGTGTGATGTGTCTAATTGGAGACTGTGATTCCCGTTCTGTCAGTGTGTGGTGTGTACAATTAGATATTGTGATTCCCGTTCTGTCTGTGTGTGGTGTGTATAATTAGAGATTATGATTGCAGTTCTGTCTGTGTGTGGTGTGTATAATTAGAGATTGTGATTCCCGTTCTGTCTGTGTGTGGTGTGTATAATTAGAGATTGTGATTCCAGTTCTGACCATGTGTAGTGTGTATAATTAGAGATTGTGATTCCAGTTCTGCTTGTGTGTGGTGTGTATAATTAGAGATTGTGATTCCCGTTCTGTCTATGTGTGGTGTGTATAATTAGAGATTGTGATTCCCATTCTCTCTGTGTGTGTTGTGTATAATTAGAGATTGTGATTCCAATTCTGTCTGTTAGTGGTGTGTATAATTAGAGATTGTGATTCCAGTTCTGTCTGTGTGTGGTGTGTAAAATTAGAGATTGTGATTCCAGTTCTGTCTGTGTGTGGTGTGTATAATTGGAGATTGTGATTCCAGTTCTGTCTGTGTGTTGTGTGTATAATTAGAGATTGTGATTCCCGTTCTGTCTGTGTGTAATGTGTATAATTAGAGATTGTGATTCCCGTTCTGTCTGTGTGTGGTGTGTATAATTAGAGATTGTGATTCCCGTTCTGTCTGTGTGTGGTGTGTATAATTAGAGATTGTGATTCCAGTTCTGCCTGTGTGTGGTGTGTATAATTAGAGATTGTGATTCCTGTTCTGTCTGTGTGTGGTGTGTATAATTAGAGATTGTGATTCCAGTTCTGTCCGTGTGTGGTGTGTATAATAAGAGATTGTGATTCCAGTTCTCTCTGTGTGTGTGGTGTGTATAATTAGAGATTGTGATTCCCGTTCTGTCTGTGTGTAATGTGTACAATTAGAGATTGTGATTCCCGTTCTGTCTGTGTGTGGTGTGTATAATTAGAGATTGTGATTCCCGTTCTGTCTGTGTGTGGTGTGTATAATTAGAGATTGTGATTCCCGTGCTGTCTGTGTGTGGTGTGTACAATTGGAGATTGTGATTCCCGTTCTGTCTTTGTGTGGTGTGTATAATTAGAGATTGTGATTCCAGTTCTGTCTGTTTGTGGTGTGTATAATTAGAGATTGTGATTCCCGTTGTCTTTGTGTGGTGTGTATAATTAGAGATTGTGATTCCCGTTCTGACCATGTGTAGTGTGTATAATTAGAGATTGTGATTCCCGTTCTGTCTGTGTGTAATGTGCATAATTAGAGATTGTGATTCCAGTTCTGTCTGTGTGTGGTGTGTTTAATGAGAGATTGTGATTCCAGTTCTGTCTGTGTGTGGTGTGTATAATTAGAGATTGTGATTCCCGTTCTGTCTGTGTGTGGTGTGTATAATTAGAGATTGTGATTCCCGTTCTGTCTGTGTGTAATGTGTATAATTAGAGATCGTGATTCCCGTTCTGTCAGTGTGTGATGTGCATAATTAGAGATTGTGATTCCAGTTCTGTCTGTGTGTGGTGTGTATAATTAGAGATTGTGATTCCAGTTCTGTCTGTTTTTGGTGTGTACAATTAGAGATTGTGATTCCAGTTCTGCCTGTGTGTGGTGTGTATAATTAGAGATTCTGATTCCCGTTCTGTGTGTGTGTGGTGTGTATAATTAGAGATTGTGATTCCAGTTCTGTCTGTGTGTGGTGTGTATAATTAGAGATTGTGATTCACGTTCTGTCTGTGTGTGATGTGTATAATTAGAGATTGTGATTCCCGTTCTGTCTGTGTGTAATGTGTACAATTAGAGATTGTGATTCCAGTTCTGTCTGTGTGTGGTGTGTATAATTAGAGATTGTGATTCCCGTTCTGTCTGTGTGTGATGCGTATAATTAGAGATTGTGATTCCCGTTCTGTCTGTGTGTAATGTGTACAATTAGAGATTGTGATTCCAGTTCTGTCTGTGTGTGGTGTGTATAATTAGAGATTGTGATTCCCGTTCTGTCTGTTTGTGATGTGTATAATTAGAGATTGTGATTCCCGTTCTGTCTGTGTGTAATGTGCACAATTAGAGATTGTGATTCCAGTTCTGTCTGTGTGTGGTGTGTATAATTAGAGATTGTGATTCCCGTTCTGTCTGTTTGTGGTGTGTATAATTAGAGATTGTGATTCCCGTTCTGCCTGTGTGTGGTGTGTATAATTAGAGATTGTGATTCCCGTTCTGTCTGTGTGTAATGTGTATAATTAGAGATTGTGATTCCCGTTCTGTCTGTGTGTGTGATGTGTATAATTAGAGATTGTGATTCCCGTTCTGTCTGTGTGTGGTGTGTATAATTAGAGATTGTGATTCCCGTTCTGTCTGTGTGTGGTGTGTATAATTAGAGATTGTGATTCCCGTTCTGTCTGTGTGAGGTGTGTATAATTAGAGATTTTGATTCCAGTTCTGTCTGTGTGTGTGATGTGTATAATTAGAGATTGTGATTCCCGTTCTGTCTGTGTGTGGTGTGTATAATTAGAGATTGTGATTCCAGTTCTATCTGTGTGTGGTGTGTATAATTAGAGATTGTGATTCCAGTTCTGTTTGTGTGTGATCTGTATAATTAGAGATTGTGATTCCCGTTCTGTCTGTGTGTGGTGTGTATAATTCGAGATTGTGATTCCAGGTCTGTCTGTGTGTGATGTGTGTAATTGGAGACTGTGATTCCCGTTCTGTCAGTGTGTGGTGTGTACAATTAGATATTGTGATTCCCGTTCTGTCTGTGTGTGGTGTGTATAATAAGAGATTATGATTGCAGTTCAGTCTGTGTGTGGTGTGTATAATTAGAGATTGTGATTCCAGTTCTGTCTGTGTGTGGTGTGTATAATTAGAGATTGTTATTCCAGTTCTGTCTGTTTGTGATCTGTATAATTAGAGATTGTGATTCCAGTTCTGTCTGTTTGTAGTGTGTATAATTACAGATTGTGATTCCCGTTCTGTCTGTGTGTGATGTGTATAATTAGAGATTGTGATTCCAGTTCTGTCTGTTAGTGGTGTGTATAATTAGAGATTGTGGTTCCCGTTTTGTCTGTGTGTGGTGTGTATAATTAGAGATTGTGATTCCAGTTCTGTCTGTTAGTGGTGTGTATAATTAGAGATTGTGATTCCAGTTCTGTCTGTGTGTGTTGTGTATAATTAGAGATTGTGGTTCCCGTTTTGTCTGTGTGTGGTGTGTATAATTAGAGATTGTGGTTCCCGTTTTGTCTGTGTGTGGTGTGTATAATTAGAGATTGTGATTCCAGTTCTGTCTGTGTGTGGTGTGTATAATTAGAGATTGTGATTCCAGTTCTGTCTGTGTGTGGTGTGTATAATTAGAGATTGTGATTCCAGTTCTGTCTGTTAGTGGTGTGTATAATTAGAGATTGTGATTCCAGTTCTGTCTGTGTGTGTTGTGTATAATTAGAGATTGTGGTTCCCGTTTTGTCTGTGTGTGGTGTATAATTAGAGATTGTGATTCCAGTTCTGTCTGTGTGTGGTGTATAATTAGAGATTGTGATTCCAGTTCTGTCTGTTAGTGGTGTGTATAATTAGAGATTGTGATTCCAGTTCTGTCTGTGTGTGTTGTGTATAATTAGAGATTGTGGTTCCCGTTTTGTCTGTGTGTGGTGTGTATAATTAGAGATTGTGATTCCCGTTTTGTCTGTGTTTGGTGTGTATAATTAGAGATTGTGATTCTATTCTGTCTGTGTGTGGTGTGTATAATTAGAGATTGTGATTCCAGTTCTGTCTGTGTGTGGTGTGTATAATTAGAGATTGTGGTTCCCGTTTTGTCTGTGTGTGGTGTGTATAATTAGAGATTGTGATTCTATTCTGTCTGTGTGTGGTGTGTATAATTAGAGATTGTGATTCCAGTTCTGTCTGTGTGTGTTGTGTATAATTAGAGATTGTGATTCTGTTCTGTCTGTGTATGGTGTGTATAATTAGAGATTGTGATTCCAGTTCTGTCTGTGTGTGTTGTGTATAATTAGAGATTGTGATTCCAGTTCTGTCTGTTAGTGGTGTGTATAATTAGAGATTGTGGTTCCCGTTTTGTCTGTGTGTGGTGTGTATAATTAGAGATTGTGGTTCCCGTTCTGTCTGTGTGTGGTGTGTATAATTAGAGATTGTGATTCCCGTTCTGTCTGTGTGTGGTGTGTATAATTCGAGATTGTGATTCCAGTTCTGTCTGTGTGTGTTGTGTATAATTAGAGATTGTGATTCCAGTTCTGTCTGTTAGTGGTGTGTATAATTAGAGATTGTGATTCCAGTTCTGTCTGTGTGTGGTGTGTATAATTAGAGATTGTGATTCCCGTTCTGTCTGTGTGTGGTGTGTATAATTAGAGATTGTGATTCCAGTTCTGTCTGTGTGTTGTGTGCATAATTAGAGATTGTGATTCCAGTTCTGTCTGTGTGTGTGATGTGTACAATTAGAGATTGTGATTCCAGTTCTGTCTGTGTGTGCTGTGTATAATTAGAGATTGGGATTCCCGTTCTGTCTGTGTGTAATGTGTATAATTAGAGATTGTGATTCCCGTTCTGTCTGTGTGTGGTGTGTATAATTAGAGATTGTGATTCCCGTTCTGTCTGTGTGTGGTGTGTATAATTAGAGATTGTGATTCCAGTTCTGCCTGTGTGTGGTGTGTATAATTAGAGATTGTGATTCCAGTTCTGTCTGTGTGTGGTGTGTATAATTAGAGATTGTGATTCCAGTTCTGTCCGTGTGTGGTGTGTATAATAAGAGATTGTGATTCCAGTTCTGTCTGTGTGTGTGGTGTGTATCATTAGAGATTGTGATTCCCGTTCTGTCTGTGTGTAATGTGTACAATTAGAGGTTGTGATTTCCGTTCTGTCTGTGTGTGGTGTGAATAATTAGAGATTGTGATTCCCGTTCTGTCTGTGTGTGGTGTGTATAATTGGAGATTGTGATTCCCGTGCTGTCTGTGTGTAATGTGTACAATTAGAGATTGTGATTCCCTTTCTGTCTGTGTGTGGTGTGTATAATTAGAGATTGTGATTCCAGTTCTGTCTGTTTGTGGTGTGGAAAATTAGAGATTGTGATTCCCGTTGTCTTTGTGTGGTGTGTATAATTAGAGATTGTGATTCCCGTTCTGTCTGTGTGTAATGTGTACAATTGGAGATTGTGATTCCCGTTCTGTCTGTGTGTAATGTGTATAATTAGAGATTGTGATTCCAGTTCTGTCTGTGTGTGGTGTGTTTAATGAGAGATTGTTATTCCAGTTCTGTCTGTGTGTGGTGTGTATATTTAGAGATTGTGATTCTGTTCTGTCTGTGTGTGGTGTGTATAATTAGAGATTGTGATTCCCGTTCTGTCTGTGTGTGTGGTGTGTATAATTAGAGATTGTGATTCTGTTCTGTCTGTGTGCGGTGTGCACAATTAGAGATTGTGATTCCCGTTCTGTCTGTGTGTGGTGTGTATAATTAGAGATTGTGATTCCAGTTCTGTCTGTGTGTGGTGTGTATAATTAGAGATTGTGATTCCAGTTCTGTCTGTGTGTGGTGTGTATAATTCGAGATTGTGATTCCCGTTCTGTCTGTGTGTGGTGTGTATATTTAGAGATTGTGATTCTGTTCTGTCTGTGTGTGGTGTGTATAATTAGAGATTGTGATTTCAGTTCTGTCTGTGTGTGGTGTGTATATTTAGAGATTGTGATTCTGTTCTGTCTGTGTGTGGTGTGTATAATTAGAGATTGTGATTCTGTTCTGTCTGTGTGTGATGTGTATAATTAGAGATTGTGATTCTATTCTGTCTGTGTGTGCTGTGTACAATTAGAGATTGTGATTCCAGTTCTGTCGGTGTGTGGTGTGTACAATTAGATATTGTGATTCCAGTTCTGTCTGTGTGTGGTGTGTATAATTAGAGATTGTGATTCCCGTTCTGTCTGTGTGTGGTGTGTATAATTAGAGATTGTGATTCCCGTTCTGTCTGTGTGTGGTGTGTATAATTAGAGATTGTGATTCCAGTTCTGTCTGTGTGTGGTGTGTATAATTAGAGATTGTGATTCCCGTTCTGTCTGTGTGTGGTGTGTATCAATTAGAGATTGTGATTCCCGTTCTGTCTGTGTGTGGTCTGTATAATTAGAGATTGTGATTCCAGTTCTGTCTGTGTGTGGTGTGTATAATTAGAGATTGTGATTCCCGTTCTGTCTGTGTGTGGTGTGTACAATAAGAGATTGTGATTCCCGTTCTGTCTGTGTGTGGTCTGTATAATTAGAGATTGTGATTCCCGTTCTGTCTGTGTGTGTGGTGTGTATAATTAGAGATTGTGATTCTATTCTGTCTGTGTTTGGTGTGTATAATTAGAGATTGTGATTCTAATCTGTCTGTGTTTGGTGTGTATAATTAGAGATTGTGATTCCAGTTCTGTCTGTGTGTGTGATGTGTATAATTAGAGATTGTGATTCCCGTTCTGTCTGTGTGTGTGGTGTGTATAATTAGAGATTGTGATTCCAGTTCTGTCTATGTGTGGTGTGTATAATTAGAGATTGTGATTCCCGTTCTGTCTGTGTTTGGTGTGTATAATTAGAGATTGTGATTCTGTTCTGTCTGTGTGTGTTGTGTATAATTAGAGATTGTGATTCTAATCTGTCTGTGTTTGGTGTGTATAATTAGAGATTGTGATTCCAGTTCTGTCTGTGTGTGGTGTGTATAATTAGAGATTGTGATTCCCGTTCTATCTGTGTGTGTGGTGTGTATAATTAGAGATTGTGATTCCAGTTCTGTCTGTTTGTGGTGTGTATAATTAGAGATTGTGATTCCCGTTCTGTCTGTGTGTGGTGTGTATAATTAGAGATTGTGATTCCCGTTCTGTCTGTGTGTGGTGTGTATAATTAGAGATTGTGATTCCAGTTCTGTCTGTTTTTGGTGTGTGCAATTAGAGATTGTGATTCCAGTTCTGCCTGTGTGTGGTGTGTATAATTAGAGATTCTGATTCCCGTTCTGTGTGTGTGTGGTGTGTATAATTAGAGATTGTGATTCCAGTTCTGTCTGTGTGTGGTGTGTATAATTAGAGATTGTGATTCACGTTCTGTCTGTGTGTGATGTGTATAATTAGAGATTGTGATTCCCGTTCTGTCTGTGTGTAATGTGTACAATTAGAGATTGTGATTCCAGTTCTGTCTGTGTGTGGTGTGTATAATTAGAGATTGTGATTCCCGTTCTGTCTGTGTGTGATGCGTATAATTAGAGATTGTGATTCCCGTTCTGTCTGTGTGTAATGTGTACAATTAGAGATTGTGATTCCAGTTCTGTCTGTGTGTGGTGTGTATAATTAGAGATTGTGATTCCCGTTCTGTCTGTTTGTGATGTGTATAATTAGAGATTGTGATTCCCGTTCTGTCTGTGTGTAATGTGCACAATTAGAGATTGTGATTCCAGTTCTGTCTGTGTGTGGTGTGTATAATTAGAGATTGTGATTCCCGTTCTGTCTGTTTGTGGTGTGTATAATTAGAGATTGTGATTCCCGTTCTGCCTGTGTGTGGTGTGTATAATTAGAGATTGTGATTCCCGTTCTGTCTGTGTGTAATGTGTATAATTAGAGATTGTGATTCCCGTTCTGTCTGTGTGTGTGATGTGTATAATTAGAGATTGTGATTCCCGTTCTGTCTGTGTGTGGTGTGTATAATTAGAGATTGTGATTCCCGTTCTGTCTGTGTGTGGTGTGTATAATTAGAGATTGTGATTCCCGTTCTGTCTGTGTGAGGTGTGTATAATTAGAGATTTTGATTCCAGTTCTGACTGTGTGTGTGATGTGTATAATTAGAGATTGTGATTCCCGTTCTGTCTGTGTGTGGTGTGTATAATTAGAGATTGTGATTCCAGTTCTATCTGTGTGTGGTGTGTATAATTAGAGATTGTGATTCCAGTTCTGTTTGTGTGTGATCTGTATAATTAGAGATTGTGATTCCCGTTCTGTCTGTGTGTGGTGTGTATAATTCGAGATTGTGATTCCAGGTCTGTCTGTGTGTGATGTGTGTAATTGGAGACTGTGATTCCCGTTCTGTCAGTGTGTGGTGTGTACAATTAGATATTGTGATTCCCGTTCTGTCTGTGTGTGGTGTGTATAATTAGAGATTATGATTGCAGTTCAGTCTGTGTGTGGTGTGTATAATTAGAGATTGTGATTCCAGTTCTGTCTGTGTGTGGTGTGTATAATTAGAGATTGTTATTCCAGTTCTGTCTGTTTGTGATCTGTATAATTAGAGATTGTGATTCCAGTTCTGTCTGTTTGTAGTGTGTATAATTACAGATTGTGATTCCCGTTCTGTCTGTGTGTGATGTGTATAATTAGAGATTGTGATTCCTGTTCTGTCTGTGTGTGGTGTGTACAATTAGAGATTGTGGTTCCCGTTTTGTCTGTGTGTGGTGTGTACAATTAGAGATTGTGATTCCCGTTCTGTCTGTGTGTGATGTGTATAATTAGAGATTGTGATTCCAGTTCTGTCTGTGTGTGTTGTGTATAATTAGAGATTGTGATTCCAGATCTGTCTGTTAGTGGTGTGTATAATTAGAGATTGTGATTCCAGTTCTGTCTGTGTGTGGTGTGTATAATTCGAGATTGTGATTCCCGTTCTGTCTGTGTGTGATGTGTATAATTAGAGATTGTGATTCCAGTTCTGTCTGTGTGTTGTGTGCATAATTAGAGATTGTGATTCCAGTTCTGTCTGTGTGTGTGATGTGTACAATTAGAGATTGTGATTCCAGTTCTGTCTGTGTGTGCTGTGTATAATTAGAGATTGGGATTCCCGTTCTGTCTGTGTGTAATGTGTATAATTAGAGATTGTGATTCCCGTTCTGTCTGTGTGTGGTGTGTATAATTAGAGATTGTGATTCCCGTTCTGTCTGTGTGTGGTGTGTATAATTAGAGATTGTGATTCCAGTTCTGCCTGTGTGTGGTGTGTATAATTAGAGATTGTGATTCCAGTTCTGTCTGTGTGTGGTGTGTATAATTAGAGATTGTGATTCCAGTTCTGTCCGTGTGTGGTGTGTATAATAAGAGATTGTGATTCCAGTTCTGTCTGTGTGTGTGGTGTGTATCATTAGAGATTGTGATTCCCGTTCTGTCTGTGTGTAATGTGTACAATTAGAGGTTGTGATTTCCGTTCTGTCTGTGTGTGGTGTGAATAATTAGAGATTGTGATTCCCGTTCTGTCTGTGTGTGGTGTGTATAATTGGAGATTGTGATTCCCGTGCTGTCTGTGTGTAATGTGTACAATTAGAGATTGTGATTCACTTTCTGTCTGTGTGTGGTGTGTATAATTAGAGATTGTGATTCCAGTTCTGTCTGTTTGTGGTGTGGAAAATTAGAGATTGTGATTCCCGTTGTCTTTGTGTGGTGTGTATAATTAGAGATTGTGATTCCCGTTCTGTCTGTGTGTAATGTGTACAATTGGAGATTGTGATTCCCGTTCTGTCTGTGTGTAATGTGTATAATTAGAGATTGTGATTCCAGTTCTGTCTGTGTGTGGTGTGTTTAATGAGAGATTGTTATTCCAGTTCTGTCTGTGTGTGGTGTGTATATTTAGAGATTGTGATTCTGTTCTGTCTGTGTGTGGTGTGTATAATTAGAGATTGTGATTCCCGTTCTGTCTGTGTGTGTGGTGTGTATAATTAGAGATTGTGATTCTGTTCTGTCTGTGTGCGGTGTGCACAATTAGAGATTGTGATTCCCGTTCTGTCTGTGTGTGGTGTGTATAATTAGAGATTGTGATTCCAGTTCTGTCTGTGTGTGGTGTGTATAATTAGAGATTGTGATTCCAGTTCTGTCTGTGTGTGGTGTGTATAATTCGAGATTGTGATTCCCGTTCTGTCTGTGTGTGGTGTGTATATTTAGAGATTGTGATTCTGTTCTGTCTGTGTGTGGTGTGTATAATTAGAGATTGTGATTTCAGTTCTGTCTGTGTGTGGTGTGTATATTTAGAGATTGTGATTCTGTTCTGTCTGTGTGTGGTGTGTATAATTAGAGATTGTGATTCTGTTCTGTCTGTGTGTGATGTGTATAATTAGAGATTGTGATTCTATTCTGTCTGTGTGTGCTGTGTACAATTAGAGATTGTGATTCCAGTTCTGTCGGTGTGTGGTGTGTACAATTAGATATTGTGATTCCAGTTCTGTCTGTGTGTGGTGTGTATAATTAGAGATTGTGATTCCCGTTCTGTCTGTGTGTGGTGTGTATAATTAGAGATTGTGATTCCCGTTCTGTCTGTGTGTGGTGTGTATAATTAGAGATTGTGATTCCAGTTCTGTCTGTGTGTGGTGTGTATAATTAGAGATTGTGATTCCCGTTCTGTCTGTGTGTGGTGTGTATCAATTAGAGATTGTGATTCCCGTTCTGTCTGTGTGTGGTCTGTATAATTAGAGATTGTGATTCCAGTTCTGTCTGTGTGTGGTGTGTATAATTAGAGATTGTGATTCCCGTTCTGTCTGTGTGTGGTGTGTACAATAAGAGATTGTGATTCCCGTTCTGTCTGTGTGTGGTCTGTATAATTAGAGATTGTGATTCCCGTTCTGTCTGTGTGTGTGGTGTGTATAATTAGAGATTGTGATTCTATTCTGTCTGTGTTTGGTGTGTATAATTAGAGATTGTGATTCTAATCTGTCTGTGTTTGGTGTGTATAATTAGAGATTGTGATTCCAGTTCTGTCTGTGTGTGTGATGTGTATAATTAGAGATTGTGATTCCCGTTCTGTCTGTGTGTGTGGTGTGTATAATTAGAGATTGTGATTCCAGTTCTGTCTATGTGTGGTGTGTATAATTAGAGATTGTGATTCCCGTTCTGTCTGTGTTTGGTGTGTATAATTAGAGATTGTGATTCTGTTCTGTCTGTGTGTGTTGTGTATAATTAGAGATTGTGATTCTAATCTGTCTGTGTTTGGTGTGTATAATTAGAGATTGTGATTCCAGTTCTGTCTGTGTGTGGTGTGTATAATTAGAGATTGTGATTCCCGTTCTGTCTGTGTGTGTGGTGTGTATAATTAGAGATTGTGATTCCAGTTCTGTCTGTTTGTGGTGTGTATAATTAGAGATTGTGATTCCCGTTCTATCTGTGTGTGGTGTGTATAATTAGAGATTGTGATTCCCGTTCTGTCTGTGTGTGGTGTGTATAATTAGAGATTGTGATTCCAGTTCTGCCTGTGTGTGGTGTGTATAATTAGAGATTGTGATTCCAGTTCTGTCTGTGTGTGGTGTGTATAATTAGAGATTGTGATTCCAGTTCTGTCCGTGTGTGGTGTGTATAATAAGAGATTGTGATTCCAGTTCTGTCTGTGTGTGTGGTGTGTATCATTAGAGATTGTGATTCCCGTTCTGTCTGTGTGTAATGTGTACAATTAGAGGTTGTGATTTCCGTTCTGTCTGTGTGTGGTGTGAATAATTAGAGATTGTGATTCCCGTTCTGTCTGTGTGTGGTGTGTATAATTGGAGATTGTGATTCCCGTGCTGTCTGTGTGTAATGTGTACAATTAGAGATTGTGATTCCCTTTCTGTCTGTGTGTGGTGTGTATAATTAGAGATTGTGATTCCAGTTCTGTCTGTTTGTGGTGTGGAAAATTAGAGATTGTGATTCCCGTTGTCTTTGTGTGGTGTGTATAATTAGAGATTGTGATTCCCGTTCTGTCTGTGTGTAATGTGTACAATTGGAGATTGTGATTCCCGTTCTGTCTGTGTGTAATGTGTATAATTAGAGATTGTGATTCCAGTTCTGTCTGTGTGTGGTGTGTTTAATGAGAGATTGTTATTCCAGTTCTGTCTGTGTGTGGTGTGTATATTTAGAGATTGTGATTCTGTTCTGTCTGTGTGTGGTGTGTATAATTAGAGATTGTGATTCCCGTTCTGTCTGTGTGTGTGGTGTGTATAATTAGAGATTGTGATTCTGTTCTGTCTGTGTGCGGTGTGCACAATTAGAGATTGTGATTCCCGTTCTGTCTGTGTGTGGTGTGTATAATTAGAGATTGTGATTCTAATCTGTCTGTGTTTGGTATGTATAATTAGAGATTGTGATTCCAGTTCTGTCTGTGTGTGGTGTGTATAATTAGAGATTGTGATTCTAATCTGTCTGTGTTTGGTATGTATAATTAGAGATTGTGATTCCAGTTCTGTCTGTGTGTGGTGTGTATAATTAGAGATTGTGATTCCCGTTCTGTCTGTGTGTGTGGTGTATATAATTAGAGATTGTGATTCCAGTTCTGTCTGTTTGTGGTGTGTATAATTAGAGATTGTGATTCCCGTTCTGTCTGTGTGTGGTGTGTATAATTAGAGATTGTGATTCCCGTTCTGTCTGTGTGTGGTGTGTATAATTAGAGATTGTGATTCTAATCTGTCTGTGTTTGATGTGTATAATTAGAGATTGTGATTCCAGTTCTTTCTGTGTGTGTGATGTGTATAATTAGAGATTGTGATTCCAGTTCTGTCTGTGTGTGGTGTGTATAATTAGAGATTGTGATTCCCGTTCTGTCTGTGTGTGTGATGTGTATAATTAGAGATTGTGATTCCCGTTCTGTCGGTGTGTGTGGTGTGTATAATTAGAGATTGTGATTCCAGTTCTGTCTGTTTGTGGTGTGTATAATGAGAGATTGTGATTCCAGTTCTGTCTGTGTGTGGTGTGTATAATTAGAGATTGTGATTCCCGTTCTGTCTGTGTGTGGTGTGTATAATTGGAGACTGTGATTCCCGTTCTGTCTGTGTGTGGTGTGTACAATTAGAGATTGTGATTCCCGTTCTGTCTGTGTGTGGTGTGTATAATTAGAGATTGTGATTCCCGTTCTGTCTGTGTGTGATGTGTATAATTAGAGATTGTGATTCCCGTTCTGTCTGTGTGTGGTGTGTACAATTAGAGATTGTGATTCCCGTTCTGTCTGTGTGTGGTGTGTATAATTAGAGATTGTGATTCCCGTTCTGTCTGTGTGTGGTGTGTATAATTAGAGATTGTGATTCCCGTTCTGTCTGTGTGTGGTGTGTATAATTAGAGATTGTGATTCCCGTTCTGTCTGTGTGTGGTGTGTATATTTAGAGATTGTGATTCCCGTTCTGTCTGTCTGTGGTGTGTATAATTAGAGATTGTGATTCCAGTTCTGTCTGTGTGTGGTGTGTATAATTAGAGATTGTGATTCCCGTTCTGTCTGTGTGTGGTGTTTATAATTAGAGATTGTGATTCCAGTTCTGTCTGTGTGTGGTGTGTATAATTTGAGATTGTGATTCCCGTTCTGTCTGTGTGTGGTGTGTATAATTAGAGATTGTGATTCCCGTTCTGTCTGTGTGTGGTGTGTACAATTAGAGATTGTGATTCCCGTTCTGTCTGTGTTTGGTGTGTATAATTAGAGATTGTGATTCCAGTTCTGTCTGTGTGTGGTGTGTATAATTAGAGATTGTGATTCCAGTTCTGTCTGTGTGTGTGGTGTGTATAATTAGAGATTGTGATTCCCGTTCTGTCTGTGTGTGGTGTGTATAATTAGAGATTGTGATTCCCTTTCTGTCTGTGTGTGGTGTGTATAATTAGAGATTGTGATTCCCGTTCTGTCTGTGTGTGGTGTGTATAATTAGAGATTGTGATTCCCGTTCTCTCTGTGTGTGATGTGTATAATTAGAGATTGTGATTCCCGTTCTGTCTGTGTGTGGTGTGTATAATTAGAGATTGTGATTCCCGTTCTGTCTGTGTGTGGTGTGTATAATTAGAGATTGTGATTCCAGTTCTGTCTGTGTGTGTAATGTGTACAATTAGAGATTGTGATTCCAGTTCTGTCTGTGTGTGGTGTGTATAATTAGAGATTGTGATTCCCGTTCTGTCTGTGTGTGGTGTGTATAATTAGAGATTGTGATTCCCGTTCTGACTGTGTGTGGTGTGTGTAATTAGAGATTGTGATTCCAGTTCTGTCTGTGTGTGGTGTGTACAATTCGAGATTGTGATTCCCGTTCTGTCTGTGTGTGGTGTGTATTATTAGAGATTGTGATTCCCGTTCTGTCTGTGTGTGGTTTGTATAATTAGAGATTGTGATTCCAATTCTGTCTGTTTGTGGTGTGTATAATTAGAGATTGTGATTCCAGTTCTGTCTGTGTGTGTTGTGTATAATTAGAGATTGTGATTCAATTCTGTCTGTGTTTGGTGTGTATAATTAGAGATTGTGATTCTATTCTGTCTGTGTGTGGTTTGTATATTTAGAGATTGTGATTCTGTACTGTCTGTGTGTGGTGTGCATAATTAGAGATTGTGATTCCAGTTCTGTCTGTGTGTGGTGTGTATAATTAGAGATTGTGATTCCAGTTCTGTCTGTGTGTGTGGTGTGTATAATTAGAGATTGTGATTCCCGTTCTGTCTGTGTGTGGTGTGTATAATTAGAGATTGTGATTCCCTTTCTGTCTGTGTGTGGTGTGTATAATTAGAGATTGTGATTCCCGTTCTGTCTGTGTGTGGTTTGTATAATTAGAGATTGTGATTCCCGTTCTCTCTGTGTGTGATGTGTATAATTAGAAATTGTGATTCCAGTTCTGTCTGTGTGTGGTGTGTACAATTAGAGATTGTGATTCTGTTCTGTCTGTGTGTGGTGTGTATAATTAGAGATTGTGATTCCCGTTCTGTCTGTGTGTGGTTTGTATATTTAGAGATTGTGATTCTGTACTGTCTGTGTGTGGTGTGCATAATTAGAGATTGTGATTCCAGTTCTGTCTGTGTGTGGTGTGTATATTTAGAGATTGTGATTCTGTTCTGCCTGTGTGTGGTGTGTATAATTAGAGATTGTGATTCTGTTCTGTCTGTGTGTGGTGTGTATAATTAGAGATTGTGATTCCAGTTCTGTCTGTGTGCGGTGTGTATAATTAGAGATTGTGATTCCAGTTCTGTCTGTTTGTGGTGTGTATAATTAGAGATTGTGATTCCCGTTCTGTCTGTGTGTGGTGTGGAGAATTGGAGACTGTGATTCCCGTTCTGTCTGTGTGTGGTGTGTATAATTAGAGATTGTGATTCCGTTCTGTCTGTGTGTGGTGTGTATAATTAGAGATTGTGATTCCCATTCTGTCTCTGTGTGGTGTGTATAATTAGAGATTGTGATTCCTGTTCTGTCTGTTTGTGGTGTGTACAATTAGAGAATGTGATTCCCATTCTGTCTGTTTGTGGTGTGTATAATTAGAGATTGTGATTCCAGTTCTATCTGTGTGTGGTGTGTATAATTTGAGATTGTGATTCCCGTTCTGTCTGTGTTTGGTGTGTGTAATTACAGAATGTGATTCCCGTTCTGTCTGTGTGTTGTGTGTATAATTAGAGATTGTGATTCCCGTTCTGTCTGTGTGTGGTGTTTATAATTAGAGATTGTGATTCCCGTTCTGTCTGTGTGTGATGTGTACAATTAGAGATTGTGATTCTGTTCTGTCTGTGTGTGGTGTGTATAATTAGAGATTGTGATTCCCATTCTGTCTGTGTGTGATCTGTAGAATTAGAGATTGTGATTCCAGTTCTGTCTGTGTGTGGTGTGTATAATTAGAGATTGTGATTCCAGTTCTGTCTGTGTTTGGTGTGTATAATTAGTGATTGTGATTCCCGTTCTGTCTGTGTTTGGTGTGTATAATTAGAGATTGTGATTCCAGTTCTGTCTGTGTGTGTGGTGTGTATAATTAGAGATTGTGATTCCCGTTCTGTCTGTGTGAGGTGTGTAAAATTAGAGATTATGATTCCAGTTCTATCTGTGTGTGGTGTGTATAATTAGAGATTGTGATTCCTGTTCTGTCTGTGTGCGGTGTGTATAATTAGAGATTGTGATTCCCGTTCTGTCTGTGTTTGGTGTGTATAATTAGAGATTGTGATTCCAGTTCTGTCTGTGTGTGGTGTGTATAATTAGTGATTGTGATTCCCGTTCTGTCTGTGTGTGGTGTGTATAATTAGAGATTGTGATTCCCATTCTGTCTCTGTGTGGTGTGTATAATTAGAGATTGTGATTCCTGTTCTGTCTGTTTGTGGTGTGTACAATTAGAGAATGTGATTCCCATTCTGTCTGTGTGTGGTGTGTATAATTAGAGATTGTGATTCCTGTTCTGTCTGTGTGCGGTGTGTATAATTAGAGATTGTGATTCCCGTTCTGTCTGTGTTTGGTGTGTATAATTAGAGATTGTGATTCCAGTTCTGTCTGTGTGTGGTGTGTATAATTAGTGATTGTGATTCCCGTTCTGTCTGTGTGTGGTGTGTATAATTAGAGATTGTGATTCCCATTCTGTCTCTGTGTGGTGTGTATAATTAGAGATTGTGATTCCTGTTCTGTCTGTTTGTGGTGTGTACAATTAGAGAATGTGATTCCCATTCTGTCTGTGTGTGGTGTGTATAATTAGAGATTGTGATTCCTGTTCTGTCTGTTTGTGGTGTGTACAATTAGAGAATGTGATTCCCGTTCTGTCTGTGTGTGGTGTGTATAATTAGAGATTGTGATTCCTGTTCTGTCTGTTTGTGGTGTGTACAATTAGAGATTGTGATTCCAGTTCTGTCTGTGTGTGATGTGTATAATTAGAGATTGTGTTTCCAGTTCTGTCTGTGTGTGGTGTGTATAATTAGAGATTGTGTTTCCAGTTCTGTCTGTGTGTGGTGTGTATAATTAGAGATTGTGATTCCCGTTCTGTCTGTGTTTGGTGTTTATAATTAGAGATTGTGATTCCTGTTCTGTCTGTTTGTGGTGTGCACAATTAGAGAATGTGATTCCAGTTCTGTCTGTGTGTGGTGTGTATAATTAGAGATTGTGATTCCCGTTCTGTCTGTGTTTGGTGTGTATAATTAGAGATTGTGATTCCTGTTCTGTCTGTTTGTGGTGTGTACAATTAGAGAATGTGATTCCAGTTCTGTCTGTGTGTGGTGTGTATAATTAGAGATTGTGATTCCTGTTCTGTCTGTTTGTGGTGTGTACAATGAGAGATTGTGATTCCAGTTCTGTCTGTGTGTGGTGTGTACAATTAGAGATTGTGATTCCAGTTCTGTCTGTGTGTGGTGTGTATAATTAGAGATTGTGATTCCAGTTCTGTCTGTGTGTGGTGTGTATAATTAGAGATTGTGATTCCTGTTCTGTCTGTGTGTGGTGTGTATAATTAGAGATTGTGATTCCAGTTCTGTCTGTGTGTGGTGTGTATAATTAGAGATTGTGATTCCCGTTCTGTATGTGTTTGGTGTGTGTAATTACAGATTGTGATTCCCGTTCTGTCTGTGTGTGGTGTGTATAATTAGAGATTGTGATTCCCGTTCTGTCTGTGTGTGGTGTTTATAATTAGAGATTGTGATTCCCGTTCTGTCTGTGTATGATGTGTACAATTAGAGATTGTGATTCTGTTCTGTCTGTGTGTGGTGTGTATAATTAGAGATTGTGATTCTGTTCTGTCTGTGTGTGGTGTGTATAATTAGAGATTGTGATTCCCGTTCTGTCTGTGTGTGGTGTGTATAATTAGAGATTGTGATTCCCTTTCTGTCTGTGTGTGGTGTGTGTAATTACAGATTGTGATTCCCGTTCTGTCTGTGTGTGGTGTGTATAATTAGAGATTGTGATTCCCGTTCTGTCTGTGTGTGGTGTTTATAATTAGAGATTGTGATTCCCGTTCTGTCTGTGTATGATGTGTACAATTAGAGATTGTGATTCTGTTCTGTCTGTGTGTGGTGTGTATAATTAGAGATTGTGATTCCAGTTCTGTCTGTTTGTGGTGTGTACAATTAGAGCATGTGATTCCCATTCTGTCTGTGTGTGATCTGTATAATTAGAGATTGTGATTCCCGTTCTGTCTGTGTGTGGTGTGTATTATTAGAGATTGTGATTCCAGTTCTGTCTGTGTGTGGTGTGTATAATTAGAGATTGTGATTCCCGTTCTGTCTGTGTTTTGTGTGTATAATTAGAGATTGTGATTCCAGTTATGTCTGTGTGTGGTGTGTTTAATTAGAGATTGTGATTCCCGTTCTGTCTGTGTGTGGTGTGCATAATGAGAGATTGTGATTCCAGTTCTGTCTGTGTGTGGTGTGTATAATTAGAGATTGTGATTCCTGTTCTGTCTGTGTGTGGTGTGTGTAATTAGAGATTGTGATTCCCGTTCTGTCTGTGTGTGGTGGGTATAATTAGAGATTGTGATTCCCGTTCTGTCTGTGTGTGGTGTGTATAATTAGAGATTGTGATTCCCGTTCTGTCTGTGTGTGGTGTGTATGATTAGAGATTGTGATTCCCGTTTTGTCTGTGTGTGTTGTGTATAATTAGAGATTGTGATTCCCGTTCTGTCTTTGTGTGGTGTGTATAATTAGAGATTGTGATTCCCGTTCTGTCTGTGTGTGGTTTGTATAATTAGAGATTGTGATTCCCGTTCTGTCTGTGTGTGGTGTGTATAATTAGAGATTGTGATTCTATTCTGTCTGTGTGTGGTGTGTATAATTAGAGATTGTGATTCCAGTTCTGTCTGTGTGTGTTGTGTATAATTAGAGATTGTGATTCAATTCTGTCTGTGTTTGGTGTGTATAATTAGAGATTGTGATTCCAGTTCTGTCTGTGTGTGGTGTGTATATTTAGAGATTGTGATTCTGTTCTGTCTGTGTGTGGTGTGCATAATTTGAGATTGTGATTCCAGTTCTGTCTGTGTGTGGTGTGTATATTTAGAGATTGTGATTCTGTTCTGCCTGTATGTGGTGTGTATAATTAGAGATTGTGATTCTGTTCTGTCTGTTTGTGGTGTGTACAATTAGATATTGTGATTCCCGTTCTGTCTGTGTGTGGTGTGGAGAATTGGAGATTGTGATTCCCGTTCTGTCTGTGTGTGGTGTGTGTAATTAGAGATGGTGATTCTGTTCTGTCTGTGTTTGGTGTTTATAATTAGAGATTGTGATTCCTGTTCTGTCTGTTTGTGGTGTGCACAATTAGAGAATGTGATTCCAGTTCTGTCTGTGTGTGGTGTGTATAATTAGAGATTGTGATTCCCGTTCTGTCTGTGTTTGGTGTGTATAATTAGAGATTGTGATTCCTGTTCTGTCTGTTTGTGGTATGTACAATTAGAGAATGTGATTCCAGTTCTGTCTGTGTGTGGTGTGTATAATTAGAGATTGTGATTCCTGTTCTGTCTGTTTGTGGTGTGTACAATTAGAGAATGTGATTCCAGTTCTGTCTGTGTGTGGTGTGTATAATTAGAGATTGTGATTCCTGTTCTGTCTGTGTGTGATGTGTACAATTAGAGATTGTGATTCTGTTCTGTCTGTGTGTGGTGTGTATAATTAGAGATTGTGATTCCCTTTCTGTCTGTGTGTGGTGTGTGTAATTACAGATTGTGATTCCCGTTCTGTCTGTGTGTGGTGTGTATAATTAGAGATTGTGATTCCCGTTCTGTCTGTGTGTGGTGTTTATAATTAGAGATTGTGATTCCCGTTCTGTCTGTGTATGATGTGTACAATTAGAGATTGTGATTCTGTTCTGTCTGTGTGTGGTGTGTATAATTAGAGATTGTGATTCCAGTTCTGTCTGTGTGTGGTGTGTATAATTAGAGATTGTGACTCCCGTTCTGTCTGTGTGTGGTGTGCATAATTCGAGATTGTGATTCCAGTTCTGTCTGTGTGTGGTGTGTATAATTAGAGATTGTGATTCCCGTTCTGTCTGTGTGTGGTGTGTGTAATTAGAGATTGTGATTCCCGTTCTGTCTGTGTGTGGTGGGTATAATTAGAGATTGTGATTCCCGTTCTGTCTGTGTGTGGTGTGTATAATTAGAGATTGTGATTCCCGTTCTGTCTGTGTGTGGTGTGTATGATTAGAGATTGTGATTCCCGTTTTGTCTGTGTGTGTTGTGTATAATTAGAGATTGTGATTCCCGTTCTGTCTTTGTGTGGTGTGTATAATTAGAGATTGTGATTCCCGTTCTGTCTGTGTGTGGTTTGTATAATTAGAGATTGTGATTCCCGTTCTGTCTGTGTGTGGTGTGTATAATTAGAGATTGTGATTCTATTCTGTCTGTGTGTGGTGTGTATAATTAGAGATTGTGATTCCAGTTCTGTCTGTGTGTGTTGTGTATAATTAGAGATTGTGATTCTGTTCTGTCTGTGTGTGGTGTGCATAATTTGAGATTGTGATTTCAGTTCTGTCTGTGTGTGGTGTGTATATTTAGAGATTGTGATTCTGTTCTGCCTGTGTGTGGTGTGTATAATTAGAGATTGTGATTCTGTTCTGTCTGTGTGTGGTGTGTACAATTAGATATTGTGATTCCCGTTCTGTCTGTGTGTGGTGTGGAGAATTGGAGATTGTGATTCCCGTTCTGTCTGTGTGTGGTGTGTGTAATTAGAGATGGTGATTCTGTTCTGTCTGTGTGCGGTGTGTATAATTAGAGATGGTGATTCCCGTTCTGTCTGTGTGTGGTGTGTATAATTAGAGATTGTGATTCCCGTTCTGTCTGTGTGTGGTGTGTGTAATTAGAGATTGTGATTCTGTTCTGTCTGTGTGTGGTGTGTACAATTAGATATTGTGATTCCCGTTCTGTCTGTGTGTGGTGTGTATAATTAGAGATTGTGATTCTGTTCTGTCTGTGTGTGGTGTGTACAATTAGATATTGTGATTCCCGTTCTGTCTGTGTGTGTGGTGTGTATAATTTGAGATTGTGATTCCCGTTCTGTCTGTGTGTGGTGTGTTCATTAGAGATTGTGATTCCCGTTCTGTCTGTGTGTGGTGTTTATAATTAGAGATTGTGATTCCAGTTCTGTCTGTGTGTGGTGTGTATAATTAGAGATTGTGATTCCCGTTCTGTCTGTGTGTGGTGTGTATAATTAGAGATTGTGATTCCCGTTCTGTCTGTGTGTGGTGTGTATAATTAGAGATTGTGATTCCCATTCTGTCTCTGTGTGGTGTGTATAATTAGAGATTGTGATTCCAGTTCTGTCTGTGTGTGGTGTGTACAATTTGAGATTGTGATTCCCGTTCTGTCTGTGTTTGGTGTGTATAATTAGAGATTGTGATTCCAGTTCTGTCTGTGTGTGGTGTGTACAATTAGAGATTGTGATTCTGTTCTGTCTGTGTGTGGTGTGTATAATTAGAGATTGTGATTCCAGTTCTGTCTGTTTTTGGTGTGTATAATTAGAGATTGTGATTCCAGTTCTGTCTGTGTGTGGTGTGTATAATTAGAGATTGTGATTCTATTCTGTCTGTGTGTGGTGTGTACAATTAGAGATTGTGATTCTGTTCTGTCTGTGTGTGGTGTGTATAATTAGAGATTGTGATTCCAGTTCTGTCTGTGTGTGGTGTGTATAATTAGAGATTGTGATTCCAGTTCTGTCTGTGTTTGGTGTGTATAATTAGTGATTGTGATTCCCGTTCTGTCTGTGTTTGGTGTGTATAATTAGAGATTGTGATTCCAGTTCTGTCTGTGTGTGTGGTGTGTATAATTAGAGATTGTGATTCCCGTTCTGTCTGTGTGAGGTGTGTAAAATTAGAGATTATGATTCCAGTTCTATCTGTGTGTGGTGTGTATAATTAGAGATTGTGATTCCTGTTCTGTCTGTGTGCGGTGTGTATAATTAGAGATTGTGATTCCAGTTCTGTCTGTGTGTGGTGTGTATAATTAGTGATTGTGATTCCCGTTCTGTCTGTGTGTGGTGTGTATAATTAGAGATTGTGATTCCCATTCTGTCTCTGTGTGGTGTGTATAATTAGAGATTATGATTCCTGTTCTGTCTGTTTGTGGTGTGTACAATTAGAGAATGTGATTCCCATTCTGTCTGTGTGTGGTGTGTATAATTAGAGATTGTGATTCCTGTTCTGTCTGTTTGTGGTGTGTACAATTAGAGAATGTGATTCCCGTTCTGTCTGTGTGTGGTGTGTATAATTAGAGATTGTGATTCCTGTTCTGTCTGTTTGTGGTGTGTACAATTAGAGATTGTGATTCCAGTTCTGTCTGTGTGTGATGTGTATAATTAGAGATTGTGTTTCCAGTTCTGTCTGTGTGTGGTGTGTATAATTAGAGATTGTGTTTCCAGTTCTGTCTGTGTGTGGTGTGTATAATTAGAGATTGTGATTCCCGTTCTGTCTGTGTTTGGTGTTTATAATTAGAGATTGTGATTCCTGTTCTGTCTGTTTGTGGTGTGCACAATTAGAGAATGTGATTCCAGTTCTGTCTGTGTGTGGTGTGTATAATTAGAGATTGTGATTCCTGTTCTGTCTGTTTGTGGTGTGTACAATGAGAGATTGTGATTCCAGTTCTGTCTGTGTGTGGTGTGTACAATTAGAGATTGTGATTCCAGTTCTGTCTGTGTGTGGTGTGTATAATTAGAGATTGTGATTCCAGTTCTGTCTGTGTGTGGTGTGTATAATTAGAGATTGTGATTCCTGTTCTGTCTGTGTATGATGTGTACAATTAGAGATTGTGATTCTGTTCTGTCTGTGTGTGGTGTGTATAATTAGAGATTGTGATTCCAGTTCTGTCTGTTTGTGGTGTGTACAATTAGAGCATGTGATTCCCATTCTGTCTGTGTGTGATCTGTATAATTAGAGATTGTGATTCCCGTTCTGTCTGTGTTTGGTGTGTATAATTAGAGATTGTGATTCCAGTTATGTCTGTGTGTGGTGTGTATAATTAGAGATTGTGATTCCCGTTCTGTCTGTGTGTGGTGTGCATAATGAGAGATTGTGATTCCAGTTCTGTCTGTGTGTGGTGTGTATAATTAGAGATTGTGATTCCTGTTCTGTCTGTGTGTGGTGTGTGTAATTAGAGATTGTGATTCCCGTTCTGTCTGTGTGTGGTGGGTATAATTAGAGATTGTGATTCCCGTTCTGTCTGTGTGTGGTGTGTATAATTAGAGATTGTGATTCCCGTTCTGTCTGTGTGTGGTGTGTATGATTAGAGATTGTGATTCCCGTTTTGTCTGTGTGTGTTGTGTATAATTAGAGATTGTGATTCCCGTTCTGTCTTTGTGTGGTGTGCATAATTAGAGATTGTGATTCCCGTTCTGTCTGTGTGTGGTTTGTATAATTAGAGATTGTGATTCCCGTTCTGTCTGTGTGTGGTGTGTATAATTAGAGATTGTGATTCTATTCTGTCTGTGTGTGGTGTGTATAATTAGAGATTGTGATTCCAGTTCTGTCTGTGTGTGTTGTGTATAATTAGAGATTGTGATTCAATTCTGTCTGTGTTTGGTGTGTATAATTAGAGATTGTGATTCCAGTTCTGTCTGTGTGTGGTGTGTATATTTAGAGATTGTGATTCTGTTCTGTCTGTGTGTGGTGTGCATAATTTGAGATTGTGATTCCAGTTCTGTCTGTGTGTGGTGTGTATATTTAGAGATTGTGATTCTGTTCTGCCTGTGTGTGGTGTGTATAATTAGAGATTGTGATTCTGTTCTGTCTGTGTGTGGTGTGTACAATTAGATATTGTGATTCCCGTTCTGTCTGTGTGTGGTGTGGAGAATTGGAGATTGTGATTCCCGTTCTGTCTGTGTGTGGTGTGTGTAATTAGAGATGGTGATTCTGTTCTGTCTGTGTTTGGTGTTTATAATTAGAGATTGTGATTCCTGTTCTGTCTGTTTGTGGTGTGCACAATTAGAGAATGTGATTCCAGTTCTGTCTGTGTGTGGTGTGTATAATTAGAGATTGTGATTCCCGTTCTGTCTGTGTTTGGTGTGTATAATTAGAGATTGTGATTCCTGTTCTGTCGGTTTGTGGTGTGTACAATTAGAGAATGTGATTCCAGTTCTGTCTGTGTGTGGTGTGTATAATTAGAGATTGTGATTCCTGTTCTGTCTGTGTGTGATGTGTACAATTAGAGATTGTGATTCCCTTTCTGTCTGTGTGTGGTGTGTGTAATTACAGATTGTGATTCCCGTTCTGTCTGTGTGTGGTGTGTATAATTAGAGATTGTGATTTCCGTTCTGTCTGTGTGTGGTGTTTATAATTAGAGATTGTGATTCCCGTTCTGTCTGTGTATGATGTGTACAATTAGAGATTGTGATTCTGTTCTGTCTGTGTGTGGTGTGTATAATTAGAGATTGTGATTCCAGTTCTGTCTGTTTGTGGTGTGTACAATTAGAGCATGTGATTCCCATTCTGTCTGTGTGTGATCTGTATAATTAGAGATTGTGATTCCCGTTCTGTCTGTGTGTGGTGTGTATTATTAGAGATTGTGATTCCAGTTCTGTCTGTGTGTGGTGTGTATAATTAAAGATTGTGATTCCCGTTCTGTCTGTGTTTGGTGTGTATAATTAGAGATTGTGATTCCAGTTCTGTCTGTGTGTGGTGTGTATAATTAGAGATTGTGATTCCCGTTCTGTCTGTGTGTGGTGTGCATAATTAGAGATTGTGATTCCAGTTCTGTCTGTGTGTGGTGTGTATAATTAGAGATTGTGATTCCCGTTCTGTCTGTGTGTGGTGTGTGTAATTAGAGATTGTGATTCCCGTTCTGTCTGTGTGTGGTGGGTATAATTAGAGATTGTGATTCCCGTTCTGTCTGTGTGTGGTGTGTATAATTAGAGATTGTGATTCCCGTTCTGTCTGTGTGTGGTGTGTATGATTAGAGATTGTGATTCCCGTTTTGTCTGTGTGTGTTGTGTATAATTAGAGATTGTGATTCCCGTTCTGTCTTTGTGTGGTGTGTATAATTAGAGATTGTGATTCCCGTTCTGTCTGTGTGTGGTTTGTATAATTAGAGATTGTGATTCCCGTTCTGTCTGTGTGTGGTGTGTATAATTAGAGATTGTGATTCTATTCTGTCTGTGTGTGGTGTGTATAATTAGAGATTGTGATTCCAGTTCTGTCTGTGTGTGTTGTGTATAATTAGAGATTGTGATTCTGTTCTGTCTGTGTGTGGTGTGCATAATTTGAGATTGTGATTTCAGTTCTGTCTGTGTGTGGTGTGTATATTTAGAGATTGTGATTCTGTTCTGCCTGTGTGTGGTGTGTATAATTAGAGATTATGATTCTGTTCTGTCTGTGTGTGGTGTGTACAATTAGATATTGTGATTCCCGTTCTGTCTGTGTGTGGTGTGGAGAATTGGAGATTGTGATTCCCGTTCTGTCTGTGTGTGGTGTGTGTAATTAGAGATGGTGATTCTGTTCTGTCTGTGTGCGGTGTGTATAATTAGAGATGGTGATTCCCGTTCTGTCTGTGTGTGGTGTGTATAATTAGAGATTGTGATTCCCGTTCTGTCTGTGTGTGGTGTGTGTAATTAGAGATTGTGATTCTGTTCTGTCTGAGTGTGGTGTGTACAATTAGATATTGTGATTCCCGTTCTGTCTGTGTGTGGTGTGTATAATTAGAGATTGTGATTCTGTTCTGTCTGTGTGTGGTGTGTACAATTAGATATTGTGATTCCCGTTCTGTCTGTGTGTGTGGTGTGTATAATTTGAGATTGTGATTCCCGTTCTGTCTGTGTGTGGTGTTTATAATTAGAGATTGTGATTCCAGTTCTGTCTGTGTGTGGTGTGTATAATTAGAGATTGTGATTCCCGTTCTGTCTGTGTGTGGTGTGTATAATTAGAGATTGTGATTCCCGTTCTGTCTGTGTGTGGTGTGTATAATTAGAGATTGTGATTCCTGTTCTGTCTGTGATGTGTACAATTCGAGATTGTGATTCCCGTTCTGTCTGTGTGTGGTGTGTATAATTAGAGATTGTGATTCCCATTCTGTCTCTGTGTGGTGTGTATAATTAGAGATTGTGATTCCAGTTCTGTCTGTGTGTGGTGTGTACAATTTGAGATTGTGATTCCCGTTCTGTCTGTGTTTGGTGTGTATAATTAGAGATTGTGATTCCAGTTCTGTCTGTGTGTGGTGTGTATAATTAGAGATTGTGATTCCCGTTCTGTCTGTGTGTGGTGTGTATAATTAGAGATTGTGATTCCAGTTCGATCTGTGTGTGTTGTGTATAATTGGAGATTGTGATTCTATTCTGTCTGTGTGTGTTGTGTATAATTAGAGATTGTAATTCCCGTTCTGTCTGTGTGTGGTGTGAAAAATTAGAGATTGTGATTCTGTTCTGTCTGTGTGTGATGCGTACAATTAGAGATTGTAATTCCAGTTCTGTCTGTGTGTGATGTATATAATTAGAGATTGTGATTCTGTTCTGTCTGTGTGTGTTGTGTATAATTAGAGATTGTGATTCTAATCTGTCTGTGTTTGGTGTGTATAATTAGAGATTGTGATTCCCGTTCTGTCTGTGTGTGGTGTGTATAATTAGAGATTGTGATTCCCGTTCTGTCTGTGTGTGTGGTGTGTATAATTAGAGATTGTGATTCCCGTTCTGTCTGTGTGTGGTGTGTATAATTGGAGATTGTGATTCCCGTTCTGTCTGTGTGTGGTGTGTATATTTAGAGATTGTGATTCTGTTCTGTCTGTGTGTGGTGTGTATAATTGGAGATTGTGATTCCCGTTCTGTCTGTGTGTGTGGTGTGTATAATTAGAGATTGTGATTCCCGTTCTGTCTGTGTGTGGTGTGTCCAACTAGATATTGTGATTCCAGTTCTGTCTGTGTGTGGTGTGTATAATTAGTGATTGTGATTCCAGTTCTGTCTGTGTGTGGTGTGTATAATTAGAGATTGTGATTCCAGTTCTGTCTGTGTGTGGTGTGTATAATTAGAGATTGTGATTCCCGTTCTGTCTGTGTGTGGTGTTTATAATTAGAGATTGTGATTCCCGTTCTGTCTGTGTGTGGTGTGTATAATTAGAGATTGTGATTCTGTTCTGTCTGTGTGTGGTGTGTATAATTAGAGATTGTGATTCCAGTTCTGTCTGTGTATAATTAGAGATTGTGATTCCAGTTCTGTCTGTGTGTCGTATGTATAATTAGAGATTGTGATTCCAGTTCTGTCTGTGTGAGATGTGTATAATTAGAGATTGTGATTCCCGTTCTGTCTGTGTGTGGTGTGTACAATTAGAGATTGTGATTCCCGTTCTGTCTGTGTGTGGTGTGTGTAATTAGAGATTGTGATTCCCGTTCTGTCTGTGTGTGGTGTGTATATTTAGAGATTGTGATTCTGGTCTGCCTGTGTGTGGTGTGTATAATTGGAGATTGTGATTCTGTCCTGTCTGTGTGTGGTGTGTACAATTAGATATTGTGATTCCCGTTCTGTCTGTGTGTGGTGTGGAGAATTAGAGATTGTGATTCCCGTTCTGTCTGTGTGTGGTGTGTACAATTAGATATTGTGGTTCCAGTTCTGTCTGTGTGTTGTGTGTATAATTAGAGATTGTGATTCCCGTTCTGTCTGTGTGTGGTGTATATAATTAGAGATTGTGATTCCAGTTCTGTCTGTGTGTGGTGTGTATAATTAGAGATTGTGATTCCCGTTCTGTCTGTGTGTGGTGTGTATAATTAGAGATTGTGATTCCCATTCTGTCTCTGTGTGGTGTGTATAATTAGAGATTGTGATTCCTGTTCTGTCTGTGTGTGGTGTGGAGAATTAGAGATTGTGATTCCAGTTCTGTCTGTGTGTGGTGTGTATAATTAGAGATTGTGATTCCAGTTCTGTCTGTGTGTGGTGTGTATATTTAGAGATTGTGATTCCCGTTCTGTCTGTGTGTGGTGTGTATAATTAGAGATTGTGATTCTATTCTGTCTGTGTGTGGTGTGTATAATTAGATATTGTGATTCCCGTTCTGTCTGTGTGTGGTGTGTATAATTAGAGATTGTGATTCCCGTTCTGTCTGTGTGTGGTGTGTATAATTAGAGATTGTGATTCCCGTTCTGTCTGTGTGTGGTGTGTATAATTAGAGATTGTGATTCCCATTCTGTCTCTGTGTGGTGTGTATAATTAGAGATTGTGATTCCTGTTCTGTCTGTGTGTGGTGTGTATAATTAGAGATTGTGATTCCCGTTCTGTCTGTGTGTGGTGTGTATAATTAGAGATTGTGATTCCCATTCTGTCTCTGTGTGGTGTGTATAATTAGAGATTGTGATTCCTGTTCTGTCTGTTTGTGGTGTGTACAATTAGAGATTGTGATTCCCATTCTGTCTATGTGTGGTGTGTATAATTAGGGATTGTGATTCCAGTTCTGTCTGAGTGTGGTGTGTACAATTTGAGATTGTGATTCCCGTTCTGTCTGTGTTTGGTGTGTATAATTAGAGATTGTGATTCCAGTTCTGTCTGTGTGTGGTGTGTATAATTAGAGATTGTGATTCCCGTTCTGTCTGTGTGTGGTGTGTATAATTAGAGATTGTGATTCCAGTTCGATCTGTGTGTGTTGTGTATAATTAGAGATTGTGATTCTATTCTGTCTGTGTTTGGTGTGTAAAATTAGAGATTGTGATTCTGTTCTGTCTGTGTGTGTTGTGTATAATTAGAGATTGTGATTCTAAACTGTCTGTGTTTGGTGTGTATAATTAGAGATTGTGATTCCAGTTCTGTCTGTTTGTGATGTGTATAATTAGAGATTGTGATTCCCGTTCTGTCTGTGTGTGTGGTGTGTATAATTAGAGATTGTGATTCCCGTTCTGTCTTTGTGTGGTGTGTATAATTGGAGATTGTGATTCCCGTTCTGTCTGTGTGTGGTGTGTATATTTAGAGATTGTGATTCTGTTCTGACTGTGTGTGGTGTGTATAATTGGAGATTGTGATTCCCGTTCTGTCTGTGTGTGTGGTGTGTATAATTAGAGATTGTGATTCCCGTTCTGTCTGTGTGTGGTGTGTACAACTAGATATTGTGATTCCAGTTCTGTCTGTGTGTGGTGTGTATAATTAGTGATTGTGATTCCAGTTCTGTCTGTGTGTGGTGTGTATAATTAGAGATTGTGATTCCAGTTCTGTCTGTGTGTGGTGTGTATAATTAGTGATTGTGATTCCAGTTCTGTCTGTGTGTGGTGTGTATAATTAGAGATTGTGATTCCAGTTCTGTCTGTGTGCGGTGTGTATAATTAGAGATTGTGATTCCAGTTCTGTCTGTGTATAATTAGAGATTGTGATTCCCGTTCTGTCTGTGTTTGGTGTGTATAATTAGAGATTGTGATTCCAGTTCTGTCTGTGTGTGGTATGTATAATTAGAGATTGTGATTCCAGTTGTGTCTGTTTGAGGTGTGTATAATTAGAGATTGTGATTCCCGTTCTGTCTGTGTGTGGTGTGTATAATTAGAGATTGTGATTCCCGTTCTGTCTGTGTGTGGTGTGTATAATTAGAGATTGTGATTCCCGTTCTGTCTGTGTGTGGTGTGTGTAATTAGAGATTGTGATTCCCGTTCTGTCTGTGTGTGGTGTGTATATTTAGAGATTGTGATTCTGTTCTGCCTGTGTGTGGTGTGTATAATTAGAGATTGTGATTCTGTTCTGTCTTGTGTGGTGTGTACAATTATATATTGTGATTCCCGTTCTGTCTGTGTGTGGTGTGTATAATTAGAGATTGTGATTCCCGTTCTGTCTGTGTGTGGTGTGTATAATTAGAGATTGTGATTCCAGTTCTGTCTGTTTGTGGTGTGTATAATTAGAGATTGTGATTCTATTCTGTCTGTGTGTGGTGTGTATAATTAGAGATTGTGATTCCCGTTCTGTCTGTGTGTGGTGTGTACAATTAGATATTGTGATTCCCGTTCTGTCTGTGTGTGGTGTGTATAATTAGAGATTGTGATTCTATTCTGTCTGTGTGTGGTGTGTATAATTAGATATTGTGATTCCCGTTCTGTCTGTGTGTGGTGTGTATAATTAGAGATTGTGATTCGATTCTGTCTGTGTGTGGTGTGTATAATTAGATATTGTGATTCCCGTTCTGTCTGTGTGTGGTGTGGAGAATTGGAGACTGTGATTCCCGTTCTGTCTGTGTGTGGTGTATAATTAGAGATTGTGATTCCCGTTCTGTCTGTGTGTGGTGTGTATAATTAGAGATTGTGATTCCAGTTCTGTCTGTGTGTGGTGTGTATAATTAGAGATTGTGATTCCCGTTCTGTCTGTGTGTGGTGTGTATAATTAGAGATTGTGATTCCAGTTCGATCTGTGTGTGTTGTGTATAATTAGAGATTGTGATTCTATTCTGTCTGTGTTTGGTGTGTAAAATTAGAGAATGTGATTCTGTTCTGTCTGTGTGTGTTGTGTATAATTAGAGATTGTAATTCCCGTTCTGTCTGTGTGTGGTGTGTATAATTAGAGATTGTGATTCTGTTCTGTCTGTGTGTGATGCGTATAATTAGAGATTGTAATTCCAGTTCTGTCTGTGTGTGATGTGTATAATTAGAGATTGTGATTCTGTTCTGTATGTGTGTGTTGTGTATAATTAGAGATTGTGATTCTAATCTGTCTGTGTTTGGTGTGTATAATTAGAGATTGTGATTCCCGTTCTGTCTGTGTGTGGTGTGTATAATTAGAGATTGTGATTCCCGTTCTGTCTGTGTGTGTGGTGTGTATAATTAGAGATTGTGATTCCCGTTCTGTCTGTGTGTGGTGTGTATAATTTGAGATTGTGATTCCCGTTCTGTCTGTGTGTGGTGTGTATATTTAGAGATTGTGATTCTGTTCTGTCTGTGTGTGGTGTGTATAATTGGAGATTGTGTTTCCCGTTCTGTCTGTGTGTGTGGTGTGTATAATTAGAGATTGTGATTCCCGTTCTGTCTGTGTGTGGTGTGTACAACTAGATATTGTGATTCCAGTTCTGTCTGTGTGTGGTGTGTATAATTAGTGATTGTGATTCCAGTTCTGTCTGTGTGTGGTGTGTATAATTAGAGATTGTGATTCCATTTCTGTCTGTGTGTGGTGTGTATGATTAGTGATTGTGATTCCAGTTCTGTCTGTGTGTGGTGTGTATAATTAGAGATTGTGATTCTGTTCTGCCTGTGTGTGGTGTGTATAATTAGAGATTGTGATTCCCGTTCTGTCTGTGTGTGGTGTGTATAATTAGAGATTGTGATTCCCGTTCTGTCTGTGTGTGGTGTGTACAATTAGATATTGCGGTTCTGTTCTGTCTGTGTGTGGTGTGTATAATTAGAGATTGTGATTCCCGTTCTGTCTGAGTGTGGTGTTTATAATTAGAGATTGTGATTCCCGTTCTGTCTGTGTGTGGTGTGTATAATTAGAGATTGTGATTCTGTTCTGTCTGTGTGTGGTGTGTATAATTAGAGATTGTGATTCCAGTTCTGTCTGTGTATAATTAGAGATTGTGATTCCAGTTCTGTCTGTGTGTGGTATGTATAATTAGAGATTGTGATTCCAGTTCTGTCTGTGTGAGATGTGTATAATTAGAGATTGTGATTCCCGTTCTGTCTGTGTGTGGTGTGTATAATTAGAGATTGTGATTCCCGTTCTGTCTGTGTGTGGTGTGTATAATTAGAGATTGTGATTCCCGTTCTGTCTGTGTGTGGTGTGTGTAATTAGAGATTGTGATTCCCGTTCTGTCTGTGTGTGGTGTGTATATTTAGAGATTGTGATTCTGGTCTGCCTGTGTGTGGTGTGTATAATTAGAGATTGTGATTCTGTCCTGTCTGTGTGTGGTGTGTACAATTAGATATTGTGATTCCCGTTCTGTCTGTGTGTGGTGTGTATAATTAGAGATTGTGATTCCCGTTCTGTCTGTGTGTGGTGTGTACAATTAGATATTGTGGTTCCCGTTCTGTCTGTGTGTGGTGTGTATAATTAGAGATTGTGATTCCCGTTCTGTCTGTGTGTGGTGTGTATAATTAGAGATTGTGATTCCAGTTCTGTCTGTGTGTGATGTGTATAATTAGAGATTGTGATTCTATTCTGTCTGTGTGTGGTGTGTATAATTAGATATTGTGATTCCCGTTCTGTCTGTGTGTGGTGTGTATAATTAGAGATTGTGATTCTATTCTGTCTGTGTGTGGTGTGTACAATTAGAGATTGTGATTCTATTCTGTCTGTGTGTGGTGTGTATAATTAGAGATTGTGATTCCCGTTCTGTCTGTGTGTGGTGTGTATAATTAGAGATTGTGATTCTATTCTGTCTGTGTGTGGTGTGTATAATTAGAGATTGTGATTCCCGTTCTGTCTGTGTGTGGTGTGGAGAATTGGAGACTGTGATTCCCGTTCTGTCTGTGTGTGGTGTATAATTAGAGATTGTGATTCCCGTTCTGTCTGTGTGTGGTGTGTATAATTAGAGATTGTGATTCCCGTTCTGTCTGTGTGTGGTGTGTATAATTAGAGATTGTGATTCCAGTTCGATCTGTGTGTGTTGTGTATAATTAGAGATTGTGATTCTATTCTGTCTGTGTTTGGTGTGTAAAATTAGAGATTGTGATTCTGTTCTGTCTGTGTGTGTTGTGTATAATTAGAGATTGTAATTCCCGTTCTGTCTGTGTGTGGTGTGTATAATTAGAGATTGTGATTCTGTTCTGTCTGTGTGTGATGCGTATAATTAGAGATTGTAATTCCAGTTCTGTCTGTGTGTGATGTGTATAATTAGAGATTGTGATTCTGTTCTGTATGTGTGTGTTGTGTATAATTAGAGATTGTGATTCTAATCTGTCTGTGTTTGGTGTGTATAATTAGAGATTGTGATTCCCGTTCTGTCTGTGTGTGGTGTGTATAATTAGAGATTGTGATTCCCGTTCTGTCTGTGTGTGTGGTGTGTATAATTAGAGATTGTGATTCCCGTTCTGTCTGTGTGTGGTGTGTATAATTGGAGATTGTGATTCCCGTTCTGTCTGTGTGTGGTGTGTATATTTAGAGATTGTGATTCTGTTCTGTCTGTGTGTGGTGTGTATAATTGGAGATTGTGTTTCCCGTTCTGTCTGTGTGTGTGGTGTGTATAATTAGAGATTGTGATTCCCGTTCTGTCTGTGTGTGGTGTGTACAACTAGATATTGTGATTCCAGTTCTGTCTGTGTGTGGTGTGTATAATTAGTGATTGTGATTCCAGTTCTGTCTGTGTGTGGTGTGTATAATTAGAGATTGTGATTCCAGTTCTGTCTGTGTGTGGTGTGTATAATTAGTGATTGTGATTCCAGTTCTGTCTGTGTGTGGTGTGTATAATTAGAGATTGTGATTCTGTTCTGCCTGTGTGTGGTGTGTATAATTAGAGATTGTGATTCCCGTTCTGTCTGTGTGTGGTGTGTATAATTAGAGATTGTGATTCCCGTTCTGTCTGTGTGTGGTGTGTATAATTAGAGATTGTGATTCCCGTTCTGTCTGTGTGTGGTGTGTATAATTAGAGATTGTGATTCCAGTTCGATCTGTGTGTGTTGTGTATAATTAGAGATTGTGATTCTATTCTGTCTGTGTTTGGTGTGTAAAATTAGAGATTGTGATTCTGTTCTGTCTGTGTGTGTTGTGTATAATTAGAGATTGTAATTTCCGTTCTGTCTGTGTGTGGTGTGTATAATTAGAGATTGTGATTCTGTTCTGTCTGTGTGTGATGCGTATAATTAGAGATTGTAATTCCAGTTCTGTCTGTGTGTGATGTGTATAATTAGAGATTGTGATTCTGTTCTGTCTGTGTGTGATGCGTATAATTAGAGATTGTAATTCCAGTTCTGTTTGTGTGTGGTGTGTATAATTAGAGATTGTGATTCCAGTTCTGTCTGTGTGTGGTGTGTATAATTAGTGATTGTGATTCCAGTTCTGTCTGTGTGTGGTGTGTATAATTAGAGATTGTGATTCTGTTCTGCCTGTGTGTGGTGTGTATAATTAGAGATTGTGATTCCCGTTCTGTCTGTGTGTGGTGTGTATAATTAGAGATTGTGATTCCCGTTCTGTCTGTGTGTGGTGTGTACAATTAGATATTGTGGTTCTGTTCTGTCTGTGTGTGGTGTGTATAATTAGAGAATGTGATTCCCGTTCTGTCTGAGTGTGGTGTTTATAATTAGAGATTGTGATTCCCGTTCTGTCTGTGTGTGGTGTGTATAATTAGAGATTGTTATTCTGTTCTGTCTGTGTGTGGTGTGTATAATTAGAGATTGTGATTCCAGTTCTGTCTGTGTATAATTAGAGATTGTGATTCCAGTTCTGTCTGTGTGTGGTATGTATAATTAGAGATTGTGATTCCAGTTCTGTCTGTGTGAGATGTGTATAATTAGAGATTGTGATTCCCGTTCTGTCTGTGTGTGGTGTGTATAATTAGAGATTGTGATTCCCGTTCTGTCTGTGTGTGGTGTGTGTAATTAGAGATTGTGATTCCCGTTCTGTCTGTGTGTGGTGTGTATATTTAGAGATTGTGATTCTGGTCTGCCTGTGTGTGGTGTGTATAATTAGAGATTGTGATTCTGTCCTGTCTGTGTGTGGTGTGTACAATTAGATATTGTGATTCCCGTTCTGTCTGTGTGTGGTGTGGAGAATTAGAGATTGTGATTCCCGTTCTGTCTGTGTGTGGTGTGTATAATTAGAGATTGTGATTCCAGTTCTGTCTGTGTGTAATGTGTACAATTAGAGATTGTGATTCCCGTTCTGTCTGTGTGCGGTATGTATAATTAGAGATTGTGATTCCAGTTCTGTCTGTGTGCGGTATGTATAATTAGAGATTGTGATTCCAGTTCTGTCTGTGTGCGGTATGTATAATCAGAGATTGTGATTCCAGTTCTGTCTGTGTGTGGTGTGTATAATTAGAGATTGTGATTCCCGTTCTGTCTGTGTGTGGTGTGTATAATTAGAGATTGTGATTCTATTCTGTCTGTGTGTGGTGTGTATAATTAGATATTGTGATTCCCGTTCTGTCTGTGTGTGGTGTGTATAATTAGAGATTGTGATTCCCGTTCTGTCTGTGTGTGGTGTGTATAATTAGAGATTGTGATTCCCGTTCTGTCTGTGTGTGGTGTGTATAATTAGATATTGTGATTCCAGTTCTGTCTGTGTGTGGTGTGTATAATTAGAGATTGTGATTCCCGTTCTGTCTGTGTGTGGTGTGTATAATTAGAGATTGTGATTCCCGTTCTGTCTGTGTGTGGTGTGTATAATTAGAGATTGTGATTCCCGTTCTGTCTGTGTGTGGTGTGTATAATTAGAGATTGTGATTCCCATTCTGTCTCTGTGTGGTGTGTATAATTAGAGATTGTGATTCCTGTTCTGTCTGTGTGTGGTGTGTATAATTAGAGATTGTGATTCCCGTTCTGTCTGTGTGTGGTGTGTATAATTAGAGATTGTGATTCCCATTCTGTCTCTGTGTGGTTTGTATAATTAGAGATTGTGATTCCTGTTCTGTCTGTTTGTGGTGTGTACAATTAGAGATTGTGATTCCAGTTCTGTCTGTGTGTGGTGTGTATAATTAGGGATTGTGATTCCAGTTCTGTCTGTGTGTGGTGTGTACAATTTGAGATTGTGATTCCCGTTCTGTCTGTGTTTGGTGTGTATAATTAGAGATTGTGATTCCAGTTCTGTCTGTGTGTGGTGTGTATAATTAGAGATTGTGATTCCCGTTCTGTCTGTGTGTGGTGTGTATAATTAGAGATTGTAATTCCAGTTCGATCTGTGTGTGTTGTGTATAATTAGAGATTGTGATTCTATTCTGTCTGTGTTTGGTGTGTAAAATTAGAGATTGTGATTCTGTTCTGTCTGTGTGTGTTGTGTATAATGAGAGATTGTGATTCTAAACTGTCTGTGTTTGGTGTGTATAATTAGAGATTGTGATTCCAGTTCTGTCTGTTTGTGATGTGTATAATTAGAGATTGTGATTCCCGTTCTGTCTGTGTGTGGTGTGTATAATTAGAGATTGTGATTCCCGTTCTGTCTTTGTGTGGTGTGTATAATTGGAGATTGTGATTCCCGTTCTGTCTGTGTGTGGTGTGTATATTTAGAGATTGTGATTCTGTTCTGTCTGTGTGTGGTGTGTATAATTGGAGATTGTGATTCCCGTTCTGTCTGTGTGTGTGGTGTGTATAATTAGAGATTGTGATTCCCGTTCTGTCTGTGTGTGGTGTGTACAACTAGATATTGTGATTCCAGTTCTGTCTGTGTGTGGTGTGTATAATTAGTGATTGTGATTCCAGTTCTGTCTGTGTGTGGTGTGTATAATTAGAGATTGTGATTCCAGTTCTGTCTGTGTGTGGTGTGTATAATTAGTGATTGTGATTCCAGTTCTGTCTGTGTGTGGTGTGTATAATTAGAGATTGTGATTCCCGTTCTGTCTGTGTGTGGTGTGTATAATTAGAGATTGTGATTCCAGTTCTGTCTGTGTGTGGTGTGTATAATTAGAGATTGTGATTCCAGTTCTGTCTGTGTATAATTAGAGATTGTGATTCCCGTTCTGTCTGTGTTTGGTGTGTATAATTAGAGATTGTGATTCCAGTTCTGTCTGTGTGTGGTATGTATAATTAGAGATTGTGATTCCAGTTCTGTCTGTGTGAGGTGTGTATAATTAGAGATTGTGATTCCCGTTCTGTCTGTGTGTGGTGTGTATAATTAGAGATTGTGATTCCCGTTCTGTCTGTGTGTGGTGTGTATAATTAGAGATTGTGATTCCCGTTCTGTCTGTGTGTGGTGTGTGTAATTAGAGATTGTGATTCCCGTTCTGTCTGTGTGTGGTGTGTATATTTAGAGATTGTGATTCTGTTCTGCCTGTGTGTGGTGTGTATAATTAGAGATTGTGATTCTGTTCTGTCTGTGTGTGGTGTGTACAATTAGATATTGTGATTCCCGTTCTGTCTGTGTGTGGTGTGTATAATTAGAGATTGTGATTCCCGTTCTGTCTGTGTGTGGTGTGTATAATTAGAGATTGTGATTCCAGTTCTGTCTGTTTGTGGTGTGTATAATTAGAGATTGTGATTCTATTCTGTCTGCGTGTGGTGTGTATAATTAGATATTGTGATTCCCGTTCTGTCTGTGTGTGGTGTGTACAATTAGATATTGTGATTCCCGTTCTGTCTGTGTGTGGTGTGTATAATTAGAGATTGTGATTCTATTCTGTCTGTGTGTGGTGTGTATAATTAGATATTGTGATTCCCGTTCTGTCTGTGTGTGGTGTGTATAATTAGAGATTGTGATTCTATTCTGTCTGTGTGTGGTGTGTATAATTAGATATTGTGATTCCCGTTCTGTCTGTGTGTGGTGTGGAGAATTGGAGACTGTGATTCCCGTTCTGTCTGTGTGTGGTGTATAATTAGAGATTGTGATTCCCGTTCTGTCTGTGTGTGGTGTGTATAATTAGAGATTGTGATTCCCGTTCTGTCTGTGTGTGGTGTGTACAATTAGATATTGTGATTCCCGTTCTGTCTGTGTGTGGTGTGTACAATTAGATATTGTGATTCCCGTTCTGTCTGTGTGTGGTGTGTATCATTAGAGATTGTGATTCTATTCTGTCTGTGTGTGGTGTGTATAATTAGATATTGTGATTCCCGTTCTGTCTGTGTGTGGTGTGTATAATTAGAGATTGTGATTCTATTCTGTCTGTGTGTGGTGTGTAAAATTAGAGATTGTGATTCTTTTCTGTCTGTGTGTGTTGTGTATAATTAGAGATTGTAATTCCCGTTCTGTCTGTGTGTGGTGTGTATAATTAGAGATTGTGATTCTGTTCTGTCTGTGTGTGATGCGTATAATTAGAGATTGTAATTCCAGTTCTGTCTGTGTGTGATGTGTATAATTAGAGATTGTGATTCTGTTCTGTCTGTGTGTGATGTGTATAATTAGAGATTGTGATTCCCGTTCTGTCTGTGTGTGGTGTGTATAATTAGAGATTGTGATTCCCGTTCTGTCTGTGTGTGTGGTGTGTATAATTAGAGATTGTGATTCCCGTTCTGTCTGTGTGTGGTGTGTATAATTGGAGATTGTGATTCCCGTTCTGTCTGTGTGTGGTGTGTATATTTAGAGATTGTGATTCTGTTCTTTCTGTGTGTGGTGTGTATAATTGGAGATTGTGATTCCCGTTCTGTCTGTGTGTGTGGTGTGTATAATTAGAGATTGTGATTCCCGTTCTGTCTGTGTGTGGTGTGTACAACTAGATATTGTGATTCCAGTTCTGTCTGTGTGTGGTGTGTATAATTAGTGATTGTGATTCCAGTTCTGTCTGTGTGTGGTGTGTATAATTAGAGATTGTGATTCCAGTTCTGTCTGTGTGTGGTGTGTATAATTAGTGATTGTGATTCCAGTTCTGTCTGTGTGTGGTGTGTATAATTAGAGATTGTGATTCTGTTCTGCCTGTGTGTGGTGTGTATAATTAGAGATTGTGATTCCCGTTCTGTCTGTGTGTGGTGTGTATAATTAGAGATTGTGATTCCCGTTCTGTCTGAGTGTGGTGTGTATAATTAGAGATTGTGATTCTGTCCTGTCTGTGTGTTGTGTGTATAATTAGAGATTGTGATTCCAGTTCTGTCTGTGTATAATTAGAGATTGTGATTCCAGTTCTGTCTGTGTGTGGTATGTATAATTAGAGATTGTGATTCCAGTTCTGTCTGTGTGAGGTGTGTATAATTAGAGATTGTGATTCCCGTTCTGTCTGTGTGTGGTGTGTATAATTAGAGACTGTGATTCCCGTTCTGTCTGTGTGTGGTGTGTATAATTAGAGATTGTGATTCCTGTTCTGTCTGTGTGTGGTGTGTATAATTCGAGATTGTGATTCCCGTTCTGTCTGTGTGTGGTGTGTGTAATTAGAGATTGTGATTCCTGTTCTGTCTGTGTGTGGTGTGTATAATTAGAGATTGTGATTCCCATTCTGTCTGTGTGTGGTGTGTATAATTAGAGATTGTGATTCCTGTTCTGTCTGTGTGTGGTGTGTATAATTAGATATTGTGATTCCCGTTCTGTCTGTGTGTGGTGTGTATAATTAGAGATTGTGTTTCCCATTCTGTCTCTGTGTGGTGTGTATAATTAGAGATTGTGATTCCTGTTCTGTCTGTTTGTGGTGTGTACAATTAGAGATTGTGATTCCCGTTCTGTCTGTGTGTGGTGTGTATAATTAGAGATTGTGATTCCCGTTCTGTCTGTGTGTGGTGTGTATAATTAGAGATTGTGATTCCCGTTCTGTCTGTGTGTGGTGTGTATAATTAGAGATTGTGATTCCCGTTCTGTCTGTGTGTGGTGTGTGTAATTAGAGATTGTGATTCCCGTTCTGTCTGTGTGTGGTGTGTATAATTAGAGATTGTGATTCCCGTTCTGTCTGTGTGTGGTGTGTATAATTAGAGATTGTGATTCCCATTCTGTCTGTGTGTGATGTGTACAATTAGAGATTGTGATTCTGTTCTGTCTGTGTGTGGTGTGTATAATTAGAGATTGTGATTCCTGTTCTGTCTGTGTGTGGTGTTTGTAATTAGAGATTGTGATTCCCGTTCTTGTGTGTGGTGTGTATAATTAGAGATTGTGATTCCAGTTCTGTCTGTATGTGGTGTGTATAATTAGAGATTGTGATTCCCGTTCTGTCTCTCTGTGGTGTGTATAATTAGAGATTGTGATTCCCATTCTGTCTGTGTGTGATGTGTACAATTAGAGATTGTGATTCTGTTCTGTCTGTGTGTGGTGTGTATAATTAGAGATTGTGATTCCCGTTCTGTCTGTGTGTGGTGTTTGTAATTAGAGATTGTGATTCCCGTTCTTGTGTGTGGTGTGTATAATTAGAGATTGTGATTCCAGTTCTGTCTGTATGTGGTGTGTATAATTAGTGATTGTGATTCCAGTTCTGTCTGTGTGTGGTGTGTATAATTAGAGATTGTGATTCCCGTTCTGTCTGTGTGTGGTGTGTATAATTAGAGATTGTGATTCCAGTTCTGTCTGTGTATAATTAGAGATTGTGATTCCCGTTCTGTCTGTGTTTGGTGTGTATAATTAGAGATTGTGATTCCAGTTCTGTCTGTGTGTGGTATGTATAATTAGAGATTGTGATTCCAGTTCTGTCTGTGTGTGGTGTGTATAATTAGAGATTGTGATTCCCGTTCTGTCTGTGTGTGGTGTGTATAATTAGAGATTGTGATTCCCGTTCTGTCTGTGTGTGGTGTGTATAATTAGAGATTGTGATTCCCGTTCTGTCTGTGTGTGGTGTGTGTAATTAGAGATTGTGATTCCCGTTCTGTCTGTGTGTGGTGTGTATATTTAGAGATTGTGATTCTGTTCTGCCTGTGTGTGGTGTGTATAATTAGAGATTGTGATTCTGTTCTGTCTGTGTGTGGTGTGTATAATTAGAGATTGTGATTCCAGTTCTGTCTGTGTGTGGTGTGTATATTTAGAGATTGTGATTCTGTTCTGTCTGTGTGTGGTGTGGAGATTTAGAGATTGTGATTCCAGTTCTGTCTGTGTGTGGTGTGTATATTTAGAGATTGTGATTCTGTTCTGCCTGTGTGTGGTGTGTATAATTAGAGATTGTGATTCCCGTTCTGTCTGTGTGTGGTGTGTATATTTAGAGATTTTGATTCTGTTCTGTCTGTGTGTGGTGTGTATAATTAGAGATTGTGATTCTGTTCTGTCTGTGTGTGGTGTGTACAATTAGATAATGTGATTCCCGTTCTGTCTGTGTGTGGTGTGTATAATTAGAGATTGTGATTCCAGTTCTGTCTGTGTGTGGTGTGTATAATTAGAGATTGTGATTCCAGTTCTGTCTGTGTGTGGTGTGTTTAATTAGAGATTGTGATTCCAGTTCTGTCTGTGTGTGGTGTGGAGAATTAGATATTGTGATTCCCGTTCTGTCTGTGTGTGGTGTGTATAATTAGAGATTGTGATTCCAGTTCTGTCTGTTTGTGGTGTGTATAATTAGAGATTGTGATTCCAGTTCTGTCTGTGTGTGGTGTGTATAATTAGAGATTGTGATTCCAGTTCTGTCTGTGTGTGGTGTGTTTAATTAGAGATTGTGATTCCAGTTCTGTCTGTGTGTGGTGTGTATAATTAGAGATTGTGATTCCCGTTCTGTCTGTGTGTGGTGTGGAGAATTTGAGACTGTGATTCCCGTTCTGTCTGTGTGTGGTGTGTATAATTAGAGATTGTGATTCCAGTTCTGTCTGTGTGTGGTGTGTATAATTAGAGATTGTGATTCCAGTTCTGTCTGTTTGTGGTGTGTATAATTAGAGATTGTGATTCCAGTTCTGTCTGTGTGTGGTGTGTATAATTAGAGATTGTGATTCCAGTTCTGTCTGTGTGTGGTGTGTTTAATTAGAGATTGTGATTCCAGTTCTGTCTGTGTGTGGTGTGTATAATTAGAGATTGTGATTCCCGTTCTGTCTGTGTGTGGTGTGGAGAATTTGAGACTGTGATTCCCGTTCTGTCTGTGTGTGGTGTGTATAATTAGAGATTGTGATTCCAGTTCTGTCTGTGTGTGGTGTGTATAATTAGAGATTGTGATTCCAGTTCTGTCTGTGTGTGATCTGTATAATTAGAGATTGTGATTCCCGTTCTGTCTGTGTGTGGTGTGTATAATTAGAGATTGTGATTCTATTCTGTCTGTGTGTGGTGTGTATAATTAGAGATTGTGATTCCAGTTCTGTCTGTGTGTGGTGTGTATAATTAGAGATTGTGATTCCCATTCTGTCTGTGTGTGGTGTGTATAATTAGATATTGTGATTCCCGTTCTGTCTGTGTGTGGTGTGTATAATTAGAGATTGTGATTCCAGTTCTGTCTGTGTGTGATCTGTATCATTAGAGATTGTGATTCCCGTTCTGTCTGTGTGTGGTGTGTATAATTAGAGATTGTGATTCCAGTTCTGTCTGTGTGTGGTGTGTATAATTAGAGATTGTGATTCCCATTCTGTCTGTGTGTGGTGTGTATAATTAGAGATTGTGATTCCTGTTCTGTCTGTGTGTGGTGTGTATAATTAGAGATTGTGATTCCCGTTCTGTCTGTGTGTGGTGTGTATAATTAGAGATTGTGATTCCCGTTCTGTCTGTGTGTGGTGTGTATAATTAGAGATTGTGATTCCCATTCTGTCTCTGTGTGGTGTGTATAATTAGAGATTGTGATTCCTGTTCTGTCTGTTTGTGGTGTGTACAATTAGAGATTGTGATTCCCGTTCTGTCTGTGTGTGGTGTGTATAATTAGAGATTGTGATTCCAGTTCTGTCTGTGTGTGGTGTGTATAATTCGAGATTGTGATTCCCGTTCTGTCTGTGTGTGGTGTGTATAATTAGAGATTGTGATTCCCGTTCTGTCTGTGTGTGGTGTGTATAATTAGAGATTGTGATTCCAGTTCGATCTGTGTGTGTTGTGTATAATTAGAGATTGTGATTCTATTCTGTATGTGTTTGGTGTGTAAAATTAGAGATTGTGATTCTGTTCTGTCTGTGTGTGTTGTGTATAATTAGAGATTGTGATTCTATTCTGTCTGTGTTTGGTGTGTAAAATTAGAGATTGTGATTCTATTCTGTCTGTGTTTGGTGTGTATAATTAGAGATTGTAATTCCAGTTCTGTCTGTGTGTGTGATGTGTATAAATAGAGATTGTGATTCCCGTTCTGTCTGTGTGTGTGGTGTGTATAATTAGAGATTGTGATTCCCGTTCTGTCTGTGTGTGGTGTGTATAATTGGAGATTGTGATTCCCGTTCTGTCTGTGTGTGGTGTGTATATTTAGAGATTGTGATTCTGTTCTGTCTGTGTGTGGTGTGTATAATTGGAGATTGTGATTCCCGTTCTGTGTGTGTGTGTGGTGTGTATAATTAGAGATTGTGATTCTGTTCTGTCTGTGTGTGGTGTGTATAATTAGAGATTGTGATTCCAGTTCTGTCTGTGTGTGGTGTGGATAATTGGAGACTGTGATTCCAGTTCTGTCTGTGTGTGGTGTGGATAATTGGAGACTGTGATTCTGTTCTGTCTGTGTGTGATCTGTATAATTAGATATTGTGATTCCAGTTCTGTCTGTGTGTGGTGTGTATAATTAGTGATTGTGATTCCAGTTCTGTCTGTGTGTGGTGTGTATAATTAGAGATTGTGATTCCAGTTCTGTCTGTGTGTGGTGTGTATAATTAGTGATTGTGATTCCAGTTCTGTCTGTGTGTGGTGTGTATAATTAGAGATTGTGATTCCAGTTCTGTCTGTGTATAATTAGAGATTGTGATTCCCGTTCTGTCTGTGTTTGGTGTGCATAATTAGAGATTGTGATTCCAGTTCGATCTGTGTGTGGTATGTATAATTAGAGATTGTGATTCCAGTTCTGTCTGTGTGTGGTGTGTATAATTAGAGATTGTGATTCCCGTTCTGTCTGTGTGTGGTGTGTATAATTAGAGATTTTGATTCCCGTTCTGTCTGTGTGTGGTGTGTATAATTAGAGATTGTGATTCCCGTTCTGTCTGTGTCTGGTGTGTACAATTAGAGATTGTGATTCCCGTTCTGTCTGTGTGTGGTGTGTATAATTAGAGATTGTGATTCCCGTTCTGTCTGTGTGTGGTGTGTATAATTAGAGATTGTGATTCCCATTCTGTCTGTGTGTGATGTGTACAATTAGAGATTGTGATTCTGTTCTGTATGTGTGTGGTGTGTGTAATTAGAGATTGTGATTCCCGTTCTGTCTGTGTGTGGTGTGTATAATTAGAGATTGTGATTCCCGTTCTGTCTGTGTGTGGTGTGTATAATTAGAGATTGTGATTCCAGTTCGATCTGTGTGTGTTGTGTATAATTAGAGATTGTGATTCTATTCTGTCTGTGTTTGGTGTGTAAAATTAGAGATTGTGATTCTGTTCTGTCTGTGTGTGTTGTGTATAATTAGAGATTGTGATTCCATTCTGTCTGTGTTTGGTGTGTATAATTAGAGATTGTAATTCCAGTTCTGTCTGTGTGTGTGATGTGTATAATTAGAGATTGTGATTCCCGTTCTGTCTGTGTGTGGTGTGTATAATTAGAGATTGTGATTCCCGTTCTGTCTGTGTGTGGTGTGTATAATTAGAGATTGCGATTCTATTCTGTCTGTGTGTGGTGTGTATAATTGGAGATTGTGATTCCCGTTCTGTCTGTGTGTGTGGTGTGTATAATTAGAGATTGTGATTCTGTTCTGTCTGTGTGTGGTGTGTATAATTAGAGATTGTGATTCCCGTTCTGTCTGTGTGTGGTGTGTACAACTAGATATTGTGCTTCCAGTTCTGTCTGTGTGTGGTGTGTATAATTAGAGATTGTGATTCCAGTTCTGTCTGTGTGTGGTGTGTATAATTAGAGATTGTGATTCCAGTTCTGTCTGTGTGCGGTGTGTATAATTAGAGATTGTGATTCCAGTTCTGTCTGTGTGTGGTGTGTATAATTAGAGATTGTGATTCCAGTTCTGTCTGTGTATAATTAGAGATTGTGATTCCCGTTCTGTCTGTGTTTGGTGTGTATAATTAGAGATTGTGATTCCAGTTCTGTCTGTGTGTGGTATGTATAATTAGAGATTGTGATTCCAGTTCTGTCTGTGTGTGGTGTGTATAATTAGAGATTGTGATTCCCGTTCTGTCTGTGTGTGGTGTGTGTAATTAGAGATTGTGATTCCCGTTCAGTCTGTGTGTGGTGTGTATAATTAGAGATTGTGATTCCCGTTCTGTCTGTGTGTGGTGTGTATAATTAGAGATTGTGATTCCCATTCTGTCTGTGTGTGTGTGGTGTGTATAATTAGAGATTGTGATTCCAGTTCTGTCTGTGTGTGGTGTGTATAATTAGAGATTGTGATTCCCGTTCTGTCTGTGTGTGGTGTGTATAATTAGAGATTGTGATTCCCGTTCTGTCTGTGTGTGGTGTGTATAATTATAGATTGTGATTCCCGTTCTGTCTGTGTGTGGTGTGTATAATTGGAGATTGTGATTCCCGTTCTGTCTGTGTGTGGTGTGTATAATTAGAGATTGTGATTCCCGTTCTGTCTGTGTGTGGTGTGTATCATCAGAGATTGTGATTCCCGTTTTGTCTGTGTGTGTTGTGTACAATTAGAGATTGTGATTCCCGTTTTGTCTTTGTGTGGTGTGTATAATTAGAGATTGTGATTCCCGTTCTGTCTGTGTGTGGTGTGTATAATTAGAGATTGTGATTCCAGTTCTGTCTGTTTGTGGTGTGTGTAATTAGAGATTGTGATTCTGTTCTGTCTGTGTGTGCTGTGTGTAATTAGAGATTGTGATTCCAGTTCTGTCTGTGTGTGTTGTGTATAATTAGAGATTGTGATTCCAGTTCTGTCTGTGTGTGTTGTGTATAATTAGAGATTGTGATTCCCGTTCTGTCTGTGTGTGTTGTGTTTAATTAGAGATTGTGATTCCCGTTTTGTCTGTGTGTGGTGTGTATAATTAGAGATTGTGATTCAAGTTCTGTCTGTGTGTGGTGTGTATAATTAGAGATTGTGATTCTGTTCTGTCTGTGTGTGGTGTGTATAATTAGAGATTGTGATTCCAGTTCTGTCTGTGTGTGGTGTGTATATTTAGAGATTGTGATTCTGTTCTGTCTGTGTGTGGTGTGTATAATTAGTGATTGTGATTCCCGTTCTGTCTATGTGTGGTGTGTATAATTAGAGATTGTGATTCCCGTTCTGTCTGTGTGTGGTGTTTATAATTAGAGATTGTGATTCCCGTTCTGTCTGTGTGTGATGTGTATAATTAGAGATTGTGATTCCCGTTCTGTCTGTGTGTGGTGTGTATAATTAGTGATTGTGATTCCCGTTCTGTCTGTGTGTGTAATGTGTATAATTAGAGATTGTGATTCCAGTTCTGTCTGTGTGTTTGGTGTGTATAATTAGAGATTGTGATTCCCGTTCTGTCTGTGTGTGTGATGTGTATAATTAGAGATTGTGATTCCCGTTCTGTCTGTGTGTGATGTGTATAATTAGAGATTGTGATTCCCGTTCTGTCTGTGTGTGGTGTGTATAATTAGAGATTGTGATTCCCTTCCTGTCTGTGTGGTGTGTATAATTAGTGATTGTGATTCCCGTTCTGTCTGTGTGTGGTGTGTATAATTAGAGATTGTGATTCGAGTTCTGTCTGTGTGTGGTGTGTATAATTAGAGATTGTGATTCTATTCTGTCTGTGTTTGGTGTGTATAATTAGAGATTGTGATTCCCGTTCTGTCTGTGTGTGGTGTGTATAATTAGAGATTGTGATTCCAGTTCTGTCTTTGTGTGGTGTGTACAATTAGAGATTGTGATTCCCGTTCTGTCTGTGTGTGGTGTGTATAATTAGAGATTGTGATTCCCGTTCTGTCTGTGTGTGGTGTGTACAATTAGAGATTGTGATTCCCGTTCTGTCTGTGTGTGGTATGTATAATTAGAGATTGTGATTCCAGTTCTGTCTGTGTGTGGTGTGTATAATTAGAGATTGTGATTCCCGTTCTGTCTGTGTGTGGTGTGTGTAATTAGAGATTGTGATTCCCGTTCAGTCTGTGTGTGGTGTGTATAATTAGAGATTGTGATTCCCGTTCTGTCTGTGTGTGGTGTGTATAATTAGAGATTGTGATTCCCATTCTGTCTGTGTGTGATGTGTACAATTAGAGATTGTGATTCTGTTCTGTCTGTGTGTGGTGTGTATAATTAGAGATTGTGATTCCCGTTCTGTCTGTGTGTGATTGTGTAATTAGAGATTGTGATTCCCGTTCTGTATGTGTGTGTGGTGTGTATCATTAGAGATTGTGATTCCAGTTCTCTCTGTGTGTGGTGTGTACAATTAGAGATTGTGATTCCCGTTCTGTCTGTGTGTGTGTGGTGTGTATAATTAGAGATTGTGATTCCAGTTCTGTCTGTGTGTGGTGTGTATAATTAGAGATTGTGATTCCCGTTCTGTCTGTGTGTGGTGTGTATAATTAGAGATTGTGATTCCCGTTCTGTCTGTGTGTGGTGTGTATAATTATAGATTGTGATTCCCGTTCTGTCTGTGTGTGGTGTGTATAATTGGAGATTGTGATTCCCGTTCTGTCTGTGTGTGGTGTGTATAATTAGAGATTGTGATTCCAGTTCTGTCTGTGTGTGGTGTGTATCATCAGAGATTGTGATTCCCGTTTTGTCTGTGTGTGTTGTGTACAATTAGAGATTGTGATTCCCGTTTTGTCTTTGTGTGGTGTGTATAATTAGAGATTGTGATTCCCGTTCTGTCTGTGTGTGGTGTGTATAATTAGAGATTGTGATTCCAGTTCTGTCTGTTTGTGGTGTGTGTAATTAGAGATTGTGATTCTGTTCTGTCTGTGTGTGCTGTGTGTAATTAGAGATTGTGATTCCAGTTCTGTCTGTGTGTGTTGTGTATAATTAGAGATTGTGATTCCAGTTCTGTCTGTGTGTGTTGTGTATAATTAGAGATTGTGATTCCCGTTCTGTCTGTGTGTGTTGTGTTTAATTAGAGATTGTGATTCCCGTTTTGTCTGTGTGTGGTGTGTATAATTAGAGATTGTGATTCAAGTTCTGTCTGTGTGTGGTGTGTATAATTAGAGATTGTGATTCTGTTCTGTCTGTGTGTGGTGTGTATAATTAGAGATTGTGATTCCAGTTCTGTCTGTGTGTGGTGTGTATATTTAGAGATTGTGATTCTGTTCTGTCTGTGTGTGGTGTGTATAATTAGTGATTGTGATTCCCGTTCTGTCTATGTGTGGTGTGTATAATTAGAGATTGTGATTCCCGTTCTGTCTGTGTGTGGTGTTTATAATTAGAGATTGTGATTCCCGTTCTGTCTGTGTGTGATGTGTATAATTAGAGATTGTGATTCCCGTTCTGTCTGTGTGTGGTGTGTATAATTAGTGATTGTGATTCCCGTTCTGTCTGTGTGTGTAATGTGTATAATTAGAGATTGTGATTCCAGTTCTGTCTGTGTGTTTGGTGTGTATAATTAGAGATTGTGATTCCCGTTCTGTCTGTGTGTGTGATGTGTATAATTAGAGATTGTGATTCCCGTTCTGTCTGTGTGTGATGTGTATAATTAGAGATTGTGATTCCCGTTCTGTCTGTGTGTGGTGTGTATAATTAGAGATTGTGATTCCCTTCCTGTCTGTGTGGTGTGTATAATTAGTGATTGTGATTCCCGTTCTGTCTGTGTGTGGTGTGTATAATTAGAGATTGTGATTCGAGTTCTGTCTGTGTGTGGTGTGTATAATTATAGATTGTGATTCCCGTTCTGTCTGTGTGTGGTGTGTATAATTAGAGATTGTGATTCCCGTTCTGTCTGTGTGTGGTGTGTACAATTAGAGATTGTGATTCCCGTTCTGTCTGTGTGTGGTGTGTATAATTAGAGATTGTGATTCCCGTTCTGTCTTTGTGTGGTGTATAATTAGAGATTGTGATTCCAGTTCTGTCTGTTTGTGGTGTATAATTAGAGATTGTGATTCCCGTTCTGTCTGTGTGTGATGTGTATAATTGAGATTGTGATTCCCGTTCTGTCTGTGTGTCGTGTGTATAATTAGAGATTGTGATTCCCGTTCTGTCTGTGTGTGGTGTGTATAATTAGAGATTGTGATTCCAGTTCTGTCTGTGTGTGTGGTGTGTATAATTAGAGATTGTGATTCCAGTTCTGTCTGTGTGTGGTGTGTATAATTAGAGATTGTGATTCCCGTTCTGTCTGTGTGTGGTGTGTATAATTAGAGATTGTGATTCCAGTTCTGTCTGTGTGTGGTGTGTACAATTAGAGATTGTGATTCCCGTTCTGTCTGTGTGTGGTGTGTACAATTAGAGATTGTGATTCCAGTTCTGTCTGTGTGTGTGTGGTGTGTATAATTAGAGATTGTGATTCCAGTTCTGTCTGTGTGTGGTGTGTATAATTAGAGATTGTGATTCCAGTTCTGTCTGTGTGTGGTGTTTATAATTCGAGATTGTGATTCCCGTTCTGTCTGTGTGTGGTGTGTACAATTAGAGATTGTGATTCCCGTTCTGTCTGTGTGCGGTGTGTATAATTAGAGATTGTGATTCCCGTTCTGTCTGTGTGTGGTGTGTATAATTAGAGATTGTGATTCCAATTCTGTCTGTGTGCGGTGTGTATAATTAGAGATTGTGATTCCCGTTCTGTCTGTGTGTGGTGTGTATAATTAGAGATTGTGATTCCCGTTCTGTCTGTGTGTGGTGTGTATAATTAGAGATTGTGATTCCCGTTCTGTCTGTGTGTGGTGTGTATAATTAGAGATTGTGATTCCAGTTCTGTCTGTGTGTGGTGTATATAATTAGAGATTGTGATTCCAGTTTTGTCTGTGTGTGGTGTGTATAATTGGAGATTGTGATTCTATTCTGTCTGTGTGTGGTGTGTACAATTAGAGATTGTGATTCCCGTTCTGTCTGTGTGTGGTGTGTATAATTAGAGATTGTGATTCCCGTTCTGTCTGTGTGTGGTGTGTATAATTAGAGATTGTGATTCCCGTTCTGTCTGTGTGTGGTGTGTATAATTAGAGATTGTGCTTCCAGTTCTGTCTGTGTGTGGTGTGTATAATTAGAGATTGTGATTCCAGTTTTGTCTGTGTGTGGTGTGTATAATTAGAGATTGTGATTCTATTCTGTCTGTGTGTGGTGTGTACAATTAGAGATTGTGATTCCCGTTCTGTCTGTGTGTGGTGTGTACAATTAGAGATTGTGATTCCCGTTCTGTCTGTGTGTGTAATGTGTATAATTAGAGATTGTGATTCCAGTTCTGTCTGTGTGAGGTGTGTATAATTAGAGATTGTGATTCCCGTTCTGTCTGTGTGTGTGATGTGTATAATTAGAGATTGTGATTCCCGTTCTGTCTGTGTGTGATGTGTATAATTAGAGATTGTGATTCGAGTTCTGTCTGTGTGTGGTGTGTATAATTAGAGATTGTGATTCCCGTTCTGTCTGTGTGTGGTGTGTATAATTAGAGATTGTGATTCCAGTTCTGTCTGTGTGTGGTGTGTATAATTAGAGATTGTGATTCTATTCTGTCTGTGTTTGGTGTGTATAATTAGAGATTGTGATTCCTGTTCTGTCTGTGTGTGGTGTGTATAATTAGAGATTGTGATTCCAGTTCTGTCTTTGTGTGGTGTGTACAATTAGAGATTGTGATTCCCGTTCTGTCTGTGTGTGGTGTGTATAATTAGAGATTGTGATTCCCGTTCTGTCTGTGTGTGGTGTGTACAATTAGAGATTGTGATTCCCGTTCTGTCTGTGTGTGGTGTGTATAATTAGAGATTGTGATTCCCGTTCTGTCTTTGTGTGGTGTGTATAATTAGAGATTGTGATTCCAGTTCTGTCTGTTTGTGGTGTATAATTCGAGATTGTGATTCCCGTTCTGTCTGTGTGTGATGTGTATAATTGAGATTGTGATTCCCGTTCTGTCTGTGTGTCGTGTGTATAATTAGACATTGTGATTCCCGTTCTGTCTGTGTGTGGTGTGTATAATTAGAGATTGTGATTCCAGTTCTGTCTGTGTGTGTGGTGTGTATAATTAGAGATTGTGATTCCAGTTCTGTCTGTGTGTGGTGTGTACAATTAGAGATTGTGATTCCAGTTCTGTCTGTGTGTGTGCGGTGTGTATAATTAGAGATTTTGATTCCAATTCTGTCTGTGTGTGGTGTGTATAATTAGAGATTGTGATTCCCGTTCTGTCTGTGTGTGGTGTGTATAATTAGAGATTGTGATTCCCGTTCTGTCTGTGTGTGGTGTGTATAATTAGAGATTGTGATTCCCGTTCTGTCTGTGTGTGGTGTGTATAATTAGAGATTGTGATTCCACTTCTGTCTGTGTGTGGTGTGTATAATTAGAGATTGTGATTCCAGTTCTGTCTGTGTGTGGTGTGTATAATTAGAGATTGTGATTCCCGTTCTGTCTGTGTGTGGTGTGTATAATTAGAGATTGTGATTCCAGTTCTGTCTGTGTGTGGTGTGTATAATTAGAGATTGTGATTCCCGTTCTGTCTGTGTGTGGTGTGTATAATTAGAGATTGTGATTCCCGTTCTGTCTGTGTGTGGTGTGTATAATTAGAGATTGTGATTCCCGTTCTGTCTGTGTGTGTTGTGTTTAATTAGAGATTGTGATTCCCGTTTTGTCTGTGTGTGGTGTGTATAATTAGAGATTGTGATTCAAGTTCTGTCTGTGTGTGGTGTGTATAATTAGAGATTGTGATTCTGTTCTGTCTGTGTGTGGTGTGTATAATTAGAGATTGTGATTCCAGTTCTGTCTGTGTGTGGTGTGTATATTTAGAGATTGTGATTCTGTTCTGTCTGTGTGTGGTGTGTATAATTAGTGATTGTGATTCCCGTTCTGTCTATGTGTGGTGTGTATAATTAGAGATTGTGATTCCCATTCTGTCTCTGTGTGGTGTGTATAATTAGAGATTGTGATTCCTGTTCTGTCTGTTTGTGGTGTGTACAATTAGAGATTGTGATTCCCGTTCTGTCTGTGTGTGGTGTGTATAATTAGAGATTGTGATTCCAGTTCTGTCTGTGTGTGGTGTGTATAATTCGAGATTGTGATTCCCGTTCTGTCTGTGTGTGGTGTGTATAATTAGAGATTGTGATTCCCGTTCTGTCTGTGTGTGGTGTGTATAATTAGAGATTGTGATTCCAGTTCGATCTGTGTGTGTTGTGTATAATTAGAGATTGTGATTCTATTCTGTATGTGTTTGGTGTGTAAAATTAGAGATTGTGATTCTGTTCTGTCTGTGTGTGTTGTGTATAATTAGAGATTGTGATTCTATTCTGTCTGTGTTTGGTGTGTAAAATTAGAGATTGTGATTCTATTCTGTCTGTGTTTGGTGTGTATAATTAGAGATTGTAATTCCAGTTCTGTCTGTGTGTGTGATGTGTATAAATAGAGATTGTGATTCCCGTTCTGTCTGTGTGTGTGGTGTGTATAATTAGAGATTGTGATTCCCGTTCTGTCTGTGTGTGGTGTGTATAATTGGAGATTGTGATTCCCGTTCTGTCTGTGTGTGGTGTGTATATTTAGAGATTGTGATTCTGTTCTGTCTGTGTGTGGTGTGTATAATTGGAGATTGTGATTCCCGTTCTGTGTGTGTGTGTGGTGTGTATAATTAGAGATTGTGATTCTGTTCTGTCTGTGTGTGGTGTGTATAATTAGAGATTGTGATTCCAGTTCTGTCTGTGTGTGGTGTGGATAATTGGAGACTGTGATTCCAGTTCTGTCTGTGTGTGGTGTGGATAATTGGAGACTGTGATTCTGTTCTGTCTGTGTGTGATCTGTATAATTAGATATTGTGATTCCAGTTCTGTCTGTGTGTGGTGTGTATAATTAGTGATTGTGATTCCAGTTCTGTCTGTGTGTGGTGTGTATAATTAGAGATTGTGATTCCAGTTCTGTCTGTGTGTGGTGTGTATAATTAGTGATTGTGATTCCAGTTCTGTCTGTGTGTGGTGTGTATAATTAGAGATTGTGATTCCAGTTCTGTCTGTGTATAATTAGAGATTGTGATTCCCGTTCTGTCTGTGTTTGGTGTGCATAATTAGAGATTGTGATTCCAGTTCGATCTGTGTGTGGTATGTATAATTAGAGATTGTGATTCCAGTTCTGTCTGTGTGTGGTGTGTATAATTAGAGATTGTGATTCCCGTTCTGTCTGTGTGTGGTGTGTATAATTAGAGATTTTGATTCCCGTTCTGTCTGTGTGTGGTGTGTATAATTAGAGATTGTGATTCCCGTTCTGTCTGTGTCTGGTGTGTACAATTAGAGATTGTGATTCCCGTTCTGTCTGTGTGTGGTGTGTATAATTAGAGATTGTGATTCCCGTTCTGTCTGTGTGTGGTGTGTATAATTAGAGATTGTGATTCCCATTCTGTCTGTGTGTGATGTGTACAATTAGAGATTGTGATTCTGTTCTGTATGTGTGTGGTGTGTGTAATTAGAGATTGTGATTCCCGTTCTGTCTGTGTGTGGTGTGTATAATTAGAGATTGTGATTCCCGTTCTGTCTGTGTGTGGTGTGTATAATTAGAGATTGTGATTCCAGTTCGATCTGTGTGTGTTGTGTATAATTAGAGATTGTGATTCTATTCTGTCTGTGTTTGGTGTGTAAAATTAGAGATTGTGATTCTGTTCTGTCTGTGTGTGTTGTGTATAATTAGAGATTGTGATTCCATTCTGTCTGTGTTTGGTGTGTATAATTAGAGATTGTAATTCCAGTTCTGTCTGTGTGTGTGATGTGTATAATTAGAGATTGTGATTCCCGTTCTGTCTGTGTGTGGTGTGTATAATTAGAGATTGTGATTCCCGTTCTGTCTGTGTGTGGTGTGTATAATTAGAGATTGCGATTCTATTCTGTCTGTGTGTGGTGTGTATAATTGGAGATTGTGATTCCCGTTCTGTCTGTGTGTGTGGTGTGTATAATTAGAGATTGTGATTCTGTTCTGTCTGTGTGTGGTGTGTATAATTAGAGATTGTGATTCCCGTTCTGTCTGTGTGTGGTGTGTACAACTAGATATTGTGCTTCCAGTTCTGTCTGTGTGTGGTGTGTATAATTAGAGATTGTGATTCCAGTTCTGTCTGTGTGTGGTGTGTATAATTAGAGATTGTGATTCCAGTTCTGTCTGTGTGCGGTGTGTATAATTAGAGATTGTGATTCCAGTTCTGTCTGTGTGTGGTGTGTATAATTAGAGATTGTGATTCCAGTTCTGTCTGTGTATAATTAGAGATTGTGATTCCCGTTCTGTCTGTGTTTGGTGTGTATAATTAGAGATTGTGATTCCAGTTCTGTCTGTGTGTGGTATGTATAATTAGAGATTGTGATTCCAGTTCTGTCTGTGTGTGGTGTGTATAATTAGAGATTGTGATTCCAGTTCTGTCTGTGTATAATTAGAGATTGTGATTCCCGTTCTGTCTGTGTTTGGTGTGTATAATTAGAGATTGTGATTCCAGTTCTGTCTGTGTGTGGTATGTATAATTAGAGATTGTGATTCCCGTTCTGTCTGTGTGTGGTGTGTGTAATTAGAGATTGTGATTCCCGTTCAGTCTGTGTGTGGTGTGTATAATTAGAGATTGTGATTCCCGTTCTGTCTGTGTGTGGTGTGTATAATTAGAGATTGTGATTCCCATTCTGTCTGTGTGTGTGTGGTGTGTATAATTAGAGATTGTGATTCCAGTTCTGTCTGTGTGTGGTGTGTATAATTAGAGATTGTGATTCCCGTTCTGTCTGTGTGTGGTGTGTATAATTAGAGATTGTGATTCCCGTTCTGTCTGTGTGTGGTGTGTATAATTATAGATTGTGATTCCCGTTCTGTCTGTGTGTGGTGTGTATAATTGGAGATTGTGATTCCCGTTCTGTCTGTGTGTGGTGTGTATAATTAGAGATTGTGATTCCCGTTCTGTCTGTGTGTGGTGTGTATCATCAGAGATTGTGATTCCCGTTTTGTCTGTGTGTGTTGTGTACAATTAGAGATTGTGATTCCCGTTTTGTCTTTGTGTGGTGTGTATAATTAGAGATTGTGATTCCCGTTCTGTCTGTGTGTGGTGTGTATAATTAGAGATTGTGATTCCAGTTCTGTCTGTTTGTGGTGTGTGTAATTAGAGATTGTGATTCTGTTCTGTCTGTGTGTGCTGTGTGTAATTAGAGATTGTGATTCCAGTTCTGTCTGTGTGTGTTGTGTATAATTAGAGATTGTGATTCCAGTTCTGTCTGTGTGTGTTGTGTATAATTAGAGATTGTGATTCCCGTTCTGTCTGTGTGTGTTGTGTTTAATTAGAGATTGTGATTCCCGTTTTGTCTGTGTGTGGTGTGTATAATTAGAGATTGTGATTCAAGTTCTGTCTGTGTGTGGTGTGTATAATTAGAGATTGTGATTCTGTTCTGTCTGTGTGTGGTGTGTATAATTAGAGATTGTGATTCCAGTTCTGTCTGTGTGTGGTGTGTATATTTAGAGATTGTGATTCTGTTCTGTCTGTGTGTGGTGTGTATAATTAGTGATTGTGATTCCCGTTCTGTCTATGTGTGGTGTGTATAATTAGAGATTGTGATTCCCGTTCTGTCTGTGTGTGGTGTTTATAATTAGAGATTGTGATTCCCGTTCTGTCTGTGTGTGATGTGTATAATTAGAGATTGTGATTCCCGTTCTGTCTGTGTGTGGTGTGTATAATTAGTGATTGTGATTCCCGTTCTGTCTGTGTGTGTAATGTGTATAATTAGAGATTGTGATTCCAGTTCTGTCTGTGTGTTTGGTGTGTATAATTAGAGATTGTGATTCCCGTTCTGTCTGTGTGTGTGATGTGTATAATTAGAGATTGTGATTCCCGTTCTGTCTGTGTGTGATGTGTATAATTAGAGATTGTGATTCCCGTTCTGTCTGTGTGTGGTGTGTATAATTAGAGATTGTGATTCCCTTCCTGTCTGTGTGGTGTGTATAATTAGTGATTGTGATTCCCGTTCTGTCTGTGTGTGGTGTGTATAATTAGAGATTGTGATTCGAGTTCTGTCTGTGTGTGGTGTGTATAATTAGAGATTGTGATTCTATTCTGTCTGTGTTTGGTGTGTATAATTAGAGATTGTGATTCCCGTTCTGTCTGTGTGTGGTGTGTATAATTAGAGATTGTGATTCCAGTTCTGTCTTTGTGTGGTGTGTACAATTAGAGATTGTGATTCCCGTTCTGTCTGTGTGTGGTGTGTATAATTAGAGATTGTGATTCCAGTTCTGTCTTTGTGTGGTGTGTACAATTAGAGATTGTGATTCCCGTTCTGTCTGTGTGTGGTGTGTACAATTAGAGATTGTGATTCCCGTTCTGTCTGTGTGTGGTATGTATAATTAGAGATTGTGATTCCAGTTCTGTCTGTGTGTGGTGTGTATAATTAGAGATTGTGATTCCCGTTCTGTCTGTGTGTGGTGTGTGTAATTAGAGATTGTGATTCCCGTTCAGTCTGTGTGTGGTGTGTATAATTAGAGATTGTGATTCCCGTTCTGTCTGTGTGTGGTGTGTATAATTAGAGATTGTGATTCCCATTCTGTCTGTGTGTGATGTGTACAATTAGAGATTGTGATTCTGTTCTGTCTGTGTGTGGTGTGTATAATTAGAGATTGTGATTCCCGTTCTGTCTGTGTGTGATTGTGTAATTAGAGATTGTGATTCCCGTTCTGTATGTGTGTGTGGTGTGTATCATTAGAGATTGTGATTCCAGTTCTCTCTGTGTGTGGTGTGTACAATTAGAGATTGTGATTCCCGTTCTGTCTGTGTGTGTGTGGTGTGTATAATTAGAGATTGTGATTCCAGTTCTGTCTGTGTGTGGTGTGTATAATTAGAGATTGTGATTCCCGTTCTGTCTGTGTGTGGTGTGTATAATTAGAGATTGTGATTCCCGTTCTGTCTGTGTGTGGTGTGTATAATTATAGATTGTGATTCCCGTTCTGTCTGTGTGTGGTGTGTATAATTGGAGATTGTGATTCCCGTTCTGTCTGTGTGTGGTGTGTATAATTAGAGATTGTGATTCCAGTTCTGTCTGTGTGTGGTGTGTATCATCAGAGATTGTGATTCCCGTTTTGTCTGTGTGTGTTGTGTACAATTAGAGATTGTGATTCCCGTTTTGTCTTTGTGTGGTGTGTATAATTAGAGATTGTGATTCCCGTTCTGTCTGTGTGTGGTGTGTATAATTAGAGATTGTGATTCCAGTTCTGTCTGTTTGTGGTGTGTGTAATTAGAGATTGTGATTCTGTTCTGTCTGTGTGTGCTGTGTGTAATTAGAGATTGTGATTCCAGTTCTGTCTGTGTGTGTTGTGTATAATTAGAGATTGTGATTCCAGTTCTGTCTGTGTGTGTTGTGTATAATTAGAGATTGTGATTCCCGTTCTGTCTGTGTGTGTTGTGTTTAATTAGAGATTGTGATTCCCGTTTTGTCTGTGTGTGGTGTGTATAATTAGAGATTGTGATTCAAGTTCTGTCTGTGTGTGGTGTGCATAATTAGAGATTGTGATTCTGTTCTGTCTGTGTGTGGTGTGTATAATTAGAGATTGTGATTCCAGTTCTGTCTGTGTGTGGTGTGTATATTTAGAGATTGTGATTCTGTTCTGTCTGTGTGTGGTGTGTATAATTAGTGATTGTGATTCCCGTTCTGTCTATGTGTGGTGTGTATAATTAGAGATTGTGATTCCCGTTCTGTCTGTGTGTGGTGTTTATAATTAGAGATTGTGATTCCCGTTCTGTCTGTGTGTGATGTGTATAATTAGAGATTGTGATTCCCGTTCTGTCTGTGTGTGGTGTGTATAATTAGTGATTGTGATTCCCGTTCTGTCTGTGTGTGTAATGTGTATAATTAGAGATTGTGATTCCAGTTCTGTCTGTGTGTTTGGTGTGTATAATTAGAGATTGTGATTCCCGTTCTGTCTGTGTGTGTGATGTGTATAATTAGAGATTGTGATTCCCGTTCTGTCTGTGTGTGATGTGTATAATTAGAGATTGTGATTCCCGTTCTGTCTGTGTGTGGTGTGTATAATTAGAGATTGTGATTCCCTTCCTGTCTGTGTGGTGTGTATAATTAGTGATTGTGATTCCCGTTCTGTCTGTGTGTGGTGTGTATAATTAGAGATTGTGATTCGAGTTCTGTCTGTGTGTGGTGTGTATAATTATAGATTGTGATTCCCGTTCTGTCTGTGTGTGGTGTGTATAATTAGAGATTGTGATTCCCGTTCTGTCTGTGTGTGGTGTGTACAATTAGAGATTGTGATTCCCGTTCTGTCTGTGTGTGGTGTGTATAATTAGAGATTGTGATTCCCGTTCTGTCTTTGTGTGGTGTATAATTAGAGATTGTGATTCCAGTTCTGTCTGTTTGTGGTGTATAATTAGAGATTGTGATTCCCGTTCTGTCTGTGTGTGATGTGTATAATTGAGATTGTGATTCCCGTTCTGTCTGTGTGTCGTGTGTATAATTAGAGATTGTGATTCCCGTTCTGTCTGTGTGTGGTGTGTATAATTAGAGATTGTGATTCCAGTTCTGTCTGTGTGTGTGGTGTGTATAATTAGAGATTGTGATTCCAGTTCTGTCTGTGTGTGGTGTGTATAATTAGAGATTGTGATTCCCGTTCTGTCTGTGTGTGGTGTGTATAATTAGAGATTGTGATTCCAGTTCTGTCTGTGTGTGGTGTGTACAATTAGAGATTGTGATTCCCGTTCTGTCTGTGTGTGGTGTGTACAATTAGAGATTGTGATTCCAGTTCTGTCTGTGTGTGTGTGGTGTGTATAATTAGAGATTGTGATTCCAGTTCTGTCTGTGTGTGGTGTGTATAATTAGAGATTGTGATTCCAGTTCTGTCTGTGTGTGGTGTTTATAATTCGAGATTGTGATTCCCGTTCTGTCTGTGTGTGGTGTGTACAATTAGAGATTGTGATTCCCGTTCTGTCTGTGTGCGGTGTGTATAATTAGAGATTGTGATTCCCGTTCTGTCTGTGTGTGGTGTGTATAATTAGAGATTGTGATTCCAATTCTGTCTGTGTGCGGTGTGTATAATTAGAGATTGTGATTCCCGTTCTGTCTGTGTGTGGTGTGTATAATTAGAGATTGTGATTCCCGTTCTGTCTGTGTGTGGTGTGTATAATTAGAGATTGTGATTCCCGTTCTGTCTGTGTGTGGTGTGTATAATTAGAGATTGTGATTCCAGTTCTGTCTGTGTGTGGTGTATATAATTAGAGATTGTGATTCCAGTTTTGTCTGTGTGTGGTGTGTATAATTGGAGATTGTGATTCTATTCTGTCTGTGTGTGGTGTGTACAATTAGAGATTGTGATTCCCGTTCTGTCTGTGTGTGGTGTGTATAATTAGAGATTGTGATTCCCGTTCTGTCTGTGTGTGGTGTGTATAATTAGAGATTGTGATTCCCGTTCTGTCTGTGTGTGGTGTGTATAATTAGAGATTGTGCTTCCAGTTCTGTCTGTGTGTGGTGTGTATAATTAGAGATTGTGATTCCAGTTTTGTCTGTGTGTGGTGTGTATAATTAGAGATTGTGATTCTATTCTGTCTGTGTGTGGTGTGTACAATTAGAGATTGTGATTCCCGTTCTGTCTGTGTGTGGTGTGTACAATTAGAGATTGTGATTCCCGTTCTGTCTGTGTGTGTAATGTGTATAATTAGAGATTGTGATTCCAGTTCTGTCTGTGTGAGGTGTGTATAATTAGAGATTGTGATTCCCGTTCTGTCTGTGTGTGTGATGTGTATAATTAGAGATTGTGATTCCCGTTCTGTCTGTGTGTGATGTGTATAATTAGAGATTGTGATTCGAGTTCTGTCTGTGTGTGGTGTGTATAATTAGAGATTGTGATTCCCGTTCTGTCTGTGTGTGGTGTGTATAATTAGAGATTGTGATTCCAGTTCTGTCTGTGTGTGGTGTGTATAATTAGAGATTGTGATTCTATTCTGTCTGTGTTTGGTGTGTATAATTAGAGATTGTGATTCCTGTTCTGTCTGTGTGTGGTGTGTATAATTAGAGATTGTGATTCCAGTTCTGTCTTTGTGTGGTGTGTACAATTAGAGATTGTGATTCCCGTTCTGTCTGTGTGTGGTGTGTATAATTAGAGATTGTGATTCCCGTTCTGTCTGTGTGTGGTGTGTACAATTAGAGATTGTGATTCCCGTTCTGTCTGTGTGTGGTGTGTATAATTAGAGATTGTGATTCCCGTTCTGTCTTTGTGTGGTGTGTATAATTAGAGATTGTGATTCCAGTTCTGTCTGTTTGTGGTGTATAATTCGAGATTGTGATTCCCGTTCTGTCTGTGTGTGATGTGTATAATTGAGATTGTGATTCCCGTTCTGTCTGTGTGTCGTGTGTATAATTAGAGATTGTGATTCCCGTTCTGTCTGTGTGTGGTGTGTATAATTAGAGATTGTGATTCCAGTTCTGTCTGTGTGTGTGGTGTGTATAATTAGAGATTGTGATTCCAGTTCTGTCTGTGTGTGGTGTGTACAATTAGAGATTGTGATTCCAGTTCTGTCTGTGTGTGTGCGGTGTGTATAATTAGAGATTTTGATTCCAATTCTGTCTGTGTGTGGTGTGTATAATTAGAGATTGTGATTCCCGTTCTGTCTGTGTGTGGTGTGTATAATTAGAGATTGTGATTCCCGTTCTGTCTGTGTGTGGTGTGTATAATTAGAGATTGTGATTCCCGTTCTGTCTGTGTGTGGTGTGTATAATTAGAGATTGTGATTCCACTTCTGTCTGTGTGTGGTGTGTATAATTAGAGATTGTGATTCCAGTTCTGTCTGTGTGTGGTGTGTATAATTAGAGATTGTGATTCCCGTTCTGTCTGTGTGTGGTGTGTATAATTAGAGATTGTGATTCCAGTTCTGTCTGTGTGTGGTGTGTATAATTAGAGATTGTGATTCCCGTTCTGTCTGTGTGTGGTGTGTATAATTAGAGATTGTGATTCCCGTTCTGTCTGTGTGTGGTGTGTATAATTAGAGATTGTGATTCCCGTTCTGTCTGTGTGTGTTGTGTTTAATTAGAGATTGTGATTCCCGTTTTGTCTGTGTGTGGTGTGTATAATTAGAGATTGTGATTCAAGTTCTGTCTGTGTGTGGTGTGTATAATTAGAGATTGTGATTCTGTTCTGTCTGTGTGTGGTGTGTATAATTAGAGATTGTGATTCCAGTTCTGTCTGTGTGTGGTGTGTATATTTAGAGATTGTGATTCTGTTCTGTCTGTGTGTGGTGTGTATAATTAGTGATTGTGATTCCCGTTCTGTCTATGTGTGGTGTGTATAATTAGAGATTGTGATTCCCGTTCTGTCTGTGTGTGGTGTTTATAATTAGAGATTGTGATTCCCGTTCTGTCTGTGTGTGATGTGTATAATTAGAGATTGTGATTCCCGTTCTGTCTGTGTGTGGTGTGTATAATTAGTGATTGTGATTCCCGTTCTGTCTGTGTGTGTATGTGTATAATTAGAGATTGTGATTCCAGTTCTGTCTGTGTGTTTGGTGTGTATAATTAGAGATTGTGATTCCCGTTCTGTCTGTGTGTGTGATGTGTATAATTAGAGATTGTGATTCCCGTTCTGTCTGTGTGTGATGTGTATAATTAGAGATTGTGATTCCCGTTCTGTCTGTGTGTGGTGTGTATAATTAGAGATTGTGATTCCCTTCCTGTCTGTGTGGTGTGTATAATTAGTGATTGTGATTCCCGTTCTGTCTGTGTGTGGTGTGTATAATTAGAGATTGTGATTCGAGTTCTGTCTGTGTGTGGTGTGTATAATTAGAGATTGTGATTCCCGTTCTGTCTGTGTGTGGTGTGTATAATTAGAGATTGTGATTCCAGTTCTGTCTTTGTGTGGGATGTACAATTAGAGATTGTGATTCCCGTTCTGTCTGTGTGTGGTGTGTATAATTAGAGATTGTGATTCCCGTTCTGTCTGTGTGTGGTGTGTACAATTAGAGATTGTGATTCCCGTTCTGTCTGTGTGTGGTGTGTATAATTAGAGATTGTGATTCTCATTCTGTCTTTGTGTGGTGTGTATAATTAGAGATTGTGATTCCAGTTCTGTCTGTTTGTGGTGTATAATTAGAGATTGTGATTCCCGTTCTGTCTGTGTGTGATGTGTATAATTGAGATTGTGATTCCCGTTCTGTCTGTGTGTCGTGTGTATAATTAGAGATTGTGATTCCCGTTCTGTCTGTGTGTGGTGTGTATAATTAGAGATTGTGATTCCAGTTCTGTCTGTGTGTGTGGTGTGTATAATTAGAGATTGTGATTCCAGTTCTGTCTGTGTGTGGTGTGTATAATTAGAGATTGTGATTCCCGTTCTGTCTGTGTGTGGTGTGTATAATTAGAGATTGTGATTCCAGTTCTGTCTGTGTGTGGTGTGTACAATTAGAGATTGTGATTCCCGTTCTGTCTGTGTGTGGTGTGTACAATTAGAGATTGTGATTCCAGTTCTGTCTGTGTGTGTGTGGTGTGTATAATTAGAGATTGTGATTCCAGTTCTGTCTGTGTGTGGTGTGTATAATTAGAGATTGTGATTCCAGTTCTGTCTGTGTGTGGTGTTTATAATTCGAGATTGTGATTCCCGTTCTGTCTGTGTGTGGTGTGTACAATTTGAGATTGTGATTCCCGTTCTGTCTGTGTGCGGTGTGTATAATTAGAGATTGTGATTCCCGTTCTGTCTGTGTGTGGTGTGTATAATTAGAGATTGTGATTCCAATTCTGTCTGTGTGCGGTGTGTATAATTAGAGATTGTGATTCCCGTTCTGTCTGTGTGTGGTGTGTATAATTAGAGATTGTGATTCCCGTTCTGTCTGTGTGTGGTGTGTATAATTAGAGATTGTGATTCCCGTTCTGTCTGTGTGTGGTGTGTATAATTAGAGATTGTGATTCCAGTTCTGTCTGTGTGTGGTGTATATAATTAGAGATTGTGATTCCAGTTTTTTCTGTGTGTGGTGTGTATAATTGGAGATTGTGATTCTATTCTGTCTGTGTGTGGTGTGTACAATTAGAGATTGTGATTCCCGTTCTGTCTGTGTGTGGTGTGTATAATTCGAGATTGTGATTCCCGTTCTGTCTGTGTGTGGTGTGTATAATTAGAGATTGTGATTCCCGTTCTGTCTGTGTGTGGTGTGTATAATTAGAGATTGTGATTCCAGTTCTGTCTGTGTGTGGTGTGTATAATTAGAGATTGTGATTCCAGTTTTGTCTGTGTGTGGTGTGTACAATTAGAGATTGTGATTCCCGTTCTGTCTGTGTGTGTAATGTGTATAATTAGAGATTGTGATTCCAGTTCTGTCTGTGTGAGGTGTGTATAATTAGAGATTGTGATTCCCGTTCTGTCTGTGTGTGGTGTGTACAATTAGAGATTGTGATTCCCGTTCTGTCTGTGTGTGTAATGTGTATAATTAGAGATTGTGATTCCAGTTCTGTCTGTGTGAGGTGTGTATAATTAGAGATTGTGATTCCCGTTCTGTCTGTGTGTGTGATGTGTATAATTAGAGATTGTGATTCCCGTTCTGTCTGTGTGTGATGTGTATAATTAGAGATTGTGATTCCCGTTCTGTCTGTGTGTGGTGTGTATAATTAGAGATTGTGATTCCCGTTCTGTCTGTGTGTGGTGTGTATAATTAGAGATTGTGATTCCAGTTCTGTCTGTGTGTGGTGTGTATAATTAGAGATTGTGATTCTATTCTGTCTGTGTTTGGTGTGTATAATTAGAGATTGTGATTCCTGTTCTGTCTGTGTGTGGTGTGTATAATTAGAGATTGTGATTCCAGTTCTGTCTTTGTGTGGTGTGTACAATTAGAGATTGTGATTCCCGTTCTGTCTGTGTGTGGTGTGTATAATTAGAGATTGTGATTCCCGTTCTGTCTGTGTGTGGTGTGTACAATTAGAGATTGTGATTCCCGTTCTGTCTGTGTGTGGTGTGTATAATTAGAGATTGTGATTCCCGTTCTGTCTTTGTGTGGTGTGTATAATTAGAGATTGTGATTCCAGTTCTGTCTGTTTGTGGTGTATAATTCGAGATTGTGATTCCCGTTCTGTCTGTGTGTGATGTGTATAATTGAGATTGTGATTCCCGTTCTGTCTGTGTGTCGTGTGTATAATTAGAGATTGTGATTCCCGTTCTGTCTGTGTGTGGTGTGTATAATTAGAGATTGTGATTCCAGTTCTGTCTGTGTGTGTGGTGTGTATAATTAGAGATTGTGATTCCAGTTCTGTCTGTGTGTGGTGTGTACAATTAGAGATTGTGATTCCAGTTCTGTCTGTGTGTGTGCGGTGTGTATAATTAGAGATTTTGATTCCAATTCTGTCTGTGTGTGGTGTGTATAATTAGAGATTGTGATTCCCGTTCTGTCTGTGTGTGGTGTGTATAATTAGAGATTGTGATTCCCGTTCTGTCTGTGTGTGGTGTGTATAATTAGAGATTGTGATTCCCGTTCTGTCTGTGTGTGGTGTGTATAATTAGAGATTGTGATTCCAGTTCTGTCTGTGTGTGGTGTGTATAATTAGAGATTGTGATTCCACTTCTGTCTGTGTGTGGTGTGTATAATTAGAGATTGTGATTCCAGTTCTGTCTGTGTGTGGTGTGTATAATTAGAGATTGTGATTCCCGTTCTGTCTGTGTGTGGTGTGTATAATTAGAGATTGTGATTCCAGTTCTGTCTGTGTGTGGTGTGTATAATTCGAGATTGTGATTCCAGTTCTGTCTGTTTGTGGTGTATAATTAGAGATTGTGATTCCCGTTCTGTCTGTGTGTGATGTGTATAATTAGAGATTGTGATTCCCGTTCTGTCTGTGTGTCGTGTGTATAATTAGAGATTGTGATTCCCGTTCTGTCTGTGTGTGGTGTGTATAATTAGAGATTGTGATTCCAGTTCTGTCTGTGTGTGTGGTGTGTATAATTAGAGATTGTGATTCCAGTTCTGTCTGTGTGTGGTGTGTATAATTAGAGATTGTGATTCCCGTTCTGTCTGTGTGTGGTGTGTATAATTAGAGATTGTGATTCCAGTTCTGTCTGTGTGTGGTGTGTATAATTAGAGATTGTGATTCCCGTTCTGTCTGTGTGTGGTGTGTATAATTAGAGATTGTGATTCCCGTTCTGTCTGTGTGTGGTGTGTATAATTAGAGATTGTGATTCCCGTTCTGTCTGTGTGTGGTGTGTATAATTAGAGATTGTGATTCCAGTTCTGTCTGTGTGTGGTGTGTATAATTCGAGATTGTGATTCCAGTTTTGTCTGTGTGTGGTGTGTATAATTAGAGATTGTGATTCTATTCTGTCTATGTGTGGTGTGTACAATTAGAGATTGTGATTCCCGTTCTGTCTGTGTGTGGTGTGTATAATTAGAGATTGTGATTCCCGTTCTGTCTGTGTGTGGTGTGTATAATTAGAGATTGTGATTCCAGTTCTGTCTGTGTGTGGTGTGTATAATTAGAGATTGTGATTGCAGTTTTGTCTGTGTGTGGTGTGTATAATTGGAGATTGTGATTCTATTCTGTCTGTGTGTGGTGTGTACAATTAGAGATTGTGATTCCCGTTCTGTCTGTGTGTGGTGTGTATAATTAGAGATTGTGATTCCCGTTCTGTCTGTGTGTGGTGTGTATAATTAGAGATTGTGATTCCCGTTCTGTCTGTGTGTGGTGTGTATAATTAGAGATTGTGATTCCCGTTCTGTCTGTGTGTGGTGTGTATAATTAGAGATTGTGATTCCCGTTCTGTCTGTGTGGTGTGTATAATTCGAGATTGTGATTCCAGTTTTGTCTGTGTGTGGTGTGTATAATTAGAGATTGTGATTCTATTCTGTCTGTGTGTGGTGTGTACAATTAGAGATTGTGATTCCAGTTTTGTCTGTGTGTGGTGTGTATAATTAGAGATTGTGATTCTATTCTGTCTGTGTGTGGTGTGTACAATTAGAGATTGTGATTCCCGTTCTGTCTGTGTGTGTGGTGTGTATAATTAGAGATTGTGATTCCAGTTCTGTCTGTGTGTGGTGTGTATAATTAGAGATTGTGATTCCAGTTCTGTCTGTGTGTGGTGTGTATAATTAGAGATTGTGATTCCCGTTCTGTCTGTGTGTGGTGTGTACAATTGGAGATTGTGATTCCCGTTCTGTCTGTGTGTGGTGTGTATAATTAGAGATTGTGATTCCCGTTCTGTCTGTGTGTGGTGTGTATAATTAGAGATTGTGATTCCCGTTCTGTCTGTGTGGTGTGTATAATTAGAGATTGTGATTCCAGTTCTGTCTGTGTGTGGTGTGTATAATTAGAGATTGTGATTCCAGTTTTGTCTGTGTGTGGTGTGTATAATTAGAGATTGTGATTCTATTCTGTCTGTGTGTGGTGTGTACAATTAGAGATTGTGATTCCCGTTCTGTCTGTGTGGTGTGTATAATTAGAGATTGTGATTCCAGTTCTGTCTGTGTGTGGTGTGTATAATTAGAGATTGTGATTCCCGTTCTGTCTGTGTGTGGTGTGTACAATTAGAGATTGTGATTCCCGTTCTGTCTGTGTGGTGTGTATAATTAGAGATTGTGATTCCAGTTCTGTCTGTGTGTGGTGTGTATAATTAGAGATTGTGATTCCAGTTTTGTCTGTGTGTGGTGTGTATAATTAGAGATTGTGATTCCAGTTCTGTCTGTGTGTGGTGTGTGTAATTAGAGATTGTGATTCCCGTTCTGTCTGTGTGTGGTGTGTACAATTAGAGATTGTGATTCCCGTTCTGTCTGTGTGTGGTGTGTACAATTAGAGATTGTGATTCCCGTTCTGTCTGTGTGTGGTGTGTATAATTAGAGATTGTGATTCCCGTTCTGTCTGTGTGTGGTGTATATAATTAGAGATTGTGATTCCTGTTCTGTCTGTGTGTGGTGTGTATAATTAGAGATTGTGATTCCCGTTCTGTCTGTTTGTGGTGTGTACAATTAGAGATTGTGATTCCCGTTCTGTCTGTGTGCGGTGTGTATAATTAGAGATTGTGATTCCCGTTCTGTCTGTGTGTGTGGTGTGTATAATTAGAGATTGTGATTCCAATTCTGTCTGTGTGTGGTGTGTATAATTAGAGATTGTGATTCCAATTCTGTCTGTGTGTGGTGTGTATAATTAGAGATTGTGATTCCTGTTCTGTCTGTGTGTGGTGTGTATAATTAGACATTGTGATTCCCGTTCTGTCTGTGTATGGTGTGTATAATTAGAGATTGTGATTCCCGTTCTGTCTGTTTGTGGTGTGTACAATTAGAGATTGTGATTCCCGTTCTGTCTGTGTGCGGTGTGTATAATTAGAGATTGTGATTCCCGTTCTGTCTGTGTGTGTGGTGTGTATAATTAGAGATTGTGATTCCAATTCTGTCTGTGTGTGGTGTGTATAATTAGAGATTGTGATTCCGATTCTGTCTGTGTGTGGTGTGTATAATTAGAGATTGTGATTCCTGTTCTGTCTGTGTGTGGTGTGTATAATTAGAGATTGTGATTCCCGTTCTGTCTGTTTGTGGTGTGTACAATTAGAGATTGTGATTCCCGTTCTGTCTGTGTGCGGTGTGTATAATTAGAGATTGTGATTCCCGTTCTGTCTGTGTGTGTGGTGTGTATAATTAGAGATTGTGATTCCAATTCTGTCTGTGTGTGGTGTGTATAATTAGAGATTGTGATTCCAATTCTGTCTGTGTGTGGTGTGTATAATTAGAGATTGTGATTCCCGTTCTGTCTGTGTGTGGTGTGTATAATTAGACATTGTGATTCCCGTTCTGTCTGTGTGTGGTGTGTATAATTAGAGATTGTGATTCCTGTTCTGTCTGTGTGTGGTGTGTATAATTAGACATTGTGATTCCCGTTCTGTCTGTGTGTGGTGTGTATAATTAGAGATTGTGATTCCCGTTCTGTCTGTGTATGGTGTGTATAATTAGAGATTGTGATTCCCGTTCTGTCTGTGTGTGGTGTGTATAATTAGAGATTGTGATTCCAGTTCTGTCTGTGTGTGGTGTGTATAATTAGAGATTGTGATTCCCGTTCTGTCTGTGTGTGATGTGTATAATTAGAGATTGTGATTCCCGTTCTGTCTGTGTGTGGTGTGTATAATTAGAGATTGTGATTCCCGTTCTGTCTGTGTGTGGTGTGTATAATTAGAGATTGTGATTCCCGTTCTCTCTGTGTGTGATCTGTATAATTATTGACTGGTACTGTGACTAATATTGTCTCACCTTTTATGCATAAACCCAGATTTCTCTTTCCCTTTTTTTAACCTGCACTCACACCTTTAAATGTGTCGGTATCTGAACCTCCAGATGTTTTTGTTCCTCTATTTGGCATTTTAACGTTTCGGGCCAAACTCCTTTCACTGTTTTTAGAAAGTGCTGCTACACGTTCCACTGCATTAATCTGTGTGTGGGTTCAAATAATCCACCTTCTCCAGCATTCCCTTCATACCCGTTGACAGCAACACGAAATGAAATTAAGAAGAGTGAAGAAAGAGAAAAAAAAAGGAAAGGTCAGAATGTGGATCGGATAGAGTTGATCCCATTAATTTTGCCAGTTCTGGTTATCCTCCTCCTACAAGTCATTGCCTCGAAATAGAATCAGGCACCTCATCTGTCCCGTCTGCTCTTCAAACTTGGTCAGGCACTGGAATATGTGAAAGTATGGACAGATCAAGCTATCTGGCCCGTTGAGCCACATCCTTCCACAAAGATTGCACAATTTTTCCTGTCAAGGGCTCCGCTGAGGCAGGTGAAACATCGGGAAAACTTTCAAGGGGGTGAGGCTCTCCCTGTGATGTTTCTCCCTGATCCTTTTGGGTAATTTGGTGAAACTCCAGAACTCCAATTCCACTGTACAATCTGTCTTAGTTCACAGACATCAGTCCTGTGGCTGCAACATGGAAGGAGCCATCGCGTTCAATACGGTGTTCACTTATCGCCCTCTCTGCTTCACCTCAGAACCTTTCACTAACCTTTGCATTAGCTACTTCCTTTGGGAGTCTGTTGGACATGTCTTACACTCCAGTCTCTCTCCAGCTGGCTCAATTTGTAATTGTGTCCTTCACCTCTACTTTTATAATTTAAATTAAATAATTATCTTGCATCTTCATTTTATTTACATGCACCTATATAGAACCATAGAACAGAAGGAGGCCATTCAGACCCTCATGTCTGTGCTGGCTCTTTGCTGAAGGAATACAAAGCTGAACCCCCTCCCCTGCTGTCTCCCCATAACCCTGTATCTTCCTCAACTTCAAATACTTATCCAATTTTCCCTTAAGTGATGCTTAAACCACTCCCTGTGGCAAAGCATTCTGTGATCCAACAACCCTCAATGTGAAGACATTTCTCCTCACCTCTCCCTCACTTCCTTGATAACAATTTTAAATTGATGACCATTCATCACTGATTCTCCAGCCAGAGGAAATAGTCTATCCCGATTCATCCTATCAAGACCCATCATCATTTTAAAAACCTCCTCTTCGCCTTCCCTGCTTCAGTGAAAATAGTCCCAGTATCTCAAATTGCTCTGCAAAAACTCGAGTTCCCCATCCCTGGGATCATCCATGCTGCTCAGTGTTTTTGAAGACCTGAAACTTGTCCTCTCTCAATGTTGTGATCTTTGGGGAAACAAATTAAGTTCAGTAGGCGAATTTAGGGTTTTAAATCACAGAATTATCTTTGTTACTTTTCTCCAAACCATCTCAGTGCGTAAATGACCTTTTGACGGTTCCGTGCCCGAACTAGTTAACTGGTCAGTGAGCGACCACTCTCCCTTGCTGACTAAAGTCCACCATAGTTACCATTGAAATCTCACCACCCTGGGAACAGTCAGTTTCACTCAATTGTATTCAAGTTTTCCCTGATAAAGCAGAAGGAGCTAATTCATTACCCCCGCCCCTTTCTGGATACTGACTCGACTTTCTGCCAATTGCTTCTCGACATTCCTAACAGGTTATTAATTGGATACCATCCAACGTGTTGTGTGGCACTGCCACCGTGCTAAATGGGATAGATTCAGAACAGATCTAGCAGCTCAAAACTGGGCATCCATGAGGTGCTGTGGGCCATCAGCAGCAGCAGAATTGTATTCCAGCACAATCTGTAACCTCATGGCCCGGCATATTCCTCACTCTACCATTACCAACAAGCCAGGGGATCAACCCCGGTTCAATGAGGAGTGTAGAAGAGCATGCCAGGAGCAGCACCAGGCGTACCTAAAAATGAGGTGCCAACCTGGTGAAGCTGCAACTCAGGACTACATGCATGCTAAACAGCGGAAGCAACATGCTATAGACAGAGCTAAGCGATTCCACAACCAACGGATCAGATCAAACATCTGCAGTCCTGCCACATCCAGTCATGAATGGTGGTGGACAATTAAACAACTAGCGGGAGGAGGAGGCTCTGCAAACATCCCTATCCTCAATGTTGGCAGAGTCCAGCACGTGAGTGCAAAAGACAAGCCTGAAGCCTTTGGAACCATCTTCAGCCAGAAGTGCCGAGTGGATGATCCATCTCGGCCTCCTCCCGATATCCCCACCATCACAGAAGCCAGTCTTCAGCCAATTCGATTCACTCCACGTGATATCAAGAAACGGCTGAGTGCACTGGATACAGCAAAGGCTATGGGCCCTGACAACATCCCAGCTGTAGTGCTGAAGACTTGTGCTCCAGAACTAGCTGCGCCTCTAGCCAAGCTGTTCCAGTACAGCTACAACACTGGCATCTACCCGACAATGTGGAAAATTGCCCAGGTATGTCCTGTCCACAAAAAACAGGACAAATCCAATCCGGCAAATTACCGCCCCATCAGTCTACTCTCAATCATCAGCAAAGTGATGGAAGGTGTCGTCAACAGTGCTATCAAGCGGCACTTACTCACCAATAACTGCTCACCAATGCTCAGTTTGGGTTCCGCCAGGACCACTCGGCTCCAGACCACATTACAGCCTTGGTCCAAACATGGACAAAAGATCTGAATTCCAGAGGTGAGGTGAGAGTGACTGCCCTTGACATCAAGGCAGCATTTGACCGAGTGTGGCACCAAGGAGCCCGGGTAAAATTGAAGTCAATGGGAATCAGGGGGAAAACTCTCCAGTGGCTGGAGTCATACCTAGCACAAAGGAAGATGGTAGTGGTTGTTGGAGGCCAATCATCTCAGCCCCAGGACATTGCTGCAGGAGTTCCTCAGGGCAATGTCCTCGGCCCAACCATCTTCATCTGCTTCATCAATGACCTTCCCTCCATCATAAGGTCAGAAATGGGAATGTTCGCTGATGATTGCACAGTGTTCAGTTCCATTCGCAACCCCTCAGATAATGAAGCAGTCCGAGCCCGCATGCAGCAAGACCTGGACAAAATCCAGGCTTGGGCTGATCAGTGGCAAGTAACATTCGTGCCAGACAAATGCCAGGCAATGACCATCTCCAACAAGAGAGAGTCTAACCACCTCCCCTTGACATTCAACGGCATTACCATCGCCGAGTCCCCCACCATCAACATCCTGGGGGTCACCATTGACCAGAAACTTATCTGGACCAGCCATATAAATACTGTGGCTACAAGAGCAGATCAGAGGCTGGGTATTCTGTGGCGAGTGACTCACCTCCTGACTCCCCAAAGCCTTTCCACCATCGACAAGGCACAAGTCAGGAGTGTGATGGAATACTCTCCACTTGCTTGGATGAATGCAGCTCCAACAACACTCAAGAAGCTCGACGTCATCCAGGACAAAGCAGCCCACTTGATTGGCACCCCATCCACCACCCTAAACATTCACTTCCTTCACCACCGGCACACTGTGGCTGCAGTGTGCACCATCCACAGGATGCACTGCAGCAACTCGCCAAGGCTTCTTCGACAGCACCTCCCAAACCCGCGACCTCTACCACCTGGGTAGCAGGCACATGGGAACACCACCTGGGCAGCAGGCACATGGGAACACCACCACCTGCACGTCCCCCTCCAAGTCACACACCATCCCGACTTGGAAATATATCGCCGTTCCTTCATCGTCGCTGGGTCAAAATCCTGGAACTCCCTTCCTAACAGCACTGTGGGAGAACCTTCACCACACGGACTGCAGCGGTTCAAGAAGGCAGCTCACCACCACCTTCTCAAGGGCAATTAGCGATGGGCAATAAATGCCGGCCTCGCCAGCGACGCCCACATCCCATGAACGAATAAAAAAAAAACAGGTTTATAATTAACAAAATGAAATTCTTTGTAACAGCAATAGATTATTTTACTTAAAATGTAACCAATGTCATGTTTCTCAGATTGTCTTCAACCATTATATTATAGGTTGATCTTTTAAAGAATTTCATGTTTGTAAAATTAATGCAGTTAAAAATCTTAAAAGACCATTGCAGTTGATTACAGAGCATCCCCTGACCATTATAGCAGAGAGAGTACCTTTAATAGCAGAAATCATGGCCCACGACTGTCCGAATGCACTCCCGCCATAAATCCTGTGGTAAGCCCAGGAACTAGGCTGGGACCCACCTTGGTCAGCCTTCTCCACTAGTTTCCATGGGGTCTTGTTTGGGTGGAATCTCTGCCCAATCCAAACAAGGTCACATATATCAGAGAGGACATGCCCAAGGGAGAGTCCTGCCCAAGGGAGAGCCTTGCCTCAGGGAAGGTGCTACCCATGGGAGTGTCCTGCCCAAGGGAGTGTCCAGCCCAAGGGAGTGTCCAGCCCAAGGGAGGTCCTGCCCAAGGGAGGTCCTGCCCAAGGGAGGTCCTGCCCAAGGGAGATCCTGCCCAACGCACGTCCAGCCAGGCAAGAAGTTTCTTCGTTGCTGGTCTGGGATCCAGCAAGAGAAAGAAGGCAAAGTGGCCTTGCCTGGGAGGCCCACCTTCATCCCTGAAGACTCAGGCTGCCAAATGTAAGAGTTCAGCCCACTTTACAAGAGGGCCGATAGACTCTGACCACAAGGCTTCTGTGTCTGGAGATGCTGGGTGGACGCCCGAGATGCACTCTGAATGGTACACTGCCAGCAATTCTGTATATGGGTGACCTCTCCCTGACCTCCCATACTCAGGTGAGGTCAGGAGAAGAGTTCGCTCACAGACACATCCCAGCATTTAAGCCAGGATGTCAGCCCAGTGTATTTTTGACCCACATATTAGTTTGCTGGTTTAATTTCAGTTTGTAAATTGCCAATTGTAGGGATGTTGAAGAATCAGATTCTTCTGAAACTTCCTGTGACACTCACGATATGTTTTCATTTTCAGCGGTGTCAATATGAAATATGCAACTATGAAAATATTCAAGAGTATATGTGCTCCGCCCTTCACTCATATGTTCTCGCTTGTAAAGCCCGGGGGATACGGTTGACAGGCTGGATGAGTCACGTGAAAGTCTGCAGTACGTATGGATTTAAGAGAAAAACTATGACCAACCTTAGCTTTCCAAAACTGGTTGAGAGATGAGTGTTCATTCATTCCATAGGACGACCATTGTTCAAGGTTAAAGGGTTAATTGGATTCATTGGAAGGTGTGGTGATATAGGCTGTTGTCAGAGATACGGACACAGAGGCCAAAATTCCTGATTTGGGAGGGTGGAAATGATGACTTGCGACAGGCAGAGGTGCCAGGAATTTGGGATGGAACCTGGATGGATCTAGTTTCCGCCTCAGAACTGGTGTGTTGCAAATTCAGATCAATGGGGACACTTGTGTCCGCCCTCATCTGCAGCCAACTTTGGAACATGTTTGGGGGCATTCTTGGGCTACCCTGGGACTTCATCCCATGACACCCTTGTTAGGCCCAACAAAAGCCACGCCTGCTGAGATCTACGCCGAGGAAATGCCCCAACAAAATTTCTCACCGAAGGTAATCAATCCCCGAGGAGTCCAATGACCTTAAAATGAAAGCTCCCTATTCCTTTTACGGAAAATGTTTGAAAAATTGACATTATAATGAGGCTATTAAGGGCATCTAGCTTCCTCCCCCACCGCCCCTCCCCACCCTCAGGCAGTCAGGACGGGCACCTGTTGCCTGGCCCCGATGATTAAAATGACACATCCCCCATATCCTGAAGAGTCATCTTGCCCTGCTGCTCTTCCAGCGGTGGAGAAAGGCATTTCGGGGCCACACAGTGGAGCCCAGTCACTTTGTCAAACACGAGCGACGTGGAGTCAGTTTAAGGCACTCTCCTGCACCTTCCAGTAGTTCACTACAAGGTGGCATTGGCAGAAGACTGGACATTATCAGAGCTCATCCAACAACCACACAACAACCCAGATTTTCCAGTATGGGTTCAGTTTGTACCCGAAGGATGAGGAATGGGTTTTAGATAGACTGACATTGAAGTTTTCGATTTACTCTGAATTTTATGAGTTCAACTCATTATCATAATTATGCACAGCTCAAGGTCCCGATTTGTCCAAGTTCAGGGAATGGGAAATTTCAGGCAAGTGAAATTTAAAGGAATTTTAAATATTCAAGGGGAGTGACACAAGAGGAGTGTCTAAAATTCTGTAAGCCTTTCTAAAAGCACAAAAGGCATTTCAGTCCATTAAGAGACTTTTCCAAGGCTGGGGGGATGAGAAGGCGACAAATGACAAGCTATAAATGAAGGGGAAGGAAAACCAAGATACCAACAAGTGATGGCTGCTGGAGTGGAGGTGATGCTGTGTGAGATGGTGAGGAGTGGAGGTGATGCTGTGTGAGAGGGTGAGGAGTGGAGCTGATGCTGTGTGAGAGGGTTAGGAGTGGAGGTGATGCTGTGTGAGAGGGTGAGGAGTGGAGGTGATGCTGTGTGAGAGGGTGAGGAGTGGAGCTGATGCTGTGTGAGAGGGTTAGGAGTGGAGGTGATGCTGTGTGAGATGGTGAGGAGTGGAGGTGATGCTGTGTGAGAGGGTGAGGAGTGGAGGTGATGCTGTGTGAGAGGGTGAGGAGTGGAGTTGATGCTGTGTGAGGGGGTTAGGAGTGGAGGTGATGCTGTGTGAGAGGGTGAGGAGTGGAGCTGATGCTGTGTGAGAGGGTTAGGAGTGGAGGTGATGCTGTGTGAGAGGGTGAGGAGTGGAGGTGATGCTGTGTGAGAGGGTGAGGAGTGGAGTTGATGCTGTGTGAGGGGGTTAGGAGTGGAGGTGATGCTGTGTGAGAGGGTGAGGAGTGGAGGTGATGCTGTGTGAGAGGGTTAGGAGTGGAGGTGATGCTGTGTGAGAGGGTGAGGAGTGGAGGTGATACTGTGTGAGAGGGTTAGGAGTGGAGGTGATGCTGTGTGAGAGGGTGAGGAGTGGAGCTGATGCTGTGTGAGAGGGTTAGGAGTGGAGGTGATGCTGTGTGAGAGGGTGAGGAGTGGAGGTGATGCTGTGTGAGAGGGTGAGGAGTGGAGCTGATGCTGTGTGAGAGGGTTAGGAGTGGAGGTGATGCTGTGTGAGATGGTGAGGAGTGGAGGTGATGCTGTGTGAGAGGGTGAGGAGTGGAGGTGATGCTGTGTGAGAGGGTGAGGAGTGGAGTTGATGCTGTGTGAGGGGGTTAGGAGTGGAGGTGATGCTGTGTGAGAGGGTGAGGAGTGGAGGTGATGCTGTGTGAGAGGGTGAGGAGTGGAGGTGATGCTGTGTGAGATGGTTAGGAGTGGAGGTGATGCTGTGTGAGAGGGTGAGGAGTGGAGGTGATGCTGTGTGAGAGGGTGAGGAGTGGAGGTGATGCTGTGTGAGAGGGTGAGGAGTGGAGGTGATGCTGTGTGAGAGGGTGAGGAGTGGAGGTGATGCTGTGTGAGAGAGTGAGGAGTGGAGGTGATGCTGTGTGAGGGGTTAGGAGTGGAGGTGATGCTGTGTGAGGGGGTTAGGAGTGGAGGTGATGCTGTGTGAGATGGTGAGGAGTGGAGGTGATGCTGTGTGAGAGGGTGAGGAGTGGAGGTGATGCTGTGTGAGATGGTTAGGAGTGGAGGTGATGCTGTGTGAGAGGGTGAGGAGTGTAGGTGATGCTGTGTGAGAGGGTTAGGAGTGGAGGTGATGCTGTGTGAGAGGGTGAGGAGTGGAGGTGATGCTGTGTGAGATGGTGAGGAGTGGAGGTGATGCTGTGTGAGATGGTGAGGAGTGGAGCTGATGCTGTGTGAGAGGGTTAGGAGTGGAGGTGATGCTGTGTGAGAGGGTGAGGAGTGGAGGTGATGCTGTGTGAGAGGGTTAGGAGTGGAGGTGATGCTGTGTGAGAGGGTGAGGAGTGGAGGTGATGCTGTGTGAGAGGGTGAGGAGTGGAGGTGATGCTGTGTGAGAGGGTGAGGAGTGGAGGTGATGCTGTGTGAGATGGTGAGGAGTGGAGGTGATGCTGTGTGAGATGGTGAGGAGTGGAGGTGATGCTGTGTGAGATGGTGAGGAGTGGAGGTGATGCTGTGTGAGGGGGTTAGGAGTGGAGGTGATGCTGTGTGAGAGGGTGAGGAGTGGAGGTGATGCTGTGTGAGAGGGTTAGGAGTGGAGGTGATGCTGTGTGAGAGGGTGAGGAGTGGAGGTGATGCTGTGTGAGAGGGTTAGGAGTGGAGGTGATGCTGTGTGAGAGGTTAGGAGTGGAGGTGATGCTGTGTGAAGGTGAGGAGTGGAGGTGATGCTGTGTGAGATGGTGAGGAGTGGAGGTGATGCTGTGTGAGATGGTGAGGAGTGGAGGTGATGCTGTGTGAGATGGTGAGGAGTGGAGGTGATGCTGTGTGAGATGGTGAGGAGTGGAGGTGATGCTGTGTGAGAGGGTTAGGAGTGGAGGTGATGCTGTGTGAGAGGGTTAGGAGTGGAGGTGATGCTGTGTGAGAGGGTTAGGAGTGGAGGTGATGCTGTGTGAGAGGGTTAGGAGTGGAGGTGATGCTGTGTGAGATGGTGAGGAGTGGAGGTGATGCTGTGTGAGATGGTTGAGAGTGGAGGTGATGCTGTGTGAGAGGGTTAGGAGTGGAGGTGATGCTGTGTGAGATGGTGAGGAGTGGAGGTGATGCTGTGTGAGATGGTGAGGAGTGGAGGTGATGCTGTGTGAGATGGTGAGGAGTGGAGGTGATGCTGTGTGAGGGGTAGGAGTGGAGGTGATGCTGTGTGAGAGGGTGAGGAGTGGAGGTGATGCTGTGTGAGATGGTGAGGAGTGGAGGTGATGCTGTGTGAGAGGGTGAGGAGTGGAGGTGATGCTGTGTGAGAGGGTGAGGAGTGGAGGTGATGCTGTGTGAGATGGTTAGGAGTGGAGGTGATGCTGTGTGAGATGGTGAGGAGTGGAGGTGATGCTGTGTGAGTGGGTTAGGAGTGGAGGTGATGCTGTGTGAGATGGTGAGGAGTGGAGGTGATGCTGTGTGAGGGGGTTAGGAGTGGAGGTGATGCTGTGTGAGATGGTGAGGAGTGGAGGTGATGCTGTGTGAGAGGGTGAGGAGTGGAGGTGATGCTGTGTGAGAGGGTGAGGAGTGGAGGTGATGCTGTGTGAGAGGGTGAGGAGTGAGGTGATGCTGTGTGAGAGAGTGAGGAGTGGAGGTGATGCTGTGTGAGAGGGTTAGGAGTGGAGGTGATGCTGTGTGAGATGGTGAGAGTGGAGGTGATGCTGTGTGAGATGGTGAGGAGTGGAGGTGATGCTGTGTGAGAGGGTTAGGAGTGGAGGTGATGCTGTGTGAGATGGTTAGGAGTGGAGGTGATGCTGTGTGAGAGGGTTAGGAGTGGAGGTGATGCTGTGTGAGAGGGTGAGGAGTGGAGGTGATGCTGTGTGAGGGGTGAGGAGTGGAGGTGATGCTGTGTGAGAGGGTTAGGAGTGGAGGTGATGCTGTGTGAGAGGGTGAGGAGTGGAGGTGATGCTGTGTGAGAGGTGAGGAGTGGAGGTGATGCTGTGTGAGAGGGTGAGGAGTGGAGGTGATGCTGTGTGAGATGGGTGAGGAGTGGAGGTGATGCTGTGTGAGATGGTGAGGAGTGGAGGTGATGCTGTGTGAGAGGGTGAGGAGTGGAGGTGATGCTGTGTGAGAGGGTTAGGAGTGGAGGTGATGCTGTGTGAGAGGGTTAGGAGTGGAGGTGATGCTGTGTGAGAGGGTGAGGAGTGGAGGTGATGCTGTGTGAGAGGGTGAGGAGTGGAGGTGATGCTGTGTGAGAGGGTGAGGAGTGGAGGTGATGCTGTGTGAGAGGGTGAGGAGTGGAGGTGATGCTGTGTGAGAGGGTGAGGAGTGGAGGTGATGCTGTGTGAGAGGGTGAGGAGTGGAGGTGATGCTGTGTGAGAGGGTTAGGAGTGGAGGTGATGCTGTGTGAGATGGTGAGGAGTGGAGGTGATGCTGTGTGAGAGGGTTAGGAGTGGAGGTGATGCTGTGTGAGATGGTGAGGAGTGGAGGTGATGCTGTGTGAGATGGTGAGGAGTGGAGGTGATGCTGTGTGAGAGGGTGAGGAGTGGAGGTGATGATGTGTGAGAGGGTGAGGAGTGGAGGTGATGCTGTGTGAGATGGTGAGGAGTGGAGGTGATGCTGTGTGAGAGGGTTAGGAGTGGAGGTGATGCTGTGTGAGAGGGTGAGGAGTGGAGGTGATGCTGTGTGAGAGGGTTAGGAGTGGAGGTGATGCTGTGTGAGAGGGTTAGGAGTGGAGGTGATGCTGTGTGAGATGGTGAGGAGTGGAGGTGATGCTGTGTGAGAGGGTTAGGAGTGGAGGTGATGCTGTGTGAGAGGGTTAGGAGTGGAGGTGATGCTGTGTGAGATGGTGAGGAGTGGAGGTGATGCTGTGTGAGAGGGTTAGGAGTGGAGGTGATGCTGTGTGAGATGGTGAGGAGTGGAGGTGATGCTGTGTGAGATGTTGAGGAGTGGAGGTGATGCTGTGTGAGGGGTTAGGAGTGGAGGTGATGCTGTGTGAGAGGGTTAGGAGTGGAGGTGATGCTGTGTGAGAGGGTGAGGAGTGGAGGTGATGCTGTGTGAGATGGTGAGGAGTGGAGGTGATGCTGTGTGAGGGGGTTAGGAGTGGAGGTGATGCTGTGTGAGAGGGTTAGGAGTGGAGGTGATGCTGTGTGAGATGGTGAGGAGTGGAGGTGATGCTGTGTGAGAGGGTGAGGAGTGGAGGTGATGCTGTGTGAGATGGTGAGGAGTGGAGGTGATGCTGTGTGAGATGGTGAGGAGTGGAGGTGATGCTGTGTGAGAGGGTGAGGAGTGGAGGTGATGCTGTGTGAGAGGGTTAGGAGTGGAGGTGATGCTGTGTGAGAGGGTGAGGAGTGGAGGTGATGCTGTGTGAGAGGGTTAGGAGTGGAGGTGATGCTGTGTGAGAGGGTGAGGAGTGGAGGTGATGCTGTGTGAGAGGGTGAGGAGTGGAGGTGATGCTGTGTGAGAGGGTTAGGAGTGAGGTGATGCTGTGTGAGAGGGTGAGGAGTGGAGGTGATGCTGTGTGAGAGGGTGAGGAGTGGAGGTGATGCTGTGTGAGATGGTGAGGAGTGGAGGTGATGCTGTGTGAGGGGGTTAGGAGTGGAGGTGATGCTGTGTGAGATGGTGAGGAGTGGAGGTGATGCTGTGTGAGATGGTTAGGAGTGGAGGTGATGCTGTGTGAGAGGGTGAGGAGTGGTGGTGATGCTGTGTGAGAGGGTGAGGAGTGGAGGTGATGCTGTGTGAGATGGTGAGGAGTGGAGGTGATGCTGTGTGAGAGGGTGAGGAGTGGAGGTGATGCTGTGTGAGATGGTGAGGAGTGGAGGTGATGCTGTGTGAGATGGTGAGGAGTGGAGGTGATGCTGTGTGAGAGGGTGAGGAGTGGAGGTGATGCTGTGTGAGAGGGTTAGGAGTGGAGGTGATGCTGTGTGAGAGGGTGAGGAGTGGAGGTGATGCTGTGTGAGATGGTGAGGAGTGGAGGTGATGCTGTGTGAGAGGGTGAGGAGTGGAGGTGATGCTGTGTGAGAGGGTTAGGAGTGGAGGTGATGCTGTGTGAGAGGGTGAGGAGTGGAGGTGATGCTGTGTGAGGGGGTTAGGAGTGGAGGTGATGCTGTGTGAGAGGGTGAGGAGTGGAGGTGATGCTGTGTGAGAGGGTGAGGAGTGGAGGTGATGCTGTGTGAGAGGGTTAGAGTGGAGGTGATGCTGTGTGAGAGGGTGAGGAGTGGAGGTGATGCTGTGTGAGAGGGTGAGGAGTGGAGGTGATGCTGTGTGAGATGGTTAGGAGTGGAGGTGATGCTGTGTGAGAGGGTTAGGAGTGGAGGTGATGCTGTGTGAGAGGGTGAGGAGTGGAGGTGATGCTGTGTGAGAGGGTGAGGAGTGGAGGTGATGCTGTGTGAGAGGGTTAGGAGTGGAGGTGATGCTGTGTGAGAGGGTGAGGAGTGGAGGTGATGCTGTGTGAGAGGGTGAGGAGTGGAGGTGATGCTGTGTGAGAGGGTTAGGAGTGGAGGTGATGCTGTGTGAGAGAGTGAGGATTGGAGGTGATGCTGTGTGAGATGGTGAGGAGTGGAGGTGATGCTGTGTGAGATGGTGAGGAGTGGAGGTGATGCTGTGTGAGATGGTGAGGAGTGGAGGTGATGCTGTGTGAGAGGGTTAGGAGTGGAGGTGATGCTGTGTGAGGGGGTTAGGAGTGGAGGTGATGCTGTGTGAGATGGTGAGGAGTGGAGGTGATGCTGTGTGAGAGGGTGAGGAGTGGAGGTGATGCTGTGTGAGAGGGTTAGGAGTGGAGGTGATGCTGTGTGAGATGGTGAGGAGTGGAGGTGATGCTGTGTGAGAGGGTTAGGAGTGGAGGTGATGCTGTGTGAGAGGGTTAGGAGTGGAGGTGATGCTGTGTGAGAGGGTTAGGAGTGGAGGTGATCCTGTGTGAGAGGGTGAGGAGTGGAGGTGATGCTGTGTGAGATGGTGAGGAGTGGAGGTGATGCTGTGTGAGAGGGTGAGGAGTGGAGGTGATGCTGTGTGAGAGGGTGAGGAGTGGAGGTGATGCTGTGTGAGAGGGTGAGGAGTGGAGTGATGCTGTGTGAGGGGGTTAGGAGTGGAGGTGATGCTGTGTGAGAGGGTGAGGAGTGGAGGTGATGCTGTGTGAGAGGGTTAGGAGTGGAGGTGATGCTGTGTGAGAGGGTTAGGAGTGGAGTGATGCTGTGTGAGAGGGTTAGGAGTGGAGGTGATGCTGTGTGAGAGGGTGAGGAGTGGAGGTGATGCTGTGTGAGAGGGTGAGGAGTGGAGGTGATGCTGTGTGAGATGGTGAGGAGTGGAGGTGATGCTGTGTGAGATGGTGAGGAGTGGAGGTGATGCTGTGTGAGAGGGTTAGGAGTGGAGGTGATGCTGTGTGAGAGGGTGAGGAGTGGAGGTGATGCTGTGTGAGAGGGTGAGGAGTGGAGGTGATGCTGTGTGAGGGGGTGAGGAGTGGAGGTGATCTGTGTGAGAGGGTGAGGAGTGGAGGTGATGCTGTGTGAGATGGTGAGGAGTGGAGGTGATGCTGTGTGAGATGGTGAGGAGTGGAGGTGATGCTGTGTGAGAGGGTTAGGAGTGGAGGTGATGCTGTGTGAGATGGTGAGGAGTGGAGGTGATGCTGTGTGAGAGGGTTAGGAGTGGAGGTGATGCTGTGTGAGAGGGTGAGGAGTGGAGGTGATGCTGTGTGAGATGGTGAGGAGTGGAGGTGATGCTGTGTGAGATGGTGAGGAGTGGAGGTGATGCTGTGTGAGAGGGTTAGGAGTGGAGGTGATGCTGTGTGAGAGGGTTAGGAGTGGAGGTGATGCTGTGTGAGGGGGTTAGAGTGGAGGTGATGCTGTGTGAGATGGTGAGGAGTGGAGGTGATGCTGTGTGAGAGGGTTAGGAGTGGAGGTGATGCTGTGTGAGAGGGTGAGGAGTGGAGGTGATGCTGTGTGAGATGGTGAGGAGTGGAGGTGATGCTGTGTGAGATGGTTAGGAGTGGAGGTGATGCTGTGTGAGATGGTGAGGAGTGGAGGTGATGCTGTGTGAGAGGGTTAGGAGTGGAGGTGATGCTGTGTGAGATGGTGAGGAGTGGAGGTGATGCTGTGTGAGGGGGTTAGGAGTGGAGGTGATGCTGTGTGAGATGGTGAGGAGTGGAGGTGATGCTGTGTGAGATGGTGAGGAGTGGAGGTGATGCTGTGTGAGATGGTGAGGAGTGGAGGTGATGCTGTGTGAGAGGGTTAGGAGTGGAGGTGATGCTGTGTGAGGGGTTAGGAGTGGAGGTGATGCTGTGTGAGAGGGTTAGGAGTGGAGGTGGTGCTGTGTGAGAGGGTGAGGAGTGGAGGTGGTGCTGTGTGAGAGGGTGAGGAGTGGAGGTGATGCTGTGTGCAGATGGTGAGGAGTGGAGGTGATGCTGTGTGAGATGGTGAGGAGTGGAGGTGATGCTGTGTGAGAGGGTTAGGAGTGGAGGTGATGCTGTGTGAGGGGTTAGGAGTGGAGGTGATGCTGTGTGAGAGGGTTAGGAGTGGAGGTGATGCTGTGTGAGAGGGTTAGGAGTGGAGGTGATGCTGTGTGAGATGGTGAGGAGTGGAGGTGATGCTGTGTGAGAGGGTTAGGAGTGGAGGTGATGCTGTGTGAGATGGTGAGGAGAGGAGGTGATGCTGTGTGAGATGGTGAGGAGTGGAGGTGATGCTGTGTGAGAGGGTGAGGAGTGGAGGTGATGCTGTGTGAGAGGGTGAGGAGTGGAGGTGATGCTGTGTGAGAGGGTGAGGAGTGGAGGTGATGCTGTGTGAGATGGTGAGGAGTGGAGGTGATGCTGTGTGAGATGGTTAGGAGTGGAGGTGATGCTGTGTGAGATGGTGAGGAGTGGAGGTGATGCTGTGTGAGATGGTTAGGAGTGGAGGTGATGCTGTGTGAGAGGGGGTTAGGAGTGGAGGTGATGCTGTGTGAGAGGGTGAGGAGTGGAGGTGATGCTGTGTGAGAGGGTGAGGAGTGGAGGTGATGCTGTGTGAGATGGTGAGGAGTGGAGGTGATGCTGTGTGAGAGGGTGAGGAGTGGAGGTGATGCTGTGTGAGATGGTGAGGAGTGGAGGTGATGCTGTGTGAGAGGGTGAGGAGTGGAGGTGATGCTGTGTGAGAGGGTGAGGAGTGGAGGTGATGCTGTGTGAGATGGTGAGGAGTGAGGTGATGCTGTGTGAGATGGTTAGGAGTGGAGGTGATGCTGTGTGAGATGGTTAGGAGTGGAGGTGATGCTGTGTGAGAGGGTTAGGAGTGGAGGTGATGCTGTGTGAGGAGGGTTAGGAGTGGAGGTGATGCTGTGTGAGGGGGTTAGGAGTGGAGGTGATGCTGTGTGAGATGGTGAGGAGTGGAA